>NC_138873.1:14973440-16353879 GCF_965194805.1 Balaenoptera borealis | reverse complement strand
CACTGAAATAATTCATTGCCCCAAAGACAACAAAGTGGGTACATTTAGTTCTATTCTCAGTAACTAAGGAGCAGTAGTAACGCTTCCATACAAAAAAGGGCTAGTTACAACACAACAATTCTATCTCTGCTCATGTCTTATCCCTGATTAAAATGAGTACCTCCGCAAGTGGCTGAAATCTAAAGACACCAGAGCCAATGCTCTTTCGAGAATAGTTCATAAAATTCAACTTTCTTAAAAGATTTCTCAACAGAAAGGCAAAATTCTAAGGACTGAACTCCCAAGTGCCCAACTCTATCACCTTAGACATTATTATAGTAGATGTAAATATCAAGGTTTAAAATCCAAGTGATGAATACCCACGGTGAAGGACTGGGTTTTAAGCAAATGATTCGCAATTACTCCACATACTCTCTAGATACTGTACATTACGCCTGGCACAGAGATTGCAGTATGTGAAAACAGACCTAACAGGATTGTTATGTTCCACAGTGTTTGCGGAACACCTCACTATAAACTGACTCATCATTTCCCACACAAGACCAATAGTTCTTGTCATTCTGTAAGAGTCCTGGAGGTAGAAAATGAGTAGGTATTTCAGCTTAATCTTTTATCAACTATTTTTGAGCAAAATGTGACATCCTTAGATAAAAGAATTTTTTGTGCTTCCTGTAACATACACAAAATGTAAATATCTATGTACTATTCTGACTGTACACCTAGTACTTATTTCTGTACTAGTTGAGGCAATAAACTTTTTAAATGGAGAGACTGTTTTAGCTGATGTATAATCCTATAAAGTCTTCAGCACATTATTATACAAACAGGCACTTAAATGCTTTGAGTGTTTAAAATAAGAGAGAGAGAGAAAAGATTACGCAGTATTTAATTCTTTGAAAAAACTGAGTAAGCTGAAAATCTGAAATGGACTGAAACCTTAAAAACCTCTCCTACTTGGCACAGTTTTCAAAGCTACGCAAGCTTTGAAGTCGGGCAGCTCTAGGTTCACATGGTCTTTGCCATTTAGGAGATGTGTCAAACAAGAAATGCTCTTGAGGTTAGAGTCATCAGGGAAGGTTTCACAGAGAAGTTATAACGGACTTGAGATGAGCCTCAAAGGATGAGTGGCTTAGGGCTTGGAATGGCTTCAAGAAGGCTGATGCAAGGAGTGTAAGTGAAAACTGAAAAGCAAGGAAGAATGAGTACTGTACGTACGAAGGAGAAAAGTTTAGGCAGCTGGATGAAGCCATATTAGAACAGATCTAAGTACGTGCTTGCACAGTGCTAGGTGCTTTTGGAGCAGAGTATTATCCTCCTTCCAGACATAAGGAAACTGAGACTCAGGAGACCCCCATAGGTTGGAGATAATTATTTGATTGATCAGTAACTCTACATATAAAATTGAAAAGGGGGTGGTATAGAGTAATGAAAAAAATAATACCACATCCAACTGAATTAAAATAAATGTTAAACTTCCAGTCCTCCCACTAAACTATAAGGCCCATGGGCTTGTGGGGTCAGGATCTTCATATCCAAGGTAAGGGAAACGAATCACATGAGCTCTAAGTCCTTTCCAGTATGGACTTTTAAAAATTCTATTTGTTCTACACATTTAAGACATAAGACAAGATGATTAAACAAACAAGCAGTTGAAAAAAAGAAAAAGAACACCATAAAATGGCCAATTTAAGGAACTCAACATAACAAGCCAATAATTTCATGTTTAGTAGTCAAAAAATTTAAAAATCAACCAAAAACTGTCCTTGCTGAGGTCTCTGGGAGTAAATCAGAGGTTTAGTTACATCTAAATCACTAAAATAATATTAAATGATTAAAATGACAACAAAAACAGAGTCCCAAATTATAAGAATACTGAACACCTACGAAAACCACAGAGGAGGACAGGCAAGTAGCCTGAGGACTTCTCAGCCAGGCAGCCCACGGCTGAGTACTCATTTCCTGTAACCCCAGTAAAACTCAAACCTCAAGAACACAGTAACCATCTCTGGAATTAAGACATGTGGTGGAAAAATTAAACAGAGATTTCGAATTGAACAGTAAGGCTGTCATTCAATAAAAAACAAAGCACTTGAAGAAGTAAGTTAAAACATTCTTAGGAAACTAAGCTCACCAAGCAAAACACCACCAAACAGGAAAATTTGAGCTATACTTGAAAATTACCTAGCACTGAAAATTCCCTTTAACGATTACATTTTTGAGATTAAAATCAAAAGGATAAAAAGCAGAATAACAGAAAAAAACCGGGCCCACTGAAATCTTAAAAATGGATGCTATTTTATTAGAAAGAAGAGAAAATTAGTACAGCTATATTATTAAATCAAAGTACAAAATCAGAAACAATTGCTTTAATACACTTCGAAGGGAGAGAGAAAGTTAGAATATTATTGCAGAAAGAGAAAGACATCTGCTACTGCTACTGTAAAGTTTTAAGTAATCAAACAGCAAGATAAAAGATTCACAAAAAGGCAGGCGTGCAAGGGTGGGAACCACAGACTTAAAATGCAGCCAGTCTTTGGAATTTTTTAAGACGTCTGATCATCTCAAAGACACCAATGTGTGTTTCGGGCCCAAACTCATCGAGGAATCCACATACAAGTGCAGGCTGAGGAGCTGTAGCTAACTGGGGGGATTAAGGGGTTTTAGTGGGAAACCTGCTAAATAGTCACAGAAGTGTGGTACAGCCACCATTAAAAAAGATGTTGGGGTGATCTTCGGCTAAATTAATAGAGTATAAAAACTAAGAGGGAGATGTTCCTATTGGATGACACTGGAATATTATACTATGAGACAAATTATATTAGAATTAACAACTGGAGTTAGGAAGGAAAACTGCTGACAGGAATATATTCCAGGTAAGAAGATTTAGAAAAGAAACTGACAGAAATATATTCCAAGTAAGAGGAACAGCAGTAAGGGTACAAGTCCAAATTTAAATTGTGGTTCCATTACTTATTAGCTGTGTAAAACCACTGGCAAGTGGCTGAACCTCTTTATTCTTTACTTTCTTTGCTGTGAATGGAGACAATAGTATCCATCTCGCATTATAAGGACACCAGAGATGTTACTATTACTGATTCATGTGAGGATTACTTGAAGGATTGACAAGGATGTAACTTAAAAACCGAGGGCAGGGCATAAATGATGGGACTCTTTAAGTAGTAAAAGGGCTATGGAAGAAGAGAGATTAGATCTCTGCTGGATCTCTGCAAGGAGTAGGAAGATCGGCTGTCTAGAAAACAGGGTGCTAAGAATATATATAAAACATGCATTTGCTGAAAATTTTTAAAATGAAGAATAAATCATAAAACACATAAAACGGTTACCTTTGGGGAAAGAAGAAAAGGGGGAAAGGACAAGGATGGAAGCTAGGTTTTCTATATGTACCATTTTGTAGATTTTACTTTGGAATACAATTAATTTTTAAAATTACGAAACAAAAGAAAAAATTTTAAGCTATCCTTAAACATCAAAAAGAACAAGTTAATTGAAATATGGATCCAGTTAATGGCCTTACCAGAGAGAAATTATTCCAAGTGATTTAAAACACGATTTGACTGTAAAAATAATAGTAAGAGCTAGTGTAGAAAATGTGCACAAACATTTTTTTTTTTTCACTTAATCTTAACATGCCTGGACAATAAATATTATCTCGATTTCACAGAGGAGGAAACTGTGGCTCAAGAAAGTTAAATAATTTGATGAGGTCACATCAATGATTAGCAATGTAGAAATCTAAACCTAGCTTTTCTGACAGCAAATCCTTTACTTTGCCAGTCACACTACATCTCTCCATCTCAGTGTCTTTGCTTAACATTCTCACCGTCTTGAGTCCCCTCTGCCAACTGAAAGCCTCCTCGTCTACCAGGGCCCAGGTTCAAATGTCCTTACGTGGCAAAAACCATAGTAAGGGAATATAACGTAATCTGCTTTTCATTTAACTGAGAGCCAAAATGCAGGCTGGAAATGATTTCTTCTCTTTATAATTAATTTTCTTTGGGGAATTTTTATTATCATTGCCTTAGAAAATGTATTGTTCAGGAAAGCTCTGGGGATGATCAAGCTAATTATTAGTGCTGCTTTTATTTCATATATACCATATGGAAGGGCATAAACGTTTTTCAGGTCCTAAAACCTCAAGAGCTGTAAGTGCTGTACGTAACACTTGATGATAAATTAACACGATCCATTAGAAGAACTTTTTTACCATAACCACACTTGTTTTTGATGGGAATAAGTGAGTGTCCACAGGTATGAAAATCACTCTTGTTTCACAATGTGGAACTATATGATATATTAAGTTATTTCAAAAACAATCTTTTATAATCTGTTATATATATTCTTGAAAATTACAGTCCATTGCCCTAGTGAAGCCATTCTACATCTTAAGAGTTAGAAACACATCCATCCCTGATCAGGACTATACCCTTATCTCCTAAATTAAGATGTAATTTACAAAGGGATGAAATATTTATTTCTCTATGGCTAAGTCTGAACATCAGTCAGTACCTGATTTGTATTTTTGACTGGCATATAGTCCTCATCTTCTTTTTCTTCAGAGCAGTGGCGGGTTTTCTTCTTGTGTTTTTTACTTGTGTGTGAGTAACTTGACTTTGAGTCTTCTGCCTGCTCATCTAGTATAAGATCATATTTTGCACTGCAGCAGCTAGTTAAGGACAAACATGAGAACTGACACCGGTAATACATCAAAACATAAGAATCTGGTAAACAAAGGAGGCCATGAGGTTAAAGATAACTTTTTAAAGCAAGAAGCATCTCAGAAGCATAGAGTATATTTCTAAAACAAAACTAATTCACATTTTACTTCATTAGAGAGTCAGGAAAAATGGAAAGAACACTTGTCTTAAATAAACGGTTATAAATTGGTAAGTGGGCCAAAAATATAGAGAGTAAAAAAAAAAAAATGAAAACTATAAGTAGCATAAAAAATAAGGAAGCATATTTGTCAATAATGAAAAACTTAAACTTAGAAAATGAGGCACATTTTTAACTAGAAAAAATTAAGACATTATAAACCCCAATGCCAGAGAAGCTGTACAGATGAAAAAGACACTCATGTGACTCTTCTTTTGAGTGTAAATTAGTTCAGTCTTATAGGAGGAAATTTAGCAATGCATATCAATAGTTATCATGTTTAAATTCAAATAAGAATTTATAAAAAATAAAATAACAGTAAGTTAAATGAACACAAGCACAGCTGTCCCTCATTATCCACAGGGGATTTGCTCCAGGATCCCCTGAGGATACCAAAAGCTGCAGATGCTCAAGTCCTTTATATAAATGGCATGGTGTTTGCATATAACCTACACACATCCTCCTTCATACTTCAAATCATCTCATTACTTAAAAACTTAACACAATGTAAATGCTATGTAAACAGCTGTAAATACAACATAAATGCTAGTAAATAGCTGCCTGCACGGCAAATTGAAGTTTTGCTTTTTGGAACTTTCTGGAATATTTTTCCTGAATATTTTCCATCTACATGGATGCGGAACCTGCAGATACAGAGGGCCTATTGTATACATAACAGGATTATTTTTTTTTAGGATTATTTTTAATAACAGAAACTAAGAACAATAAACAGCCTAGTAATAAAGATATACTTAAATACATCAGGGTATTTCAACTGATATATTACTGTAAATGAAGTTATTAACAATGACAAATGAATGCTATTAAATAACCTGGAATGGTGTTTATAAAAAATTAAAAGTGGAAAAAGCTTGAAGCAAAAACTGTATATACCACACAGTGATTATAACTCTATAAAGCTTTATAAAAGATCAAGGCTTGAGAGGAACAAGGAGAAATAAAAAGTATCATTTGCCTAGGCGGTAGAACTATGAGCGAATCATTTTTAAATTTCACATAAATGTTATAAAAATTGTAATAATATATGTTTCAATTCAGAAGTAAGTGTTTAATATACTATGTCTTAGAATAAGAGAAAATGTAAGACTATTAGACCCTCTTCTAAAAATAATCTTAAACTCTAAAACAGATTCTGAGGAAGGCTGACAAGGACTAGAATAGTGGTTTTCAAAAGAAAGACTAGGAGGAAGCCCAGAACACACAGCTATTTTAGTGGCGTGTGGGACTAGAGTAACAGTAGACACACTTCCCTCAGGACTAGGGTTTCACATGCCACAGCTCTACGCTTCCTCAGCGATGTCTCATGCAGTAGGAAAACGCTGCAACTTCTGGCTCTTCACAAGACGGCTAAGGACAGCTAATCAGCCTGTACCATCCTATTATTACTCCACTATCTCCAACTTCTTTTCTCCTTTATACCATGTTGCAGTGTTTCCACAGTACCTTCTGGATGGTCTCCTTCTCCAGATACAAATTCAACAGTCCTTGCCTATGATTTCACCTCAGTGTTTGCTCTACACATGCTGCTCCCTGGCCAAAGTGCTTCAGAGTGGGCTTCCCTGGTGGCGCAGTGGTTAAGAATCCGCCTGCCAATGCACGGGACACGGATTCGAGCCCTGGTCTGGGAAGATCCCACATGCCACGGACCAATTGGGCCCGTGTGCCACAACTACTGAGCCTGCACTCTAGAGCCCGTGAGGCACAACTACTGAGACCGTGTGCCACAACTACTGAAGCCCGCGCGCCTAGAGCCCGTGCTCCACAACAAGAGAAGCCACCGCGATGAGAAGCCCGTGCACTGCAACGAAGAGTAGCCCCCGCTCGCTGCAACTAGAGAAAGCCCGCACGCAGCAACGAAGACCCAATGCAGCCAAAAATAAATAAATAAATAAATAAATAAATATTAAAAATAATAATAAACTATTTTTAAAAAGTGCTTCGGAGCTTCAGAGTGTTTCAAACTACTGATCATAATCCATCAATGGGGTGTAAAATCCAGTTAGTGGGTCACCAAAAGCCAGCATTTTAAAATAACATAGACTAGAAAATAGAGTACATGGCATCTAATGAAAATATTATTTTATAACACTGTTGTTTCAATTATGCGTGTGTGTGTGTGTGAGAATGATTATACTTGGACTGTACTGAGTCAAGATGTAAACTGTATTTAATGGATCACAGATAAAGAAAATATTGATAATATCCCACCTCAGCCCTCCTCTCCCCCCATATTCAAGCTGTAGCTTTAATGTCACTACTTATAGTATTACTTGAGGATCCTCTGACCCCTTACCTCTATTATGAGTCCCATATCCCACAAATGCACTTCTCTGCAACACTCTAGACATATTTAATTAATGGTGATTATTTAATGTCTGTTCTTAATGTCTTTCAGGTCCAGGGGCTACATTTCATTGCGAAACTTCACTGGGCATGTAACAGATGCCAAATAATATCGGCTGATTACTTGTAATACCACCAAGACACTTGCGGTATCTCTTCCTTCCTTGCTCATCCACTATCTTCTACTCACCACTACAATCAAGACTTTTAGAAGATGTCAAATCTCTCCAAAATCCTACTTTGTGATCTCCCTGTCCTCTTTTCCCCAATTACTTCCCTGAGGTCTAGTGCAGCCAAGTTAAACTTCTCTCTTCTACTTCTATTTTTGAATCTTATTAATAGTTTAACAGCACCTTCTCTCTCATGACCTATAAAGTACATCCCATGTCTTTCTAATTGACTTATCTGTACTTAGATTATCATCAGAATCCCCTTTCTTCACCATGGTAATAATGTATGTGAAAATATATATATATGTGCTACATATGAAGACATATGTTCTGTCCCTCTATAATTGTACCTATAATTTGTAGATTACAAATGACTTGCTAAAATGAAACCTATCAATTACCAGGAATGTAAAGATCATCCTACTGGGTCAGATTCATGAATTCCTTTCTCTTGTTCAGTATGCTGTTTGTGAATAATGAATAGTGGTTTGCACCAGGACATGCCTGTCTTCTCCATCAACTTCAAAAGGTTAAAAGCAGCACTGTTCAATACTAGCCATGGGTAGTGGTTTAAATTTAAATTAATTAAAATTAAACAAGTTTTAAAATCCAGTTCCTCAGTCCATTTCACACGCTCGATAACCACATGTGGTTAGCAGCCATACTGGACAGTGGAGACACAGCACATTTCTATCACTGCAGGAAGTCCCCTTAGACAGCACTGGCCTACAGACTGATTCTCAAACACACCGAGTTCCTTTCTTAACTCTCAGTAATCTATCATCTTGAATTTAAAACACTTTAATACTAGGTATCCTTCCTTTTCAGCCTGAACACCCGCTATGCGGGGAAGATGCCTCCTTCTACTTTATACTCCGCAGCTGACCTTCCTTTCATTTGTCCTACACACTTAGCTTCTTCCAGTTGCAGTTTCTAGTGGTTGGCCTCAATTTAATTTCAAAGATTTGGTGAATAAATCTCAAGTGTATTCCATCCACACCTTTTATGATTCTAAGATTTCAATCATACCCCCTCTAATGCCCATGTTTTCAGACCAATCTTAGTTTACTGTTTGGTTTGTCTGTATGTGAAAGCCTCTTTTCATGCTGATTATGTCAGTATACTCCAGACTTTATCCAACTCTAACACCTTACAATGCTTTGTGCATTAGACAGCCAATACAATAAAAAATATTTAACAGGTCAACCTGATATTCATCTTTCCTGATGAATACTTGGAAAAAAAATGTCTATATAGTATGGGTAAACAGAATCCCTAAAACACCAACAGAAACTAGGAAACAAGAAACTACTTACGAGAAAGAATCACAAAAGAAATAACCTTTGCCATGTATGGAGTGATAGATTTATAATGAGAATATCAATGAACAAACTAAAATGACATAATATGAAAAGTATGTTTCATTGCTTCTTATTTGTCTCAGCCTAAAACTTGAAAGAATCTATAAACTAAAGGGTCAAGTCAATGGATTTCTTTTTAATCCTATAAAAGTCAACTTTTGTACACAATAGGAGCCCAATAAATATTTGTTGCTAGACTGACAATGTATTATGCAGAAAGAAGCAATCTAATAACGTAAAACAACAACAGGATTTTGTTATCTATATATTCACCAACTCCAAAGAAGTTAAACATATAAGAAGGGTTAACACAAAGCGTTTAGCTTAGCTATAACAAAGAAATTTCTGACTATGAGAAATTTAAAACATTAAGATTATATATAGAAAATACAACTCTTACCTGCAGATCTTCTGAGAATAAGAGATAACCTTAACCTAAGTGTAGGGAGGTAAAAGAATTAAGCTCAAAACTTCTTTCAACCTTAACTTTCTCCATACAATAGAGAATATACTGAAAAAGAAAAGTCTACATATGTAAAATGGTGAAAAGAGGTAACAATAAACTAAGTGATTTCTTCACAAACCATCTGGATTCAGGAACTTGTCTTCTATAGCCTTTTTATAAGGTATCACACTCTAATCTCCAGATTGGATGGTCAATACATATTGACCAACTGGTTCTTGTGAAGGATACTCCTGTTTGGGCTTTACTTTATCTTTCAGAACCAGATTAGATGTTTTATCCTGTTCCTTTTCATATTCCTTGAAATCACTCTTGGTGTATTTCCCACCTATTTAAAAAAAGAAGAAACAGCCTAGTAAGAAAATCACCTGATTCATCAAGAACAATAATTATTTTATAAGAGGTATAATATATAAGAACTATTTTATAAGTGGCATATATATCAGGGGATAGAAAAAGGCTGAGAAGAAAACAAAAGAATCATAGTAATTCATTCTCCACCACTATTTTAACTGAAATCAGATATCCATTTTGCTAGGTAGCCAGATGCTGCCCCCTAATGACATACATGAATATTACAACACCAAACTTCCAAATCCTAAATTACGCAGTGAATACAATCACTGGAAAATAATTCAGGGTTCAAGTAGAGCCATTAAGTCTGTGAGAACATTAGGCCCAAAGGAAATTGAGGGCTTGGGACCTGTGTCTGAGATCTGAGAGGCTTATAAGCATCAAAGACAAGATGAATCTATTTGGCAATTCCAGAAGCTCTGTAAAGGAAAAGGGCCAGTAGGCCAAGTTTCATATAAATGTGAAACAGACAACTGTAAGAGTTAAAATACTGGTAACTGTAACAAACAGGCACCATTTCATCACTGAAAAATATGTGCCCTGTGCCTGCCATTAGAAGTCTCACTATGTATGAAGCAGTTATGGTATATTGTCGAAGGAGCAACAGATCAAAGTGAGAAGTTTTAGATTCAAATCTTGACTCTAGTGGGAGGTCCTAGGTAGGACACTTCAATTCTCTGAAAGTCATTCTCTTCATTTAGGAACTGAAAATAATATCAACATTTCACAATGCTGTTGGAATCATTAAACAAGGCTATAAGGAAAAGTACTTAGCACTGTGAATGGTACACAAGATATGTTCAATTTTTTTAAATGTTAATCCATAATATACAGAATTATCTCAGGAACTTCCCTGGTGGCACAGTGGTTAAGAATCCACCTGCCGGGCTTCCCTGGTGGTGCAGTGGTTAAGAATCTGCCTGCCAATGCAGAGGACACGGGTTCAAGCCCTGGTCTGGGAAGTTTCCACATGCCGCGGAGCAACTAAGCCCGTGCGCCTCAACTACTGAGCCTGCGCTCTAGAGCCCGTGAGCCACAACTACTGAGCCTGCGTGCCACAGCTACTGAAGCCCGTGCACCTAGAGCCCATGCTCAACAAGAGAAGCCACTGCAATGAGAAGCCCATGCACCGCATCAAAGAGTAGCCCCCGCTCTCCGCAACTAGAGAAAAGCCCGCGCGCAACAAGATCCAATGCAGCCAAATAAATAAATAAATGTATAAAAAATAAATAAAAACACTGCATCAGCAATCAAAAACCCGTAGTATTTCAGTATACACAGATTCAACCTTAAGTTTGTTACGCTACCACTAGCAGAAATTTATTTGACATATATATGCATATGTAGGATATGTCATATGTGTAGGGATAGGACCTAGTACAGAGATCTTTTCAATTTTGTACCATATGACAACTAAAACAAACAAACTTTATAAAAAAGATTTTTTTTTTTAAATTTATTTGTTTTTGGCTGCGTTGGGTCTTTGTTGATGTGCACGGACTTTCTCTAGTTGTGGCGAGCGGGGGCTACTCTTTGTTGCGGTGCGCGGGCTTCTCATCCCGGTGGCTTCTCTTTTTGCAGAGCACGGGCTCTAGGCACATGGGCTTCAGTAGTTGTGGCACACGGGCTTAGCTGCTCTGCAGCATGTGGGATCTTCCCAGACCACAGCTCAAACCCACGTCCCCTGCACTGGCAGGGAAGCCCCAGAAAATAGAATTTTTAAGAGTTTTGCATCTAGAAGAGCCAAACCACCAAATGATAATTACTTTGGAAACATGTTATGTCTGCAATGGGTAATTATAAGTGATTTATAATACAGTCAAACATAGAAAATATATTCATCATCAGTTTAAAATACACCTATACATCAGATAGAGAAGGACAAATATCATATGATATCACTTATATGTGGAATCTAAAAAAATAGTACAAATGAACTTATTTACAAAATAGAAATAAGAGTTACAGATGCAGAAAACAACCTTATGGTTAACAGGGGGATGGGGGAGTGAGATAAATGGGGAGATTGGGCTTGACATATACACACTACTATATACAAAATAGATAACTAATAAGGACCTACTATATAGCACAGGGAACACTACTCAATACTCTGTAATGACCTACATGGAAAAAGAATCTAAAAAAGAATAGATATATGTATATGTATAACTGAATCACTTTGCTGTGCACCTGAAACTAACACAACATTGTAAATCAATTATACTTCAGTAAAAATTAAAAAATTAAAAAAAAATACAAATACACACACTCACACACACATACCCCCATCTTATATACTAGATAGCAGCTAGGTAAAATCAAATAGCAGGAGTTACATCACTGAACATTTCTAGTTAACAGCACTGTCAAAAGAGATACACACACACACACACACACGATGCAAAGCAGAACAGAAACAAAGGAAGATGAACCAACATACCTTTTCCTTTCCATTTAACCTTTGCAACAGACTGGCTAAAGTCCACATGTATTCTTCTGTCATCTATAAGTACATTGTCCATCTTGAAGAACGCTTTCTCACAATCTTCTTCCTGATAGTAATTATAAAAACTCAAGCATAAATCTTTATAGAAAAGATTTCTGCAGCTAGAACAAATACTGAAAATACAAAAAGTTTCTTGTTACTAAAACTAAAATTTGAATACTTACTATGCACCAAATGCTGTTAAATGCTTTGCATCTATTATCTCAATTAACTCTGATAACAACCCTATGAGGTATTACCTATTATTACCTCCATTTTCTCAAAGAGAAAACAGAGGTTTAGAGAGGTATAGAAGTTGCTAAAGGGCACACAGTTGGCAAGGGCAAGAGCCAGGATTTGAACCGAGGCAGTCTGATTGCAGTGCACATACATATACTTACCAACTGTGTTATACAAATCCATAATCCCTTTTACTCAAAACCCAAAACTATCCTGAAAACTGTTTTTATAAATTTGGTGTTAAAATCCATGTGACAGCAAAACCTAATGGAAGGACAAACCTTAACTTATTCTACTTAGTATGAATATTCATTTGTTTTCACAGCAGAAGTATTTCTGTGATTATGGAATGCTGACCCAGAAGTGTGCCACGTACCCCAGAGATATGTGTGTTGCGCACACACACACACACACACACACAAACACGCAGTATTACATTTCTAAATTCTGAAAAAGTCTGAAATGGGAACAGTTACTCCCAAGGGTTTTGGATAATGGATTGTGGGCCTATGATACCAAGGTCTATGTTACATAAGAATTCTTGTCAGTAACTTCGCAAGCCCTACATCCCCATCTCTGACATCTGAAGACTAGAAATGACACATTTCAATCCAGCACTGATCAATTTTCTCCTAGGTCCCTGGAAACTTATTTTTTGGTCTGTTCACAACTCAACTAGAAACAATCCAAAGATAAAAGAACTAGTTATAATCATATTTATTTACAATGTATGTCAAGAATTAAATGGAACATAAACTCCAAGGGACAAAACTTTATTCATCTTTGAATCTACATCATTTAGACCATCATCTGGCACATGGTAGGCAATCAGTGCATGTTTGATAAATCTGACTGATGACCCTTAGGCAGGCATAATTCCATCACTGTGCCATTTCCCCAAAGAGAAGGTTCTCAGATACTTTTTTTCAGGAGGATAATATTTGCAAATACTGAATTTACTTATACCTAAACAACAGTTAAGGAATCTCTTCAAAATTTAGATTAAACACATTGTAAATCAACTACACTTCAATTAAAAATTATAAAAAAACACATGGAAATGCATGCAAAGGACAAAAATATCCAAGAAAATCTTTAAGAAGAACAAAGTTGGAGGACTCACACTACCAGATATCAAGACATTATAAAGCTGCAGAAATTCACACAATTTGAGAGTGGTGCAAGGACAGACAAACAGACCAGTGCAACAGTGCGGCATCCAGAAACAGACTTTACACATGTGGACACCTGATTCATGACAAAGTTGGTACTGAAGAGCTATGCGAATGGGTCAACCTTTTTAACGAATTTTGCTGGGTCACCTGGCTATCTTATGCAAGAAAAATGAAATTTAACACGACACACATAATATACAAAAATCAAATTTCAGATCTAAATAGGAAAGATAATTTCACAACAGAGCTTCTAAAGATAGCATAGAGAATATTTTCATGACTTCAGGTAGGCAAACATCTTTAAAAATAGGCAATAAGGAAGAAAAGCTGATAAACTGAACTAAAAATTAGAAATTTCTGCTTATCAAAAGACACCATTAAGAACGGGAAAAAGGTAATCCACTGAGCAGCAGATACTTGCAACACATACAACCAAAAAAGAGTTTGTACCCAGAAAGTACAAAGAATTCTTACAAATCAATAAAAAGGCACAAACACCCAATCCCAAAGTGGCCAAGTCTTGAACAGGTATTTCATTTTTATAAAGGACGTTTAAATGGCAATAAACATATGAAAAGGGGCTCAATCAGGAAAATGCAAAATAAAACCACAATAAGATACCACTACACACCCACCAGAGTGGATAAAATTTAAAAGACAGACCATACCAAGAGTTGGTAAAGCTACAGAATAATAGGGACTCCCAAACATTGCTAGTGGAAGTGAAAATTAGGATAATCCCTTTGGAAAGCTGACTGGAATTATCTCCTGAAGCTACACCTACCCTATGACGCAGCAATTCCCTCTTGGATATATACCCAACAAAAATGCATACATTTGTACACTGAAAGACATGACAGAAATGGTTTAGAGCAGCACCATTCATAGTAGCTAAAACTGGGAAAGACCCAAATGTCCATCAACAGCAGACTGGAAATCTAAATAATGTTATATATGCGCAATGAAATACCATATGGCAATGAAAATTTACATACACACAATAAAATACTATATGTCAGTGAAAATTTACATACACACATAAAATACCATATTTCCAATGAAAATTAACAAAAAAGTTAAAAGCTACATGCAGTAACGAACAAATCTTGCAAATGTTAACACTGAGCAAAAGAAGCTAGACACCAAAACCACACATTGTGTGTACACTGATATGAAGTTTAAAATTAGACAAAATCTATATCAGAAGTAGCATCAATGGGGAAGTTTGCGGAAGGGGACACAGGTGGGGCCTCTGGGATTCCGGTAATTTTTTTTCTGCTGGCGTTCTATTTCTTGACCTGGGTGGTGATTTACATGGGTGTATTAACTGTGATTAATTCATCAAGCTGTTCACTCATGAGCTGCACGTTTTCGGCATGTATTTCATTCCTCAGTTTAAAAAAAATTTTGATCAGATTATCCAAAGCATAGAGAACTTGCGTAACATGCAAAAAAGACTCAGCGATGGATACTTACAAAGAGGCTACCGCTCAGGAGAATTATGAAGCAGAATAACGTAGCTTAATCTAATTTTCAAGAAAAGAGAAAGGCTACAAAAGATTCACCTCAGGGACTTCCCCGGTGGCACGGTGGTTAAGAATATGCCTGCCAATGCAGGGGACACGGGTTTGATCCCTGGTCCAGGAAGATCCCACATGCCACGGAGCAACTAAGCCTGTGCGCCACAACTACTGAGCCCGTGTGCCACAACTACTGAAGCCCATGTGCCTAGAGCCCGTGCTCCGCAACAAGAGAAGCCACCGCAATGAGAAGCCCGTGCACCACAACGAAGAGTAGCCCCCGCTCGCCGCAATTAGAGAAAGCCCGCGCTCAGCAACTAAGACCCAACGCAGCCAAAAATAAATAAATAAATAAAAGGTTCACTTCAAAAACTGAAATGTTGAATCATGATAAAGAATCCATAGATTCTAGAACCACTCTATGCTCTAAAGTTGACCTGAACTATGTATTCATGGCAAATGGTATACCTGCAGAAGATATTAGTCTATCTGCCATAAACAAAATGAAATTATGTTTGTAAGCAAATAAACAATATAATCTATGCTCAGTGATGGAATAACACTGTCAAGTTGACAAAAAGTATTCATAGCAAACTAAAGGTAGAGATCTCCTTTCTGCTGACACCAATGTACCTTGTAAATATTATTTCTGGTACACCTGACACAGTGTCTAGGTATAATGTGTTATGTGTCTGTCTTCCTCAACCCTCCATTATTCATCTTGTACCCCTAGGCCCTACTGCAGTGCCTGAAATATAAAAGGTGTTCAACAAGTACTTTGGAATAACTATAACTTAGAATGAGCTACTACTGGACATACTTCAGTCCAAAGCTGCAAAAAGAAATAACGTAGCCTAGCAAAATGGCTAAAAACATTGGGAACAGCATCAGACATACCTAAGTTCAAATCCTAAGAGCAAATACAAGCTTTTGTATTTATTTATCAGATGAAGAAAAGTGCAAAGAAGGAACAGAATTAATACAAATGTTCCTAGTCACTGTATAAGTCACATTTAAATTTGATGGGTTTTTTTTTTAAAGAATTACACTGGGGCTTCCCTGGTAGCTCAGTGATTGAGAATCTGCCTGCCAATGCAGGGGACACGGGTTCGAGCCTTGCTCTGGGAAGATCCCACATGCCGCGGAGCAACTAGGCCCGTGAGCCACAACTACTGAGCCTGCGCGTCTGGAGCTTGTGCTCCGCAACAAGAGAGGCCGCGATAGTGAGAGGCCCGCGCACCACGATGAAGAGTGGCCCCCACTTGCCGCAACTAGAGAAAGCCCTCGCACAGAAACGAAGACCCAACACAGCCATAAATAAAGTAAATAAATAAATAAATAAACCCAAAGTTTAAAAAAATTACACTGAATTTATGAGTATTAACAACATTTTAAATCTGAACAATTTTATAAATATGGGTGGTAGTTAATATTTGTTATATAAAATGTTAATTGAGTTATTAACTATTTCTTTGAAAATAAAACAGCAGGACAGAAGGCTATGACATTCACTAGGTACATGATTTTAAACAAGTCACACTACCACTGTGTGTCTCAGTTTACTTATTTGGAGAAGGAGGACAGTACCTATCTCAGAGTTGTGAGGATTAAATGCAGGTCAAATAGCATAATGCTTGCTTAGAGAAAATTACTTGAGTAACATAAGCTATCATTCCTATTACAGATCTAGAAAGTACCATCTAATCTCATACTCAAGTTTTACTTATAAGGAAGATAATGCCTAGAAAGAAGAATTCTAAATAAACTGCCAAATATCATAGAATAGTTGGTCAGTGACAGAGCTGAAATTAATATCTAGATCATAACACTCAGATTGGTTCTCTTTCTATTACTCAATTATTATATCTACATAAATAGCACTGAAAAATTGTTTATAGAATGTGAAGAACTTTACCTAAAACTTTAAAATTTTAAAGATACATTCATGTAGGTTGAAACTGAACCTAAAGTAAAGATACATACATTAACATTGATAGATGTTAAATTTATCCCCTATTTGAATATCACAAAGTTATTTTTCTTGGGTGCCTAAAGAAAGGGCAAACTAATTTTCTAATCTTAGAGACCAGAAAAAGTTCTATACATTTTCACACTTTAATACCACAGACCAAAAAAAATACAAATTTAATATATCTATATTATGACCTACTTTTTCAAATTCAATAAAAGCATAACACAGGGATTCTCCAGTCTTCCAATCCCGGATAACTTCACAACTGAAACAAAGTTTGGAAAAAAGTGACTTTAAAGAAAAAGCATTCACTCTTACTCTTCAAAAGTAAAAAACAAAAGAAGCCAAAGTTAAATTCACAGAACTATATTTCTCCAAATTTCTTCAATAATAATTATTTTTTTAAAAATAGTTCACCAGTCTAGAAACTAAATTATCTAGATTCTACTATAAATGCCCTATCTAGGCCTACAATCCTAAATTCCCAAAACACTGAAGGAAGAATAGATAAAAATATTTAATTTTCCTTTGGCAAAGGGAAATTACTGCTAAAAATCCTTTTAAATTGTAATTTATTTCTAGTCCAAATACAGATGAATTACAGATTATCTAATGTCACTGTAGAATAATGCACACACATTCATACATATACACATGTTTAGTAAACTTACGATTTGGGATTTTTGAATTTTAATATAAACCAAGCTCAAATGTAATCGCATAAGTCTAGCTATTATACAGAACTAATCCATCTTAACCAAGTGAAAGGGCCAGTAAGGTGGAATTTAAAGCACCTGGCTTAATCATTTTTCCTCATGTATCTCAAGTCTCATTTTAAACACATGAAATGAAACAGGGACAAAAAACATTGTGAGAGAAAGGAAAAGTAATCACATTATAGCATATGGTTCAGCTGTTACAATATTTAAGTATACATTAAAATGTAAATATTGAACAAAGATCTAAACAAAATTATGATACAACCAAAGTAGTAGGCAGGGAGAATGAAGAGGGCAGGATAGAAATAGAGGTGAATCCTCATCTTCCTTAGCAAGAAGTTAGAATATAATGTCTCCAATTTAAAAATAAGAAGTAGCAGTATAGGAAATATTTTTATAAAGATGATATATTATAAGTGAGTAGAGGAATAAAGTCAGGTAGTCTTTTATAGAAAGATTTTTCTTTCAATAGAAGAATAAAGAATGGCTTCATAGAAGAAAAAACATGAAATGAAAGGAAATTCTAAACTTAAAATATTTTTTAATCAATTACAAAATATTCCCCTTTCTCACAGAAACACTAGCTTCATAAACTTTTGCATTAATAATACAAGGAAAATTAACCAAAAGAAAAATTTTAGAAAACTTAGATTCAAATTAATTTTGACATAGGTTGCTGGTAATTCTAGAGAAAATTTAAATGAGATAGATATTTAAAATATTAAAGAAGAATACTACAGAACTAGACTTAAACTGTTCCATTCACTTCCTGTTTTAGAGTTGAAAATGTCTGTGCTGGGAGTGAGAGAATCACTCAATGTATAACGCATACACACACATTACAATATATACACACACATATATCTACGCATACACATTTACATACATGTTTTTCTTCCCTACTGTCCAACAGACTCATCTGTAAAACTCACCCGTATAAAATTCACCTAGAGTTCACAGACTCATCAAAAATGTTATTAGAAAACCACCAACTAATACCTAGTTTTTCTAAATCTTTCACTAATTCTAGAGACTACCTTCTTATTGGCCCAAATCTTGAGAATATTATCTCCAGATCTTCATCTGTGGTCACTGGGTTCAATTTACACACAAAGAGCACATTTTCTGGAGGTTTAATATCTGCATCAGGTAGGTCTCCCACCTAAATGATAAACAAACAAGAATATAAATCAACTCCTTTATTTAATTCGCATTCTAAACATCCCGTATTTAGCCCACAATGCTGATTCCCTGAAATATCTAAATTTACATTATAAACTACAGGCTCAGGAAAAGAAATCTTAAAGATTTCAAAATTCAAAACTCCATGCTTCCTGGCAGTAACAATATTAATAGCCAAAATATTTACCCGACCCCTACTTTGTGTGAAGACCATGTTTGGCACTTCATATACATTACTGCCAATTCTTAAAACAACCACGCAATTTTCATTTTACTTTTCCATAAGTAAAGTAAAATTCAAAAAGGTTAAATAACTAACTTGCCCAGGGCCACACAGTTGTAAGCAACAGAGTTGGGATTTGAACCCAGGTCTACCTGGCTTCAAAGTCCCAATTTTATCTCCGCTTTTTCTTTCTTCACGTATTTAATATATTTTTGAAAGAATTGATGTAAAGTATATCTAAGTTATGAAGCATGAAAATAAAAACACCCATGATGCCACCAACTAGCTTAGGAACTAAAATGTCCCCTGATTCCATTATCCCTCTGCCTCTCTCACCACAAATGAGTCTTTTGGTTTTCCTTTCTGGCCATTCCCTTACAGATCTTTATAGAGTTTTGCCACATAAGTATATACCCCTAAGTAACATATTGTTTAGTTTTACTTGTTTTTAAACTTTTGAAAAATACTGTCATGCTGAACCCAGCCTTCAGCAATAAGTAATGCCCAATTCTTCTCCACATTATTGCTCAGTATGGAACACCAACAATTCCTGGATAGTGTTTCTAGCTTTTTAATCTCACCCTCACTATCATCTTCTACTTCAGTCAAACCAAAGTCAACTTCATGGTCAACTACTGTGCTGAGCTGAGCCCACCACTTCCTACTAAAGAACTAGAGAAGATGACAGTAAGAGAAAACCATGATATGATGATGGTGTTGTTTTCCTTGTGGGAAAAGTATGTTTACCATGAGCCTTTAGATGGGGAAACAATATTCCTTCATACATATATTCAAAAACTCTCAGAGATGATTTCAGGTAAGATTACCATATAAAGTGTTTCCTCTTGGATAAACACATTAAAAAAGAGAGAGAGAAATCTTGGAAATCATAAACAGTAAGAAGCAACTGAGCCAGTAAGATCTGCTCAGTGTCTCTGAAGTCTATCAAAAGATAGCAATAACCTATGCCCAATAAGCAGCATTACAACATATATGGGGAAGAGCAAATCAGTAAAAATCCCAAAAGGCACCTATAATGGCAGAAATACATCTAAAGGAAGCACAAATGAGAAAAAAAGTTAATGAGTTAAAAAAGAACTTGTTATACTACTTAGTCAAAGATAATTTTAAAATACAAGGAAATTTAAAATATTCATAACAGCTATGAAGGTCAAAACAATATTGCAAAACACTAGGTGAATTACCATTACAGTAAACACAAATAAAGAAAAACTGATATCCTTAAAAAATAGAGGAAACTTGTTGATTGTGAGAATTGAAAGGACACAGGATCACCTAATGGAACAACTAAAATCCAAAACACTGACAACACCAAGTGCTGACAAGGATGTAGGACAACAGGAAGTCTCATTCTTGCTGGTGTGAATGCAAAATGGTAATTCAATTTGGAAGAGAATTTGGCCGTTTCTTACAAAGCTAAACCATAAAATCCAGCAATTGTGCTCCTAGGTATTTACTCAAATGAGTTAAAAATTATGTCCACACGAAATTCTACACACAAATGTTTATAGCAGCTTTATTCATATTTGCCAAAACTTGGAAGCAACCAAGATATTTAATAGGTGAATAGATAAACAAACTGTGGTAGACCCATATGAAATATTATGTAACAATCAAGAGAAATGAGCTATCAAGCCATGAAAAGACATGGAGGAACCTTAAGTATACACTGCTAAGTGAAAGAAGCCAATCTGAAAAGGCTACACACTGTATGATTCCAATTATATGACATTCTGGAAAAGGCAAAACTATGCAGACAGTAAAAAAAGATACTGTTGCCAGGAGTTAGGGGGATGAACAGGTGGAGCACAGAAGACTTTCAAGGTAGTGAAACTATTCTGTACAATACATGGCATTTGTCAACACAAAGAGTGAATCCTAATGTAAATTATGGATTTTAGTTAATAATAATTTATCAATATTGGCTCACCAATTAACAAATGTACCACACTAATGCAAGATGCTAATTAAAAAGGTAAACTGTTGGGGAGGGTGAAGGGAGTACATAGGAACTCTCTGTACTTCTTGTTCAATTTTTCTGTAAATCTAAAACTATTCTATAAAATAAGTTCTATTTATTAAAAACAAAACAAGAAAAGGAATCCACAAGTCCATATTGATAATGAATATATGATAAGTAGCGATAATAAAGGAGTGCTCTTCCTTACAACAGAAGGCAGGCTGACAAGTGTGGAAAAAATGGCGGAGTTGGGAAATCACCACTTTGCACCCATCAGAGTCAAGATTGGTTCAAGCAATAGTCATGGATGGCTAAGAAATCCAGAGGGACAGTTTGACAAGGAATAAGATATCTGAAGGTCTCAAAGTGCCTTGCTAGAGATGGCTTATTAGTTGCAAGGGGAAAACAGAAACTATGCAGTGGAGACCCCAGACAATGGATTACCTTGACCAAGTGATCAAAACGAACACCTCCCAATGAGAGGCAGATGGATATTATCCACCTCCAGATGTGACATCTGAGAAGGATACAATGTCACCTATGTAGTACTCTGGCTATGGGTGTGTAACCTGAATCTTAATCACAAGGCAACAGCAGATAAACCTAAATTGAAGAATATTCTACAAAATAAATGACCTGTATTCTTCAAAAATGTTAATGTAATGAAAAACAAGGCAAGTTAAGGAATTCTTCCAGATTAAAGAGATTAGAGCAACATGACAACTAAATGCAACAGATGATTGATCATGAGCTGAATTCTAGACTGGCAGGAAAAAAAAAGCTATAAAGGATATTACTGAAGTAACTGACAAAACTGGAATGTAGACTGTAATTTCTATCAATTTTAAAGTTCATGATTTTGATATCTGTACTGTGAATATGTAGGATAATATTGCTGCTCTTAGGAAATACACACTAATGAAAGAGAAAAGATATCTGCACCGCAATTTCAAATGGTCCCCCCAAAATAGTATGTGTGTATGTGCGTGTATAATCAGAGACAGAGAGGGAGAGGAGAGAGAGAGAGAGTGAATGATCAAAGCAGATGTGACAAAATGTTAAAAATGGGTGAATCTGGGTAAAAGGTATATAGAAGTTGTCTGTGTTATTATTTGTAATTTTTCTGTAAATTTGAAATTATCTGAAAATAAAAAGTTTAAAGAATGTTAACCCCTCTTATTCTGGCATAAACTTTCTATACTTTGTTGATGAAAGCTCTGATGATAAGCTAATGTTCTTTCCCTTTATAAGTCACTTACTCTTGCTGCCCAGGTGCTCAAAGCATTTTTCTTTTAAGTCCAGTAATTTTCTTAGAATTTGCCTTGGTGTTGGCTATTCTGGGTCAATATTCTCAGATAACACAGTGTGCTCATTAAACTGTGCATTTTTAATTTTTTTTTAATTCAGTAAAGTTTTCTTGAATTATAGTCTTTAGTATTTGTTCCTTCAGATTAGTGATGCTAATACGAATTTTAGAACAGGTAATGAACCTGAAAGCTCTACTATATAAAATAATGATAGTAATAAAAACTTAATTATTATCTATCCATTCCAATATTATTGATAACCTACTACGTGAAAGGTATACCTATTCCACAAAAATAAGAAACGGAAAAAATGCCTAGTAGGTCAACTAATCATGTACTGAGTAACTGTTCCCCAAACGACTTCATATTGCTAGTAATACAGAAAAGAGTATACTTTAGAGTGTTCAATTTCTGCCCAGGTTTTATCCTGTACTTAGTATTCTACTATTTAATCTCAATACTTGAGATGTACAAAGAATTATTCTCTAATATACTTAAAATTCAGTCCAAGAAACTCTTTAAAAATGAGGTGAGTATAAAAAACTGAAATCCAATTAATATTTGTAAGCTGGATATCCACTTCCCATTTTTTTAAAAAGGCACTTGGCACTATATTAATAGTGGAATCAAATTTGTTTACTTTCATATGTGTTATTATGTCATACAAAATTTAATCCAGAAAAAAACACTTAGCTAAATTTTTTAATATTTTAAAGACTATCAAAAAGTCAGAAATAAACTCACAATGAGTATGTATTAAGTATACTGCTGAACAACTATTTGAAAAAAGTAATTATCTTACCATTTCCAGTAGAATAGCTTGAGTTTTGGCCTCTTTTTCTGCCTTTATTTCTTCTACTTCTTCAGCCGATCTTCCTTTGAAATCATCAATTTCTTCATCTGCTCCTATTCGACCACTCTGTAAGGCAGAAGTTACTCATATATATACTTAAAGCATAGAAATATCTAAGAAACATGAGAGACATTATGCTTTATTCTTAGTTCCATCAAATGTGTTAGAACATTTGTTTCACAAATGTGAAACAAACTTACCTCTGAAAATTGATTTAGATGAATTCAATAATACTAGCCAGACTAGGCATCTAATTTATTTTTAAATCAAAATAAGCATTTATATAGGAACTATCTGGTATCCAACTAAGTGCTGAATACAGAAGATAAATGGTCTTAGAAATTAAGCATTAAATCCCAACTATAAAGATAAATTCAGCTTTGAGGAAGCCTCATACGCAGAAATTTTTACCTTAAAAGATCTGAGGGAAAAAGTCTCCATTATGCCACAGAAATTTCTGGGTTCTAGCCTGGCTCAAAAGTATCCCCAGTTGAAAAGTTCCTTCACAAGCTGATAATTTAATTTAGGCTTAAAGTTACACTCCTATCTAGAGTTAAGATATGAGAGAAATATTTCCCCAAGGTATTCATATAAGCTTCCAGAGCTAAGGAAAGAATATTAGGGAAATAAAAAGATAGGTAGAAAAATGAGTATCTCCCTGGAAGAGAAAAAGAACTCTAAACTTGTCCTAGTATTATTGATCAAGCAAGACAATCATTCTGAAGAAATAAGTTTTAATAAGGTAAAAAGCAAATTTTATGCAAAACATTAATATGTATGTACATTCAATCACAAGAAGACTCTACTTACATCTAGTTGTTCCCTTGTAGGTTCTGGTGATCGATCAGGAATTAATAGATCAGGAGGATCATCAAATGGATCATCTAAAATCACTGTATGATTTATCCTTACAAAATAAATCCAAGTCAAATGTTACATTTATGTCATTTCAGAATCCATGTTTTACTTTTTATAAAAATTATAACAAATATCTTAAGTATCTCTAACACCAAAAAAAACCATAAGCTCTTAGATTTTATTGCACAAGGATATTATTAGTGTATACTTTCACAATTAGTGTTACTGTTTTTGATTGTTTGATATTATATATTATATTTATTACTCTGCATTACGCTAAGATGTAATATAAATGACTAAATCTTAGTAATTTTGTCATATCTCTCAATAATCTGCATTTTTTAAAAGCTAAAGGATTAATAATTCCTCCCAACATAAGCATTTATAATTAGTACAAGTATTTTTTTAAATAAAGGTCTTCTCTATTATAAAGATTCTTATAGTCACATCTTAGAATTATCCAAAAACCAGTCTTACATATGCCATCCCCATTACCTGTCAAACATCACATATAAAACATTCTAGTACATTTCAATAGCAAACTGTAACCATACCTGATATCTTGATATGGTACAAAGTCCTTATCAACAAAGGTCTCATTAATTTTCTTAATTATGTCCATGCCTTCTGTCACCTCACCAAACACTGTATGAACACCATCAAGGTAATCTAGATTATCTCCTGTTGTAATAAGAAACTATATAGAAAGACATAGAATAAATACAAATACATATATAATTCAAACTGAAATCAGTTACAAAAGACTACATTAATTGCGTGAATTCTCACCTACTTGTCACTACTACTAAGTATAAGGCACAAAGCTTAAACATAAAATATCAGTAAATACAGATGCTCTGATTGTTTAAAATACTTGAACAAACCAAATCTCAGTTTTTTCACATGTAAACTGTGAGGAAAAAAAAGCATCTACTCCAATGGGGCTGTTGTGACAATGAATGAAAGGTGCTCAACATGACCTGTTTTGAAATAAGTAATAAACACTGAAAGGAAACGGGCCACACTGTGAACAGTGATATTCCACGAATGGTGGGATTGTAGGTAATGTTATTTTCATCTTTGTGCTTTTCTGTATTTTCTAAATTCCTCCCAATGGACATGTTTTACTTTTAAAGGAACAAAATAGTAAGGATTTTTTTAACATAGGAAAAAATAGTGTCATGTTTTTCTTCTAACAAATATCTTTGATTGAAATTCTCTCATTACTAGATCGTTTACAAAGACAATTTTGTGGGTTCCCTCCAGCGAAACTCATCTCCTCACCCATTTCCTAACCTGAGATCCATGCTGATCACTGCCATTGTTCACCATGGACACAGTGCCCTTCTTCCTGTGCTTAATTCTTGGCACTTTTTCAGCATCGAAAAAGCTTGCTTGATCACCATACAGTTGACTAAAAATACATATAATAAGGTTATAAAATATAAGTATACGCAACATGAAATATAAAACTACTAGGGTTACATATAGGGCGTTAGGGTTAACAGATAAGGTTACCATTTGTTTTTGGTTTTTTTCGGCTGCACGCATGGCTTGCGGGATGGAACCCGCGCCGCCTGCAGTGGAAGGGCAGAGTCTTAACCACTGGACCGCCAGGGAAGTCCCAGGTTACCATTTCTTTACAGAAATGCCACTATGATTCAAAATATTCCTTTTATTTGCTATAGACATTTATGGAACTTGGGGAAAATCTATATTTGAACCATATTTTAAAATGCAGACTGAAATATGCTACTTAACATTGTTAAGAGGTAATTCTATTTTTACTCATTTGAAAATAAAAGAACTTACCCAAAAACTGACTCTCCTCCACGGCCAGTCCCTGTAGGATCACCAGTCTGTATGATAAAATCCCTCTATAATATATAGGATACTTTGTTAATTCAGAGAGCTTGCTAGATAGTTCCAATAACAAAGAACATGACTAATATCCACCAACTCACCTGTACATTGTGAATAAGGCAATAATTGTAATATTTTATTTTGCACAACTTCAGGAAATTCAAGCAAGCTGAAAGAAAGTAAATAGTACATTTATCACAGTAGTTCACAAATATATTTTTAACCACGTAAAAGCACAGTTAGTATAGTTTAATTTCTAAACTACCATACAGAAACTTTCTCCCCAAATGGTCAAATGTCCAAAGCCATTGAAAAAGGTAGTAATCCTAGAAAAAGGCAGTATGTTTTAAATTATCACCTTATTCTCTTTTTCTTTTGATTTCTTGGGCATCTGAACTATATAGAAAACTGAAACTTATCTGGGATAAGCAATCATTTGTTGATGAATTGATTTTTTGTAAGAGGAAAAAAAAAAACTAAAGAGGACACTATGATTGGAAAGGATCTAGCAGAGTATCTGAAAATGGGTACAGATTATTTATATTAGAGAAAACAAAATATCTGGGACCATTTTTTTCACAATGATTAAATAGCCCTTCACAAAAATCCATATACTTATCATGTACCATGTTTTTTAAATAAATTCACTCATTTATCCAATAAACACTGACTGAGAATCTTCTAAGTACCTGTCACTGTTGTTAGGTCAAATGCCATTAAATCTTGATCTCTGCCCTTAACAAGTTTATAGACTAGTTGTAGAGAAACATGCTAACAACTTCTCAAGGCACTAAGCTAGAAACCAAACAGACAGAAAGACATATGAGGCGGTCCCTGCCCTCAAGGAGCTTGCACTAAACTAGGGTCCTTACACCTGAACACAAATAGTTACAATAGTGGGCACACCTGATAATACCATCTGTGCACTTAAATGGTACAAAGTTTAAAAGTGGTTTTAAATATGCCACACAAGTTGAAAAGAGATTGTTTCTGGCTGGGGAAATGAGAAGACCTCCTGGAGGCTTAAGGGAACATTAAAAGAACTGGATTGGCAGAGAGTAGAGAGTGGGCATTTCAAGCTGGGAAGACATTATGAAATACCCTGGAAGTGGGAATTTAAATGTTTTGGGGAGGGTCCGGGAGACTAGTCTAACTTCTATAACTTCTCCAGTGACACAGAGGAATAGAGGATTAAAAAGCTGGAGAGGTAAGATGGAGCCAAGTTATTGGAGGGTCTTGAATATCAGGCTTTTGATCATTTTTCTAGAAAAAAAATGTATTCCTGGAGTTACTGTTAAACATATAGGAATAGTCCTTTAACTAGAAAATAAAAATAATGAATCTAAGTAGTGATCAACAATGGTTGCCAAAATCTTTAGGTGAAAAGCTAATGGGAACACTATAACAGATATATCAGGTAGACAGACCTGAACCACTAACCAATTTTAACAACACAAAAAGATCCAACCAGACATCAAGTGCCTCCTGAATGTGATGCAGTTGGAAGTACAGTCTACCTGATATGAAATATTCTTGCCAAAAACATTAAACCTGAATCTGATCAAGGCTCTGGATCTAAGTAGAAATTCATGAGAAATAGAAGGGATAGAAGAATATATTAAAAGACACAACAGGGATAAAATCAGTCAAATCCAAAATGAAAAAAATTCTACAAATGACCCAGATTCTTTCTCAAAAATTTTTCAGGGAAAAAAGGGGGGCGGGGGGAACTTACAGATTAAAAGATATTTAAGAGATGTATCAACCAATATAATATATGGACCTTCTTACAAGACTAGACTAAACACACTCCTATCATACAATCCAGCAATCATATTCCTTTGCATTTACCCAAAGGATTTGGAAACGGGTCTATGCAAAAACTTGCACACGGATGTTTATAGCAGCTTTATTCGTAACTGCCAAAATTTGGAAGCAATCAAGATGTCCTTCAGTCAGTGAATGGATAAATAATCTGTGGTACAACCAGACAATGAAATATTATTCAAGGCAAAAAGAATTGAGATATCAAGCCATGAAAAGACAGGGGAGCCTAAAATGCATTACTCAGTGAAAGAAGTCAATCTGAAAAGGCTGCGTACTGTATGGTTCCATCTGTGTAACATTCTGGAAAAAGCAAAACTATGGAGACAATAAAAGATCAGTGGTTGCCAGGAGATGTGGGGGAGGGGAACGAACAGGCAGAGCACAGAGGATTTTTAGGGCAGTGAAATTACTCTGTACGATTCTGTAATGGTGGATATCCATTTGTCCAAAGCCACAGAACGCACACCACCGAGAGTGTACCCTAACATAAGTAATGGACTTTGGGTGATAACGACGTGTCAGCATAGGTTCATCAAATGTACCACTGTAGTAATAAATGTAAAGTATGCACAATGTTACATGGTAGAAACATTACAAATGTATTACAAATGTACCATTCTGGTGGGAGGTACTGACAATGGCAGAGGCCTGTGCACTGGGGGTAGGGGGGATATGGGAAATCTCTGTACCTTCACCTCAGTTTTGCTATGAACCTTAAAGTGCTTTAAAAAAATAAAGTCTTAATTTTAAAATGGGGTGGGGGAGAACCTATAGATTAAGAAATATTTAAGAGGGACTTCCCTGGCGGTCCAGTGGTTAAGACTCCACGCTTCCAATGCAGGGGGTGCGGGTTCCATCCCTGGCGGGGGAACTAAGATCCCGCAAGCCGTAGGGTGCGACAAAAAAAAAAAAAAAAATTTAAAAATTTAAACATCCAGTGGAATGGGGCTATAAATGAAACATTTCACAACTGTTAAACGAAGCTGATCATCAGCACATGAGGTTCATTTACATGATTCTACTTCTGTATATGTTTCAAGTTTTCTATAATAAAAAGTTTTTTAAAAAAAGAAAGAAAAAGAAGGGAGAGAAGGAGGGAGGAAAAAAGAAAAATAAGTCTGGATATATTTACTATAAATTGATAAGTAGTTACATATAGAAGTAGATATCCAATCACATGCTTACAAATGTATACAAATAGGGTGGACTTATGTTTTTAGTGTCCCAAGCTATCTTTGCAGAAACACTGCTTGGCCATTTTGTCTGTGTTAATTAGGTGACATAACCCTACCTCCCGTTTAGTCTCTCATAGTTCTACGGAAAAAGGCCCACTCACTTGCCAGGTGCTGCTCCACATGGAGAGTGTCAAACTCAAAGGAAAGCAAATCCAAAATATGAAAAATACAATTCCCTATAAAATCCTGTGTACCCCCTGGTCCTGCCATCCTTAAAGCTTACCCCAGTAACATGAGGCAATCAACTGTTTTCTTTAAGCCAGTTTGTGTTGAGTTTCTATCACTTGCACAAAGAGTCCTAATACAACACATATATTTGCATTACTCAATATAATGAACCTTTGGTGTATGCCCTCAAAGTGTCAGGCACTGCACTAGGTGCTCAGGATACAGAGATAATTAAGGCACAGTCCCTATTCTCTTAGAGTTTACATTCTTGAGAGGAGACCAAGACTTGCAAATAATTCCAGGCAAATAGGTAAATCTATAACAAAATATGTACTGTGATTTATAAAAAACCTGAGACAGAACACAAGAAACCAATCGAACTCTGCTTAGGGACACTGGAGAGTTTCACAGAAGAGATCATGCTTGATCTGAAAGTTGAATAATAAGCAGGAACTTTGCCAAAAGGACAACAGTGGAGAGAAATGTGGGGTAGAGGCAACAGTATGAGAAAGGCATAGAGGTATGGTTGAGTGTTGAGGGGTGGAGATAACTGAGCGTGGGATAAAGTGTAGCACGTCAGGAGGCACTCATGGTACCATATTGCAGCTTGTTTCATCTTCTTTCATAGACTGCATTCCATGGGGGCAGGACCCTGGTTGTAACTAAACTCTCCTGGTCTCCAGCTTCTCCCCACTCTGAAACATTCTCCACACTGCTACTTATTATCGTCCTAAAACAAGAAGTTTGCCATGCCTCCATCCTGCTCTTAAACCCTTCAAAGACTCTGGGCTTCAGTAGGGTACACAAGGCTATTCACGACCTGACCTAACCTAAAAACGTATACAACCATACTCGCAGTCTGCCATTCCACGGCCAAGCCACGCGGATCTACTTTCTATTTCCAGAAAATTCCAAGCAAACAAGAAAACCCTCGCTCCCACTCATCTTTCAAAGAGCTAGTTCAAGTGCTCTCAATTCTTTGCTAGCTTTGCTTCTCCCCGCCCCCTTCCAAAATTACACCCTCCTCTGGTTTCCATGGCAACTTACACATTCTTCCACTACAACGCTTAAGAAATTAAATGGGTTGCGACGCCTATTTCCCCCAATGGAAAATCAGACCCTCAAGAACAAGAGGCCCATCCCACGGCTTGGCACAAAGTCTCGCATAGTGAGCGATCAATGAGTGTTTGCTAAGGTTGGGTGCACACCTCCGGACAGCCCTTCCTCCAACCACGAGGGATGCCCACACTCACGGCTCCAAGCCCATCCTCCCTGCTTTCATCAGGATATACTGATTGCACACCAAGGAGTACTGCTTGCGTTCCTCTGACTAGTGAAAAGCAGTAAAGCCGCAAAAGCTATGGGCATTGTATATGCTGCATTACACATACACACACACACACACACACACACACGCATTTAATAACCACAAGCACCCGCCACCCGGACCCAGCACCAGATGCGGAGAAGGGCTGCTCCTCAAAAAAACTTTTCAACCAAGGCCCGCTAATAAAACAGCGCAGTCGCGGGCACCATCAGCCCAGAAGCTCCAACCAGTCCACGCGGACCGGGCAGAAAAGGCAAAGTGGGGAAAGCAGATAGCTGCCCGGCAGAGAGGTGAGCGGGGCCCGGGCCTCACCGCGCGGCCGCTCCTCCGTGTACAAGTCGATGACGACGTCGCCCAAGGTGGTCTCCAGCAGAACCGCCATGGCGCCCGCTCCTCCTCTGCAACAAGCCCCAGGGGTGACAGGCGCAGCCCGACGTCAACTACGCCAGGCGTCACCCTCGGCGCGACGCCTTTTACGTCATCCCTCCGGCGACAACGCCCCCTTCCGGGAGGCTCCTTTGGGCGGGTCTGGTCGGTGCCCCGCCTCGCCCGGCTGTCGGGCGGTGCCGTGGGTCCCGCCCATGGCGCGGCCCTTTTGAAAATCGTCCTTAGCCCTTGGCGACTGGCGTGGAAGCCTGTCACTCAAAGGGGCTTCTGTGAAGGATTTGTGCCCCTTTTGTGTCCATCCGAAGAATGGGGGGCTTCCCTGGTGGCGCAGTGGTTGAGAGTCCGCCTGCCATTATAGGGCATACGGGTTCGAGCCCTGGTCTGGGAGGATCCTGCATGCCGCGGAGCAACTAGGCCTGTGCGCCACAGCTGCTGGGCCTGCGCTCTAGAGCCCGTGAGCCACAACTACTGAGCCCGCGTGCCACAGCTACTGAGGCCCGCGTGCCACAGCTACTGAGGCCCGCGTGCCTAGGGCCCGCGTGCCTAGAGCCCGTGCTCCGCAACGGGAAAGGCCGCCGCAGCGAGAAGCCCACACACCGCAATGAAGAGTGGCCCCTGCTCGCCACAACTAGAGAAAGCCCGCACGCAGCAACAAAGACCCAATGCAGCCAAAAATAAATAAAATAAATAAATTTATTTAAAAAAAAATGGCGCTCTTGCACTGTTGGTGGGAATGTAAACTGATACAGCCACTATGGAGAACAGTACGGTGGTGCCTTAAAAAACTAAAAATAGAGTTACCATACCACCCAGCAATCCCACTACTGGGCATATATCCTGAGAAAACCATAATTCAAAGAGAGTCATGTACCACAATGTTCATTGCAGCTCTATTTACAATAGCCAGGACATGGAAGCACCCTAAGTGTCCATCAACAGACGAATGGATAGAGAAGATGTGGCACACACATACAATGGAATATTAGCCATAAAAAGGAACGAAATGGAGTTATGTGTAGTGAGGTGGATGGACCTAGAGTCTGTCATACAGAGTGAAGTAAGTCAGAAGTAAGTCAGAAAGAGAAAAACAAATACCATATGCTAACACATATATAATGGAATCTAAAAAAAAAAAAAAAAAAAACAGGTTCTGAAGAACCTCGGTGCAGGACAGGAATAAAGACGCGCAGACGTCGTGTAGAGAATGGATTTGAGGACACGGGGAGGGGGAAGGGTAAGCTGAGACGAAGTGAGAGAGTGGCATGGACATATATAGACACTACCAAATGTAAAATAGATAGGTAGTTGGAAGCAGCTGCATAGCACAGGGAGATCAGCTCGGTGCTTTGTGTCCCCCTAGAGGGGTGGGATAGGGAGGGTGGGAGGGAGACGCAAGAGGAAGGGGATATGGGGATATATGTATATGTGTAGCTGATTCACTTTGTTATACAGCAGCAACTAACACAACAATGTAAAGCAATTATACTCCAATAAAGATGTTAAAAAAAAAAAAAAGAATGGGGCGGACCTTTCTTTAATGCTCCCCTTCGCCGCAGGGGGGGCGGGGGGGGGCCACCATGGCGCCACGTTCCCCTGCCCTGTTGGGACAACTACTCGGAGTTTCCTAGTTGGCCTCTTTTTATCTCCCAGAATCAGAAACTTTAGGCCTTAAAGGTAGAATTTGCTACCCAGAAAGATGGTTAACAGAGAGTTCTTTCCTGGCTAATTGTGTCTAGGGAAAAGACTATACCTGTTACAGCAGCAGATGGTGGGTGGGTCCTTAGTGCAACAAGCTAAAGATGGTAGGCTTCAGCCTGTATCTCTACTGGTTTTATCAGTACTCTTGATGAAATAAGAGAAAACAATTTTAAGGCAAGACAAAGAAGTTCAAGATCAATGATTGTAATAGTGTAACTCTAAATGTGAGGAGAAGCAACAAGAGGGAACATTTCCTGGACCATAAGGGACTAGTAAGACAGGCGATCTAGAGGCTTTGGGCTACTGTTAACAGGGTCTAGTACAGTAATAGCACATTGAGTGGCCTATCAACGAAATCCTCGCTTGACCTGGGAATGAGCATTCCTAGCACCCCGGGATAAATTTGTCATGAAATGCCTCGCAAACCTTGGTTGAAATTAAGACCTAAAGGGAAGAGATTGTAAAATAAAAAATGTTGCCCACCATCCAGTTATACAAGAATCAAGTCATTAGCTGCTGCAGTCACTAGCCTATAATACACCTTGAAAGGAATTCAGGGCGAAGATCAGGATGAGGCACTTTGTGCTCTGGGAAAACTGACAGAAGTGGCCCTCAGTTAGATATTTTCAGGAGAAAATTTCATGAACCCGGTTTCTTGCATCTTCTCACACTTAGAAAAGCACTAAAACCGTTAACTAAGATATTTGTTCCTCTCAAACAGCAGTAACCTACTAAGGTGATTGATTTCATGTACCCCTTCACCAAAATCACATATATACTGGCCTCCGCCTTTACCTCTTCAGAACAGTTCTCAGAGCTCTCTGAGAGACTATCTCCCAGGTTATAATCCTCAGGTTGGCTCAAATAAAATTTTCCATTTATTTCATAGGTTGACTATTAATTTTTTCATTGACACTCTAACTTAGAAGACTTATGAAACTACTTTTGTCTTCCTTTGAGGGTTTCCATGAAAAGTTTATTCCCCAAACTCTCCTGGTCAAGCTGACCGCTCTTTTTTATGTCATTTTATACACACTTATAACCTCCAGTAACTTCATTTCTTTTTTTTTTTTTTTAATGTCTGTGTTGGGTCTTCGTTTCTGTGCGAGGGCTTTCTCTAGTTGTGGCAAGCGGGGGCCACTCTTCATCGCGGTGCGCGGGCCTCTCATTATCGCGGCCTCTCTTGTTGCGGAGCACAGGCTCCAGATGCGCAGGCTCAGTAGTTGTGGCTCACGGGCCCAGTTGCTCCGCGGCATGTGGGATCTTCCCAGACCAGGGCTCGAACCCGTGTCCCCTGCATTAGCAGGCAGACTCTCAACCACTGCGCCACCAGGGAAGCCCTCCAGTAACTTCATTTCTGACTAAAAACCAAAGTTTCTGTAGTCTACAAGGCCTTACATGATATTCTGCCACCCCTCTTCCTGTCTTTTCTCTTAGTCCCATGAAGTCACACTAGCCTTTGCTATTCTTTGAACAATATGGGGCAGGGGGTGGGGTGAGGGGTTCTGCCTGAGGCCCTTTGCATTGCTGTCCCATCTGGTTGGAACCCTCTTTCTCCAGTTACTTGCATAGCTCTCTTTCACCTCCTTTAGGTCCCTTGCTCATATGTCACCTCTCAGTGAGCCCTTCCCTGACCACTATAATTAAAGCTAACCTGGGACTTCCCTGACGGTCCAGTGGTTAAGACTCTGCACTTCCACTGCAGGGGGCACGGGTTCGATCCCTGATCGGGGAAGCTAAGATCCCACATGCCTCCCGGTGCGGCCAAAAAAAAGAGTTAACCCCACATACATACACTTTTATTTTTCTACATAGTGCTTTTTACCATCTAACATGCTAGTTAGGAATTTGTTTATATTTGTATGTTGTTACTAGAATGTCAGCTCCAGAGGGAGAGCCAATTTTGTCTGTTTTGTTTACTGCTCTATCCTTAGTGCCTATGACAGCCTGCCACATAATAGGTGAATAATTATTTATTGAATGAATGAATATTGGCAATTAATTAAAGAAATGCAAATTAAAATAACAATGAAATTGTTGATGGAAATGTAAAATAGTACAGCCACTTTGGAAGAGAGTTTGGCATTTTCTTACAAAGCAAAACATTACCTTACCATGAATTCAAGCAATCACTCACCTAGGTATTTACCCAAATAAGTGAAGTCTTATATCCACACAAAAACCTGCACACAAATGTTTATAGCAGCTTAATTCATACCTGCCAAAATTCAGGAGCAACTGAGACATTTTTTTAATAGATGAATGAATAAACAAACTGGTTTAACAAGATGGAATAAACATCCATACAATGGAATATTATTTAAAGATCAAAAGAAATGAGCTAGCAAGCCATGAAAAGACATGGCAGACCTTAAATACATGTTGGTAAGTGAAAGAAGCCAGTGTGAAAAAGCTACATACTGTGTAATTCCAACTATATGACAACTACTCCTTTTCTGATAAAGGAAAACTATGTAAACAGTAGAAAGATCAGTGGTTGCCAAGTTTCTGGCAGAATGAGGGAGAGATGAGTAGTTGAAACACAGGGATTTTTAGGGCAGTGAAACTATTTTGTATGATGCTATAATGGTGGATATTATGTATTTGCCAAACCCCGAATAACTGTATGACACAAAGAGTGAACCCTATTATAAACTATGGACTTTAGTTAATAATAGTGTATGAATATTGGTTTATCAGTTGTAACAAATGTACCAGACTAATTCAATATGTTAATAATAGGGGAAACTGGGAGATGGAGGAGAGGGTATATAGGAACTCCCCATAATTTCTCCTCAATTATTCTTTAAACCTTAAGTTGCTCTAAAAAAAAGTGTGTATACAGAAAAAGAGATTTACCATTTTTCAACTTTTACTTAAGTGATTCAAAAGATAAACAGTCCTAAATATTAAATTTTACATATATACCACTTAACATATTTTATGGTTTTATGGTTACATTTTCCATGATTATCTCTAAATACTGAGTCCCCTGAGATAGTCAGCTTCCACTCCTATCCAACGCCACTCATATAAAAACCTTAACCTTACTATAGCAGGGGCTTAGATCCAGGGGCTTTTGAGAACATTTTGGTTGGCTGGAAAGCAGGACATTCCGCCCTCTCTGGAAGCAATCTTCACCTGTTTCTTCATCTGCCTGTCCTTGTCAAAGACTTTAATTGCTTTCTTTTTTTTTTTTTTTTTGCCATTTTATTTTTTTAATTTAATTTAATTTATTTTTTTATACTGCAGGTTCTTATTAGTCATCAATTTTATATACATCAGTGTATACGTGTCAATCCCAATCTCCCAGTTCATCCCATCACCCTCTCCCTCCCACTTTCCCCCCTTGGTGTCCATACGTTTGTTCTCTACATCTGTGTCTCTATTTCTGCCTTGCAAACCAGTTCATCTGTACCATTTTTCTGGGTTCCACATATATGCGTTACTATACGATATTTGTTTTTCTCTTTCTGACTTATTTCAGTCTGTAGGACAGTCTCTAGATCCATCCACGTCTCAACAAATGACCCAATTTCGTTCCTTTTTATGGCTGAGTAATATTCCATTGTATATATGTACCACATCTTCTTTATCCATTCGTCTGTCGATGAGCATTTAGGTTGCTTCCATGACTAACTGCTCTTTCTTTATTGTGATTATTTTAGCATGACCTTTTCAGTAGCTATTGGTATAATGTTTTGAAATGTGGGTTTTATTATTACTCACACATGGTGAGGACAACAGATCCCAAGAGGAGAGGGGACACACCATGCCGTGAAGGACCACATGGGAAAGCACCAGGGTGGGTCAGGAGGCAGAAGGAGCAAGAAGAAAGCATAGACTGAAGTCTTTACTGTGGTTTCTATGGAGAAGGCAAGATAAGGCAGCATAAGCAGGATTAGCATTGGCTGGTTTGAATAATTTCAGTGGGCTCTGGGGTTTGGAGGCTATCTCTAGTGTTCTGGTACTTGGCCCTGGGATGATTAGGGCAGAGAAATATTGCCTCCTGGAGTTTAATAAAAGCCTGATACTGGAGGTGATTTGGAGTATACGCTCTGGATTGGTTGGTTTACATATGAAAGGCAGGCTCACAGGGGAGCAGTTTACTGACTCTAGAAATTAGTTTAGCCCTGGGAGTCTCTCTTGGGTCAGCCAGGCCCCAGACAACAGAGCATCCAGAATACAGAAAATAAGAAAATATAGTTAGGGCTTCCCTGGTGGCGCAGTGGTTAAGAATCTGCCTGCCAATGCAGGGGACAGGGGTTCGATCCCTGGTCCGAGAGGATCCCACGTGCCGCAGAGCAACTGAGCCCGTGCGCCACAGCTGCTGAGCCTGTGCTCTGGAGCCCGTGAGCCACAGCTACTGAGCCCGTGTGCCGCAACTACTGAAGCCCATGTGCCTAGACCCCGTGCTCCACAACGAGGGGGGCCGCCGCAATGAGAAGCCCACGCGCCGCAATGAAGAGTGGCCCCTGCTCGCCGCAACTAGAGAAAGCCCGCGTGCAGCAACGAAGACCCAACACAGCCAAAAATAAATAAATAAAATAAATTAAAAAAAAAAAAGAAAATATGTTAATACTTATAGATTATGAAGTTGCCCATAATTTTGCCACCAAATGAGGTAGAAGATGATAAAGTGCGGCTCCTGTGTTCTAGGGAATCAAATAGAGTGAAGCTTGACTCAAAAGAAGAAAATGCACTCCCAAACACTGGAAGCCCAATGAAGGCAGAGAAAAGACATCCTGCAATCTGCTTCTGCTTCCACATGGAGGCCCCTTCCATTCCTAAAAAAGTCTTAAAAGTTCAAAGAAGACAAATAAAAATGCAGGCTTTTGCTTCCCGGGTGTCTGTACATAGCTTGTCTTTGTATCAGAGCACTCTCCTGTGTTCTGCTTTAACAGACAACAGCTGTATGAGGAAGACAGCGTAAATAGAAGACAAATTAAACTGGATCTCTATGGCCTAGGTTTTGTACATACAGAAACTGCATGGTATTTAAATTATTGTTTGTCTCTAATGATGTATGCAGTTTCTTGAAAAACAAACCCCAAAAAAAGTCTTAAAAAATGCAGGCTTACCACAAAACATTACCTACTTAGCTGTGTTACTGAATATGAAATCATCCCTAAATAGGCTCTCAAAAGGATTTCTACCTCTACCATTGAATTCTTCCTGCAATATTTATCACAGATGTCCTATATTTTTGAAATCGCATAGTATTTTTAAATATTTTGGATGTTTATTTTAATCTTTTATTTCCAGAATTTTTATCAGAGTACAAATCAAACACTGATTTACAACTAATTTAACATCCTTGGACACAGATGTCTCTGCATGCTTTCAGGTTGTTGGAATCAGTTAGCTGGGGGAGCAGAAAGCAGGGACGGCCTCTTTGTCCTGGGGCCCCTCTGGCTACAGTTGTGGTGGAGAAAGAGGCAAAGATCTCCCACAATTTCCTGTTTCTTCATTTCTCTCAACCCAGATCATGTTCTTAGAAAGTCAATTGAACAGAACACTTTGTAATAATCTCTATAAACATATAAAAACAAAGAAAATTATGACTTTTACTTTTTAAAAAACTTCTATGAACCAATAGAATGTATTAATTCAGAATACCAGGGTTAAAAACCACAGCTCCATCACTTAGTATCCTGTAACTCAGGGCAAAAAGCTTAATCTCTATAAATACACAGAGAATAAGGGTACAGTAAAAGCAGTTTTAAAATATCTTAGGAGAAAAATAAGGTAAAACGTGTAAACGGCTCTGGAGATGTAAAAGGAATATCTTTCTTGATTTCCTTTTTATCATCTCCTGGGGGTCTTCAGGAAGTTCAAAAATGTGTAGTTGAGTAACTCTGGAAAATAATGGAGTAGACTGTGTTGCAATAGAAATGCAGTGACTCACTCTCTCCCAGAAATTGGAAACAGATACAGATTATGTCCCAGACTTCTCTTTGGTGCCAAGCCTGCTTTTGGATTACAGAAAAAGAGGAATTCAACTTTTGAGTGTGAGAATTATAAAAACAATGGGATCAGTAGTTTTTGCTTTTTTTTTTTTTTTGCCACACCGCGCCAGCATGCAGGTTCCCTGACCAGGGATCAAACCTGTGCCCCCTACAATGGGAGGGTGAAGTCTTAACCACTGTACTGCCAGGGAAGTCCCTAGGATCAGTTGTTGAAAAAGGAAATACCTCAAAGTTTGGAGTCAAAGAGTACTATTTTGCATGAAAATAAAGATGTATTTTTTATACCTCATATAGTTATCTATGTATTAAATTTTTTAAACAATATCTTCTGCTATACGAAAGATTATCTTCAAGAAACTTAAAGCATGTAATGTACACAGAAATACATTGGGTTTCTATAGGCAAACTGAACTCTTTTGGAGACAAACAAGTGTAAGAATAATGGATGGTCAGACAAAGGGGAGGGCTCTGTGAGTGACATATAGACTACGTCACTCACCTTCCCCAACTATTCTTTCTTTAAAATGTATTTTGGAAACTTATACATGTATTACTAATTCAAATTACACAGATCCACATATGTCATATGTTCTGACCATTAGATTCGATTTGGTTATTTATTTATTTATGTAGGCTGTACCAGGTCTTAGTTGCGGCATGCGGACTCTTAGTTGTGGCATGCATGTGGGATCTAGTTCCCCGACCAGGGATCGAACCCTGGCCCCCTGCATTGGGAGCGCAGAGACTTACCCACTGGACTACCAGGGAAGTCCCAGATTCGATTTGTTTTTAATCCCAGAGGTCTGAAACAATGAAAAGGCCAGTGGTTGCAGTTGGAACCCACCAGTGGGTGAGGCTTCATTGCAGAAACCACTTGCCAGTTAATAATGTTGTTGGGTATCTCATCGTAGGCAAGGAATTAGTTGAATGATTGTAGTTTCCCATACAACAATTTTGGCCAAAGATTTTGTGGTTTACCCTAGCTAAAAACGCAGGCATGGGGGGAGGGTTTGATAAAAGAGGAAGAGGAGCTAAGAGAGAAACAGATTTCTTTTTCATGTCAAAAGTTTTACTTTTTTTTACTATTTTTTTTTCAAAAGTTTTATTTTAAAGAAAGACTGTTTCTTACTCTTGCTGAATGGCAACATCTCCAAGTTCTTCTCAATCAATATGCAATCCTGTTAACCTGAAATGTCTGAATTCTTGGCATTTTCTGTGTTAGCCTTAAATATAAGCCAATTATTTTACCAGCAAAATGAGTTTATTCAGGAATAGCAGAGCAACTGCAGTAAGGGACATGAAAACTAGATGAACCATAGGTTAAGTTGGAGGACAAAGGAGAGGGACTTGCTTTTATAGAGAAAAGGGGGGAGGTTAAGATGGACTGTTTTGAGTAGAAATCCATTGGAAGAGGGCAGGAGTTCAAACTTCTCATTGGCTGAATGTGGCAGTTTCTCATTGGCAGGCTACTGCTGGGTAAAGATAAAATCTTCCTTCTGCTGGAGTATTTCAGTAAGCCTCTTCCTTTTGGACATTCATGGTACCTCTCTCTTTCTGCTTGGGGTCTGCAGACCAAGGAGTGATCATGCATGAGAGTTCCCCCTCCAGTCCTTCCAGATTTCATTTTATTTTATTTTTAACTTTTAAATTTAATTTTATCATTTTTCTTCCAATTTTATTGAGATATCATTGACATATAACACTGTATAAGTTTAAGGTGTACAGCATAATGATTTGACTTACATACATCATGAAGTGATTCTCACAGTAAGTTTAATGAATATCCATCGTCTCATATGTATACAAAATTAAAGAAATAGAAAAAAAATTTTTTTCTTGTAATGAGAACTCCTAGGATTTACTCTCTTAACAACTTTCGTATATAACATACAGCAATGTTGCCTATATTTATCATGTTTTACATTACATCCCTAGTACTTATTTATCTTATAACTTACTTATCTTATAACTGGATGTTGTACCTTTTAACTGCCTACATCCTATTCTCCCTCCCTCCATCTCCCAGACTTCCTTTTTTAAAAAAATTAACTTATTTTATTTAGGCTGCGATGTGTCTCCGTTGCTGCGCGCGGGCTTTCTGTAGTTGCAGCGAGCGGGGACTACTCTTCGTTGCGGTGCGCAGGCTTCTCATTGTGGTGGTTTCTCTTGTTGCGGAGCACGGGTTCTGGGCACGCGGGCTTCAGTAGTTGTGGCACGTGGGCTTCAGTAGTTGTGGCTCGCGGGCTCTAGAGCGCAGGCTCAGTAGTTGTGGTGCACGGGCTTAGTTGCTCCGAGGCATGTGGGATCTTCCCGGCCAGGGCTCGAACCCGTGTCCCCTGCATTGGCAGGCGGATTCTTAACCACTACGCCACCAAGGAAGCTCCAGACTTTATTTTAAATGGGGTTTCTTTCATTTCATTTCACATTTGCTTTAGAGGGTTTCATCAAAAAAAAGATCTTTTTTTAATCTGAAAGAGGGAAGAAAATCTATCATCTTCAATTTATAGATTAATAAGCTCACTAGAAAAGTCCTGAGAGCCCAGGTGGCCTGGCTTCCAGTGGAGTGCTGCTCCCTCGCGTCTCCAGCGATCCGCTGAGTGCTGAACTTAACGCGGGGTTGATCCTCAACCTTGTCACAGTAAATCACTGGGGAACTTTAAAAACTACCAGTGCCCAAGCGGCTGCCCAGACTAAGTAAATCAGAAACTCAGGTGTCCCGGAAGATACCAGAATCAGTAATTTTTAAAAGTGCTCAGGCAATTCCCAAGTGCAACAAAGGTGAGAAGTACCGATTTAATGAATCTGCCCCTCTAAACGTGATATACCTTATTTTCATGTACAACAGTGTTCTGATACATTACCATTATTTTCACTTTGTAGATATATGTAAACATATACACACAGAGACATACCTATGTACACATACAGTATATACTAATTCAAAAGTAATGGCAATGAAAATGTTTACACTCTTTTAGTTGAGGAAACTCTCTCCAAATTAGAGTGCCGGTCTAATGACGAAATCAGACCTTCTGTTGACTTGACCCCGCCCCCGAACGTTGTTTCGCGGCTCCGAGGCCTAGACCTCCGCAGCTCTCGGAGCCTTCCGGGTCCCGCCCCGCCCCTCCAATCCCCTCCCCTCCGAAAGGCCCCGCCCCTCGGGCCAGCTCGGCCCTCGCCTCCCAGCCGCCCCCCCCCCCCCCAACGCCCGCCGCCCGCCGCCCGCCGCCCGCCGCTGGCCTGTCCAAGATGGAGGGCGCTCCGCGGGCGCCGCTCGCCCTCCGGCTGCTCATCGTCGCGGCCCTGCCAGTCACCGGGTGGCTGACGACGGGCACCTTTGAGCCGCCGCTGTTGCCCCGAGCCCCGAAGGTAGGGCACGGCGGACGCGGCTCTGCCGGGATCCTCGGGAGAAGCCGGGACCGGGGACGTGGGACTGCGGCGTCCCCATCGACGCCTCCCACCTCCGGCGGGCAGGCCGTGGGCTGGGGGCCGGGCCCCCAAAGCGGGAGTGGGGAGAAGCAGCCAAGGAAATGGAGGCGGCAGGGGATGGGGGAGGCGAGAGAGCAAAAGAGGCTCTTCCGTGTGAGGTTCAGCGCGGCGCAGCGAAACCGATTGTTGCGGCAGCCCAGGCAGTTGCAGTCCTGATGGGGGTGTGCCGTCGAAAGTAGCGGATCACTAGCGATCTCAGCCTTTTGTAATGGCGCCTTCAGAGCCGGGCTCTGGGGCGAGGCAGTGTTAAGTGCTGGGGAAATGTGGAAGTTGCTCCGTTGAGAGCGAGCGCGAGCGTTTCCAGGCCACCTGTCTGCTCCGGCCGGCGGCGGGAAGGAATGCCTTCTCCCGGCGCGCAGGGCTCCGGGTGCACGCCAGCCGGGTCGCTGGGCCGGAGAGGGAGGGAGGCCGAAGGCCAACGCTGACCCCGACGTCGTCCCTTTGGCGGGAGTTGTTAGAGGAGTGGATCTTCGAGCGCGGTGGAACCAGCCGCACCAGCATGCCCTGGGAACCTGGCAGAAACGGGCTAATCAGAAGCTCTAGGGTAGGGGCCCAGCACTCTGTTGCAGCAAGCCCTCCAGGTGATTCCGAGGTCGGCTAAAGTTTGGGAACCACTGCATGCTTGTCCTGAAGGGTGGCTGGTTCTTATTGCTTTGGCCGGGTGGAATTAACCAGTATTTGCCTTTCATTAATTCAGTGTGTGGTAGGGAAACGTCTGAAGACTTTAAAATGAGATTTTCCCAGAATGAAGAGAAACGACATAGGTGCGCCTTTTCTTACTATATCAAGACTTGAATGCTCAAAATTCAGGGGTGAATGACACCATAAATGTCACTTTTTTACTTTCAGTGTTTGAGAGTTACGACGTTACCCTTCCTGGGTAGAATAATAGCATATCTTAGTTTCAGTTCTCTTGGGACATTCCAAGAAGCCACAACATCCCAAGCTCTAAGAACCACTCATATCTGAAGTGCGTGGACCACAGTTGCAGCTGTTCAAAAATATGGATGTGAGATCAAGAGACCAAATAAAAATGAAATAATTCCTAGAGTTCTGGAAATAGAGACATTGTTTTTCCCTTTTCCAGATTTTAAAGATTCATCATAGTTATTTATGAACCCGAAAGACATTTGAGTCTGTTCCTACAATGTGAAAAAAAAAACATTTAGACTGCAAGCTGAAAATACACCACACCTTGGGGCTCTTAGTGAGTTCATCATTTCAGTTCTCCTTATGACTTCTTTCTACTTTTGGAAAGTCTAGATCTACACTCAGAATTTCGTAGGTTAAGTGAATGCTGTGCAACTAGAAGGAGAATCTCATTCCTTGGAAAGGTGTATATGGGAAACTGAGGCCTCTTGATCTAAAAATTTTTCAGTTTTATTGTGAAAAATTTCAAATGTACAGAACATTTGAAAGAATTTTACAGTGGTCATGCATATTTGATAGGAGCTGTCCAGTTGACCTTTGTGCAGTGATGGTGTATGTTTGCTCTCTCCATTACGGTAGCCACTAGACTACTGTGGTTACTGAGTATTTGAAATGTGGCCAGTGTGATTGAGGAACTGAGTTTTTAAAATGTTATTTAGTTTTAATTAACTTAAATGTAAATAGCCACATGTGGTTAGTGGATACCATATTGAATAATGCCAAATTAGACTACCATTTATGTTTTACTATACTTGCTTTATCACACATCTGTTCATTTGTTCATCTTTGTATCCAGCCTGACCTAACTGTAAGAAAACTGGTTGAAGTCAGGAAAATTCTCCCTGTATCTCTTCAGTGACTCAGATTTATTGTGTTATAAGCATTTTTCTGTTGTTTTTTAAAAAATAAATTTATTTATTTATTTTTGGCTGTGTTGGGTCTTCGTTGCTGAGTGCAGGCTTTCTCTTGTTGCGGTGAGCGGGGGCTACTCTTTGTTGCGGTGCACGGGCTTCTCATTGCGGTGGCTTCTCTTGTTGTGGAGCACGGGCTCTAAGGTGCGCGGGCTTCAGTAGTTGTGGCACGCGGGGTCAGTAGTTGTGGCTCGCGGGCTCTAGAGCGCAGGCTCAGTTGTTGTGGTGCACGGGCTTAGCTGCTCCGCAGCATGTGGGATCTTCCCAGACCAGGGCTCGAACCCGTGTCTCCTGCATTGGCAGGCGGATTCTTAACCACTGTGCCACCAGGGAAGTCCCGCATTTTATGTTTTGTTTACATATGTAGTTGTCAGAAGTTGAGGTTACACAGATTGTGAAGTAAAAAAAAAATTGGGAAAAATATTGTTACAAAGATTGTGAAATAAAAAAAATTTACAGTGCATTCTTCTAATACTAAAATGACTTGGTCACCAAAGAGAGGGAGCCATCCAGAGGACACTTATTTTCTTATATGTGTAAATATTTATTTCATGTATTTCCCTCAGACTTATTTTAAACCAGGTATCTATTACCTTTGTCCTTAGGAAGCCATTTTGTTCCAGATGGGCATTTGTGAGTGAAGGAATTAGAGGAGAATTGAAAATGAGTGGGGAGAAACTTCAGTTCTGCCACTCACTTTTTAAGCATATACTGCCCTGGCTGACAAGCCTGAACTTCCAGTTCAGTCAGAGGCTCTCAGGAAGAACAAGAAATATGACCTGGCTCTGAACTTTGGGTCAGGAGGCAGTAAGGGATGAGAGTTTCCCCTGATATGAAATCATTCAAGAGGATCAAAAGGAATTTAACTGAAGTTAGTTCTCTGGAAAATATAGTGTGCTATACAGTCTGTTAATTGTCTTTCACAAACTGCATATTTCTACTGGGCAAATGATGTACGTAAGTGCAATAAATTACTCACAATATAGTGTATGTTCTCTACTGAAAGGCAGAAGCTATAAAAAGGTTTCTCAGAACACCATGAGTGGAGGGTTATCTCTGGGCTGTTAGAAGAACACTAGTCTACAGTTTTCAAACAGATCCTCTAGTTTGAAAAGAGGAATGAATTCTTGGCTGGAATTTGGGCATAAAACAATACAGCCACCAACTTGATGATTTATTGAATGTTAGTTTGTTCTAGAGATGAGTTTATTTGTTCTAGCCCACACTTAATTCTAGATAAGGGTGGGCCAGGAGAAAGCCAGGCTGGATCTGAGGAATCACTAGTCCTAAAGCTTCCTGGGCTCCTATGGGAGTTGGGAAGTGTACCAAAGTCATCCTGAATAGATGGTATGAACTTACATGTTAGAATCCTGTTCCTCAGGTTGTCCCAGGAATCAAGCCAATCTCATAAAATCACTCAGTCTTAGTCTCTCATTTGTTAGAAATACATAAAGTATTGGAGTTGTTCACAGTGCCAAGAAATACACTTGTATATTGGTTTGAAGTTTAGAATAATTTTTGTCTTTTCAAAATTAAGAATACCCTCACAAAGAAAGTATTTAAGAGGAGTCTTGTTTTTATTCTAGGATAACAACGTCTGTCTGTGAATACACTTAGGAAAGAATTTGATTTACAGATAACAAATTATAGTTCCTGTGACCCTGATTACTTAGAATAGTGCTTTCTTGTCTGTAGTAAGCATGTCATGACTAAACTTAAATATTTGAGTAGAGTGCTTTTGAGCATACCTTGAGAGGCACTGAAACTGATTGGGCACTGAAAGTCCTTGCCCATGGGCACTAGGGGACACATGTAAGGAGGGTTAGAGCAACTTTGTACATGAAAACAATAGAGTTGGAAACATTTCAAATGTCCACTGATAGGGAACCGTTAAGTAAATCGGTAACAATTTGATGGCATATTACACAATGCTGTAAATAAATGTCTACAGCTGCATACGTAACAATTTTAAATGAAAGAAGTTCCAGAAGAGTACATTATAATATTATTCCACTCATGTAAAGTTCAGGAACAGATAAAACTAAACAATATGTTGTTTAGAGAGAGATAATACAGGTAGTTAAACTATAAAGAAAAGCAAGAAATGTTAACATAGAAGACAATATAGGGATTCCTTCTGAGGGGCATGAGGGGAATGTGACAGAAAAGGTCATGCAGGGGACTTCTAAAGTGTGGATGACATTCTAGTTTTTAACCTAGGTAGTAAGTATGTGAGTGTTAATCTTTTCTTTTAAACTCTATATTTGCATTTTATATGCTCAGATATGTGATATATTTCATAATTAAGTGGAAAAGTATATAGTTTATAAAAAATTGGAATTGTGAAGGGTATTTAAAAGGCTGTAAGGATGAAATTGATGAGTTTTTAAAAGTGTTCTTTTAATGTTGCCGTAAGTGATCATACAGTAAGTATAACTGAGGGGAGAAGAAAAAGAACTGAGCTATTCTCAGTTTGTGAAACGCATACCTGCCCAATTTGTATATTTGTTTTGCAGGACAGCATCAGAATTAATGTAACTACCCTGAAAGATGATGGGGAGGTATCTAAAGAACAGGTTTGTCTCTTTTGGTTATGTTTTTATTAGATCACTTAGCTAAGTATCATGCAGCCTATTTTATTTTTTTATCTATGTATCCAATTTAGTTAGATAATGTATTTTTGACATGAAGAGTTTGTCATCATTTGTAAACCATTGGAATTAATGTATATGCTGCTTTATTTTAAGGTTGTTCTTAACATAACCTATGAGAGTGGACAGGTATATGTAAATGACTTCCCTGTAAATAGTGGTGTAACCCGAATAAGCTGTCAGACTTTGATAGGTAAGTACTGCTAAATTACTTCTGTAATTGTTCTGTTTTTAATAATACTAAATTAGTGAAACACAATTCTTTGATGTTATATATTTCCATTTCAAATTAATACTACACACCATTACTAGAGTATATAATAACACTTGTGTGTACTCTTTTCCTACTTTATATTGGTTATTTCTGGCATATTCACATTTTCTCTGTCATGAGATTGGTATTGCTTGGAACTTCATGTCTGGTAGGTTGATAACAATGTAAGAATGTGCCTGGAGGTAGTAAATGGAGATTTACAAGCAAGAGGCAAAATCTTCAGAGGAGTGCTTATCACAGTTGTAGAAAATAAAGAGAAAAGTGAATTGTCTTTCTGATTCTTCCACCTTTATGTCCATATAATGTTTTCCTTTTTATTAAAAAAATTTTTTTTGTTTTCCTTTTTAACCTTTTAAAATCTTGAGTTGTTTAAAGACAAGCAAATATGTTACCTTGGAATGTGCCATTATTTGAATGAAATAAAGGATATGAAAAATTTGTATAGTATTCCTATTACCTGTTTTAATATATGCATTTGAGACAGTAAATGCTTCTCTGAGCAGTTGTATCCTATACTTAATTCATTATATATCTTTATTATCATTCCATTCATGGTGTTTTCTAATTATTTACAGTGATATTTCCTTATCCTGTGGGTCATTTTGAAGTATATTGCTTAATTTTCAAACATTTTGGGATTTTTTTTTTTTTTTTTTTTTTTTTTTTACTGATTCCATCTCTATCATCAGAGATATAATCTGTATATTTTAACCCTTTGAAGTTAGAGACTTGCTGTATGGCTTAGCAGATGGTCAGTTTTAGTAAATGTTGCTTTCTGTGTGTACTTGAAAGAAAGTTAATTATGTAATTAGTTGGATATGATGTTCTATGTATGTCAGGTCAAATTTGTTAATCGTGTTCAATCTTTTATGGAATTACTGATTTTTTTGTTTATTTCTTTGCTTGCCCTATCAATTACTGAGAATGGTATGTTAAATCTCCACTATGTATATTTGTCTGTTCTTTCAGTTTTGTCAATTTTTGCTTTATATATTGTGACACAATATTACTAAATCCATACATATTTAGAGCTGTTATGTCTTCCTGGTGAATCCACTCATTTATCATTATAATATGTCCTTATTTATCTCTAGTGATGTTCTTGCCTTAAAATCAGCTTTATCTGTATTATTTTACCAATAACTGCTTTTTGGCCAGGCATGGGGGAGGGATGTGGATTGCTTTGCAGTATCTTTCCATTTTCTTTGAGTCTTCCTGGGTCCTTATAATTGAGGTGAATGTCTTACAAGCAGCATATACTTGTGGTTTCTTTCTTTTTTTTTTTTTTTTAATTCAGGCTGTCAATCTGTCTTTAGTTGGAATTTTGATTTATTTACATTAATGTAATAACTGATATATTTGGATTTAGATCTTCTCTCTTAATTATTTGTTTCCTATTTGTGTCTCACCTGTTCTGTTTCTTTTTCTTCTCTTTTTGCCCTCTTCTGGGTTATTTACTTTTTGTTTCATCGTTCCCTTCTATCTTGTTGGTTTTCATATTATTTTACTATGGTTACCCTTGAGATCAGTAAACTAGTACTTTTATTATTTCCCAACCAATGTAGGACCCTTAGAACATGTAAAGTCCATTGATTCCCTTTATGCTTTTTTAAATTTTATTTTTATTTTTTTGGCTGCGCCACGTGGCTTGCAGGATCTTAGTTCCCCGACCAGGGATTGAACCCAGGCCACAGCAGTAAAAGCACTGAATCCTAACCACTGGACCACCAGGGAATTCCCCCCTTTTTGCTTTTATGTTGCTATTGTCATGCATTTTAACTCTTTGGGTTCTTAAACACTAAGCAACACAACTGTACTTAATGGTTTTCTGTAGTCCAGTATTCATTTATGTTCACCCTCACAGTTACCCTTTCCATTGCTCTTCATTCCTTCCTGAATATCAGTGTTCCCCTCTGGGGTTATTTTCCCTCTGCCTAAAGAATTCCCCTTAGTATTTTTTTAGTGCAGATTGGAGTGTCTGTTTGTGTGTTTATATTTTTACATGTTTTCTAGTGGTTCTCAGTGAGAGAGTTGGTGTAATACAAGCTAATCCATCATAGCTAGGAAAAGAAGCGCCATTACTGGCTTGAATAATATTCCACTGATGCTGTATTTATTAGGAATTTGACATGGAGTGTAATCTGGCTGCTTTATTTGTTATAGTCATCTTTCTAGTCATCCCAGTTGCATAGAGTTTATTTCCTTGAAAGTGGAAGTAAAAGCCTATCTTATCAGTTGCAAGAATCTTTAAAACATTAAATGCAACTACAACAAAAAGTCTTCTATCCTTAATTATTTAAAAAAAATTTCTTCTTTGTAGATATATTAGTTATACTGCTGTGTAACAATTTAACCCCCAACTTAGTAGTCTTTGTCAGTATTACCTCCTAGTTCTTGCAGGTCAAGAATCTGAGCTTGGCTTAGCTGGGTTCTCCGGCTCTGGCACGACTGGCAAGGCCCGCTTCCTACCTCACTCACGTGGTTGTTGACAGGATGTAGTTGCTTGTGAACTGTTGGACTGAGGCCTCCATTCCTCACAAGATGGTAGCTGGAGGCCTCCCTCATTTCCATGGCACGTGGCCTCTCTGTAGAGCATCTCACAACGTGGCAGCTGGCTTTATCAGTGAGAGTACGAGAGAGAGTGTCAGGGAGAGAGTGCCGGCAAGACACAAGTCACAGTCTTTTATAATCTAATCACACAAGTGACGTTCCAGCACTTTTGCTGTATTCTGTTTGTTAGAAACAAGTTACTAGGTCCAGCCCACACTCAGCAGGAGGCAGTTACACAGGGGCGTGAACGTCAGAAGGCAAGGGTCATTGAGAGCCAGTTTGGAAAGCTGTCTGCCTCAGTAGGGCAAGTCAGCATATGGAGGGCTTTTGTTGTTGTTAGTTTTATTCTACGGCAGCAGTACCCGATTTGGAGTCTGAAGAGTCCCTGCTTTGAGGTATTTATATGACTGCATTTTCTCATGCGTTCAATCTGTGTCCTAGCGCGCTGGCCTCTGGGCATACAGCTAGGCTGTGACTCCTACTGTTCCATGAGGGAGACTGACGGGTAAATAGTGAAAACACTGGCGTGGACCACGAGAGAAGGGAAGTTTTCCAGTTAGGAGCCTCAGAGGATGTGGGCGAAGTTAGGCAGACTAGAGGGAGGGCACACTGTAACGAGCCTGAAGAAGGAGGACCAGGCAGAGACCCACCAAAGAGGTCACAGGGGTGCTGCTGAAGGCGTTTGCGCAAGGAGACTGTATAATCAAAACCATGTCATGGTAAGATTAATCTGGTGCTGTTGTGTGAATGGTTTGAAGGGGGGAGGGATTACTGAAGGGGAGAATAGGTAAGTATCGTAATAGTAAGTAGCTAATGAACTAGACATTGGGTGGGGAGGTAGGTGGAGACGGAAAGGACAAATATAAGAGATACTTTGGAATGGTCCAAAGGAAGCAACTGACTGGATACAGAGGAGGAGGGTGAAGAAGTCAAAGGTAACCTAGTAATTCCTGTCCTTGGTAGGTTGGAGAAGGGTGGGTTTATTAACAGAAACAGAGAAGTCAAGGAAGAACAGGTTTGTGAACTTAGATTGAGACCAAGGGTTAGGCCACTTGTTTCTCAATCAAAATACCTGTACCTGTTTAAAAAATTACAAATGTTAGTCTATACCGCCCAGAGATTTTGATTTATTAAGATTAGAGTGAGGCTCTGGCATCTATACTCTTCCCAGGTGATTCTGATGCATAGTTAGGATTTAGAACCACTAGACCAGGTGTCTGAACATTATTGACAATTTATGATAGGATATTTACTTTAAATTATGTATTTATAATTCTGGGTGGAATCACTGATTCACAAAGGCTATAGAACAATAAACTTGATGCATTCTCTCAAAGAACTCAGCCTAGTTGAGGAGACAGGTTTCTAAACTAAGAGCTACACTGCGAGAAAGTTAGTGCTTAAAAAAAAAAAGGCATGAACTCAGCATTGTAGGGATATGGTATCTAGAACTACCCAAGTAGGAGTTTATTAAAAATGTATGGGAGGAGAGTGAATAATGGAGAGCATTCTATAACTTTTTTTGTTTAATTTATTTATTTTATTTATTTATGTTTGGCTGTGTTGGGTCTTCGTTGCTGCGCGCGGGCTTTTCTCTAGTTGCGGCGAGCGGGGGCTCCTCTTCGTTGTGGTGCGCGGGCTTCGCGCTGCAGTGGCTTCTCTTGTTGCGGAGCACGGGCTCTAGGCGCCCGGGCTTCAGGAGTTGTGGCTCGTGGGCTCTGGAGCGCAGGCTCAGTAGTTGTGGCGCACAGGCTTAGTTGCTCCGCAGCATGTGGGATCTTTCCGGACCAGGGCTCGAACCCGTGTCCCCTGTATTGGCAGGCGGATTCTTAACCACTGCGCCACCAGGGAAGCCTATGGAGAGCGTTCTAGATCAAGGGAACAGCTCTACAAAGGCACAGCATCACTTTAAACAGCTGGATATGCATGCAGAATATCCATCTGGGTTCCTTTTTGGCAAGTAATTCTCAGACAATAACATTTGAGGAACGGAAGCAAAATGCTTCTTTTGCGGCAGTTTTGTTGGTTTCTCTTGATTTATCTTTTTCTATCTTTTTCACTTTCTTGGCTTTATAAGCCAGCTGCAACTGCCACACCCCATCACCGCCAGGGTGGGGCGGGGTTTCTCAGCTAGAGAGGAGCAGGGCCGGTAGCTGATCCTACCCCATCGTCCGTTGGTGGAGAGTCATTAAGGGCTCTCCCACCCTCTTCCCCATTCCTGACCTCTCCAACAGTAACGAGTCGCTTACTGGAGACAGGATTGAGAAAAAGCCTCAAGTGTCCTTACTGCTTGGGCCCCTTCTATCACTGGATTTTGTGAACGAATGAATGGATGGATGAACGTGCTCACTTTGCTAAAACATGGGATTGTCTGTGTCTTCCGGCCTGCTTTGTAAATAGTTAACGCCTTGTCAGTTCCTCATTGACAGTCTATATAAAAGAATAGGAAGGGTGTGGCTAGTGTGGAGTTCGGTACAAAATCTAAAGGCCATCAAGCATTTTCCCCTTTTCAAATGAGTATAAGGATTGTAAGGATTTGTCAAGTTGTCTTTGTTTTCATAGATCTGAAACATCAATATAAGGTCAGAGATGAAGAAAGGCAAGGATACTGGTATACAACTGTCTCGTTCCATGTAAATGTCATCAAAATAATCAAATTCAGTAACTGATTTGGTGGCAATTTTTGTTCAAAGCTGTCACTACTTTTTTTTTATAGTGAAGAATGAAAATCTGGAAAATTTGGAGGAAAAAGGATATTCTGGAATTGTCAGTGTAAGGATTTTAGTTCATGAGTGGCCTATGACATCTGGTTCCAGTTTGCGACTAATTGTCGTTCAAGAAGAGGTAGTAGAGATTGATGGAAAACAAGTAAGATAGTATGCTTACTAATTGAGAATTAAATTATAAAGATTTGTGCTCAGTGTTATGCATGTGTTCAGTTATTTTATTATTTATTTCTGACTTAATAAGGAAAAAAGTTACGTTAGTGTTGCTTGTATCCACTCAGAATTTTTTACTTGTTTAGCATTTGAAGTCTTAATTTTAAAAAAGATCACATTCATACATATTTATATCACTTTAAAATATTGTAAATATCATTAAACAGAGCAAGTAAGTGAAGAGATTGAATTTGGTTCGCAGCTCTGCTGCCATCTCCTCTGGCTAAGTCTCTCCAAGTCAATGAAATGGAACTGAGAGCGAGCCTCTAATAGTCAGCACACAGGAGTGTGATTAAAGTTGCAAATTAAATGCCTTAAAGTAGGGGGGAAAGAAAGAGGAATTGTGTGTGACTAGGACAAGGTTTTTAGTTTCAGAAATCAGGGAGGAAAATTCAATTTTAGTTTCTTACCAGGTTGTGCCATTATTTAAAATAAAGAGTAATTGCTTATATTTTCTCATAGGCTCAACAGAAGGACGTTACTGAAATAGATATTTTAGTTAAGAATCAGGGAATACTCAGACATTCAAACTACACCCTGCCTTTGGAAGAAAGCATGCTGTACTCGATTTCCCGAGACAGTGACATTTTATTTACCCTTCCCAACCTCTCCAAAAAAGGTACTTTAAAAGACCATTATTTAAAGTGTTAGGGAAATTATTTCTTTAGTTGGTAACTTTTTAATCATAATTAATATGTTTCGAAGTAAGCTTCTCTTAAAAATGCTTTATAACATGTATTGCTTTATATATCCATTTGAGGACTTTGCAGAATGTGATCAATGCTGATTACAGAGTGATGTTTTGCTGTAATCATCTATCTACTCTTACTCTGGGTAATCATCACAAAATACATAATAAGAATGTCGTTCATTTAAGTTCATTTAGAGGAGGAAGTATCCATTTTTCCCACTGAAACACAGAACTTTAAAAAATTTGACTTTCTATGTGACAGAATCATAACTGCTGTAGCTCCCTTTTAACTATCTAAATTTGGGGTTCCTTTCTGGCATTTAAAGCTAAACAATCAAATGTTTGTTTTTCTCCCATGGAAAAATGTATGTTCTTGCTATCTGAAATGTTATTGGTGTAGTAGTCTTAGGACTAGTGGGAGAGACACCAGCATATCCCTAGCACTTTGGTAACCTGGCTCTTCCTCCTCAGGAGAAAGTGTTAGTTCATTGCAGACCACCAGCCAGTATCTTATCAGGAATGTGGAAACCACTGTAAATGAAGACGCTTTACCTGGCAAATTACCTGAAACTCCTCTCAGAGCAGAGCCTCCATCTTCGTATAAGGTAAATCAGGCGTTTGGGGTTCTCTTTATATGTACTACAAGCATTTATGGTTATGGTAAAGAAAATAAATATCAGCATTTAAAATGAGGTGGAAACCATGAGGATTGGATCCATGGGATATTGTTAATAATGAACTCATCACTGTTTTAATGTGATATTTTTAGGTATTCCTGTCTTCCTTTTCAAGTTTCACTTAGTAATGTAGTCAGATAATGATGATTAAGGCATTGGATTTCATTTTGTTTGGGATCTTCCCTTTCAGAGTCTTTCTCATGTCCCCATTTGTCTGTTTATTCTGTGACTTCTAACACAAACACACATGCATGGTCCCCTCAGGACCGTGTACAGTGACTAAGCACGCTTGGTTAAGAGTGTACTTTCTGGAATCAGACTGCCTAGGTTTGAATCCTGCTTCTGCCACTCGCTAGTTGTATCATCTTGGACAAGCTCCTAGCCTCTCTAACCTTTTCCTTTATCCGTACAGCAAAGGTCCGTAAAGTGATGCCTTTCTCGTCAGGTTGTTGTGAGGACTGAAATAAGATGGGTGCAAATGTAAATACGCATTGACACCTGTTAAGGACTTGTATATTCTTAGTGACATCATACTGCTGACTGGGAAGATATTCTGGGTTCAGAGAGAGTATCCTGGAATCTCTCTCTATGTTAGCTAGGCCCCTCGCTTGGAATAATTTACATTTAAATGAGCAGGATCTGTGGTTAGTCGAAATGGATTCCAGAGATGATTCTTTGAAGAGGTTCTCACTGAAGGTTAGGACTGCTTACGTGGGGTTGCTGGAGAAATCTAGGTCACTTTGTGCTGCCTGAACCCTAGCACCCTCACTGTCTGCCCCGTCTCCTTCAGAGCAAGGAAGCCCAAGGACAGAGTCTTCAGAGCCCATGCCATCAGAGCACACTTGAGTTTCTTGTCACTGTTTTAAGTACAGAAGTAGGTTTTGTGCACAGTGAATGCCCCGTCTGTTTCAAAAGCGACTGATATGTTTGTCTCTCTCTCCTTCTCTTGTCCTCCAAATATTGGAAACACATAGTTGACGGGTCCATTTTATGTAAGTGGACTAGCCTTCTTCTTGTCAATTAGCAATTATTTTCACTTGGTTTACAGTTAGACAGCAGTGTAAATAATTGTAAAGTATAGCAACATTTCTGTGCCTGTTTTGCATAATTTTTTAAATTGTGAATAACTTTGAGGTACATTTAAAAATAAAATGCACCCACTTAAAATGTACAGTTAGATAAGTTTTGACAAGTGTAGAGGCCCATGTAACCACCACCACAGTCAAGGTATATAATGTTATCATCACCCAAAACTAGAACATAATTTTTAAAGTTTCTTAGAGCTCAAATGAAACTTGCATATCTAATCAAAACCCTTTTTTTTTAAAGGTGATGTGTCAGTGGATGGAAAAGTTCAGAAAAGATCTGTGCAGGTTCTGGTGTAGTGTTTTCCCAGTATTCTTTATGTTTTTGAATGTCATGGTGGTTGGAATTATAGGAGCAGTTATAGTAATAACCATCTTAAAGGTGCTTTTCCCAGTTTGTGAATACAAGTAAGTATTTCTTATTTTGGATCAATTTTAGTATTTTTAATGATTAAAAAGTAGTTGTATTTACTATATTTCAGAGTGGGAAATATAAAAATTAGGAAGGATAAGAGAAGTGGGAGGGAAAATAACATCTTTTTTTTCTAGCCCATCTTTCAACTTTAGCAAAATTAAAAGACATTTATTAGATACCTATTATGGTCAAGACACTTGTCTTGGGAATTCATATGTGGATGGGACAAACTCTGCTGTGTAAGAACTTAGTTTATTAGAGAGAGAAAGGAAACAAATCTCTATAATGGAAGAAGGCAATGTGTATAATAAGAAAGAAATGAAACAAGAGGGCTTCACTATTTTCAACCCCAAAGTATCAATTTAAAATGAAGTAAATTTTTGAAGACTAAGGGGATATTCACGGCAGCACTGCTTGTAACAAAAAACAAAAGCAAAAGAGGAAACCTCTGAACTGTTTATAGGTGGAGGTTGATAGCTAATGGTTCACACATGCAGTGGGATTCTGTGCGGCTTATAAAAGGAAGAAGTCCAAGATGTATTAGATGGGGAAAAAAGTTGTCTAATGGTATCATCCAATTTGGGTAAAAGAAAAGTAGTACGTGTATATGTATATAAATGCACAGAAGATTTCCAGAATGACAAGGGAGATGTTATGTCTAATAAGTGAGAATGAGAGCAGGAGTGGAGAGACCTTCACTTTTTCCCCTTCTGTACAGCTTGATTTTTTTTTTAACTGTAAGACATTATTTTATAAATTTAAAAATGAATTTATTGTTGGCATTTTTACAAGTTAAATAACTAGTCATTTTAGTCATCTTGCTAGAAGTAAATCTCAATAGAGATGACAACAACTTTTTTTTTTTAATTTTAATTTATTTTATTTTTGGCTGCGCTGGGTCTTCGTTGCTGCGCGCGAGCTTTTCTCTGGTTGCGGTGAGCGGGGGCCACTCCTCATTGCGGTGCGCAGGCTTCTCATTGCAGTGGCTTCTCTTGTTGCGGAGCACGGGCTCTAGGTGCGCGGTCTTCAGTAGTTGTGGCACACGGGCTCAGTAGTTGTGGCTTGCGGGCTCTAGAGCACAGGCTCAGTAGTTGTGGCGCACGGGCTTAGTTGCTCTGCGGCATGTGGGATCTTCCCGGACCAGGGATCGAGCCCATGTCCCCTGCATTGGCAGGTGGATTCTTAACCACTGTGCCACCAGGGAAGCCTGATGACCACAATTTTTGGCTTAGCTAAATTACATTGGACTATGTGGAGAAGACCACAGGATTTATATTTTTTTAAAAAGACACAATTTAAACATTTGCTTTTTTTCCACTTGCTTGTCAAGAGGTCTTCAAAATTTCCATTTCTTCATGTGTAACACTGAACTAATGCCTCCCTTAAAGGATTGTTAGAGGTCAAAGTCATAATACAAGCAGAGCAACTGAGAGTAAAGAAATATTAGTGCCCCTCCCACCTTTTAGTTTGTGTTTCCCCTGGAGGATTCCCATTTCCCATTTCTTTCTGATAATGAAAATTCTATAACTTAATAGTTTCTTCCTTTTTCCTTTGACTGCCAGGAAGCTCAGAACTTTTTTTTTGATCTTTATTATGCAAATCTACATAGAAAACAGTGTTGTAAATTTTTTAATTGTTCTTTTACCAAATGTTTTATTTATCATTGGCTCCTCTGTGTGAAAAAATGCAATGTAAAATTAAAAACCGAATTTTCAATATACTTTATCATTGGCAATTGTACTGAGGATTCTTTCTGGTAGTAGAAATTTTATCAATACAGAAAGTTAAAAGTACCTTTTCACTTCCCTGTTCTTTAATTCTTGTATCTAGAGGTAGTAATTGTTAACTCTTTGGGTATGCATCTTTTATCCAAATTCTGTGTATTGATGTCATTGTATACTAGATACTTATAATTGTTTATCAATCTAGACTCTTAGCTGTCCCACAAATTGTATTACTCACTTATAACAGAGGTTCCCAGACTTTCTTGGTTCATAGCACTCAGTGTGTCAGGAATTTTTTCTTGGTGCCCTTACCTAGGCCAGAAAAAAAATTGAAAGAAAAAATATTTTTTATTTCTTAACTTACTAATGGGATTGTGTACCTACAGGGCACTACACGATACTCACATCTTAGAATCAGATTGGACACTGCCACCCTCATTTCCCATTCAACATTAGTTACATTAGTTTTTTGTACTGTATTTGCTTTTTATCACAATAACTGCCCAAAATCCAGCTTTGCAAAGATGAGACTTTGTTGAAAAAAGAATGTGTAGTACAATCTAATGTTAAAATCGTGAACTACCCTCAAGCTAGTATTACACACGAAGTCTTGAATTTTATTTTTTAACTTTTTATTTTATATTGGAGTATAGCCGATTAACAATGTTGTGGTAGTTTCAGGTGCACAGCAAAGCGACTCAGCCATACATATACATCTACTATCCATTCTCCCCCAGACTCCCCTCCCATCCAGGCTGCCACATAGCATTGAGCACAGTTCCCTGTGCTATACAGTAGGTCCTTGTTGGTTATTCTTTTTAAATATAGCAGTGTGTACATGTCAATCCCAAACTCCCTAACTGTGCCTTCCCTCCACCCTTCCCCCCCTGGTAACCATAAGTTCTTTCTCTAAGTCTGTGAGTCCGTTTCTGTTTTGTAAATACGTTCATTTGTATCATTTCTTTTTTGATTCCGCATATAAGCGATATCATACGATATTTCTCTCTGTGTGAGGAAGTCTTGAAATTTTTAAATATTCTGTAGCACCTCTGTGAGCCATGCCAGGGGTCTCAGTGCAGTTTGGTAACCATAGGCTTAAGATCTTTTCCTATCAATACATATATGGACTTACTCTTTTTATTATGGCTGCATAGTGTTTCACAGTATGGGTATGCCATAATATAACCATTCCTCCATTAGACATTTAGGTAATTTCCAATTTCATGTTACTTCCAATAATGCTCTAGTGTATATTCTTAAATGTTCATATATCTCTTTGCACATGTATATTTATGTAGGATAGAGTCCTAAAAGGTGAAATTACTGGGTCAGAGTATATGTATTTAACATCTTCTCAACACCTGATAGCAATCTTTTTTGCTTTTTATACTGTGGACAAAAATCTCATTTTAATTTCCATTTTCTTCTTACTACCATCTTTACTAGTCTAGGTCTAGCTAAGTCTAGCATCTTTGTGATGCTTAGCTGTATATATTTCTCCTGTGATATGCCTATTTAGAACCTTTGCCCATTTTTCAGTTGTATTGCCTTTTGTAATCATTAACATGTAGGACTCCTTTGTCCTATACATACATAATATGTATTGCGGATATATGTATATTTTTAAATCCCAGACTATGATTTGTCCTTTGCTTTTATTTATGGTATTCCGTGTCATATAGAAATTTTAAATTTGGGGTCAGGGCAATTCATGTTTTCCCTTTATGGCTTCTAGGATTTAATTTTTTCTCAAATAGACCTTTCCCATCTTAAAATTACATTGTTTTCTTAAAACTTAGTTTTTACCATCACTTTTGTGTATTGTTTGAGCTAGTTGTTTTGCTTCCCAGAGAGCCCATTGTTCTATTGCCCGTTGACTTGGAATATTACCTTATTATGAACCAATTCCCATGTACATTAGTCTTGTTTCTGGACTCTCTTCTTCCACTGATCTACTTGTCTATTCCTGGGCCAGTACAGTACATTTAAAAAAATGTTACAGCTATTCTTGCAGTTTCTCCCTTGTGAACTTCAGAATCAGCTTGTTCAGGTCTATAAACAACTAACTTCTGTTTACATTCTGATTAGGGTAATACTGAGCTTGCAATACAGGGTTTTGGATCCAATCCAAAGATCTCCCTGGTCAGGTACTTTAGTAACAGAAGGAGAAATGCTGTCTAAAGATCTAAGGTTGCATTCCACTGGAGTACTGGTTAGAAAGATGCTTGGGCCTAGTCTTTTTGCCCAACTTGTGCAAATCTAGGACTCTTGTCTGCCCTGGAGATCTGTAACTTACCCTGTCATCTCCTACAGTACCAGGTAAAGAACTTCCTCTTATTCCTTTCTGTTCCCTCAATCAGTTTGGTTAAAATGAACTTTGGACTTAGGATTTATATAACCATCATAAACTAAATAAAATGAAGCAAAATTACCTCAGGTATATATTTAATTATAACCTCGAAATAACCCTATCTTACTTTAATTTTAATTTTTATATTTCAGAGGAATTCTTCAGTTGGATAAAGTGAATGTTATGCCTGTGACAGCTGTCAACTTATATCCAGATGGTACTGAGAAAACAGCAGAAAACCCTGAAGATAAAACATGTGTTTAATACACCATCTCAAATCATGGACTCAGAATTAGTCTATTGGTTCAAATTTGCCACTCGAATATAATTTTCTTTAAATCGTTAGGAATCAGTTTGTACAGTAAAGAAATTGCTAAACTCCTAAAACTGCCTAAAACTTGACCTTTAAAGTGATAGTTAAAGTTCACCTTATTAATGGGTCTGGCTGTTCAGATGGTGAGTTATTCAAGAAAATTTAAACGAAATGGAAGAGAAGATGTGAAGAAACTTTGAAACTACCAAAAAGAAAAAAAAAAAAAAGGCAAGATAAAATGCCATGTGCCAATACTTTTCAAGGTGCCTTTGTTAATGAAATTATATACACTTAATTGCTATAATATATAAGACTTTATGAAAAGCACTTTATGAAATTCTAATTTAAAAGCTCAAGAACTTAACACTTATTTTTTTATTGAGTACAGTGTGCCTTAATATTAAGTATGTGACTCAGTATAAAATCACTGAAGTATATCATGACTTAATTGTATCCTGTACCAAGACTACTTACCTTGAATGAACCAGGATTTTAAAATAGTGACATGTTCTCACTCTAAAAATAAATTTTTTTGAAGAAAAAAGTACAATCTTTTTGGAATAAAAACTGTGCCCATGTGAGTTACTTATATATAATAGCTGCTTTCACATAACACTGGCTGAAACCAAGGCTCACATCAGTTAATGAGTCCATCAATGTCATGGAATTACAACGTGCCTTTGCTCTTGTGGTTCTAAATATAATCTTATTTACCCAACAATAGTGTTTAACCATCACCCAAATTGACGTATATTTTACAATGTGATCTAGGACATATAATACTTACTAAAATTCTTCTTTTGATTGTAACCCATCATTTAAAACACATTATTCAAAAAAGAAATGACTGGTTTTTAAGACCAACCACCTTAGATTTTGCCTAAATATAAGTATGTGTGGAGGAAAGATGAAGGTAGTAAAGGAGTGATGTTTCATTCTGCCTGGTTTGGTTTTTTTTTTAATATTTATTTTTGGCTGTGTTGAGTCTTCGTTGCTGCGCGCAGGCTTTCTCTAGTTGCGGTCAGCGGGGGCTACTCTTCGTTGTGGGCTTCTTATTGTGGTGGCTTCTCTTGTTGCAGAGCACAGGCTCTAGGTGTGTGGGCTTCAGTAGTTGTGGCTCCTGGGCTTAGTTGCTCCATGGCATGTGGGATCTTCCCAGACCAGGGCTCGAACCCGTGTCCCCTGCATTGGCAGGCGGATTCTTTTTCTTTTTAAAATTATTTTATTGTTGGCTGCGTTGGGTCTTCGTTGCTGCGCGTGGGTTTTCTCTTGTTGCGGTGAGCGGGGGCTACTCTTCGTTGCGGTGCGTGGGCTTCTCATTGCGGTGGCTTCTCTTGTTGTGGAGCACGGGCTCTAGGCATGTGGGCTTCAGTAGTTGTGGCACGCGGACTCACGTGGGATCTTCGCGGACCAGGGCTCGAACCCGTGTCCCCTGCATTGGCAGGCGGATTCTTAACCACTGCGCCACCAGGGAAGTCCGGCAGGAGGATTCTTAACCACTGTGCCACCAGGGAAGTCCTGCCTAGCTGTTTTTAATAAGGAATAACAGCCCTGTAATGTGCTATCTCCATATTATAGACGAATAAATAATAGTATGTGGTTTACAATTTGATCCTCAAGTCACCCAGCTGGTAACACTTTATTTTTTTATGTCCTCCTCACTCTCTCAGTTGCTAGAAATCACCAGTTCTAACTTTAAATGATGACAGGGTCTTATTTCATCCATTAAGCATAAGCTTGAAGATTCTAGTGAGGTGCACAATGTAGGAGGCTTTTGCTGGAGAGTGTAGACTTTGCAGTCAGCAATTCCCATCCTGACTTCTCTCCTTACCTGTGAGGCTGTTTTCTATGGTTGGGATGCCACAGTAAGTGTTTTTTTACAAGTAATTATAAATAAAATCTTACCTAAATTTTATACCATTAACCTTTATTTCATTTATTAACTTTTACTTCCACCATTAACTATTACATATTTTATTTACGCTTTGTATTCATGAGTGACGGGTTAATGAGTTTCACTGGAGTACAGAGAGCAGCACAGGCTTAAAAGTACCTACTTGCCTACAGTGCAGCCTCTTACACAGGCAGAATAAAGTCAGGCAGGCAAGGTTTTATATAGATGTATATTGTTTTTTCCTTTTAAATGCACAGTAAAATGAAGGGCCTTTAAAGCTCTCTCAGGACGAGGAGGGAAGTTACCATAACACCACGCAGGAAGGAAAGCAGACTGGGTGTGGTTCATGCATCAAATGGCTACTTGTATAAAAATGTTCAGGAATTTTCAGCTATCCACTGGCACCTGTGGAGCTAGAGCCAGTCTTATTCTTTAGAAGGAACAGCGGCCGCAGGCAGTGGAAGAGAAGATGGTATACTTAGATGTACATATAAGACAATTTTCCAAGCTAAGTAATAGCATCTGTCCTGCAACATATGTTGTCAGTGAAAGAGAAATACAGTAATGCTAAAGTAAAACAAATTTGCTTGTAACTTTAAAAAATTTCCTTTATTCAGAATCATACTTTTTTTCACTCTTACCATTATGAAAATTTAAAAAAATATAGCGCTTGGTGCAATGAAATACTACTTTTAATTATTATTCAAACACTTAATGCAGGTTTCTCACAGTTTACATGTGAGAATTTAGCATGATCCAAACTCAAATATCCACTTCTCATATCTTTCAATGTCTGCAGCAGATACTGACTTAGAAACCTTTTTTAAAGCCATTTCAAAATCCTCCATAGTTGTAGGCATGTGCATTTCTTCTCTTGAAAGATTTCTGATTTCTTCTGGGGTCAAACCTTCAATACGCCTTCTCATTGCCATCAAGGATGCATCCCTAGGTTTTAAATTTAAAAAGCAAAAACAAAAAACCACAAAATGATGTTTTGGTTGAATAAAAACGTGTAAACAAAAAAATTTTTCAGTGCGTATATTATTCTGTAATTATCTTATTACATATACATATGTAGTACTGGACTATAAGGCCTGTTCTTGAGTTGTTTTTTTAGCAGTTGAATCTGAGCAAAAAGCCCAAGAAGAATTAAAAGCATATAATAAGATAGCAATTAAATTTTATTAAAAGTGTACCATAATATAAAGAATAAGCATCACAGAGACAGGAGAGAAGCTGTTAGCTAACACTAACTTAATACCAAAACTTGTGTCTCTGACTAGATTATAATGTGGGTCTTTATTCTTCATCTATCTTAATTCAGCATAAAAACTTCATAATAGAAGTTTATACCCACAAAAACCTATGCTTCAAAAAACAAAGAAAAAAAACACCTATGCTTCCAAAATAATTCATACCTGCACACGTTGGTAATGTCCGCACCTGAATAACCTTCCATGTTTTCTGCTATACTTGCAAGGTCAACATCATCAGCCAATTCCAGCTCACGTAGACTTATTCGTAATAGCTCCTCCCTGCCTTTTGCTATTGGTGGAAGCAAATTTAAAAATATAAGCCTTCAACATAAACAATGTTTTATTTTTCTCCAGTCTACTTTGAGAAGTTGTTTTCCAATTCTTAGAGCTCATTTGCTTAAAAAATTTAAGACCTATTCTTATTGTATTTACTCTTAAATTTTAATTAATTAATTAATTTTTATTTTTTAAAATTGAAGTATTTCATTGAATGTTAAATTTCCTAGTATCAAGGCTTTAGGCTCCAGATATAGCCAAACCAGTTAAAATAAGGAAAGACATCCTACATTTGTCTTTTAAAGGAAAGTTAATTAATACCAAATTTTAAAATTTCTAAGCAAAACGACCTAAGAGTTAACATGACCTTTCTGATTCAAATAAAGATACCTGATGGTAATGGAATATAGATTCTTTTTTCAAGACGTCGTCTTAAAGCCTCATCAATATCCCAGGGAAAATTAGTAGCTGCCAGAACCATAACCATTTTGGAAGGGTCATCATTTTCAGAAGCACCTCCAACACCTTGAGGAAGGATAAGAACACAGTAAAAAAATAAAAAACAAAGCTCAACTACTTAAAGATCATCAAATATTTAGCACAACATTAAAAGCAGGGTAATCATCAAGCCTCCCTAAGACTTATAAAGCTAACTGGTACGTATGTGAATTTGTGGTCCAAGAAAAATGAGTTTTTGCAGTGTGCAAAAAATAGGACTCAAAATAGATTTGATCAAAAGACTAGTTCAGCACAACTACATAGCAATTTAAAAAATTCTTCAAAACCATACATATCCCTCTCTAAGGCCAGTTAATCGGCATCTATTTCAATTTCATGGCTAAAAATGAGATCAGTGTGTATGACAGAGGGTGTCCTGTGAATAAACAGCCATAACTGCTGGTGTGTCACCACTGTCAGTGCCCCCAGTTTACCGCCGGCAATCTCCAGGACCTACTGGCCAGCCCCGCGTCACTGGGGCTGTGTGGGTCAGCACTGTGAGTGGGGCTCGCTCAGCTCACGCAGAGACACTCGCATACCGTCCATCTGAATCAGCAGCTCGGCTTTCACCCTTCTGCTTGCCTCGTGCTCTTCGGAAGTCCCTCTGCGGCTACAAATGGAATCTATCTCATCAATAAATATGGTGGCTGGAGAGTAAAATCGAGCCTAAAGGGAGAAGCCATGCAACACGAGGTTTTTATTTCATGGAAAAGTCATGTATAGTTTAACAATCAGAAAAGAGCCGTGGAGCCTGCCACCCTGTGCATCGCGCCCCCTTTGCCTAAGACTGGGGAGAGAGGATAGAACGGGAACAGCTAAGATACAGCTTCCAGTATAGACCTATCATACACTTAAATCTTACGTGGCAATTTTTTATACTCTTCAATACTATAACTGATTATATTCAACATGTATTTGTTTATGAGTCATATAAATACAGGATTATCCTGTACACTACAATAATATGGACAACAGTGGTGGAAAGACATTTACAGATACTGACAAGTGTTCTAAAGTTCTAGAAAAATTTTTGTTAAAGAGAAATTTTTGTTTGTTACCTTAAATAAAATCACATAGATTCCCTCTAAGGGATTCTAATTAAATTGCCATTTTTCATTTGACTAATACAAGTACAGCTGAACCTTGAACAACTCGGGTTTGAACTGCATGGGTCCACTCATAATGTGGATACTTTTCCATAGTAAATACTACGGTACTACACAGTTTGTGGTTGGTTGAACCGAAGGATGTAGAGGAACCGTGGATACAGAGGGCTCACTATAAGTTATATGCAGATTAACCTTCACGTTGTTCAAGGGTCAACTGATTTTTATCCTCTTAAGTTGTCAATTAGAGGTCAATTTAACGGCCTCAGTTTTTTTTGTTTGAGATAAAATTCATATACCATAAAATTCACCACTTAAACCATTTTAAAGTGACGATTCAGTATTTAGTATATTAACAATGTTGTGCAACCATCATCACTATCAAATTCCAGAACATTTTCACTGCCCTCCAAAAATAACCCATACTTCCCTCCCCCTAGCCCCTGGTAATCACAAATCTATTTTCTGTCTTTATGCATTTACCTATTCTGGACATTTCAAATAAATGGGATCATACAATATGTGGCCTTTTGTGTCTGCCTTCTTTCACTTAGCATGTTTTCAATGTTTATCTATATTGTAGCATGTACAGTACTTCACTCTTTTTTTTGTCTGCATTGGGTCTTCGTTGCTGCACGCAGGCTTTCTCTAGTTGCGGACAGCGGGGTCTATTCTTCGTTGCAGCACGCGGGCTTCTCATTGCAGTGGCTTCTCTTGTTGCAGAGCATGGGCTCTAGGCACGCAGGCTTCAGTAGTTGCGGCATGCAGGCTCAGTAGTTGTGGCACACGGGCTTAGTTGCTCCGCGGCATGTGGGATCTTCCCGGACCAGGGATTGAACCCGTGTCCCCTGCATTGGCAGGTGGATTCTTAACCACTGCGCCACCAGGAAGTCCCAGTACTTCATTTTTTTTTATGGCTGAATAATATCCCCCAAGTTTATTTTTGTACCTTAAATGCATTTCTTCCCCAAACCAAAGGACAGGGAAGATTGATCCATTAACTAATAGATCTAGTCAAGTATCATCTAGTAAACAGCTGTGTAAGACTCAATAGTATCACCCGTTTCTTAAGGAGACTGAAGAGGCATTTAATTTTATTTACTTATTGTTCTTTTTGTTTTTAGTAGACTTTTTCTTAATTGGAGTATAGTTGATAAGCATTTTATTATAGTAACTAATGTTTATTGTTAATCATTTTCTAACCAAAATATCCAAACTTACAAAATCATTGCACAAGAAAGCTGGAACGTAAATGATGGCAAAGATTTCTCAAAACAGAGCTTAAGTGATCAAACAGCATTTTAAAGGTTCTTCTAAAAATGGAAGTCCACAATGGCAAGTGAACATTACAGATTTGAACACGCAATTGTACTGGGTCCATCAATTCTTTGGACCATGAGGTTATAATTCAGTATCCTCTAAGAGGTGATTAACTGTGTTGAAAGCACAGTGCTTCCAAAGTATAGATTCAGTTTTAGTCTGTTCACTTGGAAAATCCTATAGTTAAATCTCACTTTCTTTTCTAGTTAAAAACTTGAATTCTAAGTCATCTATTGCCTCCAAAGGGATAGTAAGATAATAATAATAATGGATGGACAATAATACACTTTTTAAAATTTATTTATTTTATTTATTTATTTTTGGCTGCATTGGGTCTTCGTTGCTGTGTGCAGGCTTTCTCTAGTTGTGGTGAGCAGGGCCTACTCTTCGTTGCAGTGCGCAGGCTTATTGTGGTGGCTTCTCTTGTTACAGAGCATGGGCTCTAGGCACGCAGGCTTCAGTAATTGTGGCATGCAGGCTCAGTAGTTGTGGCGCAAGGGCTTAGTTGCTCCGCGGCATGTGGGATCTTCCCGGACCAGGGATTGAACCCGTGTCCCCTGCATTGGCAGGCAGATTCTTAACCAAGAGCCCTAATAATACATTTTTAATAAGGTATCCCTACTTGGATCTTAGGTACTGTGTACAAAAAATTTTGTACTTTCTTTTCAAGAAACGGACAGAAGGAGAAAAAAAAAACTGGATGGAGGGAAAGAAAGAAAAAAGCAAACATGCAAGAAAATTTATAACTGAAATTCTAGCCAGCAACCATCTACCAACAGAACCAATAAGAAAAATTAAATTTCAAGCAAAAATTACTAGACTGAGTCTTCCCAAATACTGAGGGTGTGTAGAAAGGTCTGACTTAAAGCAGAGGCTATGTGACACATTTAAAATTGGCTTTGGATGACCTGAGAAAGTAATGTAGAGAGACTTGGAGAGGAAACCAATTGTTTCTGCCTGCACAGCAGGGCTCCTTCTGATAACAGAAGCTCCCTTTTTCATTTGTAAATCATCTCTTTCTCATTCTTATTCCATTACTTCAAGAGAGGCCAACTCTGCTGGAGTCCCAGGAGGGTCCAGGCATAAGCATGTGACTCAAAAGAGACCAAACATTAATCTCTGGAATTTTGCTGGAACAACTGAGATTGTTGTTCATTTGATTAGATTTCTGACACTTGAAAATGAAAGTTCCTGACAATACAACAAAAACTATACAATTAAGTTTTTATATGTGTTTGTTACCATGTCATGTGAAAAACCCTGGACAGACTTTTATAATATTTAAGTGGCCTTATTCAAAATACAGGCCCTGAGGAATGCTCACTTTGAGATTCGGGGGGAGGGGCACTCAAGAGAGAGGCAGTCATCTGTAGTCAAAACCAAGATTTGAGAGGCAGTACAATTTTACTCGAGAAAGTCCATATGATGAACAGAAGAAAATCAAGGTGGTTTCAAATGAGCCATAACCAAAATTCAGACAGGCAGAAGCTCCAATCTGCAGGCACTGGTTTGTGGCTGAGCCGCTGCTCAAGTGGGCAACTCAGAGTAGCGCGCTCTAGATAAGCCAGGATTTATTTAAAGATGGTTAAGATTTTCCTAGGCAATACCAGGGAAGCCAGTAAAAAAGTTGTTTGATATATTTTTATAAACTGCAGTATACAAAAATGTTGCAAATTACCACTTTGTAAGAGGCTTTCCCTCATAGAAGAAAATAGTCCTTTCTCCTTAATATAAAACCCTACATTAAAAAAAAATATCAAGTAACTCTTAAGCAGTAACAGTTAATATTTATGAGTCCTTATGAGTCAGGCTCTGTATTAAGCAGTTTACATGTATTGGCTGATTTCACCCTCCAAACATTACAGAGGTAGGTCCTAAATTATTGTCCTCCTCTTATAGATAAAGCAACTGAGGGACAGGAGAGGAATTTTCCCACAGTTAGCCATCTAGGAAAGTGACAGAAGTGGGATCTAAACCCAGGCCACCTGACTCTAAAGACGCCACACTTAGCCATTCACCCTATTTACTTTTTTTTTTTTTTTTTTTCTTTTTTGGCATGCGGGATATCTTAGTTCCCCAACCAGGGTTTGAACCTGTGCCCCCTGCAGTGGGAGCGCAGAGTCTTAACCACTGGACCATCAGAGAAGTCCCCATTCACCCTATTTAGCTTACATTTTTTAAAATAAAATTTTAAAAATATTTATTTATTTATTATTTTTTTTGGCTGCTCCGGGTCTTAGTTGCGGCATGCAGACTTCTTAGTTGCGGCATGCATGCGGGATCTAGTTCCCCGACCAGGGATCGAACCCAGGCCCCTGGCACTGGGAGCGTGGAGTCTTACCCACTGGACCACCAGGGAAGTCCCCTAGCTTACATTTTAAAAAAGCCTAGTTATTCTGGAATACTGACAATATAATTTTACCCCTGAAGCAAATAGCAAGCTAATTTTTCAAAATGATCTAAGAGGTTCTCCATTAGATTCCTATTGTGGGATGGACTATTAATAATCCATAAGAACCTGTCAGAATTTACATCCTGCCTTATGAATTATCGAAGTTGAAGGAGAAAGAAAATGGGAACTGAAACAAGAAGAAGCCTTTACAGAAAACAGATAACATGAAATTGTGAGGGGTTTTGTTTGTTTTATTCTCAGCCTAGGAAGGAAGATCTGGTATAATATTAGCATGGTCACCTAAGGTTTTGTCCACCATGACCAGGAATGTAAATCTTTTTCACTATCTATATAATAAACATAACTCTGTCCTTATGCATATAACTACACAATTTCTTAAATGAAGTAAGACGGAAATAGTAAGTGAAACTTAAAGTCTGAAGTCTAAAAAGCTGTTGAATTCAACCTAAACACTCAACCAGAACTTGTTGAATTACATTTCTTCTACTGATACTCAGATGAGTGGCAGTGGAAGAAGGAAAAAGAAACTCAAAGAAGCGAAGAACTTAATCCAAAGACTGGTTAATTAAACTCAGGGTATTTGATACAGTTAATAGATTGGAGGTATCTCAGTTCCATATCTACTTATGATTTTCACCTTTTCTCATTATTGTTCTAATACTGCATTTACTATAACTAAGCCTGATTTAAAAACCCTAATAATTTCACATTCCTATAGCAGATCAGTAATGCAGATCCCGTAACATGAGCATGTCCATAAGCTAACAGAGACAGCCCTTCCTCCAGAGAAAAGGAGTCAAAGAGAAAAGCAAGTTATTCATGTTAGTAATGAATAAAAATTTTCTACCTTCAAGAGCAGAGGAATGACACTCTGGGCACAAAAGCATCCTGCCTAGCGATTCTACACGCTGTAGTTACAACTCACTTTCTCCCCTTCTAGAGGTAAAGAATCATTAGGGTTGGCTCAAGCATTCACCATTTCAAACAGAAGACGAACAAGCTTCTCAGACTCTCCTCTGTATTTGGAAGTCAGAGTTGATGAAGAGACATTGAAGAACGTTGTCTTGCACTCAGTAGCTACTGCTTTAGCAAGGAGGGTCTTTCCTGTGCCAGGTGGGCCAACCATCAACACTCCCTGTTGGGAATATAATAGCATCAGCGAAGGATTTATGTGCCATTGTTCTAATTCACAAGAATTCCATTACTAAGGATCAATTTTCAACCAACTTACACATAATATTAAGACAAGTAAAAGACAAAGATAAACAGAAGGATACTTTATCACAAATTTGCTTTTTCCATTATAAAAGTAGGGTAACTACACATTATTAAAAAATTGGAACTAAGAGATGAGAAAAAATATAATCAATATTATAGTACTGATATAGTATCATACCCTAACACAGGTACTATTAGTATCTGGATATATTTCCTGCTAGTCTTTTTGCTCAAATTAGTTTTTTTTTTGTTTTTTTTTTTTTTACATAGCTGTATGTCTATAATTTTGTATCTTGCTTATCACTTAACCTTTCAAGAATTTTTAAAAATAAGTACAGAGTTAGCCATTAGCACATTTCCCAAACCCAAGACTTTTATGGACAGTCTCTTTTCATATCAGCCCATGACTTTTAAAAAGTACTCATTAGATACAGATATACCTTATTAATTTCTTAAGAACAATTCCAAGAAATACAGATGTAAGTTCTGCAACACAACACGTAAAATGGAGTATTTTTGCATTAGGTGACCTGTTCATATTTGCAAATATAAGCTCATTATAAATCTGCTATGTGTCCAACTTTCCAAATACCACATTGTACCTATTCCTTTTCTTTTAGTAAATTTATTTATTCATTCATTCATTTATTTATGCTGCGTTGGGTCTTCGTTGCTGTGTGCAGGCTTCTCATTGCAGTGGCTTCTCTTGTTGCAGAGCACAGGCTCTAGGTGCGCAGGCTTCCGTAGTAGTGGCACGTGGGCTCAGTAGTTATGGCACATGGGCTTAGTTGCTCCGCAGCATGTGGGATCTTCCCGGACCAGGGCTCGAACCCATGTCCCCTGCATTGGCAGGTGGAGTCTTAACCGCTGTGCCACCAGGGAAGTCCTGTACCTATTTCTTATTCTGGAAACCTTGCAGTAGCTCTTGGTCTAAACAAAGTTCTGAATAACACAACATAGTTTAAAATTTTCTTTACCTGCTCTACTTTCTCCTCCCACTTCCCCCAACACAGATAAATATTGGCTTTCTACAGCAATGCACTTGCCATTTGCTTTGATAATGCCGTTATAGTAATACACTTACTTTCCATGGTCTCCTAATGCCTTTGAAGAATTCTGGCATCCACATTGGTAACACCACAGCTTCCTTAAGCAACTTTTTAGCTTCTACTAAATCAGCAATATCATCCCTGAAAGAGAAGATATTTTATCAACAACCTTAGATCACATATTTAACTCTATGTAGTCATTCTTGAGAATCGCTGAAAGCACATGACTTGACGTTGCTGACCGAATGCTAAGCTTCTTCCTAGGCACTAGTGAACTAACACACTGTGACAAGGCCTGCCACACCAACCAGTATGTAGAAAGAGCACAATGTGAATCTTCGATTCTTTTTTAATTTTTAAAAATATTTATTTATTTATTTGGCCGCATCAGGTCTTAGTTGCGGCACGTGGGATCTTCGTTGCCATGTGTGGGATCTTCAGTTGCAGCAGGCGGGATCCAGTTCCCGACCAGGGATCGTACTCGAGCCCCCTGCATTGGGAGCACAGAGTCTTAGCCACTGGACCACCAGGGAAGTCCCTGAATCTTCAATTCTTGGGAGTAATGATTTTCAGCTTGGTGAATGAGAACACAGGTCTACAGGCCTACAATTTAAGTATTATTATGCCATCTCATTTTAAACTTCTGCTCTTAAAATGCTCATTCCATAAATTCCATGATTTAGAAACAATGAGCCCATTAAAAAAACCCATAAAGAATAAAAAGGGCATAAAGCAGACACAGGTTGCGAAACTGCTGCTTTGCCCCCAACCCTATCAAGAGGTAGACACCAAGATTAAAGAGTATCATAGAGATTGCCGTGACGTCATCTCCAACCACTGGGACACTACTACTACTACAACAACCGGTACATGTGGCATGATAATATATTATGATATATGACAGGATAATATGTTTTAAAATATCCCTCAAAACTATACCTAAAAATAATTAAAGTTTTAACAAAAAACATATAACAGAATGTACCTAACTTTGTGGGAAAGGGAGATTTATAACTCATTGTGATAAATTACAGTTCTTTGATTAGATATAATATTTATTTTTATTTTTTTAATTGAAGTATAGTCGATTTACAATGTTGTATTAGTTTCAGGTGTACAGCAGGGTGATTCAGTTAGACATACAACTATATCTATTTTTTTTTTTTCAGATTCTTTTCCCTTAGGTTATTCCAAAGGGATTCTTTTCCCTTTAGGTTATTACAAAATATTAAGTATAGTTCCCTATGCTATACAGTAGGTCCTTGTTGGTTATCTATTTTATATGTAGCAGTGTGTATATGTTAATCCCAAACTCCTAATTTACCCCTTAGATATAACAGTAATAAAGTTAAGAACCACTGCTCTAATAGGATATAAAAGCAACATATCTTGTATAAACCTAAAGATAACAAGCAATACACGTGCATAAGAATGACTGCCATTTTACCACTGGAGAATGTCCCAAAAAGAAGGTGTAATTTCTGTGATCTTGTTCCCATTCTGTATGTAGAATTTTTAATTCAATAAAAATTTTATTATTATTTATTTATTTTATTAAATTAAAAAATCTCAGACAAAAACTGGTACAGCCTGAACCAAAGTCAAGTTTTTCATTATGTGTCATGCTCACATTGTATGTCCTCAGGTTCTATCCTCAAGGACTGATCTTCAGTACATGCCCACATTTGTTCCATTTTCTGTTCCAAAAAGCAACATCCAATTATTTTGTTGTGATATAACTTACCATCGAACATTGGGATTCTGAGAAATTATATCTCTTTCCAAAGCTTCTACTAAGTCCTTATCGTATCCAGTACTATCAAATTTATTTGTCTCTGGTTCTGTAACTGCAGCAGGTGATTTGTTCTACACAAATAGAGAGAAAAAACAAGAGCTTTTGATTGACTCAAAAATTATATTTTGTTTCTATGAGTCAGAAACAAAGATTGGACTCAAGTGACATTTTTAAAAAGCTAATGTAATAGTACAAGTAATAAGGATAGAATCAAAGACTATAAGTCATCCTTCAACATCAACATCAGAGTTTCATACTGAATTTTTATTTTTACATAAAAAGTATGACAATGGTATTAAAGAAAAATAAAAATATTATGCATATGAACTGACAATAGTAAAAATTAATATTGAGATAAACTGTAGTCCCTAGTGAACATTAGATATGTATGGCATTTAACTCAAAGCTTTAGAAGAGATAAGGTTATAGACAGATGGTTTATTTAGCTAAGATTATGGGTCAATCTTTAACACGTACTCGGTCCCCATTGATGCTCCCAAAACATCCCTTTTCACTATTCCCACATCCCTCCAAAATACACCTCAGTCCTTCAGAGAGATTCTCCCTCCCACCCTCTGTGATGACAGTCATTAGGGCCGCAAGCTGCACACTAAAGCACTCCAAGGCACAACAGCGAACTCACAGGGCACTGCGGGATTTTTCAGGTTTTTGAGGGAAGTACAAAAACACCTGTTTGAACATGGGGTGAACTACCAGCTCGAGGTAGTTCACAGTTTCTATGTTAAGACTGCTGCATTCCTTTCAATAACCCCTTATTTTTTGTGAAGCTGGATTTTTGGCAGCTGCTGTGATAAAACATATACTGGGAAAAATCAATGTGGAAGAGGAATGACAGTGGAATGTCCACTATGACTCCAAGGTCTGAGAAACTGTACAGTGTCCAAAAGGTGTTGTTGGGACATAAACAGTTGTTTTAACCAAATTTCAAATGGATGGGTATTCTTTTTGTCCTAGAGGTGCTGTGAAAAAACTGCTGAGACAGTCGTGAATTTTATAAGCCAAGAAAATTTATGAAACTATATTGGTGTAAATAATCATTTACTTGGTCTTGTACTAGGATTGTTACCCCATCTCCAAAATTCATAACATTTTTTTGCCCATAACATGATGATTTCTTTGTCACTGGTGCTGTCTAAAGTCAGTACGAATGTCTAGACTTAACCAATATTTATGATATTCAAAGTCTTACACTAGATGACCAAATAAGTGCCTGTCTCACAATGTACATATTTAGTATCCAATAGGAATATTAAAGATTCAAGGAAGGTGTTGTATAACATTTAGAAGAGGAGGTTATCTTTTCTTCTAAGTATTTATGAAGTTGTTATTCATTCACAGATACTTACCAAGAATCTATTCTGTACGAGCAGCTGTGGGGGATAGAAAGAAGACACTGTCCCTGACTATTAGAAACTTAAACTGCAAGCCCAGGGAAACACAGATATAAGGCACTTTATATCAACAGTTCTCACCTTATTTTCTCTCATAGAACACAGTGCTGAGGGAATGTTTGCAGACAAAGCAAAACAAATTTCAGATAGGCAGAAAGGAGAAACAATTCTATAATAGGTCGGCCAAGGGGAGCTATGGAATTTCAAATTTTGACATTTCTAAGGGAAAATACTAACAACTACCAGGAGGTAAAAGAAAGCAGTAGAGAGGTTAAAAAAGAATGTAGACTCCTTTTTGGTGCTCAAAATAAATTTGACATAAATTTGACAACTTCGACAAAATGGATCACTATTTGAAAAACACAAACCACCACAACTCAACTATTATGAAAAAGACCATTTAAACAGCCCTTCAACTTCTAGGGAAATTGAATTCATAATTTTAAAACTTCCAAAAAAGATATCCAAGCCCAGATGGTTTCACTGGAAAATTTTATCTGACATTTAAACAAGAACTACCAATTCTACACAATCTCTTCCAGAAGACAGAATGAACATTTTTCAATTCATTTTATGAAGCTACTATTACTGTGATACCAAAATCAAAGAGAGCTAAAAAAACAAAACAAAAAAATTATAGACCAATATCCCTCATAAATATAGATGCAAAAATCCTTAACAAAATATTACCAAATAGAATTCAGTAAGATATAAAGAGAATTATATACCATGACCAAGTGAGGTTTATTCCAAGGATGCAAGGCTAGTTCAAAATTCAAACAATAAATAAATCAATATAATCCACATAATAACAGGCAAAGAAGGAAAACTACACGATCATGCAACAGATGCCAAAAAGCACATGACAGAACTCAACATCCATTCAGGATAAAGGGGAATTTCTTCAACTTGGTAAGAAGCACACAAAAAAATTCTACAGCTAACATTATATTTAATGATGAAACACTGAATGCTTTTCCTACTACGATCAGGATGTCCACTTTCATCACACTTATTCAACATAGTGCTAGAAGTTGTAGCCAGTGTAACAGAGCAAGAAAAGGACATATACACATACAAATCCAAAAGGAAGAAATAAAACTGTTCTTTTTCAGATGGCATGATGTTTACCCAGAGAATTCCAAGGAATCTACAAAAATTCTCCTAGAATTAATAAATGACTTCAGCAAGGTGGCAGGATACTAAATATTCATAACAAGTCAATTTTATCATTAGGGAAATGCAAATCAAAACCTCAGTGAGATACTAGTTCACACCATTTGGATGGCTATTACAAAACTAAAACAAACTAACTAACTAAAAAAACCACACACAGAAAATAACAAGTGTTGGCAGGGACTTCCCTGGTGGGTTAAGAGTCTGCCTGCCAATGCAGGATACACGGATTCGATCCCTGGTCTGGGAAGATCCCACATGCCATGGGGCAACTGAGCCTGCGCTCTGGAGCCCACAAGCCACAACTACTGAGCCTGCGTGCCACAACTACTGAAGCCCACGCGCCTAGAGCCCATGCTCCGCAACAAGAGAAGCCACTGCAATGAGAAGCCTGCACACCACAACAAAGAGTAACCCCTGCTCACTGCAACTAGAGAAAGCCCGCGCACAGCAGCGAAGACCCAACGCAGCCATAAATAAATAAATTTATTTTTTTTTTATTTTTTATTTTTTTTAATAAATTTATTTATTTATTTATTATTTTTGGCTGCGTTGGGTCTTCGTTGCTGCACGCGGGCTTTCTCTAGCGAAGACCAGAGGCTACTCTTCCTTGTGGTGCGTGGGCTTCTCATTGCGGTGGCTTCTCTTGTTGCGGAGCATGGGCTCCAGGCGCACGGGCTTCAGTAGTTGTGGTGCACCGGCTTAGCTGCTCCACGGCATGTGGGATCTTCCCCAACCAGGGCTCGAACCCGCGTCCCCTGCATTGGCAGGCGGATTCTTAACTACTGCACCACCAGGGAAGTCCAATAAATTTATTTTTTAAAAAAAGAAAATAACAAGTGTTGGCAAAGATTTGGAGAAATTGGAACCTTGTGCACTGTTAGTAGAAATGTAAAATGATGCAGCCACTGTGGAAAAGTTTGGTGATTCCTCAAAAAATTAAAAATAGAATTATACACAAATACTTCTGTATATGAATATATATATATATATATACATATATATCTCCAAAAGACTTGAAAGCAGGGTCTTGAAGAGACATTTACATACCCATGACATAGAAGCATTATTTACAATAGCCAAAAGGTGGAAGCAACCAAAGTGTCCTTCGATGGATGACTGGATAAACAAAATATGGTATATACATGCACTGGAATATTAGCCTTAAAAAGGAATGAAATTCTGACACATGCTATCAAATGGATGAACCCTGAAGACATTATGCTAAGTAGAAAAAGCCAGTCACAAAAGAACAAATACTGTATGATTCCACTCATATGAGGTACTTAGAGGAATCAAACTCAGAGAGACAGAAAGTAGAATAGTGGTTGCCAGGGGCTGTGGGCAGGGGGAAGGAACAGGGAATGCGATATTATGATTTATAATGAGAAATACATACTTAGTTTTAGTCCTATTCCTGGCATATAACCCCTAAAACCCTTATGATTTCCTAACTGATAAGAGCAATGGAAGCATCTTTTGTTATAATATTCAGTTTTTGTTCCTAGCTCCTGAAATAGATCCAGAGCAGTAAAGGTAAAGAGGTGTTTTTTGTTATTCATAACAAGCCCCTTCAACTCAACCTGAGTTTACGTTAATGAGGTGATTTTTGGAAAGCCCCTAGTTAATCATAGGATGGGGACTGTTGCCAGGGGAACCAAACTTGTGATTAGAGGGCTGGAACTTACAGTGCTACCACACAACCTCTGGGGAGAAAGAGAGGTTGGAGGTTCAATGAATCACCAATGGCCAATGATTTAATCAATCATACCCACGTAATGAAGCCTCCACAAAAGCCCAAAAGGATAGGGTTTGGTGAACATGCGGAGGTGCTAGGAGGGTGGCGTGTCTGGAGAAGGCATGGAAGCTCTGCGTCCCTTCCCACATACCTTGCCCTGGGCTTCTCTTCCATCTAGCTGTTGCTGAATTGCATTCTTTGTAATAAACTGGTAATCTAGTAAGAAAACTGTTTTCCTGAGTTCTGTGAGCTGCTCTAGCAAATTATCAAACCCAAGGGGGGAGTTTTGGTAACCTCTGATTTATACCAGTTGGTCAGAAGCACAGGTGACAAGCTGGACTTGCAACTGGCATGTGATGTGGGGGCACCCTGTGCAACTGAACTCTTAACCTGTGGATCTGATGCCAGTTGAGTTACACTGTAGGACACACAACTGGTGTCAAAGAACTGCTTGATGTGGAAAAAAATTCCTACACATTTGGAGTACCGAAGTGTTTTGTAAGTAGCAAGCAGAAAGAAAAATAGAGTTTTCCTTATCAGGGAGTTATTGTTTAACGGGCACAGAGTTTCAGTTTTGCAAAATTAAAAACGTTCTGTGGATGTATGGTGGTGATAGTTCCACAACAATGTGAATGTACTCAATTGCACTTTAAGAACTGCATACTTAAAGATGGCTAAAATGGTAAATTTTACGTTATACATATTTAAACCACAATTTAAAAAAATTTTTTAAGTCACTTGTATTTCTATATACTAGCAATAAATATGTGGATACTGAAATAAAAAATACAATACCACTTATACAATCACTTAGAAAAGTGAAATACTTAGGTTTAAAATCTAACAAAATATATGCAAGAGCTGTATGCTGAAAACTACACAATGCTGATGAAAGAAATCAAAGATCTAAAGGAGATAACATGTTCATGGAATGGAACACTCAATGTAACAAAGATCTCAATTTCCCCCAAACTGATACATAGGTTTAACATAATTCCTATCAAAATATCAGCAAGATTCTTTGTAGATGTAGAAAAGCTGCTTCCAAAATTTACATGAAAAAAAAGGAACTAGAATAGCTAAAATAACTTTGAGAAGGAAGAATAAAATGGGATGAATTAGTCTACCCAATTTCAAGCTTACTATATATATAACACAGTATATAACTATACTAACCAAGACTGTGTGGAGTATTGGTTGAGAGACAGATACATATATCAATGAAACTTAATAGAGAGCCCATAAACAGACCCACACAAATATGCCCAAATAATTTTTGAGCAAGGTGTAAAAAATTTATTTTATTGAAGTATATTTACAATGTTGTATTAATTTCTGCTGTACAGTACAGTGACTCAGTTATATATATATATACACATTCTTTTTCATATTTTTTCCCTATAGTTTATCACAGGATATTGAATGTAGTTCCCTGTGCTATAACAAATCCTTTTCAACAAATGGTGCTGGAGCAATTGAACATGCATAGGCAAAAAATGAACCTTGACCTAAGTCTCACACGTTACACGAACATCAACTCAAAACAGATCATGGACTTAGATGTAAAACATAAAATTATAAAACTTTTAAGAAAAAAATAAAAAAATTTTGGGATCTAGGGCTAGGCAAAGAATTACAAACTTGACACCAAAAGCGTAACTTTTAAAAGGAAATGTTGGACTTTATCAAAATTAAAATCTTTTGCCTTGTGAAAGATCCTGCTAAAACAATGAAAAGACAAGCTACACACTTAAAGAAAATATCTGCAAAATACATAACTGACAAAGGACTAGTCTCTAGACTATATAAAGAACTCTCAAAACTCAAGACTAAAAAAACATTCATTTGCATAATGGGCAATAGACTTAAGAGAGACATTTCACTGAAGACACTTGTTTCTGTGCTCTTATTTCCTTTTCTTTAGTCATTTGTACAGCTACTATTTAGAGGAATAGACCAACTCAACATTGAAAGATTGTTAGGATACATTCATAATCGAAAAGAACAGGCTACTTTATGATTCCGGTTACAGTAAAAAAAAAAAAAAAAAAAATCACACAATAGAGAAGGATTAAAAACATATACCATGAGATTAACAGAACTCTGGGTGGGTAAGAATGTGAGTCTGAGTTTTTTTTTTTTCACTTGCTCTATTTTCTGATTTTCTAAGTGAATGGGTAACAAAAGATTTTAAATAGGAAAAAAAAAATCTATTCATTCTTTATGACTTAATGGCTTTATCTCTTCCATGAAGCTTTCTAACTACTACCTTCTCCTTCTAAGAATTCTGCTATTTTTAGTCACTAGCTACTACCAGTTTAGCATCTAATTGTTCTATAATTGTTTGAAATATATTATTCTGATCTCCCCAAATGTAAGTTTCTCAACACTGGGCATATATTACCAACAAAGACACACTGGCTGATTTGGGAAGAAAATCTATTCTATACACTTGTTCTTTGGCTGTCAAGTCCTGAGGATTTTAGCACGTTAAGTCATGTCTACACTCAGCAAAGACACAGATAAGATCTCCTCTTAACGTAGCTGATTTTATGTTTATTTATTATACTTTGTCCTTTTGCCCTATTCTTGAAACAGTAGAGAATCAAAGGGTGATGGAAACACTATATGTTTTAAACTGAAGGCTAACATACTTCCATTGGTAAATAAGAACTTTTTTTTAAAGTGAGCCTCCTTCTGGGGAATTTATTTTTATCCTACTTTTAACCTAATAATTCTACTTTTGCATTTAGATAAATTAAAGAGCATTTTCAATGTAGTCATCAACCTCTAAGATATTTCATTAAAATTTAAAAAAATGCAATGGTGAAACTGTTTAAGTCAATAGCATATATAACAAAAATCTCAGTTACCTGGAATGTTTGGGAAATAATAGCTAACATTTATTGAGCACACACTAGGTAGAAAAAAAAGTTATCTTGGGGCTTCCCTGGTGGCGCAGTGGTTAAGAATCCGCCTGCCAATGCAGCGGACACTGGTTTGAGCCCTGGTCCGGGAAGATCCCACATGCCTCAGAGCAACTAAGCGCATGAGCCACAACTACTGAGGCTGTGCTCTAGAGCCTGTGAGACACAACTACTGAAGCCCACGTGCCTAGAGCCTGTACTCCACAACAAGAGAAGCCACCACAATGAGGAAGCCTGCGCACCACAACGAAGAGCAGCCCCCGCTCGACGCAACTAGAGACAGCCCACGTGCAGCAACGAAGACCCAACACAGCCCAAAATAAATAAATAAAATAAATTTTTAAAAAAAGTTATTTTATTTATCCTACAAAAACTCTATAAGACAGGTGTTAAAGTAATTTTACATATGAGGGGATAAAATTTAGAAAGACCAAGTAGCTTATGGTAATACATCCAGAAACAGCAGGGATGGCGCTTAAATACAAGTCTACCTGATTCCAAAGCCCATACTCTTAATCACTATGCTATATTTTTGAAAAGCTTTATATCTTCCTGTTTTAACAAGCAAATCATATTAATTCAATTTAATTTATCTTGGACAACTGATTTGCTGATTATAGTATCTCAGGTTCTACACATCAATTCTCAGGGTATAAAAGTACAGATACAAAATGAAAAAGGTATAGGACATTGAGCTCTACAAACCACAGATGGTTAAAAGGCTTACAACCCAAACCCTAGATGATAGGCGAGGGCAACCTTGGTATTGATAATACTGCATAAGGCCAGAGGCATTAGCCACCTTCCCCATACCCTTCCTTGTTTCAGGAACTACGATAGAACTGCTGTTGCTGAAAGAACAGAAATACGGGACTACAGAACGATGGTGAGAGGGACTCAAGGGAACTGACTATCCAGATGTGCAATGGCAAATGACCTCCAGAAACGGGGAGGATGGGGAATAAAGGTGATGACACAAAATCAAGAGCTAAATGCACATGTGTATCTATATCAACAAGGAAGGTTATATTTAAAGGTGTGGCTTGGCTGGTTACTGGATGAGGTTCTCAAGCAGAATTACAAAGTTAGATTGCAAATTTAGGAAAAAGATCTTGAAGTACGGGCTGATATGATGTTTTGAAAAGGACTGAATGGGCAGCACTGGGGGCTTTACATTTGCTATAACCCAGTTTTCACTCTGCCCAGGTGGTGTGGAGGGGTCCTTTTGGTACAACAAGCCAACAAGTGAGCCTGTACTTTACCATTTCAGAGACTAGGTATGTGCCTGGGGCAAGGGACTGGGGAGGTGGAAGTAGAGAGGACAGAAACTAGGTTCTCAAGAGTCCCATACGCTTCTTACTGCAAGAGAGCACAGGCCCTCAAATGTTAATTGGTACTGAGATCTTGGTTTATAAGTCTCATTCCTCACTAATAGGAACCAGGGTTTCCTGGAGAAATGGGGTAAATACACGAAGAGCCTGGAACATCCTATTTTGCCAGAAAATGAGGAAATGCTCAGAGAATGGTGAGTACGTGTCAAAAAGACTTAAGATCCAGCTTCAAGGGTCTCCCGCTCCTAAAATCTTGGACAATTTAAGCATCAAAAAGATAGTAATAGATTTTAATTCACTGAATAAGAGTCTACCAGTCCATACTGATAAAATTAAATAAAGGGGAAGAGATAGAGCTTTTTCTTACAGTTCAATGTCACGTAATTAATGTAGAAGAGATAATAGCATTAGAAAATGATTTTTCAATTATCAGAGGAATAACTGCTTCAGGCAAGAATCACTGGATGCTAAAGCAAGTAACTGAAACTTTAATGAGAAATACGATATTTATATAACCTCAAAGTATCTCCCCACAAACTACTATAAAGGGAAAAAGAGTAACTGTATAGTGGAGAGACTTGGCAGACACCACCCTAACCAAGTGATCCAATGTATCACAAGTAATAGAACAAATAAACATCCTGTGCCTCCTTATATCACACACTGAGAAGAACAAAACTTCACTTCAGTGGTATTCCTGCCAAAAATGCACAACCTTAAATCTAATCATGAGGAAACATCAGGCAAATCCAAACTGAGGAACATTCTACAAAATAACTCTTAAAAAAGTCAGGCCAAAAAAGATAAAGGCAGAGGAAATGTTCACATTAAAAGAGACTAAAGAGGGCTTCCCTGGTGGCACAGTGGTTAAGAATCCGCCTGCCAATGCAGGGGACACGGGTTCGAGCCCTGGTCCGAGAAGATCCCACGTGCTGCCGAGCAACTAAGCCCGTGCGTCACAACTACTGAGCCTGCGCTCTAGAGCCCGTGAGCCACAACTATTGAGCCCACATGCCACAACTACTGAGCCTGTGCCTAGAGGCCGTGCCCCACAACAAGAGAAGCCATCGCAATGAGAAGCCCGCGCACCGCAACGAAGAGTAGCCCCTGCTCACTGTAACTAGAGAAAACCCGCATGCAACAACAAAGACCTAATGCAGCCAAAAATAAATAAAATAAATAAATTTTAAAAAATAAAAAAATAAAAAATAAAAGAGACTAAAGAAACATGACAACCAAATGCAATGTATGCTTCTATATTGGGTCCTGGCACGGGGCGGGGGTGGGGGGGGAAGCTATAAATGACATTATTGGAATAACTGGCAAAAATTTATAAAGGTCTGTGTATTAGATAACAGTACTGTTATCAATGTAAAATCTATGATTTTTGATCACTACATTGTTTTTATGTGAAGCAATGTCCTACTATTTAGGAAATTCACTCTAAAATATCTAAGGGTAAAAGGGCATGACTTCTACAACTTACTCTCAGTGCTTCAGGAAAAATAAAATATATACAGAGAGTAAATGATAAAGCAAAAGGGACATAATATTAATAACTGGTAAAACTGGGTAAAGAATATATGGAAGTTCTTTTTTATTTCTTTCATTTATTTTTTTATACAGCAGGTTCTTATTAGTCATCCATTTTATACACATCAGTGTATACATGTCAATCCCAATCTCCCAATTCATCACACTGGAAGTTCTTTATACTATTCTTGTAACTTGTTTGCAAGTATGAAATTATATCAAGATAGAAAGTTACAAAAAACAACCAAAAATATCTGTTGAATAGTGAGTAGGAAAAATCCTAGCCTAGGTGGGGTGTGACTACGGTTTTATTAGAGTAGCAGATTTAATTACTAAAAATTATTAAAATTTGTACAGTCTTCATTTTTAAGGTTAATAAATAACTTTTTCACTTATGAAAATCAGTAACATTTACCTTTTCCTCTCTTCCTTTATTCTGTTCTTTCTTTTCCCGACAACGAACAGCTTTCCCTCTGTCATTGTGAAGACTGTGTGCGGACGGACGGTGAACTCTGACAGTTGTACCTGGACGGTTACTCTGTGGTTTAGGGTCACTGTACTGAGACGACTGGCGTTTTCTAGGTCCTGGTGAGGGTCTAATCAAACACAAGATCATGAAAATCATAATCAACTCTTGGAGTTGGTCCATATATAGTTGAACACACATAGTGTGTAAGTTAGTTTATGAACTAAAGAAGCAAAGGCAACAACTGAACACAAGATAGAACTGAATAAACTTGAGGTCACTGAAATCTAAGGTCTAGCATTTAAACTGGACATAGCTGTCTGTGGTGCAGTACGGTTATATGGTAGAAATAATAGAAGTCAAGTGATCATCACCTCTCTTTTAAAAGGAAATAGCTATTGTATATCAAGGATAGATGAAAAATTAGTCTGATTCTTGGAAACTGAAGAGAGAACAATAATCAGAGAAGGGAGTTTTATCGAAAGAGCAAGAACAAAGCACAGGTGTAGAATTCACATTTATGTACTGATATATGCGCGATTTGGTACCATTTTATTTAGAATGTATCACAGTTCTGTTTTAATTAATAAAATTTAATCATTTTCCCATTTAAAAAAAACTGACATAAGCACTGGCTATGGACAGTTACAAGAACTCATGTATGGTGCTTTACCTTTATGTAGATCACTTCATCTTTATTTCTGTGGCAGGATTTAGACCTCTCAAATATTTATTAGGCTCCTACTACACTTCTAGACTTGGTTGGGGCCAGTAAAATAAGCAATAAAAAAGGCAGGGGAGTCCTATCCTCAAATATCTCAAATATAGTTAAGAAAGAAGATACATAAGACTAGGCAAGTATACTAGCAAGTGTGAAAGAGATCTAGTACTGTGGCAGTGGAAATGGCCTCCTGAAGACAAAGTAAATTGGACCTGGAAACACAGAAGTTGACCTAAACAAGATGGTACAATTGCAGACAAGAAAATCAGTGAAGAAAAGCAAAGAAAACAAGATGAGCTTAATCTATGTAAAGGTTATAAAGATACTAACTGTAAAGACAATGGTAAACATTAAAACATGATACTGAACAGATAAGGTGGTTCAGTAAGTAGATCTAAATACTGCCAGTTCAAGAGGCTTGGTTTTCAGCTGACTGCCACCGAAAACGTTTTAGAAAGATCAGTCTAATAATAAATAAGATACACTGATGAAGGAAACACAAAAAGCAGGGAGATGTTATCAAGGCATGAGATGAGGGCCTAGCTCAAGGAGTAATGATATAAATCTAAGAGACACTATGAAAAAAGATACTCCTAGATGTGAAAGGTTGAGAATGAGAATTTGGGAGGATGATAAAGCCAAACCAATATATCTGTGAAAGGAATGATGAGGGTTCAATTTTGGATTTAGAAACTTGGATAGCCAAGTAGGGATACTGCTTTAAAATATATATTTATTTTTCCTCTTAAGAAAAATAATATAAAATAGACACTGAATTATAATAAAGTATAAAGAATTTGAAAAAGTCACCTTAACCCCACTATCCAGAGTTAACCACTTAACATATTAGTTTATTTTCTTATGGTTGCCTTTCATTTAAACAAAATTGGAACCATTATATACACATACGCTCATATTTTTCTCTACTCATTATATCATGAGGCATTGCCGGTATTCTTTCCTCTATCATCACCTCATAAATGACTTTTAATGGCTAGCTGGCAGTCAGTCACAAAACGTGTCACACTTTATCCACTTCTGTTTTTTTTTTTTTTTTTGGCCGCACCTTGTGGCTTGCACAATCTTAGTTCCCTGACCAGGGATGGAACCCATGCTCCCTGCAGTGGAAGCATGGAGTCCTAACCACTGGACCACCAGGGAATTCCCTTTATCCATTTCTTACTGCTATTCATTCATCCGAAAAATAATTTACTGAACTACTGACAGGCACTACTCTGCATTTAAGGTAAAAATTTTTTTTAAATAACTTTAATAAAAGCCTTTACTCTCACAGGCTCACATTCAAGTGTGTGTGTGGGCAGAAGGGGTTTCAATGAAGAAATAAACAGTACATCAGATGATGCTAAATGCTATCTAAGAAAATAAAGAATGGTAGGGTCTACGGAATAATATAGGTAGGGTGATCAGAGATGGCCTTTCTGAGGTGACATTTAAGTAAAGACCTGAAAGAAATGAGAGAACAAGCCATCAAACATCTGAGTTGAAGGAAAGACAAGTGCAGAGAACTGAAGCATTTGTGTTTGACTTGTTCAAGAAGGCTGAGGGACAGAACTGTAAGAACTTAGGTCACAGAGGTAGCAGGGAACCACATCTCACAGGGTGGCACTGAGGGACATACTGAAAACTTTGGGTTTTATTCAGTGAGATGAGAAGATGTTTGAGGGACATCAGCTGACTTTTAAAAGACATTTTAAAAGAATCATACCAAAAAGTTTTATTCTATTTCTAATCTTTCCTCTAAAAGGCTTCAACGAACCTCCTGTACAAACATATTTGTGCACAGCACTAGAAGAATGCTGGATCAGTTAAATCTGTTCTTCAAACGGGATTAAAATTTAGGCCATGTCAAGGTTAGAATCACCACCAGAGCTGAAAGAATAAGCTCTCTTAAGCATGAGTACAAATTAAGACCAACAGAAAAATAAAGAGTTTTGAGGGATATTCAGTTGAGGAAGTAAGTAAAATAAATCACAGGAAGAAATAGAAAGATGCAGCAAATAAAGTCAAAGAGGAGAACTTTGTAGTTAATAGTAATCCAGGGCATTTAAAATCAGAGACAGAAAAAAATATTGAAGAAAAGCCAGAAGCAATAAGGAGGGACACCAGGGTTCATCATCATAGACTTTTCAAGATGAAAGACTCATTTAACTCAACTTTCCATTACCCCTAAGAGAGAACCCTCCTGCCTCCACATATTAGATTGTGGAAAACAAACAGTTCATTAAATTTGAAATCAACTGAATAATCACTGGGCACATCTATTCATTGGAAAGTTCTTACCAGTAATTGATAAAGGAGTTACAGGGCTGTTATAGACTGAATGTTTGTACCCCTCCAAAATTCATTATGTTGAATTCCTAAACCCCAATGTGATCGTTTGAAGTAAGGAAGTAATTAGAGTTAAATAAGATTAAAAGGGTGGGGTCGATCTCAGAATTAGTATCCTTATTAAGAGACACCAGAAAGCTTGCTGTTCCCTCTGCCATGTGAGGACACAGAGAAGAGGAAGTCATCTGCTCAGGAAGAGTCCTCACCAGGAACCAAATTGGCTGGCACCTTAGTCTTGGACTTTCTGGCCTTCAGAACTGTGAGAAATAAGTTCCTGTTGCTTAAGCCACCCAGTCTGTGGTATTTTGTTATGGCAGCCAGAGTAGACTAATACAAGGGCCAAATGATGATTCTCCAGAAGGAGGAAAAAAAAAGAAAGTAGGAGTAAGACATATTCATAGGTAAAATAAAATAAAAACACAACTTGACTCATCTATTATTAGTTCTACTTTTGAAATTAAGAAAAAGTAATCATAAATGTGGAAAAATATTCATTTTATTTATAACAACAAAAAAGGGGAGGACTTCCCTGGTGGCGCAGTGGTTAAGAATCTGCCTGCCAACGCAGGGGACACAGGTTTGATCCCTGGTCTGGGAAGATCCCACATGCCACGGAACAACTAGGCCTGTGAGCCACAACTACTGACCCTGCGCTCTAGAGCCTGAGAGCCACAACTACTGAGCCCGCATGTCCTAGGGCCCGTGCTCCACAACAAGAGAAGCCACTGCAATGAGAAGCCCACACATCGCAACGAGGAGTAGCTCCCACTCGCCGCAACTAGAGAAAGCCTGTGTGCAGCAATGAAGACCCAACGTGGCCAAAAATAAATAAAATTAAAAAAAAATAAAAAGAGGAAACAATGAATAAGAGCATGGTTAACTATGTAGGTTATATCCCTCAAAAGAGTAGCAAACAACCCTTTAAAAGCAGCAGAGAATAAGGTCTATGATAGCTTATAAATTATCAACGTTTACAATATGAAGAGCAAATTACTTAACCTATCTAAGCTTAAGTGTCCTTATCAGAAACTGGGGCTAAAAGTTTAGTACCTACCTTCTAAGACTGTTTTGAGAATTAAATATATATGTAATATATGTAAAGCAATTAACACGGTATTTGGTAAGTGTATGATAATTGTTGTCTACTTTTAGGATTTTTAAGAAAAACAGGGTGCAAGGTTCTATATTATGGATATAGCACAACTACAACTATGAAAATAAACAATGCATAAAAGGCTAGAAGTTGCACTAGGATGACTCTAGGATTTCCCCCCTACTTTTATGCATTTTCCTACTTGTCTTTAATGAGCCTATTGCTGTACTTTTTTTTTTTATTTTTAGTGAATTCTAAAATAAAACAGAAAATATACATAAAAGTACTTTGAGTAAGGGTAAAATTTAGTAAATATTTAGAAGGTATCAGAGTCAATAATAGAACATTAGTACTTTTATCTGGAGCTGAAGAAAATCAAAGTGGCTAAGAAACAATCAATACCCATCAGTTAATTTTAAACTGGAGGGGGAACACTTTGGTATGGTACTTCTCGAAGTGTGATCCATTGACCACCTGTATCAGAATCACCTGAAGACTTCTGGGCTGCACCTGCTATTACACCAGATTCTCTGGGAGTGAAGTCCCGGAATCCACATTCTGAACGAGTATCCCAGGAGATCTTTATGTATGCTAGAGTTTGGGAATGACTGGTATGGCAGAGTGCCAGCTTTGTAATCAAACATATCTGGGTTCGAATCCTAGCTCCACCAGTTATTACCTTTGTGATAATGGGAAAAAGTTACTTAACTTCCCTCTACCTCAGCTATCTTACCTGAAACAGAGAAAATATGACTTATTTGGAAGGCTTATTGTAAGAAATAAATAAAATAACATGTGTATCCTATATTAGTGCTCAGAACTCCGTGAGCACTCAATATCTAGCACCTATCATAAAATACAATTGAGAATTAACAGTTATAATGACAGAATCTTAAACACCTGAAAAACACCTGAGCAATGTTTTAATGCAAGGTTCTCAAACTGGTTAAGGGACAAAGAACCTGAAAGTCAGTGTTCTTTGTACAATTCTATTTTACACTAATGTATTTAAACCCACAATATAAACTAGGAAATCTGTTATGTGAGTAAAACAGATAAATGACACCCACTTGCACACTCATCAGTTAAAAAATATGCAGTGGAACTAAGCATAATTGGCTCTTTTGCATTTCAGTAAATATCAACTTTCACTAATTGTTCATTTGCTGGCACCAGGTAATAGGAAGCTGGGGATAAAAATACCAGAGAAAAACCTATAATTGAGAACATTTTATCTTTTCTTTTTTTCTGTGAACTAAAAAGCCCATTTTTAAATTTTAGCAGCAGTATAGCTTGATAAATAGCAGTATACTGTGATAGCTTTTTGAGAACCACTGTTTTAGTCTAATTCCCTCACTTTACATAACAAAAAGCTGAGCTCTAGAAAGGTTATGTGATTTTCCCAGAGCTACAAATAATAATACAGACCTAGAGCCTAGATATTTCAATCTCCATCCCCATGTTCCTTCCATAAGATAACAGTGCCTCCACTACTTTAAGCTCATTCACAAAAGCATATTTTTGGTCTATGTCTACCTAAATTTAATTTACTGAAATGAGGCAGAGTTACATGATATACAATTTAAGAGTTACAAAAGGTATTCAGTAAAAAACCCTCTCCCATTCCTGTCTCTCAGTCCCCAGTTCTCTTCCTAGGTAGAACCAATGCTATCAGTTTTCTGTGCCAGTGTGTTTCTTAAAGGGTCTCCACTTACCTTCGTTCAACAGGTACAGGCAGGGACCAGACTTCCCCCTCGGATGCTGGAAGCTCATGCTGTGCAGCTTTTAATGGAGTGCTGTCTAGTTTAAAGCCTTCTAGTGTTTTCATGATATCCTTAACGTGTTTAGCTTCCACATTTATTTCCTGCCAAACCTGATTTCAAAGGAGAATATGGCTCTTTAAATCTCTATAACTAATAAATCACTGCCAAGATTAAGTTGGGCCATTTATTAAAGATGTCAGAAGCCTCCATTTTGATATTAGATATCCAGGAAACCATACCAAAATATTCTGTTGAAATTTTAATAATGGTTCATGAATTCTTTATTTCTAATTGCAAAATTAATTCTGATAAAATGAATTAAGTATCCTGGCTAATTAAGCCATCATGACTGACTTATCGTTCTTATTCAAAATGCATAACAAATTTAAAAGTTAGCTGTAACTTCAAAGTTTGGTAAAAACAATACTTTTGCAAGTTGCGCTTTGATGGTTCTTATGCTACTTAATTGACTTTAAAAATGCTGAACAGAATCCACTAATTTCATAACTCACTAATGGACTGCATCCCACAGTTTGAAAAATAAAGCTTCAGAGGATAAATGGCTCAATCCACACACAACCAATATATATTTTTTAAAAGCAGTCTTGACTCAATTTTAAAACTATATATATATATATACACACACACACACACACACACACACACACACACACACACATATATGAAATACTGAAATGAAGTTAGCAATATTTGGTTTTAAAACTAAATGATTTAAATATCCTTATAAAAAAGCTTAGACTTTTAAAGTAAAAGCTGCTGGCCTAAGAACAAAAGGTCTTAAAAGTCTTTCAGTGACAAATTTAAGACTCTTTATGAAATAAAGTGTTTTCCCCTTCTAATGTAAAATATGCAGAGGCAGACTTAAGGAAAGAGGTTAAGTTCAAAGAGGTAGAATATTTCTCTCTTTTAAAGAAATTTAGGACAAATATGGAATACTATGAAAAAAGCAGTTTAGTAGAATCTGAGGGATAATACTCTACCTAGAAGACCAGCACAAAAAGACTATTAATTTCTATAATATTTCTCTCCTGTGACATTGTTGAACCCTATTATAAATGCCATATTCAACTGGACCTGTTTATAGTTTCTACCTATAAACTTTTACTGGTCCTCAGTGACTAAAGTTCCTCATGTGGGATGCAAGTATGGTCTGCTTTATGATGTTCTATAGAGAATATGGTACTTGTGAGATTCAGGTGTCATCTGCAGTTTCAACAATGGCTTAATAAAGTCAATTCTAATTTTACCAGGTAAAAATGTGATCTAGAAAAAAATTTCAAAACCATTACTACTAGATACCAAAAATTAGAATAACTGAGTAGAACTCATCATACTTATGATGGCGAATATGGACTAATATAATAATCAAGTTTTAAGAAACATTATATACAAATCCATGTAATAAATTATACACTCTTAATGTATAGCTGCAAAAGCACTACCTATTTACATCTGAGTATTTTAAACCATTAAAACAAACATCAGTCATGATTCTTACCTGTTGCCATTTCTGCTGGAGGTATGTATCTTTGACTGAGTATAGATACTTGTTCATTTGATCAAGAACTCCCTGATAATAGACCATTGCAGAGTCATAATTTCCCAGCAATGCATATTCACGGGCCAATTTTACATTCTCACTAATCATAAGAAGACTCATGCTCAATTATAAGCTAAAAAAGAAAGAAACATTTAATATTACCTCTTAAAAATAAGTACTACAAAGAGTTTTTTAAAAGTATACTTTCCAAGGATCCCTGAAGACGCTCACAATGTACTTTCCATCTCTATACATTTGTTCATGTTAATTTCCACTCCTTCAAAGAAATTTCGCAGTTCCCACAGTCAAACCCTACCTATGTGTCAAAACCCCACTCAGATGGCAATTCTCCCAGTATGTCAACCTTCTGAACTTCCCAGTTCAATATAAGCCGTCCCCCTTCTAAAGTCCCCTGGCACTTTACTGGGGCCTTCCTCTCAAGGCACTTGTCTACCTTGAATCTCTAAGTTCTTTTAGGGCAGGATTTAAAGAGGAAAGGTCTGAGATGGTAACTTCAGTGCGTGACGTACAAGGCTTATTGAACAACTGCAGAACAAATGTAGAATGTTAGATCATTTTTTGGAGGGCACTGTGACACAGCAGAAAACACACGTGTTTTGAGGTTAGAAGAATCTTGGTTAGAACTGTAATTCTGCAACCTTTGTCAAGCCCCTTAACTTTAATGAGCCTTAGTTTTTAAATCTGTAATTGGGATAGTAACTATTTCCAAGAGTTGCACTAGAAGGAATAAATGGCTATTTAGAGTACCTACCATAGTACTTGGCAAAGAGTAGGTCTTCAATAAATGCTAAACGCATCTTCCCTGAAACTTTCCATATACAAGAACTAAGCATAGTCTTTGTACTTAGTAGGATGTGGATATATGGATATGGGGTTTTTATAGGTGGGTTTTTACCTACCCTCTAGACAGAAGCTAATTCCAATCACAAAAAATTGGCCCAGAAAACAAGGGGAAAACTGATCAACTTTTTATGAGGTGAGAATCACCTCAATTTCAAAACTAATTAAGAGCAATAAAAAGTCCATTTCACTTATGAACATGATGTGATAATCTTAAATAAAAGATTAGCTAACTAAAAAAAAGAAAAAAAACGATTAGCTAACTAACAATGTATCAGTGAGCATACACACACACACACACACACACACACACACACACACTCCATGACCAAGAAGGTTTATCCCAGGAATGCAATTATAATCTAAGTTGAGAAAATCCATCCTTGTAATTCCTCACACTAATGGACAAAAGAACTTCATACAAAAATGGGTAGCACATAAAGGCATAAAGTGTAATTCATGGAAGGGAAAACCCAAACGGTTAACAAGTACAGATACTAGTAATAGAAGAATGCAATGAGAGACCCCTTTTACATTTACCAGATTAAAAAAATTAATAAATCCAATAATACTAAGTATTGGCAATTATTTGGGAAAAAGGACATTCTCACATACAATGTGTGGGCATAAACTGGTATAATCATTTTGGAGAGCAATCTGGCAGTACTTAGGGAAATTATGTATGCATATATCCTATGACCCCGCAACCCTACTTTTCTGTAAATATTCCAGAGGAAATTTCACACAGATCCACAAAGGGACTTGTTTTTGGATGTTAATGACAGAACTGTTTGAGAAATCAATAGTTGGAGGTAATCTATCTATTCCCTGATAAGAAAATAGATAAGGAAATATGGTGGATGCACCCTATGGAATACTACGTAGCAGATGGAAGCAATGAACAAAATTTGCAAATAGCAACATGGATAGGTCATCAAAATACAGGGTTGGGTATAAAAAAAACTTAGACATAGAACAAGGTCTAAGTGCCAAGATCATTTTATAAACTTAAAATTATGCTATATTTATTGGGTTGGCCAAAAAGTTTGTTCGGGTTTTTCCGTAAGATGTCATGGAACCTGTACGAACTTTTTGGCCAATCCAAAATATACGGTGTATAAAACACTCTTTTTTAAAGGACACATACACACCTAAGAATATATATTAAATATATTACAGTGTCTGTGGAGGGTGAGATAGGGAATTATGAATGAAAAAAGAGGATGAAGGGTAGGGGAGTAACCAAAAATAAATACAACAAAAGAAGGGCCTTATATCCATCAATAATCACAGAGAGCCTGTAAGATGGCTCTCAATGACCTCTGCTTCCTGGTGTCCATACCCTTGTGTAATCACCTCCCCTTGAATGTGAGCTTGTAACAAATGGAATATACAAAAATAATGGAATCATCATTTCTGAGATTAGACTGGGACTTCCACCTCGCTTACTGTCTTTTGCTCTCTCGTTGGACTACTCTAAGGGAAAACCAGCTACCATGTTGTGAGCTGCCCAGTGCAGAGGCTCACATGGCAAAGAACTGATGGAGGCCCAAGGGCAACAGCCAGTGAGGAACTGAGGCCCTCAGTCCAACAGTCTAGAGGAACTGAATCCTGCCAACGACCATGGGAGGGAGGCAGGAAGTTGGATCCTCCCTCAGCTGACCCTTGAGATAAATGCAGCCCTGACTGATACCCTGACCACAGCCTGTGCAAGACCCTGAATCAGAAGCACCTAGCCAAGCTATGCCCAGAGCCTGACCAAAGAAACCGTGAGACAATAAATGTTTGTTGTTTTAAGCCATTAAGTTTTCGGGTAATTTGTCATGAAGCAATACAGCTATGAACTGAGGTCTATAAGTAATTCAAGACTGAGCATCTGAGGTCCAAAAGAAAAGGAAAAAAAATCCCATGACTGAAAAGCATGACCACTGAAAATATTCCATCTTAATAAGAGCTCTGTGGTCAGGGACCAAGGCTCTCTGTTATTTTATGGATATATCCCCAGCACCTAGAACCATGCTCCTTTCACACAGCAGATACTCAGTAAATCTTTGAATGAATGAATACTGTTAGGTTTTGTCTAACTACTAAGATTTCTTACCTTTGTCCAGTTTCTGACCCTCAGCACTCTCACACTGCTTGATCCTCAACTCATCCCTACCAGAGCTGAGTGCCTGCTTTTGCTCTGAAGCTGTATATGCCCTACAGTGACACCTCATCTGAGCAATAATGTTAGAAGGGTACAGCTGCAGCTGGCTGCTGGCAGTGTATCACTGATCTGGATAAGCAGAGACAGCAAGACTCTAACGTCTTTTCCTTCTCTCTCTCTTTTCCTTAACAGACTCCCTCCAGAGCTTTCTTCCCTTCCCCCAACTAAAAAAAAAAAATCTAAATTAAGTTGTTACTTATATATAGGTTGTCCTTTTGTATTTCTGAGGGCCAGGGCTCAATGTTCCAAAATTCACAGAAGTCACTCCAGGCCTTCTTTGAAGGTTCCGTGTTATGGATACTTCTTTCTAGTCAGATAAAATTCCTGAGGAGCCAATGAATCGACATTTTCTAACAAACAAATGTAAAGTCAATCCAAGGCCACGTTAAAAATGACCTGAAAAATTCTTGGTTATCAAAGAAACGATGTGTTTACTGAAAATGTATCAAAATACCATGCAATGACTAAATGTTAGACAAAAAACAAATTTTCCTATTCTTTTAGTATCATTCTTCTTCTCAAATGAATGTCAACACTATAAATTTATGAGATTCTTCAATTTTCAAGAATATATCCTTATCATTGCCAAAATTACACTTTAGGAAGACAGAATTTGGGTCTACCTGACACAATATCTGGCAGTACTTGAAGAAATGAATATATGTGAAGAAAAGCCTGTAGACCAAATTTTAACCACAGTGAACTGTAAACACTACCTGTTGGTTCAATTAATAGAACAAAAATGAGGTTATAAAATTATAAAAAATGAGACTGTCCAAAAACACAGTTGGTTTTTAAAGAGAGATTGTTAAAGAGAAAAATAAACATAAGCATAGGTGGTGCATGCTTTCTCACAGCAAGCTTTTCCTTTACATGATCCTTCCTATCAGAACCACCCTTTTGCTTAAGTGTACTGAGTATTTATTTATCTTAATGACTAAATTCATTCATTTAAACTAAGTAAGATGCAACATGAAATTTTAATTCAAATAACAGAGTCAAAATTTTTTTAAACACTAAAAACTCAATATTACAGCAAAATTTCTAGCAAACTTAATGTGATGCTGTGTGGTCCACAAAGAGTATCTTTTTAACCAGTCAAACAGCTAAAAAACAAACAATCCAGAACCACTGTTGTAAACAGAAATTCAACATTGTTTTTAATACAGTAAATTCTACAAGATTCTCTAATCCTTAGTATTTGTCGGAATTGTGATACCAGTTTCAAAATAAGATGCAGAATCCGTTGTAGACTATATAATATGCCTAATACTGAATCTATAAAATGTAAAAAGGTCTTGAATAACCAACGCCATAAAGGAGCTTTATATAGCTTTTCATAGTCTAAGAATGTTGGAAAGTCGATTGGCACTGCCTTTTTTTTTTTTTTTTAAGATATGAAACAAGTCACAAGGTATTAATACTAATACAAGACAAAGAGTTTTGCCACTATTTCTCTGTGTGAGAACTCACTGATTACAAAAACCATCTCCTTTGGAAAAGAAAATAAGGCTGCACACTGAGATATTTAGGCCTGTATGAACATCACAAGAATCTTTCTTGATACCTTGGTGTTCTAGCATTGTGACTATGGGGCAAAGATTTATCTCACACATTCTAAAACGTTAGGAATGTCCTCAGCAGTATCTAAAGGTCTGATTTCAAAGAGGAAGACAAATGAGTGCTTTCAAGAGAGCAGCAATGTTAGTAACTGATATAAAAGTTAGTAACTAATATAAAATTGGCACTTCGCAGTTAAAAGAGAAAATTATTTTTGAGTAAATAAGGGCCTGAGACTATCCACTGCAAGGCATTAAGGATCCACGTTCATCGCTAACTTCATCACCATATAATATACAGTATGAAACAAAGTTTCGAGGGATACGTTTTGTAAAAGGTACCAACTCTAAACAAAAAGGGTCATAGCCTCCCAGAGGACGCCCGGCTCCAGAATAAACTAAATAAGAAATAACATCCTCAACAATAGCACACCTACCTAACAAAACATAAGAAAGGAAGCTGCATCCCCAAAGTCAAGGCTTCTGGTTTTTTTTTTTAGGGTAGAGCGTTTCGGGCGGGGGCGGGGGCGGGGGCGTGGACGAATTCGGGAGAGGACCAGTCAAAAAAGCGAGGAAATAAAAACAGGTTCTCCCGTCCGGAGACTTCTCTAAGGAGACAGGCCTAGAGTGGGATCGGCAGGAGCCCCCAGAAGTCTCCGGCCGGACAGGACTCCTCCGGTAGGGGGACCTTCACCCGAGCCACAGGTGTCAGCGACAACAGCAAGGACCTAGGACCTCGGCGCAGGCACCGGCAAGTTCACAGCAGAATGCGCAGTGGGATCGCCCCACAGGCTCCCGAATCCCTCGCCGAGCCGGCCACGTGGGTCGGGGATCCCCAGGAGACCGAGAGAGCCAACACTCACCTGTGTCTCCGAGGCTCCTCGGGAAGCCGCCCAGCGGCAGGCGGAGCGGGAGGGCCGAGCGGGGCTCCGGGCAGCGAGGAAGGAGGGCCCTGCCCTGTCCTGCCCCAACCACCGTGTTTTGTGCTCACGGACCCAGCACTGCCTGGTCCAACCGTCACCAGCCTCAGGGCACTGCTTCCACTCGCCGAGAATTTGAAGGCAAACCCGCCAGGGTCACTTCCGGTGCTGGGGGGGAACCTCGGAGACTCCGGCGCAAGCGGAGCTACGCCCCGGGAGCGAGGACGCCGGGTGGCGTGCGCGCGCCGGGCGCCGGCTGGGCGGGGTCGACGGAGGTGGGGCGGGGCCGACAGTCTGGGGCGGGGCCGGGGTGGGGGGGCGGCCGGGCGCGCCTGCGCAGTTCCGCGCCAAGCCTCCCGCGCGGAGTGGGCGGAGACGGATAGTGATGACTCAAATTAGAGTTACCCTCTCGTGTTCCTCAATACGTTTCGCAGTGCTTCCTCACTTTTCCTCCCACTTGATTTTCATCACTCTCTTCAGAGGTTAGGAGGTCAGAGTGTCTATTTTACAGGTGAGTGTCAAGGGTCAAACAATTCGCTTGTGACATATCCTGTTTTAGAACCAAATACTCAGAATTTGGCTGAGGCGCTTGTCACGACATAACATGAATAAAATAGAGAATGGGTAAACAAAGGTATTCGGACACAATGATGGTGGAATTTTATATTCTTGATTTTTTTGCTCAACGTTTTAATGCAACCAGACAACAAAAGTATACTCCACGATGTACAGAAACATATGTACTCGACAGTACTAGTGGCCATGCTTCCTCCAGGATCTCCATCCTCTACTTCCACCTAAGGTGGCATAGAGGCACTTAAGACACGTTATCCTCTAGGAGTGCATGGTAATTAAAATTCTGATTTTAAAGCATCCCATTAATTTAACACAGACGTATATAAAGGCAATTCAAGGGAAATACATCCATTCAGTCCACAGATGTTTATTGAGCAACTAATACATGCCAGACAGCGTTGTAGGCATTGGGTAAACAGTGGTCAACAAAATAGAATGTTTCATGAAGCTTAAAGTCTTGTAAAATTCTCAACTAAGTAGAAAATAATAGTTTTGCTATGATGGATTTGAACTCTATTGTAATGTAAAGTATAATTAGTATAGGAAAGTATAATTAGTATAGCTTTTTGAAATGAAAAAACAATTCAGGGAGGTACAGGTTAATTACCCTAGTTAGACTGAATCAACCTTCATTTTTTATATGAGTGAAAAGGTATGTTGAATTATAAAGGCAATTTATAGTCTAAAAGCTTCTCAAAGGGCACAAAATAAATACATATTACATGACTCCATTTATATGAAATTCTAGAACAGGCAAAAGTAGTCTACAGTAACAGAAAGGTGGTCAGTGTTTGCTTGAGGCTGGATTGGGGGTTGGGAGAAGTGAGGGGAAGGACTAGACTGCAAGAAGGCATGCGGAAATGTTTTGAAGTGATGGAAATGTTCTATATCTCAATTATAGTGGTTAAGCAGGTGTATATGTTTATTAAAACATTGAACAGTGCACATAAAATGGATGCATTTTATTGTACATAATTTATACCTCAATGAAGTTAATTTTTAAAATTAAAAAACCTCCGAACACTGGCTTACATTTACTACTTCTGTTTCTTCACTAGTTGTACTAGTCTAGGAAGACTAGGGTACCCTGTAGTAACCTCTCTAAATTGAAGAGGTTTCAAACGCCAGGAATTTTTTTCTTCTCATTTACTCTATATGTTCATGGTAGAGTGGATGCAGGCACTGGGACCCTGGACAGTGGAAAAAAGAAAATGCGATAACTTGCATAACTTCTGCCTTGATATGAGACGTGCCACTTCTGTCCACATTTCATTGGCCAGAGCAAGTCACGTGGCCAAGCCTGATTTCAAAGAGATGGGACATTGAGCTCTACAGTGTGCCCTGAAGGAAAAACAGAATATTTGTGTACCGCCCTCATGACTACTACACTAGTCATTTCTTCTTTTACAGTGTGGCTTCTACAACCACCATCCCTCTAAAATGATTGCGTCCAAACTGGGACTCAGAAAAATTGGAGATTATTTTTTCTGGTGAATGGTGACAGTAATTTGGCAGGATCATAGGACACATACCGGGAAGTTAATGAAAAGTAGGTAAAAAGGTAGGTGCCAGTAAAGAGTTTAAATTTTGTTCAACAGGCACAAAGGAGCCGTTGAAGGTATTCAAATGAAGGCATAATTTAGACAGGAAATAGGAAGATTGATTTGGCAACTGTGAGTAGAAGCGTTTGGAGGGGAGAGAGAATAGATTGGGCGACTCTTGCAAGAAGTGTTGTGACTCCTGGAATTACACAGGAGGGAATGACATGCAGACCATTTCTCGACATTATGTATTTGCTGTCTTTCTTGCCCCAGTAGGTAAACTTTAATGAAGTTAGATACTTCCTCCATTTGACTAGGGCAATGTCTAGCATATTGCAGACATTAATTAAATACATTAAATCAGTAAAAAAAAAAAAAGAATTTGGAGACACTTTTTACATTTCATCACAGAAATCTAAAAGGACTTTCAGGACTAGTTTCACTCACCTGGTTTATTGCAACTGGCAGTCCTCCTCTACCTCCTTCAAAAATTTGAGCCATCTCTTGGGATACAGAGTATGTATAAGACTAGAAAATTCTAACCATGATTAAGAATCTGCTTAAAAAAAAAAAAAAAGAAGAGGGAGTTCTTTGGTGGCCTAGTGCTTAGGATTCCAGGCTTTCACTGATGTGGCCCGGGTTAAGTCCCTGGTCGGGGAACTGAGATCCTGCAAGCCACGGATCAGAATCTGCTGAATTTTTAGATTATGTCACAGTATTTGCAGCAACAAACTTGAGACAGATCCCCAGTGCTGTTCACTAACCTTATGCACATTCTTCCTAAATAATAGCTTCCGTCACAGACCTGCTACTCCCAGATTGCTGAATGCCATAGGAAAAAAAAAAATCACACCACCTTGAAGATTGATGCACCACAACTGCATGATGTCTAACCCACCTGAAACATGTTTTTCTGCATGTCCCACCTCAGTTATCTCTCTTACTCTTCACATTAGTTATTTTAGACTTTCACCACTGTCCTCATGCCTACCACATACCCCTTTCTGCCCTTTCAGCAAATCACTATGTCTCCACCTTCAGAGAAAATAGAAGCTATCAGGTTGAAATTCCCTCAACTTGCTCACTGAGGCAGAGACTGCCATCTGCCCACCAAATACACATTTTCCTTGGTAACAGAACCTAGCTTGATTAAATTGGGCTGCCTGGAATAAGGACTACATTTTCCAGACTCTCATGCAGCTAGGTGTGGCCGTGGATCTAACTTCTGGCCAGTGGATGTGTTATATAGAACTTTTAGGAAGGTACCTTACAGGGAGAGGCCCTGAAAATCCCCCTTCCAGTCACATCATCCCCTCTTCTCACCAGGTTAGAACAGGGAAAAAAATGGATAGAGTATAAGCAGCCAACTACTGACCATAAATGACCTTTAGGATTTAAGCCATGTGATGAAGATAGCAGAACTGAAAAGACGAAGTGTGGACTGACCTTGTGGAGCTGTTATACCAGGTGTGGACTGCCAACTCCAGATACTGTCTGTCTAAGCAGTCGTTGTTTTGGGTTTCATATGCAGCATAACCTAATCCCAATACTTTGACCCTCCAACTTAACAAATGTCTCTACTTCACTCTTGCCCTTCGGTTTTGCCTCCTATCTCAAAGAAAGTGTATCTTCCTTTCTCTAAGCCCCATTCCTCCACTTGAACTTAAAGATTTTATTTTTTATTTCCATTTTATGAATTTATATTTGGATAGGCAATGCATTTACATGGTTCAAATGCAAATGATACAAAAGCTTATATAGTGGGAAGTCTTCCTACTATTCTTGCTACCTTAGAAATCCAGTTCCCATCCCCAGAGACAGTAACATCAAACTCATTAACTACCTTCCAGAGATACTTTTATTATACATGCAATTAAATAATGCAATTTATTGGACCTCTCATGAGCTTTCTACAATTTGCCAGTTTATGTCTTCAATCAAGGAAAATTTCCTTTTGGTAATTTCTTATAGCTTCTATTTTCTTGTTGGGATTGCCTATTTGTACATTTATGAGAATGTTTTTCTTTACATCGTCATGCATAGTTATAAGAGCCATTGTAATATCTTTGCCAATTCCAGATGTTGGAAATAAGATCTTGGGGTCAACCTCCACTGATTGTGTTTTCTCTTGAGACTAGGTCATATTTTTGTATTTCTTTGTATGCCAGGTAAGTTTGGATTGTATCATGGATGTTGGATATATTACGTTACACTCTGGATTCTGGGACATGCCTCTGGAGGTGTTTCGTTTGCTTGGTTAAGAAAGCAATTAACTTGGTTTGATTCTCTTTCTGTTGGGCAGCATCTCAAATGTCAGTTTAGTTCTTTGATTCTTAGGATGCTTGGATTCCTCCCCACACATATGTGATTCGTGATTCAGCTAGAGATTTGGGCCATTCTCAGGCAAGATATCATAAAAATGAGACACTCATCTAATGCCATTCCTCTCTCCCAAGTGTTGACTTCCACCCAGAACCTGCCTGCTCTTGGTTCCACTTCTGCATCTTTAGTTTTTTTTCCCCCTGAATTTATAGTTGTTACATATGATAAAGTCAATCCATCAGGAGCTTACTTGGTTATACTAGAAGCAGAATCTAGAATTATCTTTCAAGTATGTCATTTGGTTGACAGTTGGATAATAAACCTGAAGGACCAGAATGAAGTCAAAGACTCCAGTTAGGAAGTTATTACAATAATTCAGTCAAGAGTTGATGAGGGCCTTCACCGGTCAGAATGGCCATCATCAAAAAATCTACAAAAAATAAATGCTGGAGAGGGTGTGGAGAAAAGGGAACCCTCTTGCACTGTTGGTGGGAATGTAAATTGATACAGTCACTATGGAGAACAGTATGGAGGTTCCTTAAAAAGCTAAAAATAGAACTACCATTCCACCCAGCAATCCCACTACTGGGCATATACCCTGAGAAAACCATAATTCAAAAAGAGTCATGTACCACATGTTCATTGCAGCTCTATTTACAATAGCCAGGTCATGGAAGCAAACTGAGTGTCCATCGACAGATGAATGGATAAAGAAGATATGGCACATATATACAATGGAATATTACTCAGCCATAAAAAGAAAAGAAATTGAGTTATTTGCAGTGAGGTGGATGGACCTAGAGACTGTCATACAGAGTGAAGTAAGTCAGAAAGAGAAAAACAAATACCGTATGCTAACACATATATATGGAATCTAAAAAAAAAAAAATGGCTCTGAAGAATCTAGGGGCAGGACAGGAATAAAGACACAGACGGAGAGAATGGACTTGAGGACACAGGCAGGGGGAAGGGTAAGCTGGGACGAAGTGAGAGAATGGCATGGACATATATACACTACCAAATGTAAAACAGATAGCTAGTGGGAAGCAGCTGCACAGCACAGGGAGATCAGCTCGGTGCTTTGTGTCCTCCTAGAGTGGTGGGATAGGGAGGGTGGGAGGGAGACACAGAGGGAGGGGATATGGGGGTATATATATACATATAGCTGATTCACTTTGTTATACAGCAGAAACTAACATACCATTGTAAAGCAATTATACTCCAATAAAGATGTGTTAAAAAAAAAGTGTTGATGAGGGCCTTAACCAAATTAGTTTAACCAAACAATGGGGATGAAGATGATGAATAAGAGAAAAATGCACTAGGTAAATAACCGAACTTCATGAATCATTGCATGGGAGATAGACAAAATATAAAATGACCTCAAATTGTTTTGCAAATCAGATTATACACTAACACAAAGTACACATTAGTTGGGGTACAAGTTCAGCAACAGTAACAAATGGTATATACATATATGAATTTTTTTTCCTTTTAATATTCTGCAGTCGGACAGACAGCCCTGCTTCAAGCCATCTTTCAGGTAGTCAGGTTTTATTCATTTTGTTAATCCACCATCACTAGGGTATTTGCTTAGATTTTATGGGTCAATATAAAGTCATGATTCTATGTTCCATCCTGTGGGAAGAGGGAAGGAGCAAGTGAAGGGCAAGCAATATCAACTTTAAGTGTATGAAGTAGAATTTGCATATATCACATCTGCTCATATCCCAGTGGCCAAAACCTAGTCATGTGGCCACAACTAATTACAAGGTAATATGAGAAACATGGGCTCTAGTGGGACAGTTGAAACATAAACAGGGACGGGGGCTCTATTAGTAAAAGGAGAACTGAGAGAATGGAAGCTGGAGAACAAGAGCAGCCTGTGTCATTAGTCAGCCCCTCTGGGAGCTAGGAACTCTTGAGAATCCCCCTTTTCACTACAGAACAAATTTAACCCTCCTCCAGGGAAAACAACTCAAAGTCCCACCCAGGTTATGAATCCACCAAAATGTCCAGGATCTCTGGGTGACTTTATGGAAGGGAGAAGGAAAGACTGGATACTTGGGAGGACAATAACTGCCTATGTTTCAAACATAAATTTGATATCCTCCCTTTAGCCTTCACACAAAAGCAGATACATTTTCTGTGTATTTGCCTTTGGCATAACAAGGTATGGTCACAATTTTAAGCATGCCAAACACGGATCCAAAATGCAGTAAAATGAGAGAGCTAAGGAGCTAGACAGAGGGTTCCACAATGGCACCCGTCAGCACCAGGGTCCACGCAGTAGAACAAGCTCCGAAGAATGGCTGCCACCAGTGTCTGTGTTCCCAGGGTGAGCCGCAGCTGCCTCCCACCTCAACAGGAGGCTCTCCAGGACAGCAGTGTATGTCCACCATTCAATTGTCTGCTAGAAGATGGTGTGGAAGTCACAGAAAAGTAGCTTGGGCAAAGAAAGAAATTAAATTGTGATGCAGGTCTGCTGAAACCACAGCTAACCTGGCTGAGAGCTCCTGGATGATGATGATGACATACGAAGGCAAACACACTGTATTAGAGATATTTTCTCTGGGAACCTATCATCAGAGCTACAGAATTAAAAGGGAACTTGGATTCCATGGAGTCCTTATCACTTCTCACCCACCAAAAATATGCTAACTAAAAGGACTAATAAATACATTAATTGGAAATCTTAAAAAAATGCAGTAAAATGAATCATAAGCATAATGCAGTTTGCATCAGCTATACAACAGCCTCATGTAGACCAAATATAATTTTACAAGTGGCACTTCCCTGTTGGTCCAGTGGTTAAGACTCCACACTCCCAACGCAGGGGGCCTGGGTTCGAGCCCTGGTCAGGGAACTAGATCCCGCATGCCACAACTAAGAGCCAGCACAGCCAAATAAATAAATATTAAAAAAATTTTTTTTACAAGTGAGTGCAAACAAGAGGATAAAAGGAGACCTAAGAATGATGGTAGGGACTTCCCTGGGGGCACAGTGGTTAAGAATTTGCCTGCCAATGCAGGGGACACGGGTTTGAGCCCTGGTCCGGGAAGATCTCACATGCTCCGGAGCAACTAAGCCCGTGCGCCACAACTGCTGAGCCCATGCGCCACAACTACTGAAGCCCTTGCACCTAGAGCCCGTGCTCCGCAACAAGAGAAGCCACTACAATGAGAAGCATGCGCACCGCAATGAAGAGTAGCTCCTGCTCGCTGCAACTAGAGAAAGTCCAGGCGCAGCAACGAAGACCCAACACAGCCAAAAATAAATAAATTAAAAAAAAAAAGAATGATGGTAATGCTTGAAAAAGGGGGAGAAAAAACCCTAAATATTTGTTCATCTTTGTAAAGTTGATTTAAGATGTAACATCAACATATATACTTTATTTTGTAGGCAGTTCATGTGATAAAGTAAAAAGATTGTAAATAAAAAGAGATTAGCTAATAACTTCACATTTTAAAAAATTACTAACTGGGCTCAAATGATACTAAATGCAGAGTTTAATAATTAAAAAAGGTTTAAATCTGTGATCTAAAGGGAGCCTTTAACATGAAATATTTATTGTACTTATACTGGACAAAACGAAAACATTTTACTGGGCTACACTAACTCTACTCAGTTTGCCTTAATTTAAGTAGGGATTATCATTAGCTATGTATGCTTTAGTTTCAAAGCATCACATTTTTTTTTTAAAGAACTTTAGTACTTTATTTTTTATCTTTGGCTGCGTTGGGTCTTTGTTGTTGCGCGCGGGCTTTCTTCTAGTTGCGGTGAGCAGGGGCTACTCTTCGTTGTGGTGCGCGGGCCTCTCATTGCGGTGGTTTCTCTTGTTGCGGAGCATGGGCTCTAGGCACGCGGGCTTCAGTAGTTGCAGCATGTGGGCTCAGTAGTTGCGGCACGCAGGCCCTAGCATGCGCGGGCTTCAGTAGTTGAGGTGCGCAGGCTCTAGGGCGTGTGGGCTTCAGTAGTTGTGGCGCACGGGCTTAGTTGCTCTGCAGCATGTGGGATCTTCCCGGACCAGGGATGGAACCTGTGTCCCATGCATTGGCAAGCAGATTCTTAACCACTGTGCCACCAGGGAAGTCCTCAAATTTTTAATCATAAATTTTCTCTGAGAATAAAAAGATTAAATTTTTGAAATAAAAAATCAACTTACTTAACTAAGCAGCCTAAAAGTCAGCTTTCCACACATAATTTAAAGATTTGAATTTTGCTTTTTTTTTATTATGATCCCAGCAAATGTTACACTAGAGAAAATGATTGGGGAAATACAAATAGATTCATTAAGAACACAGGCTGATTATTCATATCTACTACATTCAGAAGTATGCAAAACAATTTAGTTATATTGCAATGCTGTAACTCCTTTTCCTAACAAAGCATTATTTTATAAAACTGTAGTGTTGTATTGATTCAATTTTAATACAAAATACTTATATACATAATACAATATAAAAGTAAACTGTGGTATAGTGCCTTCACAAAGGGATCTATTAAGGCGCTTTACAAATACACCATTATGTTGACCCAAATTACTTTTTGTTTTAGATTAAAACAAACAGGCTATATGTTTCACTTTAAATACCAAAGGGATTTTTGTTTATTTTTGTTTATTAAAGAAAAATTTCTAAAGTACCTTAGGTAACAGCAGCAGCAATATCTAAAAATCCTCCCACTGTATCCTCTAATTTCAACATATTATTAAGTCAGAAGAAAACATTTCCACTCACAGTTTTGCACTTTGCAACAGCAGAAGGTAATAACTTTTTAAAAAAGTCAATCTCAAAGTGACTTCTTAGTCATACATTCTATAGTTTCTATTACAAATAAGGTAGAAAAGATACAGCAACAGGGCCTGCCTTAGGACGTCACTGGACAATACATAACTGTATCTACAATTACATAATTATAGAACACATTTCATAAATACCACTGATATGCATAAAAGGGGTGAGTATAAGAAAGACAGCAAGTTTTTTTTTTTAATGAGTGGGAAAATTATTTTAAAAAGAAAACATGAATGATCAATGTTTTCACTCCATTTCAATTGACAGCATATAGATTTTTGACATCGTTCTCATCTTTTTGGTCAGGAAGCACCAGATTCTATACTGGAAGATCTGGATATAGTTTGGGAATAAGACAGCTAATAAGTAGATCCAAACTGCTAAAAATGCAGATACTAAAGGCTTGTACACTGCTTCAGATAAACACAAAAAGCTTATCCTGTCAGAGGAAATTTAAAAGAATACAAAATCTGTAGTGTCTGTTACATTTGAGGAATAAGGGCAACACAGATTTTGGGGGGAGGGAAGGGGAGAAGACAGCACCTTAGTTTTCCTACAATGTAAATGTAACAAAGTTGGTTTTGTTCTGTATTGCACCATAGTCCAGAAATAAAACAACTAAATGGAAATTTCAATAAATCTGACTGAGAAAGCCTGAAGAACAAGGGGGATAACTTAAAAATTTGAGTACTGAGCTAGAAAGTTCTTGAACTAATTTGTGTTGCATAGAATTTTACAGGACTAATCAAACGTTCCATGAAGTGAAGACTGCCATCTTATATAGTGCATTTTCCTACAATCCTCTGAGTAGAAGTCCTTCAGAAATATTTCTTTATTAAGCTTGTAACAAGCCAAACATGTATTTCAGTGCCCTCAAAAGGGTGTGTTTAAAATGTCTTGGTGCTGTACCAGCAAGAGAGGCGGTCCTAAGGATATCTTATCACATGGTACAGACCTTTCACACCATAAATCATCAGTGTTTATACAAGATGTGCTAATCTGAGTACTAATTAGTAAACTTACAGCAAAGTTCCTAGTTTAATATATCAGTGTTCTTGCAAGACAGAGGTCCCTAACCAAGAGTTTGTGACAGGTTTCAACACATCCAAAATCCCTAAACTGCATGCAACATTTTATGCGTATGTGTTGATGTGCATTCTTCTGGGAAGAGAGGCCACAGCTTTCATCAGATTCTCGGAAGGACCAATGACTCCCAAAGACCTACCATTACATAGTGGGTAATGCACTGGTTTACAAGCTGAGAAGGCCAACTATAGAAAGGCCACCTATAGAAAGGAGGGAAGTCTGAGCTAGTAAATCTTTTTTGCTCTCCCCAATTCAACCAGAACAACTTTGCCTCTAATTTTACTTGCATACATGATTCCATTAGCTTTTATTTGAAGAAAGCTATAAGTCTGAAAAATCACTAAAATTCTGCTTCTTCTCCACAAATATTGTTTTGATAAAACAATTCCCTATCAGTGGAGCTTCAGGAAATAAAATACAAATTTTACTAATGTGAGAATAGAGCCCTTTCCCCCTTCCTAAAAGTTAAGCTAAATGTATTTTGGTATGAAACCACAAGTTGCCCTTATACCTAAGTATTATATATAATAGTAATGCTGAAAAACATACTGTTTAACCTTAATAGGTTAGGAGGTTTTGAATTTTCTACTAAGACCACTATGTATTTTTTCCTAATTACTAATGGCCACCTTAATTAGGAGTTAAATAATAATTTTTTTCACCAATTAATCTCTGCCCATGGGTAAAATATTGCCAAATAGCCACGTTTTCTTTTGCCAGTAACAATCTGTGTATGCATCTCTGTTCTGAAAGAGGAAAACTATAACATTACTGATGACATAATCAAAACTGTCACTATATAGAAAAAGTACTTTTCTAGTAAGTACCCACAAATAATTTCTAATTAAAGTTTCATATGAAGCTGAAAATAATCTCTCTGCTTAGGATGTGGAACTTTTTTTAAAATTTCAAAGTAAAAATATGAAAGATCTTATTAGCTTTTAGTATTGAAAATTTTAATTTATGGCAGCTTTGTTCCCTTTAAAAACTGAAAGCAGCATTAAAAATACCAAAAGAAAAATGGTAGTGCTTTGCTTCTTTCAAAGCCAGTAATTTTCTGAGATATGTTAGAAAATTAAATATCCCACAGATGGGAAAAGAAGATAAACTGCACTGTTTTTCATTTGGCTGAGCATACTGTTTCAACCTTGTATTTCTTAGTTACAAAATGTGAATTATACAGATTATCATTAGCCCGGGAACACTCACCACCATGATGGCTTCATTTCTATAGCTTATTTTTTTCCAAAAACAAATCATGGGGGAAGAAAAAAAAAACACCTCCGTAAATGTGGGGTATATTTCATATTTGGTTAAAGCAAGATAAAACTAAAACTGTCTTTCAAAAAATTTTCAAAAATTCTTGTTTTTTTAAAAATTATTTAGCATATGTACAAATAGATATCAGGCTTCTCCTTTTAAACAAAGCACTATTTTTTATTTTAAGTACTTTAAGTACCAAGAACTGACTATAATATTCAGCTCATAATTTACTTTATAACAATTTTTTTTCTAAATTACTGATTAAAAAGGCTGGAATAAATTAACATTTCAAAAGGATTTCCCATAATTTAGGAACATAAAAAATTGTACACAGAGCACACATACATAGCTCTGTTACATTTGCATAATTTTACTCTCAGAGCTTCAAAAACCCCTGCGTTTTAGGCCTTTTTGCAAAGCCTCGTTACAATTATTTCCTAGTGTGTTAAACATACACTAGGTCACGATTTTTGATCTCTGAGCCTGTGTGCTGATCATCTTCATCTGACTGTTGCTCTGAGCCTTGTGAATTAATATATTCATATTCAATAGGCTTTGGATAATTATATGGGTAGCCATTGTCATCAAAAAACCTCCGAAAGGTAAATTCATAGAAAGCATGTTCAGGGTGCTTTCCATTTTTATACCATCCATTCAGAGTGTCATTTACATTTTCTTCTTCATTATCATCACTCCGTAACTTATCAGGATCAACAGGATCAAAATTTGATGTATCTGTTGGGTGTGTGATTTTAGGAATGTATGAAGCAGACTGCTGTCTCAGGTCACTGGAAAAATCAATTGTTTTAAAAAACGGATGAGCTTTTATTTCATCAGCACCATTCTTGCCTAAGCGATCTTCTGGTCCTCTGCAGAGTTTAATAATAAGATCAGAGGCTTCAGGACTCAGTTTAGCTTGCGGTGGGATATGAAGAGATGTTTGCCAGTTGATAACCTTTAAGGAAGATTTTTAAAAATTAGAAGGAAAGAAATAAATAAGAAAAACAAAAATTTCCTCCAAGTTTCAAATGAAAAAATCTTACTGGACTATTAGTGTTTTTTAAAAATAAATTGCATGGTATTTCACCTTCCTTACCTTTTTATTTTACTTTATTTTTTTGGCCGTGCTGCACAGCTCGTGGGATCTTAGATTCCCCCATCAGGGATCGAACCCAGGCCCTTGGCAGTGGAAGTGTGAGTCCTAACCACTGGATCGCCAGGGAATTCCCTCACCTTCCTCACCTTTAATAATGAATCAGTGGGAAATAACCTTTCTTTCCATTCCCTCCTCTCCAGGCAACTTATACTCGTATTACATGACTCACTGTAAGTTTTAGCTCCCCTGTTAAGACCTTCAACCTATGGTAGAGATGACTTTCTACTGTGCCTCCCCAGTTCTATACATTTCCTTGTAGCATAATATCTCTAATACTTTGTGGTATCTATTTATGTTTGTGTCCTACTACAGAATAAAATTTCATAAGGCTATAGACCATGTTTTGTCTTTGCATTTCCCAGTGTTTGGCAAATTGCCTGGCACATAATTAATAGATATTCAATAAACACTTATTCTTGTTTTGAATACACTGGAATGAGGGAGGGAGGGAGGAAGGAAGGGAGGGAGAGAAGGAAGGGGTAGGTCTCCATAAATATTTGTTAAATAAATGAATAAATGAACTTCATTCTTCCTTATTCATATATGAGCTTATCAGCGCTGTGTAGGGAAGAAAATTAAACTCCCTCTTCAATAACCAAAGTAAAAACTCAATGGACCCTTTTGGCCTCGGCGTGTGACTCGGCTCAGTCCAGTTCGAGATGCTGACAAACAGGGCTGGTGCTTGAAAGGTTTTTGAGGAGATCACATGTATTTGAACATGTTATGATTGATATATACAGAGTAGAGGTTTTTGCTTACTATCCCTTTCATGGTGGTAGCAGGGGAGAACTTCTGAAAAGGTGCCAAATATCTGCAAGAACATATATCTGCCCCATAGAGAATTTCTGTAGAATTCAATTCCACTGAAACTATTTAAAATCATTTTTCTGCCAAGCAGCCCCAGCCTAAAGCTCAACATAGTAACTAGACTAGCTATCCTAGCAATACAACTATCTTAAGACAACTTTGTCAGCTGCTTTAATTTACAAAGGTTAGTTCTAAATCCCATTCTTTTGACTATTCTAAACATTGTATGTTTCAAAGTATCCTTTTAAAAACTTGTTTTGGGCTTCCCTGGTGGCGCAGTGGTTGAGAATCCACCTGCCAATGCAGGGGACACGGGTTCGAGCCCTGGTCTGGGAAGATCCCACATGCCGCAGAGCAACTGGGCCCGTGAGCCACAACTACTGAGCCTGTGCGTCTGGAGCCTGTGCTCCGCAACAAGAGAGGCCGCGACAGTGAGAGGCCCGCGCACCGCAATGATGAGTGGCCCCCGCTTGCCGCAACTAGAGAAAGCCCTTGCACAGAAATTAAGACCCAACACAGCCAAAAATAAATAAATAAATATATTAAAAAAAAGCAGCACTCCCACAGGGATTGCCTTAAAAAAAAAAAAAAAACAAACTTGTTTTTTTGTGCTTACAATTTTTTCTATAATAGATTATTTTGATGATTAAATTTGACCCCTTTGACAGAAGATGGACCAGTGGATTCCTAAGGGTCAGGGAGGAGTTTGCACATAGGGTTTCGGGCGGGGGGCAGGTGTTGAAGAACTGTTCTACACTTTGATTATGGTGGTGATTGCATTTGTTAAATTTCGGAGTGAGTTTTACTGAATGTAAATTCAACGTGAATAAACATGACTTTAAAAACTTAAAAAAACAAAAAACAAAAACAAAAACTCAGTGGATGGGCTCAACAGCAGAATGGAGATGTCAGAGGAAAGAATCAGTGAACTTAAAGAAAACTCGATAGAAATGATACAATCTGAACAACAGAGAGAAAAAGAGTTTGAAAATATGAGAACCTCAGTAACCTATGGGACTATACCAAAAGGTCTAACGTTGGTGTCAGAGTTCCAAAAGGAAAAAATATGTGGTACAGAAAAAATATTTGAAGAAATGATGGCTGAAAATTCTCCAAATCTGATAAAAGACAAACCTGTAAATTCAAGATGCTGTTCGATGTCAAGAGACACCAAACAGGATAAGCCCTAAGAAATCCATGCCCAGACAAATCATAATTACAACACTGAAAGCTAAAGAAAATTTCTTGTAAGTAGCCAGCGAAAAATGATGCATTACTTGAGGGAACAATGATTTGAATTACTGTAGATTTCTCATCAGAAAACTATGGAGGACAGAAGGAAGTGGATACATTTTAAAGTGCTGCAAGAACTGAAACCCAGACTTCTATTACCAAGTGATAATATCCTAAGGAAGGTGAAATAAAGACATTCTTAGATGAAGGAAAACTAAAATAATCTCCTGTAAGCAAACCTGCTCTAAAATATTTGCTAAATGAAGTTCTTCAGACAGAAGGGATTGATATAGAAAGAATTGTAAAACATCAGGAATGCAGGAAAGCAAGGAAAATGCTATCTGGGTAAATACAAATGACTATTCTCATCTTGAGTTCTTTAAAATAAGTTGATGGTTGAAAACAAAAACTGTAACATTGTTGGATGAGGCTTTTTTTTTTTTTTTTTGATGTGGACCATTTTTAAAGTCTTTATTGAATTTGTTACAATATTGCTTCTGTTTCATGTTCTGGTTTTTATTTTGGCCAGGAGGCATGTGGGATCTTAGCTGCCCATGCTTTGGAAGGTGAAGTCTTAACCACTGGACCACCAGCGAAGTCCTGGATGAGGTTTTAAATGTATGTAGATGTGATGTATAAAAAACTAAGACACAAAGGGTAGAGAATGAAGGGGCCTATACGGTAGTAAGGTTCTACACTGAACGTTTAGTGGTAAGATACTGATTCTAAGTAGACAATGAAAATTTAGTATGTATCTTGTAATCACTAGAGCAACCTCTAACAGAACTATATAAAGAGATAATAGTCAAAAACACAGTAGAGTGAGATCTCATGGAAAATGGCAAATAGGAAGCCTCAGTGGTCAGTGCCTCCACAAAAACAATCATTAAACTGAGGAAAAAAAAAATTCAACTCTCATCATAATCAACCATTTTGGTACTGTGGAATCTGACTAGACCCTAAGAGCAACGAGGGGAGTGCTTCACGACGGGAAAAGCTGCTAAAACTTGGTAAGATAGCAGTGAGCCTGAACCAACTACCATTCTCCATCCTCAGCCCCACTGTGGTTATGGAGAGGGCAGCCCATTTTCCTGGAACGGCTGTATGGTGCCAAGGTAGGCAGTAAGGACTTCGCCTTCCAAAAATTTGAGGTTGTGCATTTTGGTTGGTCTTGGTGATTCCCTGAGGGACCAGCCCAGAGGCCTGCCTTTCTTTTGACCCTCTCAGGAATACTTAAAGAGAGAGACATGCTTTTCTTTTCTGATACAGACATTTAAGGACACCTCTATCAAGTCACTGGATTAGGCTGTTTTTCTTTAAGTTTTGAGACTTCTTAAATAGTCTAGAGATAAGCCTGCTGTTGGGTATGTGACCTGCAAGTATTTTCTCCCAAACTGTAGCTTGTCTTTTCATGGTTTGACTATGTCTTTGGCAGACTGAAAGTTTTTAATTTTTGATGAAGTCCAAATTCTCAACCTTTTCTTTAATGAACCATGATTTTGATGTCATTTCTAAGAACTCTTCACCTAAGCCCAGGCCATAGAGATTTTCTCCTACATTTTCTGTTAAAAGTATAGCCTTTATATTTTATCTAGATCTATGACTTATTTTGAGGTAATCTTTGTGTAAGGTGTGAGGTTTATGTTGAGTCAGTATTTTTTGTATATGGCTGACCAATCTTTCCATCACCATTTGTTGAAATACTATCCTTTCTCCATTTGTACCTTTGTCAAAGAACAAATGGCCATATTTGTGTGGTCCTACTTCCCCATTCACTATCCTGTTCCATTATCTGTGTGTGTATCCTCTTGCCAATATCATACTGTCTGGACTACTGTAACTTCATAGTAAGTCTTAAAATCAAGTAGTTGTTTCCTCAAACTTTGTCCTTCTTTTAAAAAACTGTTTTTGTGGGACTTCCCTGGTGGCGCAGTAGTTAAGAATCCGCCTGCCAATGCAGGGGACACGGGAAGATCCCAAATGCCGCGGAGCAACTAAGCCCTGTGCGCCACAACTACTGAGCCTGCGCTCTAGAGCCCGTGAGCCACAGCTACTGAAGCCCGCGCGCCTAGAGCCTGTGCTCCGCAACAAGAGAAGCCACCACAATGAGAAGCCCAAGCACCGCAACAAAGACCCAACACAGCCAAAAATAAATAAATAAATAATAAATTTATTTTAAAAAACCTGTTTTGTTATCAGTTTCTTTGTCTACCCATATGAATTTTAGAATTGGCTCACCTATACCTACAAAAATTCCTGCTGGGAATTTTTATTGGATTTTAGTGAAATCTGTAGATTAGTTTTGGGGGAACTGATAGCTTTACTATGTTGAGTCTTCCAATCCATCAACACGGTATGATTCTCCATTTATTAAGATCTTGGTTTTTTCCATCAGAGTCTGTAACTTTTAGCATTCAGATCTTGTTCATGTTCTATTAGATTTATACCTAATAGAATTATAGGTATAATATGACCCAATATTATACCTAAGTATTTCATTTTGGGGAAGCTACTGTAAATGGTATTGTTTTAAAATTTCAGTTTCCATTTGTTCATTGCTTGTCTATAGAAATACAATTGATTTTTACATAGTACCCTTATATCCTACAACCTTGCTAAACTCACTTATTAGTTCTTTGGAGTTTTTCACAGATTCCCTGGGATTTTCAGTATAGAAAATTATGTCATCTGTGAATAAAGCAAGTTTTTATTTTTTTCTAATCTTTATGCCTTTAATTTTTTTTGTTGCTGTCTTACGCTGGCTAAGACTTCCAGAACTTTGTTGAATAAGACTCATTAGAATAGACATCCTTGCCTTGTTCTTGAAATTAGGGAGAAAGCATCCAATTTTTTACACACACAGCACCCACACAAATATGTATTTATACATATGCATATACTTACATATATATATATATATTAAAATGAAGGAAAAATAAAGACACTTTCAAACAAATCTGACACAAACCTGAGAGAATGCATTACCAGTAGACCTGTAATAAAAGAAATTCTAAAAGAAGTTTTAAATATAATGTATTAAATGCAATGACAGAAGTTGTAACTTGAGGAGAGCATCATAGAAAAGATGATATCTTAAGACATTCTCAGAGAATGATTAAAATGACCAGGAGTGAACCAGAAAGGGGGGAAGGTTGTGAAACATGGGAGAGAAAGAAGGACATTCCAGACAGAGGGGATGGTATGAACAAAGGAACTGAGGACAAATTTGGACTTTAACCCACAGACAAGGCCACTAAAGAGTTTTTTAATGGGACAATTTATGGTCAAAATTGTGAGCAGCTTTTCATTTAAGTGCCAGGGAGATACAGACATTTGTTAGTAGTTTGGGGCTAGAATGTGCATGAAAGGAAACAAAGCCAGCAGTCAGTAGTAAGAGTAAACTGGAATACATCTTCAAAAGGTACTAAAAACTTCTATGAGAATGAAATATTGAATGTAGTGTATGAGTGAGGAAGGATATGAGTATGGTAACAGTGATATGATGGAGATAAGAGTTCACTCATGGAATTTTAGTGGGTTCCTGTATCCTTACAAGTTCTTTCTTTAATTCTAGATTAAGATGCTCAAAGTAAAGGACTGATAAAGGTGTATGGTATTGGGACTTCATAACAATTCTTTTGGTATAGATTCTATACCTTACCTTCACTTGTGTTTCAAATGGTGTTTGTGCCAAGAAAGGAGGTTGTCCCACCAACATTTCAAAAAGAATGACACCAACACTCCACCAGTCACATAACTGTGTATAGCCTAAAATAAGATACCAAAGTTATGGTTATTCACAAGCACTTTTTAAAAAGTGCTCAGAATTAAAACAATCAAAATTAATATTAAATCACCAATTTATACTGTAAAGTTAATACTTTTATTATAAGCCTGAAACGAGCCATATTCTAATGTAAGTTTCAGCTGGTCTAAAGGCATACTGAGATTTATGAAACAAACGTTTTACCTGTTCGTAACAACACTTCAGGCGCAATATAATTGGGAGTCCCAACCAAAGAATGTGCAAGACATCGCTGGTGCTGGCGTGCAGCTCTCCGCTCTAGTGGCTTCAGTCTATCTCCACATCGACAGTTAGAGGGGTCACCCCATTCATTACTGAAATCCATGCTATCTTGCCGTGGATGGTCACCTGTATAGTAAAAAAATAAATAAACAAAAGCAACAAGAACAAGAGTAAACCTAGTCTGTTTAACCTTTTGACGTCACAGTTTAGAGTTAACAACGCTTCCCCTTGTTGACAAGCTGAGATGCAATGTATGGCAAATCATTGATGGTGTTTATTAATAATTAGAGCCTGCACTCTTGAAATATCAATAGGACAAGTTTTACACTAAGAAAGATAAGCCTAAGATGCAGTAATTTACTCAAGTGATGACAGTAAAAATCACTGAGTAGGTAGGATTGAGAATTTGGTACTCAGACTGCTCTGCAATACTATTCTGGACAAAGTTTCAAACAAATTAGATTTGTGTTTCATTCATTCAGCAAATGACAACGATAATAATAAAGACACTATTCTTCTCTCAGGCAGCTTCTCTGTAGGGGAGAAATACAACAAACAAATACATATATAACAAACAGTGATGCATTCCATACAGAGAATCAACATGGGGTGGTGATACGGCAAATTTCTAGGGTGGCTTGGGAAGACCAACTGAGGTGACATTTGTAAAAAAAATAAGAGGAACTCAAACATTTGAAAACCAGAGCAAGGCATCCTACACAATCACAACAGTACCAGAGAGAAGACCAGTGTGGTTAGTAAGGGGAATGGAGCAGGAGCCAGTGCACAAGGGTGTTGCAAGCAAAAGAAATGGTCTGCTTTTTCCTCGAAGTACAGTGGGAAGATACTGGAGAGTTTGAAGCAAGAGAATGAAAAGGTCTGATAAATGTTTAAAAAAGAAAACTTTAACTGCTGTATAGAGAACAGATTATAGGGAGAACAAGGGTGAAAAAGAGATCAGGTAAGAGGCTATTACAGTTAAGTTTGGACTGTAATATGTAATGGTAATAGGGCACATGGAGAAAAGTGAACAGATTGAAGGTATATTTAGATATATTTAGAGGTGGAGTAAGCAGAACTTACTGAGGGATTAGATGTGGAGGGTATGGAAAAAGAATCAAGGATGGGTGGTGGTAGTACAATTTACTAAAAGGGAGGGGGAACAAATATGGAGGGGGAGAAATTAAGAGTTGTTTATTGGCAATGTTAAGTTTGAAAGGTCTATTAGGAATCCTTGTGAAAGGGAGAGGCTGTTTCTGAAGAGAGAAATTTGCAAGTCATTGATGTAGAGCTAGTAATTAAAGCCATGACTGGATGAAATCATCTAGGAAAAAAAATATTTGAAATTAACCTGACTGTAATAATCATCTAGGATGTTTGATTAAAATACAATTTCTACCCTCAGTGGAGATTTTCAATCAGAAGACTGGAAGAGAGCCTAAGAATCGTATTTGTAAGATGAACCCCAAGTAATTCAGGTGAATCTGGGGAGACATTAAATTATGTTAAGCTGAATATTAAAGGAGGTTCAGGATCTACTCCTAGTAGTATCTCAGTTCTATCCATTTAATGTCAATCTACTTATGTTCACAAGAAGCACTGGAGGCCAGTTATACTCACCTCAGAGGACTGCTGTAAGCATTAGATCAGAAAATACGTAAAGCACCTAGTCATAGTAAGTATTCAACGAATGTTAGATTGACTTACACTTCCGTTAGTGCTTGGAGGGATCTTGGTGAGGCAGTGTGGTATAGAAGAAATAACATGGGCCCTGTAAGCAGACAAACCTGAGTTCAAAGCCTAGCCCTTACACTTACTTTCTGTGTGACCATGGGCAAGTTTCTTATTCTAACTTAGCCTCAGTTTCTTCACTCTGCCTCACAATGACGTTGTAAAGATTAAACAGAATCATGTACATAAAGTGTTTAAGGTTAAACAAGTTGTGTAACAGTTATACAACAGAAGCCTAAACAGTCGTGAGAATAAATGTTATATGCAGGAACACAGATGAACCTCAAACAAATAAAGGAAGTCAACACAGAAGACGACATATAGAATGATTACATGTAAATAAAGGTTCAAGAGTAGGCAAAATGAAATAATAAATTATTTAGGGATATATACATATGTGATAAGAGTGTAGAGAAAAGTAAAGAACTGATTATAGAGTTCTGAAATACTCCTATGGAAGAAAGAAAAGGAAGTGGTTGTTTAGGGTCTTCAAAAGTACTAATAATCTAGTTCTTAAGCTGAATGGTTGGGTATGGGGCTTCATTTAAAAATTATTTTCAAATTGTTATTTGTCTGACATATTTCAAATTAATAAAATGTAAAGAGATTAACTCAAAAATGTTAATGATATTTAGAAATAATTAATTCTAGCACACTCTTTCATTTTATAAATCTAAGTGTCTAAAGGATTCACCCACATTTATCCAGTGGAGTCAAGACCTGACCCAGGACTTCTGGCTCCCATCCAGGGATAATACCATCTTATATTTTATTGCATTATAAATCATATGAATATGTCCAAACAAATTTTATGATTTTACTCACCACTCTGATAGTACTTAGAATCATGCGTCCATCTGAAGCCAGTGCAGAGGCCGAAGTCAGTCAATTTAATATGACCATCACGATCAATCAAAATGTTATCAGGTTTAATATCTCTATGAATAAAACCCATTTTATGAACACTTTCGACCGCACAGGTAAGTTCTGCTATGTAGAATCGTGCCAGATTTTCTGGAAAGATGCCCATTCTAATTAATAGGCTCATCATATCACCCCCAGGAATATAGTCCATTACAAAGTATAAATTGTCCTTGTCTTGGAATGAATAATAAAGACGAACTACCCATTCGTTGTCAGCTTCGGCCAGGATATCTCTCTCAGCTTTAACATGAGCAACTTGATTTCGAAGCAGAACATCTTTCTTTCGAAGAGTTTTTGTTGCATACAAAGCCTTAGTATCTACTTTTCTTGCTAGGCAGACTTCACCAAATGCTCCTATTCCTAATGTCTTTATCTTCACAAACATAGACTTGTCCATTTTAGCCCTCTTAAGACGGATGTAATTAGACTCTTTTTGGCAAAGCATCTTTCTCATTTGATCTTGGGCATCTTGAGATAATCCAACCTAGGCAAATAAACTAAATATTAAATGAGGAATTATCTTCTATACTGAATATTAAGAAATCGCTTGGAAAAAATTCAGGCATATATTTAAAGGTTAAATGCATATTAATTTTTAATAAAGCATGTTAGAAATCTAGAATATACTTCAGAGAAAATTAATTATCAAAAGTGCAGCATAAGAAATAGTTAACAGGATACACAAGGTGAGTGTATATGCAGAGTCTGCTGTAGAGAGCAAGAAGAAGATGATATCAATGGTCAGCTTTCTACTCTTCTCTAATGCACTCAAAAAACATGTTCCCAGTGTGCAGTAGCCAAACATGTTAACATGCACCCTCATCTATCTCTCCATGCATATTCATCCCAAACTATGTAATCAGATTGCTTTCATTATATGCATCTCTTTGTGGAATGCCTATGCCTCAAATAGTCTTCTTCTCATTTTATCCTTCATGAAAAGAAATTCTTCCACTCCAGGTTCATTTATTCTAAAAAACTGATGTATTAAGAACAAAAGAATGTCTTTCCTAACCTAACCACTCATTAATAGTCAGTCTTTCCTTTTATCTTTCTCAGGGCATTAGAGTAAGGGTAGGACTCACAGCCACCACTAACGCAAAATGCAAAGGGTATGTCCTACCTTATTTAAAAGGGACAACTTTTTTGATTACAAGGTATCTTTTAGATATTTTGGAATGTTTCAAAGAATAGTCAGTGTGACTTATGAAGATACCAAAAAAACAGATAAAAACAAAAACCAACGTCTAAGTAGACATGGAATACCTGGATTCAGAAGGAATGAATAGTTCATTTTTGACTAGTTAATGAAGAATTAACTTAAGAATTTAAATAGAAAAGGAATTTGATTTGAAAAGTAGAGCATAATTCTAGAAATGCAAGACTAATTAAAATATAGCAACCTCATGCTTCTGTTAGGATGCGCGTTTGCATGCAAAATCTTTTAAGGGTGGCATGCCAGACTTAGTACAGAACTATTTCTCTAAAAATCTTACTTGCCTACACAGTAATGGAGGCTACAGAAGTCAGCAAAGCTTCCAACACCATAAAAGTTTAAATCAGCTATTAGTGAAAGTGAAGAGGAAAAAGGAAAAATAAACTAAGAAAATACATACAGACAGACTTTAGTAAGAAATCCTAAGAGCTAAATATAGATAAGTCATACAGGTTATCATGGTATTTCTCACCTCACAAAATTCAATTTATAGCAGGAGTAACTATACTGTGAAATCAGATTTAGAAAAATCATTTTAAAAGAATGGCTCTCTCAAGTTTCATAAGGAAGTTTAACACAAATTTAAGCCTCTTGGCTTTTAAGCACTAGATGTAAGATTAGGAGCCAAACCTTTTAACTGTAAACATAGGATAAAAATAATAATGAGAGTACCACCGTAATATCTAGTGAAGAGATCTACATGGAATCAACAACAGACGTTAATCTAAAGTGTTTAATTATTCTGATCTCCTTTTTAGTAGTTTGATTTAATAATTTCAACATATTTTTCTAGTACATTATAAAAATAAAATTAGAAGGGGAAATATCTGAAAGGAGATGTGTCTGACACTTTCTAATAAGACCAATCTGATGAATAAGCCCCCAAGCCCAAAAACTACTGTAAATAAAAATGTTTCATAAGTTTATCAAGAGATGGGACCCAGATATTTCTAGCTTATTTTAAAATGTAAGATAATGTGTAAACTCTAGGAAAAAACCCTTGCTCCAATTTCCATTAAAGGGATTATGCATACCTAAACTACACACTGTAAACTGTGTTTTTCTTAATTTATTACAACTTTATTATAAAAAATTCTGAGTAAATCATGAAATGCTAAAATAAAATGGTATAATCAAAAATACTTAATGTTTACTGACTTTTAAATAATTGATAATATATTTAGGATAAAAAGAAAGAAAAATACTGGACCACAGTATTTTAAAATAAACAACAAGCAAATACATAATCAAGTATAAAAATGGACATTTTAAAAGGTTTTATACTCAGCTGTAAAAAAGAACGAAATAATGCCATTTGCAGCAACATGGATAGACCTAGAGATTGTCACACTGAGTGAAGTAAGTCAGACAGAGAAAGACAAATATCATATGATATTGCTTATATGTGGAATCTAAAAAAAAATGGTACAAATGGACTTATTTACAAAACAGAAATAGAGTCACAGATGTAGAAAACAAACTGATGGTTACCAGGGGGGTAAGGAGGGGGGAGGGATAAATTAGGAGATTGGGATTGACATATACACACTACTATATATTAAATAGGTAACTAATAAGGACCTACTGTATAGCACAGAACTCTACTCAATATTCTGTAATGGCCTATATGGGAAAAGAATCTAAAAAAGAGTGGATATATGTATATGTATAACTGACTCACTTTGCTGTACACCTGAAACTAACACAACATTGTAAATCAACTATACTCCAATAAAAATAAAAAATTTTTAAAAAGAGGTTTTACCCGCATCATTTCGTTCTCTAATTGTTTTTTACGATGTAGACGCTGCTGATGAGATTTGAGTACATTTTCTACATGTTGCTCCATAAAGAATTTAAATGCCTGAGGAGAATAACTTTGGATACGAGATTCCCTTCGCTCTTCATCTTTCTTGTTTTTCCTAACGGTGATAGGTGAAGTGGTAATCTGTTTCTTTTCTTTATCTCCATTATCAACATTTTCATAACTTTTCTCACTCTCATCTTCCTTGGGCAAGCTCGGCTGTTCCTCTTTGCTAGATTTATTGATTGATTCATATGGAGGAACAGATGGGTTTTGGTGTAGCAGATGTTTGGGATAAGGTGGTGGTGGACCTTGATAGTTTGGAGCTTCAGCAACAGGCGGCATAACGGTCATATTTGAAGTGGTACCCTCAGAAAAAGGACCAGGTTGAACAGTTTGAATTGGCTGTGGTATCCAAGAAGGGTGTGTAGGTGCTAAAGCAGTCTGCAGCTCTGGTTTCAATACACGTATACTTTTCACAGGCTGTTGAATGGGAGCTGGTGTAATAGCAGTGACTGTTGTAGCCGAAGGCTGAGAATTAGCAGAATGACTTGTTCTATTTCCTAATGGGTTATTAAAAGAATTTGACCTCACTGGTATGTTAGGTTGCCATGTAGGGATTTCATGTCCACTGCTCGGGGATGACTGGGCAGGAGCAGAAGATGACTGAGGCCAAGTTGTTTGCAGTCCAGGTACATTAATGTTATAAAGTTCCATGTTATGACTATTTCTGTTTGGCACCATCATAGATTGAGGAATATTCCCATTTGTGTATGATGAAGGAGCAGCAGGTCCTCCTGTTTGTAAAGCAGAAGGGCTTTGTCCGTTAGCTGGGGTCAGAGGATATGGAGGGGGTGGCTGCCGATTCACAGCGCCAGCAGGGACAACATTTTGGTGTATCATAAAATCAGTCTGGCCACTACCATTCTGAATTCCAGGTCTCCCTGGTGGAAAGTTAAATTTGTTAGCACTCTGCATGATGATTGGTTGCCTGCCAACAGGAACAGAATTAATGCCTCTCTGTCCCTGATTAGGAGGATTCATTGGGGACGTGTTAAGAGGTGGTGGAGGATAGCCCTCCTGCCAGGCTCCAGGTGGAACAGGAGAGATGCGGGAGATTACGTATTCCATGTTCCCAGAATAGCGCTTTGTTTGAGAGTTTGGTTCCCATGATGGGGGAGGTGGAGTTGTACCTCTTGGCGGGGGAGTCTGGCCTCTTGGAGGTGGTGGAGGAGTGACACTCCTGACTTGAGGAGGTGGGGGGGGGTTCACTCTCTGTCCGTTGCTAGGGTGAGCTTGAGTAAATGCTGTTATACCAGATCCTGACAAAGGTCTTCCTACATCTGTCTGTGAGTTGGGACTTTCAGAACGATAGGTCACACTTTCTCCTAGTGGTGGGCCATGTCTCTGAGGAACTAAGGATTCTTTAGAACCTTTCCAGCTTTGTTTGCGGTTAACTGATTGTTGCACACTCCCTATGGGAATAAAACAAAAACAAACAAAAAAAAACATGTTTTTTTAACCTCTTACTTTCGAAAAATTTAGCTTGGAATTCTAACACTACTAAACGATAATTCTCTTTCAAGAATCACAAAAATCAAATTTGAGTATGTGCTTTTATTTTACCTTTTAAAATTTTATTTATTTTTGACTAGGTAACACATTCTCATAGCTCAAAATTCAAGCGGTACAAAAGGACACCCACCCCGTCCCTTAGGCAACCAATGTCACTGAAGGTAACCAATGTCATCAGTAAGATACTTTAGGAATACACAGGTAAATAGTACTAGAAAAGGGAAAGGGAACCCTCCTACACTGTTGGTGGGAATGTAAATTGGTGCAGCCACTGTGGAGAACAGTATGGAGGTTCATCAAAAAAACTAAAAATAGAGTTGCCATATGATCCAGCAATCCCACTCCTGGGCATATATCTAGACAAAACTATAATTTGAAAAGATACATGCATCCCTATGTTCACAGCAGCACTATTTACAATAGCCAAGACATGGAAACAACCTAAATGTCCACTGACAGATGAATGGATAAAGAAAATGTGGTGTATATATATATATATATATATATATATATATATTACACACACACACACACACACAAATAGAATATTACTCAGCCATAAAGAAGAATGAAATAATGCCATCTGTGGCTACATGGATGCGACCACAGATTATCATACTAAGTGAAGTAAGTCAGAAAAAGAAAGATAAATACCATATGATATCACTTATATGTGGAACCTAAAATATGACACAAATGAACTTACCTAAAAAACAGAAACAGACTCAGACATAAAGGACAGATCTGTGGTTGCCAAGGGTGGGTGGGCGGGGGGAGGCGGGGAAGGCTTGGATTGGGAGGTTGGGATGAGCAGACGCAAACTATTATATACAGAATGGATAAAAAACAAGGTCCTACTGTAGAGCACAGGGAACTTATATTCAATATCCTGTAATAAACCATAATGGAAAAGAATATGTATATGCATAACTGTATCACTTTGTTGTACATCAGAAACTAACACTGTAAATCAACTACACTTAAATTAAAAAAAAAAGTATACCTCCTATATATGCTATTGTGCCTGGGTCTTTTCATTAAAAAAATTGAAGATTCTGTAGTAGTACATAAAGTGTTTCTTTACCTTTAAAAAATGTTATTACAGTTTTTCACTGTATGGATGTACCCAAATTTACTTAATCAGTTTCCCTACTGATGGCTGATAAGGTTGTTTCCAGTCTTTTGTTTTACCCCTCCCCCACAAAAAGCAATGAAGAATTTTGTACAGATACCATTTCATATATATGTTAAGTAGACAAATTATTAGAAATGGCATTATTGAGCCAAAGGATGTGTCCATTTGTAATTTTGATAGATATAACACTAATTTTAAATACATTTCAGTATGGCTTTTAAAACAAGAAAAGGCAGTAGGGGATAACTAGCTGAACACTAAATAAGGTAGAGATTTTACAAAGTCTCTATTTAATGGAATTTCCAAATAAATTAAACAGGCAAGAAAACATATGATACCAAAAAAAATGAAGTATTTAAAATAGTCTGGTCACTAAGAAAAGTATAATACATTTAAAAAATATATATAAAATACATTCGTATAAGATACGATACATATAAATAATACATTCCAGAAGGATTAAACATTTAAATGTTAAAGATGAAACCACACAAGTACTAGGAGAAAACCAGTGAACATTCGATAATATTGGGATACCTCTTTATACCTCCTGGGAAGGTCTTCCCAAGTATGACAAAGGTAGAGAACATACAGTAATAGACTGATAGATTTAAATACATAAAACACTTAGCACCATTCAAAACAAAACAAGAAGCACCCACAAATTTGAAAGTTCAACATCATCCTGGGAGAAAACACATTTAATAACACATGAAAAAAACCTGGTAAATATTCAGAATGTACAGTTTAACATTCTATTTCATCTAGGCTGGGCAGCATCTTGGGTCTATGACTTCAGGGAAAGTCATCACTCTGGGCAAGCTAGACAAGTCCTCTGACCACAGGCTCAGTCTCACCTTCCTCGGATAGTCAGCTGAGGCCAAATGCACCAAGTCACTCTCCCAGCTTTTACCAGTTAAGACGAAATCTCTGCAACCCTCAAGTATACTGCCATCCCTACTGCTCTGCACCTCCCATAAAGTTCTCTGTGTTCTTCCACTTCCTAAACCCTCCCACTGTTGCCCTCTAGACATGCTCTGTTCTATAACTAGCAAATGCTTCTCGATCACTAACCTCTGCTCCAAGCTTTCCCCCCACGTCCTTAAAGCTGGTTATCGTCTGCTGACATTACTTTCCTTTCAGTCCTTTGCAATCAAGGTTTTCTTTAAAAATAAACTGGGCTAAAAGGTGGAACTCCACTTCTTTGCTCTCCATTTGTGTTTCTAGATCATTGTTATTTCTGCAAACTGTTTTTAAAAAGCCAGTTCTTTGGAAGCTCATGCTATCTGTGGGAGGCCACATTCATTCCTCTAATGGTCACCCAATGAACACCTACTTGCTCTCCCTCATTCACCCATAACTTTGGCATTCTACCCTAAGCCCTGACAACATTCTATAACTTCAACATCCACATGGACGAACCATCCATCACCCTGGTTCCGGGTTCAATCCCTGGTCAGGGAACTAGGATCCCACAAGCCGCGCGGTGTGGCAAAAAAAAAAAAGAAGCGAAAACTGGATAAGAATTTTGAAGTACCAAGTTAGAATCCTGAACAAGTTCTGCAAAATAATGGGACATCCTCACTTGGATAACCCAATGAACCTAATTAAACCTTATGTCTAAAACCAGACTTATGATCTTTCTCCACCAAATCCTGTCCTCCCTTAGCGTTCCCTTTCATAATGTGAGGTATCACCATCCATTTTTATACACCAAAAGCCTAAGAGTCATCCCACTCCATTATCACCCACCATATGCAATCTATTGCCATGTCCTTGTCAATTTTACTCCTCCTATCTCTTTCTTATTTCATTCAATTTTCTCCACCACCATCTCCCTAGTCCAAATTACCTTCATTTCCTGTGAATTGTATTTCTTATCAAGTCTATCCAGACACCCTCCTTTGCTCTCTCTAATCCGTTCTCATCCATTGCAGCTATCTTTCTGAAACACAAAGTTAATCAAGTCATTACCCTGCTTGAAATGTTTCCATAACTTCCTCCTGCTCTTAGGATAAAATCAATAGACAGTCCTGCATAGTCAGGCCCCTATGCACTTCTCCATTCATATCTTATACTCTTGTTTTCAGCGTTCTAGCCACTTTCATTTCTTCGAATGTGACATCAAAACCTGCCAAACAAGCCATGCATAGGAACACGCTTCCTCATGAAACCCATCCCCATTAACCCTTGTCTTTCTTCAGATATCAGCTCTAGTATCAGTTTCACAGGAAGGTTTTCTCTGATCTCCTTGATCAGGTCAAAAATCCCTCTATTATATAAGTCCATAGTACCACATAACTGTCCCCTCTTCATTCACACTTACATAGTTGTAATTCTACATGTATTTGTGTATTTGAGCTCCCTTACTAGAATCTCAACTCCACAAAAGGGCAAGAACTTTATATCCAATGCCAAGCAAAGGGCCTGAAATAGTGGTTGATCAAGAAAAATTTGCTGAATGAAAGAATGAAAAAATTAGGCCTCTTACAAATCAATTGAAAAAGACAAATACAAGATTAAGAACGAATTAAAATGTCAATTTAAAAATAATCAATAAACAAATGTTTAAGCTCACCAGTGATCAAAGAAATGTGAATGTAAAATTATAGTATTTTCACAACCATTAAATATACAAAAAGGATAATACCTAGGATTTACAAATATAGGCATTCTCATATTAAACTGATTGGGACAAAATAAGTTGGTAACACCTTTCTGGTCAGCAATACAGGCATACCTCGGATGGAGATGGTTGTGGATTGGGTTCCAGACCAGTGCAGTAAGGTGAATACTGCAATAAGGTAAGTCATGTGAATTTTTTGGTTTCTCAGTGCAGATAAAAGTTATGTTTACGTTTTATATATATATGTATATATGCACATATATATACTATAGTCTAATAAGTGGGCAATAGCATTATATCTAAAAAACAATGTACATACCTTATTAAAAAATACTTTATTGCTAAAACAATGCTAACCATCATTTGAGCCTTCAGCAAGTCATAATCTTTACTGGTGGAGGGTTTGAAATATTTTGATAATTATCAAAATATGACACAGAGACATGAAGTGAGCAAATGCTGTTTGAAAAATGGCACCGACAGACTTGCTTGATGCAGGATTGCCACAAACCTTCAATTTGTAAGAACTGAAATATCTGCGAAGTGCAATAAAGTGAAGCACAATAATATGAGGTATGCCTATGAGAAAAACTTTTTGCAAGTCTTTGAAAATTTACTTTTACCAAATCATCAGGAATGTACAAAGATTTAGGTACAAGGGAATTTACTGCAGTGCTGTCTATAATGGCAAAAAAAAAAAAAGAAAAAAAAAGGAAACAAGGCAAATGTCAAAAAATGAGACTGGTTAAATAACATATGTGATAAGTCTACCTTACTGTAGCTAAGTATTCTGTAGGCCATTTAATAACAAGGAAAGTTATACATGGTATACTAAGTGAATAAAGTAGGTTTTAGTATGACCCCATTTTTTGCTTAATCAATAAGAATCTAAATACGCACATATAAACCCACTCCAGTTTTTGACTGAGAAACAAAACATACCAAAATCTTGTGGATATTAATAGCGGTGTTTTCTTTTCGCTTATTTACTTTCTAAATATTCTATGATGAACATGTTTTACAATTAGATTATATACATAAAAAAGGAATAGTCTGAATTATATTTACGGTTAAAAAGAAAAATATTTCAGTTGCATTATAAGCAATCAAGCAGTTCTCAACCTAGACTGCTGTTTATCAGAATTACCTATGGAACTTTAGGGCCCCATCTGCAAATTCATTTTGGTGTAACACTATAATGTTATTTTTCTAGCTTGAGGCTTTCACTTACCGTGATGCTTTTAACAATTTCTAAGACAAAACATTTTATATACTTAAATATTTTTAAAATATTTAAATAAAATAAGAGACTAGAAAAAATTTGATTAATCACCTGGCTTTAAGTTGGCATTAATAGGTCTGGCAGCTGCTGCAGCCATCTGTTCCCGTCGAGGATCTTGGTAACTCATTTTACTAATGAATTCAATTGCAGCTTCTATACTTCTGTTATTAGTTTTCTGAAGAGCTTGTATAACCATATCCTGGTATGAAGTTTTAAAAACAGAAATAAAATTTAAATCTTATAATTAGTAAGAAGGGAACAACACTATAACTTCCATTGGAGAAATTCATAATTTTGAAGAACAAGGCCCCAAGCCAAAATATTAATGTCCTGTTCGTAAAACTACTTTGGGGGGAGGGGCAAAATAAGGGTAGGGGATTAAGAGGTACAAACTACTATGTATAAAATAAATAAGCTACAAGGATATACTGTACAGCACAGTAAAACAATAAAAATCCATATAATCTCAAATTACTAAAGAAAACAAACCCTCAAATCCTTCAAATGTTTCTTTAATATTTTCACCTTTATGTAATGTATTACTGTTTTCTTCTAGGGTTTTTTCCCAGATACAATCGTAACAACATGCTTCTGAATTTCTCATTCTTAATTTCATTCTTATATAAACAAACAGAGACTATCAGATTGTTAAAAAGGTATCAATCAACATACTGAAAACCACTCTTACGCACTGTTAAAGTATTTTATTAAGCATCTTTATCATTGTGTTTACTAGTAAAAGAGCTATGTAGTTCTGGTTCCTACCTTCTTAGAGTTTACATTTTCAGAGAATTTTATTTATGAGGACACAAATATAGGACAAATGGTAGAGGAAAAACACTCAGACTTTATATGATTATTTGATGACGACTTTAGGAGGCTACATGGTATGACAGAAAAAACACGGAGTTTGGAATCGAATGGAACCAAAGAGGTTGAGTTCCGGCAGCCCTGCATTACTATGCTTTGTCTGTCATGCTTAGAAGCAAAAATACACTCCAGTGATTGGAGATTTATGTGCCCCACTTTAGAACTGTGTGAACTCTGGTAACTTATTTAACATTTCAGAGCTCAGTTTCTTCATCTGTAATACACTCAGAGTTGATGTGAGGATTAAACAAGGAAACATGTAAAAGCACGGTGCCTGGAGCTCAGATACGGGTTGTCCTCCTGCTCTGTTCCGTGTCCTTTATTTTATATGTAAACATAAATTATACACTAACATGCAAAAAGTATACTGACACACATTTTTCAAGAGGGAGGCAGCTTCTTACTTGCCCTAGAGGATTTAGTATTTCAAACAATATTTTTAAATGAGAAATGGCTTAATAAGACTAATGGGTGACCAGGCTATTGATAGATGATCCTCTTACTCAAAATGACTGGAGATGACTGAGGCCAAGCAAAATAAGGCTGCGGCAGAGACTTGTTGCCTACTCAAGACCTAGTCTCCTTTTTTTAGAAAAAGTTACTAGGATTTTTTTGAAAGAAGTTTTCCTTATAGCTACAGCGGCCACATGAAAATTCTGACCAATGAGACAAAAACCAAGGATTTCTGGAAGAATGTTGCTATCCCTGATTTAGGTGCTGGTCCCTCCTGTACCCTGTTTCCTAGACAATAGATATGACACCTGTGCTAGAGCATGTTGCCATCAAGAAGGAAAATTCAAGAGATTCGTTAAGAGTTGTAGTTTGATATTTTTAAGAGACTGAACCGATGCTAGCTATATAAACTGAGTCACTATTTTGTTTAAAGCATGATTATTTGGATTTTCATTAAAAGCAACCAAACTCAATCCTTAACTGATAAAAAGGTACAGTGTGGTCACATTTTATGCCAATCAGACTTTGCAAATTTGTAGTGAGATACAAAGGATTAGTAAGTCTCACTTTATGTGCAAATTTAAAATAATACAAATCATCCAAATTACAATTCACCAGGGAGCGCTTAACTTTAAAAGCGGTTAAAGCAAGTGAACTGTACCGCACTTACGCTACTACCACGCGGCAGTGTTATCTCAGCTGGGAAGAAACTGACACCCACCGTTCCTTTTCAACACTGTAGGAACCATATCGTTAAATGCACTAGAAGTTCAGCCTGTGATTTTGGTGGTGATTATGCTGGCTTTTATTTTTTAATTTTATTGCTATATGTTAAAATATTTTTTACACCGGTAACAATATCAACCAAGTGTTCCTTAAGTGGGGGTCTTAGCGCCAGTGTGAAAAAGAGCACCCTTAAATCAGTGACTTTGGAATAGAAGTCTTATGGGCTAAGAAAACATTATGTCCACATTACCATGCTTTTGTTCTTCATGCTTAGAAACAAAAATACACTCCAGTGATTATAGCTTTATGTGCCCCAAGAATGCATCAATCCTTAATTTTTAACATTTAGTCCTACGAGGAAATTAATCTTGAAATATTTAAGGTTTTAATTTTATAGAGTACCAGAAACATTCTCAAAAAATTGCAACTGCTGTGAACTTGGCATACTTAATTAAAGGAATAGATTAGAGTTTATGAAATGATAAAAAATAATGAAGTGAAAGGAATTCCCTGGTGGTCCAGTGGTTAGGACTGTGCGCTTCCACTGCCGAGGACCCGGGTTCAATCCCTGGTCAGGGAACTAAAATCCCATAAGCTGCGTGGTGTGGCAAAAAAAAAAAAAAAAAAAAAAAGCAAAAACTAGATAAGAATTTTGAAGTACCAAGTTAGGATCTTAAACAAATTCTGCAACATAATGGGAAGCTACCAGAATGAGTGATTCAGGAGGTAGAAGAAGTAAATTGCCATATTCTTTATATCACCGTGAGTATAAATAATACCATTCCTTCGTTATTTGGATAAATGAGGATTGATAAATGTCTAAATGCTTTTAGTAAAGCAACCTCGCTTAAGGGGCTATTAATGTCATAAGGTAAACAATTTTGAAATGTGTGATTGCACTAAAGCTAACATATCTTTGTAATGCAAAGCAATTATTGTTATTATTGCCAACAGATAAAGAACAGGGCACTGACCAATGTCTTACACTTCTTAAAACTGTTTACATTAGAGAAAATTTTTAAGTTCCTTAAAGGTATAGACCATCTTTGGTATGATTCCCTATCCTGACTGACGGGTTCACACACAGTAAGAGCTCCATAAATGCATATTTACTGATGTGATTGATCTGACATACACATTACCACTTAAGGGCCTTTACAGCCATGTGATTTTCTAAACTCCCTTTCCCTAGCAGTATGTAAGAGGAAAGAATAAGACCAATGATTCAGCCTTCTCTTTATTCTTTGCCTTTTGGCTAAAGGATTAGGAAGAAAGTACTCTAAGAGACTCTCCATTCAAGCCATTTCCTTAATCCTCCAACTACTAACCAGGAAAACATCCCAGGATCTCTCCTCCTCCCCCACCCCCATATATTTTCTGGTGCAAATCCAATATATTTAGAACACTTAAATATAAAATTAATAAGAAATAATATTAATCAAGTGAAGAGAATGGGCCAGAATAATTTTTTTTCTTCCTAGTTTAGTTATAAATTTCCCTTTTCAAAACCATTACTATAATGCATACTTCGGTTCTCATTTTTAAAATTAAATACAGAGATATCTGAAACCATGGTCACTAAAATATTAACAAGGTGAAGGAATTTTAAGGGTAGTTATTTTTTTGTAGTGGAGCTAATTTTTAGTTTCGTCCTTACACGGTTTAATTTTTAACTGGGAATAGATATTACTTTTATAATAAGGAAAAAAGTTACTATCATTTTGAAAGAAAATGTAATCAATGCTTGATTATTCACATTTAGTTACAATTTCCATGGCCAATTTTTACCTAAAATGATTTCTGCTATCTAAAATATTCATCTAAACTATGTAATCATGGAAAATAAATTTTATTAGTAACCTAAGCAAAATGGATATGATTAAATAATAAACAGACTATGAAAACCTTCAAAATGAGTTCTAAAAGTAAATATTAAAGACTTAGCATAATTGACATGAACTGAAATTTCACCAAAAAAACTTGAAATTCTTGGAGACTGATCAACAAGTAAATTTTTAGTTTTTGTGAAGTTAAGCTTTGAGTCTGAGAGGTCTGTGAGCGCAAGTGCTGAATGATGTCTCTGGCCCTCTTCCTTCTCTGTAGTATAAGCTTAAACTTCATCCCCTTAGGGCCCTTATTTCTACAACAGCCACTCGGCTCACCAGGGAAACTACCGCACACAGACAGATGTCCTTGCCCTGCCCTCACTTGTGGCTTCCCTCACCTGCACTTCCACTCTGACTTCATGACTTGACTTTTTAAATCTCAGAACCACAGAGAAAGAAAGCTAAAGAAATAATAATTATTTTGTTTTAATAATTAATGAAATTGTAAACAACATTCTTTGCTGATAGAATATACAAATTTCTATACATAGTTAAATTCTCTCAAAGGAAACATCTGGGCGGGAGGTCACCTAAAAAGTGCTATGTAGCGTAAGGTAAGAAAAATCCTTTCTTTTGTTTTTAAAAATTCTTACCTCATCAAATCCAGCAGCTTGCAAGTCTTGAAGCATTTGTGGATTAACTTCTGAAGTACTCCGACTTGTTTCATTTGCAAATGGTTGTAGAGAGTTTCGGATTTCCAGCAAGGCTTTATGGTGCATCCCGAACTTGGGTGGATTCCTGACTTGTCGCGGATCTTCAGCTGACATTTTACTCAGGTTATGCTCGGCCTTAGCAGCATCGGAGGGTTTGGATAAATTCCTAAGGGATTCCCGAATTTCTTGCAGCATTTGTCGGCTGCTGCCAGTGTAGTTACTGGCAGGAAAGGTCTTAGGCCTCATTTGTCTATATCCTTCTGGCTTTTCACTCCTCTTCATGAAAACATCTATATATATAACTCACACAAAAGACTTCTTTAAGAGCTACTTGATAGATTCAGAGCTTTCCCTTGAGCAAAACTGAAAAAGATCCTTTGTAGAAGTCCCCAGGAATGTTAAAATTTTTACGATCTAAATAAGAGAAAAAATAAACAAAGCTATAAAGTGACTGATAAAGCAGTACCATGTATAGTAGTTCAGGCACCCCCTTAATCGCGGGGTATACCTTCTAAGACCACCAGTGGATGCCTGAAACCTCGGATAGTACCCAACCCTATATATACAGTAGACCCCTGAACAACATGGGTTTGAACTGCATGGGTCTATTTATATGTGGATTTTTTTCAACAAATAGTTGAAAAAACGGTACAACGCGACCTGGAGGTTGGTTGAACCCGAGGATGCAGAACGGAAGGCTGACTGTAAAGTTATCTCCGCCAGTTTTCGACTGCACAGAGGGCTGGCACTCCAACCCCCAAATTGTTCTAGGGTCAACTGTACTATGTTTTTTCCTTTACATACATATTTATGACAAAGTTTAATTTATTAATTAGGCACAGTAAAAGATTAGCAACTAACTAATAATAAAATAGAACAATTATGGGAATTCGCTGGCAGTCCAGTGGTTAGAACTCCATACTCTCACTGCCAAGGGCCCCGAGTTCAATCCCTGGTCAGGGAACTAAGATCCCACCAGCCTTGCGGCCAAAAGAAAAAGAAAAAAAGAACAATTATAACCACATACTGTAATAAAAGTTATGTGAACATAATTTCTCAAAATATCTTACTGTATAAATGTAATGCTTTTTCCATCTTAATTAAGCACTTATCATATACTGTGGCCATAACTTTTACAGTTTGAGGTGTGACAGCAAAACTAGCACAAATTTCTTTTTCCTTCTACACAATTTCATGTATAGAAGATTCGTTCTTACCGTAGATCTTAAAACCTTGGCACGCTATTTTTTTTTTCTTATTAAATCAAGAACTTTCACCCTTTCACTTTAAGGAAGCACCTTACGGCCTCTCTTTGGCATATCCGAATTGCCAGCATCACTACTCTTGCGCCTCGGGGCCATTATTAAGTAAAACATGAGCTGCTTGAACACAAGCACTGCAATATCCTGACAGTCAATCTGATAACCCAGGCGGCTGCTGAGTGACTAATGAGAGGGATACTCTGGACAAAGGGATGACTTACTTCCTCGGTGGGATGGAGCCAGATGGCATAAGGTTTCATCCATGCTACTCAGAACGATACACAACTTAAAACTTGTGAATTATTTCTGGAATTTTCCATTTAATATTTTCAGACCACAAGTAACCATGGGTAACTGAAACCTTGGAAGGCAAAGCCACGGATAAGGGAAGACTACTGTATTAGGGGGAAAAGACTCCACTGATTTATAAGTTAAAAGACTTAGGGTTATAGTTCTGGCTCCATTAAGGATTACTGTATAGTCAGGACATGCTAGTTGTGCCTATTTCCTAATCTACAAAATTACCTCAAGTACTGGTTATGACGATAAAAAATAATTTTAAGAGTGCTTTAGTAAGCATATAAAGTACAGCTGACCCTTGAACAACACGGGGGTTTGGGGCACCGACCCACTACACAGTGGAAAATCTGGGTGTAACTTATAATCAGTCCTCTGTACCCTCAGTTCCAAGTCTGTGGATCCTGTAGTACAGTAGTATTTACTATTCAAAAATCCACGTATAAATGGACCCGCACAGTTCAAACCCGCGATGTTCAAGGGTCAACTGTATATACAAATGTAAGGGATTTCTAGTGAACAATACAATGGGCAACCTCCCATTATTATCTTCATCTAGTGGCTACAATTTTAGGTTTTACTACCAGACTTCAAGTATACGATTGCTTTAAAAGAAAGGGAACTGCCGCTTTAAAAAGGTTTTAAAATCACTAGTCCAGAAGATACCTTTATGCTTCAAAAACAGATGCTTGGATTTATTTCCCAAACTGTGGACTGGGACTCTAGAGACAGTAAGCTTATTAACAACAGAGTGAGGAAAGGACCTCTAAGGACTTGTCTAATTCGTTACTTAATGCATGAATGGCTTCTACAATGCACTGGAGCAACAGTCACCTAAAATCTACTTAAATATCCCCACTGACAGGGAAATCACTAACTCAAGAAAGCCATTCCATTTGTGATCTGCAACAACTGTTAGAAACGTTCTATGTGGAACACCATGAAATCTCACTCAGTGCATATTCAGAGCCTGTTACAGGCTGGTGCTAAACAACTTTGTCTGCATTCTTACCAATCATCATGTAATGTGACTGGTGATTACACTTAATGAGACTAGAAATAGGTGATAATTAGCAATGTTTCCTATCCCCATGGTTCCAGTTACAAACTGTTTCACCCACTCTCTGAACCTCAGTTTTCTCAGCTACAAAGTAGAGACAATAAACCTGTGTTACCTCCTCAAAAACCCTTTCCCTGGTTACCTAATTATTCTGTTTTATTTTCTTGTTAATACTTACCACTATCTAAAATTATCTTACTTGTTTACTTGTTGTCAACCTCCCCTCACTGAAATAAAAGCTCCATAAAAGTACAGGACCTTATTTGTCTCATAAACACTGTCTACTGCCTATATCAGAGCCTGGCACATACTGAGTGCTCGATAAATATACATGTTAAACAAATGAAATAAACAGGTCTCCTAAACATCCCAGTTCCTTTAACTGTTCTCCAATTCTTGTCATTCTTGTCATGCTCTTCTGGACACACTCTAGTTTGTAAAAATCCTACTGGTGCTAGAAAAGCACAGCACTTGTAATGAAAAAACAAACAAAAAATATTCAAGTATTTGTTCTGTTAATTATTAGCAATGTGAACTTGGGCATTTAATTCTCTCAAAAATTGCCTCCTGAGGCATAAAATGGTTAGAGTAAGAAGGTTTACCTTATGGCTTGAACAAGGATTAAGAGGAACAACCCAATACAACTAAAGGAATATACACACAAATGTTTAAAAATGTAGAATGCTCCTGGCAATACCATCTATAAGAGCAAATATAGACGTCATCAATCTAGATGCTCATCAGTAATTGTGTATTTATAGTACATCTATATAACGTGATGAAGCAGATGTTAAAAAGACTGATGCAGTTCATGAACAGATACCCATAATATTCTTTAATATTCTTAAGCAAAAAAGGCAAATTTCAAAACACTTTGTATAAAATAAAAGCCAATTTCTATTCTAAAATTAGATTACTGTGATGGAGAACCTAATATATAGCAAAGGGAACTCTACTCAATGCTCTGTGGTGACCTAAATGTAAAGGAAATCTAAAAAAGAGTGGATATGTGTATACGTATGACTGATTCACTTGGCTGTACAGAAACTAACACAAACGTTGTAAAGCAACTATACTCCAATAAAAATTTTAAAAAAAAGAAAAAGAACAGGAGGGCTGCATCCGCCCCAAAGGCAATGCAGCCCAGGATAAGAGCCAGATCAGTTTCAAAAAAAGATTATCATGATGGTTGTACAGCTCTGTAAACATACAAAAAAAACACAAAAAACCCCACTGAATTACGCACTTTAAATGAGCAAACTTTATGGTATATAAATTGTATCATACAGCTGTTAAAAATAAACCTTTTTTATTTTTAAAAATTATATTTATGGATATTAATTACATATATACACATACATGAATATTTGCAGAACGCCTGAGACAGGATGAAGTCCTGAAGCAGACCACTAGAGGCACAGTTTCCTGATGACTTCACCTCAATAATCAGTACTTTTGTGGTACAATTGCTAAATTAGTTAAGAATCAATCAAATTCTACTGGACAAGCAGCCCACATTTCTCCATTTTGTAAAAACAAAAATAATGAACTTTGTCACTGTTATGTCTGTCTACAACATGACCCAATCTACTGATAATTATTTCATAAATGAAATTCGGACTGATACATCTTGTGCTTTTATGAAGAAAGCTGGTCTCTAATGATAACCATTTTTTCCCCTAAGCCTTCCCAGAATATTAATAGCTTACTAATGAACTTTTCTAGGTTTAACACTTAGCTCACCAGTCTAAAGTTGCAGAATCAACTCTCTACCCTTTCTAAAAGGGAAGATATTTCCCGCTTCCAGTTCTAGAACCTATCATTTCTCCATCATCAAGGATTAACAACAGTGGTTGTGCAATGTCACATGTCAGTTCTCTCAGTATCTGGTTTGCATTTAATTTATAGCATCTAGGCAATCCTTTAATATCTCACTTATTTTGGGTTTCAACTCCAATTTAGCCATCATTTTTTTTGGGGGGGCCGGGCAGTGTGGCATAAGGGATCTTAGTCCCCCGATCGAACCTGCGCCCCCTGCAGTGGAAGTGCGGAGTCTTAGCCACTGGACCACCAGGGAAGTCCCTAGCCATCATTTTATTTATTTTTCTTTTAATTTTTAAATTTTTAAAAAATTTATTTGTTTATTTATTTATTTATTTTTGGCTGCTTTGGGTCTTCGTTGCTGCGTGCGGGCTCTCTCTAGTTGCAGTGAGCAAGGGCTACTCTTCGTTGCAGTGCACGTGCTTCTCATTGTGGTGGCTTCTCTTGTTGTGGAGCACGGGCTCTAGGCGCACGGGCTTCAGTAGTTGTGGCACGAGGGCTTCAGTAGTTGTGGCTCGGGCTCTAGAGTGCAGGCTCAGTAGTTGTGGTGCACGGGCTTAGTTGCTCCGCGGCACATGGGATCTTCCCGGACCAGGGCTCGAACCTGTGTCCCCTGCATTGGCAGGCAGATTCTTAACCGCTGCGCCACCAGGGAAGCCCCCTAGCCATCATTTTATTATTATATTATTTTACCACTTCCAAGATCATTCTCCTTGATAGAGAAGAAAAACCAAAGTAAGCATAGTTTTGCTTCTCTCTGTCAAGATACTACATTTGTTTTCCATCCCCCTAAAACAGAAACTGGTAAACAGCAGGCAGTGCAAAAATATCTGTTAAACTAATAAATGTAGGTGATTTATTCCTTCTTCTTACTCTTAAGAAAATATAATCTTGGTTTTTTTCTAATTATAAAAAGATGGACCTTACTGAAAAATTCAAATATTATGTAATTATGTAAAGTAGAAGAACCTCATAAGTCCCTCCTTCAACAGAGAGAGAATCACTGTAGTAGGATGAATAATGACATCCCAAAAGATAACCACTTCCAAATCGCTTGAATCTGAAAATGTTATCTTATTTGGAAAAAGGGACTTTGCAGATGTCATTAAGGAATTTGAAATGGGGAGATTATCAACAATTATCCAGTTGAGCAGTACATGCATGAGAGGCGGGGGAGATTTCATACACAGAATAGGAGGAGGCAATGTGACCATGGAGGCAGAGACTAGAGGGTGCAGCCAGAAGCTAAGGAATGCTGGCAGCCAAAAGAAAGATGGAAATGGCAAGGAACTGCCTTTCTCCTAGAACCTCCTAAGGGAGAGTGAGTGGCCTCGCCAACAATGATTTTGGGCCAGTGATACTGATTTTAGAATTCTAGCCTCCAGAACTGTATGAGAATACATTTATGTTGTTTTAAGCCTTCAATTTTGTAGTAATTTGTTACATAAGGCACAGAAAACTAATACAATCACTATTAATACTGCATATTCTAACATATATTACTCTTAATCAAAATGGGATCATAACACACAAAATATGATGTCATTCTTTTACATTATCATGTGACTTTACAAGAAGGGAATGTCGTGTTGACGAAACTTATCTGACCAAAGAACTTTTTCCCCCAGAGCATTTTATGAGATTCATGCTCTATGTAATATACTTTAGAGAATGCTGGACCAGTGAGATTCACTCCAGTCCTATATTCTATAACTCTGTACTTTGACTAACATTCCTAACATCCAAGTGAGTGCACAATGGGCACAGAAATGACTGAGTTCTGCGATACGTGTAATAATGTGTTTTAGGTTTAAATAAATGATTAGTTTACACTTAGCTCTTTCATATACACGTATAAATACTTGTGAATAATATATGATGCCTGGTATTTCAAAATAATTTGGTTTTGTGATGAAGTGGCTGGAGATTTGGATGAGACAAAAGTGATAAACTGATGATTGTTGTAGCCGGGTGATGGGTACATGAGAGTTCACTGTACTATTCCCTTTACTTCTGTGTATGCTTGAGTTTTCCAAAACCAAAAGCGAAAAAATAAAGAAAAGGAAATGACTATAGCGCTCTGTATCTTGGAATGGTTCTGCTACAAACTATTTATTTATTTATTTTTACATCTTTATTGGAATATAATTGCTTTACAATGTTGTGTTAGTTTCTGCTGTATAACAAAGTGAATCAGCTGTATGTATACATATATCTCCATATCCCCTCCCTCTTGAGCCTCCCTCCCACCCTCCCTATCCCACCCCTCCAGGGGGATACAAAGCACCGAGCTGATCTCCCTGTGCTATGCAGCTGCTTCCCACTAGCTACCTATTTTACATTTGGTAGTGTATATATGTCAATGCTACTCTCTTACTTTGTCCCAGCTTCCCCTCCCCACCTTACAAATTATTCTTATTCAAATACAAAGTACACTAAAACACACAGGATTTCTTTAAAGAAACCATTACTTCTATGTAACAATATTGTTTCAACATTAGCTTTTCAAGGGAAATAACAGAAACATTATGCTTAAATGTTCATTTCAATTGTCATATGATCTGCATCACCTGATTTCAGAAATGGTGAAATGGAGGAAATGTGGCATGTCTTTATCCAATTGCTTTTGATTAATACCTGTGGCAGAGACTACACTAACATACTGCCCTCTATTTCCCAGCTAGTTGCCAAAGCCCCGCTAGTAGGTATCTGTAATGTGTGTCCATTCTGGGACAAGGCAGTTAAAAGCCACTGTGCTTCTCCATCTGCCACTTTCCTGCTTCAATGACAATCCAGGTCACATTTTGAGATGGTAGCTTCACATTATAGGGGACTGTGGGTCCCTAAGCCACTGGATGGCTTACTAACGACCCCCATTGGGTTGTGTGTGAGCAAGATAGGAAATCTTTGTTGTGTTAAGTCATTGATATTTTGGGATTTGTTACCACAAAACAGCTTAATATTATTGTGGCAATAAAGACCGTCAAAACAAGCAGAGTCTATTTATTCAGAGCTTGCTATTGGAAGGGAGTTGGCCACCGTCATTCGTGTTTAGCAGAGACTCAAAGGCAGGCAGGGAAGCGGAAAAAGACTTCAGGTATGCTCTAATTGTAGGCTGCTGCCATGAGGAAGCTGGAGGCCAGCTAACTAGAAGTGGGACATCCTATGTGATTGCTTTGGGAAGCATATTTGGTTTTCTCTGGTTGGTCCTGAGAGAAGCTGGCATCTACTGACCAAGACGTGACTGTTTGGGACTATTGCTACTAAGACTGTGGGTCAGAGTTCTACTCTCATATATGATCTAGCCATTGTTTACGTGTATACGTAGTCTCTCATTACCCTAATACAGAAATTGGTACCTAGAAGTGAGGTGCCGCTATAACATAAACCTAATATGGTACTGGCCAAGTGGTCAGGTTGAGGGCTTCAAGGCAACTGATACTGGAGGCTGGAAAAATGGAGAACCATGTATCACAGTGGCAAAATAATTGATAAAGTGGTTTGCCTGTTATAACTTACAAGGTAACAAAGAGCCCACTGAACTTGTAGTTCTATGACAAGAGTTTAGAAAAGAGAATCTTAGAAGTGTATGCTGGCTGCTATTGGCTATTTGGCAAAGCAATATAAATAAATGACAAGGTCATGAAAAAAAGCAGCTTATTTGCAAACAAAAATAGAAAGGGACAGAAAGGGTTCAGAAATTTAAAGTCTTGCAGAACTGGAAAAGCAGCTTGCTTTTAGACCCCAACATGAAGAGATAGGATTAAAAGATTCTGAGCACAGGTGCCCACTGAAACCTCTTGGCTGATTAAAGTACCTCAGTGGTTTAAAACAACAACAAAAACCAATATTAAGGGTATGGCCTTCCCTCAAATAACCAACTGAGAAGTGAAATGGGAGTTCTCAGATCTTTGGATGAGGTTACTAACACGTGAACTTTTTTTTTTTTTAATTTATTTTTGGCTGCGTTGGGTCTTCGTTTCTGCGCGAGGGCTTTCTCTAGTTGCGGCGAGCGGGGGCCACTCTTCATCGCGGTGCACGGGCCTCTCACTGTCGCGGCCTCTCTTGTTGCGGAGCACAGGCTCCAGAAGCGCAGGCTCAGTAGTTATGGCTCACGGGCCCAGTTGCTCCGCGGCATGTGGGATCTTCCCAGACCAGGGCTCGAACCCGAGTCCCCTGCATCGGCAGGCAGATTCTCAACCACTGCGCCACCAGGGAAGCCCCACGTGAACTTTGGTTATGGTTACTGACATATGCAACTGACTGGAATTATACACATCAGAAGCTTTCTAAATTGAGGAAACTGTCTGTCAAAAAAAAATTTTTTTTTGAAAAACCACTCAAGCTCAAACTAAAAAACCCTTCAACTATTCAAAATTTAAAACCCTTGGGCTCTCAACTTCTATGAGCAGTAACTTAGTCAAGAAAGATTTGCACCTTCCAAAGAGGGACTATTCGCCCAAAGCTGACACTTCATAGGTGACCAAGGATGATAAAGGAAAAAGGACTCCCAGGAGGTTCTTGGAGAGCAATGGCCAACAGTTAACAAAAAACAATGGATGAGGGAGTTCCTCCCAGATAACTGAATCAAGGTCCAGTCAAGGAATCTCCCCTTCCTCCAGCGCTGGTTGCTTTCACAACATCTGCCTATGGTGGTTTAAAAATTATTTTATCAGCAATTGCTATTTCCCATTCTTCTCCTTTTCTAACAGTAGTGCTTATTATGCCCTCCTGTCCTTGTTTTACTATTGTGTAATGTGGTGAGTGAGAGGGAGACAGACAGCGAAGATAACTTCACAGGTCTCTGGGCCAAGAGGAGCTATATCCGGACCTGATGAAGAGAGTACTGGACATATGGACCACAGGACCTGTGAATCTAGCTACTGCTGCTTAGGGCCCAACATGCCAGCAAAAGAATAACATAATACTATGAATGTCTTCCTAGGACAGAAAGTATAGTGTTTTCTTGATTCTCAGATACATGCTTTTCCACATTTTAACATTTCTGAAACTGAGTATATCTTAAAATCAGTATTAAAAGGAATTTGCCAGCTCCAAAGTGGAGTTCTGAAATAGAAGACAACACACATAGCTAACTTGACCATAAATAAAAGGCCAAATTTCCTTGTCACTTCAATTGTATTATTTTCACTGGCAGCACCACGTGGTTGAATCTAGACCCTTGATTAATGCTCAAAGTGTCTTCAAAAAGAGTCCACTATGATGTAGCATTATGTACTCAGAAACTGTCATATAATAGACAATGCAGGACTTCCCTGGTGGCACAGTGGTTAGGAATCCGCCTCCCAGTGCAGGGGACGCGGGTTCGATCCCTGGTCCAGGAGGATCCCACATGCCGCGGAGCAACTAAGTCCGCAAGCCACAACTCCTGAGGCCGCGTGCCTAGAGCCCATGCTCCACAACAAGAGAAGCCACCGCAATGAGAAGCCTGCACACCACAACAAAGAGTAACTCCCGCTTGCCACAACTAGAGAAAGCTTGCGCTCAGCAACAAAGACCCAACGCAGCCAAAAAAAAAGACAATGCAATTAAAGGCATAAACAATTGCCAAATTTAGGTGAGATCACAGAATTTTCAAAGGTAACAATCTTCTATGACGTACAAGCACTCAAATACCTGTCAAACCTTTTGAGTTACCTTAAGAAGAAGCTGTTTAATTTCTAACAATAACTCACTCAACTCAGGAAAAAAAAAACAAAACTAAGAGCTTAAGCAAAAGGAAAGGAAGACAAAACTCCAGTATTCTTCAATATGCCTCAAAATTATATACTCAATCAAAAAGACAATAAAGAGGTTCAAGATAATTAGCTGGGGTTATGAAAAGCAGTACGTCACCATGATGCTATGTGTTAACTAACCAAAGCCGAAAGTAAATCAGAAGAATTCTAGATTCTGAATGTGAATAACCGAGACTCAAAAAAATTGAATGGTATACAATTGAATGGATAAATGTATTCTATTGAAGGTTAGTTAAAAACCATGTTTATTTTCTTTCCCCTGAAAAATTGTTACTAAATAGATTGCTTGTTTTAGACTTAATGGTGTCTTGGAACTGAGGAAATATGACAATTCAACCTCATCTTTTTAAAATAACTGTACATTGAATTACATCATGTAGATGTATCATAACTTATCTATCCCCTACTGATGGTCCTTTAGGTTATTTCCAATTTTTGCTATTATAAATAATGTTCTAAACACTGATAACTTCAATTGTATTGGTAATATTCTAGTTCTGAGGATAGGTGGTAAGTTCATGGATGTTCATTTTACTATGCTTCATAGCTTACATGTATACACATATTCCTTGTACATATAAAAATTAGTTAATAATTATAAAGCAGAAGCTAACACACCATTGTAAGGCCATTAAACTTCAATAAAGATGTTTAAAAAAAAATTAGTTAATAAAAACTGTGGCAATAAAAATTCTTGTGCTGGGACTTCCACTACAGGCGGCACGGGTTCAATCCCTGGTCAGGGAACTAAGATCCCGCATACTGCACGGTGGTATAGCCAAAAATAAATAACTAACTAAATAATAAAGTGTATAATTCAATGGTTTTTAGTATATTTACAGAGTTGTAACCATTTAAACAATCCATTAAAAAAAAATTATTGTGCACCCATTATTGAGCATTTCCCTTAAGATAAATTCCGAGAAGTGGAATTGCTGGGTCGAAGAGAATGCATATTTAAAATTCTGATACTTATTGTCAGGTTGTCTTCGAGAAAGGTATACTAATTTACAATCCCTCCAACAAGGTATGGTTGACACTGGCTTTAACAAATGTGAAACTGATATGTGAAAACTAATAAGCAAAGAGAATTTTTAGAAGAACTCTTCAACACTAAACAGCTTACCTCTTTAACCCATGCTACACTGGTGCCAGATGAGTCTTCCTAATACACAGTTCTGATCATGTTACCTCCCTACTCCAGAACCCTCAATGATTCCTTTAACTTAGTAGTTAAAGTCAGAGATCTGGGTCAAAGAGCAGGGTACAAATGCCAGTTCTACCAGTAACTACAATAGCTTTGTGATCTCGGCAAGCTGTGCCTCAGTTCCTTCATCTTCAAATGTGGGCAATAACAGTCCTTTTTAAATAGCGTTATTTTAAGCATTAAATAAGTTTAATACATGTCAAATGTTTAGCATAAGTGCCTGACTCAATAAATGTTAGTTATTATCTTCTTACTCTTTCCACTATCTTACCCAGATTCTAACCAAGCCAAATTACTTGCTCTCAGCTAATGTACTTTGCGCTTCTCTGCTTTCATGTGCTTACTGTTCCTGTTCACTACTCTTGGAAGAGCCCCTGCCGTATTTCTTCTTGTAGAAATTATACCCAACTTTAAGGTCCCATTCAAATGCTTCCTTCCTGAAGTTTCCATTGAACTGGTAGTTGTTATCCTCCTCTGAACTCCAAATGCACTTTGCAAAGTCAAATAAAACTTATTTTTCCTACTAGATCACAGATTGACAGAGCATAGGTGTCTTGGGGATATATATAGATATAGATAGATAGATACGTATATCTATCTATCTATATATATGTATATCTACCTATATATATATATAATTTCAGATGAGAAAATGGATCCAGAGAGGTCATGTGGCCTGCCTAAGATCATTTAGCCGTCTCAACATCAAGCTAGGAATGGACTCGACACATCCTGAACCAGCCCAGGGCTCTTTTTATCATACCTACATCTTGAGTTTTCCTAAGGGATTATAGCTACTCACATTCTTTGAAGAGATACTTAAACTGGTTAGACTGAAAAGACAAAACCTCCATTTCTTAGAAAGTTCAGACCTTCATCAAATGTGCAAATGTGAGTCCAAACAAATATCACTGATATTTTGTCCAGCTTAGAAGAAAAACAGATCCCATTACAACAGAAGATTTCAAAGTGTTACCTTAGGTTGAATTAGGTTTATAAGAAAGATGGCCTGTCTCAAAGCTTTGACTAAATCAGTCATGAGAATAGCAACAGTAATATGTACTGTCTTAGCACCACAGTCTTAGTTGTTCATACAGCAATATTCAAGAATCTCTGCATACTGATGACATCTTCTCCAATTCAGTTTCTAAGAATTAACTTATCAAAAGTGAAAACAATCACTGTATTTTATCTTCATGCTGAAAAATGACTCCCATTTCTACTTGATAAAAATGTTGATCAATGATTAAATAACATTTGTGGTCTACAAAAATCCCCCACTAATCTAAATATAACAACTAGAACAAAAACTAAATAACCAGAGCTGAAACTGTTCCAAGACTACATTTACGTAGAGTAACAAGGAGAAGCATTAAAAACAAAAACTCAACCTATAGAAGGACATCCACACATGATATCAAAAATATGTAGCAGAAGTATTTTATTATTTGCTTTTGAAGAGTGGCAAGTCATATTCAATAAATATTCAGGCATAGAAAAAAATGCGCCTTCCCTGGCGTGTACCATGATCTAGTTTCTTGCAGGAGCAGCCGATCAGAGGAACACAATGCTACTTCTTTTACTGTTAAATCAGTCAAATTCCTCCACTGCCCTAGGGAATCAACTAGCTCATTTTACCTGTCTGTCAACTTATTAAAGAAATAACCTGAGTTAAATCACAAACGTAGACACCTTAGCAGAGAACATTCATTCCAATTATAATGTCCTACCATTTCTTCCACATGGAGGAAATTTGATAAAAAATTCTTAATCCTCAATATATAATCCATAAAGGCCGGACAAGCTTCACGATTCAAATTCATTTCCCTAACCGGAGCGAAACAATATTATTTGTGCGAGATTATACTTATTTCTCACTAGATTTATGAATAACTTCTACATGACGATATATTTTGAGTAATATTAACACATGGGTCAACAGACATTAAATTTTCTTCCCTTAAAGAACTTTCAATTGGAGAGAATGGGGTTAAATCAAGTCACCTGAGAGTCATTCTTTGTGATACAAATTCTTTTTGAAGTTATAACAATGTCTCCTTAATTTCCTTTCCTTCCTTTTCTGTATTTACATACACACGCCTACTCCACAGAGATCCCTCCATCTCTCCCACCTCTTCCAGCTATGAACAGTACCCTATGTACAGTGGACTGTAAGTAGAGATTCCCAGAATTTCTTCAAGGTATATCCAGCATCGGGTCCCTCTGGGATGAAAGAACTGCGGCTCTGTTACTGCAAGTTTCCTTCAGAACCACCTTTCGCTTTTCCCTCCTTCCTGAGCACCGCTGACCCGTGCGTGTTGGGGATAAGGGTGGAGGTGCGAGGGAGTCCGCGCAGGGCCTCCGGCGACACCGGCTCTTCCTAGCCCAACCTGAACCTCCAAGGCCGCAAAGCCCGGGGCTCTTCCTCCAGCCCCGGACGCGGCCAACCCTCGCTTCCCCAGGGCAGGGCTCCGCTCAGGTCCGTGCAACCAGCCAAATCGGGCCCGCACCGGGCCGGCCCGGCCCGCCCGTCCGTAGCAGCCCCTGGACCCCCGCCAGCGGGGATGGGCGTGGGCCCCGGCGGCCACCGCCCCGCCACCTCCGGCTCGGGAGGAGAGAGTGCGCCCCACCCGCTACGCCAGCCTCGGACCTACCTGCAGGGGAGAGCGGGGCTCCTGGACAGCGGCCACGGGCCCGCGGGCGGGCGCCGAGGCGGCCGGAGCCCGTCCCGGGGACTCCAAGTATCCCCGGTGGGGCAGGGCGGGCAGAGACGCCGGGGGACTGCCGCGGGCCAGCGCGGCCCGTCGCGGGGGTCGCGGGGACCTGGCTCTCCCCTTAGCACCAGGTCGCCGCCGCTGCCGCCGCCATTTTGCCTTCCACTCGGTGTCGCCGCCGCCGCACTCCGCTGCAGGTTTCCCGGATGTGGGCATTTCCCGGCGTCGCTTGCGCGGGGGCCGAGGACTGGGGGCTTCGGCCCGCCCGGCGACGGGGAGCGAGCGCGCCGCCTGCGGCCTCCCGCTTTCCGCAGTCGCCCGCTTCTCTGCGTGTCTGCGAGCGTCGCCCCGCGTCGCCCCTGCCTTGCGCTGCTCAGATGACTCGCCCCGGCTGGTGGCGTCAGGTTACCCCCCTCCCAAGCCCACTCATTTATTTCATTGTCTCTCTCTTTTCAATTGAACTCTTTCTATGGACGAATATAGAATAAAAGATGCGCATCTGGAGGAGTTGAATTCTCAGAACCTCGCTGTGGACATCGGGATTCGGGATTTCTAGAGGCTTTGAAATAAATTGATTTTTGCTTAGCACTCTTTCCCCGAGTAAATCCGTAAGTATTTTCTGAATCAGCCAGATCAATATATTCTCGAACCAGGACAGATTAGGGAGTTTAGAGACTTTTAATCTGTCAGCCGAATCGGTAGAAGAGGAAGTCGTTATTGCCGTAATTGGGATAACGGTGACTGCGAGAAGAGGCTTTATTTCTTGTTAGATTGAATTAGAAGTTTGGGACGGGATCAGTGGTTGTATGATGTTTAAAGGTCCCGCCCACCCATTGTAAAAGAGCGCCTTTGCCAATTCTGCCTCTAGAAAATATATACACTTAGTATTTTCAAATATCTCATCATTTTTTACTAGAGACTGTTTTTTTTTTAAGACTTTTTTTCTGATGTTGAATTAGTTGCTGGCTACTGTATCCAGAAGTTCAAATGTGAAAACCTGTTAAAAGATTACATTCCACGACCACTTGGTTGAAAATCTGTATTCCACAATCACAGAGTCTGTAGAAGACATGGCCCAAAGTGGCTGACTTAACAGCTCTAGGTCTTAACTTTCTTCAGCTGGAGAACTAAGTAACCTGCAGGGTATCTTTCAGCCTCAAAATTAATATGCATGATATGGATCTAATATGTTCACAGGCCTGCTTGTCCTTTCTAGATGGATTATGTATCAGGAAGAGCAGACTGCCGCCTAAACCTTGTCACCTCTGTCACCAACCCTCAGAGCTTCTTTACTTAAGCTCTTCATCTCTCTAAACCTAAAGATGGGTATCTCCAAAAACTACTGTCTTCAGGAGAATTCCTAGATAATTCAAGGACCTCAGTGAATTGCTCTATATATTAAGAGGTTTACTCCTGTGAAGTAGGGGGAGAAAAGAGCAGGGAAAGGAGAGAAGGAATGTTCAGGATAGAAGAACCAACCAACAAGATAAAACGTGGCTGAGACTGGGAGTGGGTGGAGGTGAAAGACCAGGAAAATGCCTACTAAGGGTGCTGATGTCTAAGAATGGCAATACCTGCCATTGTGTTTGAAGGTCTTTGTGTTGCTGTGATGGAAAACCGTTGGTCCAGCTTCAGCCTATTCAACTCTTCAGTGCTTCATGGAAGAGGGGTATTTTGATTTTGTTGTAGTTGTGTGGTTTCTGTTTTGTAAGTATAGTTGAGTTACAATATTGTGTTAGCTTCAGGGATACAGCAAAGTGATTCAGTTCTAAATATATATATTTTTCATATTATTTTCCATTATAGGTTATTACAAGATACTGAATGTAGTTCCATGTGCTGTACCGCAAATCCTTGTTGCTTATCTATTTTATGTATAGTAGGTTGTCTCATTTTGTTTTTATCAACAGATGTAAGGGGCAAGTCTCATGCTTGGATGACTGTAGGAACAGAGGCAGCACACATGGAAAAAGTTTGGAGAGCACTGTGGTCCTGAGAACACAGGCTCTCCCAGGAATTCATACTATCTGAGGGGAAGGCTCTAAACTATGAGCAGCCCACACTTTGGAGTGAATTGTGTTGCACCTCCTTGCGAGTGGAGAATCTACATAAATTATTTGGAATTCTGAGCAGATTTGTCTCTCATCCATGTTTTTCAAACATTTATTCTTGTCAATGTGGACTCATGGATATTTATTTAATAGTTTGGGTATTTCTTGTTTTTGATCAAATTGTTCCAGCTTTGGCTATTGGAGCTCTTCCAGTTAGCTTCTGTGTCCCTATAACATACTCCCATCATTGTTTTGTTTTGTTTTGTTTTTAACTTTCTTCCTTTCTTGGACTACAAAATGCTCCAAACAATCTGGTTTATTTCCTGCCCCTCCAAGGAGCCTTGGTTCCTTTTACTGGAGAATGGTATTAGAAACCAAATCTGGGTTCTTGGTGTGCTCATTGCTACTGGGGAATCCTTGCTTGTAGGATCTCTGTGGCTAATAAGTTGATTCCATACTATGCAGGAGTAATATCTGTGTTGTGATTTGTTGCAGCTAGTATTTTACAGTCTAGTATTAATTACAGTTTAGCTTCTTATAACCATGGTCTGTACAAAAATTGTTTTGACAGTTGATGCATGTCTGATGGCTATGTTAGGCTGGTCTGTCAGCTACTGTTCCCCCAAAGTCCAGTTAGTCATGACAGTTTGGAATTGACCATCAGTTTATTTTTAATTAATTAAGGTTTATTACCTGATCAGCTAGATTCTGGTCATTCTACTTCTCCCCTCTCACCCCCACCCCCTTTGTGGTTTTCTCCCTCTACTAATATAGTGAAATGTTGTAATTGTTTTGATGCTAAGATGACTGTAGTCTAGGCTGTTAGTTATTTAATTATTCTGTGTTGCCACTTAACATTAATTGTGGTTCAGAATGATACCAATGAAATAGTTTAAATAGTTGCATATCATAGTTTGGCTCTCCCCAGGTTACATTATCTGTAAAACAAGGGCACCGCTACTGCTTCAGACCATCTAATTAGTCTGAGCTAGATATCATAGATACCATAAGTTTAAATGAAGGCTTGATATAAACTGTACACTAATGAACTTAGTATGCTTCTTAGACAAGATTCTAAAATGGACTATTAAAAGGATGTTTCCACAATACTGTGAAATAGAAGTGTTATTCACAAAGGACAAGGAATTTTTCAATTATGCCAAAATTTTGATAGGATGATAGCTGTAGCACAGGTGTTTTCTCACAATAGCCTTATGAACAAGATAAATGTGGCAGGGTGTCAATAAGTTAGGTTGGTTTATAAATATTTCAACTACTGTAGCCAAATACCAATGATTCGTATGTCACTGATAATTGGGAAGTGGGCCTAAGTCCATTTAACCTATCTCCTTACCAATGGGATGAGGGTGTAGAGAGCACGCTGGGCAATTCTGAAAACGATCAGCTTCTACAGAAAAGATTCAAAGGTGATTGTTAGCTCTTTCCTAAAGTGAAACAAAATTTGTCTTCTTAAACAGGAAGGATGGACCTATAGTAAGAATCAAAATCATCGGCATTAACTCAAGAATAGGGAGGTATGGTTTAGGGAGTATCAGGTGTGAAAGTTAAGGGTTTAAGTTAAACTAGTCAGCAGTCAATTGAACAAATATCAGAATAGGTAAAATAAGCTGAGACAGCATTAAAAAGGAATATCGTACCCAGAACCAGGATGGTAGATTTCTGTCATACTCTCAGCAAAGCAGACACCACTGGAAAAGTATTCATTTTGAAAGTCACACTTCAATGATGGCCTTTTTATTTTTTAAAGGGAAAACAAAATTGTGAGTTTAGTTCAATTCAGGCTAATTCAGGGCTTACTATGTATCAGATACTGTGTTAAACATTGTTAATACAACACTCAGACATGGGCCTTGTTCTTGAACTTGTGGTGCAGTAGAGGGAGACAGGCTGCTTAGCAAATGGCTGTAAGCACGATATAAGCTCTGCACAATGGGCTTTTGATGCACAGTACAATTTAGCCCAGATTGTCAGAGGCCAGGGAGAGCTTTCTTGAGAAAATGACACCTAAGAGGAGTCCGGAAAGGTACGGAGGATTTAGCCAAGAAGGGCAAGAAAGGTGGGGAAGGGAACCTTGCCCACAAGAAACCATTGAAGGGATTTTAAAAGTTTACCCCAAAGAAGCTACAATACGTAATTCTGAATATTTGAATATATGATGAAAAGAATTAAATTTGTTTTTTGTGGCTCCTAAGAAGACAAAAGGAAGCAAATTTCAGTTCAGTATGTGAAAATTCATTTATTTAGTTGAACCTTATAGTAAAGCACCCCAACAGAATGCAAATTCGGTAAAATGATTGGTGTTTGGTTCCATCTCATAGGTTCACATGATCATTTCATTAACCCACAATAATATGATTCTACCTTTTTTGATAGGATTGTTTTGGATCCCACTCACACACTAAAACCCTGCCATAATGCAATATCAATTACAGCTGTCCAAACAAGGAGGCTACATTGGGAAATGGGACACTTTATCATGGTATATTTTCAAGTAGAGGTTGGATGATAATTTGTTGGGAATGCTGTGGAAGTGTTGATTAAATTTAGGTTGGAGATGCCCTCCAAGATATCTTTCACCTCTGAGATCCTACAGCCCTCAAAGGAAATTCTATTTGATAGTTTCATGAATAAAAGCAGTGAGAATTAACAAATTCATAAATTAGGGTTTTATTTTTATCACCTAAATCTTATGTTTCTTATTAAGTCTGGCAGAACTCTTCAGTTGATAGAAAATGTAACACTATTCAAATGTACTTCCTTCTACTTATGGTTACAAATACCCTTAAATCAAATCAAAGCTTCAGACTTGTTTCCATTCCAAGCTAGTATGATAAGCCTGTATGTCTGGTTCCCTCCCTCTACCAATTATTTACTGTAGTGATCAAGGGAAATTGTATACATTGCTGCTGGAAACTGAGGAGGGTGCTAACAACATACATGTAACCTTCAAACTTTTCAGCAGCAGATAATACAGATCGAAGCAGAGGCACAACAAGTTTGCCATTCACTGTACACGGCAAATGTGCCACCTGGGAGCTAGGGTCTTCCAGGGATGAGATCAACTCTGGACCATTCAAAGCAAAGATGTTAGCCTGCCGAGTAGAATGGGAGGATGCCTGTACCGGGTGAAGAGAGGGACACTGTAGCTTAGGCTGCAGCAAGACATTCATACAAAGGGAAATACAAAGTCAGAAGAAAATTCTTAGCTATATTTTTATTATTGAATTCATGTGTTGACTGCTAGAGAATGTGCATCTACAAATATAACATGTATACTTCATTTTTACAGAAAAACTATATACATTGATGGATAGAAGACAGTATGAAAAGAATTCTCTCTTTGAGATTAAGTACTTAAAATTTTCTTTTGACTGTCTTTTCTACAGTGAATGACTTTTGTAATAACAGAAAGTTTTAAAAATTAGCCCCAGCAATAAAACTATAAACAGATTAAGAATTCCTATCAGCAACATTTTCTTTCCTTCTCTGATTCTTTGGAATTCAAAGTTACTAATTATCTTCAGTCGATTTTTTTTTTTTTTTAGGCTGTGCTGTGCAGCATGTGGGATCTTAGTTCCCCGACCAGGGATCGAACCTGTGCCCCCTGCATTAACCACTGGACCGCGAGGAAAGTCCATTCAGTCAAATATTTTTGAGCCAAATATATATAAAACAGCAGATGCATATATGTATTCCATTTTTAAATGTTAACAAAAAAACAAAATCCAAAAAAACCCTGAGGTAAGGCAGCATAAAAAAATTGCAAATATTTATTGGGACGGAAAGACAAAACTTCATAGTAATTATTGTTGGAATTGTAAAGTAAATAAACATACACTTCAGTTGTGTAATAGGAGTGATTTGTCATTAAGGTCTTAACAGTTCAATAATGCATTTAATTTAACAAACTTAAGAAAGACAATATCATAAAATTGTCTTAAAACACTGCATGTTAGGTCATCATTAACATTAAAAATAAAGATGGCAAAACTCTGTTCTCCTACCACATCATCATACTAGTCTCTGCATGTTACCTATCAAATTTTAGTTTGTAAGTCAGCTCATTATCAATGTCAAATCCTATTTTATTGCACAATGTCCAATTCAGCAATTTTCAACTACGTTGTAAAACTAAATAAAGGCAAAAATCCTTAGGAAAAATGTACTTGTCTTTTTTCTTTTCAAGAGAAATAAAGTTGGGTCTAAGGAGTTGACAGTTCTGTTCAAACCCATTCTAATAAAGGAAACTGTCAGAACATTTTCACCTTTAAAAAAATTTGAACACTACAAAAATTTTGCCATTTTTGTTCTCAATTCTTTCTGAAAAAAGTTTACAAAAATTATTAAGGAAATAAAATGTGGAAGAACTGAAGAAAATACTTGTAGTAAAAAGAATAAATACTAGCTAAGGCCACCAGGGAGGGGTATACTCCACATACCGTGGATAAAAAGGATAGGAACCCATTGGTGGTTTGACATTTTCGAGCCCTACAACATCGAAAATGAAGAGTTGGTTCCATGAGCTGTCCAGAACTGTTCTGAAGGCAGTGCATTTATCAGCACAAGGATCCCTCTGATGTTCTTCCACACGGTCCAATTCTTTTGCCATCAGTCACTTCATCAGACTCTAGCTACTAACAGAAGAATATTCAACTAACAAAAGCTGAAACTGGGCATCAAAATTAACAATAATTTATGGATGCTTCCCCTGCAAATTTCACATTTTCCAATAATAAAAATTTGCATAGAGAAGCTGGAATTTGAAAGGCTATAACTGTATGTTTTACATGAAATCTTTTAGTATCTTCCTGAAAAAAGTTGTCTAGTAACATAAATTGCTTCTGCATCAGTTCCACAAACAAGACAAGGACCTAAAACATCCAAACTGTTCACAGACAAAGTCCTGTTGGGAAGCAAGCTTGTGATTTCAATACGGTCTTTGGTAGGATCAGTGATGAGCCAGGAGCTTATAAGAGATTGATGAACATTAGCTTGGTTACTAATGCTATGAGACAAAAAAGTACTATTTCTTCCTCCTGGGAAAAGAAAAGAAAAGGTGAAAACTTCTTTCAAGACTAATTTTATCCTAGTAAACATCTGAAATTCTAATACTTAAAGAAGGTGATGATATATATTGGTTTTAATTCTCAAGAATAACTGGCTGATAATTCCATTATAACACATCACCATTTTTGACTAAAGGCTTAGTCAGTGATATTAAATACTCAAATTTCCATGGGATAATATGGCTATCAAACTTGAAATCTTTAGCAAAGCACAAGATTCATTTTGGCCCTGTCTTCCTGTTTATTCTTTAATGGAAAGTCTCAGAAATGTACCAAAATGCCTAGAAGACAAGTAGAATAAATGTAGATAATATATGGAAATCTAAGTTCTTAGGTAATCAAAAAATGAAAATTTCTGGATGTATTTCTAGATGAATATTTCTAAAAATATATTTATTTCTATGTCTAAACATATAATCAACTTGCTTTAGATCTCCCTTTATTCTTCGCCTTTATTTCAGGTAAATGTTCTTAAAAGTAGAATTTAAGAACACTACCAGATTATAAACTTTTATGTCTGCCAGTGCTCTGCATTTAATACAGGATTAAGTGGGGCAGAAGCAGTATATTTCAGTTTTAGCCTTCATTTGAAATTTTCTTTCCTTTCAACTTTCTGCCAGATCAAATAAAGACAGATTTCATGTACTCAATAAATGGTTGAGTACCTACTATATGCCAGGCTGTGTGCTAAGTGCTGGGAATACAAGGCAAAGTCCCTCATATCTTGAAGCTTAAAGATTAGTGAGTTTAAATCTTGCTGATTCTTAAAGCCCAGCTCAACTTCCTTCTCTAAGAAGCCTTTGAAGATGACTCTAGTTCATGCTTCTCTTTTCATTCCTGGAACCCTCAGCACTTATATGCACCACTAATAACATACTACCTTGTAACATTTCTTATATGATTTAACTTTGCATGCCCCCTTCTCCATAACTAAATTAAGTATTTCTTAAGAGCAGGTTGTATAGATTATATTTATTTTACCTTTTCACAGTGTCTAATATTGTTCCTTGCGATACTAGGCACAGAATATAGTAAATGGCTCTTTCCAGTCTAACCAAGGTTCTTCAAACAGTAAAATCTCAAATGCAAGATAGTGGGGGTAGGGGAAGAAGAAATAAAAAACCAAGTGCTTAGCTAATCCTTATTATTTATTAGAAACTAATAAAATTCTTAGTTTCTCCATACATGAAGTTATTAGCATAGACGTGCCGCATGCTCTACACATGCCATACTTCTCCAGAATTTTTCTGGAGACGTTTTAGATTTTTCCTTCTTAGTTTTTGTTTACCTTTTACTGCTCCTATATTTTATATTACTCTTGAATACTGTGAAAATTAACATTAGAACCACTGTGCTAAGTCTCCTCCCTGGTCTCCCTGCTTCTGCTTTTTCCATCCCTCTCCCCAGTCTATTTTCTACACAGTCGCCTAAGTGATTCTTTGGAAACGTAAGACAGATCACCCCACTCCCCTGCTCAAAATTCCCCAGTGGCTTTCTGTCACATTCAGAATAGAACCTGAAGCCCTTATCCCAGTCTGCAAAGTCCTGCCCCGCAACTCCTGCTACCTCCTCGCACTCCCGAACTGCTGAATTGCAGCCACACTGGCCTCCTTGCTGTTCTGTCTCAGGTCCTTGGAATTTGCTGTTTCCTCTACCTGGCATGCGTTCCTATGACTCCACTTCCTAAGTACCTCCACTTCCTCAGGTCTCTGCTCAAATGTTCTCCCTGCCAAGCGGCCCCTCCTCCACTAATTCTTCATCCTCCGGTTCTCTTCACTCTTCTTCATAGGCATCAGGGTATTTGGTCCAGATCTTTTCCTTCTTGCTGTCTCCTTTCCTACTTTGCTGTGCTCTACTATGTACTGCAGGGACAAACTCCTTTTTCCAGGCTCCCTTGCCATCTGCCTTCCAGGCAGACCCTGCCCATGGGAGGTACTCCTGTGGGTGACTGGAAGGCAGATGGGGTGGGGTCGGGGAAGGAAAAGGCTCCAGGTTCCTGGCAACAACAACACAGGCAGTAATTCCAGCCCCAGCCGAGGTGGCACCTTTTCTGCTGATCCGGGACCAACCTGGACAGCACTTCCAACAGTACAGCAGAGGTATTAACAACTGTTGATTTCTGGGTATTCCTCTTTTTTTGCTATTTGCTCTTCCAGCATCCCTCCCATTCCCTTTTGTTCTTCTAGCCCTTCTAACACACGTGAAACCGATTCCTTCTAAATCCAGGGTAGTTTCTGTTTTTCTGATTGGACTTTTACTGAGACATTATCTATTTTACTTACTGTCTACTGGAATATTTGCTCTCTGTGCCTCAAGGCTTTTCTGCTCACTGTCATGGGCTCTAACACCTAGAAGAGTGCCTAGCACGTGGTAGGCACTTGATAAACATTTGCTGAATGAATGAACAAATAAACTTTTGAACCACAGACAAACTCAAAAACAAGAAGCTGAGAAAGTGCAAAAAACAGAAACAAAAATACCTCTTGATTTTAAGTGTATAGTTTCTGGCTGACCTTTACTTACCTCTGTCTTTAATCAGGAGATAGGGCCTTTTAGTCTGAGGAGAAACCAGTACCTTAATACATAAAAGATCAACTTTTGTCTTGCCATACACCCTTGACAATGTAGTATAAGAGAGCTGTCAATGCCTATCCTATGGCATGAGGGCCCACAACAACGTACTCACAAACAAGACCCCTGGCTGTCTGCAGTTAGCCAGCTAACAGCATTTCTAGTCATCAGCAGTATAGTGGTCAGTAGCTGACAGTCAGATTTCAAGCCCTGTGATACTAGAATTTACCCTGAGGCCAGAGAATGGAAACATTCCTTAATGTTAAAAATATGAGAATTTCTAATATGGTATTTAAAAATGTAATAAAATTACACACAAGAATCTTCATTAAAACTTTTTACCTTGGTAAAAGAGTGATGATTTCTCAGGTACATCTGTGGAGGCATCCCAATGCCAGAGAGATCCATCTTCAGAACAAGTAAATAGATGATCTGGGTTGGATGGGTGAAAGTGAACTTCCCACACTAAAAGATAAGAACCAAGAAGCTTATTCTTGTGTAGATTAGTTGAACAGACATCAAAACCCTGTCTCTAGGCATCACCTTCCATTAACCTCCATCACACACCTTCAAACTCCAAGCCTGTGATAAAAATCAAAGGCTTCAGGATCAAAGAAAAGACATAACTCTCCAAATGGCTAAAACATGTAGATAAGATAAAGAAGTCAAGTAAATCTACTTGTGTATTGGGCCAGCAAATGAATGAAAATAAATGCTAGTCATTTGACCTATTACAATTTTTTTATGGAAAAGTATGACAATGGAATAATTCTGAAAAGATTTTTTGAAAATTGTTAAGTTCTCTTATTTTTCAAATCCTGTGTCATTAACACATGAAGGTTATATTATTGGAAAGAGAGAGAAGACCATAAAAGTAGAATACAAATGAATTTCTAAGAGACATAGTCCAATTTTGGCTCATGCCAAGACTCTGGATACTTCTGGCCTGTATCACAGAAATAGCAACTAGCTCCCAGCAAACCAAAACCTGGAAATGCTCCAAAAATCTGGATCCGGTTTTAGATGAAAGACTTTTAAGAAGCCAGCTTGGGACTGGGGACTCTTCAAGCTCTAAACTTTAAGGGAACTTTGTGTGCCAATAGATATCTGGGAGCCAAGGACTGCCCAGGACTCCTTAGGAAGACAGCTGCAGCGTGAAGGTAAAACAGTAGTCTGTGAACAAGGGTTTCGTGATTCTGGGTTAGGTAACCTTAGAGAGGCAGCATAGAAAGTGCTCAGAGTGTAGCATAAAAAGTGCAAGGCACATGTTTGCAAGCTGGCATTTTCATTCTGACAGTTACCACAATTCAACATGCCGCAAAACAAAAAGGTCACCTTCCTCCGGAAAGGAATGTATGCTGGGTGACTCCCTGTGTAAAGTACATTCATACTGTTTCATTAAAACAAAGTAAAACAAAACAGCCTATAGAGCCATTAGCAGACTGCCCAAATCTAGATTCTTATGTATTTATATGCTTTCAAATTAGAAAACAAACCTCTATAAAACATCTTATTTCTAGCCAAGAGTCAAGATGAATTCAAAATACACTACAAGCCACTACGCTTTTGTGTTTTGCTGAACAATACAGGCTGGCGTTTAAAAATGGGCTGGTGAGAAGAGATCTGAAAGTTTGTAATTCTAACTACCACTAGGTTAGCAACAACAGACTCTAAGGGCACACCTATTCCTTTTTATTCTTTTTTCCTGGACATAGCCATACCTGGAAGAGGGAAAAAGTTTCTATTTGCTTCTTAAATATAATCTTAAAAATCATTTATCTTTCCAAAGTATTAATAATGTGAAACAAACTTAGAAGTTGCAATACTGGTATAATGTTTGCTCTTTTATAGTTTTATTGAAGCATTAATACCAACTTCTCTTAAGTCAGAATTTAAAACTATAATCCACCCTGACATGTGGTGATAAAATGAAAAATTTCTGTTCAGCCAAAAAATCTCCACCAAAATCAAATGACAAACATTAAAAACAAGGCAAGAGCCTATATCTTTTGTTCTTGTTAAAAGAAAAAAAGAAAAAGGTACAATAATAAATTGAAGAACACACAGATTAGCAAATATAAAAAATAAAAGCCTGCATTTGCATGGGAAAAGTGCATTCTCACATACTGGGTGTGGCAATATAAACTCGTATTATTTTTACGTAGAACAATTTGACAACATGAATCACAGCTTTAAAATTATGCAAACTTTTGGACTCATCAATTCTATTTCTAAAAAACTATCCTAAGAAAAGAAGCACATAAAGATGAATATGTAAGGATAATCACTATGGTTTTGTGTATAATAATCAAACATGTTAAAGAACGTAAATTTCAAATAAAAAGGGATTAGTTAATTATTACAAATTTATACAATTCAGTCAAAAACTCTGGTGTAGAATGATCCACAGGTATCATTATGGACAGCTGCTTATAATACATTGTATAGCTCACCCACCAAAAACTTATGTATCACCACAATACTTACTTTCAGCTTCATGAGCCTTCAGTAGAGACACGGGCATTGTACCTTGTCTAACATCCCAAATACTTAACATTCCATCCTGACCACCGGTAGCTACAACATGCTGCTGGTTGGGATGTCTATCAACACAGTGGAGTGGCACTCGGTCACCAGTCCTTTAATGGGAGATACAATGACTTCACACAGTTGTAAAGTATAATTTATCTTTGAATAACCTATGAAACCCGTTTCTTTCCAGTAACTAAACGATAATTTTGTGGCTGGAGCTACTGGCTAAACTTAAATCATGTCAAAAAACTGACGTTAAATATATCTCTAAATATTAAAATTTTGAGGGGGAATTAAAGGCCAGAGTTATTCATTCTCTCTTCAATTTGGACACATAAGGAGCAAGATAATTTGATGGTAAGATATGCAAAACATTTCCATTTCTTGGCTTTTTAAAAACATTATATATCAACTAAACAGCATATTCCTTACTTCTACTCTACCTTATTTAATGCTTAGTTTATATAACTTTTTTTCCAGCTTGACACATCTGTTTTCTAATCAGAGAAGAGAAGATTGCACACATAGAAAGGGGATTTCTGCTCAGAAAAAATATCTTGGATTGTATTTTTCTCCCAATCACATCTAGAGTATATAATTAGTAGAAGAGAATATTCTATTCATATATTAATAGAATATTCCCACTATTAATAGAATCATTGGATGAGCAAAAAGAAATTCCCCATTAAATAACAAACTTCAAAGAGATTAATATAAACTTCTGAATCAATACAACAAATATTTACCAAACGCAGCATGGTACTATCAAGCCCATCCAATTATACAGCTGACCCTTGAACAACATGGGTCCACTTACATATGAATACTTCTCCATAGTAAATATACAGTGCTACATGATCCGAGGTTGGTTGAATCTGGGGATGTGGAACCTCTGATACAGAGGATTCCATGTATATGGAGGGCTGACTGTAAGTTATACAGGGATTTTCGGGTGTACAGAGGGTCAGTGACTCTTACCCCCCACATTGTTCAAGGGTCAACTGTATTTGCTTTATCAAATTCAGTCAGAGATTATTCTCTTAACATGCAATTAAAATACAATATGGTTTAAAGTCAGTTGCTATAAACAGTCAAGCAAATTTGCTTCACGCTACTGAAATTACAAATCAAACTTACAGTGATAATATCTGAGAGGGCTCATTTCCTTGTTGTCTAAAATCCCATATTTTTAACTGTCCAATTGAATTTACTGTAAGAATCTCAGGAGTTCGAAGGAAGGTTACAGCATGGAGTGTACTGCTATCTGCATTGTCTACAAACGAAGAAGACAGCATTGTGTGTTAACAGGTCCCCCTTTTCCATGAAAATTTTACATTGCATTCCCTCCATTGATTGAAATATTACAAATGAAATTTTAAATAAGTCACAGTTTAATTTCCGTAGAAAAATGCAGTAATATATACATGTTAAAATGGATTCTCCTTTAATAGAAAAATTATATCACTCACAGGACATCTGAACTGTGTTCCAAACAGAGGGCTAAGTTTTCACTTATTTCTCTATTTCCACTTTAGGTTGTTACCCTCCATTTCTGAGACAGCTGTTCAGGTTCCTTTATATCCAATTTTATTTCCCTCTACTGCTTAACCCAGAACCTCCATTCTATTGAGCCAAACACCATTGCTTCCTACAGAGCTCATTCTGACCTATATTATTCCGCTGACTTATCTCAAATCTATTCATCTTTATCCTCATCAGCTCCCTCCTCCTCCATGAAGTCCTTCCTGGTTGCTTTACCTGTCCTTTTCCTTTTCATAGTGTGTTTAAACTTATACCACTTAATTTACTATACACTTAAATTGTTTTGTGACCCTCCTCCAAACTGCCACCAGGCAGTGGTCCCTAAAAGCTAAACAAATAGTGTTCCTCAGAACTAAACATCATAACAACACAAAAAAATGATTCATGGGCTCAATCCAGACGTTCTGATTTAGGAGGTCTATGGTGATGGGCTGTTAAAAATCTCCTCAGGCAAGTCTGTGCAAAGTATGGTTGAGAACTACTACACTAGAATAATTCTTCTAAAGCATGACTGGCGGTACATCACCCCTTTGCTCAAAAACTTTCAATGGCTCCACAGTTGCCCACCTAACAAAACGTAACCTCTACGGCTGTGTATTAGATTCTTCACAACCTGACCGCAATTTACCTTTCTTGTTTCATTTCTTACTTCTCCTATACAAATATCTAAAGTCAGGTCAAACTACACTTTCTGTCATTCTCTGAATGGCCTTACCCTGCCTCCATGCTGTTCCCTTTATCTGGTGTGCCACCTTTTAGTATTATTTATGGTTTGGAACCTAGATTAAATGGATTGCCACCTGCCCCTCAATTCTTTATCTGATAATCCCCTCTGGCTCTCCTCTCCACAAATTTCTTTTTCTTCTAGTCACTCCTTCATACAGGCCTTATCAACATACTGTCTTGATAAAGGGATCCTGCTTTGTTTATTTTTAAATCCCTCAAACACCTAGCATTGCATTTACTTAGCACATGGTAGCTGCTCAATTACTATGCAATAGACCAAAGAAATAGGATTTTTTTTTACCTATAGTTCTTATAGCTTCCTTGTGATCAGCTCGGAAGAGATTTATTCGACCGTCTTCTCCAACTGTGACGATTTCTGGGTTGCTGCACACGACACCGGTGCATGGCGCACTGCTGCAGGAAGGACTGCCCGGGCCCGTGTGGCGATGAGCCGCTGCCCACTGCTGGCTGACGGACAGCGTCTACGGGTCACACATGGGGCTACGATTAACCAAAGCAAAGCTCCAGAACACTACAGCCTTCCCCAACTAAGACTGTGTCTCACACCTTTCGAGAAACATAGTAACTCTTTTCCCTTTGTATTTCCGAGCATTAAGGTCTAGAAACTACTTCTATTAAAGCTCTGTATATACCGGATTAGATTCAAAAGAAACAATTTTTAATAACATCCCAAACTTATCTCAAACTAAAGAAATCGTTTTTAGGTATCAGGTAATTATGTGTTCAAAGGCAACTCTAAATTCTTAAGGGAACTAGCCTACATTTAAGAGAAAATCTCTGTAGTGCTTTCCAAATGACTCCATTAAGAAAAATAGGGGCTTCCCTGGTGGCGCAGTGGTTAAGAATCCGCCTGCCAATGCAGGGGACACAGGTTCGAGCCCTGGTCTGGGAAGATCCCACATGCCGCGAAGCAACTGGGCCCGTGAGCCACAACTACTGAGCCTGCGCGTCTGGAGCCTGTGCTCCGCAACAAGAGAGGCCGCGATAGTGAGAGGCCCGCGCACCGCGATGAAGAGTGGCCCCCACTTGCCGCAACTGGAGAAAGCCCTCGCACAGAAACGAACACCCAACTCAGCCAAAAATAAATAAATAAATAAATTTATAAAAAAAAAGAAAAAAGAAAAATAGGACTTCCCTGGTGGCACAGTGGTTAAGAATCCACCTGCCAATGCAGAGGACACGGGTTCGAGCCCTGGTCCGGGAAGATCCCACATGCCGCAGAGCTACTAAGCCCATGCGCCACAACTACTGAGCCTGCGCTCTAGAGCCCGAGAGCCACAACTACTGAACCCACGTGCTGCAACTACTGGAGCCCGTGCTCCGCAACAAGAGAAGCCACCACAATGAGAAGCCTGCACACCGCAATGAAAGAGTAGCCCCCGCTCGCCGCAACTAGAGAAAGCCCGCACGCAGCAACAAAGACCCAACGCTGCCAAAAAAAGAAATAAATAAAAAATAAAAGCACTGATGAAATAAACAGTAAAAAAAAAAGAAAAATATGTAACTAGATCTGGCTCTTGTATTTACTAGGCATGCCTATTAGTAAGATGACCTTTATTAATCCCCAAACCTAAATAAGCATTCTCCTCTAGCAACTTAAAACTTTTACTTCAAGTGGGGCTATTTTAAAGGACTGCCCTTACCACTATGCTCTGAAGATCAGCAGTCAGGCTTTGGCACACACAAGAAAGGCGTTGTAAAAAATGTCAAGCCTTCATATAGTATATCCTCTCTTTCAATTGAAACTTAGGTTCTATCTAAAGCAAAGTAGCTGTTCCTGTTCTCTCTCATGATGCTTGAGTTAGAAAGTGCTCTTTCTTTCTTCAAAAGACCAGACTAGGATCTTAAAAGAGAATTACAGGAAAAGTACTTGCCAGAATACCATATTGTTAGATCTAACCTAAGAGAATATAAGAGATACCCAATTTGAATGAAGGTTCACACAAACATGGTTCTAGAATTAATCTACTAAAAGATGGGTAATACAATGATTTTTCCCCTCCATGTTTTAAGACAAAAGCTTTATTATTTGTGTCATTATTAAGTACAGTCTTCTTTAAACCTTCCTAAAAACAATTAAAATGCAAATTGAGATTTCAAACAAAAGTTCTTTACCTGGTTATTCGGATGGTGAAGGAACACTGTTACACATCCTGTTGATGAAGCAGCTACAATTCTTTCCTGGTCAAAAAACTAAGTAGAAGATTCTTGCTTGTTATAGATTCATAAATATTAGCAAGGAGGAAGCCATTTGTTTGACTCAATTAGTAGTATAACAATTTTAAAATGCAAAGAGCCTATAAATGCTAAGCAAATAAAATGTGAGAGTCAAAATTCCATTCCCACCACTTAACTACCAGCTTTGAGACCTTGGCCAAGTTAAGTTATCTAAGGCTTGGTAAACTTGCAAAACAGATAACTAATCCCTGCTAGGCTGTTATGAGAACTCAAAAAGCAAAAACATGTAAAGTGCCTTGCACAGTATTTGTCACATAGTACATGCTCCAAAGATCTTAGTCTCAGTGTTCTCATTAAGACAGAGATAACAGTACTTGATTCAACAAGCATGCGATGAGAATGAAATTAACTTATGTAAACGGTGCTTGGCACATAGTAGATGGTCAATTAGGCAAACAAACAAGCTAGGATTAATTCCACATCCCCTTCCCCAGTCCTGATTCTGCCATTAAGCAGCTATATGATGTTGGCAAATCATAACCTATAGGGAACTCATTTTCTTGTAAACCTGGGGTGAGACTAGACAAACTTAAAGGTCCTTTACATCTCTAAATGTAAAGATCACTCTGTTTTTTTAAATTTAGTTTTTGGCTATTACACAGACTTACTTGTAAATCCATTACATCACCATGGTGTCTGATATCACACAATAACTGATGGTCTCCTTCAAATCCTCCATCAGAGTCCAAGTTCCCAAAATCTCCAATAGACCACAGTGAAACATAATTTTCCTGTAAAGCAGAAAATGTTATCTTGAGATGAAATATATGTCAAACTCTCCGAAATTAAAATTTGCACTGCCTTCAATCAACCTTGCTTTAAAAGCATCCCAGGCAAATGGAATGATAATCATTAAAAAACAGGAGATACGGGGCCATCGATGGCTCTGAGGTACAAGGCAACCGAGCCTGAGACGTGCATTCGGGGGACAGAGAAGGGAGAGAGGAGCCAGAAGGCAAGAGGGTTCACGCGCCGGCGCCCGGGGTCGCGGTTCCAGGAGGGAAGGAGAAGGCAGGGGCTTCCCGGGCCGGGAGCGGGGGTACCTCATTGTCCCAAGAGCCCGTGGCGAAAGTCTCCGTGGTCTGCAGGCTCCCCGGAGGTACCGGTCGCCAGCGGGTCTTGCTGATTTTCTGTGACACAAACTTAGCATAAATTTCTTCCATGCCGAAAGCAACCACGCCAGGGGCAGCAAGAAGCACAGCGCGCGCCACTCAGTCCCGCCCCTTCCTGCTGAGCCCTGATTGGAACAGACCGTATGAGGGACGGTGGCTGCAGAGAGCCAATTCTCCTCTGTCGGCAGTGCGGGAACGAACCACCAACCCTCAAGTGGGAGGAAGTTGGGATGCCCTGCCCCACCCAGGAGGCTCTGAACCCAGGCAAGGGTGTTGCCCGTTCTTGTGCTGTAGGACCTGCTCCTAATCTGCAAAATCGGTATAGGAACACCGAGACAATACATTTGTGCAATAACTTTGCAATGTAAGACAAATTTAAGAGCAAAAACAAAACAAAATCAATGCAAGAGAAACGACCTAGTAGCCACACCTAAGCATTGTCTTGCATTTCACCGCGCATAGAAAATATTCAAAATTCTTAAATTCTCCTGGAAGTACGTCCATCAACGTACCAATTTGTTATTCAAAACCTCTCCCTCCCCGTCCCCCAAACAAATCCTTTTCTTCAACGTTGTTAATACACACTGTCAGAAACTGGAGTTGCAATTCTGAGGACCCCAGTTCTAATTTGGACTCCCATTGCCTGTGTGACCATCCTCAATTCATTTATGTATATAATTAAGAATGATTTTTAATTGTAACGTCGACAGCTCAGGAATCAGAGCCTTAGGTTCCTTCGTGTTTTTGATTAGACCTATAATACACCCTCCCCCCCTTTTAAAAAAATTCCTGTCTCTCAGAATCCTGTCCATCCTTCAAGGACCAGTTCTTTCCTCTATCTTTTCCTATTACTCCAGCCCATGATGATCTAAATAAACATGTCCCTTAATATCTAGACCACTAATAGCACTTATATTTTGCCCCCTGTTGCTAATTTTCTTTTGATGCAAATCTCCCCACTTTGAATGTAAATCTTATTACATACAGGAGGTATGACTTATTCATCTTAAAAAAAAAACTCCTTTATACTATATTCATAACTGTGTTGGTTGTTTCTTTAAAAGGGGCCATGATTTTGTCTCTAACTGATATTGGCAGTCCTACTTCCTAGCCACAGCTAATGGAAGCACCTCATGGAAATGCAGTCCATCTAGGTCAGCTTTAGAGAGTTATCAGGTTCTTAATTGAAAATTGACTGGTGTCGTTTTGTTTTGTTTTTAACCGGAAGACTATTAGGAAACTGCAGAGAGATGAAATAGAAAATTATTAGTCCCAAACTGACAATTTTATTCCCAATATTGAAGTAAAGAATACTGTTTCATTTATTATCGCAGAACACAGGGAAATAGTTAATATATAAGTATATTTAGGATTGGAAGTAGACTAGATACCACATTTGCTAAGGTGTGGTTAGAATATGAAAATTGTTGCTGACGCAGTAGCATCGATGTCTTGACATAGCTTTGTTTCCTTCCTTAAAAGTTTATTGGACTAAATGTGAGTGGATTCTTCCAGTCTCAGTTCTGATCAGGAGTCAGCAAGTTGGATGCTACAGGCAATGTTCCTTGTCAGCTTCTCACTCAATGTCTTGCACAGCTGATAGCAACAAACCTGGTGTCCAGTCTAACGGTGGAATTTGTGAGGCTTAAATAGCTGAAAACGCACACTTGTGTTGGGCGAATAACACATTCGCCATAGGATACTGTAGTATTTTTAACCAAGTGCGCTGTCCTAAGGAGCAAAGGATCCCCCACGCTCCACCCCCCCCCACCCCAGGTCTCGGTATTCTTCCACTCTCTGAATTTGTGCTTTAGAGTTGAGAACAAATCAGGGTCCCAAAGTCTCTGCTAACGAAACACTAACGTACTTGTCACAAGCCAGAGGCTGGAGTACTCGGGTTAGAGAAGACCTTTGCCCTCCAGTTCTATTAAGATTATTGAGGCTCCACCATAGGGAGCTCTGTCTCCAACCGACCTAAATATTAGTCATTCATCGGGTTGGGTGAGGCAGGACGAAGGAAGCCCACCGTCTAACAATCTGAACAGTTATAGGAGCAGACCCGTCGCTCTCAACAGCTAATCTAGCTGCGACTGCGAAGCCACCGGCAGCAGCGGAACGAGATCCGCCCTGCCAACCCGCCACCGCGCTCGGTGACCAGAGCCGCAGAGAGGCTCGCCACCGACCGCGCCAGGGCCCACCCCGCCTGACCGCAGGACAAACTCAGCAAGGAGGCGTTGCGCAGCCCGAGGCCTCAGAAAGGCCACTCAGAGGTGGCGGTGGCGGTGGCGCTGACTCAGCGGGACCAACCCGCCAGTCCCGGGCGGCCGCAGCGGCCCCTCGCGCGGGCTGCAGGGCGTGAGGCCACCCCCGCCTCCTGCCCCACCCGGCCGCACCCGAGTCCGCGCGGCGTCTTAAAGCGCATGCGTGCCGCGGGGGATGCCGGGAGCGCGCAGTGGCGGCAGCGGCGGCGACGGCAGTAGCAGCGGCAGCTACAGCGGGGACGCGAGCGGGGCGGTGACCGTGTGGGAGGTGGTCTCACTCTTGGGGAAGCTGCTGGGCACTGTCGCCGCGCTGAAGGTAGTTCTGTACCTGCTCCGGGTGTGCTTAGCGATGGCCTGGAAATCCGGCGGCGCCAGCCACTCGGAGCTAATCCACAACCTCCGCAGTAAGTGCCACCCCCGCCCGGTGTGGGGCAACTGGGGAAGGCCAGGCCTGGATCGGATCCCCTGGGCCTTTAGGAACGTTCCGTCTACCCCCGTGCCTGCTGGAGGGCTTCGGCGCACGGTTGCACCAGCGGCCCGGAACGGCAAGCGCTGGCGATTGCCTCCCCCGGGACCTGTCACTCATCGGCGACGTGCACAGGAACCAGAGAGAAAGAGCCAGGGGCCGCTGCTAGTGGGGCAGGGGCAGGCGTCTCCCCGCGGGCCTGGGGAAGGGGGCGCGGCACAGGTGGTGGGGCTGTCACTCGAGTCCGCCACCTCCCTGTCCGGGTCCGGCGGGCGAGGGGCGTGCCTTGGGGAGTGGGATGTTGGCCAGGGCTCGTAGAGACTGGGCTGGAACTGAGGGGACCCCCTTTCGACCCCCGCGTCTTCTCACTTCCTCCTCTGTCATATCAGTCGACCTAGCTGCAAGCTTTCTCCCCTGTTCTGTCTCCCCCGCCCTTCGTTTTTTCCTCTGGCGGGAGATGCCACCGTCTGATACTGGCGAGGGGAGGGAGAGGGAGATGAGAGTAATGTCATTGCGGATGCTGGGAGAAATTTCTGGGGCGGCTGTCCAGTGGAAAGCTTCGTGGGGGGCGGAGGAAGAGATAACTAGGGGATGCTCTTCCTGAGGGACAGCGTATTTCAGGAGCCTTTAGAGGTCCTGGGATCCAGCAAACGATTGTGTGTGTGGAATGTTCTAACTTTTTTCAGGGCTACCATATGCTTTAAAAGCCTTGTATGGAAGTTTCTTTACACCATTATCTTTAGTTACTGTATTCCTGCCTCTGATGATAATTTTAGGGTGGGACGAGTGCTGTGTCACTTTCTTGTTTTAAATCGAAATGTAGTGTCGCCGTCTGGTCGGGAGACCAGAAGGACCGCAGTCCATCATACTTTCACTCTGGTCAGAATTTATAGCACTCTTCTGTGCCACTGACTTTGCAAATAATCACAATCCTGCCACGTGATTCTTTTTTTTTTTTTTTTTTTTTAATTTTTGGCTGTGTTGGGTCTTCGTTTCTGTGCAAGGGCTTTCTCCAGTTGCGGCAAGCGGGGGCCACTCTTCATCGCGGTGCGCGGGTCTCTCACCATCGCGGCCTCTGTTGGGGGGCACAGACTCCAGACGCGCAGGCTCAGTAGTGGTGGCTCACGGGCCCAGTTGCTCCGCGGCACGTGGGATCTTCCCAGACCAGGGCTCGAACCCGTGTTCCCTGCATTGGCAGGCAGACTCTCAACCACTGCGCCACCAGGGAAGCCCTACGTGATATTTTTAATTGTTAAGGATGATTTAGCTTTTCACGTGTTTGTCATGTTTCCTAATTCGATTTGTAACCTCCTTGAGGGCTGGGGCTTTTTTTTTTTTTTTTTTTTTTTTTTAGTATCTTTGAATCCTCTCAAACAACTTAATAATCATTCCTTTTTTCATAAATGCCAATTAAATATATATTATATGCTTGGATCTATACTAGGAATACCAAGATTAGTGAGAGAAATAAATAACATTGGCTGGCACATGGTTAATATTAATACCTAATATTAGTCATTTGACTGTTTTTTTTAAACAGTATTTAAAACTTGTTTCCTTAGCGTTTAGTAATGAATGTTTAGATTTAAAAATCCTGTCAAGCGTTGCCAGTATTCACTTTATGGAAGGATATTTGATTGGAAGTGGAAATTTATGTGCTGAGACAATATTAAGTGTGATTTAGGTTCCCACGGATCGAGCAGAAGCTCAATATGTTGTAAATATTTTAATAAAATTTCTTAAAATGATCTAGTGCCTGCTAGTACAGGATACACACCTGAAACATTCTGTACTTGAATTGTGATTAAGTAATTTTCCACCGGTAGGTTATCGCAGTAGACACTTGGCTGTGGCAGAAACTGTAATCAATCAGGCTCTTAAAGTCTCTCCTTTCTGGGCCAAATTTGTAGTCAGCCAAAACTAGATCTTTTCCTAGTGGTTTTATAGTTACTTTAATGTATTGCATTACTATTCTTAGTTGAAATTTCTAAGGATGTTTTCCTATCAGAAAATTTAATGAGAAATATTTAACATACATGGATGTTGATATTGTGGATATTTCATTTTATACTAGATCTGTGATTGGTAAGAGGAAATGAGTGCTCAAATTGTTTAGCCTCTTTTGTAACACTTGTGCAACTTTAGTTTCAACTTCTTGCTGAATTGATTGTAGCCAATAGATTTCATTTTTATTAGTTTGTTACAACAGTAATGTTTGCTCATGGGAAAATTTCAGTTGGCACAAATTGAAAATTTCTCACTCTTTACAGGTTATTCCACCCTTGTGTATTCTTCCTAACTTAAAGACTTCTAACTAAATCTTTAGAAAAAGATTAAAATGTGATTATGCTGATATTGAAGTGAAAAAGGGTCTGCAAATTGGAAGAGGAAGCAAATTACAGTTTTAATGGGTTTTTTTAACGAAATAAAGTTCACGATTGGTTTCATTTTAATATTACTATAATAATTTTGTTGAAAATACCTACTGAGGTTTTTCTAAGATGTAATAGAAATATGATTGTTTATGATTTCATACTTGAGATATCATTTACAGATTGCTTTAGACTCTAATGGTACATCTCATAATATCTCATAGCTTATGTTGTGATGATAAATGCTCCTAAGTGACTGAGAACAGTGGTCTAAAACTTGAGCATGCTTCAAAATCTCCTGGATCATTTGGAGAGCTTGTTAAAACAAATTAAGACAGATTGCTGGGGCTCTTGATAATTTGTATTTCTAACAAGTTCCTAAGTAATATGCTCCTGCTGGTCTGGGGACCACACTTGAGAATCACTGACATAGAGAACTGAAAATTACAAGATTAAACCCTGCCAGTGTTTCAGCTGAATCAGTTTTATGCTTTAAAATAAAATTTTAGGAAAAAAGTCTGTAGCAGTCCTGCCCAACAGAGCTGCTTGTAATGTCTGTATCTGTGCTGTTCAATACCGTAGCCACCAGCTACATGGGGCATTGAGCATTTGAAATGTGGTTAGCACAACTGAGGAACTGGATTTTTGTGTTATTTAAATTAACTTTAACCACTAGCCACATGTTGGACATTACAGGTGTTTAGAAATGAAAAGTATTATTTTATAATTATAGGCTGATAAGGTACTCATGAAACAAATTAACTTAATTCAAAACAACTGTGAGCCTATTTAGTCCAGGGAATGGGACAATTCAAGTAATGTTTATGTTAGAGTTTATTTTCTACTTTTGTTGGGATAATTTCACACCATGGTAAAAGGAAAAGAAGGGGGCAGGAGTGGATGAGCTTGAGAGAGGTGGTCTCCTAGAGCAGGGATGTCCAAACCAGAGTGTTTGTGGAAGGTTAACTCTTAACAGACTTCAAATGCTGCACTGGCCACTTAAAGCAAAGCTAACAATTGTTCTTTTACCTATTTTATTTTTGTAAAAAAAAATTCAGTCCACTACTCTAATCCATCAGTTATTTCTACTTATATTTCCTTTGCATCCTTGATTGTGTCATTTTGCATGTATAATGTATATAGAGTTTGTCAAATCAATCAACTGATATTTGACTATCTTCTATATGCAGGACACTGGGGATACAGCAATGAGAAACAAACATCTATTTTCTCTTGTAGCTTACTTCTTGTGGGAGCAGACAAATAAAATATATGTCACATGATAAGTGGCAAAGTAAGGAAGGAGGATAGGGAGTATGGCGTAGTAGATTGGCAGTTGTAGGCAAGAAGACCTCACTAAGGTGTCATTTGAGTTAAGATTTGGTGAAGGGGAAGAAATTCAAGCCATGCAGGTAGAGCTGGGGAACAGGCATTCTAGACAGAGAAAATAGAATGTGCTAGATTTGGATTTGCGGTGTAGGAGAAAGACTGCAGTCAAGGATATGACACTAAGGTTTTAGACCTGGACAATGGGAATGATTTGCCATTTTCTGAGTTGGAAATAAGTGAGTGAGCAGCAGGGATTTTGCGGGGGTGGGGGGATGCAAGGAAGTGTGGGAGAGCAGGGGTTTATTTGGGGAGATGTTTGGTTTGAGTTGCTTATAAGACATTAAAGTGGAGACCTTCAGCAGGCACTTAAATTTGTAAGAATTATGATAATTTATAGCTTTTGTATCCTTATTTATCTCTGCAAATAAATTGAAATTATTCTTATTCTATTTAGAGTGTCAGTTCTTATCAACTAGTAGCATAAATAGTGGAACAGAGAATAGTCTATTAGTTTTATCATGTGCATTCATGGGCCAAATATAGCCAGGTAATAAAATCCTAAGTGACTTTTTTTCAGAAATTTGGGCTTCATTTAGAATCCAGAAAATACTTCCTCATTTTAACTTATATCAAGTCAGTCTTATGGGTATATACTAGTAAGTAAACTTACAGTGCATTGAATAAGATTTAATAGGTAAGATTTTGAGGGAGAATTTTAATATCAATGTGTCTACTTAAATTTAACTAAAATTAAAAATTCAGTTCCTCAGTCATACCAACCACATTTCAAGAGCTCAGTAGCCACACGAGGCTAGTGGCTAACCTGCTGGACAGTGCAGATGTAGAACATTTCCTTTATCATAAGAAGTTCTATTGGGCAGCACTAAATCTACATAATAGGTTGTATTACATTCTATTCAATGTGATCTTAGTTCCATTGTGCTGTTCCACATGTTTTTATTAGTGTTGCATTTAGTTCTGGCCAACATGCTTTAAGCGTAGCAGTGAAAAACCGAAGATTATTAGACAAGAGTGGTCAAGATGACAAGAGCATCAGCATTTTATATGATGATTTGATGAGATAGAGGTTGTTTGATTTAGCAATGAGAGAGTTACGGAGAGCAGTAGTGTTTAAATACTTGAAGGAAATCATGTAGTAGAGGGTAAAACCAGGACAAATGGGAGGCACGTTTTGGCTCATTATAAGGAAGTATTCACAAAGCTATCCTAACAGTCAAAGATTTGGCTTTGAAAAGTAGTGTTTTCTGTCACTGGATATGTTGAAGCAAAGAATGGTTGACCATTTCACTGTAAGGGATATTGTGGAGGAGATTTGTCATCTGCTTTCACTGTATACTAGACCTCTCAGGACCCTTCCATATCCAAGATTCTGTCAATTTAATCACATCATGGTTTGCATGAAATCACCTGTGGGGTATGTATGTTGGGGGTGGGTGGGTGTGTGTGTTTTAGGAGAGAGCCACAGAAGTTAACATTTGGTTACCTATATTTTAGAGTTTTGCATAACATTTTAGTTTGTCAGAGATGTGAGGAGTGCAAGGAACATCCTCTTTTGAGAAAGTGTCAAGATAGTTAATTACATGTATTTATTAAGACTGATAATGGTTTAGAGAAAGATGTATTTTTTTAAATTAATTTTTATTGGAGTATAGTTGCTTTACCAATGTTGTGTTAGTTTCTACTGTACAGCAGAGTGAATTGGCTATATGTATACATATATCCCCTCTTTTTTGGATTTCCTTCCTATTTAGGTCACCACAGAGCATTGAGTAGAGTTCCCTGATCTATACAGTAGGTTCTCATTAGTTATCTATTTTATTTTATTTTATTTATATATTAGTTTTGGCTGTGTTGGGTCTTCGTTGCTGCGCGTGGGCTTTCTCTAGATGCGGTGAGCGGGGACTACTCTTCGTTGCGGTGCGCGGGCTTCTCATTGCAGTGGCTTCTCTTGTTGCGGAGCACGGGCTCTAGGTGTGCGGGTTTCAGTAGTTGTGGCTCACGGGCTTCAGTAGTTATGGCTCACGGGCTCTAGAGTGCAGGCTCAGTAGTTGTGTCGCACAGGGTTAGTTGCTCCGCAGCATGTGCTATCTTCCTGGACCAGGGCTCGAACCCGTGTCGCCTGCATTGGCAGGCGGATTCTTAACCACTGAGCCACCAGGGAAGCCCATAGTTATCTATTTTATACATAGTATCAATAGTGTATATATGTCAATCCCAATCTCCCAATTCATCACCACCACCACCCCCCGAGAAAGATGTATTTTTGAATAATCTCTGGTCTTAGATGATATGCTTTATCATAACTTGATATCACTTAAAATTCTTCTTTGATTATAGTGTGAATTTAAAACTAATCCCTTTCAGATTTTCTGTATGGAGAGTGTCTCAGGCTCCACTTACCCCTTATCACGCCTAATCATTCTAGATGGGAAATAAAAGGGGACCATTTTGTTCATTTCTTACTGTTTTCCCTGGCATTTTGTTAGTGGAGGAGAAATAGAGAGTAGATGATTAACAACTGTTCAAGTCATAAAACTATATAATTATGTAATATTTCTTTTATTGAGATGTAACTTTGTAACAAGTTACTTACAGAAATTTAGAGAATGTTTCCACATGACTTGAAATCCATCTGCAGCTTATTTTCTTACCTGTGTTTTCAGTGCTTCATACCAGCACAGGATCTCTTCTTTCTCCATCTCTGCCAGGATTGCTTCTAGTCTTCTATTCTCCCAGATCAAAAGTCTTGGAATAGTTATTGATTCTTTCAGACTGTCCCCAAATTAACTCAACAGTTATTACAAATACCTTTCATAGTCATGCCTTTCACTGTATTTCCATTGATGCTATCCTAGCCTAGGTTCTTAGCTGTCACTTGGAGTGATATGCCTTCAAGTGTCTGATTGGTCATCACACTTTCAGTTTCTCTCCCCTCAGGTTCATTCTACACATTATACTGATTGTCCTAGTGTACTGCTTTCTGTTATGTCTCTTTTCTGCCTAGACTTCTGTTGCTTACTGTATCAATTGTAAACACCTCTCGCTTAGCTTTCAGGCCTTTTAAGGGTCTTCTACAACCTGTTGCCATACTCCAACTCCAATCCTGTTCTTCAGACTGATCTCATTTTACTCCTCAGATACCTTGTGTTTTAGGGTACCTGTTCGTCTGCTCTAATAAAGACCAAAATAACAATGGCTTAAACAAAATGAAAGTTTCTGTTTCCTGTAACAATCCAAGTATAAGCAGTTCAGAACTAATATGGTGGTTCCGTGGTCTTGAGGACCTGGGCTCCTTCTTTCTTGTTGTGCTTCCTAAAGTCTTTCCCTCATCTACAAAGTTGAAGATAGTTTACCTCCATCATTTCCATATTCCAGCTGGTGGGGAGAAAAATGGGGAAAGGAGAAAACGCGCATTCCTTTTATGGGCATTATCTGAAGTAGCATGCATAATTTCCGCCTGTGTTCTAATTGACAAGAACTTAACCATAAGGCTACACATAACTACAGAGAGGCTAGATAATGCACCCAGTTCTACCACTGTGAAAGAAAAGGAGTCCCTGGGGCTTCCCTGGTGGTGCAGTGGTTAAGAATCTGCCTGCCAATGCAGGGGACACGGGTTCGAGCCCAGGTCCGGGAAGATCCCACATGCCACAGAGCAACTAAGCCTGTGCGCCACAACTACTGAGCCTGCACTCTAGAGACTGCGAGCCACGACTACTGAAGCCCACGCGTCTAGAGCCCGTGCTCCGCAACAAGAGAAGCCACCGCCATGAGAAGCCTGTGCACCGCAACGAAGAGTAGTCCCCGCTCCCCGCAACTAGAGAAATCCTGCACGCAGCAACGAAGACCCAATGCAGCCAAAAATAAGTAAATAAAATAAATAAATTAAAAGAAAAGAAAAGGAGTCCCTGCCACATCTTACATCTTGCTCACTAGAGCAAATACACATTGTATATACATCTCTTTAGGTACTATCCATCTGTGATAACAAGGTTAGGAGAATTAAGATTAATTTTTAGTCGAGTAACCATGTGTACATGTTTAAAAGATAAAATAATACAGAAGGGTTTATAATGAAAAATAACAATTGCTTGCCCTGCTCCTCCCCGCTCCCAGACTGCCTCGAGTGAATACTTTTAACCGCTTATTTGGGTCTTCTGGTGATTGTCTTCAGTCTCTAAAGCATATGCTTAAACTGCTATTTCTTTATCAACTTTAGACATCATCTACTGACTTCCTGCCAAGATGCATGAGTATTTATACCCTCTAAGCTTACTCCCTTCCCCACATATAGTTATACCGTAATTTTTCCTTCCTCTTTTGTGGTTACCTTTGTAACTTTGAGTAATATACTTTAACCTCAATTTTTTGTTCCATAATTTATAAACTGACACTATCCCTTAACCCTTCCACTTTGTAAGAAAGGATACTCATTTTCCAACTTATTAGGGGCTCTTTTATATTGTCAGAGTTGATAGCATTTCATTTTGTTCTGAGCAGTAAATAAATCTTCTGCACTTTGTTGATTTTTGTGTTGAAAATTAATAACCATCATCACAAACATTAATGACTGGGTCAACACTTTGCTGAGCTACGTAGCATGCAAGAGTTTATTCCCTGCTCTTTGTTTCTAATATCACAGTCTCCTCTAGTATTGAGGAGGAATAGTCAAATGTTTCTCCTTTTTTTTTTTTTTTTTGGCCGTGTGGCTTGTGAATCTTGATTCCCTGACCAGGGATTGAAAGCAGTGAAAAGCATCAAGTCCTAACCACTGGACCACCAGGGAATTCCTTGTTTTTCCTTTTTTTACACTTCATCAGTTGCTTGAAATCATGTCACAGTTTAGTATTCTTCTTATCTAAATCATGACTCTTGTATAGTATTTTTGTCTTTTTCCTGGAACTTATCTCCCTCTTCACCCTTCCCACTCCTCAGCTTGAGAAGAGGAACAGATACCTTCTTAACGTGGCTCTAATTTTTTTTTCTTTTCTTTTTTTTTTTGTGGCTCTAATTTTTTCAATTTTTTTAAATTATTTGGTTTATAGCTTGGATTCTATTGCATTCTCCTTTTTGAATTCTGCTAACTTCTCATTTGGATCCATTGCATATTTGGATCAACATTAGCCATTATTATAGTTATTTAATTAGGGTCCTTGGTCCCTAGGGTGCAGGAAAATTGGGCATGGGTAGTTTTAAAACTGTTCACTAATTCAGAAAGCCTAACGGTAATTGCATGTTTACTCATAATTAGGCTATACACGCAAAGTGAAATGGTAAATTACTTTGCTGTTTGCTAGAAATATTTCAGGGCACTGGCAATTGTATATGTCAGATGGTCAAAAATGGGAAAATGATTTAATAACTTAGTAAATGTAGCTTGCTTTAGGCATCTTTCAAAATATGGAATCCTGGGAAAAAGCAAATAATAAGAACCTTGTAGTGAAAATTTTGGAAACCACCCAGTAATGGTCTAAGGAAGCTTTATCCTGAGCTTTATGTGTTCAGCTTCTTAATAAATGACTGGTGACATGCTTTTAAAACTATTTAGGGTTTTTTTAGTAAATTCTGTGTCCCTCTGTAGAGTAAGAAATCAGCCAAAGAAACTCACATGAGTTTGGTAGATGTATATTATCTAGCTTAAGGGAAGTAATCTCTTTAATTTACTTTATTTTTAGAATGTGCCTATAGCAATATGTTTGATTTTAGATGTCACAAATATTCAACTAGAGAAGAATGAGTAAGTGAATATGATGGTAATTGGATGTATTGAGTGAGGCTGCTTAACCTGAAAAAGATAAGGCTTGAAATGGTCATGATATGTTCAGGTGTGTAAAAAGTGTTGGTTGGATAGAAAATTCAGTATATTCTTTGTGACTGCAGAGCGTAGCGCTAAGGGTTTATATAAGTGAGTTACAAAGAGGGAGATTTCCTCTTAATACAGGGAAGTGTTCTGATAATTAGTATGGTCTGAATGTGCAAAGGGCTGTTCCACATCAGTGCAACTCTTCAGGTAGAGATCATGGTACCAATTTATGAAGAAGTTAGACTTGATGACCCTTCTGACCTTGAGAGTCTATGAATCACCCCTCTGGAATTTGAATTGAATTCAGGGCAAATGAACCACTCAAGAAGTATTTTGGGAAATGAAATAGTAGAAGTCACTAAGCTATTTGAATATGGTAGTAGCAGTACAGTGAACTGGTCAACAGGAGTCTAACATCTCAATTTGAATGGCCCTACCCCTTATTTGCTCTGTGATCTGGAACGGCTTAGTCTTTCTGAACTCAATTTTCTTATCTGTAAGATGGAGTAATAATAGTGCTTACTTTATAGGATTGTTAGAGACAGCATAAGATTGTTTCATAGTTCCTAAGTTCGTACCTCAAAAGATAGTGTATGTAATGTGCTTAGGATTTTGTCTGGCACATGGTAAATATTTTGTAAATGATATCTCTCTTTTTTTTTGAATTTACTTTTTTATTTATTTATTTTTGGCTGCGTTGGGTCTTTGTTGCTGCGCGCGGGCTTTCTCTAGTTGTGGCGAGCGGGGACTACTCTTCGTTGCGGTGCGAGGGCTTCTCATTGCATTGGCTTCTCTTGTTGCGGAGCACGGGTTCTAGGCGCGCGGACTTCAGTAAGTGTGGCATGCGGGCTCAGTAGTTGTGGCTCACAGGCTTTAGAGCACAGGCTCAGTAGCTGTGATGCACGGGCTTAGTTGCTCCACGGCATGTGGGATCCTCCTCGACCAGGGATCGAACCCGTGTCCCCTGCATTGGCAGGCGGATTCTTAACTACTGCGCCACCAGGGAAGTCCGATATCTCTCTTATTACGCTGCTTTTAAAACTTTTTAAAAAATGCTTTCACTGTTTTATTTTAATGATCTTTACAGGTAGCTTGCCTAAGCTTATTTGTGTAGAAACAGTACTTTCTATTTAGGTTAATTAATCCAAAGTTTATAATATTTTCAGATGGACAGATGATTTGTTAATATAACCTTGTCTGTGACTATTTAAGTGTTTCTCTAGTTGGTATGCCTTGTTTGCTGATTTTTTAAAATATTCTTTTGTTATTTGGAGAGTCTGTATTTATACCTTTTATAGTGTCCTTAAACCACCTTTTCTTAACTATTTACTGTCTGGTCAGTCGGTATTAAGTGGTATCCTTTGATTCCTCCTGTCACCTATATGACTCAATGATCTAATTCTACTTTCCCCTTTTTTTCCTCTTCCCATTGTTTTTAGTTGCCTTCTTTCTATTTTGTCAGAACAAATAACGTTTAAGTATTATTATTCCACTGATGTCTTTACCCTTCTAGTTTTTTTAAAAAAATAGTTTAAAAAACTATTAACTAATTAAAAAATAGTATAAAATAATTTAAAAAGAGTTTAAAACAGATTTTATTCAGAAACTATTGCAGTAGGGGAAAAGAGACCGCAGTATAAAACTGGGCTCAGTTCCCAATACAGCATGAACAAGTGGGGATTTATAGCCTAGGAGCAGGGTGGGCGTCAGTGGATGGAAAATTACTAAGAGGAAACATCAGGGGTCATGGGGGATTCTGGCTAAAATAACTTGACAGGATTCTTGCTGAAGGCAGACCAATCCACCCTTTTAATTTTAGTCTTTGCTCTAAAATTGGTTATGTGTCCTTTTCTGATGTATCCCTGGTAATCTCTTGGTTAGATGAAGCACAGCTTCTACAAGATTCCTTAGGAAGGGCTTGTGTGTACAGCATTCCCTGAGTTCTTGCACATTCAAGACTTTTTTTTCCTATAACCTTGATATTTGAAGAACAGTTTTGGCTGCGTATAAAATCCTTGGCTTACACTTTTAAAAAATCAGCTTTATTGAGATATAATTTATGTAAAAACGCACCAATTTCAGGAGTATGATTTGAAAATTTTGACAAATGTAGGTGTGTAACCACCACCCTAATGATGTAAAACAGGGGTGAGCAAACTACATCCCACAGGCCAAATCTGGCCTGCTGCCTGTTTTTAGAAATGAAGATTTATTTGAACATAGCCACACCCATTCATTTATGTCTCGTGTGTGGCTGTTCTTGCACTTCAATGGCAGAGTCTCGTAGTTGCAACAGAGACTCTACGGCCTGCAAAGCCTAAAATATTTACTGTTTGGATCTTAACAGAAGTTTGCTGATCTCTGATACAGAACATTTCTTTCACCCACAAAGTTTTCTCGTGCCCCTTTGCAATTAATCTCCTCCCTTCACCCCTGACTCCTAGCAACTGCAGATTGGCCTTCTGACACTATGGTTTTGACTTTTCGGGAATTTAATATTAGATGGACTCATATAGTGTAAAATCTCCTGGCTTCTTTCACTGAGATTAGTGCTCTTGAGATTTGTTCATGTTGTTGGGTATATCAATAGTTTGCTCCTTTTTAATTGTTAACTTGCACTTTCTTTCCTTGAATTTCTTGAAAACTCTGCTCCTTCATTCTTGCTTTGCTTTGAACATTGCTCTTAAGAAAGCTAATGGTTGCCTTTTTTTTAAACTCTTATTAGGTAATTTGATATTTTTGGCCTTGAGACTTGACATTTTTTCCCTTGTTTTAGTCTGATAGTTTTCTATTTTTTAATTTTTGGCCATGCCTCACGGCTTGTGGGATCTTAGTTCCCCGACCAGGGATCGAACCCAGGCCCCCTGCAGTGAAAGCGCCAAGTCCTAACCACTGGACCCCCCCCAGCTGAAATGTTTTGATTTGCATATTGGTTTCTTTTTTTTTTTTAAGTTTATTCCCTTTCTCACAGTGTTCTTTTTTTTTAATTAATTAACTAATTAATTAATTTATTTTTGGCTGCGTTGGGTCTTTGTTGCTGCGCGCACGCTTTCTCTAGTTGCAGCGAGCAGGGACTACTCTTCGTTGTGGTGCGCGGGCTTCTCATTGCGGTGGCTTCTCTTGTTGCAGAGCACAGGCTCTAGGGCGTGCGGACTTTGGTAGTTGTGGTGCCTGTAGGCTTCAGTAGCTGTGGCTTGTGGGCTTCAGTAGATGTGGCTCGCAGTCTCTAAAGCGCAGGCTCAGTAGTTGTGGTGCACAGGTTTAGTTGCTCTGCGGCATGTGGGATCTTCCCGGACCAGGGCTGGAACCTGTGTCTCCTGCGTTGGCAGGTGGATTCTTTTTTTTTTTTTTTTTTTTCAAATGGTCATTTTGCTTTAATCTCTAGCCTACAGAGGTAGTTCACGTTGTTTTTTCTTTTTTCCTTTAACATCTTTATTGTAGTATAATTGCTTTACAATGTTGTGTTAGTTTCTGCTGTATAACAAAGTCAATCAGCTATATGCGTACGTATATCCCCATATTCCCTCCCTCTTGCGTCTCCCTCCCACCCTCCTTACCCCACCCTTCTAGGTGGTCTCAAAGCACCGAGCTGATCTCCATGTGCTATGCAGCTGCTTCCCACTAGCTATCTATTTTACATTTGGTAGTGTATATATGTCAGTGTTACTCTCTCACTTCGTCCCAGTTTACCCTTCCCACCCCTGATGTGTCCTCAAGTCCATTCTCTACATCTGTGTCTTTATTCCTGTCGGCAGGTGGATTTCTAACCACTGTGCCACCAGGAAGCCCCGCGTATTGTTTTCTTTTTACACTTTTTATAGTAGCTTTGACTGGAGTTTTTGTTTGTTTGTTTGTTTTTCTTTTTCCTATTTTTAGGCATTTTGTGGACACAGTTCAAGAGCACTTCTGTCAGTATAGTGACTTGCAGTTTCTTTAATGGATAATGATATTGGTAATAGTGGTGAGGAAAGGGGGGGAGTTGGCATATCTTGTTGCTCTTCTGTTTCTGTAGGATCCTTAATTTTCTTCCTTCTTTCCCTTCATTGCCATATCAAGAGGCGCCATCCTTTCCCTGCCTGTATGATTCTCCCCCAGAAGCAGTGCTTCTTGTGTTTGCCACCCCTGGTCCCATTAAATTTTTTTAAAAAATAGCTTTACTAAAGTACAGTTCCATACCATATAATTCACTAATTTAAATTGTAAAATTTGGTGATTTTGGATATATTTACAGATATGTGCAACCGCTACCATGGTCATGTAATATTTTCATCACCTCAAAAAGTTACCCTGTTTTGCCCTCCTATTCCCTCAACCATAAGCAACCACTAATCTATTTTCTTTCTCTATAGATTTGCCTATTCTGGAAATTTCATTAAATAGAATCATACAATATATGATCTTCTGTGACTGAGTTTTTTCACTTAGCATAATGTTTTCAAGGTTCATCTACTTAATAGGATGCATGAATCAGTACTTCATTCTTTTTTATGACCTAATAATATTCCATTGTATGGATATATACCACATTTTGTTTATCTGTTCATCAGTGGATGGACATTTGGGTTGTTTCCACTTTTTGGGTATTATGAATAATGCTGCTGTGAACATTTGTGTACAAGTTTTTGTATAGACATACGTTTTCACTTCTCTTGGGTATACACATATGAGTAGAATTGCTAGGTCCTATGGTAATTCTCTGTTTAACCATTTGAGGAACTGCCAGACTGTTTTTCAAAGTGGCTGCACCATTTTACATTCCTACTTGCAGTGCATAAGGGTCTGATTTCTTCACATTCTTGCCAACACTTGTTATTATCTGACAGTTTGATTATAGCCATCCTAGTGGGTATGAAATGGTATCTCATTGTGGTTTTAATTTGCATTTCCCTGATGACTAATGATGTCCAGCATCTTTTTATGTGCTTATTGGCGATTTGTATATCTTCTTTGGAGAAATGTCTGTTCAGATCGTTTGCACATTTTAAAATTGAGTTATTTGTCCTTTTACATTGAAGTATAAGAATTCTTTATATATTCTAGATAAAAGTCCTTTTTCAGTTGTATGATTTACAAATTATTTTTCTCTCGTTCTGTGAGTTACCTTTTTCTTGATAATGTCCTTTGAAGCACAAAAATGTTTAATTTTGCTGAAATCCAATTTATCCATTTTTTTTTTTCTCTTATTGCTCATGCTTTTGGTGTCATGTCTAAGGACCCACTGCCAAATCCAAGGTCATGAAGACTTACCCCAGTATTTTCTTCTATGATTTTTATTATTTTAGTTCTATGTTTAGATCTTTGATCCATTTTGAGTTAATTTTTGTATTTGATATGAGCTAAAGATTGAACTTTATTCTTTTCGTGTGGCTATCCAGTTGTCCCAGCAGCATTTGTTGAAAAAGACTGTTCTTTCGCCATTGAATGGTATTGGGACCTTTGTTAACCTACTGAAGCTTAAGTTCCTTCCTCGTAGCCAGTACAGTGAACTTCTAAGTCCCAGACCTGTGTTCACTATTTTAGTACTTAGTGTTGTATTTTCTCTTTCTGGGAATAATTTTGTCCGTGCTTCATCTGCATTCCCTACTTCCTTCTACTTAGTCTTTTAAACTTCAGTCCCTACCTTTGCTTTCTATACACACAGGCTTGCAGCAATAGCAGAAGCTTTGTTGGAATGTGTTGTTTATTTTTCTACTGATAAGTAATATGAAGTCTGGATATTCTCTATCTCCTAGTAATGTGAAGGCATGGGTCATGTGTGGTTTTGTTTATGACCCTTCTTGATCTTAGGTTTAGGTGTTTTTTGAATGGCTATGTGGAGAAATTCAGATTCTGGTGGCCACCATTACCCTCTAGAACCTGGAGGCTCCACAGTTGATGAATACGTTAAATTCATTTGCATAAATATTTGAAACTCCTCATGATGCTTAAGTCTCATTTTAAAATAGCTGTGGCAACCTACTGAATGGGAGAAGATATTTGCAAATCATATATTTGATAAAGGGTTAATATCCCAAGTATATACAACTCAATAGCAAAAAAAATCAAACAATCCCATTAAACAAATGGGAAGAGGATCTAAATAGACATTTTTCCAAAGAAGACATACAGAATGCCAACAAGTACATGAAAAGATGCTCAACATCATTAATCATCAGGGAAATGCAAATCATAAACCACAATGAGGTACTGTCAGCTCATACCTGTTAAAATGGCTGTTCTCAAAAAGACAAGAAGTAACAAGTGTTTACAAGATTATGAAGAAAAGGGAACCCTGGTGCACTACTGGTGGGAATGTAAATTGTTGCAGCCACTACAGAAAACTGTGTATGGAGGTTCCTAAAAAAATTAAAAATACAGCTACCATATGATCCAGCAATTCCATTTCTGCGTATTTATCCAAAGAAAACAAAAACACTGATTTGAAAAGATATATGCACCCCCATGTTCATTGCAGTATCATTTACCATAGCTAAGCTATGGAAACAACCTAAATGTCCATCCATGGATGAATAGATATTGATGCTGTGATGTATATATACAATGGAGTATTATTCATCCATAAGAAATAATGAAATCTTGTCATTTGTAACATGGATGGACCTTGAGGCTATTATGCGAAAGGAAATAAGTCAGACAGAGAAAGACAAATACTGTATGATCTGACTTACATGTGGAATCTAAAAAAATAAACAAAAAACCAAGCTCATAGATACAGAGAAGAGATTAGTGGCTGCTAGATGCACGTGGGGTGCAAAATGGGTGAAGGTGGTCAAAAGATACAAACTTCTAGTTATAAAATAAATGTCATGGGAATGTACAGTATGGTGACTATAGTTAATAATACTCTGTTGCATATGTGAAGGTTACTGAGAGAGTACATCTTAAAAATTCTCAGCACAAGAAAAAAAATTCTGTAACTGTATGGTAATAGATGTTAACTTATTGTGGTGATCATTTTCTAACATACACAAATATTGAATCATTATGTTGTATACCTGAAACTAATATAATGTTGTATGTCAATTATATCTCAATTTAAAAAAAAGAAATCTGAAAAAAAAAGTTGTTCATAGTGTAGCCAAATTAAGCAAAGCATGTTTTGATTAAAAAAATTTATTTCTGGATCGTTAAAGTCAAGTTGATACATTTAATCTTACAGATTTTAGAGCTGTAAGGATAAGAACTGTGCTATTTTGTTTATTATCACCCTAAGTATGTAGCACCGTGTCTGGTATGTATTAGACAGACAGTAAACTTATTGAGTGAGTTAATAAGGCCTTTATTGAATAATTACTGTGTGCATGGTTAATAAGGGTTATTGAAGTTTAACATATTATATTTAATCTTAAAGAATTGATAGTTGGGGGAGCAAATACATACAGTCAACCTTCTATACCCATGGATTCTATCTCCATGGATTCAACCCACTGTGTATTGATAATATTTGAAGAAAAAAAAATTTCCATAAAATTTCAAAAAGCAAAATTTGAATTTGCCACATGTTTGGCAACTATTTACATAGCGTTTACATTGTATTAGGTGTTATAAGTAGTCTAACCATGATTTAAAGTATATGGGAGGAGATGCGTAGGTTATATGCAAAAACTATGCAATTTTATATAAGATACTTGAGCATCCACAAATTTTGGTATCTGCTGGGGTTCTGGAACCAACCCCCTATGGACACTGAGGGAAGACCGTATTGACCTTGCTTTCCTTCTTGACAAATTTGTTTCTCTTGGGCTCTGTAACAGTATATCTGCTTGATTTTCATCTACCTCTGGTGGCTGCTCCTTGTCATAATCTTTGAAGGCTCTACTTCCTTTGCATTTCTCCTAAATGTACACTTTTGTGTATTCTTACCTGGCCACTTCAGTTCACTTCCATTGCTTTAGTTGCCATCTGTACAACTAGTAATTTATATCTCTGTTGTAGGTTTTTCTCCTGCGCCCCAGATCCATTTGTCCAACTGACCGCTGTATATCTCCATGTGTATGGTCCATAGCTCCTAACTGAATAAATAACTTGTCCTTTTTCTCCTTAGCTCTGATCCTTGTCTAGGATTTCGCAAATCAGTATATGACATCAACATTTCAACCATTACCCCCCTCCCACCTCCAAATGTAGTCAGTCAGGTATACATTCCCTACTAAATATAACTCAGATCCTTCTACTTTTCTTCATCCTTACTTTCATTATGAAAGACCAGGTTGTGATTACCTGAGCCATTGCAACAACTTTCAATTTTGCTCTCTTCCAATATAGTCTCTACAGTGTAGCCAGAATAATTATTCTAAAATATGTCTGATGATGCCACTTCCAGCTTAAAATATTGCCTCATTCATTCCAGAAAATGGAATCATCAAGACAGATAAAGTATTTGAAGTAATGCTGGCCACAGACCGCTCTCACTATGCAAAATGTAACCCTTATATGGATTCTCCACAATCAATAGGTAAGCTTTGGATTTCTGAAAACGTCACAAATTTTACTCATTTACTCTGTAATCTTTGTAAGTAAAAATAGGCTGGGACCCAGATGTGTATCTAGTACCTTGCTAATTTGAGTTTTATGCCTTAGTAAGTTTCATAATCCCAAACTCACCCAGTTTAATAAAATGATGTTATATATGAAGTGTCTTTTCTATTTTCTTAAACGATACATATAAGAATTCTATAAAAATACTCTTAAAACATACTTTAAATGAAAACTTACAGTTTAAGCTATGTGCTGACTTTTCTTTAGGGTCTTCAGTGTTGACTAAGGTTGGTTTTTGCCTTAGCATCAATTTTAAAAATCAGTATTAAAGGGAATGTGTAACTAAATTATTACTGACTTCTCTGCTTCACTTGCCCTGAATTTTTTGGTTTGTGCTTGTTTTTAGAAAGTTCCATATTTAACTCCTTCTCCTGAAGCAGGTTTTGCTGAACTGCTGAGCCTTGGCAGTGGGCGCCTTTGAGGCTTAGAAGTGCCTCAGGATTCTGTGGGCCAGCTGCCGTGCTGCCTTCTTTTGAAGCACTTTAACAGTCAGCAGAGAAGATCCTGGGGAGCTTCTGAACCCCGAAGGCACCTGCTACCACCGCTCAGTGAAAATTGCTTCAGACGCAGAAGCAGGTAAATAAGTTTTGAGAGAGCAACACTGGAAGAAAAAACTAAAAGCTAAAAATGGAGAAAAGATTGTTTTAATTAACATTAGTTGATAGTGTAAAGAGTAAATTGAAGTAGCTTCTTAGTCTCTTAAGCTGCTCTGATTGCCAGTTTTAGTTTTTTTTAAGGTGCCAAAAATATGAAGCCATGTAATTTTGCAAGGATTTTGCATACTCTGTGATATATGGAAGCTTATTTTCTTTTTATAAATCTAAAGAAAAAACATCATAAAATATCAACTCAACTTAATGAAAGTCTTCCTTAACTAACTATGTGGGAGAAGAAAGTTTTGGAAATTGTGGGACTGTTGTACTGGGCATGCTAGCCTTCGGCATGATTATATTTTCTAATTTTTAACTGTGCATGACAGCACTGTAAAGTACAAAATAAGAGTTTTATTTCTTGAGATCATAAAAGTGAAAATAATTATTATGAAAAACAACTTATGGGTGTTAGAAAAGGAATGACATGGAGCATTTCATATGTTTTTACAGCTGAATGTATCAGTAGTTCTCTTCTTCTTTTGCAGGGTTCCAAGCAACAATCAGTGCTCCACACATGGTAAGTTAACTTTGGTCATTTGGGTACAAATGGATCACATTTTTCCTCTAAGAGTGCTTTTCTTCAGTAAAAACGGTTTAAAGAACATTTTTAACTTTTAATTATATGAGTTTTATCATCTATGAATTATGTAAATTGGTAATGAATTAATAAGAATAATCTTATTCTTAATACAAGATGTGTAGAAGGAACTCTTTTTGGTAGAAACTCATTAAAGTTTTTGGTGGTTGTCATTAGTATCTAATCATGTAAAAATTGTATATAAAAAAATTGGATATAAAAGGTTATTTACTTAGAGGTGAGTTAATTAAGGGAGAGAATATTTTTAAAATATAATAGACATATTAAAGAAATCTCAAGTTGAATAATGTTTCATATTTTTTTTGGATAATTCATTAGGGACTGGTCACGTATAGCAGTTATGAAGCTGTATAACTCTGAGAAGGACCTGTTTTAAGTTACTTAGCACTTTTAATCTGTTGCGAATTTTCTTGGGTTTTAAATGTCAGTTATTTGAATCAGTGCTCTATTGGTTTTTGGTGAAAAGAACAATAGCTTTTCTGATTCTCTGCAAGTATTTCGGGTTGGAGAAACTCTTATTTAAACTTAAAGCCTTCTTTATACTAAAATAAATTCTACATGTATATTCACAGTGAACTAATAATTTTATTCAAAGAAAAAAATAGGCAATGTATTTATAAATATTTAATAAAAATGACTTTTTAAACATAACAAAAGACCTAGAAGCCATTAAAAAACCTGATATATTCAATATTTTGAAACATTAAAATCTTGGATTTCTGTAGATGGAAAATATAAGCAAAATCAAAAGAGGAAAAAACTGAGGGAAATATTTGAAATACATATGACAGTATATGGCAAATCTCCGTATATTTACATATATGGAATACATATATACACATGTGTATGTGTGTATCCTATATATTAAGAAGTAAAATACTACTAAGCCCAAAAGGAAGTGGGTAAAGTACAAGAATGTAGTTCATAGAAAAAGAAATACAAATGACATTGGCATTTAAACAAATGAAAAGATGTCATCTTCACTTATATTTAGTAAATTGCAAATTAGCACTACAATAAAGTACCATTTTTCTCCTATCATCAGAAATCAAAAGTTTATTACTTTGTATTAGAAAAGGGAAACTGACAGTTAAATTATTTTTTTGGTTGGGAAAGTAAATTGATAGTGTTTTTGGAAGGCAATTTGGCAATAGCTAAAACATGTGAGATGAATATACCTTAGACTCTCCAGTTTTATTTCAAGATATTTATCCCATAATATATTTGCACAAGTACAAAATAACTGAGGATATTTATTGGTACACTATTTATAATAAAAAATTAACAGTAATCACTAATAGTCCACTAATAGTGGATGGTTAATAAATTATAGTAGATACATACAGTGAAATACTGTGAAGTGAAATGAATAAAGTTCTGTAAATACGAATATGGCAAGATCTTCAAGAAACATCATAAAAGTAGAGTGCAGAAGAGTATTTAGAGTTTTTCTTTTAGTTATGGAGTAGGAGTGGTTTTTGTACGCATTACCTAGTCAAAGAAATTAATGATTAACAAAAAAATTGTAGTCTTAAGATCCCTGAATACAGTTTGAAGTGCTACTTAAAAAGAAAAATGTATATGGAAGTATTCGTTTAATCATAAAAGTTATTTTAGAGAATTGGTACCCAACATGTTTGGGAAATTGCCTGGAGGGGTGTTTTTCAGATAAATGGGAAACACTGCATGAAATTTTTCTTTTCTCTGAAGTGTGGTGCTGAGTGTCCAGTTCACCACCAAATGAGACATGGCACTAACTCCACAGCAAATGGTGCATTTTTAAACAAAAATAATAGCTTTATTAAGATGTAATTTATCCCTTTTTAGTATACAGTTCTGTGGTTTTTAGTCTGTTCAGAGTTGTACAAACATTACCACTATCTCATTTCAAAACATTTTCATCACCTCAGAAAGGACCCCTATACCTGTTTAGCAGTCAGTTCCCATCCCTCATTCTTCAGGTCCTGGCAACTACTAACCTGCTTTTTGTTTCTATGTCATTCTGGACATTTCACATAAATGGAATAACACAATATGTGGCCTTTTATGACTGCTTTTTATATTCTGCACAATATTTTCAAGGTTTATCTATGTTGTAGCATGCTTCAGTATTTCATTTCTTTTTATTGCCAAATAATATTGCATTGTATGGATAGACCACGTTTTGTTTACTCATTCATCAGTTGATGGACATCTGGGTTCCTCCCTCTTTCTAGCTACTATGAATAATGCTACTATGAACATTAGTTTACAGGTTTTTGTGTGCATATGTTTTCAGTTCTCTTGGGTATATACTTGGGAGTGGAATCTGCTGGGTCATATGGTAATTCTGTGTTTAACATTCCGAGGAACCGCCAAACTATTTTCCAAAGTGGCTGCACCATTGTACAACCCCGCCAGCAATGTATGAGGTTTCCAATTTCTCTACTTCCTTCTCAACACTTGTTATTGTATGTTTTATTTATTTTATCCATCCTGGTAGCTATGAAGTGGTATCTCATTGTGGTTTTGATTTGCATTTCCCCAGTGATAATGATGTTGAGCATCTTTTCACGTGGTTATTGACCATTTCTATATCTGCATTTAATGAACCTCAAAGTCACAGGTTTGGAAGTACCTACAACCCTGGAATATTTTCCAAAGTCTTACTTACAGAAAAATGTGAAATGATGTCCTGGTAGCAGTGAACATATTTAGCATCCAGATATTGAACCCCAAATTCCCTTTCTTGCTAAAAGAGACTAGAGCTTCATGGAAAAGTGACTAAATTCCAGAAAGTGAAGAAGTACTCAGAGGCTAATGGGGTAATGTCAGGAGGACATAGGAGCAGGTTTAAAGAGACTCCCAGAAGCCAAACTGGGGACAATTTGAGAATCAAAAAATGGTAGATAGTGAAGATAATGGATTATAACACAGTGAATTCAGAAACAAAAATCTCTGAGTCCATAGGGATTTTAAAAAAAAATAGCAAGATGGGAAAAAAATGAAGAACAGAAGAATACCAATTAAGTGTGGAAATAATAATAGAATTTTAAAAATCAGTTCTTTGTAATTATCAGTGTAATAATTGAATTAGGCAAAGATCATCAATTAATCTAAAACCATTAAGAGGAAAGTTGTTGGGGAACAAAAATATCCATGTAGTCTGAAATTATTATTCGACTTATTACTTGTTAATTACAAAGAGAAAAATATGCCTTGAAAATAGAGTGATCTAGTGGTTACCACATTTACTGAGTGGTTGAGCTTGGCCAGTCCAGTAGTGAGATGGTCCAGTATTATGTGCATCCTGATGTGATGCAATAGGAGGTGCCCTGCAAGCCCTGTGTGGTGTTCTTGCTCAAGTTCTTTGATCTAAATCTAACCATGAGGAAATTGACACATCTAGAATGTTTGTGGTATTTTGTAGGACAACTGGACAGGTCTGTTAAAAGGAGTCAGTGTTCTGATAGACAAAGGAAAGTGGTGGATGGAACAGAGTTGGGGGAGAATATTCTAGATTGGCATATGCAGTGCATGAACTTTGAATGGATTGGTGGGGGGAACAGCTGTAAAGGAGGTTTGGGAGACAAATGAGGAAATTTGAGTGTGGTGTTTATGTTGGATGACACTAAATTAATGAGTTTCTTGAGTGTGGTAATGGTGATGTGGTTGCAAAGGCGGATGTCCTAGTTTGGTTTTTTGGCAGATGCGTGCTGAAGTGTTTAGGAGTGTAGTATTATGATGTCCGCAGCATATTTTCAGATGGCTTGGTAACATAGTATGGCACGGTATAAATAGTTGGTGACTGTATGAGGAGAAAAGGATGTTCATTGTATTTTCTGTGGGTTTGAAATTTCTCATAATTATAAAAATGAACTTTTAAAAAACTTAATTTTTAGATTTAGAGATGAGCCTGGATTATCCAGAAGAATATTAGCTGTAGTGATTAAAGCATGTAAAAAGCTAATAATTGTGATTGAAGGCCTTGACATTTTAAATCTGAATGGGACTTTAATAATAACTTAGCATACCCCTCTTTAAAAAAAACAAATCTTATGCAAATGTAGTACTGAAAAAACATTCCTGAGTTTCTTTTGGAATTAAGTTGGGACAGTACTGCCTATAGATTAGGGATTGGCACCTTAAAGAAGTCCCTTCTAGTCCTTTCATTTTTTGGACTCAGGAAAGCCCAGGTGTTACAGGAGTTATTTTGCTTCTTTGATTACTTCATACAAATATGATACTTGTTATTTTATTAATGGAAATTATTAAACTTTCAGGGGATACTGATCATTTTAAAAAATCCAATGAAAGCTTCTTCCTGAAAAAAGTTCACGAACTCTCTATTAGAGACTCCATTCTTCGGGCTAAGCCTCTTGTCTAAGAATAATAGCTTTGACTAAATAAAATGTCCCCAGTAGTTTCCTCAGTAAAAGTTAATCCAATGTGTCTCAATGAAACCTCATTAACTAACACTTTCTAGTTCCACTGGTTGATGTTCATAATGATGATTCAGAGATAGTATTCCACTGTATCATTTTGAAGCATCAAAGAAAGGTAAGGTTAGTCAGATATTTTTAAAATTTTTGAAACAATCTCAAACTTATGGGAAAGTTGCAAGGACACTGTCACGAACCTTTCTTTACTCCTTTTGAGAGTAAGTTGCTGAAATGATGCCCCATCACTCTTGAATACTTGAGGGTGTAGTGTATTTCCTACAATGGACATTCTGCTATACAACCAAAACATAACCATCAAAACCAGGACATGAACACTGACACATTACTACCATCTAATCTTCAGACTCCTTTTCAGTTTTTCCAGTTGTCCCTATGATGTCCTTGATAGCAGAAGGATCCAGTGCTGAACCACTGCTCTTTTAGTCTCCTTCCATCTGAACCAGATCCTCAGCCTTTCTTTGACTTTCATGGCCTTGACTCTTTTGAAGAAGTCAGGCCAGTTATTTTGTTGATGTCCTTCAGTTTGGGTTGTCTAGCGTTTCCTCATGATTCCATTCAGGTTATGCCTCTTTGGTGGGAAGATCACAGAAGTGATGCTGGGTTTTCATTACATGGTATCACAATACAATTTTGATTTGTCCCATTACTGATGTTGTTCACTTGATTAAAGGTGGTGTCTGCCAGCCTTCTCCACTGTAGAGTTACTGTTTTTGGCTTTTGTAATTAATAATTATTTTGTGAGGGGGTACTTTGAGATTCTGTGTCTGTTCCCTATTTATTTATTTATATCAGTATGCATGGTTTCCTGTCTTTTCCCTTTCCATATTTAACTTCTAACAGTGAAAAACATGGTTCCTTTTTCCTTGATATATTTATTTATTTGATCAATCCGACTGTATATAGCCAATTTCCCGCTGCTGTCACTTTCTCCCCCGACCCTTCTCATACCACCCCATCCTCCATCATTTATGTCTGACACCTGGCACTGGTCCACTGTGTTGTGCAGAAATCCTCCTCGTCTAGCTTGGACTCTGACTCCTGTTTGGATCTGCTTCCCTGTGTGAACACAGATGCCCTCCTCATCCTGCTTGGGCTCTGACACTTCTAACTGGACACTGCAGCTACTCTCTCTGCCACCTGGGTATGGGCAACTACCTTACTCAGCCCAACTTAATGGCTTTAGGATCGACTTGTTCAGAAAGGGAATAGAAGGGACAGGATACCAGGAGAAAAGGGAAAGGAAGGTAGTAACCAGAATTTTTTGATTAACCAAGTCATTTTGTTCTCTAACCAAGCAAAAGAGGGAAGCCACTGATTATTTGACAGTTATATGCAAGATTTCCTAAGAGAGAGTTTTTCCAAAAATACACTAAATGGAAGTAAAAGATCAACTAACTGTTAATTTTACCTTCACAAATGACTTTGAAGTATCTTAAAGAATAGCAGCATCAGGTCATTGAGCTGTAATGGTTGAATTTTCATTAATGTGAATATTATACCTTTTATTCATAAATCCTTTAGAATTTATAAAGTGCTTTCATACTTCATCACTTTTGTTCACAATGGTACTGCTATGGAGAAGGCAGAATAGGAACAACTTTTTTCTCTCTATTTTAATGATGTGGAAACTGAGGAACAATGAGCTAAAAATAATTTCCAAAGTCAAGGGGTAATAAATGCAGAACCAGTAGAATCCAGTACTTTGAACACTTAATCCAGGATTCTTTTTCATAGTACTAGTGGTTTCCACTCATTAGGCAAGAAGCTCTTTGCAAAAGAATCTATATGAAAAATTGAAAATTTTAGTTATTTCTCTGTTACCCTTTTCCCAAACACACCAACCACTGGTCTACATTTGTGTGTTACTCCTAAAGGGGTTCTGTGGAACCTTAATGACTTTCTGGAACATGGTCTGAAAATCCTCGGATTATATGAGGCTACATCTATTAATGGCCTTCTCCCCTTTTTACGTTAATTGTGGAAAAAGATAACCTTAACGTCTTTTCTTTTTAACTTTTTAATATGGAAAATTTTCAACACCACACATGCAAATAGAATAATATAATGAACGCTCAAGTAGCCATCACCCAACTTCAGTAATTACCAACAATTTGCTAATCTTGTCTTATATAATTGTTTCTCTTTTGCTGAAATATTTTAAAGCAATCCCAAACCTAATATTATTTTACCCCTAAATAGTATAAATCTGAAAGACTTAAAAGCACAACTACAATACCATATCATGACTAGCAATGTTCCTTAGTATTATCTTATATTTAGTCTGTGTTCAAACTTTGCCAGGTGTTTCAGAAAATTCTTTTACAGCTGATTTGTTTAAATCAGGATCCAAACAAGAGCCTTACATTGCACCTTTTTAGTCTTTTTTACTCTTTTTAGTCTCTTTTAATTTTAACAGTCCCCCTTTTTAAAATGCCATTTATTAATTGACAAAATTTGTTCATTTATCCTATAGAATTTCCCATATTCTGAACTTGGTTAAATGTTTCCTAGCGGTGTTTAACTTGTTCCTTATTTTTCTTTTCAAGAAAACTCCTTAATGATTCTTCTGTTCATCACATCAGGAGGTACATAAATGTCTGATTCTCCACTTTTAGTGATTGGAATAAATAGTATTTTCAAAAAATTTTTATTAAATTATAATATACACACAATAAAGTGCACGCATCTTAAGTGTACAGCTTGATGAATGTTTACGTGTGTATGTATATGTAACCACTACCCAGATCAAGATACAGAACATTTCCTGCACCCTAAGAGGCTCCCTCAGTCAGAAAGGCCTCTTTTCTTAGTCAGCCTCTATCCTCAAGGTAACCAGTATTCTAGCTTTTATCACCTAAGTTAGTTTTCCAGAATAGGGAGTTTCCATTCTATCCTCCATTTTGAATGTTAGCTGTTTCTGACGATTAAAAAAATTTTTTTTTTTAATTTTGGCATAATTTCAGACTTACAGAAATGTTCTAAGAATAGTACAAATGATTCCCGTATACTTTTTACCCATATTCCCCAAATGTTATCATTTTACTTCATTTGCTTTATCATTTATTCTTTCTCTCTCCTCCCTCTCTCCCTTCCCCCATATATATATATACATATATATATACGTATATATATATATATATATATATACGTATATATATACGTATATATATATATTTCCTTTTTCATGAACTCTTTAGGAGTAATTTGCAGGCAGAATGCTCTTTACCTTTAAAAATAGGACATTCACTTAAATAACCACAGTGCAGTTGTCCAAATCAGGAAATTAACATTGATTAAACACTTAGCCAATTTACAGACCTTAGATTTCATCAGTTGTTCTAATAATGTCTTTTATAGGAAAAGAAAGTTGCAGATCAGGAGTTTCATTCAACTGCCTTGTCTTTTTAATCTGGAACAATCCCTCAGTCTTTTCTTTTATGGTCTTGAAAATGTTTATGAATGTTATAGGCCAGTTATTTTATAGAATGCCTCTCAATTTAGGTTTGTCTAATGTTTCTCTTGATTAGATATGAGTTATGCATTTTTGCCTGGAATATCCCAGAAGTGATGTATTTTAGCAGATGTCATGTGATGTCAGAGTGTCCCATTATTGGTGATATTAACTCTAATCATCTGACTGAGGTCGTGTCAATCAGGTTTCTCCACCAAGAAACTTCTCAACTCCATTGTAAAGTTACTACTTTTCCCTTTTGTAATTAATAAGTGTCTGGGGCAAACACTTTGAGAGTATGTAAGTATCTTGTTACTCTTCAAATGATAATACACTAGTTTTAGCATCCATTTGTGATTTTTTGCCTCAATCAGTTATTACTGAAATGGTTGCCAAATGGCAGTTTTCTAAGTTCATCATTTCATCTATATTTAATAACAGTTGAGGGCTTCCCTGGGGGCGCAGTGGTTGAGAGTCTGCCTGCCAATGCAGGGGACACGGGTTCGAGCCCTGGTCTGGGAAGATCCCACATGCCGCGGAGCAACTGGGCCCGTGAGCCACAATTACTGAGCCTGCACGTCTGGAGCCTGTGCTCCGCAACAAGAGAGGCCGCGATAGTGAGAGGCCCGCGCACCGCGATGAAGAGTGGCCCCCGCTTGCCGCAACTAGAGAAAGCCCTCGCACAGAAACGAAGACCCAACACAGCCAAAAATAAATGAATTAATTAATTAAAAAAAAACAAAAAAAAACAAAAAAAAACCCCTAACTTAAAAAAAACAAAACAAAAACAGTTGAGAACAGTTTCTCCTTATTCTCCATTTATGTATGTATGGAAGGATGTATTTACTTACTGTCACTATGGATTCATGGATATGTATTTTTATCAACCAAGATCTGATAGTGAATGTGCTTATTGCTACTGGATCTGATGATTTTTAATAATGAATATACCAGGCATTTAAGGACAGCTTTTGAGATAACATTTATTAATTCTAACCTCATATTTTGGAAAAGCACTAAAATGTAAGTTTATAAAGAGGATGGAGTAGAGAAGGCTTTATTTCTTGGTTTGGTCCAAAGTATAACCAACATGATTTTATTTGATTTGTCGTTTATATATACTGTAAATATAAAAATATATATCGTTTGGCCCCCTTAATTCCACTTGTAGGAATTTGTCCTATAGATATACTTCATAAGATTATTAAAAAGGTTATTACATTATCTTACAGGTACACCTCTTAAGATTATTTTATCTCTTTTGTTATAGAAGATTGAAGCTAACTTAAATATCTCTCATCAGGTATATTTATTACTACAGTACATTCATACAAAAATATACTCTTCAGCCTTAAAAAAGAGTGAACACACTTTAAATAGTGATAAGGAAGCTCCTTCAAGGTATAATAAATTTATAAATGCATATGTATTTGCTTATATATGCATGAAGTGAATATGTTTGGAAGAAATCACTAGAAACTGGTAACATTGGTTGCCTTTAGGGAGTGAGACTGTTTGGAGATAGGGGTGAGATGCAGACTTTTCACTGTAAATCTTTTTGTAGCTTTTGACTTTGAATTAATTAAATTTAAAAAATTCGCACACTGGAGATCTAAAATTACTGAACACTTTATCTAAAACACAAGAATTTTAATCAAACAAGAATTTTCTTATATGTAATTCCTGTGTAGATATAAGTATATAATATGTTATGTTTTCATTGTTTTGGTAGATGACAATAGTAGAAAAATTGGTGACAAGCTAGCAACTTTATTTGTATGCCATGGTATATATACTTTATAGAGTCTTGAAAAAAAAATGAATACTTGCTTTGTTTTCTTTTGGCAGCATGCATATGCACTAGAACTTCTATTTGATCAATTGCATGAAGGAGCTAAAGCTCTTGATGTAGGATCTGGAAGTGGAATCCTTACTGCATGTTTTGCACGTATGGTAAGAGCTTTATTTACCATTCTGACCCCAACAGAAGCATATTATATGATTTGGCTGTGTATTGTTTTCACTAGCAGTTTTCGAAGGTTTTCTATGTTCCTTTTTAAATTCTATTAAGATAGCAGTTAGAATATGTATCACTTAGGATTTCTTTTTGTTGTTGTTGAAGTGACAGAACATTCAGTCAAAGTGGCAGAACTTGAAGGGAATTTATTTGGTTTATATAATGGAAAAGTCTAGAGGTATATCTGACTGACTTCTTGTATGGCTGGATTCAGAAGAAGATCAAATGTTGTTATGGACAATGGGTTTCTCTCTGGTTCTTGGTTTGACTTTGCTTTCCTCCACATGTTGGCTTCATTTTCAGATATGCTCTTCTCTGTGATCACAAAGTGGCAACCAGTAGCTCCCAAACTTCAGTCTTCCAAGTACTCTTCTGGCAGAACAAAATACAGCCTGATTTCCAAACACTCCTACAGGTTTATTGGGATTGAAGGAGAGCTTTTTTTCCATTAAGAAAAATGCTCTTATAAAAATGCGTTGTTTGTTATACTTCAGATTTTATCATCAGAGGCTTATCTGGTAAATGACTACCCAGGGTATAAGTCTGGAGGCCCACTCAGGCACCTTGAAGTCAAGGTTTATCTGTGTTCAGATAATCAAATCAGGTTGATTATGAAAAATCTTGTACCTGTAGGCCAGCTTGGAAGGGTATGGTTTAGTTAAGTTAGGATTTATGGATCCTTTAGGACTAGAATCCATTTAATTTGCTATGAATATGTAATTGGCAGACTACTGGAATGTAAGCTCCAGAGAGGTGGGAATTTTGTCTGATTTTTTTTCATTGATGTATCCTAAGCATCCAGAACAGTGCCAGGCACACAATAAGGATTCAGATATTTCTTTTCAGTTGTTTGACTTGTTTTGTACAAGTTAAACACTCACTAATGGGATGTAACCATATACTAGAAATGGTATTTAATTAATGACTTGTTCTCTATACTTGACATGTTTATGGTTTCAGAGGCATAATCATTTTTTAAAATATCATTAGATTTCTGAGTTATCTTTTTGAAAATGATACTAATCAGTGTTTTTCACACATTTACCATGTGTTAGTCTGTGTTCTCAATGCTTTTCCTGTATTCTCTTATTTACTCCTCACATGATTTATAAGGTATGTACCCCCTTCCTCCTCATTTTACAGTTGAGGAACCTGATTGATGGAATAACTTGTCAAGGTTATATAGTTGTAAGTAAGTGGTGAAACCTAGATGTGAACACAGGTGGTCTGACTTCAGAGTCTTTATTGTGTTAAATTTGTTTTACAATTAATATTTATACTTGGGGCCTTATGTATTTTTATATTTCCCACATGTGGCAGTAGAATCAGGTATAGAAATCCCTATAAAAAATTTTTTTATGTAACATTTTAATATTTAAAATCACACTTTTAAATGGAATTTAAATAAAAAATGGTTGCACTAATAAGTACCATTTAATATTGGTAGCTAAGTCCCACTTCAAGATCCTGGATTTAAAAATTAGAAATTGAAGAAAGCTATCATTTTTCTTAGTATTACAAGTTTTTGTAATTTATCCTAGCTTCTTAATTACTGAAATATCATTATTCATTTGAGGGTTATAGTTGAGAAAGTTGTATTTGCCAAATAATTTATAATAAACTGAGTGTTTAACAATCTAGTTGGAGGCTTAAGCTGTTTATTTGTCCTGATTTCTCATTGCAGAATATGACTTTGGATAAAGAAATACTTTAATGACGCTTTAGAAAAATAAACTTAGACCAGTGAACTACTGAATTATTCTTTCACTTCCAGGTTGGACCTAGTGGAAAAGTCATAGGAATTGACCACATTAAAGAGCTAGTAGACGACTCAGTAAATAATGTCAGAAAGGATGATCCAATGCTTTTGTCTTCAGGGAGAGTGCAACTGGTTGGTAAGTATCAGAAAACTTTTAAAATTTCCTCTCTGGAGAATTTTTATTTTCAGAAAAATCCCATGCAAGCTAAATAATACTCAGAGCTAATTATTGCATTTTTTTTAACATTCACTTTTAAGTACTAAGCAAGAAAAAGCAATTACTCTAAAATGTTACACTGGTTCTACCTTGACCATGGGTGACATGACTTAACTATTTCAGAAAATGCCATGTTGAGTTCTTTCTTCATTGCTTTTTAAGAAGTAGTATCAAAGTAACAAGTGTCGAATATAAAAAATTTAAACAGTGCAGAGATGTGTAAGATAAAAAAGCCCCTCTTTTTCCTCCTGAAGTTTTTTAGACATATAAATGTACATATGAATAAACTGCACACACACATGGTTTTTAAATTGACTCCTACTCTACATATTGTCCTTTAGGTTGCTTTTTTCCATTCAGCAGTATGCATGGACACATTTCCATGTGAGCACATTTTATATTGTGAAAAATAACAGACATCAAAATATGCATAAAACATAAATGTGAAGCTTAACAAACACCTGTTTAATCACCACACTGATCAAGAAATGGAACATTGGGCTTCCCTGGTGGCGCAGTGGTTAAGAACCCGCCTGCCAATGCAGGGGACACGGGTTCGAGCCCTGGTCTGGGAAGATCCCACATGCGGTGGAGCAACTGGGCCCATGAGCCACAACTACTGAGACTGCGCATCTGGAGCCTGTGCTCCACAACAAGAGAGGCCACGACAGTGAGAGGCCCGCGCACTGTGATGAAGAGTGGCCCCCGCTCGCTGCAACTAGAGAAAGCCCTAGCACGGAAACGAAGACCCAACACAGCCATAAATAAATAAATAAATTAAAAAAAAAAAAAAAAAAAGAAATGGAACATTATTAGTACCTGGAAAGTTCTCTGCTTGCTTTTTCCTCATCATGACTACCTCCCTTTTCCCTAGTCGTAACTAGTATTATTACTTTTATGCATTTACTACCTAATTGCATTTCCATAAGTGATGTTTAATTTAATCTTGAACTTCAGCTAAATGGAACCATACAGTATATATTCTATGATGAATGACTTCTTTTATTCATTATTATGTCTGTAAGATTCATCCTTCTTTTTGCATATAGTTCATTTTTATTGCTGTATAGCATTCTATTGTAGGAACATTACCAGAATTTGTTTATTAATGCTACTGTAGATGGATATTTTGGGTTGTTTCTGATTTGGAGATATATTCACAATGTACGTAAGTCCAGATGCTTACATACACTCATCATACAAGCACTCATTTCTGTAGGTGTGTTGTTACAGTTCATAGAGTGACCAAAGATACTGCAAAAACTGTTTTTTGAAGTGACTGAACCAACTTACATTCCCAACAGTAATGTATCAGGGTTCCTATTGCTTCACATCTCTACCAGTACTTGGTATTATTAGATTTTTCTTTTTGCCCACTTAATGTATGGCAGTATCTCTGTGATTTTAATTTTGTATTTTCCTATTAATCAGTGAGGTTGAACACTATTTCATATGTTTGGCCATTTGGATTTCCTCTTTTGTGAAATGCCTATTCAGATATTGAGTTACGTATATTTTTCTTTGATTTGTAGGACTTCTATAGACTAGCCCTGTGTCTATTTATACATATTATCAATCTCTTCTCCCACTCTGTGAACTGCCTTTTCACTCTCATACTGTACTTTTTTGATAAATAGAAATTCTTAATTTTAATGTAGTCAGACTTACCAATTTTTTTCTGGTGCTTTTTGTATCCTGTTTAAGGTACTCTGAAATCATGAAGATATGTCCTTATATTAGTTCTCAGAAGCACTATCATTTTAACTTTTCACATTTAGACCTTTGACCTTTGTGACGTTCATTTTTGTGTATGTGTGAGGTAGGGGTCCAAGTATCTATTTTTTCTTTGAATATCCAGTTGTCCCAGCATCATTTATCTAAAAATCTATCCTTTCCCTGCTTTAAATCTCCTATAATTCTTCACACTGGGTAGTTCTGTCTGAACAGATTTTTAAAGCATTTTTTTTTCTTTCAGTGGGGGATGGAAGAATGGGATATGCCGAAGAAGCCCCTTATGATGGTATTCATGTAGGAGCTGCAGCCCCAGTTGTGCCTCAGGCAGTGAGTTGGGTTTTTTCTGTGTTTGTATGCTTTATTCAACTAAAGCTCTTAAAAATTTATAGGAAATGACTTCTATTGATGTTCGAAATATCATCTATGTTACGTTGTGCTTTTTTTTTCTTTTTGGTTGACAGTTATGCTCAACTTTTTAAAAATTGAAACGGTGTGCATTTTAGTTGCAGTTAGTAGGCAGTTTTTTTTCATATGCAGACAGTTGTATAAATGACATGAAAATTGCTAAGCCCCAGCTCATGGCTGTCTTATATAAAGCACTATTTGATTCGGCTAAGAACTAGTACACCAATAGAATTGGGACAGTCCCTCTGGAGTTCATGATCTGATAATCACTTGGTGTATTGTTAAATACCAGAATGTGCAAGACTATGTTAGGTGCATGGGTAAGACCAGCAAGTATTTGTCATACATTTATCCTCACAAACCTTATGTTCTAGAAAAGCTGTGTCATACATGTATCAGCATATGATAGACATTGAAGGGAAAAGAAAACATGTACTGTAGGAGTTCAAGGGGGGGAGAGTATGTTGCATAGAATAGTCAAGGAGACTTCTTACAGGAATGGAATTTGGACTGAATCTTAAAGACTAGTAGGGTTTGCATAGTTGCAGTGAGAGGGAAGGATATTCCAGTAGTATATATTACGTAGTCAAGGAAATATTTAAGTACAAAATTGAGTTTTCGTTTTAGTAAGACTCTGATAAACTTATGTCAGCCCAAATATTCCTTGGCTTAGGTTTCTATTACATGTGATTTTTTCATAGTTCTTGACTAGATGGCAAGGGGCTAAAAGTGACACTGTCTCTTCCGCCCAGTCTCATCTACTCCCCAACCTGCAAGTGGTTTTTTTTGTGTGTTTACACAGTTATGAGAAGCTGAAAGTTAGGGGATTTGTTCTGGTCACTGACTTGTTATTCATTGGCTGAATGACCTTAGGAAAATCAACTGTTTTCTCTGACCCTGTTATCTGTTTGAAAAAAAGACCAAAGCAGTGGTTTTAACATATTTTAATTGAAGTATTAACATGATGTAGAAAGGTGTACAAGTCATAAGTGAATAACGTAATGAATTTTCATATATGAACACATGATCAGTAGATTTTTTAACTTTTTAAACTTTTTTTTTTTTTTTTTTTTTTTTTTAATATTGGCAGCCTAGTAGGAACAACTGAAATCTGAAACAGAACTGTGTTTAAATGAAAGGTCTTGGGTACAGGGCTCATCTTCCCCACTAAGACCGTAAGATGATCTCGAAGGGTATTTCTGGCTTTAGCTCAGAATGAATTTGAACATTTGTAGTAGCACTTGGAAGTATTGTTGGGTGGGGAGGCTCTTTACATCTGATTAAATTTGAAGATAGGCATGCTGAAGGGGCTTTCCAGTTTTAAGAGAATAAAGATGTTTATGCCTCCTTTGGATATCACCCCAAAACAACTAGAAAAACAAGAAACGGAAACACGAACTCCATATTCAGTTGTCTAGGAGATTATACCTTCAATCCTGAACTCTACAGTGTGTGAAGACAGAAAGCAGTTAGAGTAATAACTGACCTGGAAGGGTAAAGGAAGTTGAACCAAAGAGACTGCAGAGAGGGGTATCAATGCAGAAGCAGTTTGCTCTGCAGAACTCAGAAAAAGCTTAGAAATTGGAGGCATCAGGACCTTGGAAACCAGAGATGACGCTTTGGCCTGAAAAGAGGGGCTGCTACTTGAAATTCTTTATGAGGAACAGTTAGCCCTAAGCCCTAAGAAAATTTCTGAGAACTGAAAGACATGATTCTATAGTTTGAAAAGATCTATTGAGTGCCTAGTACCATGAATTAAAAAAAAAAAAAAAAGCCACAATATCACCATGAAATTTCAGAATGTTATAGCTAAAGAGAATATTCCAAAAGTTTCCAGAAAAACAAAATAGATAATCCGTTTAAGGGTCAGTAATCAGAAAGGCATCAGACTATAGAAAAGCAACATTAGAATGAAAAAGTCAGAGGCAAACCATCACAATTCTGAATTGAAAATGATTTCCAATCTTGAATTCTATACCCACACATATCACTAAATACATAGAATAAAGATAATTTTAGATTTGCCCATCTCAATCTCTGTCTTTAAAAATATTCCACATACTGTTTCACAGAATACTTCTGGAGGAATTGCTTTAATTATATCATTAAAAAATGAGGGAGTAGAGAGACATAGGAAAAACCGAAAAGAAGCAGCCATGGTATCTAGGAAAGTAGGACATCTTGTTCAAGAGAGAGGTGGTAAGAGTTCCCAGGATTCCAGGATTATTGCAAAGGAAGTCCCAGTATGAACGCTATGCAGCAGGCCTGGAGAATAACCCGTCCAGATTTAGAGCAGAGGAGGAAGGTACTAGAAGGGAGCCTACCAAAAAAGAAAAAAGAGCAGTTAAAAAAAAAAAAAAGGAAGGCAGGCACTAATTAGATAGATTTGACTGTGTGAAAATTTCATTAAGAAGCTGGGAGGGTACCAAGATTTAGAAACAGTTGCAAAGAAAATTAAGTGAATGAAAAAAGAAAAACCTTCAGTTTTTAACTGCAGGGAAAACAGCTATTATATAAGAAAGGAAACAATCATTGGGTACCTCTTGGCTCAGCTGCAAATTACATTTACACAGTCATAACTGAAAATGGTTTTAATAAAAAATTATGATATTGGTTGGATTGGGGGAAAGGAGCAGAATACAGTTGGCCCTCTGTATCTGAGGGTTCCACATTCAAGGATTCAACGAATCATGGATCGAAATACTCAGAAAAAAAAATTTCAGAAAGTTCCAAAAAGCAAAACTTGAATTTGTCACACCTGGTATTTACATGGTATTAGCATTGTATTAGGTATAATGAGTAATCTAGAGATGATTTAAAGTATATGGGATATATAGGTTATATGCAAATATTATACCATTTTATATAAGGAACTTGAGTGTCTGCGGATTTTGGTATCAGAAGTAAGGTCCTGGAACCAATCCCCCTTGGATACTGAGGGACAGCTGTTTATGTATGAGAGCTTAGTCCTCATCTAGCATATGATTTGAAATAAAAAAGGAAATATTATACAGCATGGTGACCAAAGTTACTAATACTATACCATATAATTGAAAGTTGCTAAGAGAGTAAACCTTAAAAGTTCTCATCAAGAAAAAAAAAATTTTTTTTTGGAAAAAATACCAAGAAAAAAAATTGTAACTATGTGTGATAATGGATGTTAATTAAACTTATTGTGGTGATCATTTCACATTATATACATATATCAGATCTTTATGTTGTACACCTAAAATTAATACAATATTTTTATGCCAATTATATTTCAGTTAAAAAAAATAAAAGACATGCTTTAGAAGTAAGCACTACAAAAGAAGACAGCTAAAAGGATTTAAAATGAGTGGATTTAGGGAGCAAGATTGGAGTAGGGGGAAGAAGTCTGCTATTTTTTCATTAAAAACCTTGACATTTAGAAAAATTAAAAGGGAAAAAATAAGGTAGACTTGCTGACAACAAAAATTTTAATTAAAGACACCCTTCCCTGGGATAATACTATCCAAAGTAAGGTTTCTTCCTTACTGTTTTTGATCAGTGGTCACCTGTCAGGCTACATTCAAATTGTGACATGCGACTTAAAAATTTTCTGACTAGAGGGGCTTTCACTGAGTAGTCTTGGTTCTTCATTGACAGGGCGTCCTCGTTCTAATGCTGCAGAGACTCCAGCCCTACCTTCCTTCGTCATGTCATGGTGCCAGTAATCCTAAGTTCAGTCATAAAACCAAGGTTCCCTTATTTTTGGTTCAGTGATGCCTTAAATTCTTAGATAGGATAGGGATTCCTTGCTGATTTTCTACACTTCCCCTCCTCCCCTCCAAACTATAAAGATTCAAAATAGGCATACAGGAATTGAAATTCCTGTCTTGCCTTTGACCTTCCCAAGAGGATAGTCCTACATTATGTGGTTCAACTCAAACATTTTGAGCACTGCAGTTGTACCAGGTACTGTGTTAGATGCTAAGGGCACAAAGATGAATAAGACACAGTCCCTGTCGTCAGAGCATTTGTACTGTAGTAGGGAAGGTCAGTAGGTAAATGAGTGAGTGGGTAATTGAGTAACAGGTTTAACAGTGGAAGTCTGTATGTACTAAATAAAGTACATTTCTGCTTTCTGCCCATGGACACTGAAAGTTGTGTATAGTGATATAAAATGACTATTAACATAAAATCTATAGCTTGGTGTGTATGTGCTTTTCTTTTTCTTTTAGCTAATAGACCAGTTAAAGCCTGGTGGAAGATTGATATTGCCAGTTGGTCCTGCAGGTGGAAACCAGATGTTGGAGCAGTATGACAAGCTACAAGATGGCAGTGTCAAAATGAAACCTCTGATGGGAGTGATATACGTGCCTTTAACAGATAAAGAAAAGCAGTGGTCCAGGTGGAAGTGATTTTATCTTCTGCTCTTTCTTCTTCCACACATGCAAGGTGAAAGGGTGTGGATTTTAAGAGATTAGACTACAAGAGCCGCTTTTTTGGTTGTCACCTTTCTGCTGCTCCATTTTAACATCAGAAATTCACTACATTAAAAACGTAGAAAAATTTTGCATGGTCTGTCCTTCTTTTGATTTAACTCATCTTTGGGAAAGGGGGGTGAGACTTGGTTGGCACAAAGGTGTTTTTCTTTTTAAAGAGGCTTTCAGCCACACTTTCTAAAATTATTTTAGTATCAGCCACCCTGTTTCTATATTTGCAACTCGTTTTTATAGCTGCTGTACGGTCATGGAAACAAAGGCTGTCATCTGAAGAGAAGGGGTCATCATTTCCTGCCCCAGTTCATCTCTATTATACCATTGTTGTAAAGAGAAAGAAGGGAAAAGATACTCTTGTCCCAGTTTTCAAAGGTGTCAGAATCCCAGAGAGGACATTCTCCCTCTCAGCTTGATTTCTCTCTTTCAATCAGGTTCATAGACGTCTGACAACCTGTGCCTGTTTTACATTCCACTCTTGTTTCAGAACCACTATAAGGAAGAAACTCACCATTTTATAGAACAGGCTGGCCAATTTTTAATCTACTCTAAGTTCCCGGAGAGGGGAGGGGATTCTGTACGTGAGTGCCCAGGTCTCACACACCTTCCCAAAGGGCCAGCAGCATGCAGCCTAATCTTCAGTACCGCATGGCTCGTTTTAACGCCCACTTTTGTCTCTATGTCTCAACATAATCTGGGTTTTTCGTTTGAAGCCAAGATTTCTCTTTTTCCTCTCTTCCTTCTTTCCCTTCCCACTCTCTTCAGTGGGAGGGAGTGAGATCAGTAAGTAAGAGTGACATTAGCCAAGACTACTTGAAATTAAATGCCAAAATAAGAAAGGCCTTACTGCTTCCTTGTTTTAGAATCTACTTTTATTTGACAGAGGTACTTATTTTAAGATGATTTCTTAATAAGTAAACTGGTGATTATAGGTTTAATAGACCTCTCAGTTTTGTTTTCTGGAAAGAGGAAAGGCACCTTTTGAATGAATGGTAATGGCAAAAATGGTAATGAATCTAACTCAGTTTGTTCAAAACTGAGTTTTACTTTTGATTAATTTTGATTGCCCATTTCTGGGATACCTTACTAGGAATTGCATTTTAGTTCTTCACCTAATGTAGTTATAGCTATTTTCTTTGAATTCTAACTGGAGCACTGCCACTTCTTTAAAAAAAAAAGTTTTAAAAAGCTATCAGTCTTGTCAATTAGAATCAGATATAGTTACGAAGTTCATTTTGCTTCTAGTGTGGTTATATAACTACATAATTGTATGATTGCTGCTGTATAAAAGGGGCAAACATATCACTGAAATTACTGAAATTTGGTATCAAGTAAGAGTTCAGATTTTCATTAATAAGTTTAAAATTTCTCCTTTTATACACATTATTAGTACCATAATTTAATGATGAAGGAATTACAAAAAGGATTTTTGTTTTTATAACCAGAGGTGGATTTAGCTTGAAGCTAATGAAACTTAAGCTTCAGGGCCCTCAACTTGCTTTGGGTCCTTCATGGCCTTATACCAAATTTTATATGCATAGTCTTATTTTTAGTCTACCTTTTTTTTTCCTTCATAAAGAGGTTCCCCCCTTACCCAATTATATAAGCTTCAGGCTTCCACACACCTGTATTTTACCCTTGATAAGACTAAACTATTTGTATTAAATTTAGAATAATTTTTAAATCTATGGACAATTGTTCAATCATTTACCAAATATTTAAATATATATATACACTTGGTTTTCTTTTTGGCCTTCAACTTTTTAAAACATTGAGCAATTTTACATGTATGCATCATTGGAAAGTTTTCTCTAGTTGTACTAGGAGGACTTTCTAATTTTTTCTATTGCAAATTTTCTGTTTGTTCAAACACGTTTTCCGATATCCAAAGATGTAGTTCTAATTACAGAGATAATCAGTTACTTAGTTGTAAATCATGAAGTTTAAAGAATATGAAGGTAAAACAAAATCTGGAAACGAAATTGGAAAAAAACAACTGCCACATTAAAAAATTAATTTGTACTGAAAGAAATTACTAGAAAATAGGATGTTTGCAAGGGTAAAACATCAACGGTTAACTTAAAATCTTAAGAGACCATTAATCTGCTATTTCTGTTTGTGTTCATAAACTATCAATCAGGGTCACAGGCAGGAAACAGAAAGTGTGCTCAGCTAGGATGTTGAAGTGATTTTAATGAAGGGACTATTCAAAGAAATATGGGAAAGGTTATGGGAACCAGTAAAGAATGTGACATACCCAGGGACCAGGGGTTCCCAGGGTGATAGTAGGAAGCTATTACCACTCTAGACCTAAAGGTAAGGAAACAATTTTACTGGAACCCACTGAGAGCAGGGACAGCAGAAGCGGGGGTGGGGTGTGGTCACTGACAGGAGCTGTAGCAATAGAGGGAAGCAGCTACTCCCACATCTATGAATCACCTCAATTTTCTCTCCTCCCGCCCTCTTCTCTCTGCCAGGGCATCGTATGGGGCAGACTTAACTGGAAGTCAGAGAGGAAGAGGCCCTGTGCCAGATGTAGTCTGAAGTCAGCTCTCACCACCTCTTTCCTTCCCCTTTCCTCCCATGCAGCAAATACCTCTGCTTCTTTTTATTTTTTTTAAATTAACTAATTAGTTAATTTATTTTTGGCTGCGTTGGGTCTTCGTTGCTGCGTGCTGGCTTTCTCCAGTTGCGGTGAGCAGGGGCTACTCTTCATTGCGGTGCGTGAGCTTCTCATTGTGGTGGCTTCTCTTGTTGCAGTGCACTGGCTCTAGGCACGAGGGCTTCAGTAGTTGGGGCACGTGGGCTCAGTAGTTGTGGCTCGTGGGCTCTAGAGCGCAGGATCAGTAGTTGTGGCGCACGGGCTTAGTTGTTCTGCGGCATGTGGGATCTTCCCGGACCAGGGATCAAACCTGTGTCCCCTGCATTGGCAGGCGGATTCTTAACCACTGCACCACCAGGGAAGTCCCCCTCTGCTTCTTTTTAAATTTAGGTGTGGAATAGATTTGAGAGGACATCTAGTTTTTGTGTGCCCTATTTCTATCCCCGTCAGGCTAATCTATGCTTAAACTGTTCTAGACAGGAAAAAAAAGAAAAAAGCCTTTGTTTTAAATTGCCTTTGGAAAAGCAATATCTAATACTTTTCTTTGGCAATTTGTTCTGTTGTTAAGTTTGTTAAATATTTTTCAGTGTGAGGACCTTCTTAATACATCATTGATTCAACAAGTGTGTGCGTGCCCACTATGTAGGCACTGCTTTAGGGCCAGGAATATACAGCTGTGAATTTGAAACTGACCATTCTCATGGAACTAACAGTCAAGTAGAGGATCCAAAAAAAATCCAAAGACAAGACAAATAGGCAATTAGAGTGTGGTGTGTTGACTCTGCCTTGAGGGTGGTAGGGAGTGACTGTTTAAGCCAGGCAGTGAAGCAATCAGAATTCCATTTCAGAAAGATAATTCTGGCAGTGGGGTAGAGAGTAGATTGGAAAGGGACAAAACTAGGGTCAGAAGTAGGAGGTACCCGTAGCAAGTCAGGGGTACAGTGATGGTGGCCTGAATTAAGGCAGTGGTGGTAAGGATAGAATGTGGTTAAAAAGCGTTGCTTACATTTTCTCAGCTCACATGAGAATTATGTAAAAAGCTCCCTAGTCAGTTTCTTGCCAGGCTAGATGATTTCTGTTCTTTCAAATTTTCTTCAGGATTAATTCAAGAACTCATCCTAGTGCTTTCTTACAAACATTCTCTTGTTTCTCACCAGCTTTCCATCCTTCTCTAACTGAGGCATCCAGAGCTAGTTGGAGTGCTCTGTGAGAGTGAGATCCAATCTTTTCTTGGAAGGTGTGATAGAAACTAGATGGAAAAAAAAAGAGAACTTAGTGGGCATGCTGAATTCTAGTGCCAAATAAAGCCCAAAACTTGAATGTAGACTTTTGTCCCTTTATACTTGGAAAAATGTTCCTTGTGATTTTGGTGGATTAATAAAAGGGGAGAGAATGTCAGAGAGATAGGCTATAGACTTAGAATCTGTGGTATTATGTTCAAGACTATGGATATGTAATAGTTGTATTAGTTGCTTTGTAAACTTAATGAGTTTTTAATTTGTATTTTATTTTATACAAGTATATTTATTTTATATATCTAGAAATCAACATTTTGTTAATCTTCTGGTAAGTTTTATTTTATTTTTGTTTTTAATAGCCACAAGAGTCAGAGGAATAAGTCCATCTCTGGTTTGTGAAACTGAGGAATGTTTCAGGGTTCTCATTCCATAAGTACTTTGTCTATCGATGTCTTCTTAAAGTGCCATGTACACATGAAAAAAATGTTATGAATTGACTGGCATTTCTAGGATTGACAGTTTAGGTCCTAGGATATCCAGCTGATCCTGTGTTCCATATTGTTCTATACTGTCCCTTTTTAATTTCTTTACATATGTTATAGCATTATGATATATTTTGCATCCTTAAAGGCAGGAATATATTCTGTTGCTTTTGGAATTCTTTTTATGTCTCTCATAATGCTTTGTACAAAGTTAATTGTACAAAGCTTTTATTACCTCAGGAAGCCCATTAATTAGAAAATGTTCATGGATTTTGATTGTTACTTCCTGGTAGTACATATTTTCAGTTGTTCTTGATAAAGAATATATAATACTAAATGTTAGTAACTTAGAGTTATTAACCTAATAATTAAATTATATATAATTACTTATTATACAATAAAGTAACAAATATATACAGTTATTAATCTAATGAAATATTAGCACATATATACAATTTTAAAGAGCCTTTTTAGAAATTTAGGATGTACTATTTTTTACTGTAAATGATCTATGCATGTAAGTCAGATAAAGAAAAATATGGTTATGTAGAATTTTAAATATTAGGAAAAATTAATAAGGTTAATGGATTTTGGAGTCTTAGGATGTGACAAGGTTATACTTGCCATGGCAGCAAATTTTTGGTTTTCCTTGGCACCCTAAATGTTACAAACTCAGGTCTGTAAACTTGATTTCTTTTCCTTTTTTTTGGAGGGGTGTGCTATAAATAGCCTTCTATTTGTTTTCAGCAATACTGTTCCTGACTACCAAAGTAATGTATATGCATTGTAAAAATAGGAAAAAAATACAAAGAATAAAAGTCACCCATAATCCCAGAATCTAGAGGTAACCTCTTATTAACATTTTGTAGATTTTTTCTTCTTTTATCCATAGATCTGTATAAATCTCTTTTGTAATCCTGAGATCATATGGTAGCATTATTTTGTAATCTCTTTTTGTTTAATAAAATGTCATCAACATTGTCCCACATCATTAAACATTTTTTAACAATATGATCTTTTCCAGTTATATTGAGATATAATTGACATATAGCATTGTATTAGTTTTAGGTGTACAACATAGTGATTTGATAGATGTATATATTGCAAAATGATCACCACAGTAAGTTTAGATCTTACATCCAAGTCTTGAATCCATTTTAATTTTTTTGTGTGTGGTGTAAGATAGGGGTCCAGTTTCATTCTTTTTCATGTGGCTGTCCAGTTTTCCCAACACCATTTATTGAAGAGACTGTTTCTCCATTGTATAGTCTTGGCTCCTTAATTAATGGACCATATATGCATGGGTTTATTTGTTTGTTCCATTGGTCTCTGTGTCTGTTTTTATGCCAAATACCATACTGTTTTGATTACCATAGCTTTGTAATATAGTTGGAAATCAGGAAGTGTGATGCCTCCAGTCTTGTTGTTCTTTCTAAAGATTGCTTTGGCTATTTGGAGTCTCTTGTGGTTCTATACAAGTTTTAGGATTGTTCTATTTCTGTGAAAAATGTCATTGGAATTTTGATAGGGATTATATTGAATCAGTAGATTGCTTTCGGTGGTATGGATATTTTAACGACATTAATTCTTCCAATCCATGAGTACGGAATATATTTACACTTATTTGTATCATCTTCAGTGTCTTTCATTAACTTTCTATAGTTTTCAGTGTACAACTCTTTCACCTCTTTGGTTAAATTTATTTCTAGATATTTTATTCTTTTTGATATAATTGTAAATAAGATTGTTTTCTTAAGTTTTCTTTTGATAGTTTATTATTAGTATATAGAAACAGCTAATTTTAGTTAGTTGTCGTCTGCAAAGAGAGGCAGTTTTACCTCTTTCTTTCCGATTTTGATGCCTTTTATTTCTTTTTCTTGCCTAATTGCTCTGGCTAGGATTTCCAGTACTATGTTGAATAAAAGTGGCGAGAGTGGGCATCCTTGTCTTGTTCCTGATTTTAGAGGAAAAGCTCTCAGCTTTTCACCGTTGAATATGATGTTAGCTGTGAGCTTGTCATATGTGGCCTTTATTATGTTGAGGTATGTTCCCTCTATACCCAGGTTGTTGAGAGTTTTTATCCTTTTCCCTTTTCAAAAAAATTTTTAAATGGAGAGGATATGTACTGTATTGCTGGGCAATAAGGATATTTATTGACAAAATCCTTAATGCCTTGCAACAGGTAAATAAAATGTAAAATTATTAAAAAAACAACAATAGTATCTTTAATCCATATTTTAAAAAGCACAAGAGAATTTAATTTATGAATAGAGCACTTTGCAAGTGAACTCTTTGAAGATTAAGTACTTTAATGCTTGCATGAATTTAAGTAAAAGCTGTTTTGTGAGAATTACAGTACTTAAATTATTTGGAAGACTATATTAAGAGGAACAAGAACTGATAACTTATCATTTAACAGATAATCCAGTGCTGTATGACAAACACAGCTTATGGGAGAAGTCATTTTAAAAATATTTTCTTGCACAATTCATAAATTCATATTTTATAAAAAATACTGTACTGGCCAATAATCCCTTAATTCACCTACCTGGGAAATTTTAGCTCTTTATTTACCTTCCCTTCAAATTTATTTTAACAGCTTTTAAAAAACTTAAAAAATTTTATTATAGACAAGTTGCAAGAATAGTACAAAGAGCTCCTGAATCTCTTCATCCAGAGTTATCGATTATTAACATTTTTCCACATTCCTTTTCACTCCCTCTTTATATATATACATACATGTAACATTTTTTCCTAAGTCATTTGAGATTTAGTTGCAAACATCATACTTCTTTACCCCTAAAGTACTTGAATCTTTAACAATGTTTTTTTTTTTAACTCAGATTACCCTCAAATAAGAAGCTTTTAGGCTTTTCTGGTAGCTTTATTTTTTCACTTTTAACAGCTTTATTGAGGTATAATTTATATACCATACAATTTATTTTAGACTGCATTTTTATTCCTTCCTTCCTCTCACTGGCAGTTGCTGGTACAGTGCTGCACCTGGCTGAGCGAATGGTTTCTTTTGGAGCTGATAAAGCTGCCTTATGAAATCAGCTGACAGGTATATTATACCTACAGATGATGCGTTTTCTCACAAAGAGTTTGGGTTGAGATTGACCCACTCGACAATTGCTAACAGATACCCTAAACAAAAGACTAAATTTTTGTCCAATTTTGTGAATGTAGCTGTAAAGAATTATCTGAACTCTAAATACTCATTATTATTTTACAATAAATAGTATTAGCAAGATCCTGGATCTAAAAGTTATCATTTCTCTGAATATTTGGTCTTGAAGGAAGAAAGTTACTTTTGAATTAAAAAATAAAGAATTCAGGTCCTTTAGTTTTCATTCTTCGTTCTGGAGTAGCACGAAGGATGTCTGAAATGGCTGATTTCCATTTTTGCTTTGACTTGGATCATTTGCTCAGTTTTGTTTTTGTTTTTGTTTTTAATAATGCTTGGGGATCAGTGTATTCTTACTGATTTATTAGTTGTATCTAAATTATTAGAAAGCCAAGTTTTGTAATATGTAACTCCTACTTATATATTTCTCTCCTTTTCTCCCCCCCAGGGACGAACTGTAAAAGCAACATCAACTTGACCAGTATATAATATTACAGTGGATTGCTCATCTCAGTCCTCAAAGCTTTTGAAAATCAACAGCATCACAGCTTGTTTTGGACTTTCTTACACTATTTTCAGCATGAAAATGTGTGGTTTTGCGGGGTTTCTAATTCTTCAAAGAGGCACAGAAGCCAAATTGGTAGAAGAAAGATGCAAATATAAATTTGTGTATTATTACTTTAACATGCCCACGTTTTACTTTAAATGTTAAAAGAAAGGGTTCTGCAAAATGGAAAACATAGTTTGTGAATTGATTTTTGAGGAGTGGTTTTTCTTTTCTTAGACACTTAATTCTGTTCAGATGTTAATTTATCAGATTGCTTTTGTGCATCAGGTAACACCACCATTCATAAGTTAAGATTCTTGGTTTTTGGGTGTATGTTAGATGCTACTAAGAAAATAGAGATGAGCTTCCTTTTTAAAGCTTTTGATGTGGTGTCATAGAATAGCATGTTGTAGATACAATCGGCTGCTTTGTTACCTTAAAACTAAGCATTTGTAAATATTAAAACTTAAGAAGATGACAGGTGATGTCCCTTAAAACACTCAGCTGTTCAGATTGGACATAACTGACATAGTTCTTCCTTTCTCTCTTTAAAAATTCTAGGAGACTTGTAGCTCAGTATTGTTTTCCTGTTTCTGATTTGCTGCTCATAATGTACATGGATTTAACATGCTGTGTAAGCTGCGTCCTAGTCACTGAACAGTTGATGCAGTGCTGCTTTGCCAAATAAAGTTAAAAGTGAAAGGCATTGGCGGTGTTTGAACATAGAAGAATCGCGTGTCCACCAGGTGTACAATGCCAAGATCACAGAGAAAAGGTGGTTTCTCTGATGCTCCATTTTGTGAAATCTGAGCAGGTTAAGAGCATTAATCTAACTGTACATTTGTGCAATGTGACTGCGTTTCTCAAGGACAAGAGCGACACCTCATTTACTATTGTTCTTTGCTTAACACAGGGCCTCTTGTAGATGTACAATAAGTGCTGAATGAATGAAAGAATGAATGAATGCACTGACTTAATGTCAAGAAAGAACAGGGTTGAGGATAAATTTACCAAAACCCATCCATTACCTATAAGTAGATTTATTAATATAACGACTGTAAAATGAGTTTCTAAGAAGGCAGTAACACGTTGGGATCTTGCTTAAATGTTGTGATTTTATACCTTTATATTAGGATCTTAGTTTTTCTAAGGGTTCTAGAACTTGAAGAGATATAAGCTCTAGAGCTAGCAGAACTAGCACTCCCAGCAAAGCCCTTCCCTCTGCTGTGTGCAAGTGTGTATGATTCTGGCAAATAGATCCTTAGTGAGGGGATGAGGCACCTCTCCCCACATCTTAAGTTAAAGTCTTAAATATTACTTCTTTGAAAATGGCTTTTAAAAAATTATGCATGCATGTTTTTACCAGTGTCTCTTCTTGGGCAGGGTCTTAGGTACAGGAAACTTGCATTAGTTGGTGGCCAAAACTTGTGAATTCGTTGCTGGCTTCAGTTTGCTGTTGTTATTGTTGCTTCTGGACTCAGGCCATGAACCCTTTTGATGCAGGACTCTGTCATTTGCGGGCGGTAGTTTCAAACATCAAGAATTCTTTAGGACTTTAAATTAATTCTTCAACTTATTCACTAGCCTGTATCCTTCCTAGCCATTATCAACATTTTACTCTATGTAAGTCCCTTTTTTAGGTCTTGGGGATAGAAAAAGGCCCTTACTCTCAAGAAGTTTGCAGTCTGGTTGAGGGGACAGTTTATAAATCTGATAAGACAAACTAAGTGGCATCTGATTGGTACAGACAAATGCTATGCCAAGCATTGCTCTTGGACTTTAAACTTTTTGAATTAAAATTTTTAGGGACTTCCCTGGCGGTCTAGTGGTTGAGACTCCACGCTTCCACTGCAGGGGGCACGGGTTTGACCCCTGGTCAGGGAACTAAGATCCTGCATGCTGCGTGGCGTGGCAAAAAAAAAAAAAATTTTTTTTTTAAATGTTGAATAAAGAGGAATGGATTTTAGGGGAGCATCAATAAATGGGTAAAGATGGAAATAATGAATTTAATTCTATCTATGAACTTTTCTCTTGAAAAGAATTGAATTAATATATGTTTTGGTCAGAGAGAAGAAATGTCTCTTTAATCTTTAGTATTCATAATTTCTAAAATATTTTAGCATTTCATTTTTCCTTATTAGAAGGACTTCTTTACATAATACAAAGGACAACAATAAAAACATTTTTAGAAGTTCCAGCCTAGCGGGGTCCTGTTGAAACAAGGTGATTTTTACAGATTTGATTTTATTAAAGCCAAATCTAGCTCTCAATTAAGAATTAAATTAAGAATTCTATTTTCTAACGAGGGCTTCAACCCTTTCCCAAGTAGTATTTAAAAATGACATTTGGGTTAAAAGTATACATTAACATTGTACAAATATTTTAAATCCCACTGCCCTAATTTTTGAAATCTGCGTTGTTCAAAAAAAAAAGTTGATTACACTTTTAAATTGACTACAAGCTACTTATACTAAAGCATCTTAAAAATTCAATGTATTTTAAAATACAGTAACATTTTAAAATAATAATACTCATGAATTCTTTGAAGGTATTCTTGGCATCTGATTGTCAGCAAGGAATAAAGGTCCTTTAATTTTGTTTCGTTAGAGAGGTAGCCATTTCTGATTTTCAGCTAAACGTTAACAAATTTTCTAATAGTTTGGTATAGCACTAAAATAACTCATGACTATGGTAATTGAAAACTAGTATTGCAAATGAAATAACAAATATGGGTTATTTTTTAAATGTTCTAAATGGGTTCAAAAGGCTAATAACTTAGGTAAGCAGTAAAATTCTTTCAGGGTATAAATCATTTCCTACAACTTACTGTGTTCTTAAAGAACTATATTCAGTAAAACAAACAAGTTCTAATCAGCTTTCAGTTTCCTGTCTCAATTTCTCCTACCACTTTCCAGGAAGATGACAATATTTTGTCCCTGTTGTACTGAAAGGGTGGTCCAAATAGAGTGCCACTAAAAAATCCTGCTTGAAGACAACTGGCTGGCCCATGGGGCCCAAGGAAGTTTGTGTTTATGAATTATAATGTACTAAAAAGGAAAAAAAGTCTGATAATTTCCTTTTGTTTAACCCTTCTCATATCATTGCTACAGTGGTAGTTGTTGGTTCCCCACTTTAGGCTTTATCTTTTTAACTGACTTTGTGTTGCTGGGGCCAGGACTCTGAGAAGTGCTCCCTCGCCTTAGTGCCAGAGTGCTGTGCTGGGCCAGTGAAACCCTCCCCTCTTCCTCATTCTCTCTTTCCCTTTTCCTGTTCTTCACTTCCCTTTCCCTCCTTTCCTTTCCTTTTTCTTTCCTAACGTGAGAGGAAGTTCTACGGCTGCTGGGTCTCAAGAACTCACTGTCACTTGGGTGGAGTGTGCCACCAGGATGGGCATCACAGAATAACACTTGTGGCCAAAGGGCAGGTGACGGCAATACTGAGGGCACCTTAAGCATAAGAGGCAGCAGTCCAAGGGCCTAGGGCAGCTGAGGACATTTGTATTTGAATTCCATGCCCTGAACACTTTTTACTGTGCCCTTTAAAGGACTGCATCACACTGAGTAATTTGTTTTGCCAGCATTATTTGTTTATTTTAATTTTTAGGTGATTATCCTGTCAGGATTTTGCCTAGAAATTACCTTATGGATCAAAGAGCCTGCAGAATTTCCCTGTTAACACTACTGTATCAGTTTTAAATCAATAGTGAAAAGGATATTTTCTAGGGAAAAAGACCTATGCTGCCACTGTCCAGCATCACGAGAGAGGATGTACAGTAGGCACATCACTAGCCCAGGAAAAAATCCAAGTTCAAAATTCCAAGTATGGTTTCTACTGAATGTATCACTTTTGCACCATCGTGAAGTAAAAAAAAAAAAATGTAAGTCGAAGCAACGTAAGCCAAGGACCATCTGTACTAGCAGCTATGATTATATTAAAAGTTGTAAGAAAGGCTTAGGAATATAATAAAATTTATTAAAGAATATTGTACACATAGATATGGGACATCTTTTATCCAGTGTTTCAACACCATAGCAATACTAAATTGTGTTTAGTTTCTTCATGTATAAAAGATGTGCTGAAAGATGCATGCCTCATCAGTTTTTATTTTATTGGATATGGCTATAGGTGACATCCTTCTATATAAAAACAAACTGCACAGCATCACATATAGAGTACAGACATCTTAAGTTCATTCACACAGTCATTTCTCTAAACTCCTTAAGGAGAAATTTAAATCTTTGCTCAATTCTAAAATTCATGCTTGAGTTTCTTAGGAAATAAAAATAACCAATTTCTTTGTTTTCCTAGAACTAGCTATCATTTGTTAATGTATATCTCTGACCCAAATTAAGTCTTTGCTAAAGGAACAGCTTACATCAGGTCCAGTCTAAAAATAGTTTTCTAGAGGGTTTTCAAGTATTTTAAAAGATTTGCCACTTATCGTAAAAAAAACAAAAAACCTATTATGTGAATAGGAACATCACATTATACATTCCTCTCAGTAGAATAATTTCTAGAATGTGCATAGTCCCAGCATTAAGCAATGGTGGAAATAATATGCCTTTAAAATCCTACAGATTAAAAGGTAGGGCTTCCCTGGTGGCGCAGTGGTTGAGAATCTGCCTGCTAATGCAGGAGACACGGGTTCGAGCCCTGGTCTGGGAAGATCCCACATGCCGCGGAGCAACTAGGCCCGTGAGCCACAACTACTGAGCCTGCGCGTCTGGAGCCTGTGCTCCGCAACAAGAGAGGCCGCGACAGTGAGAGGCCCGCGCACCGCGATGAAGAGTGGCCCCCACTTGCCGCAACTAGAGAAAGCCCTCGCACAAACCGAAGACCCAGCACAGCCAAAAATAAGTAAATAAATAAAAATAAAAGTAGCTATTAAAAAAAAAAAAAAAAGTATAGAATGGATTCTTACTGATTTGGGGTTTTTTTTTTTTTATAAATTTATTTATTTATCTTTATTTATTTATGGCTGTGTTGGGTCTTCGTTTCTGTGCGAGGGCTTTCTCCAGTTGCGGCAAGCGGGGGCCACTCTTCATCGCGGCGCGCGGGCCTCTCACTATCGCGGCCTCTCTTGTTGCGGAGCACAGGCTCCAGACGCGCAGGCTCAGTAACTGCGGCTCACGGGCCCAGTTGCTCCGCGGCATGTGGGATCTTCCCAGATCAGGGCACGAACCCGTGTCCCCTGCATTGGCAGGCAGATTCTCAACCACTGCGCCACCAGGGAAGCCCTGATTTGGGGTTTTTAAAAAAAAAAAAAAGGTAAAAGATGCTAAGCTAGATGCTGGTTTTCTGTAAAGATGAATTTGTGCAAAACTCCCTTATGCTCTGGGAGTACATAAGCCTGGCACTAGCTGTGTGCACACTATAACATTTTAGAGCATTAAATAAATAACGGAAAAACTGCATCACTCCACTGAATGGAAGAACCGCTGATACTTAAAACACGTGACATTTTTACAAAAGCTGTACCCAGAAATCCATTCAGTGTTCTGTTTTTCAATTTGAATGCAGTTTTTCTCTTCCATCAACACATACTAATGCTGAAAACCAGTGACTATATAAATGAGCTGCTGTGTTCTGGACCATCGAGCAGTGTTGAGCAGATACAAGAACTAATCATCCTCCTTGCTCATTTTTCCCTCAGCTAGGTTTCTGTTAAAAGTTTTGACCTGCCAGGTTCTCTGCTTCCATGACCATGTTAGAGCTATTTGTAATTCAAAGTCTGAGTCACTCTCCTTTTGGAGAATGAAGGAGCCACTTACATGACACGATGTCAGGCATTGGGAAGAACTCATATGCACCTTCCCTAGGCCTTATTGACCTGTTCATTAGGTTTATAACTTAGATATTCCTGCCGTGGATAACATCTCATTGAAGGTGTACACTCACTTGAGCTCCATCCTCAGAAATAAATAGGTTTTGAAGAGGAGAAGAAAAAGGAGAACACTGGAAGCTTAAAGTGAGAAATGGGAGGGCCACAGGACAAGGGAAGTGGGGTGGTATAAAGTGCCAATGGCTGGCTTCTAGAAAGTAAAGAGTTAACACTGCCTTTCTCAGGAACCTCTAGAGACTCTGAATTTTCTGCCTTGGCTAATTGCAAATTTCTGTTTTTAGGGATAGCTTATGTAAATCAGAATTAGATTTGTAAAAGTCTTTAATCATATGGACTCCTCTCTAAATTTCAAAATATTTCACATACTTCCCAAGGAAAATCAATAAATAAAAACAAAGGTTTAGTATTTGCAGAATCTTCAGCGTTTTCAGTAGTTTCCTTAGTTAAACAGAAGAGGTTAAAACCAAAACAAAACAAAAAACAGAAGAGGTTATAAATATCAGAACCCAAAATATATACAAATTATAAGTGAAACATGTCCTTGCCCTCAGCTATTTAAATTACACTTATTATAGATACATCCCATTTATGAGGTAGTCAGACTCCTCAGATGTAATGGGACGAGCCTTTTTAAGTTTCTGTTTCACCAGCCGTAGTCGACAAGCAACCATGAGAAGCAGCAAAGCAGTGATAGCCAAACCCAGGGCCAGGGGTAGCACTGCACCTGTGCAAAGGTCGGAAATGAACAGGGTAGGTCAGTGGTTAATACCAATAACAGCCACAATCCACTATATGATAAGCACTGTGCATGCACTGTTTTATTTAATCTGAACAACTCAAGTAGGTACTTATATTACCTCCATTTTGCAGATTAACTGAGGTGCAGAAAGATTAAGTAATTGGCCTAAGAGCACATAGCTTGTAAGTTGCAGGTCTAGGTCTCAAACGAAGAGTTCCTTAAAACCAAATTGTGTACCCGGTTCCTATAAAATTTATATGCCATCAGCGGGTACAAACGTTGCAGTCAGATTACCCTTATATCCAACTGTAATAGACATTCTGTAAATAGACAACTGTAAAGACATTGTGACCATAGGAAATATCTTCATTGCAGTCATAGCTTACATCTATGGATTCATACATGATCATTCACCATTAAAATAAGTATGGACTAACTCCTGATTTTTTGCTCTGGTTAGGGCTTTAAGAAATTTTTGTTTCCTAAATCCAGAGAACCTACTCTCAGCCAGTAGAACCATTATTGAAAACTTGAGGAAAAAAAATCTCTAGTTCTCCTTCATAGGTTTTCTTCCCTGTGGGATTGATCCTAGACACCTAGACTAAAAGCAGCTTTTACTCCTCCTTCAGGAGTCTGGAAGGAACAGTGTGTACCCCAGATCAGTCTTTCTTTCTTATCAAGCTCAGCAGGGTCTATTCTTAGTCTGATCTGCTCTGTAGTCAGGCCAGGCTTGGAGATGATATGGTGGAACTATTTTTAGCTACAGGGGTCTTGCCAACTGGTGGAACTACAGGAGCAAAAACCTCCATTGCATAAGCTGATTTCATAACATTTTCTTTCATTTACTTATTCATTTTGCATAAATTAACAGCCATGTGCCTGACACTGGTAATCAAAGATAATAAAGAGCGCTTTATAGATTAAGTAATTTAATTCTCACAACCACCATATGAGTTCGTACTTTTATTATCCCCATTTTACAAATGAGGGAACTAAGCATTGAGAATTAAGTGACTTGATATCTCTCAGTATGGAAGAGTCAGGATATGGCCCCAGACAGTACTGTTCCAGAACTACTATGGTATACCACTTCTCCAAAAGTTAAATGAGATTGTTTTTTAATGACTTCAAGTCTGGGTAGACAGACATTTACATGAAAAGATACAATAAAGTATTACAGTTACTATGGTAGAATTATATACAAAGTACAGATATAAAAAGGAGTGGTCCATGTATCTCGTTCCTAGGATTTTTGCTCAAGTGACTTAGATGTATGATGGAGCTTGCTTGGGGTGGGTGAGGGAGATTATTTTTCGACAGTTTCAAATTGAGATGCCGACAGCCAACCCAGGTAGAATTTTCTCTAGGCTCTTTGATGATTTGGGCCTGAACATGTGGGGACCTTCAGCGTTAAGGTGATGGTTGCAGGGACGAAAGTGGGTGAGACCGCCAGAGAGGAAGGGAGAAGGGGGCCAGGGACAAGGCCCCAGGGAGCACCAACATTTCAGAGGGCGGACAAGGAGGAGAACCAAGGCACACAGGAAGAGCCAGGTCAGAGAAATGGTCGGCAACCAACAGAGAAGGGAGTCCTGGAAGCAGAGGGACGAGGCTATTTCAAGAGGAAAGTGGTCAGCGGAATCAAATCCTAAGGAGAGGTCAAATGAGGTGAAGCCTGGAGAGGCCGCCGCACTTAGCAACTGGGAATTCATTTACAGGGAGATTGAAGGCTGAGGGATGCTGTTTTGTTTTTTATATGTTTTTAGAGATCTGAATGCGTCTAGGGGAATGAACCAGTAGAGATTATAAACACTGGGAGTTAATACATGATGGAGAAACAGACGAGGAGATAAGGAGCTGCATCAAGGTCAGGGGGAGAGACTGACCTTGGAAAGAGGGGACACCTTTTCCTTCAAGTGCTGGAGGAAAAGAAGAGAGGGTGGGTACCGACAGGTGTTTACATTTGGGGGTAAGTAACTGATGAAGTTCACTCCTAATAGCTTTGATTTTCTGAGCTTAAAACCAGTCCCAGGTATAGCTGGCCTTCTCTCCAAGACAAGAGGGCCTGGAGCTGAGTACATACTAATGGCATTTCAACCTCTGGTTTATTTGTGGAATCCTAGGTAAAACTCCTGAACAAGATTCTCAGGAACAGTCTGAGAGTTCAGTCTGGGTTCAGGAGGGTGAGATGAGGAAGTTGCATTAGTGACTCTTGGTACAAGACAGTCTTTTGGGTGAGGCCAGTATTCCCATAGAGAATTATGAAAGATAAAAATCTGTGATAAGCCAACAGTCTATAATTTGATTCTAGAGCTGGCACATACATTCCAGTTTCCTAATGGCGACCTTGAGGAAAGAAGTTTTGAAAGGGCTAAGTTTGGACCTGAGGGTGCCAGTTCCCCCTGCATCTTCCTGTACTAGCCACAGAAGATGGATATGTTAAAAAGGAATTGGGCAAAAAAAAGAGACTTTGGTCAACCCCCAAAGAAACCCTGGGAACCCCAAACCATTTCTTACCAACTGGAACCCAATACCCAGCCCCAGCTCTGCTTGTTCAGGGTAGGAAAATGATTAGAGGCTGCCCTTCTAAGTGCGCACAACTTGTTAAAAACACCAGCATTTAGGCTGCAGGGGAAGAGAGCTGTGGCTGAAGACCCCAGTCCCAAGTCTGGGGCTCAGAGGTAGCTATGGCAACAATAAAACCACATACAATCTAGGGGAATTTTCTGTTTGCCAAAGTCAGATATGAGGTTGCTGAACTGTCAAATCTGATTCCTGATTAATGCTTTGATGACAAAGAAGATGAAGTCTCCCATAAAGTACTTGCTAGGATACTGAAAATTATTCTTGACTTTTAAATACTCAGTTGGCATAGTTTCTTCAGTGTTTTTAGTTTAGGTAATTTGAGATTTAAAATTTCCCAACCCCTTCTAAAACACATCACGATAGTTTTCTTAGAAACCAGCTAAGGGGATGAATTCGGCATTCTGTTCCTAAAACTGGGAGTGACACTCAAATATGTAACAATTAGGACAGGCACCAGGCAATCAGAACTGAGGCTCTCTGGATACATCTGGGCATGGGGGTAAGGGGCAGGCCCGGTTCTCTCTGTATGTCGACAGGGGATGGGTGTTTTTATTCAAACATCCTGGGACAGGCTAAGTCCAACAGGCCAGCATCTAGGTACTTGATACCTGGGTTATTTTAGCCATCTATTATTTAAGAAGACTACTCCTAGGGTAAAAAGAAAGTTTTCTCAATGTTTAGATCCATAGCTTAATAATCATATTTTGTTCTCCTAAATTTTCTTTTACTAATTAGCTTGTGAGATTTAGGATTAAAACTTACCTTTCTACAGGACTATCTTGAAAGTATTTTCTTTCTAGTTAAAAATAACCAAAATTATGAAATTACAGTATTCTTCTTCCACTTACTAAATATCCCCTGTACCACCTACACCCTTTCCCCATTCCTGCTGTCTTCCGTCTTTGTCACTGGAGCACCTGGAGAGAGAATTGGGTACTCTAAGACCTCTGCCCTTGTTGATCACAAATAACAATCACAATAGCCATCATTTATATGGCTTATTGCATGAGCCAAGCAATATGCTAAATGCTCTATAATGACTGTCCCATTTATTCTCCCTAACAGCTCTGTGAGGCAGGTATAGTTATTATGTTCATCGACCAATGAGGAAATTGAGATCCAGAGAGAGAAGATAACCTGCCCAAGGTCATCGAGTTAGTGATGGACGAAGGATTTGAACCTTGGCATCTGGTTCTTAACCACTATGTCCTGAGTATCACTTGTTCCACACAATGTTACACCTGGAAGGGACTGTAGTGATTATCCAGTCCAATCAACTTATAGAAGAGGAAGCTGAGGTCCAAAGATGTGAAGATACTAGTTCAAGAGTCCCAGGATGAAGTATGATATAGGAGATGAGAATATACTAGTTCTTCTGACCTATAGATCCCTGTTCTTATCATAAACTCTTGCAGATTCATCTAATAACCTCAGCTACAGGATATGTGGTTCTGTAAATGTTTCTACTCTGCAAGGAATTTCCAAGGTAAACGTTTACCTGCTTCTGGGGCTGGGTGTTCCCCTCCTCCTCGATTGCTCTTTGACTCAAAAATATAATTTTCCTCTTTTCTGTGCTTCCCTGAGGAACCACTATCTGTGGAAAATAAATAAAGCATATTGAAAGTACATCAGAAACTTCAGGGAACAGACATGAAAATAGATCCTTATTTATTTTTTAAGGATGGACTTAAAACCACTGGACAGAGATGGGGGAAAAAGCACACTGTCCCAGAACTCCCTCCCCGACCCAGAGAAGGAAGGAAAGACTTCAGCTAGAGAAGTCAAGGGTAGTCTTGGACTTTATGCCATGGAATGCAGAAACAGTCCAGAAACGTTTTTCTTTAGAAAATGAACGGTGAGCATACACAAGGCACTCAGACACGCTACTTCACTTTCTCACCTCAACGCTGCTTGGCAGGCATTAATAGCTGCATTTTTTTCTGGTCAGACTCAGAGAGGTTCAGCACTTACCCGGGTTCATTCAAGTAGTCAGTGGATCATAGGGCTGAGATTTAAACTCAGGTGTGTCTAACTGCTTGTTGGTGGAAACCAGCACTTCTGATTTAATGACAGGCTGTTAATTGTTTAACTGTTCTATTCAGTTATACTACTGAGAGCAAATATAAAGAAAGATCAAATCTCAGGATTTTTATCTCAGGTTCTGATGAGCCATGGCTGTGTCATTCTACTATTTGCCATCTAGGAATTCATAGCATTTGTGTGCTTATTATATTGACAGTATGGTAATTAAGGAGTTACCCTCAGGCTGTAGTTTAATTTCAAGTGAGATTTTTGCAAAATATGTTGCTTACTGGAAATGAACTGGAAGTGATCTGCTGACATGAGGAATTTTATGAAGAAACAAACAAAAAAATGAAAGCTTCTTTACTCATTTGGCATCAACAGAAATGTTCGTAACACCTGCAACTAAAATAAGACTATTCAAAAGTAGTACCTAAAATTCCTTGGTAATTTGTAATAAGAAGTATACATGAATTCACTAAGGATCACAAAATCAACTGCAAAATGGAAAACTGCGAAGTTATTCCAGATACCTACTAGAGCCAGAAAAAGCAATGATTTAAAATGATCATTGTAGTCACGTGTTAATGCTGTTAAACAGAAGGGGCTGTCAATACCTTTATTTCATTAAGGCATCCTTAATGCTCCTTTTCACTCAGCCCTTCATGCTATCAGTCACCACAGCAAGCAAACCTCTTCTCCGCCTCTGGGCCGCACGCAGCCTTAGGTCTCCACCACCTATGCCTCGGGAACTGCCAGAGCCTCCTCCCTGGCCTTTCTGCTTTCAGACGTTCCTACTGGAGTGTGCCTGCAAAGGCGACTCATCCCACTGACTCAGCATCAGTGCAGTTAGATCAGCCCATGTCTGCCTCTCTCGGCCAAGGTCACAGCAGGTTCACGGCATTCTACTGTGCCTCTAGAAGACCATGCGTGCCAGCCTAAATATAGCCGATAATTTGGGCTTCCTTCGTAAACTCGAGCCCAACGAGGAGAGAGATGAGTAAGGCATAAGCAATTTCCTGTACGCTAGAGAACCAGATGTATCTTTCAAATTGAATTCTACCCTTGTCTACTTTACTGTAGTGGTGGAAACCCCACTCCCTCCCAAACAGGGAGGGGAGGAAAAAGAAGAGGAACATCCAGGGTGAGACTGTAAAAGAAGACGGTGACCATCGAGGAACCAAAGGGGAAAGAGACAGCCAGGTAACTGCTATTAGTGGCTGGGCTTCTCAGTCCATGAAGGAAAGTGATTGTCACCTGAGGCTGTGGATACCTGTGTCCCAGTAAGATGGGGACAGGGAATATTGAATCTAAATGACAGGGCTGCTGTAGCACTGGGGCCATAGTAAAGTTAGGCTCTTGTCCACATGGCAAGGTGTTTTCAACACCTTCGGATTTTGTGGACCAATGAAAATTCAAAGTAATTTTGGGGGCCAATTTAGGGTTGTCAATTTTTAATTTTGCCAAGTAAAGACATTAAAAGAAATGACCATTTACTAAGGCTATCACCTTCACTTCATTGTAAAGTAAGGATATGTCTAAAAGCCCAAATCATAAAGGATTTAATACATAAAAAGGACAGTTCTTTAAACTGAATAAATTTAGCCTTATAAAAAACTCATTACATTGTGCTTTCTTTTCTCATTTTGTCATGGGTGGATGAAAGCTTTATCATGGATGGTACTGTTCCTTCTCAATTAGCTTTGGGTACTGAAGTCGCTAAATTCTGTTATTATCCTTTTTGACTCAGCCTGTGCAAGAACCCTTGGTCAAATCGTCAAGGCTCTCCATGTTGCCTTCTCTTCCCGACAAGCACTCATCAGTTTGGGCAGCTGGGGTACCCTGCTTAAGCAATTTTCATTCCCAATTCCATGTGCTCACGCCATTAATTGAAACCTTGGCTTTCCACTTATTCAGGTTCTTTCTACCCATACCTTGGCGCATGACTGAACGCCTACAACCATCACAAAGCCAGGGCTCACCTGTCCCCTAGGCACAGTGGGCACAGAGCTCAGAGCCCATGGTACTTTTACTTTTAGGGGCCCACAAAAAGGTTTTAATTTCTTTTCTTTCCTTTTTTTTTTTTTTTTTGGCCACGATGCGAGGCTTGCAGGATCTTAGTTCCCTGACCAGGTACTGAAGCCAGGCCACGGCAGTGAAAGTGCCGAGTTCTAACCATTGGATCGCCAGGGAATTCCCTTTAATTTCTTTTAAAAATCACAAAAACCAGGAAAGTCCCTGGTAGTCCAGTGGTTTGGACTCTGCACTTTCACTGCCAAGGGCAGTGCAGCCAAAAAAAAAAAAAAAGAAAATCACAAAAAACAGGAATATAATAATAATAAATATATAATAGTGAATCCAGCCGGTGTCATATTCATCTCTATACCAACACAGTAATTTTACACACACACACACACACACATACATATACGTATATATGTGTGTGTGTGTGTTTATATATATATATATATATTTTTTTTTTTTTTTTAAATGGAGGAAGGGGCCCATGAAGTGCCTAGGGCCCAGAAAGTCATAGTACAGCTCTACAAGTAGCCAACCCAACTACTCCAGTGCTCATGGATCTCTTTCTTCTGTGTTTCTAATGCCCTAACAGAAAGTACATACAAGCAGGGCTCAATGGCGCTGTAGCTGCTTCCTGGCTCTGTAGCTAAGAGAGAAGGTCCTCGAGCACACAGCAAGGCTTGCTGCACAAGCCATCCTCCCGCTGGGGCTGGTATTAGACTGTTAAGTTAAATCCTGGCTTCATCATTTACTAGCTGTGTGACCTTGTCTGAGGTCTGAAACCCTCTGTGCCTCACTGTCTTCATCTAAAGATGTGGATAATGATCTGAACACATCACTAGGTTGCTGTAAAGACCACAGGAGTGGACAGTGACAGGCACTCAGTGAGTACTGTCACCAGTGATAAATTTGGAAGTGGAAAGATCACATGGCTGAGAACTCATGTCTAATTTTTTAAAAATAATGAGCCAGAAATAAAAACACCAAAATGTACCAGTCTCCAATTCTTTTCAGAAGATTAACTGGCTTGTCTTTCATCCAATGGAAAAATATAAAATACAATCATACCCCAAATATATTATGGGTTCAGTTCCAGACTACTGCAATAAACTGAGTCACATGAATTTTTTGGTTTCCTAGTGCATATAAAAGTTGTTTTTACACTATACTGTAGTCTATTAAGTGTACAAAAGCACATATCTAAAAAATCAATGTACATACCTTAATAAAAAATACTTTATTGCTAAAAAATGCTAACCATCACCTGAGCCTTCAGTGAGTCGAAATCTTTTTGTGATAGTAACATCAAGATCACTGGCCGTATATACAGATGGCCAAGAGGCACATGAAAAGATGCTCAACATCGTTAATTATTAGAGAAATGCAAATCAAAACTACAATGAGGTACCAACTCACACCAGTCAGAATAGCCAACAAATAACAAATGCTGGAGAGGGTGTGGAGAAAAGGGAACCCTCCTACACTGTTGGTAGGAATGTAAGTTGGTGCAGCCATGATGGAAAACACTCTGGAGGTTCCTCAGAAAACTAAAAATAGAATTACCATATGATCCAGCAATCCCACCCCTGGGCATATATCCGGACAAAACTACAATTCAAAAAGATACGTGCACCCCTATGTTCATAGCAGCACTATTCTCAGTAGCCAAGACATGGAAGCAACGTATATGTCCATCGACAGATGAATGGATAAAGAAGATGTAGTACATATATACAATGGAATACTACTCAGCCATAAAAAAGAACAAAATAATGCCATTTGCAGCAACACGGATGCAACTAGAGATTATCACACTAAGTGAAGTAAGTCAGAAAGAGAAAGACAAATACCATATGATATTAGTTATATGTAGAATCTAAAATATGACACAAATGAACCTGTCTACGAAACAGAAAGAGAATCACGGACATAGAGAAAAGACTGGTGGTTGCCGAGGGGGAGGGGTTGGGGGAGGGATGGAGTGGGAGGTTGGGGTGAGCACATGTAAGCTCTTATATATATTGATAGAATGGATAAACAAGGTCCTACTGTATAGCACAGAGAACAATATTCAATATCCTATGATAAACCATAATGGAAAAGAATATTAAAAAAAAGAATGTATTTATATGCATAACTGAGTCACTTTGCTGTATAGCAGAAGTTAACACAACATTGTAAATCAACTGTACTTCAACTAAAAAAAAAGGATCACTGGTCACAGATCACCATAAATATAATAATAATGACAAAAAAAGTTTGAAATATTGCAAGAGTTACCAGAACGTGACACAGAGACACCAAGTAAGCAAATGCTGTTGGAAAAATGGCACCAATAAACTTACTCAACGCAAAGTTGCCATGAACCATCAATTTGTACAAAATGCTGTATCTGCAAAGTGCAACAAAACGAGGTATGCCTATAAGTGCATTCACAATTTCCCCCCTCTGTCTCTTTCCAATGGAGATGAGAGATCGTTCATCTTAATTCTGGAGAGGAACTCAGGACTGGGACTACCCCTACACTGTTTCCATTTTTGATTTGAAGTAACGGTCTTATAGGCTGGTAGCTCTCTTGCCACTGGACTTGAATGTTCTAGCAAAAATTCATATAGCGCTAGCAGTTACTGAGAGACATAAATTATATTTACACATAATATCTCATGCAATCTTTGTAGCAACACTGTGAGAAGATATTATCTTCTTACAGGTAAGGAGATGAAGTTCAGTGATGTTAATTACCTGGTTGCTAATTCAGTGGTACTAGAATTAGAACCCAGGACTGATCCAAAGCAGGAGCTTTTCCACTGAACCATACTGCTCTCAAAGTCACAGCTCTGAGAACTGATAGTCGATACCATATTTATTTACTCATATTTTAGCAAACTAATACTCAAATCTAGGCAAAATCACAAATTTACGTTTCCTTAGGAAGGTCTGGGACAAGGCTGTACTAGGGATGCAGTAGAGAAATAGGTTAATTGTTCTTGGAAAGGAGACCTTGCCTTGGAGATGGGTTCATTTAAACAACTATACAAGTTCATTTTGAATCTTCAGTTGTCACATTTGAAAAGTATTTTCTTAAATGCCTTCATTCCCTGGGGAGAGGGCAGTGCACACAGGAGACTTCAGAAGACACAACCGTCATGGACTCTAGAATTTCCTAGGGGACCTTCCCTGCCCTCTTGGTATTTGAAATGTGAATTTCTGTTTTCTACATTTTTGAAGGAACTGACCATAATTTCCCAGACTGCCTGATTCACTCTTCCTAGACATCAGCATATGGAATGGCACAGAAAAATGCCTCACCTCCATACATCCTATCATAGGCTCTAACCAACGCAGCAGTCAGAACAAAACAAGAAAATTCCATCATTTACTTATGCAAATAATCCACTTTGGTAATGATCCTTTTAGAAGGGTTAGGAAATTATTTTTCCCCTCTTCTGAATGATCTATTGTGTTATGTTTATCATGCATAGCTACGCATTCACAGAGAGAGCTGGAAGCTGGATGGAAGTTATTTTAATTTCATTTTCAGTCACCATAGAACAGGCAGGCATGTTCCAGAGGGAAGTTGGAAAACCAACAGGGAAAGTGGCTACCATATGGGCCTGCCTTCCAGAATGTTCTATAGCTTCCTGTGACCCCTGCCAACTAACACAGACCACAGAATTGTCCTTTCTCACTATTCACTGGTAGACCACACTGCATGTGTGCAAAACAGGTAAGAGGAAGCTCTCTTCAGGAAATGCTCTGGATTGTCCTAGGACGAGATCACAGCTAACCAGTGACAGCTGGTCTGCTCATACTGGAAATGTTATTTAGGCCTCATTATAGTCATAAAACTCACTGGCATTCTCTTTGCTCGTTTTCATATTGTTTGTACTAGGCAGCCTTGAAAAAGCCTCTACAGCTTGCCAAAGATTAGTTTAAAGGAGTTCCAAGTTCATTTTTGGAGGCAGGCTAAGAAAACTATCAGTGTTTACGAACATATTTGTATTTGGCTGGAGGGTAATATTTTAATCCTAGCAGAATGCTGCAGGTATTCAACTAACTTCTAGATAAAATAAACCGTGTCATTTTGTTTAAAACCAAGTGGTTCCTTGGGACTGACCCAAGTGGGTCAGATGTCACAAAATAGAATTTACTGTATAAACCATCTATAGATTTCAAATAATAAAATTATGTAGTCCCCACTACAGTGACCAAAGCTTTTAGACTGATACCTCGTAGAAGGTAGGAGGTGCCTTTTCCAAGACCAGTGTTTCTCTCAGTGCCCCAGAATACTTGGGTATGCTTAAAGGCATCTGCTGATTATAGCTCATTAGATGACATTGTCCAAAGAAGTGAGTAGGTCAATGAAAGAGGACGACTCCCTTCAAAATAAGTTTGTGGAAATAACCATCTGATTATCTTCATTTGTGATAAGTACATTTCCTTTAACTGGATTTCCATTCATTTGAGAATCCAGTTGATTCCTGCCACCATGTTGGAACATAATAGACTATTCAGCTGTGCTGCTTAATAGGCTTCAACACATTCAAACCACCTTCCCAGAAGTGTTGCTATATAGTTTCAAAATGGTTTCTCAATTAGAATAAAGATAGTTCAACGGAATGAAAATATGAAATACGGGGCATGTGAAAAAATTCCTTTAAATATCCTTTGTGAGAATGTCCTCTCTGAATAAAATACTTTCCATAGTAACGCAAAGGTAGAAGTTGCTCGCTCATTACCTCCAGAGATAAGGCAAACAGCGAGGCTTTGGCATATTTAGCATGGGAATCCGAGAAAGTGCAGGCAGAAACCCTCACCTCTATACAGAACGTTGTGCGTTCTACTAAATCCATGCCTTAATCTGGATCCTTAAAGAATTTGGCTAACCTGCTGGGCTGAACATGAATTCTCATTTCGAAAACAAAAACAAACAAAAAAGCAGATTCAGTGTGAATGTGGATACACTGCCACTTTTCTAGCACTCTGCAGAGCTGGAAACCAGATTTCTTTCCTTCGGCTGGGTCAGATACAAGGGGACAGACAGCCTTTGAATGGATGACTTGGGCCATGCAGGCAACAGGCCCTGCAACTGCAACCATCTTCAACAGCACAGCCGCTGTGCTATTGCATCCCAAGCAAGCGCAAGCCCCGCTGCGACACTGTGATCCGCTCCGACGATTCTAAGAGGTCGGAGTGTGTGTTCACTGGTGGAACTGAATATTCGCACACACCCTTAACTTCATCCTTAGTAACATGCTTGGGATAAATTCCCAAGGGCAGGATAATTGGGTCAAGGCATACATACAAAGCTTCAGAAACTGCCCTCTGGAAGACTATACTAATTTGAATCCCACCAAAAGTATGTGAGACTTGTTTCTCTGTACTCTTTTCTTTAAAGACTTTTTTTTAAAGGTCAAGTCTTATTTATTTATTTATGGCTGCGTTGGGTCTTCGTTGCTGCGCGTGGGCCTTCTCTAGTTGCGGTGAGCGGGGTCCACTCTTCACTGCAGTGGGCGGGCCTCTCATCGTGGTGCCTTCTCTTGTTGCACAGCACGGGCTCTAGACGTGCTGGCCTCAGTAGCTGTGGCGCACGGGCTCAGCAGTTGTGGCGCACGGGCCCAGTTGCTCCACAGCGTGTGGGATCCTCCCGGACCAGGGCTCGAACCCGTGTCCCCTGCATTGGCAGGCAGATTCTTAACCACTGCGCCATCAGGGAAGTCCCGTACTCTTTCCTTTTTTTAAAAATATTTATTGGCTGCATCCGGTCTTAGTTGCACACATGGTATCTTTTATTGCAGCGCACGGGCTCTTCATTGCAGTGTGCGGGCTTCTCTCTAGTTGTGGCTCGTGGGCTCAGTGGCCCCGTAGCATGTGGGATCTTAGTTCTCTGACCAGGGATCAAACCGGCATCCCCTGCATTGCAAGATGGATTCTTAACCACTGGACCACCAGTATCTCCCTCTCTGTACTCTTATAAGCATTATTATTATGTTTTCGCCTTTGCCAATGTGATACATGAAAAACTGCATCTCATTACTTTCTGTACACATTATTAGTATTAATCTTAGTATCTCTTTAGCGTCTCTTCAATGAGTTAAGTGTTATTTATCCTCACAAGTCTGCGGGGGAAGGAGGCAGCAGAAAAATTAACTTGTTCATATTTACTGTACTAGCTGATGATCCTTGTAAAACTCAGGCATAGGTCACAAACAATAATGCATTTTTAAGTCTATTATGTTATGCTGAATATAACATAATTTCAAATCACATGAAATTGGAGGCTGGGGATTCCAGTCTGGTGGTCTCAGGGATTAACAGAAGAGGAGGGAGAAGGGGGATGCTGTCCAAACAGAAACCACGTGTTGTGGGAGCCCTTTCTAACACTTTCAAGGTTCTATTCTTTCCTTCCCACTTTCTTTACCCTGGACTTTTTTTTTTTTTTTTTATGTAATATTTTAGCTGTGCTGCTCAGCATGCGGGATTTTAGTTCCCCAAACAGGGATCAAACCCGTGCCCCCTGCAGTGGAAGTGCAGAGTCCTAATCACTGGACCGCCAGGGAATTCCCACCCTGGACTTTCAAAATTTGTGTTTTTGATGGACATTTAATAACGTATAAAAATACTCATAAGTGAGAAAAATATAAGTTTTGTAAAAATAATATCCTAATTTTGTTAAAAGTGAATAAATGTATGTGTGTATGTATATAAGTAAAAGTAACTGGAAGAAAACGCAACAAAATGTTAATGGTGAGTTTTGCTAGATGATTTAAATTTTCTTCTTTATAGTTTTCTATATTTTCCAAATTTTCTACAGTAAATACATATTACTTTAGTGATTAGGAAAAATAATACATAGTATAAATAACAACTGGATATTAATCTCTCTGCATCTGTGAAACTCCATTCTTTACATCTTCATAGCCCAAGTCAAAGGCTTATTATCAACAAGAACAAAAATAGAGATGCAGGGACTTCCCTGGCGGTCCAGTGGTTAGGACTTCGCACTTCCACTGCAGGGGGCACAGGTTTGATCTCTGGTCGGGGAACTAAGATCCCGCATGCTGCTGCGCCATGTGGCAAGGCCAAAAAATTTTTTAAAAAATAGAAATGCAAAAATATTTTAGATTGGGTGTCAACTATCATTAACTGGTGGTGGCAGCCTGGAGCATTATTTGCAAAAGGGTTCTGAGGCTGAGTCCTCAACCCCCAGGAGATAAAGCTGGGATCACAGAGCAATATCTAGCATGGACAAGAGCTAATGGAGGCATGCGTGAGCGTCAGGCTTTTCATATTCCCCAAAACAGATACCAGGCTAGAAGGGCCTTAGGGGTCATCTGGTTGAAGCTTTTATTAACTGATGAGGAAACTGAGGTCCAGAGACATGAAGCAACTACTCAGGGTTCTAAAGGCAGAGCCATGACTAGAACCTAACAAAGGAGACTGGCCTTTGGTCTCCACTCTGCCTTCAGCTAATTCATTCAAGTTCATGTGTGCCTCTCGTCCACAGTGACGGAGCAAGAGTTCACCCATTGTGGCCTCCAAGAACTCAGTTCTCTCTGTCAACTTCATCCCTGCTGCCCAAAACACCTGGTCTCCCCTTACTCTGTTTCTTAGGTGACTGTCTTCTCCATACAAACATTCCATATGGAGAAAATGGATTCAAACAAATCCCAAGGTTTGGAAGGAGTGGCAAAATTCTCCCATTAGGTGGCAGTACCAGCAAGGAATAAACAAAAGCAGGCATCCGAAGGGCACTTAAACTAAACTGTCTGAAAGAAAAGCCTTTTGTAGGATATTTTGTAGACATATTTGTATCGAAGCACTTTAAAATCTACAAAGTCCGGGGGTGTGGTGGTGGTGGTGTGATGAATTGGGTGATTGGGATTGACATGTATACACTGATGTGTATAAAATTGATGACTAATAAGAACCTGCTGTATTAAAAAAAAAAAAAAATTATTCAAGTCATCCAATGATGGAATGACCCAGTTGATTGTATGACTGATTTGACCAATAACAGAGTGATGTGAGTAACAAAGAGATCTGTAAGTCATTTTATTTATAGGAAATTTTTAAATTCTAAGAACTATTCTGAAGACTGATCATGAAGTTATCTTGCTTACTTGGTGAATTTAGATCTATTTTTAACAAATCACAAACCTGTATAGTGATAGTACACATTCTGAGGGCTTTAAAAAGATCTTTCTTATGTGATTATTTAGGTGATTTTTCCCTTTACTTATTGAACGTTTGCATGTGCATCTGTATGTTGTATGTGCATCTGTATGTGAGCATGCACATGTGTTGGGAAATATAAGTAAGAATTTAATACATTTATTTTACAGGAAGCTTTGAAGAGACAGAGCATCTCAAGTTTTCCATTTCTAACATAAATACATTTTATAGATAATATATTGTTTCAGGGAGTAGAACAGATATTCTTCTTTGGTGATTACCTATTGATTTTCTTTTGTCTATAACAATTTAAAGTACTTTATTGCTTACATTTAAATAAATGCTAAATCAATAGTAAGTTATACAACCATATAGTGGATATATGTATAGAGATATTATCCAGAATACATGCCCTGGTCAGAATGGAGACTTGTAGAAATACTCACTTTAGATGACTCTTATAAGAGCAGAAATGTGAAGAAATAAAATTATCTTACATTTCATCCTCAATGCTCAATTTTTACAAGTCATTTTTGTGATCTAACTTTTAAATAGGACAACCTAAGGCAATTGTATTTTTTTCAAATTTTATAATGGATAACATTCATGGTCAAATTTTGAGATAGAGAATTAGTAATGTTAACGATGAGTCCTGACTCTGGTATTGACCTGTTTCTTTTTGAAAATTATTTGACCTTTCTGACTTTCAGAATTCAAAATAGAAATATGTCTGTTTTTGACCACATCATGATATGTAATTTAAATCAAACAAGACAAAATGCCTTGAGAACATAATATATATAGGAATGAAAATGTCTACTACTTGAGTGTTTTTAGAGTATCCTTCCTGATTTGGACAGAAACAGAATAGTTCCTAAAGAACAGAAATATCAGACCATATCTGATGGCTTTTCTTCCTTTTTATGTTTATGTGCATTTCATCTCTTTGAAAATCCCAGTGACTCTGATTCTTATTTTTCTCAGTGACTTTTATGGACAATAAAGGATGCTCTTTGTAAAGTGTGAAAAAAAATTTAAAAATTAAAAAAAAAATCTACAAAGTAGATAAACAAAAGATTGGAAGGAAATATACCAAAATCTTAAAAGTTGTTATCAATAAAGGGGTGGTATTTTAAGTCATTTCCTTTTTAATTATTTGCAAACTCTGTATCTTCTATAATGAACAAAAAAGTTTCATAAAGTAGTTATTGAAATAGTGACAGATTATTTCAGTAAAATGTATGCAGAGTTTGAGTACTGAAAGACATTCACAAAAGCATACAGAAATGTGATAATCTATATTCTGTCTCCTATGTCATACAATCATGCAAATATAAATGTGTAAAAAATTTTTAAACAATAGAATCCTGTAATGCTTTAGGAGTATGCATGTATTTTAAAATATTATTAGCCATATTTTTAAAAAAGCAAAAGATGATAGATTTAGTTAAATTGGAGGCATAATACTGAGATACGAGCACATGCAACCATTTCAACATAATACAATATTTTCTTCACATTCACTTGCTTGGTGTGAAGAGGATTTACATAAATAGGTAGGGGTTATGCTGCTTTGCCTCAAAATGACCTAAAATTTAACACTTAGGGCGTTAGTTTCCTTAACATAGGTGTTGAAACTTTTAAACTCTAACTTATTTACAAATAAATGTATTGATACCTCTGGAGTATGTATATATGTACGTATGTATGAACGTATTTGGTAGGTGTTCCTTACTATAAATAATCAGAGAAAATGTCAAGTTTTTTTTCTTTTTGGCCAACTTCTTCATTTTAACTCCGTCCTTTCTTTTAAGATATTTCCTTAACACTCTTCAAATAGAACCTTATTTTGAGCCAAGTGTCATTATAGAAAATGAGACTCTTTGTGAAAATCTGCCTTAAGTCCTTACCTGGTATCCCAGGATCAATGAGACTCTCTGGTCCCCAAGAGGCGGAATGATTCCTCTTTTCCGTGGTTGATGACGCAGGTGGTTGTTTTGGGGCGGTGGCTTTCTGGGACTTCTCCCGCAAGGAGCCCCTGCCTGCATCTTTGCTTGGTCCGGTGGGTCTAGGCTGTGCCATAGCCGTGTGGGTCACCATCTTGCGGTCAAGGCTCACTGAGGGTGAAAGAGCTACTATCAGTTGTTGGGTTTCTTTTCTGAACTTTAGCTAAACTTTAGCTAAACCACTAAATTTGCAGTAGATTTAAAGTCACGGACATTTGGGAATGATAACCTATTCATCTACGATATATCAGAGCCCCATAAAAAACTATTTGTTCTTGTTTTCAAATGAGTAATCAGGTCTCTTCTAATAATTAGCTTTCTGAAAGTTCACATAAAGAGACAAAGACACAACTTAAACCTAAGGTTTTGAGATTCGTCATCCTTGCTCAAACCAGTACTTTATTAAACTTTCCACAGCTCCTCTTCGTTTCTTGCGGTGAGCGTTTATATACACGGCATTATAAGACTGATTTACAGCTCTGACTAACCACACCCTCATGTCATAAATTTTCTAAAAAATCTATCAAAAGAAAACGTTAGCTCATTTCAGTTTTTTTTTTTTTTTTTCGTTTTGTTTTGTTTTGGCCGTGCAGCATGTGAAATCTTAGTTCCCTGACCAGGGTTTGAACCCACACCCCCTGCATGGGAAGCACCGCATCCTAACCACTGGACCACCAGGGAAGTCCCTCATTTCAGTATTTAAAAAAGCATATGCTAAACAGCATTTTTAGGATGGGGAAGAATCTTTTAGAAAACTGAAAAGAATCTCTTAAAAACGTAAGTAATATCAAAATTTGACATTTGTAACTCGCATTAAAGACATAGTAAATGCTCATTTAATTTAAGGCATAGCTCATTCACATGAAGTTATACCTGAAACAAGGCAGAAAAAGAGCACTACTGAGTTTGCATTTATTGTGACAATACAGACATCCCTTCTACCCCAAAATGTGATGCAGTCAACTCACGATTTTGACAGAAAGCTTCATCAGACCCATCAGGACACTGCTCCACTCCATCGCAAGCCAGCGTGATGTCAATGCAACAGCCGTCATCACAAAAGAAGTGGTAGCGTGAGCAAACATTCGAGCATCCTGTTCGTAAACAAGTCTCAAGTCACAGGAGTGCAGGAAAGAAAGACTTCCACCGTGTCAAGATTAACAGAGACTATACATATAATGAAATGCATTTGGATAAAGAGATGCAGATAATGAGGGAACACCTAACAGTCTGTGCTGCAGCAATAGGTTCTGGGAAGGTTAGGGGGTTTCTTCTTGACCTTCCTGACTTAATTCTTAGGAATCACCATGGACTCTTCGTCTTTTTTTTTTTTTCCCCAGCTTATTTATTTATTTATTATTACTATTTTTAAACATCTTTATTGGAGCATAATTGCTTTACAATGGTGTGTTAGTTTCTGCTTTATAACAAAGTGAATCAGCTATACGTATACATACATCCCCATATCTCCTCCCTCTTGCGTCTCCCTCCCACCCTCCCTATCCCACCCCTCTAGGTGGTCACAAAGCACCGAGCTGATCTCCCTGTGCTATGTGGCTGCTTCCCACTAGCTATCTATTTTACATTTGGTAGTGTATATATGTCCATGCCACTCTCTCACTTCGTCCCAGCTCACCCTTCCCCCTCCCCGGCTCTTCGTCTTAGGGCCCTTCTCTAAGCCAATGATACTTAAGAGGTGAGAACAGAGAAGCAGCCGCTCTGGTCTTCCCCATCCAGCCCTGGGTTTCCTCCCTCAGGTGACCCACTCTGCATTCATTCGTTCGTCCATCAGCTCCTCAGCAGGCCACCTAACACCGGTTCACCCCTTGCACAGTACTTGGCTGGCTGACTGTGTTTTATCAGAGACACCACTTTCTACGCGCTATTCTTGCATTCACGTTTCCTAAGTAATAATTTTTACTGAGATCCACTTTCTACTATTGAACCCTGTTTGCTGGCCACCATAGATCCATGGTGCTGTAAAGAATAAACAGAATCTTTAGCTACTAGCTGGTGAGAATTTATTTTCTACAAATAATGAAATTCCCTTCGTTCGGGGGCTCTTAAGAGTTCTTAACCCTCAGAGCTACATGTATTTTCTTGAAAGGCATTCCCTGTACCCCCCAGCTCCGGATTAAGCCAACTTTACTTTACAGTTGTTAGCTACATAACAACTGCTGACACTAGTGATGCAGACTAAAGGTATCAGGCTAAAAGGAGGTCTTAAGGATTCTGTAATTCTCCAGGGACAGATGGACTAGACAATTGTCTCAGCTCATGGGAGAGTGGTACCTGATGATATTTCTGAGACAAATGGCCGAGCATAGTATAGACGCCCAAGAGAGTCTTGGAAACGTTCTACTGGAAAGAAGTTCAATTAAAATGCTGGGAGAGGAGTCCATCTGGGTGGAAGGCAATTCGAAGATACCTTGATTATGGCGGAAGAAGAGGTAAAGAAAAGAAATGGTGGCAGAAAGAAGAGGACGCAGGAAACCAGCAGTTATGGCTGAGAACTTGGGCCTAGAAAGGAGAATCTGCTTCGGACACAGGGAAGGGGTTGGGAGGAAAAGTAAAGGGAAACTCTGTGGACACCAAGCAGGATACAGCCTCTGCTTACATTTCTTAAACTCATGACATGAAAATCCTAACTATCTCGAGGCTTTCCTTACTCCTTGGTAGTTTTGGAGCTAGATCCATATTAGTAATTTACCCATCTATTTCTAGATTAGTGGTCTCCAAACCTTTTTGACTATACTTATCTCCAATCTATAAATCATATGCATGTGCCACCATATTAACATATTATACATCTTATAAAATAGATTGAAAATTTAAAGAAGATTAAAAATTAATAAAAATATAAGTTCTGGGGCTTCCCTGGTGGCGCAGTGGTTAAGAATCCGCCTGCCAATGCAGGGGACACAGGTTCGAGCCCTGGTCTGGGAAGATCCCACGTGCCGCCGAGCAACTAAGCCCGTGCATCACAACTACTGAGCCTGTGCTCCAGAGCCCGCGAGCCACAACTACTGAGCCCACGTGCTGCAACTACTGAAGCCTGCACGCCTAAAGCCTGTGCTCCGCAACAAGAGAAGCCACCGCATTGAGAAGCCCATGCACTGCAACAAAGAGTAGCCCCCGCTCACCGCAACTAGAGAAGGCCACGCGCAGCAACGAAGACCCAACGCAGCCAAAAACAAATAAATAATTAATTAAAATATGTAAGTTCTGGTATTTTCTTTTCTGTCTTAAAAATGTCTTGACTGTCTGTTTGGGATTCTCTACGGAGACCACACATCTGGATCATCTTAGAGGTGTTTGTTGGCTTGTTCTGTGAATAGGTTATTTTTTGCAAAGCTGGAAAACATGCAGCCTCTATATCCAAAACTGAACCAACTTATCACAGAAGCAGGGGTATGTGCTTGTCTGTTTACCCCAGAAAGTGTCACCCTTGGTTATCATGAAAGCTAGTCATTAACTACAAGATCCGTATATATAATAGAGGGAACAGAAACCCTCTTAATCCCCACCTCTTGTTTTCCATGTGTCGATGTAGTATCTTATTAACTTTAATTCATAGTTGGTTATTCCAGTCTAACCAGTGAGTGATTCCAGACAGCAGTTAATACAACAGCATTCTTTTTATTTTCTGTAAAGTTACATACGTAAGACCTATACCCAACTGGCCTTTCAGTCACCAAAGGTGAATCACATCACTCACTCTCTGCATCTTCAAATACACTATATCGTCATCTTGAGAAAGGCCGGAAATGTACAACTGGCAACTGGCCTTGGGAGCCCCAGAAAACTGGCCTGAGTAAGTAAACCAGAGCAACAGGCAGCTGGTGAGGTGTCAGCCCTTTGCCTCCATCAGCTCAGGCCGTTTCTCCCTCCGATGCACCTCAGTTGTACAAAAACAACCCTTTTCTAATTTCTGCAGGGGTGACAGCTTCCCAGGAGCACTTTTCTCCCAGAACCAGCAGCTGACTTGGTCCTCGCCCAGGGAGCCCTGTTCCCGGGAGCACAGCCCTCGGGGCCCAGGAGTTTTCCACTGCTGATGATTTCAGCTGTTTGCAGCGGCCCTGGCACATGGTCAGCTTTCCAAGGTATGTTCTGGGTAACTGGCTCTTCGGTGCAGCTGCAATGAATCAGCAAGCAGGGACTGCCTGAATGTGGGCTGTGCTGCAGGGCTGGCTCACTCCCCGTGGCTGACTCACGCTGCTGCGGTGAGTGGACTGGAGTTCGGGGTCTGGCCTGCCCACTGGCGGTCACCCCTCCTTCCTCACGGTCAGCTTAAACCTTGGCTGGACGGGAGTCAGCCAACCTAACTGTGAATGTTCCTAATGCGCTGTACCCTTGTGGAAGGCAAATTATCAAGGTGGCGGAGTTCTTAGGATTCTAAAGTCTCCTTCCTCATGTCCAATATGCACACTGACCCATGTTTTTGATGGAAGATCAGTCAAAGTACAAGTAAATCCAATCTTTTTATTCTTACTCTCCCGACTGCTGGCTTGATTACCATCCAAATACTGAGGAATCAAGGATGTAGGAGACAGGGTACAAGTCTGCCAGAGCCACGGCTAGTGAAGGGTCCCCACACAAGGCCAGGGATCAGGTCTGTGGAGCGCAGTACCCACGTCCACTGCCTTGCACACAGTTCCCGTTCACTGCAGATGCTGGGAAGGTATCCGCTGACCGAGTGACAGGACCCTCACACATACACTATCTCAGCACTTCTCCAGAGTGAATTGGGGGTGGGTTCCCTCTGCCATACCCCTATATCTTTAGTGCTGCTGAGTTCCATATAAGTTTTTTTTTAACTTGATGAGCTAATCTTAGAAATGTAGATGTTTGGGAAAGTAAGAAACAGGTAAATGAGAGAAATGAGTTTACATTGGGCAACAGAACGTGAGAAGCATTATATATATGTCGAGCTATGTTATTAACATATCTGTGCATCTGTGTAAAGTGTCCATGAAAGTTTTTAAACAGTCCTTTTAAATTGACACATGCACTGCATATATTTTAACTTGTTTTAAATGTACTCCTTGGCTGCATTCTTTGAACATACATATCAAATAGACCACCCTCCTTTAAACAAGATCCTCTCCTGGAAAAGCCAGATGTCTTTTACGAAACTGAGTCACGGAAAGATGGAGCATCTCTCGGGTCCCGTGGCTCACACAGCCTACCCTCAACCCCTGGGGTGTGGAGTGCTACCCCACCCCAGTTCAGCAGTCTCACTTCGCCCAAAATATAATGCAGCCTATTTTTGCAATCATATTTTTAGTAAAGATTTCCCCATTCAACAACAGCCAAAATAAAATGAAAGGGCCCCTGTAATGCAGTCAGAATATAAAATGCCAATTTAATACCATCCTTCCATCGATAACCCGGTTTCTGTTGGCCACTGTGAAAGTGAGGGAAGGACTTTCTTCTCACCTCCTGTGGAGAAGACCACGGGAAGCACGGTCACCGAGACGTTGTCAGAGCTCCTCTGCCCAGCAGTGTCCATCACCGTCAGCTGAAAGGTGTACGTCCCTTCCTGTAGGTGGGACAGCTTCAGGGTTCCGGACTGAGGCACCTGATATATCCCCAAACAGGAAACATCGTATTTAGTTAAGAACCTGAGGCACAGAGTCCAGCATCATCCTGAACTGGAAATCAGTGTCATCCTTGGAGCAGTCCCATGACCCACTTCTCCACTCCTGGTCCAAGGTTGCAGAATACTAATCACACACAATTCTGGCAGATTGGTCAGAAGACTTGAGCTCCGGTGGGACTGGGGCCTGACACCCCCTTTCTCCTGGAAACTTCCCCTCTCACGCCCATCCACATGGTTGCATTGGAAGGGTCAGTTATGACCTCTCCTATGGCCACGGGGGTGCCAGGCTAAGCTGAGGGGAGCCGGTGGCCGTGCAGGTGCTAAAGCATGGATCTGCCTAAGTGGAGGTGGCAGGGCGGGCCTCCCACTTTCTCCACCTCTGGCTCAGAATCAGGCAGGCTGTGCGAGGTGGCAGCTATGCGACAGGTGACACCACTGTTTATCGCTTCTTGGGACCTAAGACAGGAACGCCTGGGAACATGGGAGCAGATGACGACCACACTGGAGCGTGCTGACGTGAAGCCCTGCAGCCTTGAGCAGGGTGGTGTGAGAGAGCAGCTCTGTCCTCTGTCCCAGCTGGTCTGCCAGAACATAGACCTAAGACTGCCGAAGGCCAGCAGCCTTGGGGTTTGCTGCCCTGGGTGTATGAGAGGAGAGGGTAGATTGTAGGGTTGAGTCAGAGTAGGGATTTAAGGTGGGTGCGACAGGGGGATGCTGAGTGTGGCCATAGGAGTGAGGTTGAGATGAAGTTAATGGAGATTTTAAGAGACCAGGGAAGCCTTGAGGCTGGAGGCTGGGGGGGCCATCCACACAAGACACATCCTCACCCAGGCCCCGGTCACATCTTTGGGAAGGCGAGTGAGGTACTGGGCTTCTGGGTGTCGACACTCAGCACGCCAGCGTCAAACTAAACCTCTGCGGGCCGGGCCTTCCCTGGGAAGCCTCTTTCCAATGCTGGGGCTGGAAGGACGGAGCATCCCTCGACTAAGGGGCCAGTCCCTCCACCTGGGCTTTGGATGCCTCCCCTCTAGCCTTCCTAGGTACCTCTTCTCTGATGCAGGAAACACCATATCCAGATCCAGACCATGGTAATCACCTTCAACATCTTGGGTGCACTCAAATTTAGGTCTTTTCAAATTAAATATCCCCTCCCTGACGTCTTTTTTTTGGAGGGGGGAGTTGGTTGATGATCTTTATTAAATGGCCACTCTGGTCATCCTTATTCACTTGGCAGAATTAATATGGTTTTCAATGAGCCAAATTTCCACCTGGCCCTCGTGGGGCAAAAGCGCTCTAACAAGTATAGCCGAGGTGTGTAGAAGTTTGTCTCAAAAACTTTTTAAGATAAATAGAGTTTGAAAAATCTGCTTATAGGGGAAGGAGAGCTCTGTCAGATTTTGCGGCTCAGCTATCCATGGGTATAATGACGATCAACTGTCTTGATGGGAAAGCTCTGAGAGCTGCTGGATTTGGACACCAACAGAAAAGGGAGATGCTGACAACTGCTGACAGAGAATGGATCTTGCCCGAAGGGCCTCCGAAGAGGGCTTTGCGTTCGGCACCACCACATCTGCAGGCCTTGCCTCTAGGAGCCTAAACTAAGTACAGTAACTTAATACCAAGGTCTTTGTTTGAGGCTTATTTTGGTAACTGAGAAAGTCAATAAGATCCTATTAATCTCCTGTGAAATTTCTTCTACAAAAGGCTCCCCTCCCCTTCTTCTGCAGTAACTTGTTTAAAGCTTTTGCTGTTTCACCTTAAGTCTCCCAGAGCCAGTGAGAAAAGGAAGTAAACATTTTGAAGCCATAAAACATTAATCTGATTTGATTTTTTAATCCCTTTCATAACACAGCTTGGCATGTCCTTTTTTTTTTTTTAATTGAGGTATAGTTGATATACAATTTCAGGTTAAGTTTCAGGTGTACAACATAGTGACTCAAATAATTTTTAAAGGTTATACTCCATTTATAGTTATTATAAAATGTTGGGTATATTCCCTGTGCTGTACCATATATCCTTGTAGCTTATTTATTTCAAACATAGTAATTTGTACTTTTAATTCCCTGGCCCTTTTTAGTTTAGTTATTTGGCTAACAAAGGTTATCTTTCCTCAAAATCAGATATTAGAATATATAGAACTGTAAGATGGACGTTTTCCCTTCAAGCACCCAGGTCATCTTTTTGAACATCTCCTCACATTTATATGACACTGGAAAGGATTTAAAGTATTTTACAAACATTTCCCAAGTGTCAGGATAAAAAGTACACACACACACACACATAAATGTATATGCAACATACCCAATTTGTAACTTGGAGAGAGATATTACCTTTAATAAAACAAAGAGCTTCTAATCTCTGCCCAAGATCTCCTATTCAGCAGTAACAGAGCCTTTGATGGCTGGCCTCTGGCTAAATCAATGTATAACTCACTCTGCTAATCTGGCTCAACTGCACCTCCCTAAAATAGTAATTTAGTGGCGAGGAATACACGTTTGGGTTTATTTATATACCACACACACACATACATACATACATGATTATTATATATACTGAGTTACAAAATGAGTACTGCCTGTCTATTCCCCTACCCACACAGTTGCTTCTAAAGTATATAAGGCATTGGGCATATGTCAGTTACAAAGTAGTAACAAGATAACGTGGTACAAAATATTTCAGTAAGAAACTCCATTGAACCAATGAACCCAAACGCATTCTAGCCTTCTGCCTCGTGTCAACTAATCCAACTTGCAAAACCGGATGAGAGCTCTATAGTGATTTGAAGGCCATTACGATTCTTGTTATAATCCAAAGCCATCTCCCTGCACACATACAGAGTGAAGGAGACACACAGGGCAGCTGTCCTGATCAGCAGAGGCCAGAACATAAACTGGCACCACAACTGTCTAGAAACTTCAGGTGAACATGCTTAGGTTCTGTTCTTCAGTTATATGTTCCTTTTTCTATTTACTTTTCATCATGAATATGACCCAAAGTTCCATAAAAAAGAAGCAAAATGAATTCAACTGTCTGTACTTTCTTAGTTATATATGGTCAAATGAATGGAGTTAGATCATAGTCACAAAAAACTCTGATGTGCCCATCTTTCCCAATTGTGCAGGAAGGTGATTTTAAGAGCGTTTCCTCAAGAGTTGGGGATTTCTCTTATCCTCACCAGAGGAGGATAACTCTCAAAAGAACAGAACCAAAAAGGCAGTAATTAAGACAATTACATTGCTTATCTTGAGGTTTCAGGAATCAAAGGGAGAAATATTTTTGGACTGGGGCTTTTCTCCTACTTTTCAAATTCTCTCAAAATGTGTTATGTAAATCGTGCTCCACTTATAAAATTAGCCATGATTAGAAGCCTCTTGAAGTAGAGTACAGAGAGGAAAAAGGAACTTATTCTTCCTGTTACAACCCAATTTTACCTCTGTTATTCATTTTTTTTTCTTTTTTATTATGCATTTCTTTTTTTTATAAATTTATTTTATTTATTATTTTTGGCTGAGTTGAGTCTTCGTTGCTGTGTACAGGCTTTCTCTAGTTGCAGTGAGCGGGGGCTATTCTTTGTTGCGGTGCGTGGGCTTCTCATTGCGGTGGCTTCTCTTGTTGCGGAGCACGGGCTCTAGGCACGCAGGCTTCAGTAGTTGTGGCTCACGGTCTTCAGTAGTTGTGGTGCACGGGCTTCATTGCTCCGTGGCATGTGGGATCTTCCCGGACCAGGGCTTGAACCCGGGTCCCCTGCATTGGCAAGTGGATTCTTAACCACTGCGCCACCAGGGAAGTCCTATTCCTCTTCTTACCTCCAGCAGTCTTAGAACCTAAGTTCTAAGACTAGAAACTTAGTGAATATTTGATGAATGAATGAACGAAAGAGTGAACAGAATGGCAAATAACATAAAAGAAGATGAGAGAGAGCTGGAACAAGAGCAGAGAAAGAGAGTAACACTAAAGTTCCCATCCTTCCCACCAAAAGCAGGACATTCCCTGAGAGCGTGAGCCAATCTTCTTGCACCTGGCCATATGCAGTTTCTACAGACAAAAGATCAGCACTGCTGCCCTCTTGCTTCTTCTCCTACTGCCCTTCCCTTCTTTCCAAACCAAGGAAGTTTGTAGAAGTATGTTATTGCACAGACCACTGGGCAAATGGGCAACTGTCCTCCAGGGAAAGCCATACCTGATTCTCATTTTAAAAGGATACTGATTTTCATGGTCCTAGGTTACCATAATCAGAGGATATACATTGAACTTGAAAGCCCTCACACATGTTCAAAATTTTTGCACTATAGAATGTGGATCTTTTCAATCCGAAATCTTCACGTCAATATAATTATGAGTCCTATTGTCAAAATATTAAGAGTACAGAGACATGTACCACAGGGCTTGCATCTGCAAAGTCTTCTCTGATGTCCCTCAGCTAGATTATAATCTCTCCCTCCCTCTGAATTCCAGGGGCACTTTATCTACATTCGCTTTTGGCCTTGCCACCTTCTATTTGGTATCATCGTTAATTAGGGGCACATCTAATCTCCTCAATGGGAGGCAGCTCCCTGAGGGCAAAATACCCTACAAATTCTTCATAGGGCCTTACTCCCTTGCTCCTTGCCAGTAGAAGGTTCTCATAATTTTTGTTTGTTTATATATGTGAGTAAATTTATTCTGACTGTGGTTCAGTTAAACTATTGGTCAACGAGACCCCACAAATAGTTTACATCCCAAGATGTTTAGAATTAGCTACAATAGTTACCTCTCCACGAGTGCTCATTCTGTGCTGTGCAATGTGCTAAGCACTTTATTTGCATTTTCCCATTTTAACCCCCAGTGGAACACTCTCAGGTAGTATTATTTTCTTTACAATTGAGGAAGCTGAGGCTTAAAGAATGAAGTAATTTTCCCAAGTTCACCCCACGAGGGAATTGGCAAAACTGGGTTTGAACCCAGGCCATATGATTCCAAATTCCATGCTCGTAGCCACTGTAGAATTCTACCTCTGAGTTAGCAGAGCTCTAGGCCTTCCAGGTCCTTATTACAAGAATCATTTCCTAGAAAGCACTGAGTCACGGCTTATACACAAACCAGCTAGCTGTTGTGGTCTGAAAAAGCAAGATACTTCCTCATACACACACACAAAGTCCTTCAAAACCTCTAAAAGCGCTTCTCCCACCCACATCCTCACCCCACTACCCACCCCCAAAGAGAAGTGCCAGGACCTTTGAAGGGACAGTGACAGGAATTCAGGTTTAAACCCAAGGGGACCTGGAGGCCCAGATTGACTGCAGATTCCTGTGATGCCGGAAGCCTATTGTGCTATAAATTTATTGTCTGGGAAGCTGAGTGTTTCTGAACAGGAAAAAGACTTCAAAGCTTCTGTTGCTATTGGAATAGAGCTTTCACAACTCAATTTACCCAGATTTATTTTTCATGAGGTACGTATTTTTTTTCCCAGGGAGATTATTTTTCATCATTTCCTTATAAGTAGTTTTCTTAAAGAAAAAAATGCAGTTAAACATTCAAGGCCCTGAGCTATTGCGTAAAAGGAATTCATGCTTAAAGGGCAGTCTACATCAAGGCTCACGGTTAATTCTGAAACACAACTGGTATGAATTATTCATCTATTATGCTCTCATGTGTCTTCCTGCTTAATTGGAGCAGTAAGTCCTAGGATTTGCTGTTGTTGTTTTTTTTCCTGACTAATAACACCCTTCATTCTTTTTTCTTTATACTTTTTTTTTTTTAATTATTTTTATTTATTTATATGGCTGCGTTGGGTCTTCGTTGCGGTGCCTGGGCTCCTCATTGTGGTGGCTTCTCTTGTTGAGGAGCACGGGCTCTAGGCACGTGGGCTCAGTAGTTGTGGCTTGCGGGCTCTAGAGTGCAGGCTCAGTAGTTGCGGCACACGGCCTTAGTTGCTCCGCAGCATGTGGGATCTTCCTGAACCACAGCTCGAACCCGCGTCCCCTGCACTGGTAGGCGGATTCTTAACCACAGCACCACCAGGGAAGTCCACACCCTTCACTCTTGAAGCAAGATACAAAGAAATACTTAAGGCCACAACGGAATATTCATTCGTATGCACCAACTTTTTTTTTTTCCCCAAAATAAATTTATTTATTTATTTTTGGCTGCATTGGGTCTTCGTTGCTGCGTGCGGGCTTTCTCTAGTCGCGGTCTTGGTTGCGGCGTGTGGGCTTCTCATTGCGGTGGCTTCTCTTGTTTTAGAGCACGGCCTCTAGGCGCGCTGGCTTCAGTAGTTGTGGCACACGGGCTTAGTTGCTCCGTGGCATGTGGGATCTTCCCAGACCACAGCTCGAACCCACGTCCCCTGCATTGGCAGGTGGATTCTTAACCACTGCGCCACCAAGGAAGCCCCATATGCACCAACTTATCCCCAGATATTACTCAGGAAATTTGCAGCCTTGATAATCTTCTGTGTCTCAAAAATGTTCTGTGGGCTGCCATAACTTTTTTGTCCTTTATTCAAAGCTTCAGGTGAATAAAATAACTGACGGGCAGTGATGCAGGTGAAATTTTGCAGAGGTTCAGATTTGTTTTGGTGCCCTGGGGTATGGTGTTTTTTTGCTTCTCCCTCTCTCCTTCTGTTCTCACCTCCAGGAAACAACTAGACCCTCTGGTTTTTCAGTGTCAAAAAAATACATTTTTTTTAAAAGTCCTTTTTTGACTCAGACCGGACTCTGAAGGGTTTCCTCTGTAGGCACTGGAGGAGTGAGGGTTTTTTCCCTATTAAAGGCCTTCTGGGCACTGGGGAGCACATGGATAAGTATTTGGGGTTTGGGGTTCCTTGGGAGAATCTTTTTTTTTTTTAAATTTAATTAATTAATTTATTTATGGCTGTGTTGGGTCTTCGTTTCTGTGCGAGGGCTTCCTCTAGTTGCGGCGAGCGGGGGCCACTCTTCATCGTGGTGCGCGGGCCTCTCACTATCGCGGCCTCTCTTGTTGCGGAGCACAGGCTCCAGACGCGCAACCTCAGTAATTGTGGCTCACGGGCCCAGTTGCTCCGTGGCATGTGGGATCTTCCCAGACCAGGGCTCGAACCCGTGTCCCCTGCATTGGCAGGCAGATTCTCAACCACTGCGCCACCAGGGAAGCTCATGGGAGAATCTTTAAGAGAACACTGCCCAGGCACCAACACAGCCTGCCTGGGTGCAAGACAAGGCTACCAGGGACCGCATGGACACCATCAAAGGAAAGATGATCTCAGAATAAATTGAATGATAACGTTTTTTACTGATTACTATGTGCTGCTCACTGTTCCAGGGGTCTTATTTGCATTACCTCCTTTTATCCCAGTAGTAACACCCTGAGAGGAGGGCTTTGGTTATTCCCATCTTGCACAGAGGAGGTGGTGAAGCGAGGATTCAAAAACCAAAGCAAAGTAGAAGCTGTGCTGGAAGAATTACCTATTTGATCTCTTTCATTCACTGTTAAACTGACTCACTTAGGGAGGAAGGAAATAGTTGAAATGTGATACCAAGCGTTCTCAGTTACTTATCATTTTTCTTTCTTTTTAAAATTTACAAACAGTCTACACCCTCTCTCCTCCACCCCACCCCGTGGCCTCGAATATCTAGGATAAATTTTATTGAAGGGATTTACATTTTGTTTTCATGAAGACTAGATATTGTCCAATAGCCAAGAAAAAATAATAGGTGACATGTGTCTAGGATCTCCCTTGATGAGAAGCAAAGTCATTGTTAGACAACACTTAGCAGCTCTTCCTAACATCAGTTTGAGGCCAGAGTGTGGAAAAATGTTGTCCTGCCCACCTTGCTAGGAAGGATGATAAAAATCTGAGGCTTAAAAGGGCACTTTTTGAAAGGTTAGCAAAATAGTCAATCACTTTTTTTAAAAAGGAACCAATCAATTTAGCAAGTATTATTAGAATCCTAGTGAGTACAAAGTACAGTTCTAGGCTTTAGGAGAGAAAGGGAAAAAATATCAAGAAAGGAAGAAAGAAAGAAGAGAGGGAGGAGGAAGGAAAGAAGGAAGAAAGGAATGGGAGAAGGAAGTGAGGCGCGAGAGGAGGGAAAGAGGCGGGGGGGGGTCGGGGGGAGAAATCCTGACATCATCCCAGACAGCTGAAATCCCTTTTCCACCCATCACTCAGTCCCCCGCTGAAAATAATTCTAAAGAAATCCTTCATAATCCTTATAAATTCTGTTGTGATATTATAAATTTTACATATATCTTTGACCTGTTATCAACAAACACAGGTGAAAAACAGGAGACAGATGCAGTTAGCCTTTAATCTTCAAAGATCACCATAGGTTCTCTGGTACTTTGTGTATTGGTTAAATAACCAGGCTGCCTTGAAAATCCTGCTTACTAAATTTTTATAAAGTCTTTCAATATGTTTTTTAATCATCTCCTTAACGTATATGATTCTTTCATTTTGTAGGCATTTTCAGTATTGACCCAAATTATATCCAGGGAAACTGACTGAGGAGGAGTAAATGACAAAATATCTCCTACGTAAGACAGAAGGCAGTTTGAAATTCAACATTGGTTTTGCGTTCTCTTTCCCTATGACAAAAAGCCAATATTCTTCTTTCTATTTATGTTCCTTGCCCAGAAAACCTTTTCTCTAAGGCTCAGTTTTAATATACTATGTTAATGCGTTGAGGGTGGTCTAAAAATGAGACTAATGGGGAGACGAAATATAGACCATCCAGTCTCGTGGAACTTGGGTTTTATCAAGGACTCATGTTTCTGTTTGCTCAAGACAGTCTCAGTTTATCTGTGGTTCTGGTGTAATTATTAATACCACCTCCTCTCACTCCCAAACATGTTTCAGTGTGGATGATAATACACCTATCTGTTTTTAAAAATTAAGTGTGTACAGCAGGCACACCAATGTGCAACTGGTTTTAAGTTAATAATGAAGTTATTGGTGTAAACAATATCCATCCTTTAGTAAGCTTCCATTACACATGGTATTCTAAAACAGTTTAGTTAAATTTTCCACATCTGATGAATGGAAATCAATCGACAGATTTGTGAATTTCAAATCTCCCTTAACGTCCTCATACTCTGTTATCACATTCCTAAATGTCATATTTTACATTCTGACTTCAGATTTAAATGTATTATGTTGTGAAACTCAGTGACATCTAATGGACTACCTGAAAAATGTGTCTTCTTACATTTAAGAATGTATTATAGATTAATACCCAGTTAAATAGATGTAGAATATCCTGTTAGAGGGCAGAAAATATATGACTTTAAAATCAGAACCTCTTGGGAATTCCCTGGTGGTCCAGTAGTTAGGACTCGGCGCTTTCACTCGGAGGCCCGGGTTCAATCTCTGGTTGGCGAGCTAAGACAGAGCAAGCTGCTGGGTGTGGCCAAAAAAAAAAAAAAAAAATCAGAACCTCTTGGTTCTGACCAATCATCTCTCTTATTCATTTTCTTCATAAATGAGGAAACCAAGTCAGAACATGAGCTTTCCCATATGTTTAGTCGATTTAAAGTGCTTGGTACTGGGACTTCCCTGGCGGTCCAGTGGTTAAGGCTCTGCGCTGCCAATGCAGGGGGTGCAGGTTAGATCCCTGGTCTGGGAACTAAGATCCCACATGTCACGCGGCCAAAAAATTAAAAAAAAAAAAGTGCTTAGTACAGTACTGGACACACACTAGATGCTAAAGAAGGTTAGCAATTAATTTTATCATAATTAAGCTGGCAGCGTAATTCCTCTTAGGATGAGAACCTCATTTATTTTTGTTTTTTGAATACCTGATGGGTCATTTGGATGTGAAAGGATAGTCCTACAACCTGGTCTTAAAGTATCCCAAAACAAAGGGAGGGCTGACTATTCTACCACCAAAGATGAGAGGAGGGGGTGAGGACCCTGCAGACAGTGGAGAAAAGGGAAGAGGAGAGGGGAGGGCTCAAGAAGGGGTTGGGATAGGCACTCAGCGGAAAGCCTGACCAATGAGAGTTGAGTTAACTTTGGGGGCATTCATGAATATACACCATTATAAGACAGTTGCAGTTTGATAGCAAATGACTCCTCTATTGCAGACTTTGTCACTTAGATGTTGGCTTTATAGCTTTAGGTCTATCTGCCATTGCCGTTATACACTTGGCTGGGGAATTAGTCCACACTTTCCTCCTTTTTTTTTTTTCCCCTCGGCCCCGCCAGTCGGCATGCAGGATCTTAGTTTCTCCGACCAAGGATCGAACTCGTGCCCCCTGAAGTGGAAGTGCAGAGTCTTAACCACTGGACCACCAGGGAAGTCCCACACATTTTCCTCTTGATGGCATCACAGTCAGCCCTAAAAGTCTATAAGAAATGCCTAATCTTGTTACTTCTTTAGAAATATCTTCAATAAAATAAATACTGAATCATCAGCATTATTTTTATTCAGCATTTATATACATAATTCATTGTTTACAGAGTAAAGCCTTTAGTAGCAACTATGAAAAGCTAGATGATAATAGAGACAGATTTGCAGCTGCCTGAACAAATATATCCCACGAGTGCCAATTAATTGTCAGTGTCATCTCAAGGGAACTCTCATAGCAGGCTGACCAATGGCTTGCCCATGCACCTTTCCTGATCAATCTTAGTTCTCAGAGATTTCAGTAAAGATACATTAATTCTGCAGCTGACACAATGCACAGAAGAATAATAAATATGATGGATGACACTCAAAGTTCAAAATTATTTCTGTTGTAGCTGAAAACCCAAACACTGAGATATAAAAAGGGTAAACATAAAGTCTTGCACTCAGGTTCAGTAAATCAATTATACAAACACAGGATGGGGGAGGCCATCAGGACAGCAGTTCATGTAGAAAGATGAAGCAGGTTTTAGGTGATCCTGCTAATGGAAAACTCAACATGAACCTATGGTGTGAAGCAGCTACTAAAATAGTTTATGTAAATGAATCTTCATTAATAGAAGTGAGACAATGTCTGGATCACAGGATGTAACAGTCTGTGTCAGGAAGAACCACGGTTTATGGGTTTCAATTAGGGGTGTCAGATTTTAAGAAGGGCATGGATGAATCTGAGAAAATCCAAAAAAGGCTGGATGGTGGACAGTCTAAAAATCAATTCATATGAGGAACATCTGAAAGAAATGAGAATGTTTAGTTCTGAGAAGACCATCCCAAGTGGTGACATTCATTTAAAAAAAAAAAACAAAAACCTTTAACGGCTGATACAAAGAAAAAAAGATGTGTTCAGTGCTTTTCCAAAAAGAAGATTCAACACCAATGCATAGAAGTAACACCCCACTGGCCCAACAGTTAGAGCTGATTAAAGATGTCACGTGACGTGATGTGAAATAATGAGCTTTCATCTCTGGAAATACCAGGCAGAGACTGGATGACCACTGGAAGGGATGTGAAAGCAGGAGCTCTTGTATGGATAGGAGGCTGGGTAAGATGCTGATCGAGGGTCTGGTCCAGTTCTAAGACTGTTTAATCGTTGGGTAAGTCAGTGTGTTTAAATTAGTCTTGAGGGACTAGCTGATTATCGTTCTTGCCTTTGTCCCAAGAAAACAGAAGTCAGTGCTTCCCCACAGAGGGAAGAGCCTGTGAAGACACAGGCAGGAGAAGACAGACAACTACAAGCCAAGGAGGGAGGCCTTAGAAGAAACCAACCCTGCTGCCACCTTGATCTTGGACTTCTAGCCTCCAGAACTGTGAGAAATTTCTGTTGTTTAAGCCACCCAGTCTGTGGTACTTTGTTATGGCAGCCCTGGCAAACCAACACAGATTTTCCCCACCTCCTCTGACTGAAGTGATTTGGATGAAGTTTATCTGCCTAAGCCAGGAAATACTACAAAGGGTCCTGGCAGGGTTAATAAAAAGCCACTTTCCTCACGACTCAAGACTCCCTGTGTTGATACAGCAATTCCACTTCCGGGTATTTATCCAAAGGAAACAAAAACACTAATTCGAAAAGATATATGCACTCCCATGTTCAATGCAGCCTTATTTACAATAGCCAAGATATGGCAACAACCTAAATGTCTATCAACGGATCAATGGATAAAGAAAATATGGTGTGTAAAGAGAAGGAAATCTTGCCATTTGCAACAGCATGGATGGACCATGAGGGCATTATGCTAAGTGAAATAAGCCAGACGGAGAAAGACAAATACTGTATGATCTTATGCTTATTATGGAATCTAAGAAAACAAAAATACCCAAAAAAACCGAGCTCATAGGTACAGAGAACAGATTGGTGGTTGTCAGAGGCATGGGGTAAGGGACAGGTGAAAGAGGTCAAAAGTTACAAATTTCCAGTTATAAAATAAGTAAGTCATGTACAGCATGGTGATTACAGTTAATAACACTGTTTTGTATATGTGAAAGTTGCTAAGAGAGTAGATCTTAACAGTTCTCATCACAAGAAAAAAAACTGTAACTCTGTGTGGTGACAGATGTGGACTAGACTTACTCTGGTGATCACGTCACCATATGTACATACATCAAGTCACTGTGCTGTACACCTGAAACTCACATAATGTTACATGTCAATTGTATCTTAATTGTGTACAGGCAGCCACTGGGTAAGTGGCACATTGCCATCGGCAGCAATTCCAGCCCAGATAAGCCTGATGAAAATCAGTGAGGAGCGCTTGAATAGGAGCCCTTGACTCCAAACCCCACCTCACTTAATTAACTCAACTATCTCAGGCAGGCCTAACGTGAGGTAAGATGGTTGCTTTCTGGATCATGTGAAGAGTAAGTTCATTCTATTGTTATTTTCCTCTTTATGTTCCTTTGCATTTTTCAAATTTCCTACTTGGATTTTAACTCAAAAAAGAAGACAGAAAAAAATTTTTTAAAGTAATCTGACTCAACAAAACAAAGCATGAGTCTTTTTCCTTGAAGCATTTTTGTGTTCTGGAGGAGTCAACAAAAAAGCAGCAAGAACGAGGGTAAGCTTCAAACCACATGGTCAGGGAGTTCCCTGGTGGTCCAGTGGTTAGGACTCCATGCACTCACTGCCGAGGGCCCAGGTTCGATCCCTGGTTGGGGAACTAAGATCCCACAATCCACGAGGCTCAGCCAAAAAATAAATAAATAAATAAAGATAAAACACGTGGTCAGGATCACTGTTTACTCAGTAGAAAAGTAAATTCATATAGTGACATTGTTTTCAACAATCATTCTTATGCTTTCTCCATTTTACACTTCTGCCAACTTACAGACATTTGGGGAACATAAGTAGAAAGACCACTGCACTGAAACATTAGTTTTCATTACAATTACGACATGAATTACCTTCATGTCCACTGACGGGTCACCCTGCAGCAGTGTCCACTCATACTGGACGATGGCGTGGTCATCTGTGCTCTCACGGCCATCCAGAATCACTCCATCTGTGGGCAGGTGCAAAACAACATCTTGCCCGGCCTTGCTAAGTGGAGGCTCGTCCTTTTCTGTGAAAGAAAATAAATAATTCACAAGATATATGTTCCCTATTTTTTTTCTAACTTATTAAGAGAGGTAACTTGTTTGCTAGACTAGATGTAGTCCAGCAAAGAACTGCCAAGAGGATGTATAGCAACTGAAAGTTATTTTCTTATTTTCGTTGTAATGTAATAAATTAAATTTGGAAAGTTAAGGCAAGTTCTTGGAGTCACATAAAACTCACATAGAAATTTTCTGGAATCCAATTTTTCATCTAGGAAAACACAAAAGGTTCACAGCTTCTAACTAGTTTTTATAGGAGAAGCCGGCACAGAGTTTGAGATATCCTAAAATAGCGAACAAGTATGTATTTACCTTTTGTTCTTCATGGTACTAAATTTAAGGCTCACTGTGTTCACTAAATAGTAATATGTGACTGACAGCTGCTCCAGTGGTGACTGATAGAAGCCATTAGATATAGAAAATATTTCTAAGAGCAGAATTGTGAATATTTTAATGGATTTAAGCATCTTATAAGTAAGCTTACGCAAATGCACATATATTTTAAAGAAACTTAGTAATTTAGCTGGGAAAAAAACCCTACAGGTTTTTGTAATACATCTTTTTTGGCATCCACTATTTCCTCCCTCCTCCAGCTCCAAAACTTGGTCCAAATTCTGGCCTGGACTTCCTTAGCTTATTCCGAATGATGTTGCTAAGACATTGCTCTCTTTCTGCGCAGTCGAAGTTGTCTCCCAAGTAAACTTCTAAGGGCCAATCCAGATGTCCAGTGCCTGAGGTTTGGGGCTAGCAGCAATCCTATTAGCTTCTCATTAGGCAACAAAGGGTGGTTACTGCAGCTGGAAGGGCTCTTCCGGAATGCTAACCTGATTGGGTCATTTCCTTGCTTCAGGGGATGTTCAGAGACCTACCTGACCTACCTGTGTAGCTCTATCTTCTCATCTATCGTTCCTCTCAACGCCCAGCAACAGAGGACATGAGGGGCTTGTGGGTCTTAGAGCTGTGGCTTTTCTGAATGAGAATGCTTCTGCGAGCCTCCAAGAGAGATGACTTTTTTTTTCATGAGCTAGTTTACAAGGAATAAGCACACTTGCTATTGCCAAAGGGTACATGTGTCCACTGAGAAGATGAGTCCCATTTTTAGTCATTTAAAACAATGAGGACTAGTAACTGAATTAAATAAGCCACATAAGCAACCCCTGCCTTAGAAGACATTTGATCTGCTTTTTTCCACCTGAGCAAAGATCCAGTGCCTGTTGACTTTATTCTGCTCCTCCCAGGTAAGGAGAGAGATGACAATTGCATTACTAATAGGCCCTTTTATAGTTTTATAGAGTATTTCCTTTGCTTCTGGAAGGTTCATCACTTTCCACACAATGTTTTACCACTTTATAATTCTGGAACCCTTTTTTTTTTGTTGGCTGCGCTGTGCAGCTGGTGGATATTAGTTCCCTGACCAGGGATTGAACCCATGGCCTCTGCAGCAAAAGCACAAGAGTCTTAACCACTGGACAGCCAGAGAAGTCCCATAATTCTGGAATCCTATAATTCAGCAGTAATACATTATAATTAGCAGCTATTTGCTTTAAAATTTATGTTAAAATACCATTTTAAGTAAACAAACTAAAATACACCTATCTGATATAAACAGCAGTGATACTAATAATATATTTTTAGGCCCTCAAAGATTTTTTTTTTAAACGTTGCTTTTAATTTTTTTTTTTTGTCCTTCCACTAAGGTTTCACACTCTCTTCTCTTTTTTAAATTTTTTAATTAAAAAAAACTTTTTTGGCTGCGCCGTGCAGCATGTAGGATCTTAGTTCCCCGATCAGGGATTGAACCTGCGCCCCTGCAGTGGGAGTGCGGAATCCTGACCACTGGACCGCCAGTGAAGTCCTAGGCCCTCAAAGATTTAACCAAGAAAAATCTAAGATGGAAAAATCAGGTAAGCTCTGAAATATCCCATATACTATAAAACTAATTAATCCTGGCCCTCCTGGAAGAAAAAAATAATCGCGTTAGTCATTTATTGATACTTTTCTTTAGGTAAGCTTAAAAGATATGATTTATGAACACAGTGAAATCCTCATATCCTCTAAATTGGTCATTGTATTTGAAATAATAGAGCTGTATTTCCTCCTCAGTTCAAGTCCAGGCAAAGCTGGCTTAAGCCAGAAAGAGGTCTTAAAAATAAACAAATGACGAGAAGAGGAAAGGAGTATGCTATCATTCAAAAAATTTGAATTTGCTGATGAAGAACAAGATTAAATGTAACTTGGAATTTTTGTTATAAAAATGTAACAAGCCAATGTTAAGTACTATGGAAACACTGATTTCTTTTGAAGACTAAGCACACTTGGTAAGATCCACAGAGGCGAAATAAAACTCATACCAATTTTAATGGAGCATATCAAGGCGGCATTTTATACAGAGAAGTATACCGTTAGCTACGCTGATTTACAACACGCTGCTCTGACCAACGCCTTAACGACAAGGAAGAGGTCTGGCATCTGGGTCTTGCTGCGTGGGTGCAAATGATACAGCCGAGGCTGAGGATATGGAAATAGGGCCAGACTAAGGGAAGAGGCTTAGATACTACAGGTCAAAATCCATCTTGAGTTTTCTGTTGGCTTTTGTGGTCTTTTTTTCTTCCATTGTGTGTTTTTCTTAATAGCAACACGTTAGGAAAAAATGATTCACAACCCCAATATGATTATCATCATTTCTGGTGTGTACTCTTTGTCTTTCTCCATCTGAGCTGCTGATAATAATAATTAATAGTTACCATTTCTTGGGTGATTTCTTTGTACCAGGCACCATGCTTAGTGTTTCGAGCTGTAAAGTCACTCAACTTTCACAGGTCTCTGAGGTAGTGTTGTCATCTGCGTCATACTCATGAGGAAACCAGGGTCAGATTGGCTAACTTAGTTGCCTAAGACCACACAAGTGATAAATTTGTCAGTTCAGATGTCAGCCCAGATCTGTCAAACTGAAAGGCTCTGTCCTTCCCACTATACTTTGGGGGCACTGGATGTGTATTCTGGTTACAGTAAATATAAAGTTACATCCTGAATTTAACCTACTAATTTATTTTCTATTTTTGATATTTATTCATATATCCTACCATTGCCTGTGTCACTACATAAACTTCACAGTTGTCATTTTGATTCCCTAACCTCTACTACTGGACCTTTTATTTTGTTACCAATTTTTTTCACCATCATAAATAATGCTATAATAAACTTTTTTGCTCATACTTTTTCCTTAGCATGGATCATTTTCCTAAAAAAAATGCCACCTTTATAATTCACAAAGCATGTCCACCCTTGATCGTCATGACAGCCCGTCTGGAAGGCAAGGCAAGCACTCAAGCCCTAAGAGGATGCGCAGGGACCCTCAGGTAGAAGAGCTGGCGCTCAAACCCAGGTTTCAGGACCTCGAGTCCCCAGCCCTGACCTTTGCACGCAACTGCAGGCAGATTCTGTCATTTCAACACACCTCTCTAAGCGTCCTCCGCTCCTTCGCACATTCTTCCATGATCCCCTGCAACCACCTTGTCAGTCCCACCCTGGAAACCCAACCAAGGGCATCTCTGCTTCCAGGTGGCCCGATGCTGCTGGAGAAAAACACGCCAGCTGACCCAGAACACAGCTCATAACGCACAGCTCCACAACTTAGGTGCTATGAGACCCTCGGGCAGGTTACTTTCTCTCACCAAGCCTTCCAGTACGCTGGGGATTACGAAAGAACCTAGATTTGGGGTGCTGTGAGGACAGAGTGAGTTCACTTGTCTAAGGAGCTTGTTAATAGTGCTTCCCATCAAACAATAAACATCAGCAACAAACAGGGCTGATGGGGTCCGCTATAAATGTGTGCTGTCCCATCCCACCCGGCCCTCCACCATTTCTTCATGCTCTTCTTATTCACCTCAAATGCACCCCTAACAAATTCTCTGCAAGAGCTTCTCTAAACCATTTTCATGCTCCTTTAGCCTTAAACTACACATGCTCACAAGATTCAGAAACACAAAAAACACTCAAGAAGGAAAAACTTAGTCTCAGAAGCACAGAGAACTCCAGGAGGTTAAGAATCTGGGCAGGGAAAACACAGGACATTTGGGTAGGGTAACGTTTGCCCTACCTGCAGACCGCTTCTTGGCGCACTGGGCTAAGAAGCACCCTTCCATGTGTCCATACTACTGGAGATCCAAAGAACTGGGAGCAAGGCAGTTCTTTTCCAGAATAAGGACCAAGCCCAGTGGTCATCTGTGTGTACCTCTGAACATCTACAAAACTGAATTCCTAGACAAACTTGCCCCAGGGAAGGGAAGGCCAAAAAAACCAAGTAGAAGAAAAAATGATTCAGAAACTTCTACAGTAAACTAAAGTTTCTGTCCCCCATGGGCATATTCTTTCCTTTTTTAATGTCCTTTTGGTTTCCCCTGGCTTATAAGAAAGCTCTCCTTGGCAATGTTGGTTTCTTCCAGATGTGCAGTGAGAAAAAGGGAAAGGGATTTTGTTTCTTTGGTGCTGGGATCTTTGAGTCCCTGCTTGGGCAGAGGACGCATGTGTGTGTAACACCCACGGGCGACCTCAGAGATGCTGGTGAGGGTCCAGGTGAAAGTGCCTCCTGCCTCCACTTCAGGGAGAAAACTTTGGGGTCCTTCCCAGTGTCTGCCTCAAGGCTGAGCAGTTGCAGGGTGAACTTTGATGTTTATTCCCCTGGAGGTGGGAAGGGAGGTGGGCCATTGTGGACACAGATTTCCAGACCCTTCTCTTTGGACCTGAAGGTCATGAAGACTCCAGAGGCTACGCCCCTCTAATCTTGCTATGGTTTCACTCTTGTGTTATCATAAAGCAAACAGCAACAGAGTGCAATCAAACACACTGAGCCGACCACAGGCAGGCCCAATCAAGGTTTTATTCCCTCAGGAACCTTAATGTCCAACTGCTACAATTTTTTTTCCCCCCCGTTTGGGTCTTCTCATTCTGAGCATCCCCAGAAAGTAAAACCATCAAATGAAAAGCATCACTTTTAGCTCCTTTTCAAAAGAGAGGTGCCTTAAACTTTGTTTTCAACAAATCAAGTCCCTTCTTTTCCCTCTTTAAAAAAGAGAACCATAGTTCATGGGAATCAGTTGGACCCACTTCAAAATAACCTGACACATTTCCCTTCCTATTTTTATCTGATGAAAGCAACTTTAGGTGGAATCATGAATCCTGAGAGCCAAGCTAGGAAATAAGGGTGCGCTATGAGCATTCCGGCAGCTAATTAGATTTTGCTCTTGTAATTACCTGACACAAACCATGCCTTCCTTATAAGAACCTCTGAGATTAAAATAGACTTTTTTCCCCCTGAACTTTTCTCCTCCATTAAATCGAATTTCTGTGAATCTTTTCAGATAAGCATTCCTCCCTAAGCTTAGAAAAATTCCACAAGCAGCCCATCGTGCCCGCTTCTGATCAATCTACTGGGGTTTCTCAGAAACCATCCTTAGGACTGGGAAATCAAAGCCACTCTTCTGGATGCCCGCAACTAAGTTACATTAATTTGGATCGAGGGTGTTTCATTTCTGACTTGACTGAGAAGGGCCCAGCGGCCCTGCCTAGGCGGGTCTCCCAGATGCAGCCACCAACAGGTGCAAGGGCAGCGACAGCAGGACCCAAGCGGCCCGGCCCCGGCCTCCAGGGGCGTGCTTACCCGGCCGCGGCGAGGCCCGGGCGGTGGCCGGGGCGCCAGCTTCCAGGCCTTCCTGCTCGCCCTCTCGGGCGCGGCTGAGGCTGTAGCTGCTGTAGCCGCGGTGCAGTGCGAACTTGCAGACGCTGCGGCCGCGCGCGGTGCAGTTGAAGAGGTAGCAGCCGAGCGCGGCGGCCCGGGGCGCGGGCCGGCGGGGCAGCTCCACCACGGCCACGGAGCAGCGCGGCTCGAGGCAGCAGGCCTCCAGGCACTGCCGCCAGTCCCGCACGGCAGCCGGCGCGCTCAGGAAGCTGGCGCCGGCCGCGATGGAGTCCTTGGTGCGGATGATGGCGTCCGGCATGGCGCTGTAGCCGCCGCCGCCGCCTGGGCAGCCTTCCTGGGGGCCGCCGCCCGCGCGCAGTTCCAGCTCCAGCGCCTCCTGCGGCCGTTCCTGCTGCAGCTGCCGGCGGAACTCCTCCAGCAGCTGCTCCACTCCCGAGAGCTGCGCGTGCAGCTCGGACAGTGGCGCGGAGGGCGACCCCACCGCGCGGCCGCTGGGCAGCCACAAGCACAGCAGCAGCAGCCCGCGCAGCGCCGGGAGCCGTGGCGGCGGCCTGAGCCCGGAGCCCGCGCTCTCCCGGGCGGCGGAGGCCATGGCGGTCGGCGGCGGAGGAAGCGAGCCGAAGCGGGGCCGCAGAGAGCGAGGGAGGCGGGGGAGCTAGGCCCCAGCGCCTCAAAGCCTGGCCTCCCCGGGGCCCAGCTGCGCCCCCGAGGCCGCGGGCGCTCGGTCGCCGGCAGGCGCCGCAGCAGCTGGAGGCATTGCCGGCCCGGCCCGGCCCCGCTCCTCGTCCTTTCCCGGGGCTTCTGGGCGCCCCGGCTACTCTCTGCCCCGAGCGGCCGCGAGCTCCGCGAGGATGAGGCGGCCTGGACGAGGATCACCAGCCGGAGATGAAAAGCGGCCGCGGGGGCGGGGCGCGTCAAGCCCCGCCCAGGCCCGCCCTTCGCTCGCAGGGACCCCGCCCACACCCGCCTGTTTTGCAGACCCGGAAAGTATCCTGGTAGTGGGGTAGCGGTCCCTGAGCTGGGCTCTGTACCCGGGGCCCTCCGCATCTGCGCGGGGCTCGTGTATAAGCGCGCCAGGCTTTATTAACCAGCCGGACCTGCTCAGTTGTCAGCTCCAAGGGATACGGACACCTGGGGAGAAGGGGAGGAGGGGTCTCCACAAATCCGTGTGACCTCAGGGCCGGCTCTAGCGAAGGGACATGCTCAACTGGGGAACCACCAGGCACCATGTTCAGTCCTTCACCTCCGGCGCCCCTGATTGTTTCCATCTTAGGTCCCCAAAATGCACTTGGGTAACAGAAGGCGGGCAGTGCTGTGGGAAAATACACAACTAGTAGTCCCATTCACTCAGTTTTCCACAAACTTAACTAGAAATCTGAACACAGTCGCTTATGGGGACCTGATGAGTTCACTCTACAGAGTGAGCACAGGCCTTCAGCTGAGGTCTTGTAAGATCTAGAGGAATCGTGTTTTACGTGACTTAATAAGGTATACGAAGACGTCCAATCCAGGGAAGGCTGCACCTGAGAGTTCTAGCTACCCGTGAGCAGCTTCTGCATCTTGTTTATTTCTGGGTCTGCTTCTATTGATTCGTTTTTCTCACGATTATGAATCACATTTCCTTCTTTTTAGCACATCCAGAATTTTTTTTTTTTTTTTTTAGAAACTTGAACATTGTGAATTTTACATTTAAAAATGTCTGTAATTTGTAGGAGGGTAAGAATAAATAACTGGATTGGAAAATGGCAGTCTCTCCTGTACCTTTTATTTTCACAGATGACGTTTAGGAACCCATTGTTTTCAGGTCCAGAACAGAGTAGGAGGTGAAATTAGAAAGTAAAAATAGAAAAAAAAAAAAAATCTAGTATTTCTTGCCATTCCACGAAAAGGAGAAATTTTAAAGTTTCTGTGGGTGAAACTTTAAAATTTCTGGGTGATTGCTTTTTTTGCAAAAGCAATCTGGAAACACCCTGAATCTACACAAGTGAGAGCTGGTTAAATAAATTTTGGTATAATCATGCTGTGGAATACTTTGCATTGTGTATCTCCCCAGATACATCATTAAGTGACACACGGAAGAGGCAGCAATGTATGCACAGTGGAATCCCATTTGTTAAAAATATATACTCTCCTTCCTTTTTTTAAGGGAAAATTGCATTTCTATAACCTATATTAAGTTTGTTTTTCTATTTATGGTGGGAAATACATATGTTTGAAAACCACAATGGAAGGAAAGACTGATTTGCAGGTACCCCTATTTTAGAAACTATTATACATATGCAAACAGGGATTGCAAAGGAAACAGTGAAAAGAGTTCTGGCAAAGATGGACAGTGTAGTAAGGTAATGGAGAATGTAAAATACAACCGATTGTGTTTAACAACTAAAGAAATTTTAAGTGTTATTTACTTGCTAATTTTTAAAAGATATTAAAAATTTTATCCAATCTAGCTTAGGGATGAGAGAAAAGGTGACCAGAAAAAACATTTCCAGCGGAGGGGTAAATTAGAAGTATGGGATTAACAGATACAAACTACTATATATATATATAAAATAAATAAGCAACAGGAATTTACTCTATAGCACAGGGAACTATATTCAATATCTTGTAATAACCTATAATGGAAAGTAATCTGAAAAACCATATATATAAAAAACTAAATATAAATATATATACATTATATATAACTATATATACATTATATATATATAATGTATATATAGCTTTTCAGATTATTTTCCATTATAGGTTATTGTATGTTATATAAATATATATATACTTAACTTAATCACTTTGTTGTACATCTGAAACTAATACAATATTGTAAATCAACTCTACTTCAATTAAAAAAAATATTTCCAGGGCTTCCCTGGTGGTGCAGTGGTTGAGAATCTGCCTGCCAATGCAGGGGACACGGGTTCGAGCCCTGGTCTGGGAAGATCCCACATGCCGCGGAGCAACTAGGCCCGTGAGCCACAATTACTGAGCCTGCGCGTCTGGAGCCTGTGCTCCGCAACAAGAGAGGCCGCGATAGTGAGAGGCCCGCGCACCGCGATGAAGAGTGGCCCCCGCTCGCCACAACTAGAGAAAGCCCTCGCACAGAAAGGAAGACCCAACACAGCCATAAATAAATAAATTAATTAATTAAAAAAAAAATTTCCAGAGTTCCCTGGTGGCCTAGTGGTTAGTAACCCGTGCTTTCACTGCCGTGTCCCTTGTCCAAACCCTGGTCAGTAACTGAGATCCCACAAGCCACGTGGCACAACCAATAAAAAAAAAAAAATTCCTATGTCTCTTTTATGTTGAGCTCAGAGTTTCCATTTAAAATGTAAGCTATTACATATACATGCTACTATATATAAAATAAACAACAAGGACTCTACTCAATATTTTGTAATAATCTATACGGTATATAGATTGGTATATGGTATATATACATATAATCTATATGGTATATAGATTGGTATATGGTATATATACATATATATATAATACATAACTGAATCACTTATTCAGTGATTCACCTAAAACTAACAAAACATTGTAAATCAACTATACTTCAATAAAATTTTTAATTAAAAAATAAAATAAAATATAAGCTACTATTAGCACAAAGAAACAGTGCATTGTGTTACCATGTGCATATTTAGTATTTTAAAATATGATATTTATAATAATGTATTTCAAGTCCACCAAGGAGAAAAAGCACCAAGGTGAATAAAGAAAAAAAAATAGTGAAGGAAAGGAAATCAGAATTTCTGTAAAGGGAGAGATTTGGGGTTCTCTAGTCAGAGGAGGGAGTAGAGGGCTTCTCTCTGGGGGTTCATGGAGATTTTAAAAGTAACTGAAGCCTTCCCCAATCAATGAAGAGAACTGATATTTGTTGAGCATCTTCTGGGTAACAAGTGCTTTGCAAATGTGATCTCACTTTTTCCTCACTGCTTAGTGAGAGTGTCCTGCTTCTCTCCCTGAGCGACTGACGAGGAAACAGGTTAAGGGAGGCTGCCAACTTACCCAGGTCACAATCAGAAAGGAGTGGTGAGGGGAGGGATGGGCACCTCTGACTGTGGCTCGGTTTTTATTTCAGTAAAATGGTTATTTACTTTGCAGCTCTGGAAGACAGTATGACATGTAATGTGGGTAGGAAGTGAAGTCACTGTTGCGGATGAGTGTGGGTGAGCACCAGCAGAGAGAGTGAAGTTGGGGATGATTCAGGGAGAAATCTCTCTGGACACCCTGGAAGCTCCGGATGGGCCCAGTGGAGCAGCTGTGACAGGTCAAGCCGCAGCCTGACCGCGCCCAGCTCGCCTGGCCGATGGCGCCCTCTGACATTAGCTTGGGGTACGCAGCTCCTCTTGGTCTTAGGGGAGAGAGCAGTGGCTAGAAGCCAAGGCCCTCAGCTATTAGGGGCACAAGTGACTCACACCAGTTGTGTGTTGCTTCCTGTTGGTGCCTCAAAGCTGAGGCAACCTGGGTCAGATCATGACATGGTTGGCCCGTTCCAAGTCTCTCCACATCTCAGACCACACCCCACAGCTCCTTGTAAGGAGCTCAGCTGAGCTGGGAGACGGTCCAGCTGATTAAAGCGACAAGCCTAAAATGAAAGAGTTAAGCCTTTGATCATTTACTATGAGAGCACAGCCAGAGTCTGAACCCAGAGGCAGTGCCAACTCCCCTATTCCATTTTCCCCAATGGAATGGCCTGTGTAGGGTTGCCTCACCGTTCAGAGACCAGAGTAGAAGGCTCCAGCAGCTTTATGGACCCTGAGGTGGAGGCAGGGGAAGGACTCGGAGGAGAGAGACCTGGGTCTGAGTCAGAGGGGGGACAAGGGTCTTCAAGGTTTCTCCGTCCTCTTCATTTAAGGAGGCCTCAGCAGAAGCACCAGAAGAGAACCTTGGCCCAGGGCCTGGGAAAATAAGACCTAGGAAGGAGGGCTCTGGGGCTGGGAGTGTGAATATTCGAAGAGCATGACGGGCATGGGCCCTGAGAGAGACTGCAGTGCCCTGCTGTCACCAGTCCGGGGTGGGGAGGGCAGCTCTCCACATGAGGCTGTAAGGCCGGCCAGAGAGATCACAGAGGTTTTCAGCCCAGAGCCAGACTCTTCACCTCTTCAGGGAGTCACTTCTTTTGTTTTCCCATCACCTCTCTGTTCACTGACTTGTACCATCTTTCTCTTCCATTCCACCAGGAGTTAATTCCAGTCTCTGCCAAAAGTTTTTTTTTTTTTTTAATATTATTTACTGGGGCTTCCCTGGTGGCGCAGTGGTTGAGAGTCTGCCTGCCAATGCAGGGGACACGGGTTTGAGCCCTGGTCTGGGAAGATCCCACATGCCGCGGAGCGACTGGGCCCGTGAGCCACAACTGCTGAGCCTGCGCGTCTGGAGCCTGTGCTCCGCAACAAGAGAGGCCGCAACAGTGAGAGGCCCGCGCACCGCGATGAAGAGTGGCCCCCACTTGCCGCAGCTGGAGAAAGCCCTCGCACAGAAACGAAGACCCAACACAGCCAAAAATAAATAAATAAATAAAATAAAATTTAAAAAAAATATATATACTATTTATTTATTTGGCTGCGCTGGGTCTTAGTTGCGGCCCATGGGATCTTTGTTGCTGCGTGCGGGCTCTTAGTTGCGGCATGCGGGACCTAGTTCCCTGACCAGGGATCGAACCTGGGCCCCCTGAATTGGCAGCGCGGAGTCTTAACCACTGGACCACCATGGAAGTCCCCGCTGCCAAAAGTTTTGGGAGTTCAGGCAAAGTAGCAGTCACACAATCTCCTCCCCTTTCTCAGGCTCTGAAGACCAGGGAGACCTGTTGGGGAACCCACACCAGGAACTGGGATCTTCCAGCTTTAGGTAAGGTCCCAGGCTCACATTTTCAGTTCCCTGTTGTAGGCACTCTTGAGCTGTCCCCACCCTTCCCTACCCTACCAACCCAGCTCAGCCGTGGACACCACTTCATCATCATCTCAGCGTCACCTCTCTCTGCAGCTAGTCCTGCTGTAAACTGGTTCACTCAGAGCCCTGTAGGAGGGGTCAGGAAAGAGGCTCGCTGCCAGGAATGCAGCACCAGGGATGAGCCAGGAACTGTGGACACCCTTAACATTTTTGTGTGTGTGATAAAATATGCATAACAGAATTTACCGTCTTAGCTATTTTTAAGTATACAGTTCAGTGATATTAAATACATTCACATTGCTGTGCAATCATTACCCCCATCCTTCTCCATAGATCTTATCACTGTAAAACTGTAACTCTGTACCCGTTAAACATTAACTCCCATTTCCCCCTCCCCTTAACCCCTGGCAACAACCTTTCTATTTTCATAAAATCTATTTTATGATTTTGTCTACTCTCAAATTTCATGAAGTTCAATTTGTCTATTTTCTTCTTTTGTTGCCTGCGTCTTTGGTGTCATGTCCAAGAAATCATAGCCAAGTCGAATGTCGTGAAGCTTTTGTCCTATGTTTTTTTCACTTATATGAGTAGTATATCTCCTATAAGTGGAATCACACAGTATTTGTCTTTTTGTGACTCGCTTATTTCACTTAGCAGAATGTCCTCAAGGTTCATCCCTGTTGTAGCATGTCAGAATTTTCTTCTTCTTTTCTTTTTTTTTAGAATCTTTTTCTTTTTAGGGCTGAAAAATATTCCATTGTGTCTACATAACACATTATTCTTGTTCATTCATCCATCAGTGGACACTTGGGTTGCTGCCACATTTTACCTATTGTGAATAATGCTGCTATGAACATAGGTGTACAGACATCTCTTTGAGACCCTGCTTTCAATTCTTTTGGGTACATACCCAGAAGTGGAATCGCCGGATCATATGGCAATTCTAGTTTTAATTTTTTGAAGAACTGCCATATTGTTTTCCATAGCAGCTATATCATTTTACATCCCCATCAAAAAATGCACAAAGTTTCCAATTTCTCCACAACCTCGTTATGTTCTTTGCTATTTTCTCTTTTTTTAATGGAAGCCATCCTAATGGGTGTGAGGGGGAATCTCACTGCAGTTTTGATTTCTATTTCCCTAATGATTAGTGATGTTGAGCAATTTTCATGTGCCTATGGTATATCTTCTTTGGAGAAATGTCTGTTCAAGTCTTTTGCCCATTTTTCAATCAGCTTGTTTGTGTTTTTGTTGTTGAGTTTTAGGAGTTTTCTATATATTCTGGATATTAATCCCTTATCAGATATATGATTCACAAACATTTCCTCCCTTTCAGTGGGTTGCCTTTTTACTCTTTCGATACTGTCTTTCCATGTGCAAAATTTTTAAATTTCATGAAGTTCAGTTTATCTATTTTCTTCTTTTGTTGCCTGCGTCTTTGGTGTCATGTCCAAGAAATCATAGCCAAATCGAATGTCGTGAAGCTTTTGTCCTATGTTTTCTTCTAAGATTTTATAGTTTTAGGTCTTATATTTAAGTCTTTTGTCCATTCTGAATGACTTTTTGTGTACTGTGTTAGGTAACGGTCCAATACAACTGGGCACGCAGAGCTCTCTTTTATTTCAGGTGCTGATCCTCCCTTTGACGGGAAGGCCTATGAGACACAGTGGAGAGGCTCCTCCCAAAGGTACAGCAAGGTGGTTGGACACGTCTCCTTTTCGCTTAACTCCTGCAGTAAGAGCTCATCAACAGCCGTGGAAAGCAAGGGGTTCTTTACCTTCTTGGTAAACCCACCTCTGAGTAGAAGATAATATATTAGATCAGCAGCCAGACTGTCATCAAGGGTCAGTTTTTTCCACCAAGGGTTGGTCTAACATTTCCACCTTCTCCTGGTCCAGGGAAGAAACATCAGATGATGGAATGGCTGTTAGAACATCAGGTAAATTGTTGAACTAAATCACTCTATCATCAGAGGATGGGGGAACCCTGGGTACCACCTCAGCAAGACAACACCCCCCCCCAACCTTTTGAGATCTTAGACCCTGCCCGCCCCCTCCCCCCACAGGAGTGGATGCCTGGTTTCCCCTCCCCTCACTGCACTGTCCTGCTGCCCATACCAGCCTCTTCTACCACTTCTACAGCCGAGTAATCCCCAGCCCTACTGGGAAGTGCGGGGGCCCAAGACTGAGAAAGTGCAGCATTTCTAGGTAGAGATGGGTCAGTGGGCAGGCGCTTGGGTGAGACCCGTGGCTCACCTCTCCCAAGTCCTTAGCAGAACATGACAGGCCCAGGAGCCAGAGGCCAGCCTGAATCTCACCTGCTGTGGTCCCTGATTTCTTCGTAAGTTTCATGACGACGAAGCCAATTAGGACGAAGCAGGTGAAAATCAATGGGATGATCCATTCAATTAATTGGATGGATGCAGACTGGTCATTACCTGGGGCATTTAATGGTGGTTCTAAAACAAACAATAAAGCAAAAGCCGTGTGAAACCTAAGAATACACCTTCCTCAGCAGCTACTGTCCCCAGACAGCACATGTCACCCCCCCCCCCCGCAAAGTTACTGACCCATTATGTGAAACCACTGGGGTAGGAAGATGAACAGGGGTTGTGCCCTGTCCTCACGGAGCTCACATTACTGCTGAGGGAGACAGCACGTGTCCATCTGATTATCATGCAGGTGGCCCTGTTTACTGTGGGGAGTCCTTTTTGAGGAGGACACATCTGGGGGTGCTGAATTCTGTCTGGGGAGGGGTGTGGGCTTCGTTAAGTGACATCTGAGCTGGTTAAAGGATCACTACAACAGGAAGGAGAGAAGGCCTGGAAGCACAATATGTATACAGATCTGGGGACCATCTAGCAGTGCCGGGGGACTGGGTCATTGGTTAACGGGGAAGGGGGCTCCTTCCTGTGCTGAGGGAGTTGGGTTAGGAGAGGAGGATGCTGGGAAATCCTATGCTATGCCCGTCACTGATTCTCCAGACAGGAAGTCCACCAAGAGATCAATCACTCCATCCATCCACCATATTTTCAATCACACACACATATGTGCTCACATCCACACAGGGAAGGCACTAGACCTTTGAAGAGAGCTACCATCTCCTCCACACCCTGCTCAGTTACCCATGGGCTCTGGTTCCAGCATGTTCTCCCAGTGTGCTAGGAATTCTCTAAACCAGTGACTGCAGTCTCCCGTTGAGATCTTCCTAAAACACTCTGCCACTTCCTGGTTCTCCCACTCCTTCTTGGCCCCTGTGGCTCAGGATTGATGACTGCCCAGTTCACATTCATCGCGTCAAGGAGGGCTGTGTGTCTGTTGATGCTGAAGTCCAAGGATGCACCAGTGCATCGCTCTGCTTCGCGCTGACAACACAGCTTGACCTGCAGGGTGGGCGGATCTGTGCCCCCACACAAAGAAGCATTCCGGACTGTCCACAGTCTGTCCTCCCCCTGTAGCTCAAGTGTGTCTCTGCACATCTAGAGGCCTGTGCGCTTCTGTCCGTGACTTGCCCTCTCCTGCCCATCAGGTCCACCAGGTCTCTCAGGTTGGACCGTGTTCCGTTTTTTCACACGAAGCTCCTTCTCTGCACGTGCTCTGCTCCTTCCCCTCTCTTGCTGACTGTCTCCAGCTACCCAACCCCTTCCCGTACTTACCCCTGGTCTCCCTTTTGTCCAGTGTGATGACAGGCAGGACCATCCTGAGCTCTCACCCCACTTCTCCCAGCATTTGGCTCAATTCTGTCTATGCTTTGGTGGCATTTACCTCCTCCCCCAGGAGACCCAAAGGTTCGACCTTGCTTCTGTCACTGTCATACTGGAGGAAAGGCTTTGTGTCCACTGAGCCCTGGACTTCACACCAGGGCTGCCCAGGTCTGGACTGAGATCCGACAGTGAGGTCGAGGCACAGAGAGTGAGCATCCACGAGAGAAAAACACAGGTGTGTCCCCGGGGACTCCCCATGAGGGGCCTGGCTGCAGAGGGAGGGGCCTCCATCCCAGACCCCCTCCACCTGCTGCGTCCTTAGTCCTGCCTCACCTTTAACTGTCTGAGGTTTAATTAAACACTGATGCCACCATGGACCCCTTGGGTGCACATAGGAGGATTTATCTGACAAATCTTTTTAGCGTCATGTACCAACTGTTGAGGTACCAAAAATACAAGACAGTGTCTGTACTCCAGGAACTTAAAATCTATCTGAACAGACAGGACTTTCAAAAAAAGGGAAAAAAGACACCATAGGATGACACATGCCACATTCATGATGGGTCCCGGGTCATCAGGAAAGGCTTCCTGGAGTAGGAGGTGGGACTTGGCAGGAGAGGGAGAGCTGCCACACGAGCACAGGTCAGGCACCCTGCCTTAGGCTGGGGTCCCCACACCTCCGGGGCAGCCAGTCCAGCTAAACCACACCCTCACCATCCTAAGAGCACTGTGGACAGGTGCCTACCACTGTGGGGCCCTTTCCATTCCTGCCCGCCTCCCATCCTGCCCCTCCCCAGCCAGGTCTCCAGATCCCAGGACACTCACTGCCCAGAGTCTTCCTGGGTTCTATCAGCAGCAGTATCAGCAAAAGAAGACCTGTAGTGTGAGCCAGAGGCATTCCTCCCGGCAGTTTTAGGAGAGTAACCCGCAAAAGGTAGCCTGGCGTGTATCTGACCTCCACCCCTGAGCACCGCCCAAAGTCTTTAGTCCAAGACTGAGGAAGCCCTATTGAAAAACAATGCAAAGAACAACTACACCAAGGGAGCATTTTGCAAGTATTCGAAATGTAATTCTTCATTTTTTTTTTAAGTGATGATATTAAAAAAAAAAAAAAAAATTCACTTTAGGACTTCCCTGGTGGCGCAGTGGTTAAGAATCCGCCTGCCAATCCAGGGAACACGGGTTCGAGCCCTGGTCCGGGAAGATCCCACATGCCACAGAGCAACTAAGCCCCAGTGCCACAACTACTGAAGCCCGTGCGCCTAGAGCCCGTGCGCCTAGAGCCCGTGCTCCACAACAAGAGAAGCCACCACAGTGAGAAGCCCGCGAACCTCAACGAAGAGTAGCCCCCGCTCGCCACAACTAGAGAAAGCCCGTGCGCAGCAACGAAGACCCAACGCAGCCAAAACTAAATAAATAAATAAATCTTTAAAAATGACCTACCCCCCTTCACCCCCCCAAAAAAACCCCGTTTTGTGGCGTGAGCAAAACTGCTGGGGGTTATGATCTCCTCTTCCCTCATTCCACCAACCACTTCCTCCTCTAACCTTCCAACGAACTTCCTCTCCCCTTCTCCCCGCTGCCTCTTTTGCCTCCCTTTCCCATCTCTCCCTTCCTCGTCCCACATTTTCTCCCACCTCCAGTCTCCATCCTAACCTCTCCAACTTTCTCTTTAACGATTAAGATTCACTCTCACCAAGTGCACCCCAGTGTTAATCAAGCTAGCTGCAGGCAGAGCGCACCTGGTCTATCACCGAAGGCGGGTGCGCAATAGAGTCCAACCGTCCTGTTGGAGCCGAGACTCGAGAAAAGCTGGGACGTTATCACTAGCTTCTGTTCTTTGCACGTTGCAAACTCCTCCAAGGCCACTGGAGGAGCAAGCTCAGAGCAAGGGTGTAGGAATTCCATTCCTTTCCTATCAACCAGCAGCCCCCAACCTCTCCCGCCTGGCAGTTCCCCTCGTCCTCCGCATCTCTCCCCTCACCCCACCCTCTTCGCCCCGGCCATCCCCCGCGCGGTTGGCTAAACACATTGGTCTCAGGGGTGGTGGCTTGGGGATGGCGGGATAGGACTGAACCCTTGGGGGACCCGCCGTGGGGTCCACTCGCCGCGCACTCCTTCCCTTCTCACCCGTCTCCGGGGCCGAGCTCCTGCGATCGGTGGGGCGCGGTCCTCGCCTGCCCGGTCCACCCAACGCTGCTTTCCCAGCTTGAGGCTGTCGCTGTTTGCAAGCACAAGAGAAGTTCCGAAAACTCTCTCCTCGGGGTTTTCAGTTTGAATCCCTCAGTCTTCTCTCGAATGTCTGTCTCCCCGACGTCCCGCCGCCCCGGCTCGGCCAGAGCTCGGCCGGCTGCGTCCCGAGCGGCGTCGTGGGGAGCGGGACCCGCCGCGGCTACAAAGAGGAGCCCGGGCCGAGGTCCCGCGCTCCGGGGAGGCTCGCGGGGCCGGGAACAAACAGCCTCTGGGAGACGTGGGAGGACCCGGGCCGCGGAGCCGGGTGAGTGAGGTCTCTGCGCCGAGAAGGGACGGGGACGCGGGGCGACCACGAGCTTTCTTCCTCTTGCCAACCTGGGCGGGATTTGGGGACCCGGGACTGGAGACCGAGAGCTACTTCTTGCCAATTACTCTCCACGAGCAGCTCAGGGTGAACAGGTTACAACCTCACTGCGCGTTTCCCACGGAGGCCAGCTGACTTCCGGGTCGGCTCCGCCCTATTTCCCAGAACTCCGGCCCCGTCCCCCACGCTTCCTAATCAGACGTTCCTCCCCACCCACCTGGCAGCGGCCACAGGGCAGTCGTTCTTGGGTGGCGTTCATTGTAAGTCCAGCTAAATAAATAGATACAATAAATAAATAAAAGTGCATGGCACCGGACATCTAATTTATTCTTCCGACTGCCCCTCCCTGCTTTCGGTTCCATGAATCTCACCGCCCTTCTAGGTCGTCTGTGATCAAGGCCAGGACAAGTCAGAGGGGGCAGGGCACCACCCACTCTCTCTAGCAACATTCCCTCCCAGCTCATCATCCACAGTGGTCCCCACATTCATCTTGAACCTCCAGGGTCCCAGGCGCACGGGTCTTCCCCAGCACACGCGCACTCCTCACTTCGCACTGACGCTGTGTATTGGTTTGACGCAAGAATGAAGTAAGATGTGACAGAGTGTCGTCTTACCGGCTGTGGTTCATCAGCACTTTTTAGCTCATCTGCCGTGGGACCCTGCTGGTGGCTTGTCATGAGAACATGTGGAGAAGCCACCACGGCAAAGGGACAGTTAGACTATAAATACCGAGAATTTGCGAGGAGTATCCCAGAGTTCCAGTCTGGGCAAAAGCTCCCCTTGGGTGATCTAGCTTTTCCTTAAATTGTCTATTTCCATGAGAAATCTAGCAGAATCAGTGGTTCTGCTATCACTCTTCCTCCATGTTATGTAATGTTTTGATATTTGTATATATTGTGAAATGAAAACCATAACCGTTTAGGTAACAACCATCACCACACGTAGTTAAAATTGTTTTTCCTTTTGGTGAAAACTTCTGAGATCTACTCTCTTAGCACTTTTCAAATATATTGATACAATCCAGTTGTCCCTCGGTATCCACTGGGGATTGGTTCCAGGACCCACCTGGGATACCAAAATCCTCTGGTGCTCAGGTCCCATAGGCAGTCCTCCGTATCCGCGATTCCTCATTGGAGGATTCAACCAACGCCGGACTCAACCAATGGCAGATGGAGTAGTACTGTATTTATTGAAAACAATCCGAGTTAAAGTGGTCCCACAAAGTTCAAACCTGTGTTGTTCAGGGGTCAACTGTACAGTCTGATTAACTATACTCACCATGCTGTACATTACATCCACAGGACTTATTTATTTTATAGCTGGAAGTTTGTACTTTTTACTGTCTTCACCCCTTTCTCCCATCCTCCCCAATCCCCACCGCTGACAATCACCACCACTATGTTCTATCTATGAGTTTTTTTTTTTAATTCTTTTTTGGTTCCACAATCACGATAATACGATATTTGTCTTTCTCTTTCTGGTTTCTTTCGCTTGACCTAATGCCCTCAAGGTCCTTCCATGTTGTCACAAATGACAAGATTTCCTTCTCTGTTATGGAGGAATCCTATTCTGTTATGTGAATATATATATCACTTTCGTTCACCATGCATCCATCAGTGGACACTAGGTTGCTCCACGTCTAGGCTGCTGTAAGTAATGCTGCTCTCACCCAAATTTGCCTGTTGCTCATGCCTTGTGTTCCGCTGTCTCCACACCACCCCCACATGGGCCCCTCCCAAAGGGAGAAGCTGGCTTGCCTCAGGCCTGATTTTGCAAAATCCCTTTAAGCATCAACAGGCCATAAAACTTGGTGTGGGCTTCTGTCCTTTCCCAGAGGCTTTTGACGGTTTTGAGGAGTTATCAGAACTCAAAGCTGAGCTTGCCTAAGTAACTGTGTTCAAGCAGTATGAAACCTTTGTCCTGGTTAATTTTATATGTCAACTTGACTAAGCTAAGGGATACCCTTAGAGCTGGTAAAACATGATTTCTGGGTTTGTCTGTGAGGGTGTTTCTGGAAGACATTAGCATTAGAATCTTCACAGAGAGAGAGAGTTGTTCTGTATGTAGTTGTACTTGAGGTGTGTTCATGGGAAAGGGGAGCTCAGGGCTTCCTATTCGGCCATCTTGATCTTGCTTTTGTGTGATCGATAATCTTTGATGTTACCACTGTAGTTGTTTTGGGGCGCCAGGAACTGTGCCCATATCAGATGGCAAACTTAAGCGATATATGTTGGGTGTGTTCTGACTGCTCCACTGACCTTCCCTTCCCTCACCTCTCTCCCTCTCCTCGGACCTCCTGAGTCCCTGAGACACAACAATATTGAAATTAGGCCAATTAATAACCTTACAGTAGCCTCTCAGTGTCCAAGTGAAAGGGAGAATCATGCGTCTCTCACTTTAAATCCAAAGGTAGAAATGGTTAAGCTTTTGAAGAAGGCATGTCAAAAGCCAAGGCAGGCCAGCAGCTAGGCCTCTTGTGCCAGTCAGTCAAGTTGTGACTGCAAAGGAAAAGTTCTTAAGGCAAATCAAAAGTGCTACTCCAGTGAACACACAAATGATAAGAAAGCAAAACAGCCTTACTGCTGGTAAGAAAAAAGTTTTACTGGTCTGAATAGAAGATCAAACGAGCCACAACATTGCCTTAAGCCAAAGTCTAAACCAGAACAAAGCCCTAACTCTCCTCAATTCTATGAAGGCTGAGGGAGGTGAAGAAGCTGCAGAAGAAAAGTGTGAAGCTGGCAGAGGTTGGGTTCATGAGGTTGAAGGAACGAAGCCCTCTCCATCACATAAAAGTGCAGAGTGAAGCAGCAAGGACTGATGTCAATTTGCAGACGTAGAGAATGGACTTGAGGACACGAGGAGGGGGAAGGGTAAGCTGGGACGAAGTGAGAGAGTGGCATGGACATATATACACTACCAAATGTAAAATAGCTAGTGGGAAGCAGCCGCATAGCACAGGGAGATCAGCTCGGTGCTTTGTGTCCCCCTAGAGGGGTGGGATAGGGAGGGTGGGAGGGAGACGCAAGAGAGAGGGGATATGGGGATATATGTGTACCTATAGCTGATTCACTTTGTGATACAGCAGAAACTAACACACCATTGTAAAGCAATTATACTCCGATAAAGATGTTAAAATAAATAAATAAATAAAATGCTGTCAATTATATGAATGTGTAAGGGTATCCCAGTGTTTTTTTTTTGTCATGTTGGTTATTTGGGATATGTTCAGTCTCTTCACAGGCTTACTCACCGTCTGTGAACTACTCAAGCATTTGCCCAAAACTTAGGAGAGTTTAACTTACTCTTATTTATTTGTAGGAGTTCATTATTTATTCTGAATATGATCCTCTACCCATGGGGAAATAAAACAACTTTTCGAAGTAGACGTGTTTGTGCTGTGAAGACTGACTTCTCCCTGGAGAAAGGGAGGTCAAGGCGGAGGAATCACAGGAGAGTCACCGCTGAGGGGGACGGGGATCTGGGCACAATCGAAAGAAATCTCATTGTTTAAATTCCAGAATATACATTTGCATCCAGGGTATGTGGATAATGTCTGAGACAGACAGCTGGACTGCATGTTACTTTAAGAGCAATCCTTGCATTCTCTGTTTCCACAAGAAATGTAGCAGAATCACCGGTTATATTTAATCCTATAACACGGAGAATGGTGAAATGCCATGAATTCTCTCCTGGATTATAAAACAGAAATCTGAAGTAATTAAGTTTTTTGCAATAAAGAGATATTGATTTAAATCTCAGTATAGTGTAATAAATTACTAAGGGAAACAGTCATAAATAAAATTTTGTTCTTTTTTTTTAATTCGAGTATAATTGCTTTACAATGCTGTGTTAGTTTGTGCTGTACAATGAAGTGAATAAGCTATATGTATACATATGTCCCTTCCCTCCTGGACCTCCCCTCCCTGCCGCCTCCCCGCCATCCCACCCCTCTAGGTCATCACAGAGCACCAAGCTGATCTCCCTGTACTATAAAGCAGGTTCCCACTAGCTATCTATTTTACACATGGTCGTGGATGTCAATCCCAATCTCCCGATTCATCCCACCCTCCCCTTCCCCCCTGTGTCCGCATGTCTGTTCTCTACCTTTGCATTTCTATTCCTGCCCTGCAAATAGGTTCATCTGTACCATTTTTCTAGATTCCACATATATGCGTTAATATACGACATTTATTTTTCTCTTTCTGACTTACTTCACTCTGCTGATAATACACTGAGGTTGCTTCTCTGGACATAGAAAGAATCCCTGAGGTCCTGTAATAGCAGATGATATTTTTCTTGCAATATCATCATTTGCAAGAACGAGGTCATGATGCAGAGAAGAGTCTGATTTTGCACAAACTAGAAGAAGATGGAAAGTGTCCTGTTTGTGGAGATTTCTTGTTCAAGCAGTTGAACGTTTCAGTGCAGGGATTCCATCACTTAGCACCAAGAGAAAGTGGCAAAATATGTTCGAAAAAAAAAGATGCTGAGTAAGATGTTCACCAAATGTGATAAAGGCCACGAGATGGTGCTTCTGCCGTGTCATCGGGATGGGACGGCAGACTCGGGATTCATAGGGTCTGATCTCCTGGGGTCTAAGGCAGGAACAGCAGGAGATCAAAGGTGGCCAAGCAAAGGCCAAGTCCCTGAGGGAGACAGAGCACCTGTCTGAAGGCTTTGGAGCACCGTCAGCCTTCAGAAAAGAAACAGGTGTTGGTCCACAGGGCGGAGGCAATCCTTCCTGGGGCTGCCCCTCCCCAGTCCCTCCCCACCTCCAGCCCCGCCCTCACTGAGGGGCATGTATGTCCTCCGTCCCCCACCTCCACCCTGGGTCGGGCAGCTTGTTCTCACCTCTTCCTTCCTTTCCTGCATCACAGAGTCAGCCCCAGGCCCTGCTACCACCCACTTAGGCTCAAGACTGAAGCCAGTAAGGACTCAATCTGCTCCCTTTACTCAGGTCCTGCTCCTCCCTGAAGGAGGGCCTAAAGGACCCAGTGGCAGTTCCCGTGGAAGAGGGGCCTTGCGTCCTCGTGGCCTTGGGGAGGGCTGCAGGCAAACCTCCTTCTTTTCCCTCCTCTCCAGGCCTCTTAGCCAGCAGCACACCCAGCTCTCAGTATGAGGGTCCCGGCTGCACTCCATCTCTTCCTGGGAGCGTCCACCCCAGGTCAGTCCCACCCATCCCCCGAGTCACCTCTGCTCTAGGCAGGGGCCGCTCAGTGACTGGGGCTCTGGGGTCCGCAGGAGGCTGGGGCCACGTGCGAGCAACGGGCTGAGCCAGAATCCCCACCGCTCCGCGGAGCACCGGCCCCTCCTAGTTCTGTCCTGCACGGTCTCTACTGTTGGCCTTGTGTCTTGCCTGCTGTGACCCAAGCGACTTCCTGTGAGAACAGGCCTTTGGAGTTGGGTCTGCAAAGGCCTTCCCGCCCCTTCCTCCTGGGATGAGACCCCGGCCCCTCTCCTCTTAGCCCCCTGGATGCGTCCCCTTTGCTTGGACGCATCACGTGGAGCCGCCATGCTGCTCTCACCCAATATGAGTCCTGCCCACACCGTGTGTGCCTGCTGTCCCCTCACCACCTACCACTGGGCCCTGCCAAACCGGTGTCTGTGTTGAGTCAGGCAGACTTTGCTAAACTCTTTTATCAGCAACAGGCCCTAAGCCTTCGTGGGGGCTTCTCCCCCTTCCCACTGTCATGTGACAGTGAGGAGCTATCGGAACTCAGGGCTGAGCTCGTCCGAGTGATTGCTCTCGAGCGATATGAGGTCTTATTCACCTGGCTTCATTTCCAGCGTGAGGAGGTTCAGTGAGGGGCAGGGGTTGGGCTGGGATTCACCTTCTCCCATCCTCACACCAGGCCAGGCGCCCCTTCCTTCCCTCTGAATTCCTCCCTCAGTACCTGTTCTTGTAGAGGACTCCACCCAGGATGCCAGTTGTGATGGAGCAGGAGAGGACCACGGGGAGGATCCAAGTGATGGGCTTGATGGCTGTGGCCCTGGACTGGGCTTTGGGGGGTTCCGTGGTGGGTGATGCTGCAAGGACAGGAAGAGTGAAAGCCCTTGTCCAGACCTCAAACTGAGGAGATCCCGCCTTAGCCCCCCGGCCCAGGTTCCCCTACTATGCACGCAGTTCTCTTCCACCACGTGGCGGTCCCCGTGACAGGTCCTGAGGAGACATGGGGGGAAGGGATGAGCCATGTCCCCACGGGACTCAGACAGCTAATGGGGGAGCAAGGGTTCCAATATAGCCACTCACTCCTGCTGTGACAGAAGAGGAGGTGACACATGAGGATGGGAACAGAGAAGTCCTCTCACGAGCTGACGTTTGAGGTGCTATTGACAGATTTCCAGAAATGGAATAGGTGAGATTTAAAAAAAGATTCTGGAAAGAGGGAACAGTACGAAATAAATCTCTGAAATCAGAATGATGCCCTCATGTTTGGGGTCAGCAAGAATCCATGTTAAATGGTCCCAAGACCTGTGCACTGAGGCAGGTGTCAGGAGGTGGGAAGAGGAAGGGAGGATGGTAGAACATGCCCGGGGCCATTGTTCTCCCAGGAAGAACCCACCTCGGATGGATCACTTTCCCAAACACAAACACACACACACACACACAGGGGTGGGTCCATGTCCCCTTGAGAGGACTGCCACTTCCTCCTCCTCTTCTCACTTACCCCTTGTCTTCAACATTTTCTCCCAGTGCACCAAGAAATCCTGAAGCCAGGCCCTACAGTCTCCCATGGAGGTCTTCTTGAAGAACTTGGTCACAGCTCTGTCACTCTCCCACTTCTCTTTCATCCGTCTGCTTCCAGAAGGAACCACTGTCCACTGTCCATTCTCTGAATCAAAGAGGAGCCACATCCGTCCGTTGAAGCCAAACTGCCAGGATCCACTGGTGCGTCCATCGTCTTCACACCTCACGTCATCCTGCCCTGCGGGGTGACAGGGTCTGCCCCCAACGTGGGAAGGGGCTCAGTCCCTGGGCTTGACAAATTCTTTGCCCCCACCTGTGTCTGCCTCCCCTGCGCCCAGCTAATCTGGCCCTGTTCTCTCCTCCAACGCCTGCTCTTTCCACTGGTCTACTAGGGAAGGACCAATGTCCAACTTTATTTTATTTTTTACCCCCAAACAATGAATGCAGCTAAGTCCCCAGTCTGCTCCTCCTGCACTTGGACTTTCTAACTCACCCCTGGCCATGTGTTTCTCCGGGGTAACATCAGGCAGCTGCTCCTTGAGCAAGTCCCCGACGTCTTTGAGTGTTTCCATCTGCCCTTGTTCAGGCCTTTGTGGCTGTCACCTCTTCACCCAGGGGACTCATGGATTGGACCTTAGCGCCACCACAATCATAGGAGAGAAAAACCTTTCCATCCACCTGGCCTTGAACCACACACCATGGTTGTCCAGGTCTGGGCTTAGGATGGACGGTGAAGTTGTAGCAAAGAGAGTGAACATCTGTGAAGGCAAAACACAGGTGAGGTTGGGGGTGGGAGAGAAGGACCCATATACCCCCTTTACCGCAGTTATGGGACAGCAAAGTAAATCTGTAGGCCTGGGCAGGCAGAGCAAGGACTGCCCTGCTGGTTCCTCCCCCTCACTATATAGGCAGTGCCCCTCCCTTCCTTGAGGAGAAGGAGGAGGCCCCCGCCTGGCAGAAATCACACATCCTGGATATGTCCCCTTGTCCACCAGGTCAGTACCCGGCATCAGTCAGCACGTAACCTTTCCAGAGACGTGCCAGGCTGCTATGCGGGAAAAGCCTAGAGGCAGAGGATTGTCAGAATCTCGCTCAGTGTCCTGCGGGGAGATGGAGAATGTGTGGGGCTGCTCCCAAGGAAGCAGGATCCCAGTGGGGGTGGATGAGCACAGAACCCAAAGCTGGAGAAGGGAGTTTACAATTACGGGGCACAGGAGTCAGCAAGGCCTGGGGAGATGCTGCTAATCTGCTACCTGGCCCACATTGCATGAAAGAGAAAATCTAGAATTTCCAAGGCATGTGGTAGAGGAGGGGATCAAAAGGCTCAGGGAGGTGAATCTGCCAGGGCGGACGTGGTAGGAAAGGGCAGAAAAGTGTCCAGTCCACCCCGCTCGGTGGGAAAGCCTGAAGGACTCTGTCGAGCCTGTGAGGAAAGCACGGATGAGAAGCATCTCCAACAGCTCAAGGATGGCTCTTGCTGAAGGTCAGGAATGGGGGCAGGAGATGGTGTTCCCAATCGGCTTCCAGTTGTACTAGAGATGGAAAATGTGGAAATAGCAGATGCCAGGTGAGGGTGGTCTGAGTCAGGAGCAAAGCAGGTGCAATGGTCAAAGAGATTAAAGGGTCCCAATGCTAGCCAGGGCCTGACTGCAGAAAGTGTGAGGCTGGCTAATAGCACAGAGCAATCCTAGAGGCGAACAGATGGGCGGCCAACCCGGATACCAACTGCTTGACTGAAAGAAATGAAACAGAGAGAGACAAACACAAGGCTGGATGATCAGAAGGCTGAAAGCAGCCATCCCAACGAAACATCCGATCCTTGCCCAGTTTCCAGAACTGAGCCAGTTGTCAGACCCAAGGAGGGTCCTTTCATCACCACAGCAAGTGCCGAAGTCCTTCGGGCCTTTCCCATCTTTTGAAGCCACATGGCCATTGACTCGGGTAAGTGGACCCTGAGAAGCAGAGGCTCCCGCCACGTTCATATGGGCCTAGTTTGTGACCAACATCGTGCCCCGGATCTGAAGCATGATCATGGCCCCCCCTGTTGTTGAAGTGATGCATGAGGGCCAGGTAAAGAATAGATATCTCTCCCAGGTCCTGCTTACAGGGGTGTCACTGGGTCTACAGATCCAACACAGTGCTCATTTCATATGCATTGGATTTGCAACAAGAATGGAAAATCTTTGTAGTCAGTAAATTACCGTGGGGGTGAGGGCTACCATAGTAGTGATTTCCAAGTTCAAACTTCTGACACTGCCTCCTCATTCCCCAAATAGTATCTGTAAAACAATATCATATCCTGGAGGAAATGACAGAGATGAGTACCAACCTACAACCTCTCTGAGGCTGCAGGGATGTGGTCCCCATTCTATCTCCATTTAATTGCCAGTGTGACCCATAGATTTTCTGGAATGGTACATATGAAATATTTCAGGCTTTGCAGACCATAGGTCTCTGTTGCAACTGCTGTGCTAGCACAAAAGCAGTCACAGACAATTGGTGAATGATGAGTGTGGCTGGACCTGCTTCTTGGGCAGATAACCCAGCGGAACCTATGACATTAGAGGTGTCTGTGGTAGGAAAAGTGCTGCATGCAGTATATGGCATTTCCATTTGGATGCCCACAGCACAGACCCCTTGTGCCCTGAAGCACGGCCATGCCACTTGCAGTGGGGAAAACCACACCATTTAAAAGTGGCTCCTGGTATGGTTCTGGGGCCTGGTAGAGATGAGGTCTCTGGTCATAGGATGTCAAGTGACCTGGCAACCCAGAGGTGCCCATTGTGATCTGGGCTCCTCAGCCACTACTCATTAGGTCAGATGGGCTCAGTGGTCATAAGATAGAAATGATTCATCGCAATTGCTATGAGCAGGGCTCCAGGGAAAAAATAAGCTGCACCAGCAGGTGGTCCAGACCGCATACCAGAAATGCTGCACTACCACTCACCCTCTGGTCACACCTTTGGTCATGAATTGTCTCTCCTGGCACCTTGGACCAGGAAGGCACTCTACAGCACACCCACGCCCTTAGCACATTCACTCCACCCAGAAGCCACAGCCAGGATAAGGCTCTTCAAACCCAGGCTGAGGACCTCCTCAGCAGGTTCACTGGCGGCGTGGCACCCATATCTGGGAAACTATATACCCTAAATCTGGGGTTGGCAAACTAGGACAGTGGCACACCTGGCCCCCCATTTGTTTGCGTGTTGTCTTTGGCTGCTTTTGCATTACGAAGATGGAGGTGGGTACAGAGACAGATACCAAAGGGTCTGCAAAGGTGAACATATTCATTATCTTCTGTTTACAGGAAAAGTTTGCAGAGTCTTTTCTAAATCAATAACCGTTATGATGTTTGTGTCCCCAGAAGGGGAATATATTGGTCTGGGACCAAAAGGTAGAAGCAGCGGGGTGCCCTTCCTCACCCTCATTCCCTGTGTCATACTTCGGGAAACTCTGCTTCCCCATCACGCCTACTTTAGGAACTGTGGGCTTTACTTTTCAGTTTAGGAACTGAATGTGTCTTCAGGCAAGGGGATAAGATGCCAGCGTTTGGGGAAGTGAGCTCCGGGGCTGCACCTGCAGTTTCCCACTGGTAAAGTTCAAGGGCAGAAGCAGTGGTGTGGAGAAGGGCTTGTGCGAGCAGATCAGATGGGGGTGTGTGTGTGTGCTTTTCAGGGTGTTTCTGGGAACCGTGGGGTGGGACTGCCTTGTCGTTCCCTGCATGGCTCAGGGGCTCCCACTTCCCGAGGGGCAGGCTGGGGCCTGGGGGGCTGCAGCAGTATTTCCTGCCACACACTCTTCCCCTCTTCTCCCCGCTCCACATCCCCTCCTCCACACATCATTTTTTGCCAGATTTCTCTTATCTGGCCTTGGCCTTGACCAGAGGGTGACAACCAGCCCCTGAGAATTTTCCGAGGAGGAAGACCCTGAGGAGGGAATGAGTAGGGGGCGGGGAAACCACACTGCAAGAAGGGTTCCCAAAACCACGCAGGCGGGGTGCACCACCATCCCAGTCCTGGGTCGTAATGCATTCCCAGTCCCGACACTCTAAGGAAGTGGATTCTCTCAGTGATCTACATGAGGTGGGAAGCTGATTCCTCCCAAGGCCTCTGGCCAAGAGCCCAGCTCTTCCACACTTGATTTCAGTCTTGTGAGGACCAGAGCAGAGAAACTAAGGAGCCAGCTCAGGCTTCTGTCCTACAGATAAGAAGTGTGTGGGGCTTCCCTGGTGGCGCAGTGGTTGAGAATCTGCCTGCCAATGCAGGGGACACGGGTTCGAGCCCTGGTCTGGGAAGATCCCACATGCCGCGGAGCAACTAAGCCCATGCGCCACAACTACTGAGCCTGCGCGTCTGGAGCCTGTGCTCCGCAACGAGAGGCCACGATAGTGAGAGGCCTGCGCACCGCGATGAAGAGTGGCCCCCGCTTGCCGCAACTAGAGAAAGCCCTCGCACAGAAACGAAGACCCAACACAGCCATAAATAAATAAAGATACATGAAAGTGCTAAAAAAAAAAAAAAAAAGAAGTGTGTGAAAGTAAGTGTGTGTTGATTTAAGCAGTTGAGTTTGTGATGATGTGTTATGGCGGAAATAGAGAACTAATACACACCCCTTCCCATTTAAATGGAAATTTGTCTGGATATAAAACGCTAGGCCCAAAGCTCTTTTCCTTCAGTACTTTGGCGATAAAGCTCCTTGGTCCTCCAGGATTGCTGTTGAGACTGCTGCCTATCTGTTTCCTTCTTACTTCTGCGGTTTCTCTGGGTTCATTTGGGGAAGGGAGCTGGAAGGCAGTGCTCACTGCCAGCTCTGACCGGTGATTTTGTGCTGTACTAGGCTGCCATCTAGTCTCGTGGAGGTGGGGGAAGGTTTTAAAACCTTTTTCAACCAATAGATCAATAGATGCACTCATAGGTGTGACAAGTTCATTGTTCTTCTTTTGTTCAGCTATTGTTAGTCTTCTCTCTTTCCATCTTTTATGTAAATCAATTATTGAGGTATAATTTACAGACAGTACTCCCCTTCTTTTTGAATACAGGTAGCTTAAAGTTCTTTATCTTTGAGAGTATATTAGAAACATGTAGGCATTTGGCAAAATTATAAGGCATGTTCCCAGACTATGGAGGTAAAAGCAGATGAATGATACTATTTCAGCCATGAATCATCTTACCCACCTATAAATTCTATAGAGAATCATATTTCCAAGCAGTACTATTTTCAGGTTTGCAGAAGTGAAAAAGCTAGTGATTTTTCTCAGTGAACATGCTTGAGCTTTTAAACAAAGTGAATGCCAAAACTAGGTGAAGTCACCTCTACTTACTATCATTTTTATAGTTTATGAATTTCATAAAGTTAGCCCACATAATACTAGATTTATTACAAGTATGATAGATATTTTAAATGAAATACCCAATCCCTTTTAGTTATTGGAAACACATATTAATTCTATACTTTAAAAAATAAATAGCCACAGCCACTGGTGACAACATGGATGGACCTAGATGGTATTATGCTAAGTGAAATAAGTCAGACAAAGACAAATATTGTATGATTTCATTTACATGTGGAATTGAAAAAACAAAACAAACATAACAGAAACAGAGTCATAGATACAAAGAACAAACATATGGTTGCCACAGGGGGTGGAAGCATGAAAGAAGTAGGGGGGGGAGATTAAGAGGTACAAACCTGCAGTTACAAAACAAATGAGTCAAGGGTATGAAAAGTACAGTGTGGGGAATATAGTCAGTAGTAATGTAACATCTTTGTATGGCGACAGATGGTAATGACTTAACGACTTATGGTGATGATCATTTTGAAATATATAGAAATATTCAATTACTATGTTGTGCACCAGGAACAAACATAGTGTTGTAGGTCAGTTATATTTGAAAAACAAACAAAATAACAAACTCTTAGAAAAAGAGATCAGATTTGCGGTTACAAGAGGAAGGGGATGGGAAAATGGGGAGGGGAAAGGAGAGGGGGAATTGGATGAAGTTGGCCAAAAGGTACAAACTTCCAGTTATAAGTAAGTACCAGGGATGTAATGTACAACATGATAAATATAATTAACACCACCATATGTTATATGTTAAAGTTGTTGGACTTCCCTGGTGGCTCAGTGGTTAAGAATCCGCCTGCCAATGCAGGGGACACGGGTTTGAGCCCTGGTCCAGGAAGATCCCACATGCTGCAGAGCAACTAAGCCAGTGCGCCACACCTACTGAGCCTGCACTCTAGAGCCCACGAGCCACAACTACTGAGCCTGCACTCTAGAGCCCAAGAGCCATAACTACTGAAGCCCGCGCGCCTAGAGCCTGTGCTCTGCAACAAGAGAAACCACCGCAATGAGAAGCCCACGCATTGCAATGAAGAGTAGCCCCTGCTCACTGCAACTAGAGAAAGCCCCTGCACAGCAACAAAGACCCAACGCAGCCAATAAATTTATTTAAAACAGAAAGTTGTTAAGAGAGTAAATCCTGAGAATTCCCATCACAAGTAAAAAATATATTTTTCTTTTTTTCTTTTGTATCTAAATGAGATGATGCGTTTTCACTAAATTTATTGTGGTCATCGTTTTATGGTATTGTAAGTCAAAGCATTATGCTGTACACCTTAAACTTACACATTGCTGTATGTCAGTTATATCTCAATAAAACTGGAAGAAAAAATAAAGAGGTTAACTCACTAAAAAAATATTGATAATTAAATAAAAAATAGCCACATTGTAGAAAACAGCATCCTCTAAAAACTGAACTCAGCTGAATTAATCAGATATTACTAGATAGTTTTAGGACTCTCACAGAAGCTTAATGAATAATTTAAAATAGTTCAAAATACATTTTTCGAGTATATCTGAACAGTGAATTATAGTAACACTTTGCCTTTGAGGAGAAATCATTAATTTTGGATTTAACATACAGAGTTGCACCATAGGAAAACATGTTAAGTCAGGAGAAGTGTACCTTTAAGAGTACAAATAAGCAATGCAAATACATATTACCAGATGCTTAGACATTCCCTTGCAATATGAGCATTCTTCTGCCTAGAAGCTGCATAATTGACTGTCAGCTCTAGTGGGCAGATACCACATGACACAGTAACAGCAGAGCAAGAAAATCACAATTTTTTTCTGCTAGAAATCAAATGATTTCAAATCTTTGGCAAAACATTTTGGTTAAAGCCCCTCCTCTCCCTAATGAACTAACAAACAAGGAACAAGGAATAAACAAGGAATAGCAACAAAGACGAACAACATTTAAACCTCTGATTTCTGCAATAATGGATGAAAATTGTCAACAGAAAGAAGTAATATTTATCTGGGAAGAAAAAGGTGTATGGCCATAAAATGGAAAGCTAGTAATACACACTTTTCATGAAAATGTTTTGCTTTATTAGCAGGCATGTGCTAAACTTTTTTTTTTAATTAATTAATTTATTTTTGACTGCGTTGGGTCTTTGTTGCTGCACGCGGGCTTCCTCTAGTTGTGGCGAGTGGGGGCTTCTCTTTGTTGCGGAGCATGGGCTCTAGGCGCGTGGGCTTCAGTAGTTGTGGCTCACGGGCTCAGTAGTTGTGGTGCACAGTCTCAGTAGTTGTGGCTCCTGGGATCTAGAGCGCAGGCTCAGTAGTTGTGGTGCACGGGCTTAGTTGCTCTGCGGCATGTGGGATCTTCCCGGACCAGGGCTTGAACCCGTGTCCCCTGCATTAGCAGGTGGATTCCTAACCACTGCACCACCAGGGAAGCCCCATGTGCTAAGCATTTAATTGCCCTTGCATTTAACTAATCAGATAATAATTTTGTTTTCCATTTTTTTCTGAGTTTTTTTGTGTATATTACAAGACATTTTCTCTTATTTTTCCCATAATATTGAATGCTTAAAAAATGTGCTCCTGTCAGAGAATGCCATCCATTTTAATTACTATCAAAATATTTCTTAACTCTTCATAAAAGTAAACCTTATCTCAAAGGAATGTGCTTGATTTCTCAAAGACTCCTTTGAAAGATTCCTTTTACCCAAGGTACTTTGAATTCTCCCTTACTTCTCTCTCTTTTGGTGAGGACTCCTCCTGGTCTTCTTTCTGAGCCATAAGATTCATCTTTGCGATTATAATGCTTAGCTTCTCTGCTTCCCCTCTTGGAAAACATTAAGCTGGTCACTGGCCCTTCATGGCTGGGTTTACTGCAAGTAATGCTCATTTTCTCACAAAACCAGGTTTACTCATTTGTTCCATAGCCATTGGTGGGAAAGAGAATGGATTGGGTTGCAGCATGAACAATCAAGACATGCCCTGGAACAGAAGAGGAGAAGGAGAAGAAAAATGAAAGAAGAGGACGAAGCTTGAAATAGAATCCTATAAGTCATAAACAGGTTTTAGGTGGTGCACTGCTGTTACTCATGTGAAGAACACTTGCCCAGGAGTTCTTTGAGTGGTTTAATGCCATCTCCATGGGCTCTCTCCAGTGTGGGGGGAATCTTCCCTTGATATTTCTTGAAGACATTGTCTAAGACTTTCTCTCAGAGCTTAGGATTTGCGGGGGGAGGTTGGCGGTGGAAAGGAGTCTTTTCTATTTTCTACTTTGCTGTGAGTTTCCCAGGAGGGAAAGAACCCAGAAAGCTACCTGCTCAGATGGGGAGAAGGGAAGATGGAAACATATAGTGAAACATCTAATGTTTACGTTGCTACAGTAAAGTCCACTCAGTGGACACAGGTCAGATTAGATTTTATTCTCTTGAAGTTTAAGCTGGATAAGAACACATGAGAACCATTCACTGCTGCCCTTCCTATGTGTTCTAACTGGGTAAGATTCACGATGAATTATCCATCTTTAACTGAGAGATGGGATATTTTAGGTTTTGAGTTTGGGCTCTGAGTCTCCAAAGCAAGAGGGACATGTAACTCCTTTCTTAAAGCACAGCTGAGTTTACACGAGAGGGAAACTTATGAGGGCCAAACCTGAAAAGAGAATTGAAAGGCAGAGTGGTAAGCCAAGGGGGAACACTGTGGAAAGGCAGGGAAGGCAGGTGGAGGTTGCTGGCCTCAGGATGCCAGGGGTTTAGATTCTACTCCTATTCAGGGACCAGAGACCAGCCTATGGGCTCTATCAAGTTGAGGAGTTGGAACTGTGACACCATATGAAGCTGAGACAGAGTGAAAAGATGAATTAGAAAAAACAAAACTTCAGGGGCACAGACAGACAACAATAAAAAGAGACAGCAGGCACACTTCTCTGTCTTGGCCTGGGTGCTCTGCGTAAAAACAAAGATAAGAAACTCTCCCCTGAGAATTAATAACTATAGGCTGTCCTTGACTGGCTTTAAGGTTAGAAGTTACTCTGCCTGACCCATTCAGGGATCTCCAAGTCACAGAGTTAACATAAAAATGATTCCTGCGAGTAGAGGTCCATCTGTGTCTAGCAGAATCAAGTGTAATACTCCTCCAGAAGAGCACAGTCTCAGGTAGGCTGCTGACATTTCCCATCGATAAATCCTGGCCAGAGAAAATCTCATGGTTCAAACTTACAGAACACATCAAGAGTCAAACCACAATAAGTGAAACAAACCAATCCAACACAGTAGGAGCTACAGATATTAGGACTATCAATAAAACTGGAATATATATATTTAAATCATAAAGGCATACAGGAAAGAATAAAAATCATTGCAAATAATGAGACACTATCAAAATAACCAGTTATCTTTCGATAGAACCAAACAGAACATCTAGCAATGAAAAATATTTTTGCTAAAATTAAAAACTCAACACACTGATGAACCAGCATATTAGACAAAGCAGGATAGAGATTCACTGAACTGAATGATTGAGCTGAAGAAATCAATCAAAATTCAGCAGAGAGTTTCATTCTGAAACGGAGAGAAAGGTATAACGATATGCATATACAATGGGAAGTTTCAACCCACATCTAATAGGACTTCCAAAAGCCGAGGAGAAAGAAAATGAGAGGGAATTTTCAAAGAGCTAATGGCTAAGAATTTTCCAGATTTTATGAAAGACATTAGTTCTCAGTTTCTGGAAGCAACAAATCCCAAGTAGGATATATAAAAATAAATTCATTATTAGGCACATTGTGGTGAAATTGCAAAATATCTTCAAGATCTTAAGAGAGAAAAACTTACAGGAGAAAAAATTTAAAAGCAACTATTGATAAAATATAGATTATCTTTAATGAAAAGACAATCCAATTGACAACAGACTTCTAGTCAGTTTTGAAAAATTATCAGCCATTATGTCTTCAAATATGACTTCTCTGTTTTCTTTTACCTCTCCCTTTAGGATTCAAGTGAAATGTGGGGTAAACCTCACTGTGTCTGCTTTGTCTCCTACTCTTTCTTCTGTATTTTTCCACCCTTTAGACTTTCTGTACCTGATTCCAGATAATTTCTTCTGATTTACCTTCTAGTTGACCAATTCTCTCTTCAGACATGTGTGACCTGCTATTAGACACATCTATTGAATTCTTAATTTTAGTTATTCAATTTTACATTTATAGATTATTCCACACATCAAGTATCCAAGTATTATTCCACATAGCAAGTATAATTTCTAGTTCTCTATTGAAATTTTCCATCTTTTTTTTAGCTCCTTAAACATACTAAGTATAGTTAATTTAAAATTCCTGCCTGATAATTCTAAAATCTAAAGCTGTAAGATCTCATTTGGGAGTTACTAGCCACATTTGGCTCCTTGAGCACGTGAAATATGCCTAGTCTGAACTGAGATGCACTGTAGGTGTAATATGCACAACAGATTCGAAGATCTAGCATAAAAAATGTCAAATATCCCATTATGAATTTTATATTGATTACATATTGAAATAATAATTTAGGTTAAATAAAAACTTGAATTAAAATATTCTGAGTTAAAATATTAAAAAAATTAGTTTCACTTGTTTCTTTTTACTTTTTCACTGTGGTTACTAGAAAATTTAAAAATTAAAATGTGACTCACGGGACTTCCCTGCTGGTGCAGTGGTTAAGAATCCGCCTCCCAATACAGGGGACACGGGTTTGAGCCCTGGTCCGGGAAGATCCCACATGCCACGGAACAACTAAGCCCGTGGGCCACAACTACTGAGCCTGTGCTCTGGAGCCCGGGAGACACAACTGAGCCCGCATTCCACAACTACTGAAGCCCACGCGCCTAGAGCCTGTGCTCCGCAACAAGAGAAGCCACCGCAATGAGAAGCCCGTGCACCTCAACCAAGAGTAGTCCCCGCTCACCGCAACTAGAGAAAGCCTGCACGTGGCAACGAAGATCCAATGCAGCCAAAAATAAAATACATAAATAAATAAATTTAAAAAAATGTGACTCACATTTGTGGGTTCCATTATAGTTCTTCTAGAGCACTGGTCTAGACCCTCTCTGTGCTTTTCTGCTTCTACTGTATATTTCTCATTCTTGCTGTCTAATCTCCTCATATGCTTGCTTTTTTTGTCTGTGTGCTGGGTATTGCATTTTTAAAATTATTGTTGAAAGAATTAGAAGTCTAAGATGATAATTCTTTCCTCCAGAAATAACTTTCATTTGCTTGTATCAGGCACTTGGTAACTATCAATCAAGAATCACTTTCGTTACACTGCAGGAGTTAGATACTTCTGGCCATGCAGAAGCTTTGAAGGGGGCCTGCAGTCTGTTTGAGGACTGGTTACCTGCCACTGACCTTTGCCCCTAGGGTGCAGTCCCTCAGGACCTCTACCCAAAGAGCAGGGAGCTTACCGGGCCCCCCACCCTTCGCAGGCCCTGGACTTCAGTATGTGTTTGCTTCGCCCCATGAAGTTGTCCAAAGCCTGCATAAGGCACCGAGACGGAAAGGTTGCTTCTAGCATCAAAAAGCTGCTGATTCTATTATCATATCACTACAGCCACAATTTGAAAGCCACCAAGAACAGGAAACGACCATACTCAGGAAGTCACCGCAATCAGAACCTACAGCTGCTACTGTGGGCTCTTAGAACCACACTGCGCAGGCTGTGGTCCACGCAAATGGATGCCACATGCCACAGGCCCTGCTCTCAACGCTTCAATGCCAGTGAACAGAGCCCAGAACCTCTGCTAATGCTGCTGCAGAAAAACCGAATGTCTTCGCAACTGGGCTTGCCAGCCGGAGCAGCAGAAGCCTGGCATTGTGCTCCAATCCTGCCGCATTGGATTGACAGAAGCTAAATCACATCCAGGACTCTGGCTGGGAAGGAGTCTGAGAAATGCAGTTTTTAGTTTCTATGTCTCCTTAGTACAGAAAGGTACACTTGAAAGAGGATGGAATGAATGTTAGGTGCCTCTTTCCTCTATACACCCCAGGTAGATAAATTTATGATGTTTTTTTTTTTTTGGTATTGCTTAATGAGTTCAATGAGCTGTTATAAGGCAAAGACCCATGTATCCACCGTCCAGCTTAAGAAACAGAATTTTGTGGCCACCCCAACAGCTCCATCAGTGTCCCATCCCAAAGTAACCATCTCCTTCCCCCCAAAGTAACCACCACCTTGTTGGCACCCAAGTGCAAACGTTCTTAGACACTATAGTTTAGAGTCACTCGTTAAAAAAAAAAAAACTATGTCTTCCAAATCCATTTCAATTCATAGGTTTCCCCTTCACTTGTTTCTCTCTCTCTTTTTTTCATTCTAAAATATGATGCTATTTATTTAAAATTTTAAGATATTCAAAATAATTCTGTATTTTGCTTATTGATATATCATATGTACATAAGTACACACATATCCATCTATATACCTCTGTATCTGCAACTATGTATACAATTTCTATAAAGGCAGTAAGATCAGTTGTGACTTCAAGCATGGTTTCTGGAATCGTGCTGCCTGGTTTAAAAACCTGTATTTGTGTGACATGGAGTACACCCATTTCCACACTCTCTCTCTCAAACTTCTATTTCTCTGTCTGTAAAATAGGTATACCAATAGTATCTACTTCCAAACAATGCTGTGGGGCTCATAAGATAAAGCCTGTAATAGACCTCATGATAAGTACTTAGAAAATTTTAACTCTTTTCATCATATGGTGGTGAAAGATCTAGGGGCTAACCCTCATTATGTCACCTTGGCAAGTCTCTTAATTTCTCTGAGTCTTGATTTCTTTGTCCTTCAGATGAGGACGTTGCCTTACATGCTCTGTAAGGTGAGTTTCTGAGCTAACAATCTCCAAGTTCATGACTGGAGAAAGTGAGGCACTGAAAAAAGTTATTACTTGGCATACTAATCAAGTAGGTTGCAGAATTTGGCACCTAGACATTCTAATTTTTAATTTCTTTTTTTTCCCCACAAAGTCTTATAATTACAGTTTAGTGCTAGATGCTACTTAAGAGAAACATGATGATAAAACTACCACCATGAAGCACATTTAAACAGGACTTGGAGGCCAATGACTTTAGTTGCTAAAATCAAGAATAACACCAGAGGGCACTTGAGTTAAAGAGTGAGGTGGAAGAAAGCAAAGCTAAATATTGACAGTCTTTTTAGGGGGTGAGAAAAAAGTGAGAGCAAGATGCCTGCGGTGAAAGTAGTAGGATGTTAGTCTTCCATGAAAACCAAGTGAAAAATGTTATTTAATTGCATCTTCAGCTCTGGATGTGCATGACGTGGGAGAGTGGTTGTGTAGTTATTTTACCCTCATCTGGATTGTTGATATAAAGCTTAAAGGGTCACAGTAATAAAACAAAAACAAGTAACAAAGACAAAACACTTCGTAGATAGACTCATCCACCAGAGGGCAGACAGCAGAAGCAAGAAGAACTACAATCCTGCAGCCTGTGGAATGAAAACCATATTCACAGAAAGATAGACAAAATGAAAAGTCAGAGGACTATGTATCAGATGAAGGAACAAGATAAAACCCCAGAAAAGCAACTAAATGAAGTGGAGATAGGCAACCTTCCAGAAAAAGAATTCAGAATAACGATAGTGAAGATGATCCAAGACCTCGGAAAAAGAATGGAGGCAAAGATCGAGAAGATGCAAGAAATGTTTAACAAAGACCTAGAAGAATGAAAGAACAAACAGAGAGGAACAATACAATAACTGAAATGAAAACTACACTAGAAGGAATCAATAGCAGAATAACTGAGGCAGAAGAATGGATAAGCTACCTGAAAGAATGGTGGAATTCACTGCCATGGAACAGAATAAAGATAAAAGAACGAAACGAAATGAAGACAGCCTAAGAGACCTCTGGGACAACATTAAACGCAACAACATGTGCATTATAGGGGTCCCAGAAGGAGAAGAGAGAGAAAAAGGACCCAAGAAAATATTTGAAGAGATTATAGTCAAAAACTTCCCTAACATGGGAAAGGAAATAGCCACCCAAGTCCAGGAATCGCAGAGAGTCCCAGGCAGGATAAACCCAAGAAGAAACACGCTGAGACACATAGTAATCAAACTGATAAAAATTAAAGACAAATTATTAAAAGCAACAAGGGAAAAATGATAAAAAACATACAAGAGAACTCCCATAAGTTCAACAGCTTATTTCTCAGCAGAAACTCTACAAGCCAGACGGGAGTGGCATGATATATTTAAAGTGATGAAAGGGAAGAACCTACAACCAAGATTACTCTACCCGGCAAGGATCTCATTCAGACTTGATGGAGAAATCAAAAGCTTTCCAGACAAGCAAAAGTTAAGAGAATTCAGCACCACCAAACCAGCTCTACAACAAATGCTAAAGGAACTTCTCTAAGTGGGAAACACAAGAGAAGAAAAGGACCTACAAAAACAAACCCAAAACAATTAAGAAAATGGTAATAGGGAACATACATATTGATAATTACCTTAAATGTGAATGGATTAAATGTTCCAACCAAAAGACACAGACTCGCTGAATGGATACAAAAACAAGACCCATATATATGCTGTCTACAAGAGACCCACTTCAGACCTAGGGACACATACAGACTGAAAGTGGGGATGGAAAAAGATAGTCCATGCAAATGGAAATCAAAAGAAGGCTGGAGTAACAATACTCATATCAGATAAAATAGACTTTAAAATAAAGAATGTTACAAGAGACAAGCAAGGACACTACATAATGATCAAGGGATCAATCCAAGAGTAAGATATAACAATTATAAATATATATGCACCCAAATAGGTGCACATCAATACATAAGGCAAATGCTAACAGCTGTAAAAGAGGAAATTGACAGTAACATGTAAAAAGAATTAGAATACTCCGTAACACCATACACAAAAATAAACTCAAAATGGATTTGAGACCTAAATGTAAGACCAGACACTATAAAACTCTTAGAGGAAAACATAGGAAGAACACTCTATGACATAAATCACAGCAAGATCTTTTTTGATCCACCTCCTAGAGTAATGGAAATAAAAACAAAAATAAACAAATGGGACCTAATGAAACTTAAAAGCTTTTGCACAGCAAAGGAAACCACAAACAAGACGAAAAGACAACCCTCAGAATGGGAGAAAATATTTGCAAACGAATCAACGGACAAAGGATTAATCTCCAAAATATACAAACAGTTCATGCAGCTCAATATTAAAGAAACAAACACCCCAATCCAAAAATGGGCAGAAGACCTAAATAGACATTTCTCCAAAGAAGACATACAGATGGCCAAGAAGCACATGAAAAGCTGCTCAACATCACTAATTATTAGAGAAATGCAAATCAAAACTACAATGAGGTATCACCTCACACCAGTTAGAATGGGCATCATCAGAAAATCTACAAACAACAAATGCTGGAGAGGGTGTGGAGAAAAGGGAACCCTCTTGCACTGTTGGTGGGAATGTAAATTGATACAGCCACTATGGAGAACAGTATGGAGGTTCCTTAAAAAACTAAAAATAGGACTACCATACAACCCAGCAATCCCACTACGGGGCATATACCCAGAGAAAACCATAATTCAAAAAGACACATGCACCCCAATGTTCATTGCAGCACTATTTACAATAACCAGGTCATGGAAGCAACCTAAATGCCCATCGACAGACGAATGGATAAAGAAGATGTGGTACATATATACAGTGGAATATTACTCAGCCATAAAAAGGAGAGAAATTGGGTCACTTGTTGAGACGTGGATGGATCTATAGACTCTCATACAGAGTGAAGTAAGTCAGAAAGAGAAAAACAAATATCGTATATTAAAGCATATATGTGGAACCTAGAAAAATGGTACAGATGAACCGGTTTGCAGGGCAGAAGTTGAGACACAGATGTAGAGAACAAACATATGGACACCAAGGGGGGAAAGCGGTGGGGGGGTGGGGGGGTGGGGTGATGAATTGGGAGATTGGGATTGACATGTATACACTGATGTGTATAAAATTGATGACTCATAAGAGCCTGCTGTATAAAAAAATAAATAAAATTAAATTAAAAAAAAAAAAGGGTTGAAAGTGGGCTTACCATGAGCCATTCTAATTTCAGGCGAGTGTACTTGAATGCTGTTTTGTCTGCAAGGTCTGTGGTTCGTGACTCATCAATTTGCCTCCACTGCCAAGTTTTGTTTTGTTCCTTGGTTACGGACTTTCTCCTAATTCTGGTCCATAGAAGCTAGAAATTCACACCCAGGCCCCTAGGAAGAGTAAGAGCAAGATGGAATCTCCGTCAATCCTTCCCCCCACTGCTGGGAACCCAGATCTGCTGGCGTGTAAGCCCTGGGAGTGTAGGATGCTGTCAGGCCCCGTGCTCCGCCTTGCTCTTAATCCTCTCAGAAATTTCATTAGGTTTGGCTGTGCCTTCTCTCATTTTATAAAGACATTGAGGAGTACAGAAGTTAAGTGTCTTATTTGTGTGTCCTTCAATCTGCAATGCCTCCGCCCACTTCTGGCTAGTGAACTCCTGCCCCTCCCTTACCACCCAGCTCTGTGTCACCTTCTCCAGGAGCCCTGAAGTTTAGGTACCCCTCCTGGTTCTCCTGTGATGTGGCACATGTGGTTTTCTCTCTTTCCTCCCCAGTATTTGTGCCTCTGACTCCTGAGATGGATTGAGAGATTAGGAGCTGTGCATATGTGACTCGTGAAATCTGTGAATAAATGAGTGAAATCAGTGTATGAATGAATAAATAATATTTTAAGATACTAAGTCCCCAGATGAGAACTTCATTCTGGCTTATGTGTCCCTGGAATTTCTTATCCAGTTTCCCTCTTCACAGCTATTAACAGCCTTGGCCCCGTCCCAGCTGGCAGGGGTTCAACTATCACCGAGATAATATTTAGAAACTTGTTTTGACCCTGCTGGCTCCAACCCAATCAACCCTTTTGAAGTTGTTGCTCAACCTTGTAGCTCCTTGATGGAGCAGGGTCTTGTGAAGAAACACACGGTTTGTTTAGGAATAGGCCAGTTTAAAGCAGCTTATCTGTTGGCAATTGTCTTTCCTTTAACCATAATTAATTTCATACTAATTAACTCTCTGTGCTTTTTAGAGAGACAGCAAATGCTCTGCAGGTCATGCTGGTCTCAGAGAAGATTTTGATGGCACCCAAGAGTTCTCTCCTTGTGCGGGATAAAATAACTGTGGCTGGAACGGAACCTCTTCTAGAAAGGCTGATAAACATCCTTACACACAGGACTTGGTTTGCAAGGTCCGTTAGGGCAGTAAAGTGACCCCTCACTGGCTGCAGTCAGGCCAGGGAGAGAAAGAGCACAGCTATGCCTCTGAGACCTTACCTGTTAGCAGTGACCAGGAGGGGACATGCTGCGGAAGAGACAGGGACATGCTTTTTTTAATATATATATAAATTTATGTATTTTATTTATTTATTTTTGGCTGCGTTGGGTCTCTGTTGCTGCGCGCGGGTTTTCTCTAGTTGCTGCGAGCAGGGGGCTACTCTTCGTTGCGGTGCGTGGGCTTCTCACTGCGGTGGCTTATCTTGTTGCGGAGCAAGGGTTCTAGGTGCACGGGCTTCAGTAGTTGTGGCACACAGGCTCAGTAGTTGTGGCTCACGGGCTCTAGAGTGCAGGCTCAGTAGTTGCGGTACACACACGGGCTTAGCTGCTCCGCGGCATGTGGGATCTTCCCGGACCAGGGCTCGAACCCGTGTCCCCTGCATTGGCAGGCGGATTCTTAACCCCTGAGCCACCAGGGAAGCCCCACTTTAATGCTTTTGAGTTATGGGCTCCTTCTGATCTCAAACTTGGACCATTCTACGTGAAAGTGTTATTTTATCACCCATGTCATGGCTGCACCTCTGTCAGGACAAGAGGCTGATGACCTGACAGCTAAGTAACTGGAATACAAGTTCACCTAGGTCTGTTAGAAGGTCACACAGAGCCATTTCTAAGTGTCCCCCAAAGAGCTTGCCCCCGGCATCTCTTTGAGTTGTTTGGGATATACGATGTGCTGATGCTTGTCCTTGCCAAGCGACCATTGTCCACTCCCCGAATCAGGACTGGGACACAGAACTGGTTCACTCACTTCACTTTCTGGCTCCTGCCGTGTGCCAGGCTTTGAGGTCAGGATGTTATTGACATGCATCCCTATCTTTAACGCATACAGGTAGATGGGGCCCCTAGTTCCAAATCTCTGTGATTACAGATATAACAGGCAAGGGCAATAGATGGGGAGGAAACAGTGTAAAACATGGCTTCCTTAGAGATGCCCGCTCTGATTCCCGGCACAAGGTTGAATCTCCCAGTTACAAGCGTGTACCTCATTACCTTGTACTAGACGTGGACTCCGTGGGGGTAGGGACCATGTCTGTCCTGCTCGGCACTGTATTTCCAGCACTCAGCACAGTGGCTAGCACACCTTAGGTGCTTAATGTTTGCTGCATTCCTGCTCCATGTTCGTAGGAAAGAGCCACCACCCGCTTCCCTCTGCCCCACGGTACTGTGAACAGTTGAGACTTAGAAGAAATCTTTGAAAGACTGCTCTTCGTTTGGTTGGTATTTCTTACTTTACCTTCCTCTACTTTCTGATTGGAGTGAATTTATGGGTGACAGGGCACTTACCAGCTGGTCTAAGTTAGGAATCACGATTCATTCAACAAATATTTAGTGAACATCCTTGGCATTAAAGATGCAGTGTGGGAGCCACAGCAGAAAGTACAAGATGTGCGAGCCACAGGCTCTGCCTTCAAGGAGCTTGTTTTTAGTAAATAAATAACACAGGTAACATCAACAACTAGAGTGCAGTCAGAACCTTGTTGAAATCACATCTGAGGGACAGAAATGCTGCACGGGGGAGGGAGAGGTGAAGTGGGAATTGGAGGATAAGAGATGTGATGGGGCAGGGGTTCCTGCCAGAGTGAAGACACGATACCAGCAGGCACGGGGTGTCTGGGGAAGAGCTTGTAACAGCTGCTGCAGGAAAGTGATGGAAGGTGAACTTGGAAAAGGAGGTCAAGGCCATACTTGGGGAGCACGGAATACCACATCTAAAAGTTTCCAAAGGTGAAATATCTTCCATAGGCGGCCCTCTAGGCAGTGGTAGGGCAGGGATTTCAACTCGTGTTTGGTCTGACTCCAAAGCATGTGTACATGTATATATACCTGTGTACACTGAGGCATGCATTAGTCTGTTTCATTACATATTTTTGAATTAGGAGGAAAGTGGTAGAACTTTCAGGAACTTTCAATGTCAGCTAGATTTATAAAGCAAAATTTTCCTAAATGTCTAATGCAAAAGGCCTACAGCCCATTGGTCTGCGCAGAAGGAGGGTCTGTGGTTTTTCTCACGCAGCAGCATGAGAAATCTAAATGAAAAAAATTGCAGAGCTGGCTCTTTTTTTTACTTGTAGAGTGTTTAAATTTCAAATTTTTTTTTTTTAGTGGGGGTTGGGAGAGGGAAAGGAATGGAATAGTTTGCTTTCTGTAGGAGTGACGGAGGAATAAGGAAGAAAGGGCCTCCTATCCCAGAATCCTGCATGTTTGTTGAGCTGCTTTATGGGTGTTATGAATTACACCCCTGGGAAGAACCAGCTGGGGACCAAATTCCCATTGGTGGAATTGTTTCTCATAGAAAGCAAGTTCCAGGCTCTAAAATGACATGCAAATGGACTTTTGAATGCAACCTGTCTGTAAGCTGAGGTTGTAATAATAATGATAATGATTTTGGATTCAAATCAAAATTTTAAATCTTGATGAAATATTTTTTTTAAGTCAACAACCCATTTATTTATTTATTTATTTGGTTGCACCAGGTCTTATTTGCAGCAAGTGTGCTCCTTAGTTGCTGCTCATGGGCTCCTTAGTTGTGGCATGCATGTGGGATCTAGTTCCCCAACCAGGGATTGAATCCAGGCCCCCTACATTGGGAGTGCAGAGTCTTAGCCACTGTGCCACCAGGGAAGTCCCTTGATTAAATATTTATAAACAAAATGTATGGTTGGCAAGAACATTTAATAAATGGGTATGTCTGACGATGAAAAGCTAATGGCCTGACTGGGTTGAGAGAAAGGATGAATCGATACACTTTTCTAGCTCCAAAACAAATTAAATTAAAACCTGTCACCACCTGAAATGACTCTCTTCCTGCCAAATGTTTCCTGACGTTCTTTTTATTAGGTAAGCTTTGTTTGTCCTGATACAGTGCCTCTTATGTATTCCACCTTCCATGTAGCAAGTTGGGTGGTAACAAATTAATTCCTGCTATATACAGGTGGGGCAGTGAAAGGACACCAGTGTCAGAAGAGGTGGGTTGGTTCCTTTTCTCTCTTGATCACTACTGCTGGCGGACCTTGGACAAGTCACTTGACCTCTACAAGTCAAGTTTGCTCATCTGGATATGAAATGAGGGGATGGAGCAAGGCTTCTTCATGCTCTCAAAGTCTGATTCCATGTATAAAGCTAAGTTTGTTTGTTTTTTTAAATTACTGAGCTGCTGTTTATTTTTTTAAATTTATTTATTTTATTTTTGGCTGTGTTGGGTGTTCATTGCTGCTCGCAGGCTTTCTCTAGTTGCAGCGAGCGGGGGCTACTCTTCGTAGCGGTGTGCAGGCTTCTCACTGCAGTGGCTTCTCTTGTTGCGGAGCATGGGCTCTAGGCGCACGGGCTTCAGTAGCTGTGGCACGCGGGCTCAGTAGTTGTGGCATGTGGGCTCTAGAGCGCAGGCTCAGCAGTTGTGGCGCACGGGCTTAGTTGCTCTGCAGCATGTGGGATCTTCCCGGACCAGGGCTCTATCCTGTGTCCCCTGCATTGGCAGGCGGATTCTTAACCACTGTGCCACCAGGGAAGCCCTAAAGCTAAGTTTTATAGTAGAGCTTCTCTGAAGATGATTTATAAAATTATTGTTCAATGAGTGATTTTTTACATCTCTATATTGTCATTATCAGAAATAGGTCATTGTTGATCTTTAAAGTCTGGGTTTTGAAAAGATTTATATTGTTAAAAATTGTTTTTAAAAAGTCACTTGAGTGGCAATGGATATTCAATAGCAATTGTGATTTTTTTGTTTTCTTTGTATTTCCTTTCTGATATGCAACTGGCCAGTTATTTGATTTCCAGTAGAAAACTTCGGAGAGAATGTAAGCATGAACATGGCATCTTGGAATTAAGAAATGTTGATGACTATATAAATTATTATCTTTTTAAATGTAGAAGTTAGGAATTCTGAGAAAAAAAGTGGTCTGGACTATCTTAAGAAGGGAAGAAATATTTTACCCCACTACAATGTGTGTTTAGGAATAACTATGCTGTTTCTCCAATTCAAATTTGAGCTGCCATTCATTTTTATCAAACTACTTTCCATCTTCAGAAAGAAACAAACCTTGACGTTATGAGTTTTTTAAAAGTTTATTTTTGTGCCTTTTTTTTTTTTTTTTTTTTCTGTGAACATGTTTACATCATTCCAGGCTGGTGGGGAGGGAGGCATAAATTCACTCTTCTTACAGGACCACCCCTCTGTTCATGTGCGAATGGGTGAGAATGTACACATGGTCATCTGGGATTAAGCGAAATTTCTCTTGTAATGTGTTAGCTGCACTAACTATCCACAGTGAGACCCCGTATGATATATCCAGAGCAAAAGGAAAAGAAATACCGAAAGGATACACTTTTTTTTTTTTTTGTAATGACATTTTTTTTTTTCACACACACACACTGTATTTTATTTTTACAAGAGATAAATAGACTGACACCAAGCATTGTACATGGATGACCACAACAAAAGCAACAATGATTGCAATTACCAAACATGAAACACACTCATACTATGTGATAATATTGACATTCAGTCCAGTAATCCTCCACTGTAACAGCTCCTTTACTTTGCAGTGAAAATTGATTTGTATATTCTTTGCCTCTGAGTCCTTGTGGGATTTTTTTTTTTTTAAATTCAGACAGAAAGTCACAAAAATTATACTCATCCTCATCAGCTCACTCAGTCCCATGTAATTAATTTTTTTTTCATCTTGATCTTTTGTTAGCACTTTTATGAGTTCATCAGTTTTTCATTAGCGTTCTGAAAATGCTTATTCATTCAGTTCAGCAGTACAGTCAGTTACCAGAAACCTGTACTTGTCAGAGTCTTTTCCATGAATTTCTTGAAGATGAAACCCTTTTATAGGAACATATTTGCAAAATCATCAGAGTACACCCAGAACTGTCTGTAAATGACAAAAGACTTAAAAAAATGATGATGAAAGCTACAGACTCTTCTCTCAAAATGTTTATATACACACAGTCTCAGAACCTTGCCCATACTTTCAGGGATTCAGACCTGCATCTGTGTGTCCCAGATTGAGAGCCTCTGTTCTTTCTTTCTTCATGACCAAATTTGCCTAATTTTGTGTCATTTCGGGCCTTCTCTTTTCAAATGTTTGGGACGTTTCATTATTTACTACCCTCCTCTGAGGGAGAGCCTAGAAAATAAAAAGAGATAAAACCCAAAAAAAAAAAAAAAAAGGATACACTTTTTTAGAGCGTATGTATCAGGACAAACCACTGAAAGCTCTGTGGAGAGAGTGAATCTAGTTTAAGGAGGCAAGATTCTGCCCCGGCTCCACTGTTTGTAGGGAGGGTGCATGGCTGGGGAAATCTATACGGGATCTGCCTTCGAACTGAGCCGAGAAGAGTGAGGTAGAAGCTTCAGTGCCTTTCTCCTTTCCATCCTTCCCTCCCACAGCCACGTCTCTCATTCACAAAGCCAAACTCCTGTTTAGGCAGCTCTTCCCACGGTCCCCAGTTGGTTCCTGTGTTGCAGGTTGGTCAGGAAACATTGTTTACTCCATTTCTTAGGTGAGGACACAGACATGGAAAGGTGGAGTGGTGGGCCCAGGGACATATTGGTTAGTAAGGGACCTTGGATTTGAACCCAAATCACTTGATGTCCAATGAAATGCTCTCTGCATTCCTTGTTACTTCTGAAGCAAATTCTCAGACTACAACCTGCACTGATTTGCTGCCTTTCCATTATTAACCTTCCAGCAGAGTGTTAACATCTTTGGTGACCTGGTGGTTTAGAACCACTCAGGGACTATGAAAATCTTACATTTTGTGGCCATAGGAAAGCACTCACTCTAGCAAAGAGCGGGTGAAGTGTCACGATGTGTCAACCAGCTTATGCTTCTCAGAGGCGGGTCAGTGTCTGGGCTGTTTGCAGGAATCTGGTAGACTTAGTGAGCCGGGGTCATCAGCGGTGGTGGGGCCGGAAGGGGAGGGGAGAGAAGAGAGTTAAAGTTATGGGACACAAGCACCGTGCTCCCTTAAGCATCATAGTGAGAGGAGTGGACCAATAAAGGCAGAGAGTCTCTCTTCCAGCTCCCTGGCTTGTGGCCTGAGCCTGCTGCCTGCACGCTTCCGCCTGGGATTCTGACTCGGATGGAGTGGCCACACACAGGGAGAGTCGGGGATTACTCAACAGCAGCTGCGTGGAGCAAGGCCCAGTGGGCCTCCTTAATGGCTTCCTAAGCAGAAGACTCCTGGGGTGATCCTGGCTGGGTCTTGCTTGGCCTGGTTCCTGCAGTTTGCAAGCCTGGATCTCCAGCCCTGCCCTCTATCCTGAGAGACTTTCTTTCAACAGACTCTTTCTGCTAAAGATGGTTTCTGTTGTTTGCAGTTGAAAACCCAACTGATGCAGCCAGTAAGAGGTAGAATCAGGATTAGAACTGGATCTGTGAGATACCCATTATTTATTCTTCTATACCCAAAAAAGGGATTGGAATCTGAGTGACTGCCAAATCTTATCGTTTAAGCCTTCATGGGAAATAGGTTTACAAGTAGATCAGTAATCAACTAGATCAATAAGTGGTCACACACACACACATATATTCATGCACACACATATATATTCACATAGATGTTTAAATTGATTGGCAAGTTTTCATGAAAAATTGCTGAAGCTTTATGATGCTGGCATTTCCAAAGGAGGGGAGCAGATGTAACATCCACTGGGTGGTGGTGAGCATAAGAGGTGATGAGTGGGCTACGGAAGTGATGTATTGGTTACGAACAGGTTTGGGAGTCAGACAGATTTGATTTCAGTCCTAGGTCTACTAACTATTTAATATACCTTTGTGTCCTTGGAAAAGTTATTTATCTTCTTTGGACCTCAGTTTCCTTATCTGTAAAATGGGGATAATAGTACTCATTTCACAGAGATCCAAAGCAGCCCAAATAAGGCACCTCACACAGCGCTTGACACATGGTGAGTGCTTAGTAGATGGGAGTTATTATTTTTATTTAATTATATTGCCTAGTTTATTTCTCACAGCACTACTGAATTTGTCCTTTCTTGAATAAGTTTAGGAACCTTATGTGTTGGCATATCCTCTTACTCCGTTCTAGAAGGGGACTGTGGGAGTGGGTGAGGAGAGGGTGAGATGAGGAGGAAACCACACAGCTCTTTATAAAAGTTCTGTCTGAGCCTAAGCTGTCATGTGGGGTGTCTGTTTTCAGGTTCGTGATTGAACTGCTAGTCAACAGTTAACTTGACCTATTCATTTGATCTGCCATAATACTCAAGACAAATTTGGACTTAAAAGAGGCTGTTGTAAACTAAGGACCCTCAGCATCTTAGGATAAACCATGATGAAATTCCCTTGGATTGGGTTAGCCATGTCATTCCTGGGCTCCTGACATTCAGGGGCACGAAACACTCAGGCAAGGCCCGCAGCTCTGAGCATCCCCCTGAGCTCCGGATCCTGGGGATGTTCCTTGTCCTGGGGATGCTCCTTGTCCCGGAGATGCTCCTTGTCCCGGGGATGCTCCTTGTCCCGGGGATGCTCCTTGTCCTGGGGATGTTCCTTGTCCTGGGGATGCTCCTCGTCCTGGAGATGCTCCTCGTCCTGGAGATGCTCCTCATCCTGGGGATGCTCCTCGTCCTGGGGATGCTCCTTGCCCTGGGGATGCTCCTCGTCCTGGGGATGTTCCTTGTCCTGGGGATGCTCCTCGTCCTGGAGATGCTCCTTGTCCTGGGGATGCTCCTTGTCCCGGAGATGCTCCTTGTCCTGGGGATGCTCCTCGTCCTGGAGATGCTCCTTGTCCTGGGGATGCTCCTTGTCCCGGAGATGCTCCTTGTCCCGGGGATGCTCCTTGTCCCGGAGATGCTCCTTGTCCTGGGGATGCTCCTTGTCCTGGGGATGCTGCTTGTCCTGGAGATGTTCCTCGTCCTGGGGATGTTCCTCGCCCTGGGAATGCTCCTTGTCCTGAGGATGCTCCTCATCCTGGAGATGTTCCTCATCCTGGGGATGTTCCTCGCCCTGGGGATGCTCCTCGTCCTGGGGATGCTCCTTGTCCCGGGGATGCTCCTTGCCCTGGGGATGCTCCTTGTCCTGGGGATGTTCCTTGTCCTGGGGATGCTCCTTGTCCTGGAGATGCTCCTTGTCCTGGGGATGCTCCTTGTCCTGGGGATGCTCCTTGTCCTGGGGATGCTCCTCGTCCTGGAGATGTTCCTCATCCTGGGGATGTTCCTCGCCCTGGGGATGCTCCTTGTCCCGGGGATGCTCCTTGCCCCGGGGATGCTCCTTGTCCTGGGGATGTTCCTTGTCCTGGGGATGTTCCTTGTCCTGGGGATGCTCCTTGTCCCGGGGATGCTCCTTGTCCCGGGGATGCTCCTTGCCCTGGGGATGCTCCTTGTCCTGGGGATGTTCCTTGTCCTGGGGATGTTCCTTGTCCTGGGGATGCTCCTTGTCCCGGGGATGCTCCTTGCCCTGGGGATGCTCCTTGTCCTGGGGATGTTCCTTGTCCTGGGGATGCTCCTTGTCCTGGAGATGCTCCTTGTCCTGGGGATGCTCCTTGCCCTGGGGATGCTCCTTGTCCTGGGGATGTTCCTTGTCCTGGGGATGCTCCTTGTCCTGGGGATGTTCCTCGCCCTGGGGATGCTCCTTGTCCTGGGGATGCTCCTTGCCCTGGGGATGCTCCTTGTCCTGGGGATGTTCCTTGTCCTGGGGATGCTCCTTGTCCTGGAGATGCTCCTTGTCCTGGGGATGCTCCTTGCCCTGGGGATGCTCCTTGTCCTGGGGATGTTCCTTGTCCTGGGGATGTTCCTTGTCCTGGGGATGTTCCTCGCCCTGGGGATGCTCCTTGTCCTGGGGATGCTCCTTGTCCCGGGGATGCTCCTTGCCCCGGGGATGCTCCTTGTCCTGGGGATGTTCCTTGTCCTGGGGATGCTCCTTGTCCTGGAGATGCTCCTTGTCCCGGGGATGCTCCTTGTCCCGGGGATGCTCCTTGTCCTGGGGGTGCTCCTTGTCCTGGGGATGTTCCTTGTCCTGGGGATGCTCCTCGTCCTGGAGATGCTCCTCGTCCTGGAGATGCTCCTCATCCTGGGGATGCTCCTCGTCCTGGGGATGCTCCTTGTCCTGGGGATGCTCCTTGTCCTCGGGATGCTGCTTGTCCTGGGGAGGCGGCTCATCTTGTGCAGTGGGAACCACAGGAAAGTTTTGAGTGGCATCAGTCCAGAGCAACCCACTTCACCAGCAAAGTGATGATGGCAACCATATTCACTTATAAAATAAGTCAATCAAATCATGTTCATTAATGAAGACCTAATAGTAATCCACATTGTATTCTATTACAGGAGGTCACATGTATGAAAAAATCTTTGTCCATCTGCTTAGCAAATAACATGTACTAAGGGAATGTTAAGTTCTCTTCTCCCTTTCTTAGACAAACTCTTTTGGTAGCTTGTAACAAATTGTCATCTGAATTAGCTTATATAATTCTCACAATGATTTTAAGAGAGGTGTGTTGTTTTTAATCTCTGCTTTCCAGAGATGGACATCTGGAATTTGGAAAGAATTCTTCTAGGAGTGTGCTGTCTGGGAACAGTAAAGCAGAGGTTCAAACCCAAATCTTCTGCCATCAGCCTTATATTCATTCATTCCGCATTTGTGGATCATCTACCGTGTGCCTGGAGCGGCGCTGGACACCGGGGATCCGTGTCTTGGCCGTGGTCCTTGCCTGCAAGGAACTCACGCTGGTCAGGAAGAGTCTTTCCTTTTGGCCGTCCTGTCTGACATCGCACCATTTTTTTTCTGGCTCTAATTAATGATCCATTCATATCCCAAGACCAGAGGATGAATGGCTATATTCAGGTTTCCAGTTTATGGTAATTTTCTTTGGAAACCAACCAGTTTCGTGTCTCCATTTCAATCTGCCCACACACTTCACAGTTAAACTGTCAAAAATGATGTGGAATGTGGAAATATTTCTCACAAGGTCCCAAAGGGAGCCAGTGACACCCTAACTCTCTTCAGTCTGGGAAACAGGGAGGCAGATGCCCCAAAGTCTACACATGGCCAACTGTTGTGTTGTTTTTTTGTTTGAGTTTGTTTTATTATTATTATTTTATTTTTAAATTTTTTTTATTGCAGTATAGTTGATCTACAATGTCCTGTTAGTCTCAGGTGTACAGCAAAGTGATTCAGTTTTATAAATATGTCTTTTTTTCAGATTCTTTTCCATAATAGGTTATTACAAAACACTGAATACAGTCCCTTGTGCTAAAGAGGCGGTCCCTGTTTCTTCCATCATGTATACATAGCAGTGTGTATCTGTTAATTCCAAACTCCTAATTTATCCCTTCCTCACCCCTCTCCCCTTTAATAACCATAAGTTTGTTTTCTATGTCTGTGAGTCTCTTTCTGTTCTGTAAATAAGTTCATTTGTATCATATTTTTAAAGATTGCACATATAAGTGATATCATATGGTATTTGTCTTTCTCTGTCTGACTTACTTCAATTAGTATGATAATTTCTAAGTCCATCTGTGTTGCTGCAAATGGCATTATTTCATTCTTTTTTACAGCTAAGTAATATTTCATTTTATATATAAAATAAAATATTATATATATATATATATATATATATATATATATCCCACATCTGCTTTATCCATTCATCTGTCGATGAACATTTAGGTTGCTTCCATGTCTTGGCTATTATAAATAGTGCTGCTATGAACATTGGGGTGCGTGTGTCTTTTCAAATTAGAATTTTCATCTTTTCTGGATATATGCCCAGGAGTAGGCTTGCTGGATCATATAGCAACTCTATTTTTAGATTTTAAGGACCCTCCATACTGTTTACCATAGTGGCTGCACCAATTTACATTCTCACCAACAGTGTAGGAGGGTTTCCTTCTCTTCACACCCTCTCCAGCATTTATTGTTTGTAGACTTTTTGATCATGGCCATTCTGACTGGTGTGAGGTGGTACCTCACTGTAGTTTTGATTTACGTTTCTTTAATAATTAGCAATGTTGAACATTTTTCATGTGCCTATTGGCCACCTGCACGTCTTCTTTGGAGAAATGTCTGTTTAGGTCTTCTGCCCATTTTTTGATTGAGTTGTTTGTTTTTTTTTATATTGAGCTGTATGAGCTATTTGTATATTTTGGAAATAATCCCTTGTCAGTCACATTGTTTGCAAATATTTTCTCCCATTCCATAGGTTGTCTTTTCGTGTTGTTTATGGTTTCCTTTGCTGTGTAAAAGCTTTTAAGTTTAATTAGGTCCCATTTGTTTATTTTTGCTTTTATTTCCATTATTCTAGGAGATGGACCCAAAAATATATTGCTGTAATTTATGTCAAAGAGTATTGTGCCTATGTTTTCCTCTAGGAGTTTTATAGTATCTGGTCTCACATTTAGGTCTTTAATCCGTTTTGAGTTTATTTTTCTATATGGTGTTAGAGAATGTTCTTATTTTTCTATTAAGACAAAGCTGGGTTTGGTGCTTACCCTGGAGAGAGAGACAGCTACTTCATACGAGGCTTGCTAGCATCTCAGAGGGGTAGGGCAAAGCTGGGTTGTTTATTGAGACTTTGAAGTCTAGTTTAATGCACGTCTTTCAATGCTGTGCTCCATTAGGACTGTGTTATTGTTTTAAAACTCGAGAATTAGTGCCTTGAGAGGAAAAGGCTTAGAAAGCCCTTGTAAGGTTTGGGGCTATTGTCCAGGCCTTCCTATGGCCACATGACAACACCACGAATCCTGAGAAGTCTATGGAATGTATGGACTGAGACACCGGTGACCTGTACGTGAGCACATGTGGCCACTTCGATTTTTCTTAGTTCACTACCACTTCCCAGTTTAGTCCAGGGACAAATCCTTCTTTTCTCACCACCCTCCACAAGGCGGAACTTCCTGGGAGCAGCATATACATGACACAGTAATAATCGTAACAATCATACTAATCCCAGTATTCCACATTTACTTGAGCACCATATACATGACAAAATCATAATCATACCAATCACGGTACTAATAATAGCCGACATTTATTTACCCCTGACTATGTGCAGGCAGCTGAGCTAAGCACTTTAGATGGATTCCTGTCACTAAGGCCCATAACAATGCTGTGAGCTGGGTACTGTTTTATTCTTGGATAATGAAACTTACCGAGGTTATATCACTGGGATAAGGTGCACAGTAGAGTTGGAGCCAGAATTCAAGCCAAGGCTGTTGGAGCCCAAAGCCTTCTTGCTCTTAGGTATTATGCTATTGAAGCTCTCTCTCCTTTTAAAATGTATTGTTCCTACGATGAATTTTTCTAAAACAACGTCCAAATGTTTGCTCACAGGGGAGAAGACTGACTCTCACCATATAGAACCCCTCTCTCCTTTCAACCTGGCAGCAAGTGTAGCCTTTAATCCACATTTCAGGGGTGAAGTGAGCCTCCCATTCTCAGGGGTGGAGGCTGCCCCCCTTTTGTGCTGTTCTGCTTGGTTTCCTGGTTTCCCTGGAAGCCTTCCAGGTAAAGAACGGTTTCCCCAGTAACTGACAGCCCACCCACTGGCCCCTCTGCCAGAGTGAATTGATCGCTTTGTGACTCTTGGTTTCTTAAAGGTGTTTCTTTGGAATAGTCCCAACTGCTTTGACACATGTTCTGACAAATTAGTGGTTGAAGAGGACACTTCCTTGGGCTAGAAGGAATGAATATTCAAATAAATAAGAGAAAACCGTCAGCATAGACGGCGGCTGCTGTCGAGTGGGAGGACTTTGAGCAACTGGTTCCTTTGTTTCCCGGGCTTTGGAAAGATACAGCTAATTGCTCCTGACAGATGGAATTCTACTAGTTTAAAAAGCTTCCTAGAGAAGGAGATTCCACTGTTCTCTGTAACTGGTATGTAACAGTTGGGTAAATATTTCTAATAGTGAGTGGCATTTCCCCACCTGGCAATCTGGAATTCATTTCTAATTACGTTTCCTCAGGTAGAAATGGACACAGCCTTGCCCACTTGATAGAGGGGGGGTCGCACCTGTGCTGCTTTATTGTCTTAGGAACACGGGCTGCGGTGGAAGAAAGGACTCGCTGGCTTTCATGGAAGGGTGAAGGGTGAAGGGCATAGGCTTACTTATCCCTTCACTCTTATGCTCAAGCTCATAAGCGGAGCTTAAGTCCTAGAGATCAGGGACCACGACCGTACAACTTCCAGAATCTCTGTAAATGTACTGTGTTTGTTTAGCTAGTGCCTGTTTTCCCATCTTGAGAACACTTTTAAAGAAAGGCTTCCTGGGCAGCAAAAAGAGGAGGAGGGAGGTAGCAGGGGGATGGTTGAATTGACTTAGGAAACTGGGGGAGAACAGCCCTGGGGCAGGGTGGGAGGGGCTGCTCTGTCAGGAGAGGATGCAGTCTGAGTCTTGGCCACCTCAACTGGCAAAGAGATTAAAGCGTGGGGAGCGATTTGGGGCCTCAGAAAGGATCGTGACATTGAGCAGTAGAAAGACCCCATTAGAGAAAATATGTGCAAACGAATCAACGGACAAAGGATTGTCCTCCAAAATATATAAACAGCTCATGCAGCTCAATATTAAAAAAACAAACAACCCAACCCAAAAATGGGCAGAAGACCTAAATAGACATTTCTCCAAAGAAGACATACAGATGGCCAAGAAGCACATGAAAAGCTGATAAGGACCTGCTGTGTTAAATAAATAAATAAAATTAAATTAAAAAAAAAAAAAAGAAAGAAAGACCCCATTAGAACTGATATGAATCTTACCAGGGTCTTTAACACATTTGTAAACTATTAATAAAGTTCATGGCATCCTGACATAGCCCTGGTAAAATCACACCTCCTCCTGAGTGGTGGCTTTTTCATTCCTCGTATTTTTGTCTGTTCTAGTCAAAGATTTTATTTTATATGGAAGGAACAAACTGGAGGAAGAAGAAACAGATTTCTTGGAACAAGTGGACTTTAAAGGAGGAGCTTTGGGGACAGAAGCTTTCAATTTAGAAGGCAGGCAACAACAAATAAATAAGCAAAACAAACTAAGAAAGAAGGAAAAAGAAGTAGTAAAGAGAGAACACAGATACATTACTCCAATATCACGTGCCTTATCACATGCAATGACTTTACAGTCTCCCATTTATTCAATAAATATTTATTAAATACTCTACCATGATGAGGAACTACAACGTTTGCTCTGGAGGAAACAGACACGAACTAGACTTGGAGAACTCAGGGTCTGTTAGGGGAACTGAATTATGTAATATAGGTAGATGGTAATAAGTAAAAGATGGAAATCCAGAGCTGGTGCCATGGGGCTCAGAGAAGGTGAGATCTAGCTCAGCTGGGACAGTACAGGAAAAGCTTGGGGGGAAGGAAGCCTGAGAACTAGGACTTGAAGAATGGCAGGTGGGATTTGGTCTTGGACCAGGGCACAGAATGAGGCAGTGCAGGGCCCAATAAGAGGAGAATGTGTGAGCTAAAGGAGGCCTGACGTGGACTGGGAGAAAATTGTGTTTGGAGGAAGTTCAGAGCCAAGACGTGGAGGTTCTTGGATTCCTTTATGGTCAGTTGGGAGTCATTGGCAGCCCTGGGCTTGTCAGTAGATGGCTGGAGGAAGTGGTGTGCGGACCGTGGGTGATGAGCTGGTCTAGAGTGGCTGCAAAGCCCCTCTCCTGCTTACTGAAAATGATGACGTTGTCTGGAACCAGGCACCGTTAACCTGCTTCAGGCTGCAGTGGCTGCTGCTGTGGGAAAAGAGCTACGAGTGAGAAAGAAGTTATAATAGTCAGGGATGTTGCAAGGCAGTTCTGTGTGAAGGTAAATGATGAATTCTTCTGCTCCCATCAACAGTTTCTCAGTTGCGATTTACTCTGAATCCTGCTAGCCCCAGCTCATGCTTCACTCTCTTTTCATTTGGAAGGTGAACAACCCCGTTTATGGAGAGCTTGCCCATGAAGCTTAGGGAATTGCCTGGCAGCGCGTACACTTTAAACATACACAAATAGTTCCTGATATTGGGATGGCAGCTTTGCCACCCCAATCACCCTGACTTTCCACCCTGAGGATTTCTAAAGAACTAAGCGAAGAGATTTTCAGTAAATATGTGGAAAAAATACAACCCCAGATCATCGTGATCAAATCATCTGATCACTGAAGTGTTATTCCCTCCCACCCCCGCCGACCTCACCCCCGCCATCCCAGGTGAGCCGTCCTGTAGCTACAATAAATTCTATCCAGCAGCTGAATATGTGTGTACCTTACGACGGTTCAGCATGCTATCATCTTATACTCATTTTGAGGAGGGGTGGGCAACACATGTATTAGGACTGTGGTCAACCAGCCTGGGTCCCTGGCTGACGGCACCAGCTGAGCTCCCAGTGGGTAGCCAGCTCAAACTAACCATGTGACAAGCCACAGCATTAAAAAGCATTGCTGATTCTTCATAGAAATTCCCAGACATTTGGTGGCATCTGGCCAGTATCTATGCATCATAGGGAAAAGATTCAGCTCATCATTTTTTGATAACACTATAGCTATTTACTTCTTTTTTTTTTTTTAATTTATTTATTTTATTTATTTATTTTTGGCTGTGTTGGGTCTTCATTTCTGTGCGAGGGCTTTCTCCAGTTGCGGCAAGTGGGGGCCACTCTTCATCGCGGTGCGCGGGCCTCTCACTGTTGCGGCCTCTCTTGTTGCGGAGCACAGGCTCCAGACGCGCAGGCTCAGTAGTTGTGGCTCACAGGCCTAGTTGCTTCGCGGCATGTGGGATCTTCCCAGACCAGGGCCCGAACCTGTGTCCCCTGCATTAGCAGGCAGATTTCAACCACTGTGCCATCAGGGAAGCCCACAGCTATTTACTTCTGACCTTTTATGAGCCTACCCCATGGAAGGGAGCCTCTCTCTCACTATTCCTTAATTTAATTTCCCTTTCATAACCTGAAATTATCCTGTTTATTTGTTTTTGTTCTGTTTTGGGTTTTTTTGGCTGCGTTGGGTCTTCGTTGCTGCGTGCGGGCTTTCTCTAGTTGCAGTGAGCGGGGGCTACTCTTCGTTGCAGTGTGTGGGCTTCTCATTGCAGTGGCTTCTCCTGTTGCGGAGTATGGGTTCTAGGTGTGTGGGCTTCAGTAGTTGTGGCACATGGGCTCAGTAGTTGTGGCTCACGGGCTCTAGAGCACAGGCTCAGTAGTTGTGGAACACGGGCTTAGTTGCGGCACACGGGCTTAGTTGCTCCGTGGCATGTGGGATCTTCCTGGACCAGGGCTCGAAACCGTGTCCCCTGCATTGGCAGGCAGATTCTTAACTACTGCACCACCAGGGAAGCCCCTGGTTATTTGTTTGCTTCTTGGTTATCTGTCTGTCCTCGTGAGAATCCACTGGTCCATCTGCTCCTGCTGTGTTCATGCCTGGAACAGTGGGGAACCTACATTTTCCTTCCATTTGTTGGGTCAGGCCCTCTGCATGCCCCTCCTTGGGTCTGACCTCCAAGTGTGAACACTCTTCATCAGCCCCCTTGCCCGTCATCTTATGTTAAACATTAAATAATGTAGAAGCCAGAGGTAGGGCCTGCTTAAATAGGTGCTCATTAAAATGTGTGTTCATAGGTAAAAGCACTTTGCCTTTTCAATCATACCCTTTGACACTGGTTTATAATATAGTTACATAGAAGTCTCAGTCTTTAAAGAAGGATTAATTGACTTATGAATTCTGAATTCTGAAGTACATTTCATCTTGTTTTCTAAATTTATGCTACTTCTCGGGGCTTTCCTGGTGGCACAGTGATTAAGAATCTGTCTGCCAATGCAGGGGACATGGGTTCGAGCCCTGGTCTGGGAAGATCCCACATGCTGTAGAGCAACTAAGCCCGTGCGCCACAACTACTGAACGCGCGCTCTAGAGCCCGCGAGCCACGACTACTGAGCCCATGTGCTGCAACTACTGAAGCCTGTGTGCCTAGAGCCCGTGCTCTGCAACAAGAGAAGCCACCACAGTGAGAAGCCCGGCACCACAACGAAGAGTAGCCCCTGCTCGCTGCAACTAGAGAAAGCCCGCACATAGCAACGAAGACCCAACACAGCCAAAAATAAATAAATAAATTAATTAATTAATATTTTTAAAAATAAATAAATAAATAAATTTATGCTACTTCTCAATGACACGGGAAGGCAAGTAGACAAACACGTCTCTTTTAGCCAAAGACCATCAGAAACTCATCTATAGTTGAGTGGATTGAGTTTTTTACTCGTTGCAGTGGGGAAGGACGCACACCATGGAGAATCAAGGGCAAGGTTAAGAGGGTGTGAGAAAGGAATGATAGGATTTGGGCTTGTGTTCAGCGCTATCAGGGAGAGTTTGAGGGAGGATAGTTTTGCATCACATTGGATGCTGTCAGGAAATGGGGAAATTCTATGGTTGGGTATCTTAATAATTCTTATCTAGAAGGTAGAACAGAGGAGGCTAGAGCTGTGGTTGGTAAAGAAACAGCCTCCACGCATTAGCCAGGACAGGGAGATGTTGGTCATTTTTGTCTAAGCAACATGGTGGGTACGCAGAAGTATCTGTCGAATGAAAGACTGTGACCTTTCTGTCACCAAGGGGTCCTGACATGTCTCCCGCTGCCCAGAAGTCCTCTCTGTGCATCCTCAGACAGGTCAGGGCCCAGCCCAGGGCTGGCTGGTGGTCAGTCTCCTTGTTCCTGGGTTCCTACCTTACCTGCTTCTTTCCCAAAGGGCCAATGGCTGGAGCCTCACAGGTGGGCCCCCAGAATATGTGATTACCTGGGTCCTATTTCCAGAGACTTTGTGGCAGCTGCTGACTCTTAGTATGAGAGGAAAGAAGAAATTGACAGAGAAAGAAAACTAAAGCTTAGATGATTATTGTGAACAAGACAAAGTGAAGGAAAAGGGGAGTCTATTTACTGTATCAGTGAATAGTGATTGGAATATTAGATGGGCAAACTCCTGAAAATGACTGGAGATACCTTAACATTCTATAAAGTGGGTCATTAGGCAGTATGTATTGAATTGGTTTCCTGATAAATACATTCTGAAATCATGAGTGTTAGAATATAAAATCGAAAACAAACCATGTTGTTGACTCTGCTGGAAGGAATTTGACCTAGGTTATAAAAACTGTCAGGATGGGCTAGTACTGCATACTCCCCAAAGTATGTCATTTTCTTTGCTTTTCCCGCTTAGGTGAATATTTAAAATCAGGTTGATTGTTTTATTTCTTTACTTGCTCATTTCCATTGTGTCTTAGCTTGGGTTCTGCAGAAAGAAGAGGCTGAATAAAAGTCTTATTTATGTATGAGGATCTTATTGGGGAGTGTGATCCCAGGGAAAGGAGGAAGGCTGTATTATTGAGTTGCTGGCAGCAGTGGTCACTGATTCCTTGATCATGTGGGACCACCTGAGGAGCCATATGAAATGCATCTCAGAACTGTCCATCAGGGGAAGAAAGAGGAAAGGACTGTCCATTAACTTCTCTTCCCTGTAGACCATAGGTTTGTCCTGTAAGTTGTTAACTCTCCCATCTTCCAGATTGGAGATGTGCAGGCACCATGGGTTCCTGAGGCATCCCACCCTGTAGTGTCAACAAAGAGGTTCTGGCTTGGGTGGTGAGAGCCTTGAGGTGTAGGTGAAACAAACTAAGCTGTCCCAGAGCTGGCACCCCTGTGCAGGCTGAAATAAGAGATAAGTGAGGTGGAGGGGATCCAAAATGGTAAATAAGAGATGGTGAAGCAGTGACACCACACCCGGTTATTTTTTGGGTCAATATAGCAATAGAAAATGAAAGTATTTATAGACATTGGTCTCAGCCTTGGTTTGGGATTTTTCCTAGTAGAGATCTTAGTAGAGGATGGTCTTCTCAATATAACTGTTCAAAGCTAGGAAAGAGAATGCAAAGTTTCAGTTGTATGAAGATTTACCAGCAGGCCTCACTTTTGAATGCAGTCCAGTAGTGCTTTGCAAGGCATGTATTCCCCCCAAGAGATCCTATCTATACTCTGGATGATTCCCAACTCTATATTTCCATCTCAGCCTCTCTTCTGAGCTGAGGGTCCATTTATTTTATTACCTTTAAGAATTCTTCCAATAAGAATTTCCAATATAACCTATCCAAGACAGAAATCAACACTGAAATCTTCCCCTCTTGCCTTCTCTGTCTTACAAATGGAACCCACAGGGTCAGAAAACGGGGCGGGAGTCACCTCTCACTCTTCCCTTTCCTCCCCACAGTTCACCAGATATGAAATCCTGTCAACTCTACCTCCTTCTAATCTTCTAGTCTGTCCTCTCTTTTCTGTTCACTGGGGTGGCTTAGTTCAGGCCTTCATCTCCTCTTGCCTGGGTTGCAGCCACAAAAGGCCTCCTAACTTGTTACCCTGCCTTTGGTCTTCTCTTCCGCCAATCCTCGGAGGAGACTTCACTGACTGACCAGAGACTAGGGGATGACATGAGAAGTCAGTGGTCTGGTGATTCTCAACCTACAAAATAAAGAAGTTGTCTAGGTGGGACCTGAGGCTTTTCTATCAATTAACAAAATTGCTCTTCCCATTTTGGACTTCAAGTCCACCAGTAAGTGTGATGGGATTCCTGCTCCTCTTTCCTGCCATGATTTACCCACCTGTAATCTTCTGGGAGCTGGGCTCTTAGACACTCAGTACTGTTCTTAACCTCCCACCAGCAAGTGTTTATGACATGCTGCAGCTGTGGCTGCATTTATGTATTCAGTGGTTGGAGGTCTGGGGGTGACTTTGGACCTACAACACAGAATCTTCACACAAATACCACAGGAAGGTGCATGTCAAGAAGACAGTCACTTTTCCAGCAGGGCCTTCCTGACTCATAACCCAGCCTTGGTTTCCTGTCTCACTTGCTGGATAGGGAGAAAAAAAAGATGATTTTTGTCAGACTCCCTGGGAGAAGAGGGAAAATTTAATTGAGTGCCTATTGGAAAACATTGTTTGAAAGTTTGAAAACTGCTGACCTAGAATAGCCCTGTACTTTATAACATATAAACTATCCCCTAATGTTGTAGTAATAAAGATTTCCCATGGGCCAGCTATGTTCAGTCTCGTGAGAGGCATTGTGACAGACTTAAAACATGTAAGATATATCCCTCTCAAAATGTAGGAGGCAACTTTTATGCATGGACCATTAGTACAAGGTCAGAGAACCAAGTGCTGAATTGTATGGGGCAGAGATGGAGGCTGTTAGAGAAGATTTTACAACATCCTGAAGAGCCAAGAATGGAAAAAAATCTATGAAGGAACCACCTGGGCCTTATATTGTATTTTAGAACTGCAGCTCACAACATATCCAGTGTATTTGTTTGGTTTTCATAAAATAGTATGGTAAGAACATATTTGACTTGATTGGGGTTTCACTGAAAGTTTGTAAAGCACCTTTTCTTTTAATTCTAGTTACTGGTTATTTTTCTGTGATGATGAAACATGGGTATGAAGAGAGAAAAATTCAATCATCTGTCTGTTTTTTGCTTACTTTGTAGGATTGAATTTTAAACTGTTCTTTTAAATGTTGGCAGCATGTAGACTGAAACATGGCAAATGGTAAGAGATTCTAATCACGGTTAAAGAAAGCTGTAAGGAAATAATCATGGACGTGTTGCCTTCTGTCAGTGTTTACTGTATGACATGGAGATTAATTTTATTTTAATTAGGATCATCACTGTGGCCACCATTTCTTTAATGAATGCCAGGTTAAAGCCATTACTTACTTCACAGCTGTGAATGGGTTCCATTCTTTGTTAATATTTGCATATTCCAGAGGTCAGATTTTTTCTTTCTTTATGGAAGAGGAATTTTTCCTTTAGTTTCATGTTTAGGATATTTAACTTGTTGGTTCTGAACTGAACAGAAATAACAGTTATGATTGCTGCTTCTCAAGCTGAATGGACTCATTTGACTTAGGGTAAAACTTTCCAACATCTAACAAAAGTAATATATTCTTAAGACATACCTTAGATGATTCCTTCAGTTGGGACAAACTCAACACATCTGTTATGGGCTGAATTGTGTCCCCTCAAATTCAAATGTTGAAGCCCTAATCCTCAGTAGTTCAAAATGTGATAATCTAGAGATAGACTTTAAGAGGTGATTAAGTTAAAATGAGGCCATTAGGCTTAGCTTTTATCCAACCTGACTGGTGTCCTTGTAGGAAGAGGAAATTTGGGTACACAAAGAGACACCAGGGATGGGCACAGAGGAAAGACCATGTGAGTACCAGTGAGAAGGTAGCCATCTGTAAGCCAGGGAGAAAGGCCTCTGGAAAAATCAAACCTACTGACACCTTGATCTTGGACTTCTAGCCTCCATAACTGTGAGAAAATTTCCTGTTGTGTAAGCCATCCAATCTTTGGTATGGCAGCCCTAGCAAACTCATACAAACTAATGCAACATCCAAAGCCAAATTTATTATTTTCCTGTTCAAAGCCATTCATTCTGCGGCAGAGGCATTTACTGCTCACTGAATATCCATGTAATTCCACCTGAAAGACCTGCCCACCCACAGTCAGGAGGGGCTGTACACTAGCTCTGGTCTGTGGGCATCTACAATCTTATCCCCTGTCCCAGTGACCAAGGAGGCTATTGTTCCAGATGGTGGGGTTTCCATCAGGTCCCTGGGAGACTGAGTGGAGTGAAACCTCCCCCCATCCAATGGAGGGTATGTCTCCTAGGTGAGAAATAATTCATTACTGTATTAAGCCTGGCATTTGGAGGGTTTAGTTCGTTTCTTCAGCTTAACTTTGTTTATCATGAGTAGTACCATCCTCAACCTCTTAGTTCACCTGGAAGTGTAAACTTAGCCACATATTTGCACTCGTAATTTCATAGTTTCACATCTGACTGATTATTAGTCCTTTCCATTCTACTCTTGCAACATTCCACAGGCCTGCCCCTCCTCTCCATTCACAGAGCTGCCATAGTTATCTCCCTAAACAAATGATAACGATGGTGACAGTGGTGATGATGATGATGATGGAGGAACACTACTCCAGGCACTGTCCTAGTGCTTTCCATACACGAAGTCCTTTATTCTCATAACCTATGAAGTAGGTACCATTATCATCCCCTTTTTCCAATGAAGAAATTGAGATACAGGGAGTTTAAGTAACTTGTTCAAGTTCACACAGCTAATAAGCATTGGCAGAGCTGGGATTTGCGCTTGGTAATATGGTTTCCATTGCTTTCAAGTAAAGTCACGGCATTAACAACCCTTCCCGTTCTAGTCCCAGTGTACCCTCTTCATCTCTTCTCCCATCAAGGACAACCCTCTACTCCTGACCACTTCCAACCCTTCACTCCAGTTACAGTCTAGATTATTTCTGTTCTCTAAACAAATCCTGCATTTGCCAGCCTCTGTTTCATTGCTCAAGCTCTTCTACCCGAATCGCTCTGCTGTCCATTCTCCTTCCCCCTTGGTCCTGCCTATCAACATCGTGTGTATCCTGCAATGCCCCATTTGTTTGCCACCTCTTCCGGGGACCCTTCCTTAAGTCATCTTCATTCAGCACTCCCATAATCCCTTGCCTCTACTTCCCTGCAGGCACTCATGTTTCACTTATTTATGTGTGTCTATTTCTCTCTCTAAAGCTTAAGCTCCCTGAGCACTGGGACCGTGTTTTCTTCGTCTTTAGATCTCCTCTGCAAGCAATGAGCACGGTACACACACACACACACGCACACAATCTTTGGGTTATAAAACTTTTTTAAAAAAATTAATTTATTTTATTTATTTATGTTTGGCTGTGTTGGGTCTTCGTTGCTGCGTGCGGGCTTTCTCTGGTTGCGGCGAGCAGGGGCTACTCTTCATTGCGGTGCGTGGGCTTCTCATTGCGGTGGCTTCTCTTGCTGCAGAGCATGGGCTCTAGGCACACGGGCTTCAGTAGTTGTGGTACGTGGGCTCAGTAGTTGTGGCTCGCGGGCTCTAGAGCACAGGCTCAGTAGCCGTGGTGCACAGGCTTAGTTGCTCTGTGGCATGTGGGATCTTCTCGGACCAGGGCTCGAACCCGTGTCTCCTGCATTGGCAGGAGGATTCTTAACCACTGGGAAGCCCTGGGTTATAAATCTTGAATGCAATTAAGAGAAAGGAAAGTTTCCTTGAATGCTTTGCTACTTAACAAAAGATAATAGTGTTACCCCTTGTCACTTTGTCCACCATGGCTTAGGATTCCCAATCACACTGTGTGGAAGTGACTTTGTTAACATCAAAACATTTTGCTTCATCCTCTTTCTGTGCTCCTTTCTCTGAGTTTGACGCTGTCACTTCTCATCTGTGTCGTGTTAGCAAATTGTCCCTTTGGTCTTTATATTAGAACTGAATTTCACTGGGTTTCAATTATTTCTTGGCTTTGATTTATTGATTAAGAGCAGTCTTTTATCCTGGTGGCACTTTTCAAGCGTGTGGCAATACGTGTTCCAGTGAGTTGCAAGGAAAGAGAAGAATAGTGCCTCCTGCCGCTTTTCTTCCCCGCAGGTCTCACCTTCGAGCGTTTCATGAAGCCCTTAGTCCTCTTCTCTCAGGGCTGGGCAGAAAGTTGAAAGGAAAGTGGAGTTCAGTCACGTCTGCCACAGGTATTTCTGGTTCAAATGCAGGACAGATTGGAAACTTGAACACAATTGGATTTTCTGAGGATTTCAGTTCTCATTTTCCCCAAGAATGTATTTGTGTTTGTCGTCTTCTTACATAGACATGAATCTTCCCTAGTATGGCGGCTATTCCCCAGGATGGCCTCCAGTGATCCTCACCTCCTGCTAGGAATGCTTTTGTCTTGTCCCCTCCCACACTAAATAGGGGAGCAATCCTATGTAAACAGTGGGCTATTGCAGAAGGGATGGGGTGTGTCTTCCAACACTAAATTATAAAAGGCATTGTGGCTTCCACCGTGAGGCTATGGAGAGGTCCGTGTGGCAGTGAATGGGGCCTCGTGCCAACAGCCGGCACAAACGACAGCCGTGTGAGTGAATCATCTTGAAGGAGATGCTCTATCCTCAGCCAAGCCTTGGGATGTTTGCAGCCCCAGCTTTAACTCATGAGGGACTGGAGCTGGGTCAGCCCAGCCAAGCTGCTCCCCAAGTCCTGACCTACAGAATCTATGTGAGATGATAAATGTTTATATTTGCTTTAAGCCGCCTAGCTGGGAGGTAATTGGTTGTGCAGCAATAAACAATATACATGGCACATGAAATTTCATTTTCCTGGTTCTTTGAGAGTCCACTATCTCATGTTTTCAGTTCTAATAATATTTTTGGCGATATATAGAGTATGACTCTGTGGCTGAAGTGAAAGTCAATGGTATAAAGAAAACCCACCATGGTTTGGTCAAATGCTCAGCCTAGGGAGATTGCCTGTTTCCTGCTTCGGTTGCGCCTGGACCCCTGGAATGGCCCCAAGACATGCTCCCCTTACTTGTTTCACCCCCCAAACTCCTCTGCTCCCTGCTCCTGGCCCCCTGGCCCCTTCTCACAGGTGCTCTGCCATCAGGACTCAGAGACATCCACCAACACCCAGGACAACCTGGACCTCCACGCCCCTTCCATCTGCCAGCATCCCCACGGCCCTGATGGGGATGCCGTGACTTTGAACTTTGTGAAATATTTTCTTCGTCGACCCCAGAAGGAGAGACGGCATGCTGAGACAAGGATGCAAGCGCATAATCACAGAAGAGGCCAGATCTTTTTTTGGCAACTGGAAGAAAGAGCTGAAGGCTGTGAAGTCTGCATTTCACTGGGGGAGAGAACGTGAGTCATTCATTACTTCAACAGAACAAACCAGCCCCAGACACAGATGACCCCTTTACCTTTATGAGCAAGTAAAACCACCAAAGGTAACTTGCACAAGTCGGAACCTCAGCTACCGACATGACGGAGTACCTCTTTGCCAAAGACACCTGGAGACATCCACAACTGGAGTCCAGTCATGGGCTTGAAAAAAGGTGGCCTTGCCCACTCCCGTCTGTTTCAGAAGGGGCCTCCGGCCGTCTGGGGCTATCTACACTGCCTGCCTGAGACACTGAACACTTCCCCCTCCTCCCCATCTTCCTCCCTCTACCCTCCTCCTTCTCTACCCTCTTCCACACGGGCACAATGATAAAGTCCATCTTTACCATTCTAAACAGGGCTTTTAAGGCACTTCATTATTTAATGGAAATTCTGCATTGCTTTACAGGCCAGGAGTATGGAAAACATTTGTAAAATTCTGTAAGGATGAATCCTCAAAACTGAAGCAAGTATATATTAAGTGTATACATGTTTCCTGTAAAATGTTTAAGAACACAAGTTATCTCTAACAAATATTTGCCGTGGACCCATACAATTTAGAGAGAAGTGGAAGTTAAAATCTACATGGTTAATGTATTCAGTGTTCAAAACCATACCAGATAATTTAGGCAAGAAATATACTTCATCTACTTTGATTACATCTGCAAGACACTGTAGCTGCCAAATTTCCAGTTGGCTCCATATCTCACAGAGAGATTGTTTTGAAAGATATTCTCAATAATTCCTGCTTTAGGGACACACACAACCCCTGCCACTGCCCACCTCAAATCACTTAGGGTTTTCATCTACTGATGCTCAAGCTCTGAACAGGTCAAACCTGGCTAAGCGCCCACTGACAGCGGGCTTGGTGGTCCGAGGCAATCCTGACAATTTAGTGGAGCCCCCGGGACCTAAGGGACGATAGATGATTCTGGTCCTTTCAGGCCTCTTTGGAAGCTCAGGCCTTTCCTGAGGATCCCGGTCAACTCCAGGTCTGCCTATGAGGGTAGGGTCAGCTGTTTGCCCCTCCAGCTCCTGCCCTCTCGTCCCCCCTTGCCCAGGGCTGGCCCACTCAGACCGGCTCCAGGTAACACAGCACATTCTGGGATGGAATGGTGTCTGACTGCCTTTTCCTAGTCACGATGTCAATCAGGTGCTTTACACGGTTCCCCCCACCCACCCACCCATAGCCAACAAGAGCTATTGCGTTACTGAAACTTCCTGGGAACGTGGAATTCATCAAACAGAAACCCACAAAGAGAAGTATGAACAAATTCTACAAGTGTTTGCTCCCTTCGGGGCTGCCAGGACAGGAAAGCACTTTGTGCTTCTTGCCCTCGGAGAGACTCTGGGGGCCGCCCAGCCAGCTGCCCCTAAGTCACAGTCATGAGTCTCGTGTGGAAATGTCTGGAAGGGAATGCTGTTCTCCAGGAGGACAATCCATCAACCAGGGCCAAAAGGCCATTATCGTGAGCAGTGCTCTGATGAGGCTGGGCACCAGCCTGGCCAGCTCTGCGGTGGCAGGCTTGTGTCGTGGTCTCCCTCCTACGGGCCTCTCTCCTCTGCCACATCCTCTCCAGTTTCCTCGTCCTCTCCTCTCATTGCCCCTGTTCCATTGGCCACACCCTTCTCAGCACTGGCCCCCAACTACCAGGCCAGCTGGCTTCATCTCAGGCCAGCATCTCCTGCCCTGGTAAGACACCCCCGGCTTCACCTCCTCACCTTCTCCTCCAGGCTTGTAACCTGGTAAGGTCCTGCCCACTCATGCCCCAGTCAGAGACCTCGGCACTTTCCTAAGCCTCCTTTGCTTTTGAGGGAGCACACGTACATCCTACGACGCTCTGTGTGCACGAATGTAACACTCCCACCTCTGTAACGCAGTGGTGACTGTCCGGGGAGAAAGCGCAGCCTTAAGGAGGGGACATGGTCATGGGCAGGTTGCTTACACAGTTTTCTTAAATTTTTATTTAGTTGTCAACATTTTAAAATTAGGAGAATTCACATTTAAAAAATTGTATTTCTAGATTCTTTTGAAAAATTGAAGACGTGGCCATATGGGTCCTGAGTAGATCTTGGGGGACTGAAGAATGTACATGAATTTAATATGCAAATGGAACTGCTGTACTCCCTTCCCGGGGCCCTGAGGGCTGCGGGTCGGGGAAGGTCTTGCTGGTGCAGATGAGGTGCCACCAGGTCCCTGGGTAATTAGTGCCTGGTGAGAATTTGCAGGAATTCAGAGTCAGGATTCTCTGCTCAGAACCTGTGTGTCTGGCATCAAAAGAAGGTAAGTGACAAACTTGCACCTGAATAAACATGGTTTCACAATGATGCTGATGTCAACACTTCTAACCAATCAGAGGCTGTATTGCTCAGGAAGCTCCTCAGAGGTCAAGGAAAATCGGCTCTGGGGAGGCGGAGGGTGGGTACGGGTGGTGGGCTGGAGCTCAGGACTGGCCTCAGGGGCTGTGACCTGTGCACTCACGCAGGGCCCGTGCTTGGAAGGGCTGCACGGCTGGTTTAATACTCTGCGGACGTGGTCTTGAAATTAATGATAATATTTGAACCAGGGTCCCACAGTTTCACTTTCACTAAGCAATCTCCCCAAATTACATAGCCAGTCCCGGCAGAGCTTAACCAGAACAGGAACCCCACCTCACCAAGGGGATATTTTTCAGATGAGATGTTTTAAAGAGACTTGAAATGTTGACGGATGCCCGTAGCTCTGGTGTTCTGAGCAGAGAGTGATTTCGTGTAATACTGGCCTAATCAGTGAAAATAGAGAATCCAGTCAATAGATGATAGGGCTTCCCGGAGAATGTGGGAACAACTTAACACACTGTTAAACGAGCAGAAGACTACTGCTGTTTCAAGGAGGGTGAAGTTAACATCTTTTCTGCTTTAAGAAATTTTGCAGACTGTTGGATGGGTGGACCCAAGACAGCTAGGACCACATGTGGAGTAATGGTGGTGGGAAGCTGCAATGCCTCACAGCCTTCACGTGCAAGTAAATGCTTTGGAAACCTTTAGAGAGTAATCTACTTGGTGTCGTCGTATGAATGCGGGTTGGAAAAGAATTTCCAGACATAAGGCAGAATGTAAAGAAGACAGAATTTATTAGAGGGAAGTGTCGCTGCCAGAACAGAGGGCCGACTTCCTAGTAGTCTGGGAGAGTCGAGCCCGAACATGTGCTATTGATCAGTTTTTATAACCAGAAAACAAAGGAATGGTCCGAGGTGAAAATTTCGTTTACTGATTGGTTGAGGCACATATATCTTCCTTCTATAGCATGGGAGTGGGACAGGGCAGACGCCTTTCTTTATTTGGGACAGGTCCCATCGCCCAGGTGGGCGTCGCCGAGGTGGGCTCAGGAATTTCATAACCATCGCAACTTGGTGGGGAGGGCAAGTAAGAGTCCGGTAGGGGGTGTAACGCTGGCATTTTTTCAGGCAGGGTTGTCCTTTGTCCTTGAAGCACCATTGTCCTTGGACAGCACACTCAGGGTTGCTACTTTCCTTCCTAAGGAGTGCACATAAATATCAGGGTACCGCAGCATTAACTCAACCAAACTATTTCAGAACCTAAACCTCCCAAATGGAATATTTCTGCAAGTGTATTATATTAGAGTCTTTTGCTAAATATGCTAGTTCGTACATGGACCTTATAGCAATTAAAAAGTGAATTGAGGGAATTCCCTGGCGGTCCAGTGATTAGGACTCTGCACTTTTCACTGCCAAGGGCCCGGGTTTGATCCCTGTTTGGGAAACTAAGAGTCTGCAAGCCATGTGGTACGGCCAAAAAAAAAGAAAGTGAATTGATAAGTTGTTATGGGTTGAATTGTGTCCTCTCCAAGACATTTGTTAAAGTCCTAACCCCCAGTACCTCAGAATGTGATTTTATTTAGAAATAGGGTCATTTTGGATGTAATTAGTTAAGACGAGGTCACACTGGAGTTGGGGGACCCTTAATCTAATGTGACTGGTGTCCTTATAAGGAGAGGAGAGGACACAGACACACAGGTGAGGCAGCCATGTGGTAATGATGAAGGCAGAGGTGAAGTGCTACAGCTGCTGGACGGCAAATGTCAAGGCTTGGTGGCCATCCCAGCACTGGGGAGAGGCCCGGAAGGCCGCTTCCCTGCAGATGGCACAGGGCCTGTGGCTCTGTGACTCTTGCTTTTGGACTTCTCCCCTGGAACTGTGAGAGAATACATTTCTGCTGTTTCAAGCCACCCAGTTTGTGGTATTTTTTTACAGCAGCCCTAGGAAACTAACCTAGAATATCTAGGTATTCTTCAATTATATATTTTTTCTTTTTGGGTAAATCTAGTTCTTCCTAGATGTCTAGATTTAGAATTTTAAAAAAAGAGGCACTCCATGTTTTTTGATATCTGGATCTCATTTTAAGCTCCGCAAATGTTGGCCTCATAAGTAAACTTCGGTATTTTTAGTGTGTGCTGTACTGCTTAGTACTATAATACTAAGAGGTGATTCTACTCTGTGAGTATTACATTAAAATAAGTAGCTGTCATGAATGAGTGTGTAACTATTATAGTGAATATGCAGGAATCCTCGAATGCAATCACAGGTAGCAGCATTTTTGTCTCTCCTTGTCCTTAAGTTTCCCTGTGGGCCTGGTCCTGTTTTTGTTCAAGGTGAAAGAACTAGAAGCTTTTCTGATTATTTGCAGTTTTTCTGGTCACTTTCAGTTAACCAGTCCCAACCTAGTAATTAATATGCTCAGGTTGGTATAATATAAAAGCTTGAACTTTCTCTAAAGCTTCCTTCCTTCCTGTTCATCCATCCAGGATTAATATGTGAGCACAGAATGAACTTCTGTGGTGGTGGAGCTGGTACACATTTTGGGCCTTTGCCATAGCAGTGAGCTACTCTAACGAACACACTCTGCATTACTGGTACAGAAGCAGGTGCATAAGCAAAGCGTGCAGCTCACAGGCCAGATGGAAATAAGTGCCGCATAAAATCCATGCATGATATTTATTTCCCAGAAAAGTGATGCACTGATTAAAGTTTTTCTGAATCACTGCAAGATATCATTTAATGCTAGTAAAGATAGGCGAACTAGCTACAGTCTGGGACGTGTCCTGGGGGTGGTCTAAGGAGCCTGTAAATAAACATGATCCATATATTACCTTGGCCACATCAGGTAAATGATCCTCACCAGCAGAACTCCCTCATTCCCATTCTAATTTCTCATGTGCGCTCAGAAAATTTACTAAAACCTCCAGGAGTTTGGCAAAAGGAAGTCATCAGTCTTGACCTTGCAAACGGAATCATCGCTGCCGTCCTCTTGCTCGTCTGTTTAAAATTTAATTTCAATTCTGGCTATTCTAACCATGTCCAGGGGGAATTGTGGCATCGGGAGAAAGAGTTATTTAAGCAAACAAATAGTTCAGCTTTTAAAATAGGCTAAAGGAATTTATTTACAAACACTAGCATTCCTCCTTCGGAAGACAAGCCAGAACTCTAGGTCCTACCCAATGAATACACCGTGATTCACACCTTGGTCATAGGGTGTTATGGCTGAAAGGATTCTCTTTACCTGCCTGACTTGGGGGAGAGAGAGTTGAGTAAGCGCGAGCTTCCGGAGCCTGAACAGAGCTTTATAGCGGAGGCTGTGCAGTGTCCGAATCTCAGGTTGGAGGAACGCGAGTGGGCCGTGACCCGGAAGAGCTTTCCCGGTAGCGGCTCAGTGGTGTTTCTTCGTCTCAGTGTGATGGCCAGATGTGGCACTCGCATGCAGTGGCTACTTCATAAATGTGTGCTGGAGGAATGACTCCTAATGAGAGGCTGCACTGTGTAGGGGGCTACACTGGCTGGCTCTGCCCCTTACTTGCTGTGTGACTTCGGCAAGTTACTTAGCCTCTCTGTTTCCATTGCCTCATCTGCCGAATGATGAGTCGTGAGGATTAAACAGTTAGTAGATGTAAAAGAAGTGATTATGATAGTAGTTGGCATTTAGTAGGGTTATATAAGTGTTGCTGTTGTTATTACAGTAGAAGTATGAATATTCTCCTTGAATATTGACTTTCAGAATGTTGAAGTGGTTCTCAGCATTTCTCTCTTAATAAGCTCAGTAGAAGAGTATAGAAGCGTTACAGCATATCAAGATGATATTTTCATGTCCAAATAGCATTTGGTATGTAAATATCTTTATTTTTTTTAAAAAAATTAACATATGTAATCATGTACTTATTCATTCAATTTACTGTTTGCTAATCCCCTGCTAGGTACTAGGGAAGCCAAGCTAGTACGGTAAGCCAGATCATTCTTTGTTTTTCTTCCGAGATTTTATAATCTAAATCCTGTTGGTTAAAAACCATTTTTTCCCAGTCTCACAAAATTTCCAAAACTACTTTGACTTTATATCTTAAATATTTACACTTACATAAGCTGGTCCTGTCTTGCAGGACCCTTTTGCAGCATTCTTTGGCTTACTAACAAAGCTTCCATTGATGAAGAAATCAACTGACATTCAGTGTATTTGTATAAAAATAAATAAGTCCACTTTTGAAAAAAAGATCAGATTTATTTGAAACAGACATTTGAAAAAAGTTCTAAATGTGTTATTTTGTATTCATTTCCCTTTTTTCCCCCATGAAGTGAAAAACAGATAATGTTTCAACATAGTAGGAGAGTGGGGCACTGTGGGAGCTGATAACTAGAATGTGGGTGCCAAGGCTCTGAGTCCTGGGTGGTGCCTCCAGCAAGGCTGGCACTAGGCTGACATGAGGTGTCACTCCCTCTTCTGGGTACGGACAACACTAGTGCCTGACAGTGTTCTCCCTTGTAGAGCCTGGACACCGCCTCACAGCCCAACTCCAAGCAGAGCGCCAAGTGCCCCCCCCAGTAGCAATATGAACTGCCATTTGAGATGAAACTTATTTTCACCCCGAGTCTGCGGTTAGCAGCCAGGTACACGCTTAAGGCACTGTATTAGTACCTAGCATTGTGGTAACACAGTACTACAAACTGGGTGGCATAAACAACAGAAATGTATTCTCTCCCAGCTCTGGAGGCTCCAAGTCCAACCATCAAGGTGTGGCAGGGCCATGCTCTCTCTGAAGGCTCTGGGTGAGGATGCTTCCTTGCCTCTTCTAGCTTCTGGTGGTTCCTGGCATTCCTTGGTTTTATAGGTGCAGTCCTGAGATCTTTGCCTGTGTCCTCACATGACGTCCTCTGGCTCTCTTCACACTGTCTTCCTCTGTGTATGTCTGTGCCGCTGTGTCTCCTTTCCTCTTAGAAGGACACCAATCATGTTGGACTAGGGGCCCACACTACTTCAGTATGATTTCATCCATTACCTCTGCAATGATCTTATTTCCAAATTAAGTCACATCTGAGGTTCTAAGAAGGATGAGAATTTGGGGGGTGGGGACACTATTCAACCTAGTACAGGTTCTTTGCCTTCTGGATTATCACACAGCCAGTTTATTCCCATCATTAGTTGCTGCCTTGGTCCTGGAGGATAAGAAAGTGGGCTGGCTGTGGGAGGGAGGAGTGGGACACATGACAGAAGAAAGGCCGTGAGAGGCTCTGTCCGCCAGCAAAGGGTAGCGATGGCGGACAGGGCACTTGGAATATGCACCTGGGGAAGGTGGGGACCTGAAAACTAGGAAAAGGGACATATTTCCTCCACTCACAGCTTGCTTCACAGCTGGAACCGACCCACAACAGCATATCCCAGGATTAGCAACTGCAGACGGCCCAGCTAACCCCCCATGGGTGGGGTCCGGCTTGTTCCTTGCCCAGCCTGACTGATTTTACAGGACAAAATAGGGCATACAGCACAGTTGGTAAGTTAGATTCTGACCGTGTTTCCCAGAAAGTCTCCACATTTCTTGATTCACTAGAATCATGAATTTACTAGAAGTTTTATTTTCGAAAAGGATGGCCGCAGTCACAATCGCAGTACAGCAACATCTACGGTGACAGATTTGGAAGTACCTTGAGGCTTATCTTCATTTATTATGCTCTGCAGCAGTTCTGGGCTTTTCTGTACAGAACCTCTTTCTAAGGGTTCAGACAGCCAAAGGGCATCTGTGGAATTTTTAATAATTTTCTCTCTCTGTGGGTTGGGCAGTGGGGACAGAGGAGGGTAATGCCACTTATTACTTATTCTACAGCTTATTGCCTTGCGGTCTGTACTGAGGACATTATGCACACTTACCGCTTGCATAGTTTTCTGGGCTGTAGCATTTTGCTGTACCATGACATACAATGTTATAATTTGGTCTGTTTTTCAAACATGATGTATGCAAGATAGTGCAATAGATTTTTCTGTTATCTTAAATATGAAAGCTGGGAAGAAATACCATTCTCTACTTTTTCAACATATTATGTTTCCTAGGATCAACATAATTCTCTACCTAGGGTTCTGACAGACCATACTCCTTCAGTTTAAAATTTTTTTTCCAGTTAGGTAATTAGATTTCTTAGTGATATGATCAATTTACTTATTTATACAATTATACAACTATACCTGATCCTTTTATTATTCTATAATTGAGATGTTTTGGTCTGTCCATGAAGATCCACTCTTTTTATATTTCAAAACAGTTGCCAAGTTGCATCACCAGTTTTGAATTGCACAATGAAATTCACACTGTGACTGAACAGCCATTTCTATAGAAAGTGACATATTTGGCTGAGCACTTATGGAGGATTGGTGATGATGATTCTGAGGGTTTTGTGAAGCAAAGCCAGAGAGAATAGTTAAGAGTGGGAAAGAACAGAAGAAGGCTGAGAACAGAAGGCAGTGTTTGGAGAGTCCCATTGTTATACTTAAGATGGTCCCCAAATGGTCCTGGGTGGTGGCCCTCCTCCCCAGCTGCACAGTGGGTTCCCCCGGGAACTTTTAGCACAATGTCCAGGGCTGACCCCCAGAGACTTTGACTTAATTGGTGTAGACTTTGACCAGCATCAGATTTGCATCCCATGTGTCAGGGAACAGGGGACTGCACATCTAGCAGACGCCATGTAGAACTGCCAGTTGATTTCAGAATATCTCAGTTCTCAGAGTAGAGCAGGGGAAAGGAAAAACTGCCTTCGTCATTTAAAAACAAAACTTGGCTACTCCAAATTTGGAACCGGACTGAAGATCTCTGTGTGGAGAGGGCTTATGGTCCTATGAGGGCTCCTGTCCCCTGAGTCTCTCTCACAATGACCCTGGGTTCCACCAAGCCAAGCTCCAATGGAAGAAAAAGGGATGCTGGGCGTCTGTAACTCCGTGGCTCTGCCCTAAGCTCACAACCCTGCCTTAAAGATCCTGCACAGAATTGAGAGGAGGCTGGAACTTTCAGGTAGGATCTTACTAATGACCAGTGCAGCAGATAAAAAATAAGATCCCAGCTCCACTACCACAAAACTTCAGGGTGGAGGGAGGGGATCACTTCAACTCTCACAGCTTGGTTTCTTTATCTTTCAAATGAGTGGAATCATCAGCCTTGAAGGTAGGTTGTCTGCAGGGTTGGGGGCGGGAACTTAATGAGACAGCATTTATAATAAAGTGTCTGACACGTAATAGGTGTCAGTGATGGGGAGCTTTTAGTATTATAAGAAGACCCAAACTGTCGTAAACCTGCGTCATCTGCTCCAGATAAGACTAGCTCAGGACCCGCCAACCTGGCTGTGGGCCCACTTCCCTGTGGAGGACACCTACAGGCATAGTTAAGTTTAGACATCTCCACACGGTCTAATCACAAAGCCAGTGAAAATCACTTCTCCCACCTTCCTCTGCAGCACCTAAGGAGTTCGCCCTCTTAGAAGGACCTTCTAGCTTTCCACTGGAAATTGACAGTGGGAATGTCAGGCCCTTCATGGACACCCAGCCCCCTTTTCCCTGGGATGGAGCCCATTGTAACACAACACAACACAACACACAATACAACACAACACACAACACAACACAACACACAATACAACACAACACACAACACAACACAACACACAACACAACACAACACACAATACAACACAACACAATGCAGTGATCCCAACAGTCCTGAGAGACATATAGGAACAGGGATATGAATTTCTAAGGGAAGGATTCTCACGCCATCCTCCACAGCACATGGCGGGCAGGGTGCGGGGGCCAGGCAGCCTCCTCAGAAGGCGAACATCTTTCTGGGTCACTAGGATCAGCTCTCTTTTTAACAGAGATTTGCAGAGGAGGAAATTAAAACCAGCACCTCATTCTCTCAAGCTGGAGGGCAGTGCCCCGTTATTATTGCTGTTATTACCGCTATTAGAGTTGATAAGTCATTCACAATGACAACACAGGACCTTTAGCACAGAGTTTTTTGGAGAGTGGTCCCTGAGCTTGTGCCTGTTGGTGAACTGTTCTGTTGCTGGGCCGTGGCAAGACAAGTGCAGAATGTGAGAGTGGATGTTTAGAAAGTTTTAGAGACGTTTGACATTGTCATGGGACCAGTACAGACTGGTGTCAGAGAGCAGGGTTTGGAGCAGTCTGAGTGCTGTCAGACTTGCTTGGTGAGTCGAAGGTGACACAAGCTGCAGATTAGTTGTGTCCTGCAGGACCACGCCTCGGTCCACGATGACCTGGTCCTTCACCACAGATGGCCTGGGGTGGTGGCCTTTAGAATCATTCCTACTTTTGCAGATGGGAAAACAACCGTTCAGCTGAAGGCAGAGTCAGGTAAGGGGAGAGTTGGAATCACAATTTGATTTCACACCTGATTCTTGAGCCACTATCTCCTAACAGCCTCAAACCAACAAGGTGTTGAAAAGCTGAAACTAAATACTGGCGGAAAAAGGTGTGTGGGACCTTGGGAGAGCAGAGTGACAGTTATTTCCTTTGTTTACTGTGGAAACTAAGTAAATACCCAGGAGCATCTCTGTAGAGGGGAGAAGTGTGATTTCCTTTGATTTAAAAGAACAACCACCTCCAGATTGAGCCTATACTGAGAAGAGATGAGAGAGACCTGTATTTCTGTGTATTTATATTGGAGAATCAAGAAAAAAATGAGTACAGCCAGAAGTGGAGATTAGTTTTACTCATCCCCTATTTCGGGGCACCTACCATGTCGTAAGCACTGTTCTTGGTGCTGAGAATATAACCTCCAATTAGCCACGCCACGTCCACATCTTCGGGAGTTTACAATCTAGTGGAAGGGACAGATGACTTAACAGACTCCTTCTGTCCACAATGAGACGCCTAGTGCTACAATGGTTTTAGGAAGTGGAGAAAGTGAACAATGGAGTCCCTGCCCTCGTGAAATTTACATTCCGGCGGGAGCGTGAGTCTGTTAACAAATACATGTAAGTTCTTCAAGTAGTCTTAAGAATGAGAAGGAGGAAGAAAGAGATCGAGGGGAGAGAGAGTGCAGAGAGAAGGCCTGCTGGGGAGGTGACACTGGAGCAGAGACTTGATCACAAAAAGGCTTGATGGGTGATGTGACAGATGGTGTCCAACGGGCAAACATGAGAGCAACGCCTAGCTGAGACCAAGGAGATCTCGGAGAGTTTAGTCCAGGAGGTGAGACCCTGAGATGATCCCGGAGGGGGTGAGGGGTCAGCCTGGCACCATGGGGAGCTGGAAGGGGGGTTGTAGGCACAGGCAAAAGTAGCAGGAGCGTTCTGTGTTTGGGAACTCCACGTTCAGCGAGGTATTGGGCAGAGTGAGGTGTGTACGGGTGTTCGGGTGGGATGCGGAGGGTTTGAACAGATGCTGGAGCAGAAAGCAAGGGCCAGAGCAAGAAAAGCCTGTGTGCAATGCTAAGTTGTTTGGACTTCAGCCTGAAGGGAATGGGGAATAGGGAGGGAATTTAAAGCATAGGATATTGATCACATTTGCTTTCAGAAATCTCCCTGTGGGAGTAGTATAGAGAGTACATGGAAGACAAAGCATGAAGACAAAGTAGGAGAGCATGGGAGAAGTCCACAGGGCTTCAGTGTGGGGACCAGAGGAAGAAGCAGGTGTGAGATCCAGACAAACTTGGGACCATTAGGATTTGCTTATTAATTGGACACGGTGGATAAGAGACTGAGGTAGATGGTTCTCAAGTTTCTAGATGATTGAACAGAGAAGTGAGTGAGTGGTGCTAAACAGTCCTGGCAAAGGGAAGCTAGGAAGTGAAGCAGGTCCGGCCTGGGAAGATGGTGATTTCATTTTGAATTTGTTAATTTGAGGTAACTTCAAGGCATCCACGTGGAGGTGCCAACCTCCACGTGGATGCAGTGGGTATAGGTGTTTACCTCCATTTATTGGAACTTGTCAATGGGAACGCTAACTGAATCGTGCTGGGTAATGATTGGAGCAGGTTCCCTACGGAGATATTTTCCCACTGTTCTCTTCACATCCCTGGACATAGGATGTGCCTGTGGCGATAATTTCTCTGTGACACTGTTGGACCTATAGTGAGTTCTCTCTGCTATGTTTATGATCCCTTCACACACAACAGCAGGCACTGTTCTAGGTGCTTTTTCCCTAGTAACTCATTTTCCCTCAGAACAACCTGTGAGACAAGTGCTACTGATCATTTTATAGACGGAGAAATGGAGGCACAGAGAGGTTAAGTAACTTGCCAAGGTCACACAGTGCCTAAGTGGCAGAGGCCCGATTCAACCCAGGCACTTGGGATCTGGGGCTTGTGCTGGTAACTATCACCATATACTTGTCTTGAGGCTGGAGGCTCTACCAATCCCTGATGACCTTCGATCTTTACCATCCAGGCCCTCCACCATTTCCTGAGGGAGTGTGGAGGTCCAGCAAAGGCCCATCTTCATGTCCAGAATATTTTTCTGTAGTTCTTTTGTGGCATTGCCAGGAGGATCACACGTATGTTCTGTATCAGCCACTTGGGGTCAAAATTGTTGACCAGAACACTTAACTTAAGAATGACAGAAAAAGAGTGCCAGGGAAATAAATAACCAGCCTGGAGTGTGCCATGAAGTGAGGAGAGCCAAGACTGGCCCTTGTAGGCATGGTTCTGGCCAGCAGCAGCGCTTTTCCATTTCTGGTTGCAACCCTTTAGTGGGTTTAGTAGATTGTGAACAGCATTCTTTAAAAATAATAAAACAGAACAGAATAGAATAGGACATGTCAGAGTGTATTACATGTAATATGGGTAAGTTATGTGTGTGGATTTCTATTTAGGTCATGCCAGAAATGTATTTCTTTTTTTTTTTTTTTTTTAAATATATACACCTGTTGGTCCCCAGCCTCATTATTTTGCATCCCAGAGCTTTTTTTTTTTTTTAAGTATTTGTTTATTTATTTATTTATTTATTTATGGCTGTGTTGGGTCTTCGTTTCTGTGCGAGGGCTTTCTCTAGTTGCGGCAAGCTGGGGCCACTCTTCATCGCGGTGCGCGGGCCTCTCACTATCGCGGCCTCTCTTGTTGCGGAGCACAGGCTCCAGATGTGCAGGCTCAGTAATTGTGGCCCACGGGCCTAGCCGCTCCGCGGCATGTGGGATCTTCCCAGACCAGGGCTCGAACCCGTGTCCCCTGCATTGGCAGGCAGATTCTCAACCACTGCGCCACCAGGGAAGCCCCAGAAATGTATTTCTTATTGTGGTTTGTGGTAAAAAAATCTTACTGTGCTGACCATCCACGACCAAAACCATATTCACTGTACTGTTTTGCTTTCTAATGAATTGAGATGGGTGTATATTTGTGTACTTTAACTATAAACGTATTTGCACGCGTGGGCACTAAAGGTGATGTACCTGTAGATCTGAAGCTCGGACCAGGAATCCGCTGGAGGTCATGATTTGGGCAGTCTGTGGCAGGTAGATGGTAGGTTGTCAAACTGGAATCTTCATCAGGAGACAAAGTTACCTGGAGTGAGCCTGTGAATTAACAAAGAGGAGCTGACAGTAGAACCCTGGAGAACTGCTTACCTTTAAGGCGGAGATGTAGGAAAAGGAGTTCGCTGGAATCACTGTGATGGAATAGACAGAGGTGGGAGGAAAACCAGGAGGGTGTTGGAAAAGAGAGGTTCAAGATTGTCAGATGTGGCAGGAGGTCAAGGCAGATAAGAGCTGAAAAAGCACAGACTGAATTGAGCAACATGGAGTTCGGGGGGAGACCTCGGTTGGCAGTGGTGGCAGCGGCACTGCAGAGTGCGGAGCGTGAGAGGGGAAGACAGAGACCTGGGGGAATGGACCACTCTTCGAGAACACTGGACGGTGAAAGGGGAAGGGCAGGAGGCCTTTGGCTGGACAGGGGATAACTGGCTCCTCTCGAAACAAATTTGACCTTAGTTTTACAGAAAGAGACAAACTATTCCGCAGGCTAGGCTTACAAGAAGGCGCAGGGATACGTAATCTTTGTTAGAAGGGAAAAGCTGAAGCTATGGCTTGTTCCCCCTGCATTTCATCATCTCTGAACAGTCAGGTAAGAATTTCTGTTAATTGCCGAGACAAAATTTTAGAATTGTGACAGTGACTGTTATTGGCTGTGGTTATTTATGCAAGTAGTGGCTAAGTTTATTTTGGAATTATGATTCCAAATTGTAGTACGTGATACAATCAAAGGCCCAGAATTAGGAAGGAAAAAAAGAGGGGTGGCAGCAGGGTGGGGAGAAGAAACAGTAGCCAGAGGAAAACTACACTGATATACTGCTAACAACATCGCTGCTCTCACACCATAAAGAATAATGAAATAATGGACTGTATTCTGCAAACTGAAAATACTGTGAGCAACTGATAGAATCCTCAGATGATAGAAGCTCATCTCTTGTGTTCTAGGAAACTCTCAGACCATTTAATTCACTAAAAACTATTCATTGTTTTAGATTAACTACCATTTTAAAAAACTTGTTTGCAGTAGAAATGAAGGGGTTTGCCCTGGAAAAATTTACATTTTAACCTTAGAGATGAGAAGTATTTTCGGTTTTGCTGAATTTAAATATTCATCTGTGTAAACGGTTTCTGGCCTGAGAATAATTCCCTTGTTCCCAAATATTTTGTCTTCAGTATTTGAAATCTGCAAAAATGGTAATTCTATTCTCCGTCAAGATTTGAACACTGAGTTTTGATTATTCAAACACTAAGTTGTGTGTGTGTGTGTATTTGTGGCAAGAGTGGGGCTGTGGAGTTCACTTCAAATGTAAATTATATCCTGGGTGGAGCTATTGGATTTATAGGAAGAGGGACTTGTTTACTTCAACTCATAATTCCAAGTCAAGGTGACACATTTGGGTATCTGAAGGTCAGTGTACCCCTGCAAAGAGCCTGACTCTTCCCTGGCTATTTTTCTACAAGTTAGGATGCCTAAAACTCTAAATTTCTTCTTATATGTACTTAGTACTTGTCATTTTTGTAGTCATATAAGTGAAAGCTGAATTTTAAGCATAAAGGAAGAAATCTTATGCAGTGAGAAAAAACTGACACAAGAAATTCTCAGGAAGAACTTTGTGAATTTCTATAAATCCTTTGAAGTTATAATTGAATGACTGAATTCATTGTCCAAAGACTCAAAGTAAGGAGTTGGAATTTTCCACTCTTTGCCACACTCCTGGAAACCAGGCACAGTTTTCAAAATAATTGGTATGGCCAGTCCCCAACACCAGAATGAGGCCAAGATTTTATATAGTTTCTCCATCATTAACTACAATTTTAGCTGTTTTTTGGTTTTGAATGAAATTCTCCTGGTTAGTCCAGCTGGTTAAAGCTGGTACTAGGTAACTTGGATAAGCGCCGAATGTCTAGAGGGGGTGATGTGGAGAACTGTCATACATCTCTAGGAGTGGGCTTCCCTGGTGGCGCAGTGGTTAAGAATCTGCCTGCCAATGCAGGGGACACGGGTTCAAGCCCTGGTCTGGGAAGATCCCACATGCCACGGAGCAACTAAGCCCGTGTGCCACAACTACTGAGCCCACGTGCCACAGCTACTGAAGCCCGCACGCCTAGAGCCCGTGCTCTGCAACAAGAGAAGCCACCCCAGCGAGAAGCCCGCTCACCGCAATGAAGAGTAGCCCCCGCTGGCCGCAACTAGAGAAAGTCCGTGCGCAGCCACACAGACCCAACGCAGCCAAAAATAAGTAAATAAATAAATTTATTAAACAAAAAAAATCTCTGGGAGCCAATCAGGGTAGTTTTGTCTCCCTTCTCCATGAAAAGTTGGGTGGGAAACCTACCATCTTAAGGACAGCTGGTCTCTTCCATGGGGCAGGGGTTTTTAGCCTTGACCCCCTCTAATTACAAGAAGAGTCCAAGACGGACACCAGCCACCTTATTTCACACAATCCCCACTACATCTTTCCTTTCACTCTTCAAGGCCAGACCTGTCCCGATGATGAACATTAGGCATGGAACACTTGGGAAAATCCCTTCTCAGTCATGTTCTGGCTGGAAAACCCCAAGTGAAGGAATAAAGCACAAACACAAATCTGGATAGAGCAGACCAGGGCACCAGCCAGAAGAGTCAGGACAAAGCTGCTGGCTACTTTTATTTTCAGTGTCTTTATAGCTGTGAGTCTAGGAGCCCACCCAGAATCCTCTCCATCATAGAAAGTGTTCAGAGGAAATTGACTTGATTCTTTATCTCTGAGAAACTTATTTGAGTAGCTGCCAGTAAACTTTACCAGGTTTTTAAAAAGTTCATAAAAGCTACTACTTGTGTTTGAACATCTTTGCGGTTTCTTTCAGTTGCCTGAACAGAAATGTATTGTTATGTACAACAGAAACATATTAGTGTCTCCCTATAATTTTACACACATACGCATGCAGTTTTCTGTTTAGAACTTTCCTCCCCATCTCCTTGCGCTAAACCGCATAATAAGCTCATTCATTTGTAACCCTTCTTGGCTGCCTGATGGTTTAAAAGTAGCCAGTCAGTGCTGTTACTTTACTAGCTTCAAAGACGTTGTTTGGAAATGGTATTAAGAAAGCTGGCGATGCAGGGAGTACAATACTAGAAATCTAAGACCAGTAACCAGCACTGACTCTTAGAGAAATATTTGCTGTCAGGATATCCCCAGTCCCTTGCCCAAGAGACATCAAGCCTTCTGCCCTTTAGATACAAAGATATCTGAATGCACTGTCTTTGAGGTAACAAGACACTGTGTAAGGGGGGAAAAACTGGTCTGCAGAGAATTTCTCAGGCGCGGTAATTGCCTGATTGCACAAACATCGCCTCGTCAGTTTTTCTCACTCTCCGAGAGAGGAAGTGGCACGGAGAGGAACGGGTGTTTGGAGCGGCGGGGTGGGCCCGGGAGGGGAGGAGACACCGCCCCGCCCTCAGAGGAGGCGGCAGGGAGAAGGAAACCTCCGCGAGGAACCTGCGCCTCGGCCCCTTCCCGCGTCCCCTGCCCCAGGCGGTCGCCAGCGCAGTCCCCGGCAGCGCCGGCCGAGGCGGCGGGAGAAGCGCAATCCCCGTGTCCTGGAGGGCAGCACACGGTCACCCGCGCAGAGGACCATCCCTGGCCCCAGACCCACGCCGGTCGCCCGTGCGTGTCTGCGCGCCCACACTCCCACGCCCCGGGCCCGCTGCCTGCCGGGCGCCGGATCCGCCTCCGGGGCTGGCCCCAGAGGGTCCTCGGCGGCGTCCCTGAGGCTGCGGCCCCCGCCCCTCCCTCCTCTCCGCCCTCCCCCGCCCGCGCTCCTCCCGGTCGCCGCGGCTCCTCCTCCAGACCTCCCCGCCAGCCGGCGGCGGCGCGGAGCAGGTGCTGACGAAGCCCGCGCATGCCGCTGCCCGGCCCGAGGCGGTAGCGGCGCCGGGCGCTCCGCCCGCCCCTCCTCTGGGCCGCATTCGGTCTACGGCGCGCGAGGGGACATGTCGGTGGCGACGGGCAGCAGTGAGGCGGCCGGCGGGGCCGGCGGCGGCGGCGGCGCGCGGGTTTTCTTCCAGAGCCCCCTGGGCGGCGCCGGCGGCAGCTCGGGCTCGAGCAGCGGTTCGGGCTCCTCCCGGGAGGACTCGGCGCCCGTGGCCACGGCGTCCGCTGCCGGGCACGTTCAGCAGCAGCAGCGGCGCCACCATCAGGGAAAAGTGACAGTGAAATACGATCGCAAGGAGCTTCGGAGGCGGCTCGTGGTGGAGGAGTGGATCGTGGAGCAGCTGGTACAGCTTTACGGCTGCGAGGTACCTGGGCGCGGGGCCGGGAGGGTCGGGGGCCTCGCTGGCCCCGCTGCGCAAACACAGGAATTCTCCAGGGCTCTGGCTCCCAGGCGCGCACCGCCCTGGCTCCTGGGGACCCAGGGGTGGGAGCGAGGCGCAGCGTGTTCCCTCTCCAGAGTGCCCTCTGGTGCCGGGGCGCAGCGATGGGGACGCCCCTCCTGGGTTCATTTGCTGGGTTCCCGGAGAGCTGGGGGCCCCCTTGATGGCCGTGCCGAGGGCTGGGTCTTGCTCGGCGCGCTGCGTTTCTGCCAGCCCCGGGCTCTTCTCGGCTCCAGCTGCAGCTCCCCGAAGTGGGGCTCGGAGGTGATCATCCAGGCTGCGCGCAAACCCACGAGAACAGCGCTCACTGCTGGGACCCTGGCAGACCCGGTTTTCGTGGAGGGGGAGCAGGGAAAAGACTGAAAGCTGCTTAACGGAGAGGAGAGGTTCTGGGGATCTTAGAGACCACCTCGGTTTCTGAAATATACAACAAAATCATAAGCTGAACGCTTTCCCTTTTCCAGCCAGCCCCGACGCACGTCCCCATAATTCGGCCTTGCATTACCAAAGCTGCACACGTTGGGCTTTGTTGAAGCAGCTTGCTTTCTTCCTGCCCCGTTTCAGTTACTCCCGTTGACGGGCGGAGAATGAGAGCCCTGGGCAACCTGGAAGGGTGCCTGGGTGGAAGGAAGGGAGCCTGCGGGTGGTTTGCGGGATGCCCGGGATCGCCCAGCTGCTCCTCCGCCGCGACATTTACTTCCCGCAGTTCAGGGGCTAAGCTTATACGCAAATCCGACTGCCGCGTCAGGAGAAATAGTTGATGTAAGGAGAAATGCTTAGAATAAGCTGTAACAAAAATATGGCAGAGGGCTTCCCTGGTGGCGCAGTGGTTAAGAATCCGCCTGCCAATGCAGGGGACGTGGGTTCGAGCCCTGGTCCGGGAAGATCCCACATGATGCGCAGAGCAACTAAGCCCGTGCGCCACAACTACTCAGCCTGTGTTCTAGAGCCTGCAAAACACAACTACGGAAGCCCACGCGCCTAGAGCCTGTGCTCCGCAACAATCCACCGCAACGTAATGAAGAGTAGGCCCCGCTCGCCGCAACTAGAGAAAACCCATGCACAGCAACGAAGACCAATGCAGCCAATAAATAAATAAGTAATAAATTAAAAAAAAAAAAGTATGGCAGAAAAATGACCGAAGCCAAAATGATCGCCCATGAGAGTCTTTAATAACAGTATTTGTGAATGAAGTATTCTACTTTTCTTAAGGGAGTGGAGTTTGGAAAGGGTGGAAGAATGAAGAGGGTTAATAATTAAGGATATGGTTTCTAAGTTGAAGCTAGGTTTGTGTCTATAGGGCTGTTACCCTCTTCAGCAAAAATGAAAGCCAGATGAACCCACTGGCTTTTCCTCTGGTTTAGATTTCACACATTTTATGGCCTATTGTGAATACATATTTTCCTTAACATTCTCATTGCGCAATGAAACAGCATTCTCATTACAGACTCCTGATGAATGATTGTGATATAATGAAGCTTGACTATATGACTAATGGGCTTGTAAAAATATATTGTTTCTCCAGCCCAGCTCTTATAAAAAACCATTCTAATTGCATAAATAAAACTGGCCAAAATAGGAAGTGTTTATGGGGTTTTCTTAAAATAGGAAGTTGGCAAAACTCTTTAAAGAAACAATATATTTGATTTAGATGGGATTACTGTGGGATGGATGGATGTGCTCAGTCTGGCCTCTGTAGAATCCAATTACTTTTCACTTATTTCATACTGGTCTTTATACTCCATTTTGGGTTTGGAGAAGATTTGGGTTAATAGAGAAACTATTGTTGAAATTAACAGTGATTTAGCAATGTTCTTTTTATGGGAGACTAAATAGATGTAGCTTGGGAAAGAGTTCCAGCCTCTCAGCAGGTTGGCAAATCATATATTTTACAGGTTCTTCTGAATAATTGGAAAAAAATGAAAGATTGAATACTCACTGTATTAAACATGTAGGTTAGGTACCTATTTTAAAGGGTAAATATGACCTTGAATCTTTTCCTTGTACTTCTCCCATTTCAGACCTCAACGTATAGCAAACAGCTAGAGAGTTGAGAGGTTTTGTGGTGAAATGACACAAGATGCTATAGGCTGCCTGCATGTCATTAAAATGGGGCAAATATTCCTCTTCAAGTTGTTCTGTCATTTTAGGTTGAAGAAATGTAAGTCACTGAAAGGGTTGTTGGCAATTTGTAAATACTATATTGATGCTACACCTTCGTTGAATAATAAGAAGCCTGTGGACTAATAAGTAGCCACGTAAGGGATTGTCTTCTGCCATCTATTTTTCCACTGGTAGGGCTCTATTTTTAGCTTCATTTCTCTGGTCTGGTAGCCTTTCCTTGCTGATAGCTTCAAGTATTTCAGCCTCTGGTTTGTGAATCGAGAAGGACCTGCCTGGCTTGTAGCTGTGAATCTCATGAATATGAAGGTTAGGAAATGTCCTTTTTACACTTAAAATTGGTAATGTCTCCAAATGTTTAGTCCGTGAAATTGACACGGAAAGCCAGCTTGCCAGACTTCGATCCAGCCAGAGGCCTGAGCTATCTGCCAGGTTGGGGGTCTTCCAGATGAACGTGTATCTAATTTCAGAAGAACTTGCATCAGGCAGGTCAGCAGTTAGATGACTTGTCCTTTTCAGAATAGAAAATAGTGGTCTTTTAGAGTGGCATAAAGTATGATATTTAAAATTAGAAAGGAGTGGGAGAGAAGAAATACACAGAATAACTTCCTGGCTATGGTTTTATCTAGAAGTTTGCAGTGGCCAATCGGTTTTATACAGAGAATAATACGAAGACAGAATTTATGGAGTACTTACATTATGCACTGCGTGTTGTTCCAGGCACTGATTCATTTAGTCATTACAACAACCCATATGAAGAGAGTGCTGTTATCATCTCTGTTTTACAGATGAGGAAACTGAGACACAGAGGGATTAAGAGGCTTTCCCAAGTTCACATAGCCGGTGAATGTCACTGGGTGAGGTGGGGTAAGAACCCAGCAGTGTGGCTCTGGTCCATGTTCTAAGCACTAAGCCTGCTTATAACTCTGCAGGGTCCTGTGCAAGAGAACAGATGGAGGCCCTTGTGTAGCATGTGTCTAAATGTTTAAATGTTATGAATCAAGCTAATGAGCATTTATATATATTCTATCCTCCTACCTTGGCAAAGATATCTTCATAATGGCCTGGAAAGCTAGGCTTGAACTTTGAATTCTCAGATTTCCCAGAGCTCAGAGCTGGTTGGGAGAATCTTCCCCTGGGCCAGGACCTGCTTCCCTTGGTTCTTCACCTGTGATACGTTCAGTGAGGTAAAGGGCATCGTGTCCACTTGCATGTCCAGTCTGTCCACACCCTCTGCCACCCCCTAACTATGCCTCTGGCCCCAACCAGTGGCAAAGTCCCCCTTTGGGAGGCCAGACCTGAAAGGAGCCTGTTCATGCCCTGGAAGTGTCCTGGTATTTGATCCGGGAATTCTGGGGACTCAGAGTGTAGCCTAAAACCAGATTGAGGGATACTGGCTCTGGATGGGTAAGTCCACCTGGTCCCAGGACCTCTGCAGGAAGATGAGTGGGGCCCAGGGCTGTGGCCCCTCCTACACAGTCTAAGGGTGGTATTGTTAAACACCACATCGTACATACAGCAGAAACTAACACAGCATTGTAAAGCAGCTATACTCCAATAAAAATTAAAAAAAACCCCACATCATACAGCCTTGTGGATATGTAAATAAATGTCTTTATAGATTCTAAAATGATTATTTACGTTTATAGTTATTTTCCATTTCATCTTCTTGTACAGGTAGTTACATTTTCACCTAGGAATTTGCTTATAACAGAACTGCTAGGTTAAATCTACCTCCACATGTAAGAATTTCTGTTTTAAGACATTTTCATATCTCTCCCAAACCCTGATAGTTTTTAAGAGCATTTGATATCTGGCATAGTGTCTACTTTGACGAGTATTGCAAGAGGACTTAACTGGATAAGTCATGTCAATTTTTCCCATCTTGCCCAGCATCAAGATAACATCTGTACTTCCAGTTTTGCAGTTTGATTTGCTTTGGAAGTAAAAGCCTGTTGTTAACCTCGGATTACTGAAACGCCTGCAGCAGCCTAGCCATGAACAGACTTGTACACTGAGGGTATCTCCTGGGTTATCCTGAATGTCCATTTAGAGGGGCTTTCCTTTTGCTGCAGCTGTCTGCATTTTAAAAAGTGGTTTCTGGCACATTACACTTTTTCATCTTCCCTTACTCCCTACCATCCTCATTCTGTAAGTCAGTGGTTCTCAAATTTTTTTGATTGTGGCCCTAGAAAGAAACACTCTTGCTCTCTGATACATACACTGACACGTGGATGGATGAAAACAGAGATTCACAAAGCGCCACTTAATGTTACCATGTACGTGAAAGACAAATTACAAAGTTAATATAAAATATGACTTTATTAATGTTGAAATACAATATTCTGTTCTATTTAATTTACCAGAATTGCTGGTTGTGACCCTCTAAATTGATTTCATAACACATTTTGGGGTTGTAACCTGCCATTAAAAAAATACTGTCCCGAAGGGAAAAAGCTTGAACATATACAAGATAATTAGCTAAAATTTATTGAGTGCTTTCTGTGTATCAGGTATGGTTCATGGAATCCTAGTAACAACCTCTGATATTCCCATTTCATGGATGTGGAAACTGAGGCACAGAGAAGTCAAGAAGTTGCCCCAGGCCCCTCAGCTGGGACACAGCAGAGCAGGGCTGTGTCCAGAAAGTCAGATGTACTTTAATCACTGCTTCTTGAGGTGGGGCAATGCCTGGCACCTTCTCGAATCCCTGTAGGTTGCCTACTCCCCTGATGCAGCTGTTGTAACTTCTGAGTTGACTGATGTTGCATGTAGGGGGACACCAGTGTCTGTGGGTTTGTTCTTTGATCAGGCCTCCTGTTTTTAGTTCAGGTCCTTGCTTTGTTCTCGATTCCTACTCTGCAACACCAAATTAGCGTGCTTTGCTGCTTTGTTAGTCCCTCAGCTGGAAGGTAGAAAGTGCTGTCTAGAAGATGGTTTGTGGATTATGTGGTGAATCCCCATTTGTGTAGGTATTTGAGAATGAATAGACTTTTAAACCAAACTGCTTAAAAAAAAAACCTCCATAAACTCAATCTGTAAAATATTAAGGAATGAATTAAACATGTTAAAAGTCCATGAATAAAAGAATTCTAAATTGCCAAAGGATGAAATGAAAACTGTACTTAACAGGTTTCCCTTTGGAACAATGGTTAGGGAAATTTGGTGTGGAGGCAGTGATTAAAAGAGTAAATGCTTCGAAGTGAGGTGAACCTGAAAGGTACATTGGCCCGAGCAATTAGTACTGCTTAGAGACTGGGCAATTTCCTTAACCTCTCTGAGCCCCACTGCGTTTCCCCCTGCGTTTAAGGGAATAATCCTGGCCCCTTTGTGGTGTTGTTATGAGGACCAAATGGGTCAGACTGTGGAGCTGGACCTTAGTCGGTGTTGTAGTTGGAATCATAACCAGCCACTAACTGTTGGTCGTTCTCTGTGATGTGGGAGAGCAGGAGGGGGGAAGAAAAAAGAAGTATTCATACCTATTTGATGGTAGAGTTTGGAGACGGATGTGGGGTCAGAGGCGCTGGTGTATTTTTGAACTTGAACATGGGCAAATATTCGCTCTATCATTCCCTTTTTTCCTAGAGCCTTCCTCATTCTGGAAGTTCCTGTGGATTTTCATATATGTGGAGAGAAGTTAGGCGTCAACAATTTGAAGGCAGGATTGGCCTTAATTTTCTTTGTGTTCCTTGTAGGGCACAGTTCTTCGGCCCTTAAGCATTTATTTGAGTGAATGAAAAAGGGTCAACCTTCCGAAAACCTTTTAAAAGTCATTGATCTTTTAGTACCGGCTTATTTGGTGGTGCTCCGTTATCATACTCAGGGCTATGGAAAAAATCTGATCCAGGGTTTTGTTACAATCATCTATATCAAGCTCTTGCATCATTACTGTTTTATTTCAGCATTTTTGGATATACACCTACCTCCATTGACCTATTTGCTCAAAACAGAAATTTCAAGGCAGTAGTCGCAGCTAATTGATTTTTAAGCTTAGACTGAGAGAATTCTTTTGAAAATTGAATCTTCCTCATGCCTCTCGTCCACTCTTTTCCTTTGCTTCTACTGTTCCCCTCGCCACACTAGCCTACCTGCCCTTCTCATCTCTGACACCTGTTTGCTTCCAGTATCTTCCGTTTTTCTCTCACCTTTGAAACAACCTGGCTTCATAGGGTACCCTTGCCCAGCGCATAGTCTCCTCAAAGACATCATCTCTTTCTAGATGGAGGGAACAACTGAGTCTGTTTCATTTTCCGTGTGGTGTGTGCACCATGTGCATAATTGCATTTTGTAGTTTACTCTCTTGTCTCCCGTTTCCTGCACTTGTCAATTTCAAACCTTCACCTGTCTTTTAAAAAATTGTTATTATTATTATTTTTTATTTTGTTTTTGGCTACGTTGGGTCTTTGTTGCTGCGCACGGGCTTTCTCTAGTTGCGGTGAGTGGGGGCTACTCTTCGATGCGGTACACGGGCTTCTCACTGCAGTGGCTTCTCTTGTTGCGGAGCCCGAGCTCTAGGCACGCGGGCTTCAGTAGTTCTCACTGCCACCGCTTTAGTCCAGCACCGTATAATTTCTCACCTGCATTATAGAAGAGACACTTTGGTCTCATGTCCCTCAAATTACTGCTACTACTGGCACTAGTACTACTACCAGCCCTCCACTACTGCTGCTGTTATTACTACTTCTGCGACTCAAGTAGCTCTCGGTCGAGGGCCAGGTGATTTATACATTTTATCTCCTCCAATCGATCCTGACAGCAACTTTATGAGGTGGGCGGTATTATCTTAATTTCTTCTCGTTTATAGAGGAAGAAACCGAGGTCAGAGAAGTTGTTCCTTGTCCTCGTCCAAGGTCACGCTGACTCCCAAAGTCACATAGCCTCGATGCTACCATCACTCCCAGCAGCTGCATTTATTAAGTTCTTACTGCACAACCCGTCCTTCCTGAGCCCTTGTTCATTCCCTGCAGTAACTCTGCAAGGGAGGTAGAGAGACTGAGGTACAGAGAGCTTGAGCGACAGGTCCCAGTCAGAGGTCACGTCACTCTCAAGCGGCAGAGGCCGGGGCGAAGCCCCGTCTCTGGTTCCTGGGCTGGGGTCTTCTCCTCTGGTCCTTCATCTCCAGCTCTCCCTCACCACGGGAGCTTCAGAGCCCCCTCCACACGGCCGGCTGGAGTGTTTCTAAAATCCTAACCGGATCTAGTCCCTCCCCACAGTCTTCAGGATACGGCCTGAGACAAGCTCAGGGCTCTGCTGCTGCCCCCTCTCTGGGCTCATCTCCTTCCCCCACCCCACCCTTGCTTCTTCAGTTATCAACCGAGATCCTAGTGCAGGTCAGGCAGGAACCCCTTCCCGTTTGTCTCTCTCTACCAGAATCACCTCTCCCTCCCTCCTCCTCCACCTCACCTGCCTACCTCTTACCTGTTCTCCTCCAGGAAACTTCTGTCACAGGTGTCGTCACTGGCAGGCTGGCTGATAGGCCTTTGCTGGCTTGTGCTCACCCCTGTCTCGGCACCTTTCTGTGATCCTGTCTCCTGCAGCTTCTGAGGGCAAAATCTTGTGGTCCCTGCAGCCCCGGTGGCCTCTTGCATCCTGGCTGCACTCAGGGGTCCAGGACCTGGCTGTCAAGTGAGTGACGCAGAAACTGGTCCCCTAGACCAGATGGCAGCATCTTCCGGTGCCGTGCATTTCAGAAATACATACCCCAAATTAAGTGCATTAATGTAATTTGGCTCTGCCTCTATTAAAAATCTGCTCTTCATGGGACTTCCTTGGCAGTCCAGTGGTTAAGACCCCGAGCTTCCACTGCAGGGAGCGCGGGTTTGGGGAACTAAGATCCCGCATGCTGCACGCGGTGCGGCCAAAGGGGGGAAAAAAAATCTGCTCTTCTATCGTTGACCTGAAGTTTCAGTTCTTTTTCATGCTTAGGAATTATATACATGTGGTGTTTTGAAACTGTGAACTAAAAGGACATTATGATGGAATAAGGCACAGATGCCCGGGTGATGAAAGTCTTCAAAGGAAGTAATCACACATTACTGCCATTCTTCTCTGTAATTTTAGCTTTTCAGTATGTACAAGAATATTATTTTGTTTGCACAGTAATCATTCATTTCTTTGCAAGTGGAGATGCTTGCTGCGCTGGGAAGGGGTGAGGGCTTTTCCGTTAGGAGATAAGATTCAGAGCAACAAGCTCGCACAAGTCTTGATAGAACAAGGAATGAAAGCCAGGATTCCTGCCTCTGCTTAAAAGTTCGGGCCAATAAATTCTCACCAGGTTTTTCTTAGTCACCACTGGCATTTTGGAAATCTGTTCCACTGCGTAAAAGCTTAGAAAAAAGAAGAGACCAGAGTGTGAATGAGTCTGTAAAGCATCACTTTATGGTTGAGGAAAAAATGATCACAGAAGGGCTTTTCCTTTTTGAAAGAATCCTTAGGTCAAACTGTGGAAAGACCTGTGGAGGGAAGGAATATTCATTCATTCCAACAGACATTTACATAGATGGGGAAAGAGGAATAAGATGCCTTCATCCATTTAAACTGTGTAATAAGAGAAAAAGAGAAAGTAAAGGAACCCTTCCTGTTATAGGGGCAGAATGGAGGTGTCCATATGATTGGAAGCCCTTTGAGGGTGGCAACTATTTCCTGTTCACGGTTGTATTAGTGTTTTCAATACATTTATTTACCACATAGTGGTTGTGTATTTCTTCCTTTACTCAAAGCCTGTTTTCGGGAAGGGTTATCTTAAATTCATTGACATTATAATGTAAATGACTAAAAACACTTTATCGTTCATGTTAATAGGAAGTAAGGTCTTAAGTAAGAGAAAGTCGTCACTTAATAGCTGAACTTCAGGAGTGAATACACAGGGCAGGCTGTATCATTTGTGGGCTGGGAGACAGCTGGGAGATGCCACACTTTGGCATCTATGATATCTATGACTCGAAACGTGTTCCCTGTATGATGTGGTGGGAAGGGTCCTGGCCTCTGTTCTAGCAGGGCTGCCGCTTACCAGCCACATGACCTTGGCAAGTCATTTTCATGATAGGTTTTTGTTTTCAGGTTTTCTTTCCTCATCTGAAAAAAAAAAAAAGAGGGAAGTCTAGGGCTTTCAAGCTCTGATCTTTATAGAGATTCTATAATAAAGCTGACCGTGCATTGGAGAAAATGAGATTTATTAAGGAGAGGGTGATATTTAAAGCAGTAATAGAGGGTCTTTCCTCTCAAGGCAAACCTGAGACAATTAGACTAGTTCACCAAAGGATCATCTGATTTACGTAGTCATTTCAGTAGCTAAAGTGAGTGTCTCCAACCTTCCCTTGCATGATGTCTTATGTGATGCCACTTGGACGGGAAGGATCCAGCTGAGAAGCCTTTTTAAAAAAATCCTCTTTCCCCCTCCAGCACTTCCTCCCCACTGTTGATTTCCAAGTTAAATTTGAAATCTAACAGTGCAGATACTCAGAGCTACCCTATCTGCCTATTTATTTTGTTTTTTTTGCATTTAATTGGGTTAACCTTTAAGAAGAACTGGCATATTTGACTTAAAGCTTTTAGGCATATAAGTTATAATATTGCCTGTTGGAGGCCTTTCCTGTTATTATTTGTCCATTATCTTGGCAGCTCATAATTAACTAATGGTGGTATTTATTTTAACTTGAGGAAGATTTGTGTTGAGGTATAAAACGAGCATCTGAGAGAGAAAAGTGCAGCCGCTTTAGCAAATAAATTTTTAAAAAGGCAAAGAGTACAAATTAGCCTAAATAAGAGTCTGAATAAATCTGTATTAAACAAATTAATTTTCACTGGGGAATTTATTCCTGGAAGGTCACTTTATACTTAGTTTTAGAACATGATGGGATAGAAAAAAGAAAGTAAGATTTTTCATAGGCAGTTCCGGTAGGAAGTGAAAAGCAGAATTGATTGATCTTTATAATATTTGCTTATTTTGTTTCATGATAGAATCCAGAAAGCACCATCAGATAATCCCATTCATCCACACAAAAGCTCTGTGATGTAAGTAGTTATCCTATTTTTAAAATGTGAAAATTGAGACTCAGAGGGGCTTAGTAACATGCCCATGTTGAAACTGCCAGTAAGAAGAGAAGGAAGACTCAGAGTTGGAAACAGCTCTTGGAAACCATGAACATCAGTTTCACCTTCACCCCCTGATCATTTCCTTGTATTCTAGCATTTTTGACTGATACACTGGGCAAGCCTTTTCTGCTTAACTTATTTGACATATTTTCAAATATACTGCATCTTAGTTGAACAATTTACAGTATTCTGTTATTTTTTAGATGAACTATTTACAGGATTCAGCTGTTTCTTTAGAAAAATTCAAATCTATTAGTTCTCAAGTATACATCACAGTTGAGTGTGCTACTTATTTCTGATTGCCAGGTTTGCATGAGCAGTTATTATTGGAGTCCTTATGTTCTCTATTTATCCACTTAGATGGAATTTTGAGGTAAAAAGTTGGAAACTCACTTTAAATTAGCCATTTTATCCTACATGTTTGAAAGTACCAAATACTACCTTTGACATGGTTGAAGTAAAGAAATAATGCTTCTTCAAAATGAAATGTGAAAAACCCTTAACAACATCCTTTGCTTCTGCCTAAGGATGTTTTTGTCCTGAGCTGCTATGGTCAACCATCTATTAATATCTTTTATGTTTTCTATGTCAGTAGTACAACTGACAGAGCTGCTTCATTCGTTTCTGCAAATGTTAATGGAATCAAATCTGTTTCAAGCCAAGGAGGTAAGATGTTGAGTTTTCAGATTGGTGAAGATAGCTTTTCTGCTTAGTTCTTATGAGCTAATACTCCACATAACAATTCTAATTAGTCAACTGGTTTTTCTCCTGTTTGTGATGGGGTGTGGAAGCTCTCTAACAAGTTGGAAGAAAGTGTGTCATTGATTTGGTGCTAAAACATGATTATGCTTGCTATAATGAAAACACTACAAATATTACAACTAAAAAAAATAACATGTACTATCTCTGGTAGACAAGGGCCTTTTGTTAAGCTAAAATATTCCATTTCTTCATCAAACCCCAGATGGTTCAGTATTTAGTAAGCTTATACCAGAAGCAGTTTATATGGATGGATGTTTAGGTAGTGAAAGTGTGTGTGTGTGTGTTTGTGGGGTGTGTGTGTGTGTGTGTGTGTGTGTGTATCTAGGTAAACAGACGGACCATCACCCAAACTAGCCTGAGACTTTAAAAGCATTTAGTTGCAAGTCACGTCTCAAACTTCTGCAACATTCCCATGTTAAACTTCAGAGAGGGACAGTGGGCTGCATTTAATATGTGGAAGATCCTTGGGTTGAGTTAACTCATTGTTCTGAAGAAGAAGAAAATGAGGAACTAGTTTATTTATCCTTGACACCTTACTAGCCCCTCCCACCTCCCTGGGGTAGGAGTGGGCGTGGTCTTCCAGAAGGAGGAGGCAGGCTCCCCCGACCCGCCTTTATTTGCAGACTGGGTGTGAGCCGTCATCCTTGGCTTCCTTTAATTTCCCCCTTTAAATGATAGAGCCCTCACGGGGATGTTTTGAGGATTAATAAGGTTAAAAATCATCCCAGGAAAAGTCAAGGATACTTATGAAAGGACTACTAGCAACATCTGTGATCTTTTTTTTTTTTTTTTTTTTAATATATATATTTTTTAACACGTCTTAATTTTATTTATTTATTTATTTTTGCTGTGTTGGGTCTTCGTTTCTGTGCGAGGGCTTTCTCTACTTGCGGCAAGCGGGGGCCTCTCTTCATCGCGGTGCGCGGACCTCTCACTGTCACGGCCTCTCTTGTTGCGGAGCACAGGCTCCAGACGCACAGGCTCAATAATTGTGGCTCACCGGCCCAGTTGCTCCGCGGCATGTGGGATCTTCCCAGACCAGGGCTCGAACCCGTGTCCCCTGCATTGGCAGGCAGATTCTCAACCGCTGCGCCACCAGGGAAGCCCCTGTGATCTTTTTTTCCATAGTTAATTCTGCCTTGTTAGTACACAGATTCAAATGAAAGGTACGTCCATTGGTCAAAAAGAGAGAAGAGGCTTTTGGAGTTTTTTTATTTTGAATAATTTTTGGTGGAGTTTACACCTTGATTGAGAATTTTGGTCACACACCAGGTTTTGTGGATATAGAATAATCTAGTTAGTGTCCCAATGAAAAGTCTTCTTGTTGGGTTGCTTCAAGAAAATTACCTTTTTAATTCAAGAGAATTATCACATTTGAGTTAAGTGATAATGGATAACGTGCATTCTGGATACAAATTGTTTTCATAGGATGTCTTTGTGCTTAGAAAAAAGACTGCAAAGATATAATAAAAAGTGCTTTTTAGTATCATTATGGGTAATTTTAAGTTTATTTATGCTTTGTACAATGAATGTGTATTCCTTTTATAAGAGAAATCTAAGTTATTTAGAAAAAGAGGTGGGGGTGGGTATCCTGCTCTGTTGTCATCCTAAGAAAAGGCTTCCTTTCTCTTCCATGATCAAGCTCTCTCCTGTCACAGGGCTTGATAATGTTCAGAGCAACTTTTGGGGTGTTTTGCCTTCTCATCTCAGGCAGTTTTTTTTTTAATTGCGAACAGTTAAGGGGAAAATGAGCCAACAAGTGTGTTCATATTAAATTCTTTCCATTTTCAGAATAACTAGTGATAAGGCTTTTGGAAATTAGGGTGTCTTTATGTTTTTGGGTGGAAAGACCATCTGTGGAGAGGATGGTGCTACCAACCATGGGACAGAAGGAAGTTTAGAAGGAAGATGGGATCACCCTTTACCTTCTCTGAGGAGCCCATCCCCATCCTCCTACTCAAAAGGGGCTTTCTTCTTCATCTTCAGCCTTTCCTTCAAGAGTCTAGAGCTGTACACTTAAGATCTGTGCATTTCATGGTGTGTAAATAGTGCCTGAATAAAGTCCTAGACACACAGACACAAGACTCTCTCTCCCTGTTTCCTCCTCTCTTTGCCCAGATCTAACAGGGAGCTTGTCTATACCTTTTGTTCGCATTTTATCACCTTCTCCTCCCCCACAGCCCACTGCTGTGTCACTGTCTCTCCTCTCCACCTAGAGGGCTTATGCCCTTCAGGTTGCTGAGACCCTCGTGCCCATCTCAGTTCTCATCTTTTGTGCTCTCAACAGTGTTTTTTTGTTTCTTTTTTAATAAATTTATTTATCTCAGACCATACTTGGAATCCTGGGCATTTTCTCTCTTCTTTTTTTTTTTTTTTGAATTTTTGAATTTTATTTTATTTATTTTTTTATACACCAGGTTCTTTTTAGTTATCCATTTTATACATATTAGTGTATATATGTCAATCCCAATCTCCCAGTTCATCCCACCACGTCCCCCCCCACCAGTGTTTGCCCTGCTTTCTGAAGCCACGCTATCCATTATCCATCCATCAGCCATCTTGCCCTCCGTCCATCCTCCCATCAGCCATTGTGCCATCGATCTGTCCCTGTCTCCAATACCCATCCATCAGTCCTTGCAACCACTTTCTGTTGGGCCCACTTACTTTTTTTTTTAACAAATAAACTTTATTTTTTTAGATGGCTTTAGATTTACAGAAAAATTGCAAAGACTGTACTCCATGTACTCTGTGACCAGTTTTACCTATTAGCAGCACCTTAAATTACTATGGTAAATTTGTTACAATTCATGGACCAATATTGATACATTATTTTAACAAAAATCCACACTTTATTTAGCTTCCTTAATTTTTATCCAGGGTCTTTTTTCTGTTCCAGGGTTCTGTCCAAGATACCGCGTTACATTTAGTTGTCATGTCTCCTTAGACTCCTTGGCTATGACAGTGTTTTAGGCTCTCCTTGTTTTTCATAACCTTGACAGTTGTGTGAAGTACTGTTAGGTATTTTGTAGAAATGCCCTGCAAATGGGATTTGTCTGATGTTTTTCTCATAATTAAACTGGGATTGTGGGTTTTGGGGAGGAAGGCCACAGAGATAAAGGGCAGTTCTCATCACATCCTGTCAAGGGGCATCCTATCAGCAGGACTTATCACTGTTGATGTTGGCCTTGACCACCTGGCAGGCATGGCGTCTGTCAGGTTCCTTCACAGTAAAGTTACTCCCTCTCCCGCTTTCCATACTGTATTCTTTGGAAGGAAATCACTATGTGCAGTCCATACCTAAGGAATGGGGAGTTTATGCTCCAACTCCGTGTATTTCTATATGATTTCTGTGGAATTCTTCTGCATGGGACATTTGTCTCCTCTCCCCCATTTGTTTATTTAGTCAATAATTTATTTAAATCAGTGTGGACTTGTGGATATTTATTATGTACTTTGGGTTAAAATTCAATGCTGCTGTATTTATTTGTTGCTCGAATTGTTTCAACTTTGGGAGCTATTTCAGTTAGCTCCTTTGTATGTTTGACATACTCCCATCATTGTGTGTATGTGTGTGTGTGTGTGTGTGTGTGTGTGTGTGTGTGTGTGTGTGTGTTTAATACTTCCTTACTTTCTGGCGCTACAAGGTGTTCCAGGTTCATCTTGTATATTTTTTGCCCCAGGCATAGAATCAGCCATTTCTCCAAGGAGATCTGGTTCCTTTTATTGGAGAATGGTATCAGAAACCAAGACATGGATGCTAGGTGTGCTTGTGGCTTCTGGGGTGTCATTGTTTCTAGGGTCTGTCAGCTGTCAGAGTAAGGAAATGTATGTGTGTATACTAACCTGTGTATATACATATATCTGTAAATATTTCTATACGTAGCCATCAGTATCTATATTAAGTGAAACGTGAGTTCAAGATGATGTCTCCAGCTCTAATCCATTACCACCTGGATTATTCTAGCCTCTTTCTCTTGCCCATCTGTAAATTCTCACTCCATCAGTAAGAAACCTGAGGTTCCCACCACCTGCCATCCATTCACTTAATTGTTCGATTGTGGCATACAGGTACAGCAGCATCGGAATTAACCCATACCCCTGTGGGAAACAACTTGATCAACTAGAGTGCTTATGCGCAATTCACTTGCATTTAGTCTTACAGACTCTATTCATTTCCCGTTACTTAGGTCAGCACCTTTTCCCCATACATCCTTCAGTGAGGTTGTTTCATACATTTGTAATATAGTCAGATTGTTTTATCACATTCTGCATTCCATTTTGGGATCCCCCCAATCTCTTAAATGATTTTTAAAAAATTTGCATACCCAAGACATATTCTTTGTGCTGTAAAGTTCATGTGCCTTGACAAACACATGATGTCACGTATCCACCCTTACAGTATCATATAGAATAGTTTCATCACGCTAAAAAAAACCTCCTGTGCTTTACTCATTCAACCTTCCCTACTTCCCCCTGAGCCCCTGACAACCACTGATCTTTTTACCATTGCCATAGTTTTGCCTTTTCTAGAATGTCATACAATTGGAACCATGTAATACGTAGCCTTTTTATAAACTGTCTTCTTTCACTTAGCATCATGCATTTAAGATTCATCTATGTCTTTTCATCACTTGATAGCTCATTTCTTTTTATAGCTGAATAATATTCCATTGTTTATTGGCATGTACCACAATTTGTCCATCCAGCTATTGAAGGACATCTTGGTTGCTTCCAGTTTTGGGACAATTATAAATAAACCTGGCATAAACATTTGCACACAGGCTCTTGTGTGGTTATAAATTTCAAATCATTTGGGTAAATATGACAGATGTACTTTTAAGTGCTAGGGGTATGGTGCTAGGGAAACAGCAGTGAACCAGAGAGGGGGTCCCTGTGCTCTGAAAGCAGATACACATGAGTAAAACAGAATGGTTTCAGCTTGTGAGAAGTGCTGTGAAAGAAATAAAACAGACTAATGGAAGAAAGTATGAATGACTGTGCCTAGGTTGCTGGACCAGGGACGGCCTCTCTGAGGAAGTTCGTTTCATTTGAACCAGGACCTACGTGGTGAGAAATGACACCAGCTGTGCAAAGACGGGAGAGGATGAGCTTTCTCCCAGTGGGCTCAGTTAATGCTGAGACCCCAAGGCAGGATGGACCTTGACATGGTCAAGGTACTAGGGACAGAAAAAAATGTGAGCTGAGATCATGAGTGAGAGTATTTTGTTAAAAAAACTTTTTCCTGTAGTATGGCATACAGAGAACACAAATCCTAAGTGTGTGGGTTGATGAATTGTCTCGAATTGAACCCATCGCGTAACCACCGTCCAGATCAAGAAAGGGAACGTTGCTAGCACCACAGGAGTCCCTGCTGTGCCCTCTTTCCATCATTAGCGTCACCCCCACCACCCCTGCCTGCAAGGTAATCTGGTTGCCTTTTAAAATAACTTTTATGTCTGTTTCTTTTGTTCAACATTGTGTGAGATGCACCCAAGTCGTTGCATGCCATTGAGGTTTGTCTGTTTTAGTTGCCATATAGTGTTCCATGTATGAATACATCACAATTGCTTTTAATCTGCTCTGCTTTCGATGGGCATTGGGGAGGTTTCCAGTTTGGGATTATTCTGAAGTGAGCTGCTGTGAACATTATTGCACGTGTCTTTTGGTGAACATATGTCTGCATTTTTGTTGGGCTGTATACATAGTGGAGAAACTGCTGGCTTATAGGGTATACATATGTTCAACTTTGCTAGATATTCCCAGACAATTTTCCAAAGTCACTATAGTGACTTACATTCCCACTACAGTATCTGAAAGTTCCAGTAGTTTCACATCCTTGCCAACACTTGGTATTTTCTCTTTCACTTTAACCATCTGTTAGGTATATACTGTTGTTGCATTGTGGTTTTAATTTGCATTCATCATGAAGTTCAGTCCTCTTTCATGTTTATTGGCCTGCTGGGTATCTTCTTCATGAGGTGACTGTTCAACTCCTTTGCCCATTAAAAAATAAAACTTTGGGTTGGGTTGTCTGTCTTACTGATTTTTGTATATCCTGGATGCTAATCTTTTATACATCCTAGATATCAGTCATTTGTCAGAAATATATATTGTATGTATTTTCTCCCACTTTGTGAGTTGCCTTTTTTACTCTTTTAATGTTTAAGTGTTTTTAGATGAACAGAAGTTCTTAATGTTAACACTGTCCAGTTTACCAGTTTTTTTTCTTAAGAGTTAGTGCCTTTTGCATCCTGTCTAAAAAATCTTTGTCTGCTCCAAGCTCATGAAGGTGTTCTCCAGTGTTATCTTTTGGACCCTTCATTGTTTTACCTTTTATAATTAGATCTGTAATCTATCTGAAATTGATGTCTGTGTATGGTATACTGCAGGGATGAAGATTCGTTTTTTTCCGTGGGGACATCCAGTTGACCCAGCACTATTCATTGAAAAGATCATCCTCTTCCCCACTGTGCTGTGGTCACAAAACAGAGGACCTTGTATGTATGGGTCTATTATAGATTCTGTTGGGTGTGTTTTCATGCTGGACGGGACCTTCCCGTCGTGCTCACTGTACGGCATCTCCAAGTCCTGGCACAATGGCCCATGCACTGTAAATGGTCAGTAGGTATTAGCTAGTTGATGATCAGGTCTGAACTTGCCTTTTTGGCAAGAGTATGTAAAATCCCTAGGTTCAGGCTCAAAGAAAAGATACTCAGATTTCATTTTAGAGCAGACTTTGCTGACTACTTAATTATATTTCTTCAACAGGCCCAAATATGGTTTTGGAAAAGCCCTGCTGGCCACAGTCCTAGGGAAAGTCAGTTAACTTCAGACGAGTTGGTAGGGCCGCGTGTATTCAACCATCCAGTCAGCCACCCAATAAATATCTGTTAAGGGCCTACTGTGTGCCAGGTGTAAAGTAGAACTATGAAACAATGGGATTCTTTCCAGAGTTTCTGTTTTTCTTATTTATTTATTGTTTATGTATTTATTATATCCTTATTGGAGTTAAATTGCTTTACAATGTTGTGTTAGTTTCTGCTGTACAACAAAGGGATCAGCTATATGTATACATATATCCCCATATCCCCTCCCTATTACATCTCCCTCCCACCCTCCCTATCCCACCCCTCTAGGTGATCACAAAGCACCGAGCTGATCTCCCTGTGCTATGCGGCTGCTTCCCACTAGCTATCTATTTTACATTCGGTAGTGTATATATGTCCATGACACTCTCTCACTTCATCCCAGCTTCCCCTTCCCCCTCCCCGTGTCCTCAAGTCCATTCTCTACGTCTGCATCTTTATTCCTGTCCTGCCACTAGGTTTATCAGTACCGTTTTTTTAGATTCCATATATATGCGTTAGCATGCGGTATTTGTTTTTCTCTTTCTGACTTACTTCCAGAGTTTCTATTTTTGATTTTAGAACATTTGTTGTTTCTTTCTTTACAAGTTAAACGTTCAGTGCGAGGAGGGTAATTTTTGGAATTTTCTTCTGTTTTCGGGGATAGCTTTGTTGTTCTATTATAGTTACTTAAAATTTTTTTGTGTGACAGTCTGGGTAAACAGGCAAAAAGCCTAAGAATTAGAGCTTTTATGTTGCTATCAGAATATTTTAAAACAAAACCCTACAAAAGAAAAGAGATTAAACATTTTTTTAAAAAGCACATTATTTCATCCAGTGAATTTAGTGAGTAGTGAAATACCTTTTTATTTTCAGAATTTAGTGCTAGCCCAAAGACCACATTCAGAGGAATAGAGACGTGCATTTTCAGGAGGTTGGCCTTGTGCCTAGGAGAAGAGTCGGTGTTGTTACCTCAGATTGCACTGTAAGTGGGTCTCATGTTGGTGCCGCCCCTGGTACCTGTCCGTTGTGGGACCTGTCAGTTGATGACTTCTCCGTGGCCGCCATCTTGCTCCGTGTTGCTAGGGCTCTATTCATGTCCCAGGGCCCCACTCCTTGCCTCTCTCCAGGGATGTGAATGAGGAGGGCTGGGTTGGGCAGATGCCCTAAGCGGGAGCCAGTCCCCAGCATTAGCTGCTGGAAGGTGGGGTTGCCCCCGCCAGCACTTCCTTGCCCACTGTTGCCTGTTTCTGGTGGTTTCCAGCCGCTCAGAGCCCTTTGTTCACACTGGGAGAGGCAGCCCTGGAGCTGGGCCATGGCCGGTTCTGCCCTCTGCCCCGGGAAAGGGACAGAGACTGGCAAGAGAACAGGGTTTCCTTCCCTCGACTGTCACTTACATGCAGGACTTTGATTCACTTTCTTATTTAGTGAATGTTGGCCCTTTATTTTCTCTCTCTCTTTTTTTTTTTTAGTTTGTCTCAATTGAATGTTTTTATATGCTGAGTCAAACCTCACCTATCCAGAGGTCACTCATTTGGAACACAGAGAAGAACCTAAAAGAAAGCAGAAAGGGTAACTTTGGGAGCTGAAGGAGCTGTCCTGGAGTGTCTGTTCTTTCTTCGTTGGAGAGGGCCTGAGGCTTTGGGGAGAGCTTGTTTCCTCCTACTTTAGCCGTGGTTCTAACAAGCTTGATTTCCTGTCTTCTTAGTTCATTCTGATTTAGAAGCCACAAAGTAGGCTGCTAGATATAAGTACGGGGAGAACATCTTCAAGACGGCTGACAGCCTGACAGTAGGGGGTTGGCAGGGAATCTATAAAAAGCTCAGGAGATCGGAGCCATCTTCGCAGAAGACAAAGAGCTCGACGCGTGTCAGTGGCCTGGAGGGTTGCAATGGAGCGCAGTAGGACGTCTGACCTGAGGTGTTAAGAGAATATTCAGTTCTGTTGGTAACCTCTGCTTCAGAAGGCAGGCACATTTAGAGCAAATTTCGGAAAAAAAAAATTGTAAATATTGGTTATCTGGAATAATTTGCTTACACATAAAGAGCCATTATTTTCTTCAGAATACTAAATAGATAAAACAATTCTTTCTCCCTCTCTCTGTCTTCCCATCTCTCCTCCTCCTCCTCTCTCCCCTCTTGCTTTCTTCCTGCCTTTTCTCTCTCCCTTTCCCCTCCCCACTCTCCTCCCCTGTCTCCTCCTCCCACCTCCCCATCTCCCCCCTCCCACCTCCCCATCTCCCCACTCCCACCTCCCCATCTCCCCTTACTGCTCTCTCTGCCCTTGCACTTTCTCTCCTCTCTCCCCATCACCTTCCCCTCCCCAACACAATACAGTTTCCCATTTGCATTGTCTTTGAAGGACACGGATGTCCAATGGGTTGATGATGGTAAATGTATAACAACCAGCTCTCAGAAGAAAACTCCCCTGATTTATAGCATTTACCCATGTCCTTGGTGTAAACACTCCCTCCATGGTTGATTTCAGGCTACCATTGTGAAGTCACAAACTCAGAGCAGGGAGTTCACCTCAAGAGCGTAGATGATAGTGAAATTGATAAAATCATTAGAAAGTGATGAGTTTTGAATATTTACTAACTTTGTTTTAAATATAATTAATTTACTTGTATGTCTATAAAATTTAATTTTTAATAATGCTTGTTTACTAGCTGTCTTGTAAAATTCCTGAAAACCTACCAGTTGTCTCTGGTGAGCTGGTATAAGCCAGCTCCAGCACCCCATTGCACATAACTAACTCCTTAGAGCTGAGGGATACCGTGTAACCTTATTTGACCATAACAGCAAACTAAACTCTGTGAAAGAATCCCAGAAGCTCAGATCTAAAAGAGACCCTAGAGATCATCTATTCCGCCCTCTCTGCCTGACACATTAATTCCATCTACAGTCGGGTAAAAGGATATTCTAGGGCTTCCACTGCTCAGATTTCTCATGTCCCTGTACAGAACCCATAACTGACATACACATTTGAAAGTTAAGGGACTTTCTTCAGGCTCCAAACCAGGACAGGAGTTTAATCTCTTTCTCCTGTTGCTCTCTAATTTCACTCTTATGGAAACAACCCGATTCCATAATTTAGCATAAGATATATTTTATTTGTAAGGATTAATTTAAAGACCACCAAACCATGTCATTAAGTAAAATCAACAAATGCTTATTAGCATTTATTATGTGGTAGGTGTTCAGAATCTCTCTTGTTTTTTACTGAAGAATTTACTGATTCATCACTCATGTTTTAAAGGATATTCATTATATAGGTTTTTTCTTTTTTTTAAAAGCTATTTTAATTATTTATTTATTTATTTATTTATTTATTTATGGCTGTGTTGGGTCTTCGTTTCTGTGCAAGGGCTTTCTCTAGTTGTGGCAAGTGGGGGCCACTCTTCATCGCGATGCGCGGGCCTCTCACTATCGCGGCCTCTCTTGTTGCGGAGCACAGGCTCCAGACGCGCAGGCTCAGTAATTGTGGCTCACAGGCCCAGTCGCTCCGCGGCATGTGGGATCCTCCCAGACCAGGGCTTGAACCCGCGTCCCCTGCATTGGCAGGCAGACTCTCAACCACCGTGCCACCAGGGAAGCCTAGGTTTTATTTAACCTATATATGTTCATTATATGGTATATTCACTCACAGGTATATATATATATATATGATACATATATTTTGTATACATATATATTCAGTCTATGCTACTTTCAACATTCAGAACTGATGGTTCAAGTTATATAGGTAGGAAACATTTGATTCTCTCAGGCCAGTGAGACTAGACAACTTTCTAGAAGCTCTCTCTAACCCTGGGGTGTTGGTGCTTTTGTGAGATGGTGAAGCTCTTTTGTCAAAGTGCATTTCTGTGTGTGTTTGGCAATGCAGCAGACCAGACATGGCCTCCTGTACGAGGCCGCACGGAGTGGTGGGGAGAACCGTTGCAGAGCAAGGCAGACCTGAGTTATGGAGAGCTGCTGCTAGGGATATATTTCCCTTAAGAAGCCTTGGTGTATTATGGGCCTCAGAACAGAAGCTTCTTGGTCTGAAGATAAAGTTCTTTGGAAATGCTATCTGACTCCGCTCCTGCTGGGCAAAGTTGCTGAAACAGGAAGCAGCGTGCGTGTAGGGGGGTGCTCTACGTATAACCGGGCTGGGGAGGTGGCTTCCTGACGAGGACCGTGAACGTGGTGACTGGAGAGGGTAGTCCGGCCATCCCACGTCCCTGAGAGGCCAGATTTGTCCAGATCTGACTGAGGACCTTAAGTTCTTAAACACACCAGTCTCTCCGCTCAGGTTTAAGATGGCCCAGTATTCCCCTTCCCCAAACCCTCCTTCTCCCTCGTTTAGGATCCTATCCATCCTCCGAAGCCCGACTCAGATCTCATCTCCATGATGTTTTTCATTTTAGGCAGAAATCAATCAGCTTACCCAGCACTTCTTAGCACATTTATAAGTCAATTAAAAATAAATGTGATAGCATCGCTCAGCTGGCTCTTCCCATATGTTGCCTGTGGTTTCTTATGTGTATGTGTCTTATCTTCCTAATTCTTCTGTAAGCTCCTAGAGGGTAGGAACTTTGGTTTATAGTATGTTGCGTCCTCCGAAAAGTCCAGCAGATGTTCCCTGTTTAATGGATGTGGGCACGAGGTCACGCTCTCCCATGTCAGGCTTGGGTATCTCCTTGGTCTCCCAGCAACCGTATTGCTGTCTAAGTTGGTCAATCAACTCATTACCTGAACTCCAAACCAGTACTTGCCGTGGCTTCCCTCTTTTTTATTGATGATGTGATGACTCACCCAAAAAGACCTGGAGGTTTTTTTTGTTTTTGAAATAATTTTGGATTTACGGAAGAATTGCAAAGACAGTATTCAGTTTTCCCATATCCCCATTCACCCAGCTTCCTCTAATGCCAACATCTTATCATCTGGTCCATGTATCAAAACTCAGAAATCAACATCAGTACAATACTGTTAGCTAAACTACAGTCTTTATTCAGATTTCCTTGTTGTTGTTGTTGTTTTCCCACTAATGTCCTTTTTCTCTTCCAGGACCTAATCTAGAATATCCCAGTGCATTTAGTGGCGTTTTGTTCTTGACCCCTTCTCTCCTAGCCCAGCCATTCTTGGAGCCACCTGATCTGGCCCCTTACACCTGCCCTTCTTTCCCATTCCTGGGGCAAGTGCCTGGATGCAGCTCGAGCCCCTTATCGCTCACATGTGGACCCTGGCCCATTATTAGCAGACTCCTGCCCCCAGTTCTCCCACCTTCTTGTGAGATGCCCAGAGATGCCAGGTGAACCGTCATAAAGTGACTCTTCCCGGGCGGCTCAGATCTGTCCGAGTGAAAGCTGAGCTCTCCACAGCCTCCTTTCTCACCTTCCAGCTTCATCTGGCACCACATTCCAGCTTTGACTTCGGCCTCTTCTGCAGAGAAGAGGCAGCCTCCCTAACACCACTTCATGTCTCACAATGACTGACCTTGACTCCTACTGTGTGCCAGGAACTGTGCTAAGCTCCTGAGATGCTTTATCTTAGTCTTCAGGACAGTACCTATGAGGGGGACCAATGAGGAAACTGAGGCACAGAGAAGGTTAAGTTACTAACTGCCCACAGTCCCACAGCTAGTATGTGGTTGAGCAGGGGTTTGGACAGGGGCCGTCTGAGTCAGGACCTTAAGTTCTTAAACACACCAGTCTATCGTCTCAAATTTAAGACGGGCCAATATTACCCTTCCTCAAACCCTCCCTCTCTCTCTCAGTTAGGCTCCTATCCATCCTCCGAAGCCCAACTCAGATTCCACCTCCACGATGTTTTTCACTTTAGGCTGAAATCAATCAGCTTACACAGCACGTCTTAGTATTTATAAATCAGTTGAAAATGAATGCTAAAGCATCGCTCAGCTGGCACTTCCTGTATGCTGCCTGTGGTGTGGCTTCTTATGTGTACGTGTTTTATTTTCTTAATTCGTCTGTAAACTCCTAGAGGGTAGGAACTTCGGTTTATAGTATATTGTGTCCTCCGAAAAGTCCAGCAGATGTTCCCTGTTTGATAAATGTGTTTTAATAAGTAAGTGTGATTTCCTGGGACGTCATGTGATAATAAATAATGAAGAGTGTGTCTTTTTTGGTCTCGTTCTACTTGAAGCATACTATGAGTGGCTTGAATGTTGCTACTGTTGCTGCTATGGCTTCTAATCCCCGCTGAGCAAATAATAAAACCCAAACAACAGTTAGCCTTCCCCATATTAACCCTTTATCCTCTTAACAAACCTATGAGGTGGGTGCTGTCACTGGTCCCATTTAAAAAGGTGGAAACCAGACACAGAGAGGTTCAGTAACTTACCGAGGGCTGCAGAGAGGCAGGTGGGGCAGGAAGGATTGTTCCCCATGGGTCTCTTGGATCTGATTCAGTGGGGTCCTTGCCTGCAGAGGTCACAGACGGATACGGAACCCACCTTCTCTTTTTGTGAAATCAGAGTGGTCATTTACTAAGGATACAGAACTTCGACACATTGAGTATATTTTGGAGAAAGTGAGTTCGTTAATATTGTGAGTCTTTATAAGTATTTAACTCCTCGCCCTTTATGACTGCTCAGTAATTTCCTTTGTAAAATATTACTTCAACAATAAAAAGCATAAATAAAGGTGAGCTCCCTAGCTTGGCGCTTGTGAGGGCATTTCTCACTGCAAGGAAGTTGCTCCATTTCCTGGGTGGTGGTTTGGTTCCCCCAGGACAAAGGTAGGTAATTACCAGAACTCTTACTTTGTGTGGTTTGTCTGTTCCAACGCTTAATCATGTTACAGCGTACGACCCTGTGTTGCAGGATAACCATAACACGTGGATTTTGACTCTGCTAAGTTCCAGGCTGGTGTTTATCTCAGCAGAATCGGTTAAAGCGAAACTCGGATGTCATACTACAGGTGTGTTTTGGGAAGTGCAGTTTGTACCACAGGTTCAGAAAATACCTGTGGCATTTTTAACCACCATTTGGTTTGCTGCAGTGGGTCCTGAACTTTCTGAAGTTCTCTGTTTGGTAACAAGATTTCTAAACCAGCAACACCTAAGTCTCAAGTTACTCTAAGAAAGAAGAATTCAGAACTCCACTGAGAGTATTTGGAACTCTGGCCTGACATGGTCTGTGGGGGTTTTTCCCCCCCCTTTCTTGTGGGTTTATCCTTTGATTGGTTACCTGGTTTGGGGGTGGGGAGGGAGAAGTTCTCATGACTGGGGTACACGGGAGGGTTGTTGATGGTCACCACTAGCTGAGGGAGTGTGGGCTTGGGGGCAGAGCCCGTGTGATGCTTGCAGCCGTCCAGCTGGCTAGTCTGGAAAGGCCACCCTGGAGGCCGTCTCTGTCTCGAAGGGACACTCATGGCCTCCTTGAGTTACAAAGCCAGGAATGGCTCCTAAAAATCAAGCTTGAAGCAGGATGCTTATGGTACAATTTGTGTCTGACGCCCTTGGGGCAATTACCTCTTGTTTTGTTTCCTGTTTCGAGGCAATATCTTTGGGTTTAAACTGAACTTTCTCCTTGATTGCAAGTCTTAATGCCAAAGGGATGACAGAAAAACAACATCCTGTTTCTGTCTGTGCTGACACTTAAAGTACCAAATAAGTTCAAGCTCAGTGAATGTGAGAACTGCCTTAGTTCATCTGAAGGAATTGTTCTCTAATTCACGCTCTGCCTCTTTATATGGATATTTTGGTGGATCCGTGGGTTAGTGTGTTGGGAACCAGCAGAGCTTTTACAATCATCTTCAACTAGTCCACATTCAGACAAATCCCTTTCAGGTCATAGAAGCGAGATTTTTCTTTTAAGCTGTTCTCGGGGGTGAGGCCCGTGTCAGGCAGGTCCCTGCCATTGTGCAGATGGCTGGGTTCAGCAGAGGACTTGGAGGAGTGACTGAATCAGGAGAATCCTGTTCACTGTTGGGGGGACCCTGTGGGTGAGGCGGTGGGTTTTATACTGACTGATGAGGCCCCTCAGGGAAGTGGGACGAAAGATCTGCAGGCACAGCCAATTATTTAAGGCAGGTGCCCCCGGGCAAGTGACCTGGCCTTGCCCTGTGTGTCAGCTGGCCTGTCTCTCTACCTTCTGGCTTCCCGAGTTCATGACTCCATGTCCTGTTTGCTGCCTTCCTGTTACCAGAAATTCTAATATCCTTGTTCCCAGCCTGCAAACTGGGCCCTAGTTCGCGACAGGTGACTTGCTGGGTGGTTTTGCTGTAGATGCTCTGGGCCCTGTATTGTCCTCTGTACACAGTTAAGCCCAGTCTCAACAGGCAGCAGAGAGAATGCAGGCCTTTCCCCTGCACTGTGGGCTGGCCAAGAGGGAAGGGGCGTCTGCTTCAGGAGAAGCATCCCAACTGTTCCAGAGGAACAAAGACACACCACTCTGTACCTGTCGCTTCTGTGAAGGGATCTGGGAAGAAGAGATGGAAAATGAAGTGACAGTTTGGGCCCAGGTATGGGTCTCACTTAGTGGGGCTTTCAGGCCAAGTCTATATTGGGACGGGAACTACCTCGGCAGATAAGAAGTGAAAATCCTTGCCATTGTGACCGAGGACTGGACCCTGTGTGTTGACAACAAAGAAGGGGAACAGGGTCATGTGAGATGTATCCGAGGGGCTGTGGAGATGCAGTGATTCCACCACAGGGATGGGGTACCCACCCCTGCCGTTCCCTTCTCCTTTCCATTCTGCACGCCTGTCTTCCTCTCCCATGGACAGAGGCAGGGGACCGATGGGGGAGAGTTACTTTAATTGGGCCAGTTGGTCCTGCATCAGAACCCAGCGGCCAGGGCTGCCCAGTGATCCTCCCAGCGAGTAGATGGGACAGACCTCATCGCCAAGGCCCTGTCTCGGGCGAGGAAGATGGGCTTCTTTGCTGTCTGTGTCCTTCTTTGCACTTAGCCCTGGCCGTGGAACAAACACTGTTCAGTTGCTCATTGGTTTAATGTTTTGCCTCGATCATGAACACGCTTTCCCCACGTGGCTGTGGGCTGTGACATCATTTCCCAGCGGGCTTCGTGTGTGTGTCCTGGCACCCGGGGCCCCTCACCACCACCCACAGTTTCCCTGAGGAGGCTTCCTCGTCCATCTGTGTCCCGGGATCAGGGGCTGGCACCACACTGGAAAGGCGTGTGGTGACCTGTCTCGGGCCCACCTGGGAGCAGTAGTGGGAGGCCTGGCAAAGGGTCTGGTCTGTCTGATAACCCAGCCCCTGCGGGAGGCTGGAGGAAACCCCAAGTGTGGGCAGAGGGGCGTGTTGGGGGCCACGAGGACGGTGGAGGCTGACAGAGAGGGAGGGAGGGGCAAGACCAGCTGGAAGGCCTCAGGAGACTCCGGGCTCTGATTGGCGGGGTTACAGCAGGTGAAGATTTGTTGTTCTCCTTTTATGCCCGGCCAGCCCTTGAAGTTCAGTGCTTCATGTTAGTAAATTGATGATTGATGTAGAGACCTGCTGGAAAAGTATCTCAACCCAAGCAATGACTGTGTGTCTGAGCAAAGCACAGTCATAGACGCATTACCACAACGGCTTGGTTTCCACTTGCCTTTTTTGGAATCAGAGTTACACCTGGCTTTCAAAATAGTCGTGGTGCTACAAAACACTGTATCAGGAACACTGAAGAGGCTCTCTATGCTGTTGGTTGCTGTGTTACCACGTCTAATCCGAGATGAAGAGCCGGCAGACTCTGACCCGGCATGAGCAGATACGGAGGCATGTAGGCGTGCTCCCTGAGATGGGGGTTTTCAAATCTCACAGCCGACTCGTTTCTTCATCCCCAGAGAAGGAGGGAAGATGAGATCCGTGCTCCTCTTGGATGCCGCAGACACAGCAAGCTCTCCAGGGAAGGCCAGCCAGCGGTGCTTGTTAGGTTTCTAGACTGTCACTGTGAGTGCAGAAGTCCTTTTCAAAGCTCTGTTCTACTTCCTAAATTACCCTCCCAGCCCACTTCCTCTTGGGAGGAAGGGAGGCCTGTGGTGTCAGCGGTCCTGAGAGTGGGTCCAGTGTGGGGAAGCCTGGGGAGAGGCACAGGGAGGGAAGAGACTTCCAGCCCCAGAGGCCTTCCTCCTCACAGTGACGGGAACGGCCCCCCGGGGCCGAGGGTCCCAGTAAGTGTCCGGACTTGGGGGCCTGTCTTTTAAGGGGAAGCTAATCCAGCAGATTTGCCCTTAATTAGAATCTGAATCCCCAAATACGCATCTCATGTTAAAACTCTATTGTTGGTTCATGAGCTATTAAAATAATGGCCATTATTCAGGATGATGATGTTATATGTGTTCGATGAAACATCCTTCTGATTATTTTTTAGTGAGGTTGTGATGAAACTGAAGGATAATAGCATGCAAAGATGAGTGAGGAAGAGGAAAGTTTGAGTACCAGCTGTGCCACATAGTGACTGTGCGACCTTGGGGAAATTACTTAGCCTTTCTGTTCCTCGGTTTCCTCATCTGTAAAATTGGGGGTCACGAAAGGGAGGTTGTGAGATTGAATTGAGGTGATCCAGGTGATAAAGCATTTAGCTTGGTGTCTGGTAGATACTAGGCTCTTGGTAAATGTTAGCTATTATAATGTTTGAGGCAGAATAGTGTAGACTGATACAAGGCTCCAGTTGTGTGACTGTGGGCAAGTAACTGAACCTCTTTCTCTGAGCCTCAGTTTCTTCATTTGTAAAATGGGGAGATTAGTTCACCTATATGAAAAGGCTGTCACAAGAGCGACCATGATAGTGTTTGGGGAAAGTGCTTTCACGAAATATAAGTACTTTGGACTGTCATACGTGGTAGTTTTTTATTTCTCCAGCATTGCATAAAGAACTCTACACATGTAGATAAATCTTGAGAACTCCTCAGTTTGCCTTTGCTTGTTTTCTCTGATGTAAACGTTGTCACAGCCATACAAGTGATGCTTTAAGCGTGGGTCTGGAGGACCTCCCTGGGGTCACTTCAGTGGGAGTCACTGGAGAAGCCATTTGTGTGAGCTCCTTGAGCACATGTGATGTGGAGATCAGAGTGACACCAGGGTGATTGTGCAGAGATTTAGGACTATCACCAAACAGTGTGATGGGGGAAGGGGTGGGTGAGTGTGAAAACTGCAGGTTTGAACTTGAAGGAAGCCTGGGTGTGGTTTTTACTGATGGATGCTAATCCTGAACCGTATCATCAGGTTTCAGAGGGGCTCTGCTTGAAATAAGAAATGACTCAGTTGGGACTTCCTGGTGGCGCAGTGGTTAAGAATCCGCATGCCAATGCAGGGGACACGGGTTCAAGCCCTGGTCTGGGAAGATCCCACATGCCGCAGAGCATCTAAGTCTGTGCGCCACAACTAATGAGCCTATGCTCTAGATCCTGCGAGCCACAGCTACTGAGCCCTCGTGCCACAACTACTGAAGCCCACGCGCCCAGAGCCCACGCTCCGCAAGAGAAGCCACCGCAATGAGAAGCCTGCGCACCACAACGAAGAGTAGCCCCCGCTCACCGCAACTAGAGAAAGCATGCGCACAGCAACGAAGACCCAACGCAGCCAAAAATAAATAAATAAATAATTTTTTTAAAAAAGCAGTGACTTAGTGCCAGTCTGCATTGTCACTAGAAAAATTAATGTCCATGTGCTTATCGCAGTGCATCTGAAATAAGGACAGTCAGAGTTTAGGTTTATTTGGGTGAGAGCAAGGTAGGCAAACTATAGCTTCTCTCTTAGGAACTAATGGTCAGAGTTAAATTTAGTAGTAAATGATATATATCTTTTTTAAGGTGAAATCAACTAAGCTGTCTTCAGAAGTGCAATTTTTCTTAGCTTTGCTTCCTTGTCTATTTTTCTGTAAGGGGCTGACTGCTTCTGGTGAGGCTGGCAGTTGAGGAGATAGTCTTTTTTTTTTTTTTAACATCTTGATTGGAGTATAATTGCTTTACAATGGTGTGTCAGTTTCTGCTTTATAACAAAGTGAATCAGTTATACATATACATATGTCTCCATATCTCTTCCCTCTTGCGTCTCCCTCCCTCTCACCCTCCCTATCCCACCCCTCTAGGTGTTCACAAAGCACCGAGCTGATCTCCCTGTGCTATGCGGTTGCTTCCCACTAGCTACCTATTTTACATTTGGTAGTGTATATATGTCCATGCCATTCTCTCACTTTGTCACAGCTTACCCGTCCCCCTCCCCGTGTCCTCAAGTCCATTCTCTAGTAGGTCTGTGTCTTTATTCCCGTCTTGCCCCTAGGTTCTTCATGACCTTTTTTTTTTTTTCTTAGATTCCATATATATGTATTAGCATACGGTATTTGTTTTTCTCTTTCTGACTTACTTCACTCTGTATGACAGACTCTAGGAGATGGTCTTGATAAGGATTGCCCAGCCCGGTGGGGAATCAGCTCCTCACCTGGAGTTAGCATTTGAGGGTCCTTTTCAGGGAGGGGAGGCGCCGGTGGGTATTTTCCCTTCCTTTCTGCTTTAGGATTCAGATTGTCCTTAGAGGAGAAATGTTAACAGTATGGTAGAACCTTTAAAAAATCTTGTCTTGAATATTTAACTGTTAGTTATTCATGTTCTTCTCTGTTATGCCAGCTCTTCACTTTTACTGCTTCCTGTTTCCCCAGGTGTCACACTTCTCAAATTAAAAAAAGGTCTCTTACACATAATGGTTTTCTTGTTTATACCTTAATTAGGGAAAATGTCACATAGGAGCCTAGACTTCTTGTTTCTAAGCATAATAAGATGCTTTGTCCTTTGCCTTAATTGTAGCACACTGGAGAGAGAGGTTGCTCACAGTCTCTGTGAGCCATCCACCTGACAAACATGGCACACTTTGTGGGTATCTTTGTTAAGATTTTTCATTAATGTGATGATTTATTTATTTATTTATTAAAATTTATTTATTTTTGGCTGCATTGGGTCTTCATTGCTGCTTGCGGGCTTTCTCTAGTTGCGGTGAGCGGGGGCTGCTCTTCGTTGTGGTACGCGGGCTTCTCATTGCGGTGGCTTCTCTTGTTGCAGAGCACGGGCTCTAGGCGCGTGGGCTTCAGTAGTTGTGGCTCGCGGGCTCAGTAGTTGTGGCTCACGGGCTCTAGAGCGCAGGCTCAGTAGTTGTGGTGCATGGGCTTAGTTGCTCCGCGGCATGTGGGATCTTCCCAGACCAGGGATCGAACCCGTGTCCCCCATTGGCAGGCGGATTCCTAACCACTGCGCCACCAGGGAAGTCCCGATGATTTAATTTTGATTTGGGTCTCTGACCGGTTTTCTTTTTCATTGCTCCTCTGATTTGAGACTTGAAATAAAATTACCTTGTGTGGTAAATGGTTTGTCTCTTTCTTCCTTTTCTTCCATAGCAGCTGCTAGATGAAGTGGGACATTGGATGCAGGGGTAGAATAAGAATCTGTTTTTTGGAAATGCTGAGCTTGATGTGGACTATACAGCTAACTAACTTGGGTGTCAACAATATTAAAGAAAAATAGAACTTAATCTTGTCATTGGATTAAATTGAACCATTTTTATCAAATTGGTTAGGGTCAGTAACAGAAGCACTTTTAGTTTAGTATGGCCAAGGGCACATATTCAACATTCAGACCTGCTGGGTTTGAATCTGGCTTGGTCACTTCCAAGCTGTGTGCCTTGGGGCAAGTTACTTAGCCTCTGTTTGCTCAACTGTAAAATGAGGATAATAAAGGTGTATACCTACTTTATAGGGTCAGTGTGAGGATTGAATGAAATGATACAGGTAAGGTGCACTGTACTGTCACCAAGTAAGCATGCTATAACTCTAGAAATTCATAAATGCCCATTTAAAGTGCAAATATTCTGCTGGCTTGTGGATTGTCTTTTTCATAATTGCTGTGGTAACTTAGACTTTCCACATTTGAAAGGGAGTGATTTTTTAAAATGAATTATCTTGGACTCTTAGCAAGCAACTCTAGCTTAATGTTAGTCATAAATTTGAATTGAGTTTTCTATCATACAGTTAGCTATAGAGTTATAAAAAGGAAAACAAATTGGTGAAATGGGTTTATAAATTCAACTTTATCTCCACAGAATGGAAATAGAATGAAAAATAGAATGTATTTTGTCTTAGGACTTCAGGGAAGTTCAGCGTTCAGAAAAATCCTTCCCAATGTCGTAGTACATGGAGAGTTATTGCAAACCTGTGGCCGAACATCTGAGTGTTGTTTTCTACCTTTCTAAACTGGGAAGTTTCTTGAGATGAGTGAGTAAAACATAGAAAAGTTTCAGTGATTTATGTAAAATCTCACACTGATGCAAACATTAATAAGTCTTTATTTTAAACATCTGAGAAAAGCAGAGGAGACGTGCTATGGTGTAATGCTCTCCTTTTGACCGTTCACATATTTCTCAAGTTTTGAGTAGTCACTTTGGGTGTCAGGTCAGTGATCCATCTGGCTTTTGAAGAAGGATTGGTTGTCAAAACTTGATGAGCAACTAAATCGGGCAGGTTAAATATCATTTTCTTCTTTGTCATAGATGGACTCAGAAGTTAATGTCTGGGCTCTCCATTGACTAATCTGCAGGTGTAGTCATGCATCTGAGTACAGTAAATGCTGCACCTGGTGAGCATGTATCCCAGGTAGCATGTGATGCTCTCACAGCAGGGGCTCAGCGCTGGGCCTGTCCCGTCTTTGAGCTGAGGTGGCACTTGTGTGGAGCACCGAAGGGGCTGTCTTACTCACTGACACGTCCACCTGTTAGCAGGCAAGCTGCCTTCTCTTTGATGAGCACATCCAGCCACCTCCAGGTACATATGGATGCCTGTTTCTTTGTCCCCTTCCCCACTGCTCTCCATTTATGGCCATGTGCTGTGATTCGCCATTGCTTGCAATTTGGGGGATATTACTTTTTAGGCATGTTTAGAGCTTCTCTTTGCCAAAGATATGGATAAGTGACCCCTGGGGGTCACTGAACTTTGCCCAGGGGGTCCACACTCGCAGTTTGTCTGTTTTCTTCATTGGATAAAAGCCTCCTGGAGTTCAGCCACTGCATGGGCTCATTAACGATTGTATCCTTGAATGTACAATAAATAGTACCTTGCACGTGGCAGGCGCCCCAAAAGATTTGTGAATGAGTCAGCGAATGAATGAATTTATGTCTTTGAGCAAACCAAAGCTGGCACACGTGGCCTGGCTGAGATACAATCAAGAGGTTTTGGTCTTGACTCATCCAACCGGGGGAGGGAATGACTGATTCCCCCTTCTTGCCCTTGATTCCTGGCTGGGCAGCCAGAACCTTCTCTCGGCTAACCATACTATCTGTTGTTAGATCTTGGCTATCACATTCTGTTACAGATCTTTCCCCCTTTTAATTTCATATTATTATGAAGATACCTAATTTCTAATGTCTGTATTCTCACATCCCTACCTCTCAGCTTAGCTGGGTTGCTTTGGGTGAGTTATTGACCTTCTTTCCTTATCACTTTCCTTATCCATGAAATGACAACCGTGGTTCTGCCCATCTGAAGGCTGGCTGTGAGGAGGAGAGGAGTTAATGGTGTGAAGTATCAGTAGTTAGAAAGTGCCTGGCAGTAGTCAGCTCTGATCACTAACAGTCACTCTCAGTGTCATGTGCACATGCAGAGCTGTCTCCACTCAGGCCCTGGGCCATCTCTGCTTTACTCTTGCCCCTGCCAACTACCTCACTGGTTTCCGAACTTTGTTCACCCTGCCCTGGGGACACTCCTCATGGCCACCAGAGGAATTTTCCAGGTACAGTCCACTGTATCCCTAGCACTTAGCCCAGGGTCTGACAAGTAAAGCATATCAATAAGTAACTGTTGATTGGACGGTGCTGAGGTTCCCTGCCTAGGCCCCTGCCAGGTGTGAGGCTCAGGGCCCCACAGTCTGAAGGCCTCTACGACTTAACAGATCTGCAGCCTCCTAGTCTGTAATAGGAAACTGATGATGATTTTTTATTACAACAATCAGTGACACATCAGCTCAGCGTTGTCAGTCAAGATCGGTTAGGTTATGTTGCCATCAGGCGTGACCCCAAATTTCAGTGGTCTGAAGCAACAAAATCATAATTCTCACTCATGCCGTGTATCCCGTGTGGGCTGATGTGGGGGGTTCTACTCCTCATCGTCACTCAGGGGCCCAGGCCCATGGGGCTCCCTCTAGACACGTGTTTCCACCATTAGCAAAGCAGATCAAGTGGCGTGTGAGACACCCATGGGCTCTTAATAAAGCTTCTACCAGGAAGGGCACACAGCTCTTGCGCTCCCAGTTTATTGGCCAAAGCAAGTCACTTGCCACCCCTGACTTCAGAGGGAGCAGCAAAGCACAGACCCGCCCTGTACCCGGACGGAGCCACCAGAATATTTGCAACCGGAGAGATTTTGCTGAAAAATGGAGTGTTACTGTCACTAAAGGGATTGTTCCTGCCACGTCTCTGCCCTCCTATGAAATCATTATTTTATTTAGTCAAGGAGACAAATTCATCCCAGGAAGCTTAACAAATGGGGTTTTCCTTTTTGAGGGTCTTCCAAAGCCCCCCCGGAACAGTCTTCCTGTCCACGTTGAAGGAAATAACTGCTGTCTGTCTGAAGAGCACACGTCCTACGTAATCTAGAGCCGGGCCTCAAAGGGGAGTGTTTTACAAGAAAAGCCCCTCAGTTAACTCAGTTATTTTATCAGGCTGTTGCCAGGCGTTTATACAGCCTTGCATCCTGATGACTGGGTGGGCCTGTCATTGTATGGATAGGCTCCACAGCCAGCAAGCCTGCTTTGATCGTCTCGTAAATAACCCTTTGGGCGGGTAACCTGCCTGTGCCCAGCACCGTGCGGGGAGCTGGGGTGCGATGGTCATGCGGTTAATAAACACAACGATGGTGGCTGGAGAGGAGAAGCAGAGGGAAGTGTTGGGCTGAAGCATGAGGGGAGGGTCAGGCGGGTTGGGCCTCTCGCAGGTGCTGACCAGGAGGTGGAGTAGTCAGCAGTCAGCTGGCCTGCAGTGAAAGGCGGGGGGGGGGGGGGGGGGGGGGGGCACTTCAGGACACGCTCACAGGCTTACATCACTGCCTCAGGCACAAAATGAAGCTGGTAGAGTCAGATCAGGAGAACCTTGTGGGCAAACTGGAGAGTCAGAATTTTGAGTTTAGTCCGACGCGGTGGAAGGAGGGGAGCGAGGTGTTCAGATTTGATTTTTTTAAAAGTTACTCTTGATTTAGTCATAATTTTTTGTTTCCCATGCTTTACTTCTTGGTATGATTTATACTTCCACAACTAATGACTCTCCGCAAAATTTCTGTCTTAAACCTAAAGCTATATTTTACACTGAATAACCACATTTAAACTCATCTTTTCCAGTATTTTTCATTCACACAGAAAATTCAACAAAAAACCGAGGGAGAATATTATTCTCTCGCATAGATTCAGTCACTGTGGAGAGAGATCTGTTTATTATCAGGGTTTATTCTCTCATTAGGTGATTGCTACCATTTGTTGTTTTGTCAAAATTTAACATTGTATGTGTGTGCTTAAAGCATTAAGTGTTTCTAATTTCAACAGATTAATCTACATACTTCTGGCTTTGCTGGTTTTACGGTGAGATAATCTATTTACTTGAATCTTTCTTCTTTTGGTAAGACCTTAATTAGATGGTCAGACAAATGTTTATCCAACACCTTCTAAAACTATAAGTTTTGCTTCTCAGTGTTTGAAGGCAGATCAGAATTTGGAGAAAACCCATGTGGTTGCTGTGTGTAGACTGTGCCAAGGTCGAGAGAGAGCTAGGAGGCCGGAGGGGGCCTGTAGCCTGGACCGAGGGGGTGGGGCTGGGGGGAGGGGTGGGTGCAGGTGCTCCTTGGAGGTGAGATTGACAGGACTTGCCAGTGGATGGGTGTCATGTCTAGCAGGAAGGCGACAGTGGTCATTTGCTCAGGGCAGCTGTCCTGCAGGGCAGGGGCACCAGGGTACTGAGAAGGGAGATCAAAAGATTGGTGGTGAACAGAACAAAGGGAGCTGCCTTTGTAGGAGGTATTTTCATTTCCTTTTGTTCACTCCCTAAATTCCCCCTCCTTTGAGTTATTTTTTCTGGATCTGACTGAAATCAGTCCTTGAGAGGCAGTGCCATCCCTCTCCCCGAAAGGTGCCAGATAAAGAGTGATACATTTAAAATGTTTGCGTCCACGCCTCATCCCTCACCTGCTGTGCTTCTTAACGTATTTCCTTCTGTTGACACAGTGCCAGCTCAGACGGAGGTCAGAATGCAATAGAGCAGATTGCAGTGTTCTTTCATGACTTAATTGACATCCTCGTCCCATTTTTCATGGTCACTGTTATTGGATTTGAGGGAGACTCTGGAGTCTTGATTTGATAAGGAAGACACCTGCGTGTCCCTGATTGAATTTGGCAGATGTTCTGGTCGCCTTGTGGAGGACTGAGGAAATACCCAAGTCTCATCCGCAATATGTTATCAAGCCATCTTTTACCTTGGAGGGATTCTGGTGATGGCCAAGCTCATCATGTGGATGTTGATTGTTTTAGCTTTCCTTTCAGTGAGAACATTTGTCTGCCCTTACATTCTAGGGCTGCTCCCATTTGGAAAGCTTTAAAACCTTTCTTCAGACTGATATGGAATGCTTTATTATAAGCATACCTCTGGGTAGAGTTTGAAAGCCGTGGACATCTTAACACCGACAACTACGGTTTGGAATCTTAATCCTGGCTGGTTCTGTACTGAATCCAACCCCCTTCTTCCTAGTCTTCTGAATAGATGGAGTCACACAGATCTGTTCTGGGTGGTAACCTCCCACTGCCCCCAGCACAGACCAACTCCTGGAAGATGAAGGTCAAATAGGTCACTGCCCATCAAGGCCTTCCCGGCTCTTAGTCTGGCTTTGATTCTCCATCTCACTTGCAGGTTAAAGGAGGGAAAAGATGTTTTTGGTCAGATCACCTTTGGGTCAAGCTGCCTGACGGAGGACAAATCATGGAACCTCTAGAAGTCTTCATTTCCTCACTTGTTATACTAGCACCTACAATTAGGTTGAGATGAGAAGTAATTAAACTCTTGATTGTAAAAGTCACAGGCACAATGCCTGGCACAGAGGTGTTGATAAATATTAGCTACTATTATTTTGAAAAACAGAGGACTGCCTTATTTAATTTTGCACTATTTGACCAGACCTACGCCTGTGCTTTGTGATGGTTTGTGTTTTACACAGATTTCTTTCTTTTTTTTTTTTTTTTATTTACTTACACAGATTTCTTAGAGAAAATAAACACGTAGGCTCTAAGTCACTGATTCATAGCTGATTTATGGTTCAGGACTTTGCCTTTTTACTACTAATCAGTGGATATAATAGTCTCTACTCTGGGGCTTTCCTGATTCTCAGAGGCTATAGATCTGGTGGTTGCTAAGCAGTCTTCTGGACAGAGGCCAGTCGCCCTAAAAAGCTGCGTAATAAAATATTTTGAGCTCGGTAAACAAAGGCATCACTCAGATATGATAAAGAATTTGAATCAAGACGAATCTTTTCTCTGGCCTGGGTCCACCGTTGACTTCCTCAGATTTATAGAAGCTCTCATTGGTGAGCACTTACCATAAGGCCGGCACAGTGTTAAGCAAAAGACGTGCTATTTAATCCTTGAAACAGCCCAGTGAGGTAGGCTGTCTTATTCTTATTCCCATTTTTATGGACGAGGAAATGGAGCTGCAGAGGGGTTAGGTTGCACAGCCTATAACTGGCAGGGCTGGGACCCAAACCCTGGTCTGCTCCGCTCTAGTGTCTATGTTCTGAAATACTATTACGGCTTGAAGGTGCAGGTGATGTTGGGTTTGAGAATATTCCTTTGGGAGCAAATATTGAATGGAGGGTCAACAGTGTGCAAGGTGATGTGAGAGGTCCACTAAAAAGGAACCTGCTTTACTTGTGTTCAACCGTGGGTTCTGCCCCAGCACTACACCAAGGCCATTCTTGTCAGGGAGTGGTCACGTCCACGGTGCTCAGTCCAGTGGCCCATCTCACTTGCAGGATCTGATGCAGCTGATTGGCCCCTCCTCCTTAAAACTTGTTCTTCTACATCTGGCTTCCCAGGCATGACACTCTTCCCATTCCCTTTGCTGGTCCTCCCACATCTTTCTTTTTTTTTTTTTCTTTAAACATCTTTATTGGAGTATAATTGCTTTACAGTGTTGTGTTAGTTTCTGCTGTATAACAAAGTGAATCAGTTATATGCATACGTATATCCCCATATCCCCTCCCTCTTATGTCTCCCTCCCACCTTCCTTATCCCACCCCTCTAGGTGGTCGCAAAGCACTGAGCTGATCTCCCTGTGCCATGAAGCTGCTTCCCACTAGCCATCTATTTTACAGTTGGTAGTGTATATATGTCCGTGCCACTCTCTCATTTCGTCCCAGCTTACCCTTCCCCCTCCCCATGTCCTCAAGTCCATTCTCTACGTCTGTCTTTATTCCTGTCCTGCCCCTAGGTTCATCAGAACCATTTTTTTCTTTAGATTCCATGTATATGTGTTAGCATATGGTATTTGTTTTTCTCTTTCTGACTTACTTCACTCTGTATGACAAACTCTAGGTCCATCCACCTCACTACAAATAACTCAATTTCATTTCTTTTTATGGCTAAGTAATATTCCATTGTATATATGTGTCACATCTTCTTTATCTATTCATCGGTCGATGGACACTTGTGTTGCTTCCACGTCCTGGCTATTGTAAATAGTGCTGCAATGAACATTGTGGTACGTGACTCTTTTTGAATTATGGTTTTCTCAGGTTATATGCCCAGTAGTGGGATTGCTGGGTCGTATGGTAGTTCTATTTTTAGTTTTTTTAAGGAACCTCCATACTGTTCTCCATACTGGATGTACCAATTTACATTCCCACCAGCAGTGCAAGAGGGATCCCTTTTCTCCACACCCTCTCCAGCATTTATTATTTGTATATTTTTTGATGATGGCTATTCTGACCCGTGTGAGGTGATACCTCATTTAGTTTTGATTTGCCTTTCTCTAATGATTAGTGATGTTGAGCATCTTTTCATGTGTTTGTTGGCAATCTGTATATCTTCTTTGGAGAAATGTCTATTTAGGTCTTCTGCCCATTTTTGAATTGGGTTGTTTGTTTTTTTGATATTGAGCTGCTTGTATATTTTGAAGATTAATCCTTTGTCAGTTGCTTCATTTGCAAATATTTTCTCCCACTCTGAGGGTTGTCTTTTCTTCTTGTTTATGGTTTCCTTTGCTGTGCAAAAGCTTTTAAGTTTCATTCGGTCCCATTTGTTTATTCTTGTTTTTATTTCCATTTCTCTAGGAGGTGGGTCAAAAAGGATCTTGCTGTGATTAATGTCATAGAGTGTTCTGCCTATGTTTTCCTCTAAGAGTTTTATAGTGTCTGGCCTTACATTTAGGTCTTTAATCCATTTTGAGTTTATTTTTGTGTATGGTGTTAGGAAGTGTTCTAATTCCATTATTTTACATGTAGCTGTCCAATTTTCCCAGCACCACTTATTGAAGAGGCTGTCTTTTCTTCATTGTATACTCTTGCCTCCTTTATCAAAGATAAGGTGACCATATGTGCGTGGGTTTATCTCAGGGCTTTCTATCCTGTTCCATTGATCTATATTTCTGTTTTTGTGCGAGTACCATACTGTCTTGATTACTGTAGCTTTGTAGTATAGTCTGAAGTCCAGGAGCCTGATTCCTCCAGCTCTATTTTTCTTTCTCAAAATTGCTTTGGCTATTCGGGGTCTTTTGTGTTTCCATACAAATTGAGAAATTTTTTGTTCTAGCTCTGTGAAAAATGCCATTGAGAGGTTGATAGGGATTGCACTGAATCTGTAGATTACTTTGGGTAGTAGAGTCATTTTCACAATATTGATTCTTCCACTCCAAGAACATGGTATATCTCTCCATCTGTTGGTATCATCTTTAATTTCTTTCATCAGTGTCTTATAGTTTTCGGCATACAGGTCTTTTGTCTCCCTAGGTAGGTTTATTCCTAGGTATTTTATTCTTTTTGTTGCAGTGGTAAAATGGGAGTGTTTCCTTAATTTATCTTTCACATTTTTCATCATTAGTGTATAGGAATGCAAGAGATTTCTGTGCATTAATTTTGTATCCTGCTACTTTACCAAATTCATTGATTAGCTCTAGTAGTTTTCTGGTAGCATCTTTAGGATTCTCTATGTATAGTATCATGTCATCTGCAAACAGTGACAGTTTTACTTCTTCTTTTCCAATTTGGATTCCTTTTATTTCTTTTTCTTCTCTGATTGCTGTGGCTAAAACTTCCAAAACTATGTTGAATAATAGTGGTGAGAGTGGGCAACCTTGTCTTGTTCCTGATCTTAGAGGAAATGGTTTCAGTTTTTCACCATTGAGAACAATGTTGGCTGTGGGTTTGTGATATATGGCCTTTATTATGTTGAGGTAGGTTCCCTTTATGCCTACTTTCTGGAGAGTTTTTATTATAAATGGGTGTTGGATTCTGTCAAAAGCTTTTTCTGCATCTGTTGAGATTATCATATGGTTTTTCTCCTTCAATTTGCTAATATGGTGTATCACATTGATTGATTTGCATATATTGAAGAATCCTTGCAATCCTGGGATAAAGTCCACTTGATCATAGTGTATGATCCTTTTAATGTGCTGTTGGATTCTGTTTGCTAGTATTTTGTTGAGGATTTTTGCATGTATGCTCATCAGTGATATTGGCCTGTAGTTTTCTTTTTTTGTGACATCTTTGTCTGGTTTTGGTATGAGGGTGATGGTGGCCTCGTAGAATGAGTTTGGGGGTGTTCCTCCCTCTGCTATATTTTGGAAGAGTTTGAGAAGGATAGGTGTTAGCTCTTCTCTAAATGTTTGATAGAATTCACCTGTGAAGCCATCTGGTCCTGAACTTTTGTTTGTTGGAAGATTTTTAATCACAGTTTCAATTTCAGTGCTTGTGATTGGTCCATTTATATTTTCTATTTCTTCCTGGTTCAGTCTTGGAAGGTTGTCCTTTTCTAAGAATTTGTCCATTTCTTCCAGGTTGTCCATTTTATTGGCATATAGTTGCTTGTAGTAATCTCTCATGACCCTGTGTATTTCTGCAGGGTCAGTTCTTACTTCTCCTTTTTCATTTCTAATTCTGTTGATTTGAGTCTTCTCCCTCTTTTTCTTGATGAGCCTGGCTAATGGTTTATCAATTTTGTTTATCTTCTCAAAGAACCAGCTTTTCGTTTTATACATCTTTGCTATTGTTTCTTTCATTTCTTTTTCATTTATTTCTGATCTGATCTTTTATGATTTCTTTCCTTCTGCTAACTTTGGGTTTTTTCTGTTCTTCTTTCTCTAATTGCTTTAGGTGTAAGGTTAGGTTGTTTGAGATTTTTCTTGTTCCTTGAGGTAGGATTGTTTCTATAAACTTCCCTCTTAGAACTGCTTTTCCTGCATCCCATAGGTTTTGGGTTGTTGTGTTTTCCTTGTCATTTATTTCTAGGTATTTTCTGATTTCCTCTTTGATTTCTTCAGTGATCTCTTGGTTATTTAGTAGCACATTGTTTAACCTCCATGTGTTTGTATTTTTTATAGTTTTTTCCTGTAATTGATATCTAGTCTCATAGCGTTGTGCTTGGAAAAGATACTTGATACAATTTCAGTTTTCTTAAATTTACCAAGAATTGATTTGTGATCCAAGATATGGCCTATCCTGGAGAGTATTCCATGAGCGCTTGAGAAGAAAGTATATTCTGTTGTTTTTGGATGGAATGTCCTATAAATATCAATTAAATCCATCTTGCTTAGTGTCATTTAAAGCTTGTGTTTCCTTATTTATTTTCATGTTGGATGATGTGTCCATTGGTGAAAGTGGGGTGTTAAAGTCCCCTACTATTATTGTGTTACTATCGATTTCCCTTTTTATGGCTGTTAGCATTTGCCTTATATATTGAGGTGCTCCTATGTTGGGTGCATTAATATTTACAATTGTTGTATTTTCTTCTTGGATTGATCCCTTGATGATTATGTAGTGTCCTTCTTTGTCTCTTGTAATAGTCTTTATTTTAAAGTCCATTTTGTCTGATATGAGAATTGCTACTCCAGCTTTCTTTTGATTTCCATTTGCATGGGATATCTTTTTCCATCCCCTCACTTTCAGTCTGTATGTGTCCCTAGGTCTGAAGTGGGTCTCTTGTAGACAGCATATGTATGGGTCTTGTTTTTGTATCCATTCAGCCAGTCTGTGTCTTTTGGTTGGAGCATTTAATCCATTCACATTTAAGGTAATTATCGATATGTATGTTCCTATTACCATTTTCTTAATTCTTTTGGGTTTGTTTTTGTAGGTCTTTTCCTTCTCTTGTGTTTCCTGCCTAGAGAAGTTCCTTTAGCATTTGTTGTAAAGCTGGTTTGGTGGTGCTGAATTCCCTTTACTTTTGCGTATCTGTAAGGCTTTTAATTTCTCCGTTGAATCTGAATGAGATCCTTGCTGGGTAGAGTAATCTTGGTTGTAGGTTTTTCCCTTTCATCACTTTAAATATGTCCTGCCACACCCTTCAGGCTTGCAGAGTTTCTGCTGAAAGATCAGCTGTTAACCTTATGGGGATTCCCTTGTATGTTATTTGTTGCTTTTCTCTTGCTGCTTTTTTTTTTTAAATTAATTAATTAATTTATTTTTGGCTGTGTTGGGTCTTCGTTTCTGTGTGAGGGCTTTCTCTAGTTGCGGCAAGTGGGTGCCACTCTTCATCGTGGTGCACGGGCCTCTCACTGTCGCGGCCTCTCTTGTTGCGGAGCACAGGCTCCAGATGCGCAGGCTTAGTAGTTGTGGCTCACGGGGCTAGTTGCTCCGCGGCATATGGGATCTTCCCAGACCAGGGCTTGAACCCGTGTCCCCTGCATTGGCAGGCAGATTGTTAACCACTGCGCCACCAGGGAAGCCCTCTCTTGCTGCTTTTAATATATTTTCTTTGTATTTAATTTTTGATAGTTTGATTAATATGTGTCTCGGCATGTTTCTCTTTGGGTTTATCCTGTATGGTACTCTCTGTGCTTCCTGGACTTGATTGACTATTTCCTTTCCCATGTTAGGGAAGTTTTCGACTATAATCTCTTCAAATATTTTCTCAGATCCTTTCTTTTTCTCTTCTTCTTCTGGGACCCCTATACTTCGAATGTTGGTGCGTTTAATGTTGTCTCAGAGGTTTCTGAGACTGTCCTCAATTCTTTTCATTCTTTTTTCTTTATTCTGCTCCCTGGCATTTATTTCCACCATTTTATCTTCCAGCTCATTTATCCATTCTTCTGCCTCAGTTTTTCTGTTATTGATTCCTTCTAGAATATTTTTAATTTCAGTAATTGTGTTGTTCATCACTGTTTGTTTGCTCTTTAGTTCTTCTAGATCCTTGTTAAATGTTTCTTGTATTTTCTCCATTCTGTTTCCGAGATTTTGGATCATCTTTACTATCATTACTCTGAATTCTTTTTCAGGTAGATTGCCTATTTCATCTTCATTTATTTGGTCCTGTAGGTTTTTACCTTGCTCCTTTGTCTGTAACAAATTTTTTTGTCATTTCATTTTGTTGTTTTTTTTTTTTTGATGGAGGATGCTGTATTCCTGTCTTACTGGTTGTTTGGCTTGAGACGCTCAGCACTGGAGTTTGCAGAGAGTTGGATAGAGCTGGGTCTTGGTGCTGAGATGAGGACCTCTGGGAGGCCTCACTCTGATTGATATTCCCTTGGGTCTGAGGTTCTCTGTTAGTCCAGCAGTTTGGACTCGGAAGTTCCCACCACAGGAGCTCGGGCCTGACCTCCGGCCTGGGAACCAAGATCCCGCAAGCTTTGTGGTGCAATTAAAAAAAAAAAAAAAAGAAAAGAAAAAAAGGAGCAGTACAATACCAAAGAATAAAAAAACCAAATAAAATTAGACAGATAGAAAATATATTAGGAAAAATAAAACTATATTTGAAAGAACTGCAACAAGGTAAAATAAAACCACAATAGAAAAAAGAAAAAAGAAAGGGTGGGGGGAGGGAACAAGCCAAAAGGAGAGATCACTAACAAAGTAAAAAGAATAAAATAAAATTAGAAAAATAAAAGATTTATTAGGAAAAATAAAAATATAAAAGAATCAACAACAATGAATCAACAAGGGAAAACAGGACCCCAATCCAGAAAAGGAAAAAAGAAAAGAAAAAGCCTTGGCCATGGTGGAGTTTAGGCAGGGCAGAGTTTAGGGTGGGGTGGGACCTAGGCAGGTGGGGAGGTGACGTTTGAATATGGGGCGGGGCCTAGGCGGGGTGACGTTCAAGCGTGGGGTGGGGCCTCTGCTTAGGACCTGCGCAGAAGGGAAGAGGCAGCATGTGGAAAGGAGGGCCTCCCGAGTGTGGAGTTCTGGAGCTTGGAGGCAGGGCCTCGAGGAGGGTGTGTGGGTGTGGTTTAGGCCCAGCTCAGGGTCTCCGAGTGTAGAGGTGGGGCCCTGGGGGGGGTGTAGGGGCGGGGCTTGGGCTCTGTGCAGCAGGAGGGAGGCTCCGAGGGCAGAGGATTAGGCCCGGAAGCCCAAGAGGCTTCTCGGTGCCTAAGTGGACAGGGAAAGTGCTGGCCCCGTTCCCTTCGCGCCCCTCCCCCACCATCTCCCCCAGGGTCTCCTCTGTCCCCGCTGGACCCCTAACTGTGGGTGGGTCCCACTGGGTGTAGGAACTCATCCCCTCCCCCAGCCACCCCTCAGGGGTGCCAGTCCCCGAGGTCCAGCCTTTACTTTTACCCCCTCTTCCCTCCCTCCCACTCCCTCAGGACCCTCGTGGCTGGAGGGGGCCTCAGTGGGCAGAGGATCAGGCCCCAGATCTCAGCAGGTTCCTGAGGGCCCAAGTGGGCAGGGGAAACCTGGCCATCTCCCTTTTGATCCTCTCCCCTCCCAGTGGTTCCCCAGTTTCCCCCTTTGGGCGTGGGACCCCTTCCCCTCCCCCAGCCGCCCGTCAGGGACGCCAGTCCCATCCTGCCTCCACTTCTCCTCCCCCTTCAGTCCCCCCACGCCCCATGTCCTACCCGGTCTTTGGGGGTTCCTCCCGTGTCCTTAGGTGTCCGTGGTCCCCCACCGGTGCCTGGTAGGTGCCCTAGTTGTGAGGAGATGCGAATTCCGCTTCTTCCTAGTATGCCATCTTTACTCCCTGCCTTGTTATTTTTGTTGTGAGGATTTCCACATCTGAAGAATCAGCAAATTCTCCCAGACTTTATGGTCTGGATTTCTTCAGGGAAGACCTTCCAAACACCCTCCCACGTCTTTCTAATTTCTACACATTAGAGGTCTCAAGGATTAGCCCTCAGACCTTTTCTCTTTTCTTTCTACATTCCATCTCTTGGGGGTTCTTATTTGGTTTCATAGCTTAAAATGTCATCTATACACTTGTGAATCCCAAATTTATGTCTCTAGCCTGGACCTGTCCATCAAACTTCATCTTTACATATCCAACAGCATCCTCTATATTTCCACTTAGATACCTAGAATGCAGCTGAGCCTCAGTACGTCCAGAACCAAGCTCTGACCTGTAGCTCCATCCCTCCCCCAACTGCTCTTCCAACCCATCTTGCTCATCTCAGAAATGGCAGCCCCATCCTAATGGTTCCTCAAGTCAGAAACCTTGGAGCCGTCCTCTCCTTGCATCCTGTATTCCAGCGGTCAGCAAATCCCATTGGCTCTACCTTCAAAGTATACCCAGAGTCTGACCACCTCTACCGTGATCTGTATCACCTACTTCTCTTGCCTGGATTATTTTAGCTCTACCTGTTCTCCTTGCTTCCTCTTTTGCCTCCTACCCCTTTATTCTCAACACAGGAGCTAGAGTGATCCTGTTACTGTAAGTCAAATCATGTGTATTTCTTTGCTCTGATCTACAGGGTCTGCATGATCTGACCCTCACCCCCACCCCGTTACCTCTCTGATCTTCCCCTTCTTTTCCCTTCACTGACTCTTCTCCCCACACTGGCCTGCTCTTCTCCTGAACAAGCCATGTGTGTTTCCTCTCCAGGGCTTTGCAACTTGCTGTTCCTCTGCCTGGAACATTCTTCCCCTGGACACCTGCATGTTTTACTCCCTCACCTCTTTCAACACTTTACTCACAGTGAACCTTCCACAGTCAACATTTTTGGTATTGCAATACCTCAACCCCTCCTATATCCCTTTCTTGCTCTAATTTTCCTTATAGTACTTATCTCCATTTAACATTATTTTGCATACCTAAATAAGTTTCAAGAGGACAAGGATTTTGTCTAGTTTGTTTCCTACTCTATTCCTAGTACCTAGAACAATGCCTTGCATATAGTAGGCACTCAATAAATATCTGTGGAATGAATTTATCTGCCAAATGTTTACTTATGGTCACTATGCACAAAGAACGGTGCTTAGAATTGGGAGGGACACAAAAATAAATTAGAATGTATAATGCTCTCAGAGTGTTCTCAATAGCACGACAGAAAAGACATGTGCATAACACCTATTTTTAGAATCATTATTTAAGTGCCATCCCAATATGAGGCTTTAAAAGAGAGCGATCTTACCCTGCCATCTGTTCTACAAGGAAGTGGTTTCAGGCACCAGAGTGGTGTTAAGCTGGGAATGAGGTGTAGATGGGGATGGAAGAGCGTTCCAAGTGTGGACGCCCATGTACGTGGAGGCGGGAGCTTTCAGACTCGATGTGCAGAATGAGTCACTTGGTTTGCAGTTCCATTTTGTCTGTTTCTAAGCTTCCTGTAGGAGATCGGCCCTGGAATATTCTGAGTGCTTGGTTCCCTTTCTGCATGTCTCCTTTCTTAATCTCTTGTTTAACTGCAAAGTAAAAATCATTTGTGTAGGCTGCCACTGGACCACAGGTAGGGGCCAGGCCTTGATTCATGGAGAGAAAAGCTTGGAAGTTATCAAGTCCTCTGTTTCCCAAGCTTGCTGCTTATCAGAGTCATCAGTGGAGTTTTCTAAAGCCACTCCAGGCCTACTTCATCTGCAACTCCAGAGAAAGGGCCCAAGAATCAACATTGAAAAACAAAAGGAGACTACAGTCTGGAGGAGGGATGGCGCCCTCCATCAGCCTCTGCTGGGTCTTTCAGGTCTGGAATGGCCTTCCAGTGCAGCCCATTCTGGTTTTGAACAGCTGGGCTTGAGAATAGCTCATTCCCCGTTTCCTTCAACTGTCGTTCCTATGATGTGGCTCCTGACATCACTGTCCTAAGCCTCCTTACCCTGCCTCTCATCCAGTTCTCTGGCAGACATTCATTGAATGCCTGATGTGGGCATGGTTTTCTTAGCTCTTTTTCCCCCAAATCCCTCTTCCATTTCCATTACCCTTCTCTTATCCCAAGAAATGGTTACTCAACCGATCTGTAACCCTTCTGAGGATTCGGACACAGCTCGAGCCAAGATTTATCTTTGTATTGCACACCTCTGTTTGTTTTCTTTTTAAAGAATGTGCACAGAAGGATACAGTCAACAGGACTTTTAAGTGGTGTGTGTAACTTAGTGATGAGAACCAAATAATGTCCCACCATAATTTACATGTCAATTACAAATCATTCTTTTTCCATTAATTAAAGGAAGAACTCTCCAGTTGTCTACCAAGTAACAGTTTATTATCCTAGGATGGTTTTTTAAATGTTATTTTGAAGTGATGAAAAAACTTCTTATTTAAAATATTTTACTTCATATTGAGTTACATCGGCCTCTCCTCATTCTGACATTACTAACCCTTTTACTTAGTAAGAGGCTGGCTACTCTTGCTTCATTTCACCTTTAGCGCCAACAGTTCTGGCATTTGTTAACTTGATTAAATGCCTGCCTTGGCCGACTACAAAATGTAAAAGATGCTCTTATAATTTGTTCCATAATTTAAAACCCTGTTTCATTTATTTGAACTCCTTGGCAGTAGATGTTTTCTATTCTATAACATCTCAGTGAGTCAAGGGGAAATCCTCTTAAGTACTGATGCTTATTGAATTTAATTATTGATATGGAATTTAAAGGTGAGATTGAGCCAGTTCATAAATATAACAATTGATCCAAGAGGGTCTCTGTCTGGGTTGAATCAATCAACAAAGGCAAGAATTATAAAAAGAATGTATGCCCACTTTCTCTTTGGACTATCTTTACTTACATACCTAGAGCAGTTACTACTTACAGCCTCTCTTATATAACCTGCATGATTATCTTATCTCCAATTCTGGGTCAATTTCAAGAGGAAATTAAGTACCCATGCGATTATATGGCTTCTTCATTCTTAACTTGAATAGTCTAGAAAGTGTGTTTAATGGTAAAGCTTTAGGCCTAAGCATTTTATTTGGTAGAGGGTTTCATTTATTCACTCAATAAAAATTTCACTGTTGCGGGTACGTGGGTTGGATACCATGTTATACATGAGGGTTACTAAAATAAACGAAGCACAGCCCCCGCCCTCCTGGAGCTCTGAGTTTGCTGGTGGAGACAGCAGATATACATCCTGATGAGTTTTAATGTGCTAGTGACCATGATGAGATTTAATGTGCCAATGACTGCAGAGTGTGGGCGGCTGGAGACTCCCGGTGCTAACACAGTGTCCGGGTGTGGGCAGTGGTTGCCCTAAATGGCTTGCACCCCATCTCCTGATGCTCACTGGATACCGAGGGGAGAAGGCCCGAGACCCTTTGGCCTGGTCACTGTCTGGGCAGAAGAACCTGTGTCAGTGAGGGAGAAACGGGATTCTCCTGTCCTGTGTCATAGACTCTGACTATAGTCCTAGTAGAACCCTCCCTTTCCAAGTAGGAATAACAACAGGGTTTTCAGAAGGGAATCATCACAATATACTGTCGTTATGCCTGCTGAGTACTAGCTGGGCTGCTTCAAACAGCCTAGAGGCTGGCGAAGATTTATGGTCATGGGGCAACTGGGCCATCATAAATCTTCAACCCTGCTCGCCTTTGTAACAGGGGAGTTAGCTTGTTGGTGCAAAGGCCCATCGGGACTCAGACTAAATCATTCAGGCAGTCACTTACAGATAATTACGGAGTGCCCACTAGGTGTGAGGCCTTCTGTTCCCCCATTTATGTCAATATTTAGCAGAGTAGGAGCAAGGCATCGGATTCTTGAATCTAATTTCTGTTCTAAGGACTTTTTTTTTTTTTTAAATGTTTAGATTTTATTTTCCATTTCCACTTTTTTACAAACATAGTGGTGAACATATTTTTAGATAAGTCTCTAGGAACATGGGCAAGCATTCTTTTTAAAAATTTAGAATAAACATAAAAATCAGATCAAAAAAATGGTTTTCTGTTGCAGTTGAGAATACAATCCAAGGCCTTTAACATGTATGACAAAGCCCAAACATCTAGTGTGTACCTCCTTTCCAATCCTGAGGCAATTGTCCTCTGGCTTGTTTGGTTCCAACTATACTGGCTGTTCATTAATTCTGAAAATATTCCACAGTTTTTGTATTTTTCCCATGTGGTTCCCACCCCCTGGAAAGCTCTTACCCAACTCTTATTCCTGTTAACTCTGATTTTACCACTGTCTCATTTATATGCTCAATCCTTAGAAATGTGGTCTGTATTCCAGTGACCCCACTTCCCCTAATGAAACCAGGCCTGCTTATTATTATAAATAAATCTTTTATAATATTTTTCATTTAAGCCCTTATAACAATTTGTGAGATTACTTAAGATCAGCTCTCTACCCCAGCCACCTCACCCTATAATCTGTAAATTCTATGAGGATGAGGACTATTTTATACATAGAGTAGTGACTCAATAAGGTTATTTTTTTGAAAGTCCAATGTTGAACCTGTAGAGACTTGGGGGTACTTTAGTACTCTGCAGTCCCCAAACAGACAACTTGCTTTTTTTAAAAAAAATTAATTATTTTTTGACTGTTTGGTCTTCGTTGCTGCGTGTGGGCTCTCTCTGGTTGTGGCGAGCAAGGGCTACTCTGCTTTGTGGTGCACGGGCTTCTCATTGAGGTGGCTTCTCTTGTTGTGGAGCATGGGCTCTAGGCACGTGGGCTCAGTAGTTGTGGTTCGCGGGCTCTAGAGTGCAGGCTCAGTAGTTGTGGTGCGCAGGCTTAGTTGCTCTGCGGCATGTGGGATCTTCCCGGACCAGGGGTTGAACCCGTGTCCCCTGCATTGGCAGGCGGATTCTTAACTACTGCACCGCCAGGGAAGCCCGACAACTTGCTTTTTATGATGGCTTCTGCATTATAGGGTGTATGTGGGTTAGGTTGCTTTGTTTTGTCTGTTTTGTTTTGGAAAAGAGCTCAGATGAACAAAATTGAGTTGATGACATTTCAAAATTCATGGTACACTGTCATCAGCAGTCTGTGTACAGCCCTTTATTTTAGCATTTTTACTCTTTTATTCCTTATCCCCAAGCTCAAACCCCAGTAGTTACCCACACCCGTGTTTTGAGAATGCTTTCTTTCCACCTTCCATGGTTATTTATATCTTACATTTTCATGAAGCTTAATCTGTTAATTGTTCCCTTAATCACTTGTGTTTTCATGCACCTGTTTTAAAAATTTTTCTAATCTTAAGATCACAAATATGTTCACCTACATTTTCTTGTAGGAGTTTTTATATTTGTTTCTTTCACATTTATTTTTTTTTAAAAAAATTGGTAAGGTGGTTTTGAGTGTATCATCTTCAATCCAAATTGTTCTCTGCTCAGGACAAAATAAATAAAGCTTTGGGGAAAGATCTGACCATTCAGCACCTTTCTGGGAATAAAAACGTAGTAAATGCAAGAAATTTGCCCCCCTTGTTATTTGTCACCACTTTTTTCCTTTGAAAAATAAATCTGTAGTTCAATCCATTCATTTGTTAAAAATGAAAAAGCATGGCACCCCTGCTCTTGTTCCATCTGCCAATATTTGTGATCTCAAATGAGTGTCTGTTCCATTAGCAAAAGTCACAGATGGAGGTGAGGTGACAACCTGCTGCCTCACTAGTTGAAGCTTACTTTGTGACTGAATCAGAATAACAGAATTGGAGTTTTTGGGATTACTGGAATTGTATGTGACTTGCCCAGGGTCTGAGTCACAAAGCTGTTATTGTAAAGGGGAAGCTCTATCATAATCAGGGCTGACAGCATTTATGGAAGACAGATGAGAATTCCCAGGTTTCAGGAAGGCCTGGACGTCCTCCCCTCCCCTCCCCGTGGTGCCACATAAACCTAGTAACCTTCCATTCACCACTGACTAAGCCTTGAACTTCTGCTTGCTTCACCCCTTTAGTTCCCAGACACGTAGCCTGGGGGAACGATTCAAACTCTGTCCTCGAAGGACAGCCGGGGGTTACGAGGATTATCAGCCGAACTTGCCTTCCTCCGGCCACGTACAAGTGGAGGATGGGGGAGTATTTCTGTGGGAGAGAGAAAGTCAGGAGAGGAGCCCAGGGTGAGACCTCAGCCCCACCTGAGAACTTAAACTGGACCCGCTGCAGGTTCAGTTCAGGTGAAGACTGCTTTCCATTACCTGTCGTTTGTCTAGGAGGTTCCACTGTGGACCTCCTCTCACCAACACCCGCTCCCAGAAGCTGCTCCAGCAGACCTGTGGCTCTGGAGGGCGCTTGGCTTGCATGTATAAGGCACCAAGTGTTTGAATTGAATTTGATGTTGACCCCATCCCTGGGATCTGTGAAGTGAGGGAGAAGGGGGCCGGTGGCCCAAAAGTTAAAGGGCTGCTTTGTAGGTTGGCAGATTGCTGAATTCCAGGCTGTTATGGGATGTCTGGTGGTAGGTATCGCTTTCCAGCGTGGAAGCAATCTGCCTGTGACATCTGTCCCCTGACTGCCACGGTCGACGCGGAGGAGGCCCTGGGTTAGGCCCTGCTCTGGCTGGGCTGTTGTCAGATGGCCTCCGTCCCCCGTGGGAGGAGGGCAGCTCCTTGGTGAGGGCTGGTGGATGGCTCAGGTCCCCTGCCGCACCTCCCTTTATCCTGGGCATTTTCCTGTGTTTAAGACCTGCACAATTACAAAAACTATGGAAGATGGCTTTTTGGGGACTCATTTCCAAAACAGAGGCCCTGGCAGGAGTTGGGAAACACTCAGGTGATCGCAGCAGTGCCATCTGTTTGCAGAGGGTCCTGAGCAGCAGCAGAGCAGTGGTGGCCTTGGGCCTGGAGAGAAGCTCCCGGGCCCCTGATTTGGTCGCGACAGGGCGGCCGGCTCCCGCTCACTTAGCTGAGCTGTGCTGCCGCGGCCAAGCAGCAGCGTGCCTTTGGGTAGCGGCCACCTGCCTCCGTCAGCATCCTCTGTGCACAGGTGTGGGCCTCCTGTCTTGTTCATGGTCTAGTCCTCAGCACCCAGCCCCTGCCCAGCCCCTGGTAGGCAGCCAGTGTAGAATGAAGGTTTTTAAAGGGCTGTGGAAATCAGCCACCACGGACAAGGAATGGCTTTTCCTTTTTTGTTGGCACTATCTTAGAAGACACTCAGAACCTCCTGAAGCAGTGGTTTGCAAGCTGTAATTGGCCTCAGTTCCCCTGGGCTCCGGTTACCTGTGGGGTTTCTGAGTTCCTCCCTACACGTTAGGGTCCAGATGACCCTGAGGGGGGTGCCCAGGAATCTGCGTCTCCACAAGGGGCTTCGGGGGCAGGTATTCTATGCATCATGACTTGAGAAAGAGACCTTCAAGCGTCTAGCTGAGAAGTGCTCTGGAAAAATCTCTCCAAGTGGGGAATCAACAGTTGGAGAAGGGAGCTCTTGCCCGTTCCCCCTGCTTTCATCGTGCACCTGGGGTTTCCCAACCTCTGATTTCTTTTGCCATCCCACATTGAGTCTCCGAGGCACACTTTACAATTCTCTTCAAGTACACTTTAAATCTTCAGTGGCATGGTTGCAACCAGTTGACATTTTAAAAATTGAGTACTTTAGTAGGAGAACAATAATAAACAATTACCGGACATACATTTTAAAACCACGTAAGTTTCCAAATACCAGATCTTAAACTCGATTTTAGCCCCAGGAGACTTGGCGATACATCACAACCATCCCTCCTGCTGTCAGGGTCCTAATTACTTGCTTCTACAGAACAGTTGAGGTTTTTTTTTTCTCGGTAACCTTGAACCCTTCTCTACCCAAGTCTCCAGACTTAGGCTTATCCTCTGCACCCTAAGGAAATCCATCCAGTTCCAGCTTCCAGCCTGGGGAGCACTCCTTTCTCCCTGCTGAGTGGAGGGTAGTGGGGACTGGCCCAGCCCTTGGCTCCTGCCCTTTGGACAGTCCCCTCAGGTGCAGATGTAACAGGCTTCAGAGAACAGCAATGTCTAAATCAAAAAACCTCCATAGGATTTGTAACAGGTGAGGCCCAGGCCTCCAGCTGGCGGTTTAGCATGTTCTCTGGAAATGGTTAGTCATTCCCAGACTTGCCCTGAAACGCTGAGTCCGTTCGCTTCTATCTCACAAAGGGTGTGGTCCATGGAAATTTAGAGTTGCTTCCAGATTGCCGCGGGTGCCCCGGCTGCTTCTGAGGTGCTGAGTACCTGGAGGGCTTCCTGGCTGCCGGCCCCCCCACCACTGACAGGGCTCCGCCATCCTCCCTCGCTGCTCCAGAAGTCACGGAAATCAAAGGGAGAGGGCTTTTCCCCAACCTCATCCTGAAAGACGTAGAGCATGCATGTTGGCTCAGGTTGTCCGGGTTTGAAACTAAACCTATCAGCCCCATTGGTCAAGACCCTGACACACTCCATCTGTAAAATAGAGATGATAATAATACCCACCTCTGGGAATTGTTCACTCTTTAACTCAAAAAATGATTATCAAGGGCTTACTGTGCGCCAGGCCCTGTGCAAGGCGCTGCTCTATGGACTTGGAGTTTAGGGAGGGAGACCAACAGATGTAAATTTTATCTATTGGTAAGTGCACAAAGGAGAGATGCATGGTGTTAGGAAAGCACTTTTCAGGGGTGGGGAGGGGGACCTCATTACAAGGGAGACCAAGGAAGTAATTGCTGAGCTAATGAGTGTTGCATACCACATATGCACGCAGCACGTGCAAAGGCCCTGTGGAGGCCTAAGTGAGGAGTGCGAGGAGGAATTAAATGAGGCTGGAGAGGAGGCCAGGGGCCCGGCATCCAGAGCCTGGTAGACTGTGTTAAGAATTTGGGTTTTAAGAACGATGGGAAACCGCTAAAGGTTCTCAGCAGGGCAATGACAGATTTGTGTTCTCAAAGTTGGAAACTATATGGAGGGGGAATGAGAGTGGATGTGTGGAGGCCATTAAGAGAGTCCTGGAATAATTTAGGCAAGAGATGATTTAGCTTAGACTTGGGAGGTGGTAAAAGTGCAGGTTCAGGAGACAGTTAAGCTATGGAATTGATAGACTTGGTGATGATTTGATGGTGGGGACAGAGGGAGATGAGGGGTCAGGGGGCAAGGTATCCTTGAATAGTCACATTGCCTACACAGAGTAAGCCCTCATTAAATGTAAATTATTATGCTAATTGTAAAGCAGCTCTCCCTTTTGTCTGCTGAGTTGTCTCCGAAGCTCTCATTAAATGACTTTTAAGGGGGAACGACAGGGCTGGCCTGTCTCCCCGAGACTAGTGTTTGACCAATGGCAGTTGGGCGCATGTACCCTCTGACACCGATGTGGCCCTTTCAACATGGAGTCGAACCCTCCACTCAGGCCGAGCAGGCTGCTTTCAGTCTCCCCCAGGGTCCTCATCCTGGTCCGCGGTGGAGCTTAGAGCCTGGATGCACCTAAGTTGGCTGAATGTCATAGTTTGACTCACACTTGGGACCTTTTACACCTCCGTATACTGTAACAAGGATTCACGTGGCCATTAACGGGAGGGTCAGCCTCTCACATTGCTATGTGTTGTCACCACCAAACAGTAGTCTTTCCCTCTCTTTTTTAATCAATAGGCTTTATTTTTAGAACAGCTTTACATTAATAGAAAAACAGCGGAAAGTGCAGAACTCCCATACACCCCTCACAGTCCCCGCCCCTCCCTCTGTTTCCCCTGTGATTAACAACTGCTGTCTAGTCTGGTATATTTGTTAAGCTGATGAGCCAATATTGTTACGTTATTATTAACTGAAGTCCATAGTTTACATTAGGGTTCACTCTGTGTGTTGCACATTCTGTGGGATTTGACAGTAATGACATGGATCCACCATGACGGTTTCATACAGAATGATTTCACTGCTCTAAAAATGCCCTGTGCTCCACCCATTCAACCCTCCTTTCCTGTGAGCCTTTGACATCCACTGATCTTTTTACTGTCTCCATGGTTTTGCCTTTTCTAGAATGTCGTACAGTATGACATACATATACAGTAGGTAGTCCTTTCAGATAGGCTTCTTTCATTTAGTGATATGCATGAAGGTTCCTCCACGTCTTCTCGTGATTTGATATCTCCTTTCACCAAGTCTTTCGAATTCCATCTGCACCGTGGCTACTGGTCTGCACCTGGAAGTCTCCATGTGGAAATCACAATTTCTTTTTGGTGCCTGGTGTCTCTTCCAAGTGGCATTTCCACATCATCTTCTCAGTATTGCTCTTCTCCGCACCTGTCAGTCCTGAAGACATTTGGCTGATTTAGGAGCCTTCCCAAGATAGGAGCTGGAAAATGACTGGATTCAGTGTTCTGTGTTCAGGAAATCTGATACCACAGTGACTCCGTAGTCCCATCGGAATGATTCAGTGAAAGTTTTGGTAGCTGGGAGTACTGCCTTCTCTAAGAATTGGGCTGTACCAGACGTTGAGTTATTATTGCCTTTGTGACACCCTGGGGGTAAGTTGAGGGTTTCCAGCCTAAAAAGTTTTGCTTGGTCCCTAAGCAGTTCTACTGCAAAGGTGAGTGTATACCATCTTCTATCAGAAGACATTCCTGGCCAGATCACTGAATGGATGGGAAGCGGGTCATAGCCAAGTGTGACTTCTTAGAGACAGGCTGCACGGTCATTGCCTCTTGCTCTCCTTGGACGACACCAGCCCTGACCTTTGGCACACTACTTTATTCTTCCCCAGTGTCCTCATTCGTTGCTGCAGTCCAGGACCAATTGGAGATCATTGCTGAGTTGCCTTGTTCGTATTATGTTTTGGAGCTGCCCACTCCCTCCTGTCTTTTCATGGTGTCCTAATGTCTGTGTCCTCCATGCCCTCGGTACCCACTTGGGAGCTTACGTGGGGTGTTCCTCATGATGTAGGTGCTGCCATGGAGATCAGAGGGTCAGAGGCCAGGCACCGCTGTCAGGCAGCCCAGGGGGCATGGGGATGGTGGTTGTCCATCTGCTGTAGCTAGAGCCTTTAGGATGTCCCGTCCTCACTGTCCTCAGGTGTGCCGTGGCTAAGAAGGTTGTCCCTGCCATCCTTATGATCTGCCTTAGCCATCCCTTATTTTCAAATACCTTATTAGGAACAACCTCCCAGTTTTCTTGTCACTTGGACATTGTTAGCAACCAGTTGTGCATCTTTAATGTTCAGATGCAGAAATGCAGAACCAAGTGTTATCGTTTCCAGAAAGCTCTGCATCTGGGTATTTTTGCTTACATTTTCTTTTTCTTTTTTTTCTCCTCTTAATCCTTATGTTTTTGAACAAGTTGTCAATGTGCTAGGTCTTTACTTACCATTTTCAGGCATCAGGAATGAAAGAGTTCTTGGAAGAGACATTTACATTGAACTTTATTTATTTATTTTTAAAGAGGAATGAAGTGATCAAAAGTGCCCAGTCAACTGAGCACCTTCGGAGGTCATGTTACCATTTGCTAGTTTGCACCACCTGGCCAGGCACCTTCAGGCCAGCTTCTTATCCAGCCCTGAGAATTACAGGTGTGGGAGATAGGGTTAGAGGGGAGTTATCTTGCCCCGCTCACGCCAGTTGTAAGGGGCAGGGACAGAATTTAAACTTGGGCCTGTCTTGCTCCAAACTCCGCGCACTGGGCCCACCACTACGTGTCCCCTGCCGGAGGGGTGTCATATGTGCTGAGAAGCAGAGCCGCCTGAGGCCTGTGTGGGAACATGCAGGTTCTGACCCAGATCTCCCTGGTGTCCTTTTATCACAGAAGGATGTCGCCTCATGAGCTACTGGGACCAAGGATGGGACATATAACCCTTTCTGCCCTGACTCTGAGTCCTTTTTTAAAAACCGTGTTTGGAGAGTTACGATTATCTCTCCAGAGACAATCATTTGTTCAAACGAATTGCTATATGTTTTAGGAAGGACAGAGATTTGGGGGTGGAGGAGGCCCACCCCAGCTGCCGTGTGGAGGGGAAGCAGCGTGCGTGGAGGGCAGGGAAGGAAACCGGGGTGCAGCCTGGGGAGAGCCCCTCAGCTGGCTCCACGCTTTCCCAGGCAGCATCTAGGTCGTCTCCCCTAACACTCGGCCTGGGCACCCTCGCCAGGTGCCCTCCCTCACTGCCAACGGCTCACACCCACCATCGCACCCACCCGAGCTCAGCAGGGGACCTTGATGCCCACTCCTCGCAAAACGCTCCGGCTCAGCCCGCCTTGTTAACCGGTGCAGCTGCACATGGAGGAGTTTGCCCTTTGAGGTTTGGATTAGCAGTGACCCAAATAAGAACAGAATACATTTTGTGCAGTCGCCCTGGTCTAAGCCAGTGTCATCTCTTACCCAGTTGTTTCTGTGGCCTTGTCAGTGGTCCTGCCTATGCCCTCAAGCCCTTTCTTCACAAAGCAGCCAGGGCGAGCCTTTGTAAAAGGTAAATCAGAGGGGATATGGGGATATATGTATACGTATAGCTGATTCACTTTGTTATACAGCAGAAACTAACACACCATTGTAAAGCAATTATCCTCCAATAAAGATGTTAAAAAAAAAAAAAAGAAAATCAGATCACGCCATGCCCTGCTCAGACCCCCAGAGGCTTCTGTCTCAGTCGGGGTCCAAGTCAGAGTCTTTACAGGGGCCCTACCCCAAGTCGACTGCAGTGACCCTGGGAACCTTGCTTCTCAGACTCAGCTGGACACCTGCTCTGTTCCCCTTCGGTGCTCTTCCCTCAGATTTCAGCACGGTCCTTCTTCAGGTCTGTTCTTCAGATATTTCTCTCACTACTCTGACCACCCTGTTAAAATTCCAGCCAGCGTATTAGTTCCTCTCCCTCTCCTCTGCTGTTTTTTCTTGAAAATATGTATCACCATTTGCTACATCATATATTGTACTTAGGTGTTTATTGTCTGTCTTTCCCATCAGAGTTTTTTTTTTTTTTTAATAAATTTATTTTATTTATTTATTTTTGGCTGCATTGGGTCTTCGTTGCTGTGCGCAGGCTTTCTCTAGTTGCAGCAAGCGGGGGCTGCTCTTCATTGCGGTGCGTGGGCTTCTCATTGTGGTGGCTTCTCTTGTTGTGGAGCACGGGCTCTAGGCGTGCGGGCTTCAGTAGTTGTGGCACGTGGGCTCAGTAGTTGTGGCTCGAGGGCTCTAGAGCACAGGCTCAGTAGTTGTGGCGCACAGGCTTAGTTGCTCCGTGGCATGTGGGATCTTCCCGGACCAGGGTTCGGACCTGTGTCCCCTGCATTGGCAGGCAGATTCTTAACCACTGCATCACCAGGGAAGTCCTCCCATCAGGGTTTAATCTCCGTGAGAGCAAGTATTTTTGTCACTTGTTCATTCTTTATCCCTGGCGTCTAGAAAGTTTCTGGAAGATAGCAGGTCCTCAGTAAATAGATGTCACATGGATTTTCACGTGACCAGTCGTGTGGATCTTTATATCTCTGAGCTGGCACTTGTTTTATATTGTTGAGTGTTAGGGCGACAGTCCTCAACTGGGCTGCTGTGACACGAGGATGTGTCCTGAGTAATTGGTTCAATGATAATAGTGAAAGTGCCAAATAAAGGTAGTGAAGTATCAAGACATTAAAACATATTCTGGGTGTTTGTAAAATAATGTCAGTACTGCTCACTGGTATCACAGTGTGTTTTCTTAAGCAGGAGGAAAGGGGGGCGCTCGGGACAGGGCATGCCCTGTGGCTTTTCTGCTTTCTGCTGCAGCCGTCATTTGTATGCGCTGATGCCCCAGAAATGAACCTTAGCTGTGGGGAGTGTGGTATAAAGGGGCGTCCAGACCTGCTCTCCTGGGCAGCAAGGACAGCAGCCTCTCTGCATACTATTTAAAGCATCCCTTCACTTCAGCATAGGATGAAGTTCAGTCTGGATGTTTTAATCTTTTTAGAGGAGGAGTTTGGGGGATTTTGCTGTTTGAGCAAGCTTCAGCCTTTGAAGGTTATTTAACTTCTAAAACAAGTGTGTATTAGGGACATGTTAGTAACATGGGATGGTACCATTCGCCAGTGTTGAAGTTGGAATGACCTCCAATTGTTTACCCCATTTTAGTTCCATTTAAGGCCTCTCCTGCCCCAGCCCCTTGAAGTGGCCCAGCAGATGTGTGCCCATCAGGCACCGGACCCCATGCCCGTATTTAAAATAGACTCATCTCCTCTCCCTTCACTCAGCTTCCCAGCTCTTTAAGTCTCCCCCCCTCAGTCTTGATTTGTTTATGCCCTCTGGCCTTCATGGTCTACAGCTACAGGTGACTTTCCTAGTTTATTTCTTTGTTTCACTGGAGCACTTCTTCCTGAAATGGGAGGTAAACATATAAGATATTAGGCCTGATGTGTCATAAAATGTCTATAGTTTTTCTCTAACTCCTAGTCGACAGGCCGGGGGGATGTAGGCGTCCAGGTTGGAAATCGTTTCCCTTCAGGATTTTGCAATGCTTGTTCCCTTGGCTTCCAGCTCACAGCGTTGCTGCTGGGAATCTTGGTGACGTTGATTCTCTGTCCTTCTGTGTGTGGCCTGTTTTCCTCCTGAAAGCTTCCCAGATCTCCGCTTCATCCCCAATGTTCTGATATTCCAAAGGGATGTGCATAGGGTAGGCTGGGCTCCTTTTTAAGTGGAAAAAATTTCTTGCAGATTCCAGGGCTGATTTAAAGGTTTAATACAATCATATTTAGATATGTACCACTTAAAACGAAAACTCTGTATGCTTATGGTTCTTCCGATTACAAAATCAAAATTGCAAATTAAACACAAAGTAACCAACCAACGGAACTCAAATGTCCAACGTGAATCATCTGGGACGGCTGATGTCATTCTCTCTGTGAGAGGAATCAGGTGCAGTTGGGGGTAGCACAGAGTCCTTTGAGCGATGGCTTCGGGCTTCACTTGGTGTGAATAAGTCAGTCAGTTATGCATTCAATCTACTCTTTGGCCTTTTTCTCATTAGGTCATTAAGCTAATTCTGCTTGATGATTAACACAGGGCTGATCTGGTTATAGAATGGTCATCCAGATGATTCTTAGAATAAACGCGCTTGCTTATAGAAATGTTTTTGGGTTGTCATTAAAATGAAAACATGAAATGTAAATATTTTCACAGAGAAAATAATAATACTCACATAGTCCCTGGGAGCCGGTGTACCTCTGTTCTTCTTAGGTTTTTCCTACACCAGTTTCCCCGTAGGCCTGTGGAGGGGAGCCCTGGGGAGTGTGGGCTGTCAGAATAGGCCAGTGCCCCCCGACCCCGACCCCTGCTGCCCACGTTTCTCCCTCGGTGCCACGGTGTTCACAACACTCTAATCTCACGGTCCTTCACGTCCTGATCTTGGGACAGAGAGGCAGAGAGCTGTGAGCCACTGTCACTTTCGGGGAGCCCCTAAGCTGAGTGTTGTGGAGCGTGAAAACCATCATCCACTTTCAAGCAGTTTTAGCCTCAGCCTTCCTGCCCCCTTCACTGTTGTGGAGATCAGCGAGCATTTGTATTTTTTTAACAGCTGACGCCACACTTGACGGGGTTCGTGGTGTGAATTCTCTGGCGAGTTGGAAGTGTGTGTGAGTGTGCATGTGTGTTTTCACCGCAGGCCGTCTGTTTCGGGAACACAATACTCGTTGCATCACTGCATCCTGATGCCCGAGCCCGGGGTGGTCGCGGGCCCGGCTGAGGTCCTGCCTGCGCGGGGCTGTGCCTCTGGCCCTCGGCGCTACCATGTGCCCCTGTGCAGTGGCAGCGTGGGGTCCCGCTTCTGTATAGGGTCGGGGGGTGCTGGAGGTGGCTTCCCTCTGAACTGCCTGTTGGTTTGTGAGTGTCTTCGAGGTCCCAGGCGTGCTCTCTGTCACTGCATGTTTCCCCAAAATCTCACGGGCTCAAAACCTGCATCTTCTTTCTACCTTTCCCTTCTCCCTCCTCCAACATCCAGTTCATCTCCAAATTCCATCCCTTTTCCCTTCCTGTTTAAAATCACTGTTTAAAATCTTTCCATCCTTGCCACAGCTGGCATCCAGGCCCTGATACCTCCCACGGGATGACCACAGCCGCCTCTCAGCAGCCCCCCCTGCCCCCTCCTCGTTCCCGGGGTCCTGCTGCTGGGCCAGCTCTCCCAGCATTTCCCACCGTTGCTCTGGAGCCCTCATTGGCTACAGTCTCTGCAGGCTGAGGAGAAACTGGCAGCATGAAGCCTGATGGATTTTGTTTGTCTTTCACAATATTTTAAGGAATTGTAAACCAACTTAAAAAAAAAGATATCTTAACATTAAAAATCTGGGGGCTTCCCTGGTGGCGCAGTGGTTGAGAATCTGCCTGCTAATGCAGGGGACACGGGTTCGAGCCCTGGTCTGGGAAGATCCCACATGCCACAGAGCAACTAGGCCCGTGAGCCACAACTACTGAGCCTGAGCGTCTGGAGCCTGTGCTCCGCAACGGGAGAGGCCGTGATAGTGAGAGGCCCGTGCACCGCGATGAAGAGTGGCCCCCGCTTGCCACAACTAGAGAAAGCCCTCGCGCAGAAACGAAGACCCAACACAGCCAAAATAAATAAATAAATAAATAAATAAATAAATAAATAAACAAACAAACCTTATAAAAAAAAATAAAATAAAGTCAACAAAAAATAAAAAAAAAATAAAAATCTGTATTTTCAGCTTTTCTGAAAACTTGGAAAATCTGGCAGCATAGAGCACATGGTCCTAAAAGGTTACAATAGTTGGAAATGGAGGGTTGTTTTGTTTTGTTTTTTGCTGCCTTTCCTTGGGGCATGCTTTCTCTTGTTTGCCGCACTCCTCACTACTCCTTATAGCACCCCACCTGCCTCAGCTCTCATTCTGGCTTTCATAGTCATTAATATTCATAGCCCAGAGCTGTCTGACCCCCAGGCCAAGGACCTTTCTACACCCTGTACTTAGAACAACCCTTGTATTTTGCCTTCTGTGTATACCATTCTGCCTCTTTTGGGTGCTCTCTCTCCCCCTCTAAACCTATCCAAATCCTGCCGTTCCACAAGGCCAGCTTACGTGCTCTCTGCTCTGTGAAACCCTCCCCGCCTGCCCCAGGAGGAGGTTTTCCCCCTCCTTAATCATAAAGCCCTTTGGGTTTGTCTCTGTCTTTTGGTGCTGTTGGAGATCATTTGTTTCTGTGTTTCGGCTGCCCCTCCAGAGCAGGGCCTCACGGTGTTGATACAGTGCCCGTGTATGGTGGGTGCTCAGCGACGCACAACCAGAAAGATGCACAGACATGGTCAAGGGCCTCGTTCTGTGGGTATCGACAGGAAGGTGAATATAGGGTGCTGTTAGCTGGTGACTTACCCCAGCCACTCCGAAGAGGTTGTTTCGTTTTTGTCACCAGAGCCCCTGTTTGCAGATCTATTTTTAACATGGGAGAAATTCCCCAAACACAGCTAGATTCTGGCAAACCAGAGTAGGCTGTGGGTGTAGTCACTCCCTGGTAAGTGATTTGATCTATCACCAAGGTTGTTCAGTGATACTGCTTTATACAGACGATAGAGCTCAAGAGAACAATTGAATTTGGAGTATTGCTACACTCATTAAAAATATTTAATACCAGGGCTTCCCTGGTGGCGCAGTGGTTGAAAGTCTGCCTGCTAATGCAGGGGACACGGGTTTGAGCCCTGGTCTGGGAAGATCCCACATGCCGCGGAGCGGCTGGGCCCGTGAGCCACAACTACTGAGCCTGCGCGTCTGGAGCCTGTGCTCCGCAACAAGAGAGGCCGCGATAGTGAGAGGCCCGCGCACCGCGATGAAGAGTGGCCCCCGGTTGCCGCCAACTAGAGAAAGCCCTCGCACAGAAACGAAGACCCAACACAGCCAAAAATAAATAAATAAATAATTTAAAAAAGAAAAAAAAAAATTTAATACCAAATATACACAGGATTCTATGCTTGATACTAGATCAGTCTTTTCTTCCTACATGTACCTCCATGGCCCCCATCTCTACGTCCTCAGTGGGGCTTTGGTTTCAGTATCACCAACCTTCAGAACCCACCCTGCTCCACGCTCCTGGTACACGTGCTGAGCCTGACCTCCTCCTGGCCTCTGAGAGAAGTGGGTGGGGGTAATGAGAAACTCATAGGTTGGGAGAAAATGCTGATGTCTAGTGATTTGTTATAATTACTCAGCCAGTGAATACTTGTTTTGCATCAACCTTCCCACTTGGAAAGCCCAGGCCAGGGTTTCCCAGCCACATGCCCTTGGGGCATGGTAGTGACCTTGCGATGCTAGCTGTTTTCTTTATTCCTGTCAAGCTCCTCTGAGAGGGGAGGAGGCTCCCCTTTGTCTGGGCCAGAGGGTGAGTGGACTCAAGGGCCAGTCCCGTCCAGCGGTGTGAAAGGCGCTGTGTCTTCACTGGTGCAGCAGTCACTCGCCACGTGTGGCAGCTGAGCCCTGAAACGTGGCTAAGGTGACTGAGGAAGTGGATTCTTAACTGTATTTCATCTTAGCGAATTTAAACTGAAATACAGCCCAGACCTCAAGGGTTGGGAAAACTGGGTCAGATGCGGTCAGCGCCTGCGGGAGAGCCCAGCGCAGTCGTGCTGAGAGGACACCTAATTGCAGATACTGCTGCGTGGGTGCGACTCTACTTTGCTACGCAAGTAAAAGCCTGTTTGACCAAATTTGGCGGGGCTTCAAAGCTGCACGATGTTTGCAGGGAAACCCACGGCGGTGCTGTTCTGACGGGGGCATTGTTCGCTTATTCTTTAAGTTCCTTTCAGAACAGCAGACACAGAGCTTCCCTTAGCTGTGATTACTTGAACAGTTTCTACAACCTGCTTCCTCTGCTTGATTTCATTAAACCGTGACATAAATACATACTTGGTGCCCAAACCACGTATAAATGCTGAACCCAAATGACGGTTTTGGGGGAGGAGTCGGGGAACTTAGGGGGAGGCTGTATAGACTGTTACACAGATTGATACTTGTGGGTTTATCGCTTTTGCTTGGCTTTTCTTGAACAGAGTCAGCTGAAATCGGCTCTGGGTATTTTGACCTCACACAGTGGTTAGTAAAGCCACGCCAAGCTGTGGACGTAGGTGAATTAATCTTGAGCCACATTTGCTAGAATACACACACAACGTGTGCCCGGCGCTGCTCCAGAGGCTGGATTGCCGTGGCTTCAGCATTCTTTGGCCTGGGGAGGGTCCACGTGGTCCATGTGTGATTTATCGACACTGCGGCTTCCCAGTTGCAATCTGTGTACATGCGCTGCCAGTTGTTCTGTAATCTAGTGAGTTTCTTTGTTGGTGTTTCAGTTCCCACTGGTCCTTTCACTGTGGAAAGTCTGGCAGACCCTTGAGAGCTGTACCACTATTGGTGGCTCCCCAATGACTCCCCTCTCCCCCCGCAGTCTTACTTTCAGCCACAATTTCAAATATACACAGAATAGGAAGTCGGGCACAGGCAGCATTGGGGCAAGAGAATGCCAGGGTGGAGGGGACGCAGTCTCCAGGGAGGCTGGTACCCATACAGGGAGGCAGTGCTCAGCATCCTGACTGAACGGAGTACAGCCTTGGGATCCTCCAGCATCCTCCCCCCATGGAGGCCACATCTGTACCCATCTCCCTGCTCTGCCCTGGAGAGGGCTTAAAAATGGCATCTCATTTGAAACAGCAGCTCTGTGCCGGTCTGAGAGACAGGCTGGCTGGATGAAAGTGAGGGATGGATGGCTTCTAGTGAAGGAGGGGAAAGCCACAGAGCTCAGCCAGCTCTAAGCGGAGGGCAGTGATGCTGTGTTCACTGCCATATGTAGCTTGAGTCTCAGGGCCTGGTACGTACTGTCCAATATTCCCATAGGCAGATACACACCGCCACCCCTGTACTGCTTTCCTGACATCCTCGGAAGCCAGGTGATTATGTTTTAGTTTTATTCCTATCCCCACTCTCCAGTAAGAAGCGTTCTTTCCTAGTTCTAAGGTCATTTGAATTTTCTAAGGAGATATGCTTTTTTTTTTTCCCATTTTTTGTTGGTATTATTATTAAAATTTTTAAAAGAGATTTTAACCTTAATAAGACTAAGATGTTACACTTGCCCCTCTGCTTTGGGTTCAGTTTTCCTTCTGCTTTATCTGAGCTTTCCAATATGGATTGCATATCTCACCGTAGTAAAGAAACAAAAGTCAGCACCCCTATTTACAAGGGTTTTAGGAGCTCTGTGTCAAGAACTAGGGGCAGAGACCAATATATATATTTCTTCTTATTATTCACAGTGGTGTATAATATTCCTCAGTTTCCTCAAAACACTTGGGTCCTCGCTTTTGTGTTGGAGCAGGAAAAAGAATGGTTGAGCACTATTAGTAAATGCATTTTACTAGAAAGGAAGTTCTCAGAAAGTCAGCCTTGCCCCTGAAGACCAGACAACACAGCTGGCACAGAGCGGCTAAGCCCAGGTGTCCGCACAGGTGTCCCACACACAGGTTTCTCCCTGGCTTCTGCAGACACCCCTCGGCCATCCCTGTGGCTGGGACGAGTTGGCCTGCAGGTGACTCCTCATGGGAAGGGGAAATGCAAAATTACAGCCCTCTCCTACATGTGATTTTCTCTCAATGTTCTCAGAGATGTGGGGAAGATCAGGTAACAGACAGAATGAGAGGTAGCCAAGATCTACTGTGGGTTGGAGCTGCAGATTCCAAATCAGTGAGGTCTATCACCGCATTGCAGGTGGACTTTCCTGCCCTCTGTTATGGACTGGATGTCTTTGGCTGCAGGAATATGAAACTTGACTCACAATAATGGGGCTTTACTAGAATGTCGGTGGGCTTCAGAAGTGGTTTGACTCGGTGACTGGTGACGTTATCCAGAACCCTCTTTCCGTATTTCTCCCCACTCTGCCCACCGTGAGTCAGGCTCTCCCTTCGTGGTTGCACGATTGTTGCCGGCAATTTCTAGGTTACAGGCTTCCTTAGCCGGCTCTCCAGCAGGGATGCTTCTATTGAAAGAGCTTCTGTTCCCAGAACCCCCATTGGTCTCGGTTGAGTCTGTAACTGGGGTTGGGGTGATATTGACCCAAGAGCCCTGCCTCAGAAATGCGTGGCACACTCAGGTTTTCCCAGACCCAGAACTAGGAAGGGAGATGCGGACCTCCCCCCACCCCCCCAAAAAAGATCAGGGAAGGGTAGATGTTGGGTAGGAAACTGCAAGTCTCACTACTCTTCCTATAGTCTGCCAATCCCCCATTACATACTCAGAAGCGCAGGTTTTTTGCCAGAAAGTAGGAAATCGTCATTTTTGAAATAACATTACTTTCTACGCTTTGTGACTCTTATGTCTCCTTTGCTCCCTACTCCTCTCTCTGTTCCTTTTCCCTCCTTCCCCTTCCCACCTCTTCTTCCTTTTTTCTACTGTTTCCGCCTTTCTCTCTAACTCCTACTTCCCATTCCTTTTTCTTTTCCTCCCCTTCCTCCTAGTCTCTTCTTCCCCCCCTTAATTGTCAATGCATCTGTATAACTGAACTAAATTGGTTCGATACGATGTAGTATCTCACTAAATAGAATGCTTTCACATTTGCCCCCCAGGAAGAAGAAATGCCAGAAGTGGAAATTGACATTGACGATCTTCTTGATGCAGACAGTGAAGAAGAGAGAGCTTTAAAATTACGGGTAAGCAGCATTCAAAATCTAGAACCTTTGATGGATGCTTGAATCCACTTGGGTCTCCTGAGCATGGCTTGCACTGATTCTGCCCTGGGGTGGCACTCGGGCAATGGCCGTTTGCAGAGAGAAAGCAATGGGATGCTGAGTATTCACCCTCACAAACTGCATCTCTGGTGATAAGTCAGGTCTTGACTATAGTCAGTTCTTAAAGCACCTTACAGATATGAGTTTCTCCAGCCTTAACTTCTTGGGAGAAAGATGGTTCTTTCTTTCCAAGAAAGTTGGTTCTTTCTTTCTACTCTCCAAAGATCCGTTTGCCAGAGAAGGAAGTGATGTCCCATAGTTATATGAGAAGGAGAGGGGCTGAGCTAGAACTGGAGTATCTAAGCTCAGGCTTCTGGTCTTGCAGTTGTGAATTATATCATTCATGAAATTAATTTCTAGATAAGATTGTCTACAGTATAATTCTATTTAATAAAATATCCTTTACTGGAGTATGCTCACCTGATACAATGGATGTTGAGATGCCCCATGTCTCCTTTGTCCAGAGCAATAAAATATTTATTTCCCTTCCTGCAGGAAGTCAAATCTATCATTTTAAAATCTGCATTTGGGAGTTTCTAAAACCAATTAACCTTTGACCAGCCATTGTTCTTAATGTTCACTGATAATTACTGTTAATGGCTGTTAGTTATCACTGATGGCAAATGATCACTAAAGGCAAGTAAAGGGCCCATTTGAATGTGTTGAATGTGTTAATAATTGCTAGTGTCCCTTGAGTGGTGAACAGTCTCAGTTTAATGTTTATCTCTTGTTGGTAAATTTAGCTGGGAGAAGATAGCATCCTAGTTATGAAAGTTAAATACAAAAAACACAAAAACAAAAAACCAGGCGCCAGTTCTATAAAAAATGTAATGACATAAAATTTTCTTCTAAAAGTAAGAACTTGAAAGGGGCTTTGGCTGCCATCAGGTCAGCCCCTTTGGTTCCCAGGAGAGGACAACCAAAGCCTGCTGAGGTGTGACAGGCCACTCTGGGGTTAAGTCACAGCCAGACCCTCGCTCCCCACGTCCAGTGTGATTGTCACCATCTCTTACAGGCTGTCTCAACTTAAGTGTATCCAGTTCATTATTAACCACACTGGCAGCCAGAAGGACGGGTATGTGTGTGTGCTTCTGTGTGTGTGTGTGTGTGTGTATTCTGAAGAGTGCAAGGCATTCCTGCAAAGGAAGGGTACGACTTTTTGTATTTTCAGAGGACCAACAAATGCTGAAATAAAGTGTGGTTCTAGGTAGTCAATATGAAAAATTGATTTACCATGTTAAGAATAATACTATAAAGATGAAATGATTTTTGACTTCACTTTTAAAATGATACTGAATTTTAAAATAAAACTTCTGTGTATTTCATTCTAGGAAGCTCTCGTAGACTGCTACAAACCAACAGAGGTAAACAAATTACTTTTCCTAAATGCCAAGTTTGAATTGGTTTTTATTAAATCAATTTGTCTATTTTTAAAGCTAAGCCATAATAAGCGGGGTGATTATGTGTATACTAAGTAGCCATTATTATCCATAAGTGAAGGGCATGTGTTTGTTTGTTTGTTTTTAATTAATTAATTTATTTATTTATTTTTGGCTGCGTTGGGTCTTTGTTGCTGCGTGCGGGTTTTCTCTAGTTGCAGTGAGCGGGGGCTACTCTTGGTTGCGGTGTGTGGGCTTCTCATTGTCGTGGCTTCTCTTGTTGCGGAACACGGGCTCTAGGCGCGCGGGCTTCAGTAGTTGTGGCTCGTGGGCTCTAGAGTGCAGGCTCAGTAGTTGTGGCGCACAGGCTTAGTTGCTCCGGGGCATGTGGGATCTTCCCAGAGCGGGGATCAAACCCGTGTCCCCTGCATTGGCAGGCAGATTCTTAACCACTGCGCCACCAGGGAAGCCCTCACGTGTTTGAATAGTACTAACTTGCTTATTTGTAAATCTCAGCACGTCTGGTTCTGGAAGACTTAAAACTAATGGAATTGGGTGTGTTGCCTGCTTTTATATAAAAGCCAAACTTCAAAGGAAATTGTGAGAGGGTTTGGAATCATTTTAGTAAAAGTTTTAGATTTACAACTGGAGAATACATTCTATTAGGGTATAGGTATGTATTTTTTAAAAGCTTAAAGCTGATTCTGTCATTCATAATTGAGCGATAGCCTTTATTGGAAGGATAAATTTTATGCTTTGTTTGGATATTTGTCAAGTGTATAAGTATTAATGTAAAAAACAATAGATGTTAGTTTGATTAGAACAAAGTATTTAATGTATACTCTAATGACCAAAATCATGAACAGTGTACAAATTAAGAATTTGATCAGTTATGAATATATTGGTAAAAGAGGTACTTTCAGTTTGTTCCTGTGATAAATCAGAGAAATTAGAAGATCCAGCAGATATTTTGTAGTCTATTTGCAATATCAAAGCAATGATGGTAGGACTTCTGTTTTTTTGAAGTGGTATAATTAGAAAGTGAGAGGAAAGTATGCTTTTAAGAGTGTGTAAAATTTAAATGAGTGTGGGGTTTTAGGGTAATTTGGTTTGAGGTCAGTTACTTACTGAAGTTTTATTCTTACAATCTCCAGTTTTCCTTTATATTTATTACTTTCTGTATTCATGGAGATTTTTAAATTTTAATTTTAGTTATTAAAATATATATTTTTAAATCAATGTAATACATATTCATAATTTTGAAAGCCTAAAATACTATTAGGCTCATGAAGAAAAAGTAGGAGTGTCTTTCCCACTCCTTAGTCCCCTTCCCTAGAGGTGTATATTTTATATTTACATACTATATTTATATATTTTTATACAACAACAATTCTGGCTGTTTCTCTGCTATTTACTCTTTTATTCCTAAATATACGTTTACTACTTTTTTTTTCACTTCTTGACTTAAGAGGAAATATGATAGATCCCTCACTCTCCACACAATTCATTTCCCTCCATCCCCTCAATAAAGTTATATAACGGTATTAGTTTAAATCAGTAGTCAATATTATGACTTAAACAAATTTTTTCACTGCTAAGTCAAACAGTGAAATATGACCACTGCTCCTTTCTTGTATAGTCATTTGTTTTTCCTGGAGTTGATAACTACCTTGTCATTTATTTTTGTCTAGTGCCTATTGATATTTTTTGTTAAACTCTCCAGAATCTTTGTCAAACTTGTAATATATTTTTTTGTATGCTCCAACATATAATTACTATTCCTCCATGCCAGGCTTTCTTCCTGGAGCCCCTATGCAACAATCTGGAGAAGTTATTCTCTGGGTTTACTGAGTAGCTACTGTCCTGAAAGTTCTGTTCAGATGCTTTGTTTCTTAAATCCCAGTCTTCCTCATTTTAGTTGGAGTACATCATCCAGTAGCTTTTTGAGAAAGGATGCATAAAAGGTAAATTTTTCCATCCTTGCATATATGAAAATGTATCTTGATCAATAGTTTGGATGGTGTAGAATTCTAGAATAAAATTCATTTTTAAAACTCAGTTTTAAAGGCATTATTCTATTGTTGTATTACTTCTGTTGTTAAGAAGTCTGATGCCTTTTCCATTCTCAGACCTTTGTAGGTGACCTATTCTTTTCCCTTCAGTTAACTTTTAGGATTATCTCCATATTTTGAAATTTTACAGTGATATGCTCTAGTGTGGGTCCTTTTCTATTCATATGCTGGGTACTTTGTAAGCTCTTTTATTTTTTAAATTAATTTTTATTGGAATATAGTTGTTTTACAATGTTGTGTTAATTTCTACTGTACAGCAAAATGAATCAGCTATACATATACATATATCCCCTCTATTTTGTATTTCCTTCCTATTTAGGTCACCACAGTGCATTAAATAGAGTTCCCTGTGCAATACAGTATGTTTTCATTAGTTATCTATTTTATAGATAGTATCGATTGTGTATATGTGTCAATCCCAATTTCCCAATTCCTCCCACCCTTGTAAACTCTTTCAGTCTGAAGATTTATGCCTTTCAGTTCTTCAAAACTTGCCTTTTATTATTTATTACTTTTTCCTTCAGTGTTCTATATTTTGGCTCTCCTGTTATTTAGATGTTTTACCTTCTGGATGGGACCTCTAATTTCTTATCTTTTCCCTTCTGTTTTTCATCTCCTTGATCTTTTGTTCTACTTTCTGAAAGATTTCCCTGACTTTATCTTCTAGCCTTTTTACTGATATTTTAAAATTTCAGCTATCTTATTTTTAATATCTAAGAACGCTTTTTTTAAATCACTGTCTACTATTTCATTTTAGTATTTCTTCTTATATTATGGATGCACTCATTCTTTTTTTTTTCCTTTGAGAATATCAATCAGATGTTTTATTTTCTTTGTTTTTGTTTTCAAGATTATTCTGCCCTCTGCATTTTCTCAGAATCACCTTTTTTTCTGTTTTTGTCTGTCTTTAGTGATTCTGGGGTGTGTACCCATGTTTGAATGTTAGGACCCAGTACACTGATTGGAATCTGTGTGAGCACAGCTTGTCCATTGGTGGGTCTCACCATGGAGTGACCAGGTTGCAAATCAGATTTTTTTCAGCCTGTGTGTGTATGGAGCAGGGGGATTCCTCATACTGTCACTATTTGAACATCTTTTTTTCTGGAGTTTTTTTTTGTTTGTTTGTTTGTTTGTTTAAGTTTGATCCTGTTAACTCCTATCTCAGCGTTGATCATCCGATTTCAGCCTTTTTGGAAGTAAGGATGGGAAGGTGGCAGAAGACCTCACCATTTAATTCTTCGGGGACTAGAACTCCTTTATTTATAGTTAGTTGGGAAATTAATGTACGAGTTCAAACAATTAGGTATTTGGAGAGCAGTAGCAAATTGTTGTGAAGGGTTAGACAAGCTTAGTGGGATTGTAGTCAGGAAAAGTGATGGATTATGCTGATGAGTTAACACGTGATGAGGGGGTGGGGGATTGCTGCTGAGAGTAGATGCGGACTGGTGGGTATAGATGTGCCATTGACTCACTTTATCATTCTCTTTTTCTTCAGTTCTTCTGGGTGGAGAAGTTCATGTTTTGGTGTTTAGGTGAGAAAGGTTGGATATGCATGAGTCCCCCTCTCCCTCGAGGTTTTGCAGTGTCTAGGGAGAAAAATATTTACACTCATTCACAACAGTTAGATGAAATGCAAGGTCTTGTCCTCCTGGAACAAAAGCGTTCCTCATCCGGTCTCTGTAAGGAGGCTTATGAGATGAAAGGATATGGTATTTGAATGCTCTCAGAGTTCCAAAGGAAGAAAGAAGAAAAAAGTGCTGGAATTTACGAGTGAGCCTCTCGTGTTCCTTGTTTAGCTCATGGTTTCTAGGAATGGAAATGGTGTCAAATGCTGGGGAATTTCAGTCAAGCTCATTGATCTATTAAAGGATCATTTCAGAAAAGTTTGGGTAGTTTTGCCTTTGAGCTTACGTGCATAAGAAACAGATTTTACTGGCCCCTGGATTGTGATGATAAACGTAATAGCTTGTGTTTCCCCAGAGCTCTAGAGTTCAGATTGCGAGAACAAGCATTATCTTATTTAATCCTCACAACCATCACTTGAAGTAGAGAACTTGCGTACCTTGTCTAAGACCTCATAGCAGTGAGCAGAGAGGCCAGGGCTCATCCCCGAGTTTCTGACACCTGATCTTGTGCTCTTTCTTTCCATCCTGCCAGTCTTCCTAAGCTGCTTGACTCGGCAAGACCTGTAGGACATTAAAGGACTTTGTCTTATCTCAGCTAAATGCCTAACAAATTAATGATGTTCTTTTTCAAGTCGTCTTCTCTGGAGGTGCTATTTTTTTGATCAAAAGAATTTTACATACAATTATTATGCCACTTTGAAGTTAGAAATGTAAGGAAGCCATCTTTGCTGACTCAGACATGTCTATTTATATAGTCTCATTGCAGAGGCTGGGGTGGGGAGTGAGGGGTGGAAAGAAGGCTGGGCTTTGAATCAAGAGTCTTACACCAGCACCAGCACCAAACGTGTGTGACTTTAAGCAATTTTCTCAACCTCTCCGAGCCTCCATTTCCTCCTTTATAAAAATGGAGGTAATCATAACCACCTCCCTGGGTTTTAGTAAGGGCTGTTTGCAATGATAATTCTCTTAGTGATAAGAACAACAACAATGATAGTAACAGCTCAGTCATTACTGAGCACATGCCAGGCACTGATCTAATCACATGTATTAACTCATTTCACCTTCGCAACAGAGCTGTGAGGTTGCCGCTATGATCATCAGCTAGAGAATGTGAGACACAGAAGGCTGCATAATTTGCGTCAGGTGACATAGTAAATAAGTGGAGAAGTCAGGGTACATAGGAAAGCAAATAACATGGAGCTTGACACATGCTAGTTGAATCTGGTTCCATATGACGCAGTGCTACTCCATTACATATTAAATACACAGAATGCCCAAATCCACGGATAATGATACTCAATTTGAAGAGCAGACTTTAAAGAAGCTGCTGATTTCACAGAAGTGATATGGTTTTGGCATGTCACTTTCTGTCACAGACTTTGGGTCCATGGTTTCATCCTGTGTGGCTCCCTGGCTAATAAGAAAGGGACTCATGTGTCCCCATTTTGATTCATATTCCAAACTGTGGACCTTTGACATTTAAATCTTTCCTGACTTAGACCCTTTAGAAAACACAGCAGTATAATTGTGGCCACCATGCTAACAGATTAGTGATTAACTAGTGAGAATGGTGTTTTAATTTTTTCCCCTTGAGCAAATGCCATTTCTGATGTAGTTGATATTAAAATAGAGCTGATCTAACGGTAGAAGAAGGATGTTTCTAGATAAAGCATGAAGAAAAGGAGTAATTTTGTTTTGGTTATTACTTGGATTTGAAGGATCCTAGTGGACATTGTAGAAATCAGGGAGAAGGATGTCGAGGCCAGCTAGCCAGGCTAGAGAGGAGCTTCTTTTCTTATTTCTCACTCTTACTTTGCATGGTTTTCCAATCTCAGGATCACAGAGGAGCGCTTCCATTGTGCTGGGATGGTGGACAGAAAAATGCATTTAATATTGGCTTGAGGGCATCTCTCTTACCATCTGTTAAGGGAATTGCCAGTCTTATCTGTGGACTTCTAGAAACCTCTTTTCATAGTTAAAGGTGGCTGTGCCATCGCTCTCTGATAAACATCGGATTTTTCTTTCTGATGTATTTCCTTTCTGTTATATGGAGGTCAAGGTACTACCTATCATCTTAGCAATCAAAGCCTGTAAATTGATATGCATCAGAGCTTCACTCAGGATGACTCAGTCTGTGAGTAGGTGGTGAAAGGCATCTTTGAATCCCAGTAGTCAGCTGGGTCACGGAAATGTCATGCCATGTGACGGTACAGAAGAAGGACGTCTAATTATTGTTTGCACATAGGAATTGACCAGAGTTTTCAAAAAGGCTGGGCTGCTCTGTTGTTCGTCCTGTGTTGGTGGTAGGAAGGCAGATTCTCCTTCTTTGCTTTGGTGTCACAGTGACTGCATCTTACTTTTCTGACAGGCTTTGGTGATGGCCATTGTCAACTCATCTTACTCACATCAGTCCTCTATCCATTTAACATCTTAACCTGTCGTTTAAAATATTGTTCCGTTTATGTGTACATGGAAGTACTCCCAGCCCCTGATCACTGAGCTGACTGCAGCAGAGAGAAAATATAAGCTGGGAGAGGCTGGGTGAGTGACTGGAGGAGGCATGGCTTGGCATTTTATTATGTTCTCTTTATTCATTTGCTCAACAAACGTTTATTGAAATCTGTGTGCCCGTAACTAATCTAGGGACTTAGGGTAGTGAATATGTGATTGTTAAAAACAATCTCTTAGAAGGACACAGCCAACTATGGTGAGAATTTCAATGCTCAGAGAATATTAAAATAGGAATAAAAGGACAGAAATGCCAGGGTGTCAGCTTATCCCATGGTTCTCTAAGTTAGGAACCGGTTGCTTAATGGAGAGTGATTTTAGGGGATCTGTGCTTTGCTAGAAAAAGCAGAAGAGTCAGGCTACATGCAGGGAAATCTTTTCATCTGGCTTCTCATGGGGTTTCCTCAAAAACGATTGCAGTTTTGGGCTGGGATGAGGAACAGAACTTGAATGTGAGATTAATGAGTTGAAATCTACCCTTTGAAAGCTGTCACCTTCAGAACGATGTTTCTGAAAAGTGAGAATCGGGAAATTACAAAGAAAGACCCAAATCAATGAGAATGATATTCTAGTGGTTGGAGCCATTGGCGATGAGAGCCTAATTATGTCTTAGTGTAATTAGACAGGTAAATGATAAAGAGTTGGGATTCATTAGCCAGAAACATGGGAAGCTTTACCTATGGCCCAAAGGATTTTAGTCCCAGTATGTCAGTTGCTCACACACGTTCATTAGGCCTCCTCTGACCAGGGAAAAAGAGCCAGGATGTGCTGGAGCTGGCATTTGGACACATTTTGAGTCGACATCCTGTGCTCTGTCTACTTCTCACTGCCTTTCTCTTAATTCTTACTAGGTGAGCACAAGCTCTACTTTGGAGTATTTATAAATCTGATTATGATTGTCTTTATTGAGGAAAATCAACCCTGAAATATTAGGAAAGCTTGCCAAAGACATGTAGTCACAGAGCAAAACTCGGCATTTATTTCCTGGTCTTATTCAGCACCCTGCAGTGTTAGGGGATGGGCCACAAGACCATCCTCACTTCTGACACCAGTTGCAAGTTCCAAGGTCCCCAAGACCATACTCATGTTTGACAATTTGCTAGAAGGACCCACAGAACTCACTGAAAGTTGTCATACTCACAGTTAAGTTTTATTACAGTGAAAGGCTACAGATTAAAATCAGCCAAGGGGAGAGATACTTGGGACAGAATCCAGGAAATTCAAATGCAGAGCCTCAGGCTGTTCTCTCCCAGTGGTGTCATGGACGGTGTTGATTCCCTCAGCCGTGATGTGTGTGTTATGTACAGAGTAGCCAATGAGGAAAGCTCACCTGAGCCTGGGGCTCCAGTGTTTTTATTGGGACCTGGTCACATAGACATGGTTGACTGTGCATGTAGCTAAGCTCAGTCTCCAGACCCTGGGGATATAGAGCTGATACCACGTGACCTGAAGTCCCCCCCGCCCCGCCACCGAAATCACACTGTTAGACTCTCTTGCATGGCCCAAGGTCCCTGGGTAAAGACCAGACCTCCTTTAGGGCAAGGTTAAATTCTTTACTACATTCTTAGAAGCAGGATGACCATGAGAATAATGATAATGATGATGACAACAGTAATTGCAATAAAACATGAGGAAAGAAGAAAGAGATGCCATTATAGGAAGACCACATGCATCTTGCCTTTTTGGATGTTTCCCCCCTCTGACCTCCCCCCCCAAGAAATTAATGATTGTTATTTTATAAAAGACTTGGTGGAGGAGGTACAGGCTTTAAAGGGCAGTGGACCTTTAAATGGTTGGCATTTTCCAGTGATTGATTGTGATTTTATGGCCTTTTCTTTTTCCGTTAAATTCAGAATGAATGATCATGTTTTAAAAGCTCATCAACCCTATATTAAAAACAGCTTTACATTCTTTCGTGTTTAGACTTAAATGGACAGAAGAAAAAATATGAGTTAAAGACAATTTGACACATGAGTTTTGGATTTCTATATCTTTAGCAAAGGGAGTCACAATCAAAGAAGCAAGTCTCAAACAGTTTAGAAATGGGTTTCTTTCATTTAGACAAGATTCATGTATTTGTAGTAAATAATATTGTTCTTCATTGATAATGGGACCCATGATGAAAGTAGTTTCCTTAGTGATTATAGAGTGGGAGATTATAATTTTGCTGAATTTACTCCATTGATTATTTACTGTGGTTGGATTACTTATGTGGACCTTATGTTGAGTGAATTGCAAGTGTACGGATTGTGAGAAACCCATTAGTAAGTGAAGGAAGAATTAAATGCCAGTAAGGTTGAATCTGGTGAGGGCAAATGAACTGTTCTGCTGTATATAAACCAAGGTTAGAATTTGGGTACAAAATAAATTAATCTAAGAGCAGTGGTCTGAACCTCTAAAATAGATTAATGCGACTGCTCTCACCAGCAGAACAAATTAATCTTTAATAGTGGATAGTCAAGGGGAGGGGGAGGGGTAAGATGTGACAGGGTGAGAGAGTGGCATGGACATATATACACTACCAAATGTAAAATAGATAGCTAGTGGGAAGCAGCCGCATAGCACAGGGAGATCAGCTTGGTGCTTTGTGAACACCTAGAGGGGTGGGATAGGGAGGGTGGGAGGGAGGGAGACGCAAGAGGGAAGAGATATGGGAACATATGTATATGTATAACTGATTCACTTTGTTATAAAGCAGAAACTAACACACCATTGTAAAGCAATTATACTCCAATAAAGATGTTAAAAAAATATGTAGATGGACTGTCTTAAACAACAGAAATTAAAAAAAATAAATAGTGGATAGTCAAGAAAATAAATAGAATAGTGTCAGTGGTTTTAAGTTGAAGGCGGGGGAACCAGGATGCAGTTAAGACCTTCAGGAATTCATGTTGGCAGAAGTCATTATAAGCACAGCAGGCACAAACCCTCACCCAAAGCAGATTCATAAACCTCTTTTCAGATAATGAAAAACAGGATCAGTTCTGGTGTGCCCTGTCAGCAAACGAACCCCTCTAAAGACAAATCCTCTCTCTTCCCCCCCAAAAAGCGGGGGAAATGAAGTATTTCAGTGATGAGTGGTGATGGCACTTGTGGTGCTGAATAATGCCAGTGACTGCAGGTAGCAACTCCCAGCGTCACACAGGGATGAGGTCGCCCCCGAAGCTGTGTTCGTCAGGGCTGATTCACTGCGTGCCCCTTTGGCCTCCTGTGTGACCCCGATATTCAAGCCAATGACAGTTTACAGTGTGATTTTTAAATGCTTAGCCAGTTCTTCGGGTGAGGACATTTTACCATTTGGAACAGTTTTCAGGTGTTGCCATCACATTTGAAAAGAGGTACATACTACCTACCCTTCCATTGTTCTCACGTATCTAATCTTTGTTGGATCTAGAAATTCTTCTCATAGAGCCTGGTGACTCTAGTTCACAATACTGTATTGTATGTTTGAAAGTTGGGAAGAGAGTAGATCTTAAAAGTGTTCATCGTAAGAAAAAAATTGTAACTCTTTGTGGTGATGGGTGTTAACTAGACTTACCGTCATGATTATTTCGCAGTATATACGTATATTGAATCATTGCGTCGTACTCCTGAAACTAGTATAATGCTATATGTCAATTACATCTCAATTTAAAAAAAAAGAAATTCTTCTTTCTCCACCCGATCACTACTTGCCTGATTGCCATGTCATCTGTTGAATATCAGGCTTTTTAGAAGAAGCGTCAGGTAGCTATGTAAAACGTGTGCGAGGTGACTTAATTTGCCGTCGTTTGGCCGTGAGGCTCAGGACCAGGAGCGGATGGGCCCTGTGAATGTGCAGTTTTAGGAAATGACTAGTGCATTGATTGGGGTGACAAAGAGGAGTCGCTGACCCCCATGGATCCCAGCCTTCAGAACCCTCCCCTGCTGTTTCTCTTCACCCCAGTCGGTACTCCGTGTAAGGGGTGGGTGGTATTTTTCTGGCAAGTAGGTAGAGCTTCCAGCGTTCTGCTGGGTGCCCTTATTTGGAGCTTGCATGATCTACACAATCACTGTGGTTGGTGGCACCATTCACCAAGCTGCGGTTTTAAGCATTTCCTTGGAAAGTCCTTTTGTCAGGAAATACTTCTAATCAAAGGGCTACCGCATAATATCCATTTATCTTGTTTATCTTTTCCAATGACTTGAAATGCTTGAAAGAACACGAGTGCAGTTTAATCATGCACAGAGCAGCGACTTGCAGTGATACCCTGCTTTCTCCTTTTCCCCCTTTCCGTTGGACCCACCTTCCTTAAAGCAGAGCAGTGTCATGACTGAGTGTAACGGATGAATCACTTCACTTTGAGCGACTAGGGAAGGGTCCCAGACGCCTGCCTATGGAGTTAATTATAAAACGCGCGTCCATCTGCCGCCTCTGGCGCAGACCCCAGCAGGCAGGAGGGGGTGGCAGCTGAAAGCCACGGGGCCCAGGAGGGATCCGGGACAAGAGCTCGGAGAGAGTGAGGCCTCTGCGAGGCCATGCCCTGTGCCAGCGCCACACGGCCAAAACTCCAGAGCGAGGAGGGACCTTTGTGTTCTCATGATGCTGCCAGATCCCTTCAGAAGTATACTTTGGCTTCTTTCTCTCTTAGGAGTCTCTCCGTAAATCAGGTGGCCGCATGTCATATACAGTCAGGTTTCCAGGGTCACTGGAAATGTTTCTTTTTTTCTGTTGCTTCTTTGATCTCTTCTGTATGTGTGTGCGCGCGCGCATGCCTCCCTGACCCCCCCCACCCCCAGCATCCTAGGCTCCGCTCTTCCCCAAGTGCTTCTCCTTTTCCCTAACTCCCCCAGGTGGCCTAATGTTCCAGTGCTGAAAGGAGAACCTTTAGAACCTTCCTCCATGGTAGCTGGAGCCAGTTGATACTTTGTACAATTCCGCCCTCCCCCATTGATATACAAAGATTCTCCTGTTGCCTCTCTCTGCTACTTCACTTTAATGCCTCAGCTGTATGAATTAATTGCTTCATACACACATTTCTTTACTTTGCAAACCTTTGCCGGGCACCTCCTGTGTATTAAGCACCATGCTAGGAAGACAAAGAGGAGTTGGATCCTTGCAACCAAGTAGGGGTGACAAGTGTGCACATGGATTATCTCGCATGCTTTTTAAGTATATAAATGATACTTTGCAAGTTTTCTTCTTCAGCCTGCTTATTGGGCCCAACATGAGATTTCTGAGATTTGTCCATGTTAATACAGGAGGCTCTAGTTTATTCATTTTTATTGCATTCCTCTGCAGTAACATTTTTAAAAATGTGTATAGTCATCCTTATTATAATTCATGAATACATTAGAAACCGACATGGATCTCTTTAGTAAGACATCTAGATTCCCATGGGCATCTGCTTTCCACTCATTAGAAAATCCTCTGTTTATTTGAGAATGGTAAAAAAGGTCAATATCTTAGTGTCATTATGACAAGTCTTCACCTCATAGGAAACCTGAAAGGGTCGCTGGGCCTCCCAGTTCCTGAGACTATACTGTCTTAGCAGACCTGCCCACACTCAAGTGTCTTCTGGAATTCCTTATAAATTTCAGTGGGCACCTGGGCAACAGAACATTCTATTACTCTGCTGGCTTTTAAGGTGCAGTTCCAGGGTTAAATAATTGTGCCCAAACTTAACATTTTCAAACTGTCCAGGCTTATCTTCCAAAAATAGTGTATTACTCACTTTACCAACTCTCCTTGCCAAGTAAAGGACCCCAAAGCATTAAGTGTTAACTGCAAAGAAGTTAGGCGAGGCTGCTCTGCTCTCCCCAAATCAAGTTTTTTGGAATCCCAAGAGAATGCAAGTACTGCAAATGCAGGGCAATAGTCTTTCCTGAAAAAAAGCAATAACATTCTTATGTACTAATATACTATAATACACTTATTCTCTCTTCTGCTGATACTCACTTAGGCTGTCTTTATTCACAGACAACATGATTGTCTATGTAGAAAATCCAATAGCGTGTACAAAAAAGTTACTAGAACTAATAAGTGAGTTCAGCAAGCTTGCAGGATACAAGATAAATATTTAAAAATCTATTGTATTTCTATATACTAGCAGCAAACAATGAAAAATTGAAATAAATGCACACCAGTCACAATAACATAAATATTAAATATTGAATACTTAGGAATAAATCTGACAGGAGATGTGTAATATTTGTACACTGAAGACCACAAAATGTTGCTTAAACCAGACTTAGATGGGTGTAGAGATATACCGTTTTCATGGGTGAGAAGATTCATTATTGTTAAGATGTCAGTTCTCTCCAAATTGATCTATAGATTTAATGCAGTCTCAGTGAGAACCCAGCAGGTTTTTATTGGTAGGCATTTACAAGCTAAATAATTCTAAAATTATTAAGGAAATTTAAAGGACCTAGAATAGTTTTGAAAAAGATTAATAAATTTGGCTGATTAACATTACCTGATTTTAGGACTTCTTATAAAAATCTATACTTATCAAGACTGTGGTATTGGTGTAAGGACAGACACATAAACAGATCAATGACCCAGCCATTCCACTCCTAGGTATTTGCCCAAAATAAATGGAAGCATATTTCATACAAAGACTTGTCCGTGATGTTTCAGCAACTTTATCTGTAATAGCCCCAAACTGGGAATAACTCAAACTTCCATCAACAGGTGGATGGGTAAACAAATTGTGATACTTCTCTAAAGTGGAATGCCACTTGGCAGTAAAAAAGAAATGAACTATTAATACATGCAACAGTATCACTGAACCTCAAAATAATTATGCTGAGCTAAAGAAGCCAGACTAAAAAGTATATAGTGTTACAGTTCTGTTTATAGAAAACTCAAGAAAAATGCAAACTAATCTATAGTGACAGAAAACAGATCAGTGTTTTCCTGGGGTAGGAGGAATAGGGGGAGGAGGGAAGGATTGCCAAGGAAAATGAAGAAACTGCTGGAGGTATTGGATAGGTCCATTATGTTCACTGTACAGATGGTATGCTCATAGTAATTTTATACTTTAAATATGTCTAATTTATGGCATAACAATTATATTTTAATAAAACTGTTTACAGAAAAGTCCCTGGAATCCTTTTAGTGTTGGGAGCTTCTATCCCAACCATTCTACTGAAACTTCTCTCCTCCAGGACACAGTGGCCCCTTTTCTTGCCTAATCCAATAGCTTTGTCTTTGACTGACTCAACCTCTCATCAGCAATTCCTTCTGTTGGCTTTAACCGCACACTTTCTTCACAATATTGTAAATCAACTATACTTCAATTAAAAAAAATTTTAAAACATTTTAAAAATAAAGTAAAACAGCACACTTTCTTGAGTTCTCCACTATCTCATTGGTTCTTCTTTTTAAGGTGTCTTTGCTGGCTCCAACTCTTTTGCCAGATCTCACTTGTTAGAGGGCCTCCGGCCTTGGTTTTGGCCTTTTCTTCCTCTCTATCTACACTTTCCTCCAAAGTGTTCTCATCTGGTTTTGTGATGCCAAGTATTGTCATCTTGTGCTGTTCGACAGAATTTTCCGAGATGATGGAAAAATCCTGTATCTGCATTGTCCGATATGGTAGCCACTAGATGTATATAGTTACTGAGTATTTGAAATGTGGCTACTGTGACCAAGGAAGTGAATTTTAATTTTTATTTATTTTAATTAGTTTAAATTGAAATAGCCACATGTGGTTAGGGGCTGCTGTATTGAATAGCCTGGGTCTAGATCATTGTGTTTACAAACTATGGGTGGTAACCATTAAGTGGTCTTGACCTGTATTTTTTTCAAAATATGAAATAGAATAGAAAGTATCTTACATGTAGTAAAAGTTATGTTTTTACATAAAACTTTTGTTTCCTTCTTGCATCTCTGTGTACTAGGTTGCTATAACCATGGATAGATCACATAGAGATTTTTAGGGTTTTTTGTTTGTTTTTGTTTTTAGGTGAAAGCCACTGATCTACATGCTGGTGATGCCCATATTTATGTCTTCAGCCATGAGCTGAGACCTGAAGTTACATTTATCTGACTTCTTGACATTTACCCTCAGGTACCTACTAGGCAACTCAAGTCTGTAAACTTGTTGTTTTTTCCCTCCAGTTATCCCCCGTCTCAGTAATCATCATCGCCCTTCTGCCAGTGTTCTGCTGAGGATCAGCGACCTTAATTTCCTTTTTTCCTGTTCCTGCTCCCTGCACCTGCTCCCACTTTCAGTCCAGCAGCAAGGTCTAGGCTCTGCCTCTGAAATGGATCTCAGATCTACCCATTTATTTCCATTTTGTCTTCCATGGACTTACTCTAAGCCACTGGCATCCCTTGCCTGGACCATTGCAACAGCTCCAAACTGATCTCTCTTTCACTCTTGTCTTCATAAAACTCATTCTCCACATAGCAGCCAAAGGGAATCTTTTAAAACCCTAAACCAGACGATGTTACTTCTCTACTTAAAGCCTCCAGTGGTCTTCCATTACACCGAGGATACTCCCTCTTGGCCTCCCTGTGGCCTACAAGGCCCTGGTGAGCTAGCCCTCGCACCTCCAGCGTGGCGCCCATCATGCTCACCTTGGCCTTTCCGCACCAGGAACACCCACGTCCTTGCTTGTTTCTCTGCAATGACTCTGCACACGTGCCATGACCCAGACCCCCAGATCTTCTTCAAGCTGGCTCTCTTTTATTAATTCAAGTTTCAACTCAGAAGTCATTTCTTCAAAGGGGCAGTCCTTCTTTGGCTAAATTAGTGTCCACAACCCAAGTCCGAGTGATCTGTTTTGGAAGTGAGTGACATATGTTGTTACTTATATAAAGTATTTTTGAGTAATATAAGCCAAGACCCATCAGTCAGTATTTTTGATTAGAGATCCTTGAATCTTCTTTGAGAATCATCTGTGATCAACAGAATCTTTCTGTGCAAGTGGTGTTATCAAGTTTCTCTCTGAAGAATCAATATTGGTCTTGCTATTTTTTAACTTAGCTGAGCATCTCATTATGCAAATTTATTGAATGGTTTAAAATATGTACAATACAGTTATATTAAGTTATAGACATATAAATTGCATTAATATAAAACTTAAAATTAGAGTTTTTCATTAATGTCAATATATCATAAATATAAGATGCATTATTTAAACTTTTTAATCACTGAGACTTATGTACAGCATGACCAATTTTTGGAGAAAATTTGAATGTGATTTAAATTACCAAATCGCTTTTCTCTTGAAGAAGAAACGTCTGTAGCTTAGGGTACATTATTCCTTATGTGATTTTAGTCTTTATTTTTATAATGGTCTTTATGAAAAATGTTATTAAAATAGTGCAGAAATATGACCAGAGTTAAGATAAATGGTAAGGTTTGTGATTTTGACCTTTGCTTCAAAAAAATAAAAAGAAAGGAAAGGAAAACTACACTCCAGTGCTGAAATTTTCACAGCAGTCATTTGAGTAAGAGATTGCAAAAACAATGAAATTAAAACTGTATGCTCAGTATCCTACGTATTGTTTAAACCACATGGTAAAGGAGGCAACAGGAAATGCGTTTAACTTTACAAAATGAAAATTTAATATAAGTGGGGAAATTTGACATTATTTCATCCTAGAAAGTTCTTAAATTAGATAAAAGTGGTGTTCAGAAAACTAAAATAGGGTGTCATTTTACCTCCCGTGTATTCCATTGTGTCCAAGTTCAGAAACAGTGGTGATTAAAATGTTTATGTCCTTTGACGTACTACTGGATAGCTCTCCAAAGGGAATAATCCAAATTGCAGAGAGAGATTTATACACAAAGATGTTAATTGTGGCATTATTTATAATTTTGAAAAGCCAGGAACCAACCGAATATCCAGTGATGGAGGAATTAAGCAGACTGTAGAACATCCGTATAATAAAGGACCGTATAACCATTAAAATTAATTTTTAAAAAGACTAATGTGGGAAAAAGTCTTGACATAATGCTAAGTGAAAAAAAGATATATTTATACAGTATGATCTTAATTAGGTAAAAATAATTTCCGTAGAAGAAAATATGTTAATAGTGGTTCATTCTGAAGAGTAATTGTTGCTGGTTTGTATTTTCCAGGTTTTCTAGAAAAAGCACATGTTACTTTTATAATAGCAAAAAGATTATTAAAAAAAGAAATCGTGGTGGCTAATAAAATACTAACTATTTAAGCATATTGTGTTTTAGAGCTGGAGAGAAGCACAGGGACCATTTAGTCTGGGTGCTATGACTAGGGGTTGTAATTGGTAGGCGAGGTTGTCTGAGAGCTGTTTTTCAGAGGCCGTAACGGAGAGGAAGTCTCCTTAGTGTTTTCGCTCTGGGATGCCCCTACTGTGTGCAGTTCTGTCGTGCACTGGCTGTCCTTTGCTGATCAGAAAGTCTGACTGGCTGTCAGCTTTGCTTCAACAAATATAAAAAAGGAGGACAAAGTAATTGTTATCTAATAAATGTGACATTTGGTAGGCAAAAACTTTAATACATGAGGCAACAATGAAAGATTGCTGAGGGTTTAAAGTGGGAAGCATTCTAGGTTGTCCTTTAATCTTTGGGTTTTCATCCATGAATAGTCACGACATCATTTTAGTGGGTCTCCCCCAGCATTACCTTTTAAATGAAATTAGAACAGAATAGGAACGATAGGGTGCATGGCATATAGTAAGTATTCATTCTTTAAATTCTTACTTCAGGTATGTTTTTGTACGTACTGGGTTGTAAATGTAAACGTGTCTGTTTTTCTTTTCAAACTGTGATTTGTAGTCAAATAAAGTCAAGAGACTCTTACTGTGATCTAGACCAGTGGTTCTCAGTAATATTCTGAGACCAGAAGCATAGGTGTCACCTGGGAGCTAGTTAGAAATGCAAATTCTCAGGCCGCACCCCAGACCTACTGAGTCAGTAACTCTGGGAGTGGGCCCAGCACTCTTTGGTTTATATAATAAGGTACCCCCCCCAACCGGTGATTCTGATGTGCACTCAAATTTGAAGACCACTGGTCTAGCCTTGCTATTTCAGGTGTGGTCCAGAGACTAACGCTGGCATCACTTGGCAGCCAGTTGGAAATGCAAAATCTTCAGCCCCAACCAGACCTACTCATTCAGAATCTACATGCTCCCCAGGTGATTTGTATGCACGGATTAAAGATTTAGTAAAGGTTGGGAGGAATTGATCTAAACCACATAGGCCTTCAGGGGCCAAGTGGTTAATGTCAGTGAGTAAAGGCAGCTTGGTTTTCTCTCTAAAGAGTACAACAGTGAGAAGGCAGGATGGTGTGAAGGTTAAGCATCTTCATTTGTTTAAAAATGTCCTATATTGTACCAGTTGAGTTAACACACCCAACTAAGCTCATCAACTAAGGTTAACTGCAGTTGACATCAATGACTTCAAGCAGATTTTAAACCCAAATTTTAATAGCGTGACCCCCTCATATAACTTCTTCTGATCTCTTAGGAATTTATCAAGGAGCTGCTCTCCCGGGTAAGAGGCATGAGGAAACTGAGCCCCCCGCAGAAGAAGACTGTATAATTCCGGACCAGGTGGAACTCTCCTGGAGACCCATGAAGGGATTTCGACTTCACGAAGACTTTTATTAAAGAATAGTTCTCCTTATGAGCAACTTTTTTGGGGGTAGGGAGGGGTGGTATCTATTAGACATTTATTCAAGAACGTTACTTTTTTTTGGTTGTTTTTAAAGGTTTTGTTGGTGTGATATTTTAATAGCAAAGACATCACCACTCTGGTTTCAGCCCAGCCAGGGATTAACAAACCAGGCAGACACGCAGGGCTGGGCTGGGCCAGGCATCTTCTTGGAGAAACCAGATGTTTAGGGCCTAACTATACAGGGATGATGGTTTTCTTAGGCTTTTTTCTTAAGTTGTACATTTGACTCAGAGGTTGAATTTCTCGTGCTTGTATATATCTTCAGGCAACTAAGTTAACATGTTGATGTGAGTTTTATTTCACATTGATGGAATAAACTTGTGGTTGTCCTTTCATTGGAGGTCACGGCACGTATGTTTTCAAGAGGCCACTAGGTATTCTTCGTGTGAGTGCTGGAGACCTACAACATTCACTTTATGCACCAAAGTGAAAGAATTCAGTGTATCCGTTATTTTAATGAGCTACACTACAACAATGTGGAGTTGGTCAAGGGCTTAATTTATGGACTTTGTATTATTTTGTTAATCGGATGCTTTGCCAGGTTATGTACTTATTGCCTCATTTGTGGTATTATTCAAGTTTCCTGAACCCTTTCTTTGAATGTTTATTCAGATTTCTAGAGAAATGCCCATGGTACCTGAGTGGTGTTTTGCAGTGGAACAAGGAAGCGCTGTGTAGCAATTCATTCTCTGCTTTCAACCAAATACTATGTATTATTCTCTCTCCATGAAAGCAGGTCATAAGGAAGTGAGCAGATTAAGTTTCTTCCTCCTTAGAAGTAGATCTGGTCACTTCGGTGCCCAGGCAGCATCAGACCAGGGTGTAAAAGGGAGAAAGCCTCACCTCCTCTCAAGAAAGTGGATACAGGAGCATTTGCTGGTTTGGAAGCGTGGTGGAGATTTCATTTCTGGCTTCTCTCAGTGGCATATGGTGAGGACTCTGGCCCTAACTGTGCACCCTGATCCCTTTGCTTGGAGCGGAACCTGGGATGCCTGCCCTGCCCCTCTCAGTTCTATACCAGCTCCTTGGAGAAGGATCAAAATGCAGAGGGATGTGGGCGGGGTCAAAGGTCAGAGGAGAAACTCTTGCTTTCCTCCAGGAGGTCCCCACTGCCTCCCCACAGAAACCACCCATACTGTAAGGTGTCTCTAGGTGGCCCTGTCAGAGGACAGGGGTCAGGCATTTTATATCAAGGGTGCTCAGAACATATTTTATTTTTTAAAAGAACTATGTTTGTGAATTTTACGTACACTGGCAAGCTTTTGAAAATGTATTTAATTTTGTAATGTTTACCAATGATTTATTTACAAGCTATTTACGCAAATAAATGAAGCTGCTTACAGTTCTGCTTACGTGTTTGCCTTGGAAAAAACAACATTGACGTGATGATTTCACTTTGTCAGATGCTCTGCAGACAAGGGTACCAAGCACCTCTCTCTAGCTTTTCATTTTCAGGTCTTTGGTCATTTGATCCTAGACCTCACCTGAGGTGTGTCCAGATCAGGCAGTGAAAACAAAGGGGCCGGGACACCTTCCCGGCTTGAGAAGGAAACAGAAAGTGACTCTGTGCCCTTGGCCCTGCCTGCCTCTCTCAGGCCATGCCCTTGCATTTCACTACAACTCCCTTTTGCCCATCTGGTGTAAATCCTCAAGATTTCAGATTAATCAGATACTCCAATTATTCTTAGAATCCCATGCACCCTGTGAGTACAGAAAAATGAGAATTTGCAGGACTTCTGTTAGGCTTGACCAGCCCAAGTTACGGTCTTCAGAGGAAATAAGAATGAACTTTTCCTCCAAAGGCCTCTGATGCTACCACGTCACACATTGCCTGCCTTTCCTCCCTGCCCTTGCTCAGGGACTGGCATCCTCTGACTCCCCTGAGCGCTCAAGCCACAGGCTTGGACCTCCTCCTCGACCCCCCATCCCGGTCCCAGCACACCCTTAGTCTCTAAGCTCTTCCCCCGCCAGTGCCACTCAGATCTGCCCCTGGTGGAATCTTGCCTTGATTCCTGCAACCACCTTGGAATTGGCTTCCCCCTGGCCGGCCGGTCTTACCTCCCTCTGAGCTGTTCTCCACCCAGTAGCCAGAATAATCGTTCCCAAAGACAGTTCTGATCACTCCACCCGCCTACTTAAAACCCAAACCCTTCTGACTTCCCTACAAGGAATTGGTCCCTGCCTCTCCAGCCTTCTCTTTTGGCCTTAGACTAATGTCCAGTCATATTGAATTCCTTGGGGTGTCTGGAAGGTTCTCTGTATTTTTTTCCTCCAAAGCTTTGCTAAAACTATTGCCTGGGTCTGGAACACCCTCTCCACCAACAGTCTCTATGGAGAGCTGGATTGGACCCCTCCTAAGTGTGTGCACAGCTTCGTGGCATGTCTCCACGGTATTACTACTGGCTATTCTGTTCGACTCTAGGATCCTTGAGGTTAGAACTGGGTCTTATAAATCAAGCCCCTGGTGTTTGCCAATTGAATAAATATGATAAAAGATTCTTCAAGAAAACTCAACTGTTTCCTTCCCAGCTAGGAGAGTGGTTCTTAGACCTGAGTGTACGTTTGCATCACCTGGAAAGCTTTAAAAACAGCTGATGCCTAGACCCCAGTCCTGACCAACTTAATCAGAATTTGTAGGAGCAGAGCTTAGGCATTTTTTAAGGTCCCCAGGCTGAGCGGCCCTGGGCCACTGGGTCATTCTTGTGTAGTCTGATGCACACATCTGATCACATAGCATCCTGCTTGTGCTGTCACGGCAGGTGGCAGCTGTGATGTGAGCACATTAACTATTTCTCCTTGTGTTTTCTGCTGGAGGGGAATTAAAGCACAGCCCTAGGGAAATGACTGCAAAGTATCCAACTTCTGGCCCAGTGATCTCTCGAACACTGGGGAATCTAAGTTTAAACTTTACGGAGTGGTGTCCATTTACAACAATCATAATAATAGTTCCCATTTCTTGATCATTGTGCTAAATGCTTACCTGCCTTATCTCATTAAATCTCGACATTAATCTCATGAGGTGGGTTGCGTTATCCTCACTTTACAGATAAGAAAATCAACTCAGAAAGGTTAAGCAGCTTACCTGAGGTCACACAGTTACAGAGCTGAGATTCAAACCCTTTGACCATTAGGCTTATCTGCCTCTTACAGGGGCTACTGTCAGTCCCATGCGCAGGAGTGAAAGCTGGGAACTCCATCTATAGTGAGCCGGGCCCCTGAGCTGGCGGGTGGGCGTGGGGAGGCTCTGTGGTCAGAGGGGTCCTCGGCCACCTGCCGGTTCTCTCTCAGTCCTGAGAACGAACGGCTCCCGAGCCGCAGGACAGGCAGGCTCTGTACTGCGGCCCCTCTGTTTCCGGGCTCTCATGCCTTCTCCCCTAACAAAAAGCTCCTGGGCTTGGCCTTAGCAGCTTCGCATGGAGCACCCTTTCATCAGTTTCCTGAGAGAACAAAATTAGGAGAAAGAGCAGCCCAGGGTAATGTGGTTTCCAATTCTTGTAACACACAGATATTTGATTTTCATTTACAACCTGGAGTCCCCATGAAGGACTGTGTGCTGCGCGGAATCAGTTTATCAACAGTCGGGGAGTATGTGGTTACATCTGGCTCTTTCCAAGAAGACTAAATGGTTGGGAACATGAGCCCTCTTTGAGTCATGACTACCATTTCACGGAGGGGTACAGAGAAGGGGCCACAGCCAAGAGATAGCCAGCCAAGCACTAGGCCCACCCCTGGAGATGCAGGTTGGAGAGCATCTGGGAGATGACCTTGTCCCTTTCCACGGTCAGAAGTGGGAGCCAGATGTTTGCCCTGTGGCATAGCGCTGCTGTGGGCATTGCTCCACGCCCAGCCCACTGGGATTGAGCTTGTCGTTCTTTTTGCTGCCCCTCGGGTGTTGTTACTCGGTGAGACGCCCAGGCCCAGAGCCACCTGTTCGTGTGACTGCTGATTGACACTCCCCCGCTCCCACCTCATTTTTGCTTCCGAGTCAAAGATGCTGGGGTTTCCCTCTGCTTCTGGAGGACCTTCCCTGAGTGCAGGCACTTTGCGGGAGCTTCCTCCCACCCCTCTCATCCCCCTCCTTTCACCCCTGCTTTGGGCACTAGCCTCAGGACCCTTTGATGGCTCAAATGGCTTAAGATGGCTTGGCGGGGAAGTACTGTGGGTGGGGAGGACCCCTTGTCTGTGGTCTGTCCAAAAACACAGAAGAACTCAGTGTATTTGGTAATTGGAACTTTGGGAAAGCCAGTTTCAAATTGGACACAGACAGGGGGGACTGGTGATTTTCCACATTGCTGTTTTCTTCTTCCTTGAATTTATTTCAACCCAAAGGATCCTGGAGAGTTACTACTGAGAGCTAGTGCCATTCCCTTTGGGATTCGGGATGGAACTAGCTATGTGTTTGTAATTTGCCTGTGAAAATCGGGTGGCTTCTGACAGTCTTCTGTGAGCAAGAAAGAACAATCCAGACTTCATGGAGTTCCCTTCTGCCCCGACTCAGACACAAGGGCTGGAAATGCCTCACTTCTTAAGGGTTCTGATGCCACTGTGGTGTTGCTTGCCTGGGGATGAATTGTTTGTGTAAGACTGGACTGTTCTCCACCTCTCTTGGCTGTGTGCACGTTCCCACCACAGCACACCAGACGGGCATCTCAGTAGAGTAATGATACGAGAACAACTGCAAATTAGGTCCTGGAAATCTCTTTTCCTGGTGCTTTTATTGGCTCCATTGAATAAATAAGGCCAGATTTATCTCTGATACATATTGCCTTTGACTTTAGGCTCTTCAAGTAGGGTGTATTAAATGACCTTGCTGGTTGGGGTTCACCTTGTTTTGGTGGATTCTAGAGGTAGGAAGTCCTATCAAACATGGGGATTTAAAAAAGGGCACTTTTAACGTTAGTGCTGTTGACTTGATCACATTTACACACACACACACACACACACACACACACACATATATATAAATTCAGTGTTATCCTTGTAAGGAGACAATTCTACACAGGTCTCTCATGTTTCTGCATGTCTGTGGGCAGACATTGCCTTAGTTATGGACAAATGTTTTCAATATGTTTGTATGTGCAGCAAACAGCCTTGGAGGATAGAGATTGTTTCTCCCTCTAAAGCAAAATGCACGTGAGCTTACTGCCCATTATAAAAGATGCAGGTTCCGGGGACTTCCTTGGTGGTCCAGTGGTTGAGACTCCACACTTCCAATGCAGGGGGCGTGGGTTCGATCCCTGGTCGGGGAACTAAGATCCCATATGCTGCGTGGTGCAGCCAGAAAATAAAAAAATTAAAAAAAATTAAAAATAAAAATGCGAGTTCCTTAAGCTCAGCGTTCTTTCTCCTACAGTGCAACCCTCCGCAAGTGCAGTTGTCACCCAGCCTTCTTTGCAACCCCCTGTGGGAATTGGGACTTACAAAATCACTGCCAAGAAATGCTGCTCCTCTGGATGCTGTTGTTGCTGTGAGTGATAAGCCGTCCTCTCTCTCTGATCCAGGAGTGTCCGGTCTTTGGTGCATCCATGGTGCTGGGACGGGCTAACTTGTCAGCTTGGAAGTAGGGTCAAGTCTCATACCCTACCCAAGTCTTGACAATGGTCAGTCTTCCTGGTCTCTTTGAGTATGATTTGCATCATTCTTGTAACTAGTAGATAATTTCTTGTGTTTAGACCCTAATCTGATCCATCATTTTCAACTATACAGGGTCAGAAGTTTTCTTTAAAGAGATTTTATGCCTGGAAATGGGTGTTCTGTGGACAGAATTTACTTTCACAAAAGCTACGTTCTCTCTCCTCCTTGTTAGCAACAAAAGGGGGATGCCGCCTGGTGGAGATCAGGGAAAATGGGCTGATGGAAGAGCAACATACCTTATTTACAGAAAAACGACACTCTAGAGTGAGGTAGAGAAGACAAGCAAATGGCAGTTCTTGCCTTGCATCGTTCTCTTTAAAATACGTGCCTAAATAATGAGTAGCATATTATCACCTGTCATCTTGATGTTCCCAAATTAAACTCCAAAAGCAGTTTAGTGAGCATAATTTATTTGCAGTATCACAGTCTACCCAGTGGTCACTGAATCCAGAAATAGCAAAGTGAGCTCATGGAATGAATATCTGGTGCTCCCAGATTGCAAGGTGATCCATATAAAGTGTAACCCCACACGCTCCTCTGGGTCACAAGTTGCCTGAGGGTAAGTGATTTACAGTTTGGTTTTCCTATTGTTAGTACAATAGTAGGAAATCACTCCTGGTGTGGATTAGATTCTTAAAAGGGGTCATTGCTGACTCAAACCCCCTTTCTGAGCTATGGATTATGGGATAAATAAGGCAATGCATCTTTTTTAAAAATGTATTTTTATAGCAGTTAGCACAGCACCTCACTGTTTTTGGCTGTACTCCCAACATGGGTTACCAAAATATACAATCTCTAGTGTAGGCTTGTATCTCTTTAATAGACTGCTCCAAAGCCTTAGAGAATCACCTCTTTCTGAAATTAATGATGGGTGAGGAGTTGAATAAAACCTCCCAAACTGCTTTTTAAAAAAAAAAAAAAAAGCGTAGTTGTTTGTTTGGGTTTTTTTTTAAACTTATTTTTTGTTTCAAACGTGTGCTCCTTTTAGAGTTGAGAACTCCCTGCCTTAAGGGGGTCCTCAACATCTCCGAAACTTTGTAAGAGAGAGAGGAAGAGACCAGACTGAGATAGAGCCACACACAGAGCAGCAGAGAGAGATCATGTGCCAGGGAGAGAGAGAGAAAGAGTGCCAGAAAGGAGAGACACAAAGAGCAGCAGAGAGGTGGGAACATTTTGGGGAGGAGAGGGTCTAGGCTCTCCTCAGGTTCCCCAAATGTCCATACCTAGAACAGGTGAAGAACCAGGACCCCGAGCTCTGGAGGCTGCAGCCTTGCAGGAAGCCAGGGTTGCTGGTTGTCCCAGAAGAGCTGGGGTGAGCCCAGCCTCCCGTCCTGGGCCTCAGACCTCCCTGATGTCCTGGTCTCCTTCCTTCCCACCTCATCCTCAGAGGGAGGTTCTACTCTGCTGAATTCCTTCCACGCATATTAGCTTCTCCCCGAGATGCTGTTCCGAAGCAAGCATCAGTCTGCCCGGCAGGGAAGCCAGTGGGGCTGGTCCCGTCTCACTCACACACCGGCTCGTTTGGGAGGTGGGTTCCACGTCCCTTTCCTCTTCTGCTTTTTGTGGTGAGCTCCGCCCATAGGTTCTGAGGGTCACAAGCCTTTGGTGTAGATTTACCTTGAACAGGTTCAGCTTCACAGGTCTGCTTCAAAGGCCAAAGCCCTTTGCCTAATCTGTGCACACCCGGGGCTGACAGAACACCTGGAGAAATACCTTTCCTCCTCCTCCCTCTCCCATCCCTTCTAGCATCTTGTTTAGGTCATCAAACAAGCAAACACGTGAAGGACAAGCATGTGAACACTGGTGTGCAATGCAGAGCAAGGAGTGGAAGAAAAGTCCACACTTTATCATCCTGTCCCTGGGAAAAAGAAAGGATAAGAATGATGCCCTGGCCCTCAACAAACCACTTTTCTGTACATTCTTCTGTTGTTTCCTAGGTGTGCAAAGAAAGAAAGTTATTGTGTTATATTTGGGCCGGGAATTTAAATTCCATAAAATATTTTATAACTTCTAGGAGGAAGCTCTTAATTGCTCTTTTTGTTCGTGTTTTATCATGAGTCTCATTTAATCCAAGGTGCTGGATTTATGATCTTTATGTGGAGGAAACGTGAAAGATACTTCATAAAGCCACTCTGCAAGCAGGCTGCACATTTAATGTTTGGAACAGAAATTGCCCTTACTTAAGCAGTCGCCCACCCTTACCCCTCCCTGATATCAAGAATGACTCATCCATGTAGAGGATGAAACAGACAAAGCAATATTTCTAATGAGCTGCAGACCCTGAAGGCAGAAACCCTTTAAGAGTTGAAACTCCCATTTTATTGCCAACAACAAATATCAAACTGAATGTTAATTCAGTGATGATCATCTGGGGAAAAATGAGCAGAAATGAAGAGGTTTTAAACTGATAACCAATCATTAATCCAGTCAACTCCCTCAAATACTAACTTCATTACTAAGGGGGTCATTATTTTTATGTTGTCAGAGTTTCAGTGAAAAGTCTTTGGGGGTTATTTATGAGTAATTGGGAAAGTACATGTTAATGTCTGCCATGGATGTTTTACGACTAACTCTTCAGATCTTTATACGGGATTTGTTGAGTTTGGAAATTGCATTGGTTTTCCACCCAAGGCTTTGCAAGAGCTTTTATTTATTTATTTATTTATTTATTGTTTTTGTTTTGTTGGAGTATAGCTGCTTTACACTGCTGTGTCATTTTCTGCTGTACAGCAAAGTGAATCAGTTATACGTATACATATATCTCCTGTTTTTTTGGATTTCCTTCCCATTTAGATCACCACAGAGCACTGAGTAGAGCTCCCTGTGCTATACAGTAGGTCCTCATTACGCAAGAGCTTTTAAATTACCTGTAGTTGTCAGATGGGATTGTCTCCTCAGGAAAGTGGATGGAGCTTGCCCACCACCCTCTGCATTTCAGGTTTTTAAAATAATGCTGCTGCCGCCTCTGGTCTCCCCCTTTCATTTTAAATGGTGGCCCTGAGGCCAAGCTATAGTGCCGCTGATTTTATATTTGTTTTTTTAAATTGAAGTATAGTTGATTTACGATTTTGTGTTAATTTCTGCTGTACAGCAAAGTGATTCAGTCATACATAGACATATATATACACATTCTTTTTAAAATTCTTTTCCAGTATGAGTTATCACATGATATTGAATATAGTTCCCTTAGGGCCACTTATTTTACAAGAAAGACTCCTATAGGAAGCAAGCTTAGGTTGTTATGATGGGTGGGGTTAGCAGCACCTACTAGAAGAGTTTTCAGCAGCCACAGGGGGGCCCCTTGTCCTCTGCCCTCCTCCACATCACACCCTCCACCACATTCATCAAAGACCCAACAATCAGACATTTGTTCTCCTTCAAGTTAACCAGCACATACTCTTGGTAGGGATCTTAAACTTTAATCATCTTTGCTTTTGTCAGATTCCTTATTGAGGGGGAGGGTCTGGGTGTGTGAGGGCTGTGTATGGGCCATCACGTCTTTTGGCCCCCATCTTGTGATATAAGCCTCCCCAAACAAAGTAAGGGCATCTCTCATAATTAAAAGTTTTAAAATAGCAAAACTAAATATGCATTGAGGCAGGCCCTCCCTTGGTGCTAGATGAAGCAGTCTGTGATTCTGGTACATCGATCTGCATATTTCCGCCACAGAAAATTTCATGCAATACAAATATCATAGAGAAAGGTCTTGCTCAGAACAATACCCGAGGGGCCATGAGATTGAAGTTTGCAAGGGGGTGGATGGGGCAGGCGCGGTCTTCACTGTGATAAGGCCCACAGTGGGCCTCAAGTGGGCTCTAGGAGGTTGGCAGAGTGAAAAAAACACTTGGATCTGTCACACCCCAGCCTGGGGTCTTTGGGCAACTGATTCTGTCTGGGCTTCTGTTTCCTCCTCTTAAAATTAAGAATATTTGCCTTAACTATCTTGTGGAGTAGAAAGGTGCAAATGAACAATAAATGCAAAAGGTCGGGCACAGCATAAACATCAACCAGAAGCAGGGGAATTCCCTGGTGGTCCGGTGGTTAGGGCTCCACACTCTCACTGCTAAGGGCCCACGTTCGATCCCTGGTCAGAGAACTAAGATCCCGCAAGCCGCAAGGCTCGGCCAAAAAAAAAAAAAAACCATCTACCAGAAGCAAGTAAGTATGGTAAGTATGTTCATCAGATCGGAAGCTTGAGTAGCTGCATAGACATGGTGCCAATCAATCAATCAATCAATCAGTAGCATTGGGCTTGGAATCAGCCCCAGCTCTGCTGCTTACTATCTATGTGATTTCAGGTGCTGCCTTAAGTGTCTGCCCCTTGCTTTCTTTATCTGTAAAGTGGGAAAGCAACAGGATTAGAGTTTATATGTATATTAGCATATATAAACATACAGCACCCTACTACTATTATATAGAGAGATACTGCATGTAGTTACTTAGAATACTTTTCTTGCTCATTTTCAGTTTTAAAAATGATGATCTCTACCCTTAAGGCCCTTGCTTTTTCTCCTCCCTCTTCCTTCTTGATCTGTTCCCATCGTTGATCTGATTCTGCTCGACCACAGGTGTGAAACCAGGGGGAGTTCAGAGGAGTTGACAGCACACCTTAAGTCTGCAAGGCCACCATCAGGAGTCTCTAGAAGCAAGACTGGAGCACCTGCCTGTGAGGGACAAGTGTCTGTACCTCACAGTTCTCAAGCTCTCCAATTCCATAGTTAGAAGCTTGGAGGACCTGAAAGAACTTTTGATTTGATCTTTGTTGTCTGTGTATTACACTTTCTACTTGTTAGTATTGAAATGTGTTTGTATCATTTCTCCCTCTTGGGGTCATACTTGGCTGTGGGTGGAGGTGGCCACTGAGTAAGTACCCTAGATCCAGTAGCCATCCCCATGGGGGAAAATTATGGGTAGGAAAATGGACCTCCATATCTAAGTTTCAAAGAAGGAGAAATCCGTCTAACAAAGCACACATGTTTTTTTCCAGCATTTCTCAGGGCGATGTTTTTTAAATCAAGGACAAGGCTATGGAAAATCATCTTTAATTAAACCTGCAGTCAGTCCCTCTAGGGCTTTGTACTGTGTTCACCTCTTAAATTATACACTCCAATTAGCAGAATCCTTTCTCCTAGCAGAATCCTTTCTCCTAGCCCCGAGGTTTTATTTGCAGGTCTCACCGTACTCTGGCAGCTCCAATCTGTTTCATTCTGTCTGGAAGCATCATCTGTACGATTTCTTCCCTGGCTGCCTTAGGCTGCATTCTTTTTCTCTCCCAGTGTGTCTTTGTTGTAAGCCCGGCTGAGACCACAGCCTGCTAAACCGCCATCCCCTGCCTATCCCTACCCCACTGACTTTCACTCCTGGCTCTTCCCCAAATCAGTCTCCACCTGTCCATGTATTTAATAAAGATGTTGACCAGCATTCTTTGCTGCTTTCAGAAAGAAGCTCACAGAAGCTATGTTCCCTCCTTCAACCAGAAAAACCAAAGTGTAAAAGGAATTCCAGGGGAAGAAATGGAGGAACCTCCTTAATCAAGCATCAACCCAGTTGACATCACGCCCTAAAATGATTAGAAAAAGTCACTTGATATTTTAAATCTTCATCACTTGATAAATTAATCTAAAAAGGGAACAGAGACTGTGCATTTTCTTTCATGTGATCCACATATTGACCCTAAAAGACTTCAGTTTCTTGGAATATCTATTAAAAGCTATAAATTACTGAGCAGTAATTTTAAAAAGAAATTATTACAACAAAATATTTCTAGTGTACAAAAAAATCCAAGGAACAATATCAAAATATCTATATCTGGGGAATCCCCTGGTGGTCCAGTGGTTAGGAATCCGCCTAGTGGAGGGGACTCAGGTTCAATCCCTGGCTGGGGAACAAAGATCCCACGTGCTGCGGGGCAGCTAAGCCCTCACACCGCAGCGAAGAGCCCGTGTGCTGTAACTAGGACCTGAAGCAGCCAAATAAATAAATTAAAAAAAAAAAATCTATATCTGTATCTATCTATATCCATGTAAATATCTGTATCTATTCACCTATTTATCTACTAGTCATAAGCTTAAGAAGGGAAACAGATAAAACTGAAGCCCTCTTTATACACCTCGCTGACCCTTCCCTCTCTCTCTGCAGCTGTAAATATGAACCTGAATTTGGTGTATATCCTTGCCATGCATGTCTTCATACTTTCACTACTTATGTAGGATCCATAAACAATACTGCATTAAAAACTTCATGTAAATAGCATCGTATTCCATGTATCTGTCTGTAACCTGGTTTTTACATGTGAAAATTTCCTGTGTGATAATTTGGCCACTTCATTTATTCTACAGGAGGTGTCCATTCTCTCCTGGATGGATGTTTAGGCCCCGACTTTTAGTGATTATGAACAATGCTATGAAGGACTCGTCATTACAGGGGATCTATGCGTGTTACTGTCTTCACAGGTGAGTCTTAAAATGATCAGGCAAGTTTGGGAAACTCCAGAGCAAACTTTTCCTGTAAAGGGCCAGATCATAAAAATTTTCAGCCTTGTGGCCACAAAGCTTTTGACAGCCTCTGTCAATTCTCTCCCTACACCCCACCCTCCAAGCCAACTTCTTCACAATCCTGTAAAAATATAAAAACCATTCTTAATTTGAGGACTGTACACAGTATGCTGGCAGATTTGGCCAACTAGCTAGTGCATGGTCCTGCTCTGAGTACCACCGGGCTGAGGCTACCTGTGTCTCTAAACCTATTAGATACTGTCAAATGCTCCCGAGATGATTTTGGAGAGTCACAAAATCTGTCACCTCCCCTTTCTCCCTGATAGTCCATGACTCCCTCCCTCCCTTCCTTCCTTCCATCCAATATGCTGCTTGCACGTTTTATCATTTTTATGGGAACCTCTTGCTTGAACTCAGATTTTTTTTTTTAAGTAAATTTATTTATTTTTGGCTGAGTGGGTCTTCATTGCTGTGCGTGGGCTTTCTCTAGTTGTGGCAAGCGGGGGCTATTCTTCATTGTGGTGCGCGGGCTTCTCATTGCGGTGGCTTCTCTTGTTGCGGAGCATGGGCTCTAGGCATGCAGGCTCAGTAGTTGTGGCACGTGGGCTTCAGTAGTTGTGGCTCGCGGGCTCTAGAGCGCAGCCTCAGTAGTTGTGGAGCACGGGCTGAGTTGCTCCGCGGCATGTGGGATCTTCCCAGACCAGGGCTTGAACCCGTGTCCCCTGCATTGGCAGGCAGATTCTTAACCACTGCGCCACCAGGGAAGCCCTGAACTCAGATGTTTATCAATTACCTTTGAGGAGCAGAGTGCCAGAGTCACTCTTCTCCATAAAATTCTTACAGAATGAGGCTTATCCCACTTCTGGAAACCGGTGTGTGGCCCAAGCAGGCGGTACAGTGCGGAAATGCTTCCTGCCTCTCGGAGCCAGAGCCCCAGAACAGATGCTGCTTGGGGACACGGGGCGGGCCAGGCAGTGTTCACTGGACGCATAGTCATAAATGTGCTTGAATTACTTGGCATCCTTAATGATGCATACTAATGAAGGCTTTTAATTTTTATGATTATCTAGGGAAGAAAACATATGGGGAATGGCGGTAATCCTGGAAGACAAAGATAACATTAACACAGAACAGTCTTGAAAATACAAAAGAAAAATATGACACGTCTTGAGGGCTGAGTGTGAAATCAATATTTGCAATGAAAAGTGTACGGTAAGGAGCTTTGAGAAAATGGAGAAATTCCAGACCACAGGCTGCAGGGCTTCAAACAAGCTCACACCAGTCACACTTGACACCTTTTAAGTTCGAACTATGATATTTAGAGGAATGGGTTGACTCTGTTGGATTTGAGAGGAAAGCGTTTTGTTCTCAGAATTAATTGGTTGGCCTGGATAAAACCCGGAAGACCAGGGAAATACTCAGTGGCCCTGTGGCCCTACAGGTGTGGTGTCGTTTGGCTTTTGGTGTCATTGGCTTAAAGAGGAGTAAAGAGAAGGGCTTGGATGGAGGCTGCTCCCCAAACACCTGAGATGGTGACCGCTGAGCGCTCTGTAATGCAGGGGCGGAAGCACGCGGAGTCACCAGGGGCTCCTGGAGGAACGCAGCTACACCGGCACCTTGGCCTCCGTGTTGTGTAGACGAGGAGGTAACTGCAGGGAGTCCCAGTGACAGGGGTGCTGCTGGGTGGTTTGGTGGCTGACTTGTCCACGCCCTTCTGCATGCGGCACACAGGGTGCCTTGCTCGCAAGCACACTCACTGGGTTCCCCGGCCCTCTGCGCCCCACGTCTCGTGCCCTTCCCACGTGCAACCTACAAGGAGGCACCCCTCCCACGGGACACCGCTCCTAACCCTGCCAAAGGCTGTACATCTCCGAAGACTTATTTCTGGCCCACTGGTGGGTTGAGGGGTTCCCTCCCCACCTCTCAAATCACAGGGGGCTGCTCAGCCGGAGCCCAGGGACATCCTGACCCAAGATCCCAAGGCTTCGGCCAGTAGTTTCACTGCAAGGCTCGGAGCAGGCACTCTGCCTGTTGGTTTTCGTGGTCACGCTGTGACGGAGTCCAAGCTTGCTCTGTTCACCGCATGACCGGCCAATAAATCAGGAGACGAGGTGTTGAGGCAAGGAATGTGACTTTATTCAGAAAGCTGGACCGAGGAGATGGCAGACTAATGTCTCCAAAACACCATCTCATCGGGGTTTGGATGCCAGTTTCTTTTATAGAACAGAGAGGGGGAGGCGGTGGGGAAGTAAAATAAAAAGGCCACAATCTTGCAAATATCCCCTGGAATGGCCAGCCTCGGGGTGGGGATGTGTTAATTTCTTCTTTCTTGCAGCCATTCACAGGTGGACCGGGTCAGGATACTTCCCTGAACAAAGGCACTTTGGTTTAACATTCAAGCAGAGGGGCGGGGTTCCCCGAGGCAGGCCATTATGTATAGACAGTATCCGTTTAGTGAACAAAAGCAATAGGAAGCAAAGGTTAAAGTAAAAGAAACAGGTCCAACATGGAGTCAGGATTGGCTCTTCCCTGTTACAATGTGTCTCCTAAGGAGATTGCAGGGTTGATGGAAAATACCTTCGTTCCTCTGTCTCCATGCCAACAGAGCGCACACAGGTCCTGCCTGCCTGCCTCTGTCCTCCCCGATGCCCCGCGGCATGTATTGATCACCTCCTGGCCCTGACTCGCCGTGACCTCCAGCTGGCTCGTCTTCATTCATTCCCTCTGGCGCCAAGCACCGTCTTTTTATTGTCCCACTTTGAGGCCAGTTGTGCAAAGTTGGAAAGGAAAAGAAATAGTCACCTATCACCTGTAAGAAATATGCCTTTGGAATTTAATAACTGATACTGGTGTGGCATTTTGTTTAAAAAGTATTTTCATCTGTATTATTTGATGCTCATCACATCGACTCTATGAAATAGAGTTGAGGCAAGTAGTATTATTCAAAAAAATTTTTACTGTCACTTTATAAATAAGGAATTTAAAGCTTGAAGAGAATTTCTGAAGGTAATTTTTATGTCTTCCAGAAATTTCTGAAGTTTCCAGAGCTGGTATGTGATGGATCTGGGACTCATACCCAAATCTTCAACTCTTAATCTTGAGATTTTTTAACAAAACTATTGTTCCCTCAGGGTTCACCAGAGAAACAGAATCAATAGAATACACACATACATATACACATATGCATATATCGATACAAATGTGTATGTGTATATATGTGTGTGTATAAAATTTATTTTTTTAATTGCAGAATTATGTATTATCAATATAATATTATTTATTAATATTGTTATTTATCAATATTATCATATTATTATTATCTTAAGGATTATTTTATGTGATTGTAGCAGCTGGCAAGTTTAAAACCTTTTGGGCAGACTGGCAGGCCAGAACTCAGATGAGAGTTAATGCTTCAGTTTTGGGGCAGAATGTCTCTTCTCTGGGAAACTTCAGTTTTTGTTCCTAAAGTCCTGAACTGATTGAATGAGGCCCAGCCACACTATCGAGCTTAATCTCCTTATTTACTATCAACTGCTTTTAGAAATTACCCACATCTACAAAATACCTTCTCAGCAACACCTAGATTACTATTTGATGAAATCACTGGGTACCACAGTCTAGCCAAGTTGACACATAAAACTAAGCAGCACAACTATATCATAGAAATCCCCCTAGTGTAAGTCTCAGTTTTGTGGTAAGCAGAAATAAGAGTTAGCACAGAGGGATGAAAATGAGCTTGCGGATTCATGCACTGGCCTGTGTTCCATGGACGCTGTGTCCCCTGCAGGCAGGGTCTGCATCAAGTTCAGCTTTGCTTCCCCAGTGCCCAGAATGATGCCTGGTCATGGGAGGCCTTCAGTGAATATGGACTGAAGGGATCTTAGAGACGCTGATCACGGAATTAATTTTATCTTATAAAATTGGTGGCTTCCAGGTCTTTCTAGCCATACGAGATGTGCTCTGGTACCTGACTGCCAAGGATCGAATCACAGCATTGCCATTTACTAGCTGTACCACCTTAGGCAAGTAACTAAACCTGTCTGGCTGTCTTCCTCATTTGAAAAATGGGGGTGATAATTGTATTTACTACGTAAGGTTGTTGTGCAAGTTAAGTGAGTTAATACATGTGAAGGGCTCAACTCAGTGCCTGGCACATAGAAATAGCCAATAAATATTAGCTATCATTCCCATTATTATTCACACATCTATCCTAGACTCTTTTGCTTTGAGCCCCACATTCTTCACTTGTAGGAAGGCCAGAGTTCTACAAATTCTTCTTTCCTGAACAGTTCATAGATTCCTAGGTTACCACTGCTAATTGTGCACACTGGAAGCAGTATGCTATTTAATAATTTAAAAGATATTACCTTATGGGAGAGAGTCCCTCCAAATTAAAATAATCAAGGATAGCTTAGTATATTAATTTGCTAATATACTAGCAATATACTGCTAAGACAAAGTGCCGCAAACTGGGTGGCTTAAACAGAAATTTATACTCTCATTGTTCATTAGATCAGAAGTTCAAGATCAAGGTTTTGGCAGGGTTGGTTTCTTCTGAGGGCTGCAGGGAGAATCTGTTCCATGTCTCTTTCCTAGGTTCTTGTAGCTTATGTCAGGTGTTCCTTGGCTTGTAGAAGGCTGGCTTCTCCCTGTGTCTTTACATGGTCATTGTCTTCTTTCTATGTGTGTCTGTCTCTATGTCCAATTTTCCCCTTCTTGTAAGGACACCAGTTATATTGGGTTAGGGTCTGTCCTAATGACTTCATCTTAACTTGATCATCTGCGAAGACCCTATTTCCAAATAAGATCATATTCACAGGTACTGGGGTTAGGATTTCAATGTCTTTTGGAGGGGACACAAACCCATGATACCCAGCTTTCATACTGGGCCCAGTGAACTGTAAATAGCTTATACTCTGGCCTCAGGCAGTGCCCTTTAGCTGATGAGTAAATACCCAATTCCAAACAGCTCTGTGGTATGTGCTGAGGAACCCCAGCCAGAGTGTTGTTGGGGGCCATTGTGCTGTTAACATTGTTATATTTTAACATCGTTTTTTTTGTATCTCACAATAAACACTCATTTAGTTGGTGGTTGTAGTGCTGAAAGATGGGTTGGAATGATTTAGAAATAAAAAGCTATGGTGGGGGCTTCCCTGGGAGTGCAGTGGTAGTGAAGTAGGTCACAAAGAGAAAGCCAAATACCACATGATATGACTTATATATGGAATCTAAAATGTGACACAAATGAACCTGTCTACAAAACAGAAATAGACTCAGGGACATAGAGAACAGACTGGTGGTTGCCAAGGGGGAGGGAGAGGGGGAGGGGGGAGGGGGGAGGAATGGAGTGGGAGATTGCGGTTAGCAGATGTAAGCTCATATATATGGAATGGATAAACAACAAGGTCCTACTAATAGCAAGAGAAATATATTCAGTATCCTATGATAAACCATAATGGAAAAGAATATTAAAAAAAGAATGTATATATATGTATAACTGAATCACTTTGCTGCAGAGCAGAAATTAACACAACATTGTAAATCAACTATACTTCAATTAAAAAAAAAAAATACACAAAGGACTTGTTCCAAATCTCCCAGAAAGACAGGAGAACCCTTTAATGATGGGAAAAGGTGAAATTGCACAGTGTTTATTCATTCCCCTGGGTACTGTTCCTCCTTGAAGTGGAAATCAAATACTGAATAACCAGTTGTCCTGAGGCCTCCACCTTTTGAAGGTGATTGGCCAAAAATCAATTGTCTAATTGAAGTCGGTCCTGCTGTTAACTGAAGGTCAAGCCTGGCAGAGCTGGTCACTAAAGACAACCCTTGGTCAGCTGTTGGGAATAGTTCTCGGTGCAGCTGCTCCAGGCACTTACAGCCTTTTACAAATATGCATACTGTTATCACCTTCCTTCCGACAAGACCAGACACTTCCCTTCCCGCTACGCCTGTCTCGTGTGATACTAGCAGCCTTCTGTGAGAACAAGGCCCTGAGATGCTCGTGGGCACAGACATAACTGCTGGCAGGACAGGAAAGAGAGTCAGGTGGCGCCGTGCAGGTCTAAACAAGAGCCTGTCATGGGCTGGAAGTTCAACAGAGGATGATAGTAAGAGCTGCTGTTTTCTGGGGATCTACCATGTGCCAGTAGGCACTCAGCTATTCCATATATTACTTCATTTAATCCTCTCAACATTCCTGTGAGGCTGGTAATACTATCCCGTTTTACAGATAAGAAAACTGAGGCTTGGGCTTCCCTGATAGCACAGTGGTTAAGAATCCGCCTACCAATGCAGGGGACACGGGTTCGAGCCCTGGTCCGGGAAGATCCCACATGCTGCTGAGCAACTAAGCCCATGCGCCACAACTACTGAGCCTGCGCTCTAGAGCCCGTGAGCCACAACTACCGAGCCCACGTGCCACAACTACTGAGCCTGCGTGCCTAGAGCCCATGCTCCACAGCAAGAGAAGCCACCGCAATGAGAAGCCTGTGCACCACAAAGAAGAGTAGCCCCGGCTCGCCGCAACTAGAGAAAGCTCACGAGCAGCAACAAAGACCCAGTGCAGCCAAAAATAAATAAATTAAATTAATTAATTAAAAAAAAAAAGAAAACTGAGGCTCAGAGTGGTTAGAAACCTTGCCCAGGTATACAGCTAAAAGTAAGAAAGTCAGGAAGTTAGCCTAGTTGGCCTGACTTCAGAGCAAGGTCTTAACAGCATTTTAAAAACATCAAGGAGTTTACGGTCTAGAGGGAGAGACTGGCAAGCCCACAGGAATTATGGTAAGGAGTGTAATGGGGGCTGTGGGAACAGAGAGAAGGGACCCTGAATGGAGTCTTGGGGGGCATCATGGAAGCACTTCCAGAGTTGGGGGTCTGGCTATGTGTCTCCCCATGGCACCCTGTGATGGTTAATTTTATGTGTCAAGTTGGCTGGGCCACAGGAAAATTAGGTCAAACATTATTCTGGGTGTTTCTGTGAAGGCGTTTTGGATGAGATTAACGTTTAAATGGGTAGAGCAACTAAAGCAGATTGCCCTCCCTGCTGTGGGTAAGCCTCGTCCAGTCAGCTGAAGGCCTGAATAGAACAAAAAAGCCGCCCCTCCCCCAAATGGGGGCGAATCCCTCCTGCCTTTGTGCTGGGACGTCAGATCTCTTTCTGCTTCTGGACTAGAATCGAAACTTCGTTTTTCCCTGATCTTCAGCCTGCTGGCCTTTGGGCTGGAACTCCACCACCGGTTGTCCTAGCACTCAAGCTTTTGGACGTGGATTGGAGCTAAACCATTGGCTCTCCTGGGTCTCAGCTTGACGACTCACCCTGCGGGAATTGAGACTTGACCACCTTTGGGATCACACGAGCCAATTATTTATAATAAATCTCTATATCTCTATCTACACACACACACACAGTCTCTTGCCTACTGGCTCTGTTTCTGCAGAGAACCCTGAATACACACCCTGTTCTTATCCTGTCACACCGTCTCCTCCCAGCATCTTATCACTGCCTGTTTACTTACGTCCCTTCACTGGGCTATGAACTCTGGGTGGCAGGGACCAGGTCTGTGGGTTCCTTGCTGTACCCTCAGGGCCAGGTACCATCACGTAGGGAAGGAACTAGCAGAATGCCTGTGGGTTGACTGACCGACAGGATGAATGAGGTGCTGGAACCCGAAGGAGGAGCGGGAATGAGCCGGGACGAGGCGTCCGAGGTGGTGGGTTGGCGGCTGGAGAAGGATGTTCTAGCGGCGGTAATGGCACGGCTCAAGCATCTGGCTGAGAACGGGCACCAGGAGTCTCTGACGTCAGTGATTTCAGCAGGGCTGGAGGCCGCAGTGCGAGGCCGGGAGGGGTGAAGCCGAGAGCCATGCGCAAGGGGCTTCGCACATGTGCTGAGCAGTTTGGACTTTCTCGGCACAAGGAGCCATTGAAGAGTTTGAGGATTCGGAATCTATCCTGCAGCGTGACCTCGGCCAAGGTATTAACACCACCTGGGCCTGGGTTTTGCTGTTGTTTGTTCTGTTTGCTCCTCTTCATCGTTAGACGCATGAGGCAAATACCTGCCTCGAGAGGTTGTGAGGCTGCCGTGTGGTGCAGTGTGGGGGGAGGCCTGCCGAGGGGTCGGAAGCGGGCGGGGCACAGCGTGCCTGTACGGAGGGGTCCCACCTCCCCCTTGGCCCATGGATGCAACTGCACCACGACCTTCTGCTCTGAGGGGGGACGGTCAGCAGCCTGTGATGAATGAGCGTCCAGGGGCGTCAGAGAGCTACCGTGCCTGCCCTGAGTGCCCCACACGAAGGGAGTAATTTCTCTCTTGGGAGCATCTAGATGAATAAATGGTGTCTAGAAGAGTCCCTGGGGAAGCATCACAGCAGCATGAGCGAGAGTCTCTGTGTTCAAAGCAAGGGCCGTTGAGTTCCAAGTTTAAAAAACCCTTGGATCCATTTAAGGGCCAAGTACCTCCATGTGATGGTTTTGTATTTATCCATGCTCATAGAATATTCAGCGCAGCCGCTGACGAGCCTTTTCATTGGTCAAATGTACGACCCTATATGGGGACATGTGGAAGGTGAGTAGATTAAATAAATATTGCAAAGCCTTCCAAACCCGGTTTGCTCCCAGGTAAACTCTTGTTATAGCACTGGCTGGTTGTAACTATTGTTTCGTTTAGCCAAATGTAATTAACAATAAGGTCTTGAAGGGAAAGGATATCAGAGTGATCCGTGGCACATAAGAGGTGCTCAATACAGATGAATGAATGCTTACACTCTCATCTGGAGATAAATAGGTGGAAATAAATATTACAAAGGCTTCCAAATCCTAGTTTGCTCCCAGGAGAAGTATTTTGCTTTTCTGAGCTCAGTAGAGGAAGAGAGGCAGATCGGTTTTCCCAGCAGTGTGGTGGACAGGAAAGGATGGATAGGATTCTGTGTTGGGTACCGGGACGATGGAAATACAGTAAGTACTTAGGAAATGCCAGTGGTTTGCACCGCCTCAGCTGATGGGGGTTGTGAATGGCAGGCTGGGGTCATTATGAAGAACTTGGCCTCTATTGTCACACTCGTGTGAGCATCAGGAGAATCCAACATGATTCATATCATCTGAACAGGCGCTCAGGAAGTCAAACAGGTACCAGCTAGGATGGAGATGCTACCCAAGGAAGACAGAAAAGCATTGTCTAGCCCAAGGGCAAAGTATTTTTTCCCTTCCCTCTTTCATTTGCTTTCGTGTGTAATACCATCCCTTTCCCCCGTCTTTCTTGTCCCCTCTTCACTCTTATTTTTTTTAATAGTTTTTATTTATTTATTTATCTTTTTTTTTTTTTTTTGGTTGCGTTGAGTCTTCGTTTCTGTGCGAGGGCTTTCTCTAGTTGCAGCAAGTGGGGTCCACTCTTCATCGCGGTGCGCGGGCCTCTCGCTATCGCGGCTTCTCTTGTTGCGGAGCACAGGCTCCAGACGCGCAGGCTCAGTAGTTGTGGCTCACAGGCCTAGTTGCTCCGCGGCATGTGGGATCTTCCCAAACCAGGGCTTGAACCCGTGTCCCCTGCATTGGCAGGCAGATTCTCAACCACTGCGCCACCAGGGAAGCCCCCCTCTTCACTCTTAAACTGAGTGTACCCCGCCCTCTGCTTCCTTGAATTCCTATTTGTGCTGATCTCACTTCAGGACAGCAAGGGTGAGGGCCGTGTGGATAAACAGGTGAATCACACAGCAGAGGCTGTTCACAAATCAAGTGTATCTAGCGACTGCCGCGTGCTTAGTGCCTAGTCCCGTGCTTATCCATAGCAGGAGAAGCAGATGGGTGACCGTCACCAACTCTACAGACCCCACACGAGGAAGACTGAGCACAAAGCAGTGAGTGTGGCCCCCAAGTGCTGTAGGAATTCAGAGAAAGTAGGGATGAGTGAGGAGTCAGGTTTTGATGGGCAAAGAGGAACACTCAAGGTACGAGGGTTAAAATGAGCAGAGACGGCGAGGTGAGAAATCACGAGAACACCAACCTGGCTGGAGTGAAAGTGTTGAGCCTAGCAGGCAGGCAGACAACCAGAAAAGGAAGCAGGCTTTTGGAGAAGCCTAAGAGCAGTTAATAGCAGTGTTTCATTTAGGGGGCACGGAACCCCATTTTTGAAAGCTTATCTAACCCTTGGTCTCTGTCTTCTCTGTTCCTCCATAACTCTAGTTCTCCTGTTATCCACTAACTGGTTGTATCATAACGTACCATTCGTAATTATTTTTGTTTATCCAAATGTAATTTTATCATCAATAAGGTCTTGAAGGGAAAGAATAGCAGAGTGATCCGTGGCACATAAGAGGTGCTCAAAACAGGTGACATAATGTCTATGCTCTCATCAGGTAGCACAGGGCCTGGCATATGGGACATTCAGCACATCTTTGCTGAAAGTCAGGGTTCAGTTGCAGATAACAAAGTCCACTGTAGTTACTTTGCTTAGAAAATTGTTGGAAGGGCTAAAGGCGTGGGATTTTAGGCTGGGTCCCCAGGAATGATTTTCAGGAGAACATGATTGCAGGACAAACCGGCCAAGGGTCTGGGAAATTCCATTTTTAATCCTTCAAAGTGACTGCAATATATGAAAGCTCTTAGAAGAAGGTTGGAATAGATAAAGAGCTACCAAGCTATCATCTCCACAGCACTGAGGAAGTATCTGAATATTCCTTTGTCCAGCATATGCCATTAAACATCAATGCCGGGAGTTGGCGAGAGGGGAAATTCTCATTGCTTCCTATTTTTAATATACTTACCTAGAAAGGTCTAAACACTTACCCTCTTCCCTGATCCCAATTTGTGCTTAAGCTCTCTGCAGTTTGGAGAAATGATTTGCTAAAGCAGGCTGGGGCAAGCTCCAAGAGAATTGCTGACAATGGTCACTTTTATGGGCCAGAGACACAGAATCAGATGGGTCAGAGACAGCCCATTCATCTCCCTTTCTTTCTCTTCTAATTTTGTTTCTGGACCCCTTAGCCAAGACTGGATGGCTAATGGTAGCTCTCATTATAGTTGAGGTTCCCAAATTCATAAGGAAGTTTCTGGAAGCCTGAATTTAACTGGTTTTATAAATGTGGCTGGGAGATACCTCACCAGTCTCTGCTTCCACATCTAACCCCCGGGCTGGGTGGGTTTGGGCATGTTCCTGAAGGAAGGCAGCTCTGCCCACGTGGAGTACTTGACGCTGGATTCCAACTGCATGATTCACGGAAATGATGCACCGTGCCCGCCCTCTCCCACCCCCATGAAGCATCTGCCACTAAGTTAATTCATTTGCATAGTACAGCCTATAGCTGTCCAAGCGCCAGGACAGTGTCTCCCCCTTCTTTCTGATTATAAAGGTAATAAAAGCTTGTGCTGGAACGTTAGAAAATACATCCAATAGGAAGAAAGGGAAACCTAATCTATAATTGTACCACACACTGTTTACCACACATTTTGGCACTTTTCCCGTCTTTTTTTTTTTTTGTCGAAGTCACAGGATTTTAAAAGCAATCCAAGAAAACAAGTTAGTCTGTGCATATCTACCTACGTATAGCTGAGCAAGGTCTTCATCAGGTAGCTGGGGCTCGCTCCTCTTGTAGGGACATAACCAGGGAGACATCACCACCTCCCGTTGCAATATTCGCCACTGTGTCAGAAAAGTCTTTTTTTATAGTTAACTTAAAAAATTGGTGTGCTCATAGCCCATTTTCTCAGGCCCCCGGTGATAGATGACATTAGGCCCTCACTGTCTGGAAGATATGAAGAAAGGCCCACAACCTTCTTCGGACAACAAAAAAACTGCTCGGTAGAATTGTCAAGGGGCTGACAGATGTCTGGGGAGGGGGGATATGTGAGGGGTGCATTGAATTAATAAGGGCTTTTGTTCTAGAAAGTGTGTGGACAAAGGCTGCACTAAATGGGCAGTATCTCCACAACTCCTTGGACATATGTTCTGACTCTGCTACTTAAGCACGTAGAAAGTTAGCAGATGGCTTTCCTTCTCTGCCGTGGAACCCAACAGGCCGGGGCGTGTCCATCTAGTCTGCTGCAGCCCTCGCTCTGGAAAAGGAGTGTCTTGTAGAGCAGCTGCAAGGGCATGATCCTTCGTAGGGGGCTCCCGGCAGGCCTGGCCCGGTGAGTGAGGGGTGGGCGAGAGCAAAGGCCAGTCTGGCCGGTTCCTGGTGGAGCAACCAGCCTTCACAGCAGCATAAGTTCAGATTTGGGTTTGAAGTTAAATATAGCTTCACACACCTTCTAGAGTTGCACTTGGGTAGCTTAAAAGGGCAAATCAGTTGTAAAATGATTCAGGAGAAACACCATGTCCATTCAGGTTGCAGGGATGAATGGCCTTTTGATCTTTCAAGGAGAATGACCTGAAGTGAAATGACCCAGCTGTGGCAAGAAACAGTCACCTCGGCACTTTCCTTCTGTCTCCTTCCCTCAACCCGGATTCCTCCCCCAGCTTCTCCTTTTCATTGCTGACACATCAGAAGCATCCAGAATACATGGCGAGGGCTGGGAGAAATTAACTGGGAAAGAAAGAAAGCAAGCCAGGGGAGAGGAGAGGGCCTGGATGGGAGGTTTTCAGATCAGATTAGTGCTGCGAGCTTCAGCCTTTTCTGAAAGGAAGTGTAATCTTCCATCTGTTCCTGGTGATAAGCCAGTCCTGTATTGATGGTGGGACTTTGACAGAAACACATGGATCTGACAATGCTGCATCCTCTTCCCACTCAATTGCAAGCAAGCTGAAAGCACTCCCCACACCCCAAATTAACCTGTGAAGAGAAGGTGTGATATTGTGATTTATAATTAAAATAAGATGTGTATTTGGTCTTAGCCCCAGTTCCTGGCACAGAGCTGCTAAAACCCTTGGAAGTTTTTCAAAGTGATGAGAATGATCAAGGTGACTTTTGTTATGTTAATGAAGCGACTTTTGGAAAGCCCCTAGGTCACCTAAGGAGGGGAGGTGGTTGCCAGGGGAAACAACGGGGTGATTAGAGGGTTCAACTTTCAGTCCTACCCCCTGATCTGGGAGGAGAGGAGGAGACTAGAGGTTGAGTCAATCAACAATGGCCAATGATTTAATCGATCATGCCTATATAATAAAGCCTCCATAAAAATGCAAAAGGACGGGTTCAGAGAGCTTTCAGGTGGGTGAACACGAGGAACTTTGGGGAGAGCGGAGCACCTGGAGAGGGCATGGAAGCGCTGAGCCCCTTCCCCATGCCTTGCCCTAAGCCTCTCTTCCATCTGGCTGTTCCTGATTTATAATAAACCAGTGATCTAGTAAGTAAAATGTTTCTGAGTTCTGTGAGCCACTTTAACAAATGCATCGAAGCCAAGGAGGGGGGTCCTTGGAACCTCTGGTCTGTAGCTGGTCAGTCAGAAGCACAGGTGACAACCTGGGCTTGTGATTGGCATCTGAAGCAGGGTGATGGGGCATTCCTATAGGACTGAGCTCTTAACCTGTGAGATCTGATGCTGTCGCCTGGTAGGTAGGGTCAGAATTGGGTTGAATTGTACAACACCCTGCTGGTGTGGGAGAATTTGTTGGTGGGGGGAATCCATACGACACGCACAGTCACACACATTAGATCTGAGTGTGCAATCATGAGAAGGCTAATAAACATGTTTGTTGTGCAGTAATTATAGTGCTTCCCAATCTTTTTCACCTCACAAGATGCATTGAAAGAGATATTTGATGGCATAGTGCAGCAAACGGAGAAGCTGGCCTCTGAGGGATCAGACCTGTAACCCACCCCACAAAACGGGGCATATTCTGAATTAATGAGCCCAGTCACGCTGCATTATCTGGGGAGGAGAGGGCAGAGGGCGTTCAGCACAGAGCAGCTGGAAATTCTTCTAGCGATGGATGTTCACATGATTGATTCCTCTCCTCTTGCTCCCTTTGCCCCTCTTTGATTGATTGACTGGTTCTTTCTCTCATCAGAATCCGTCTTTGGAGATCTCACCTTCAGTTCTAGGAAAAAGGCCTGTGAAGCCACCACAAGGCAGCGTAAAAGGTAGGAAGAAGAGAGAAGAATGATCAAAGTATATTTATTGAAACATGTTTCTAAACCCCAGCATGTGGTGCATATTGGAATCGTCTGGAGTCTTCTTTGTAGATGCAACCTCTGACCTCATCCTCAGATTCTTTGCGGGAGGTCAGGAATCTTCATTCTACCGTGCCCGTCGGGAGGGGGCCCTCAGGTCGCATTCTGGGAAACCTGCTCAAAATACTGTCCCTCCCCCTCCTTCCTTCCTTTATTAACTGCACGTCAGGATGATTAGAGTCACACTGTGTTTCTCTGGCCCATTTGGTGTTTACCTCCACCTCCCTTCTGTCCAGACTTAGGTACTTGTTTTTCAACACCAAGTAAGCATTTCTAACCTTTCTGTTTCCCAGAGGGCACTCAGCTTCAAAGCCGTACCTTGCAGGGTGAAAAGGTTTTCTGGAGCCTTGGCGTGGCTGCTCTCCCGGGAGAGTCAGGAGGGACCGGGGCTGCTCCGAGGGGTGGGTGCACACGTGCTGCAAGGTGGTGTCAGCACCGACCTGCTTCTGCTCTTGAACTTGTCGGTTTGTGTGCATGAAGAAAATGACTACAGAGTGTACAGGGCCAAAGACTCTTTGAAGTGATACCTAGGCTAAGAGCTGGGTGAAAAAACACAGAACATTATGAACACAGGCTTCAGGCCATCCCAAGGGAGCCTGCCATCCTACAGCTGAGTCGGGGAACGCTTCCCCTCTGATTAGTCTCTGAGGCCTGGCAGACACTGGCTATCTGTCCAGCCAAATACTAGGGTGACCATATCATTTACTGTTCAGCCAGACGCTGTTGAGAGTGAAAAGGGTACTGTTATTTACAGGACAAAAATATGTACGAGACTGTCCTGGGCACCCACCCTAATGCCCACTTCCTTAAGTGGAGGAACATGAAACCGACGGTGTAAACTGATATAAATCCTGTGATTTCAGCCAGTTTGCTAATAGAAGTCTATGTCTGATGTGTGCTTCCCAGCCTGGGACTCTGAGGTCCAGCCTTCACTGTACCTCTACCTGGCCAGTGAGCTTGGACGAGCCACTGGCCTTTGTGGCCTCGTCTCTTTCTCTGTAAAATGAGCTGATAAATGGGCCAGTTGTGCAGTCTCAGGGCTGATTAAGGAACGTGTGCTCTGGTTCCCTCCTCCTTTTCTTTGTTAACTCCTGTTCATCCCTCATTCTGCACCAACGTGTGAATGGCAGCACCTACGGTTATTGTTACTATTTCAAATCTCCTGTTTCAATATGCAAGCCACTAGATTACCAAATCAGAGACTATTTTAATTGTGGAGGTGTCGCTACTAGATTGAACCATACCCTTGGTTGTTTACATGTCACTTTCCTCAAGCGCATCCTAAGCCCCTTTCCAGGAGGCTGGGAGCTTAGAGCTTCCATCTAGTGTAACACCTCGCGTGGCTGCTCCGGAAGTGAATTACAGCGACTGAATTGAGCTCATTCAGTCCTGGCAACCGTCATGAGGCTAAAAGAAGCTTTTTCTTAATGGTGGTAGGAGCCCAGAATCACCTCAGTTTAGAGTGATAAGGATTTTTCTGAGTTTCATCCTCCTGCCATCTGAGACAGCAACTGCTGTGGAAGGGAGGGGTGAGAAGCTGCAAACAAGGAAAATGGATGAACAGAGTAAGTCAAACTGCTTCACTAAGTCTCTGATGCAGAGAACCCTCCAAGCAGAGAGGTTGCTACCATCAGCCCCAGGAAACGGAGAGAAGACGCTTTAGGTCTGTAGTTTGCTAATGACTTGATAGGATTAAGTCTTTATTTAGAACCATCTTTTAAACAGGAGTGGCCGAACTATGGCCCGAAAGCTGAATTCATCCTATTTTTGCAGGGTCTTGGAGCTAAGAGTAGTTTTTCCACTTTTAAATGGTTGGGAAAAAAATCAGGAGAAGAATGACATGTTGTGGCATGTAAAAATGATCTGAAATTCAAATTTCAGTCTGTTAATAAAGTTGTATTGGAACACAGCCACGCCCATTGGCCTGAAGTTGTCTATGGCTGCTTCCTGCCATAGCTGCAGAGAAGTCGCCAAGAGCCCAAATGATGCCCTCATCCCCTTGCTCTGCTGCTCTGCTCGCTGTAAATCTGCGTTTGTAACTCCAGAGCATTTGGGGAGCTGCCCCTACTGCTGTACTAGGGCATTTCCTTTTATTTCTTATTACCAGCTGTTCCAGAGACTTCAAATGACAGAGAACAAGAGGGTAGAAGTGAGTGACTCTGAAGCTCTGGGTTCTAACACAGTGTTGCTGAGGATGGATTTGCTAACAACTGTAGACCAGAGAATCCCACAATTTACCTCGGTTGTTTTAATTTTTAAACCTATGCTTACACTGAAGTGGGATGGGGTGCATTTGAGATGGGGTGGAATTAAGCCATCCAACTGCACTAGGCTCACCTAGGAGTTGTTATTTACAGGCAGACCTCAGAGACATTTCGGATTCAGACAAAGGCAGTGAAGCAAGTATTGAACTCGAGTGAGCCACATAAGATTTTGGTTTCCAAGTGCATATAAACGTTTACGTTATACTGTAGTCTATTAAGTATGGAATAGCTTTATGTATAAAAAAAATCAATGTACATGCCTCAGTTTAAAAATACCTTAATGCTAAAAAATGCCAAAAGAATTACAATAGTGACATCAAAGATCACTAATGGCAGATCACCATAACAAATCTAATACTAATGAAAAAGTTTGAAATACCATGAGAATTACGAAAATGTGACAGAGACACAAAGTGAGCAAATGCCATGGGAAAAATGGCGCCAACTTGCTCGGTGGAGGGTTGCCACAAACCTTCAATTTGTAAAAAACGAAGTAAGGCGAAGCACAATAAAACGAGGTAGGCCTGTATTTATAGTTATATAACAGGTGCATAATGTCCTTGATTTTGACTCTTGACCCGCAAAGCCTAAAATATTTACTACCTGGCCTTTTATAGAAAAGGTCTGCATACCGCAGCTCTAATATTTTCTGTCTCTCCCTAGAGAAGTTCAGAACCCTGGCATTTTTTGGCTTCGCAGCTGAGCCAATCTCCACTCCAGTCTGATCTTGCCCGTCTTCCCACATGTACCCTGGGTTGTGGCCACAGCATTGACGTGCCCCCCTCAATTCTGTTCACCTCGCTCCCTGAGCAAGGGCTGCTTCTTGGGCTACAGCATCCTCTCCCACGCTGACTGCTAGGTCAGAGAGGGCACCTCTTTCCCTGGCTTTCTGTTTCTATGAGAGTAATAATAACAGCTTACACTCATCGAGCACTTACTGTGTACCAGGGACTGCTCCACCCACTTTGCTGTAAGATCTAATTTAATCCTCTCCAGCCCACTGAGGTAGATTCTGTTGCCGTCTCCATCTTACAGATCACAAAACTGAGACTCAGAGATGTTAAGCAACCTGCTAAAGTCACACAGGGAGAAAGTGGCAAACCCAGGCTTTGCGTTCAGACAGCCAAGCCCAAGCATCCGCGTGCTGAGTGCTTTGCCTTGAGCCTCTCTGGAAACATATCTGGCCTCTTGCAACCTTTTCTTGACCTTCCATGGAGGCCACCTTAGTGACCAGATTTGGGGTCACAGCCAGTGGCCCATGGTTGGATGGGGTCAATCAAATAAATGCCTTCAGATCTTGGGGATTCAGTTTCCTCTCTTTGCGGTCCTGGGCAGCAATGTTGGGTCAGGGGGTCTGCTCCGCAGTTCCCAAGTAGCTGACCCACTGTCTACACTTGGATGAAGGGCTGGGGTATATTGGCAGGGCCCACCTGTTTTTCTCTTTGATACTTTGGTTTTGACAAGTTTTAAATTTACAGAAAATCTAAGAAGATGGTTTAGAGAGGCCCGTGACTGTATTGTTTCCCCTATTATTAACATCTTACATTAGTATGATACATTTGTTACAATTAATGAACCCAGATTGATATATTCTTATTAACTGAAGTCCATCATTTATTTAGATTTCCTTAGCTTTTACCTAATGTCCTTGTTCTGTTCTGATCCCATCCAGGACACCACATTGCATTTTTTGGTCACATCTCCTTAGGCTCCTCTTGGCTATGGCAGTTTTTCAGAGTTTCCTTATTTTTGATGACCTTGAAAGTTTTGAAGAGTACTCGTCGGGTAATTTGTAGAAAATTCCTCATTTGGAATTTGTCTGAAGTTTTTCTGATGATTAGACTGGAGTTACAGGTTTTGGGGAGGAAGACCTCGGAGGTAAAGTGTTACTCTCATCATATCATATCAAGGGCACTTGGTATCAACATGATTTACAACTGTCAATATTGACCTTGATCACCTGGCTGAGATAGCATCTGTCAGGTTTCTTTTTTTAAATTTTTTTTAAAAAAATTATTTATTTATTTATTTATTTTTTGGCTGTGTTGGGTCTTCGTTTCTGTGCGAGGGCTTTCTCTAGTTGCGGCGAGTGGGGGCCACTCTTCATCGCGGTGCGCGGGCCTCTCACTATCGCGGCCTCTCTTGTTGCGTAGCACAGGCTCCAGACACGCAGGCTCAGTAGTTGTGGCTCACGGGCCTAGTTGCTCAGCGGAATGTGGGATCTTCCCAGACCAGGGCTCGAACCCCTGTCCCCTGCATTGGCAGGCGGATTCTCAACCACTGCGCCACCAAGGAAGCCCCTGTCAGGTTTCTTCACTGTAAAGTTACTCTCTTTTGGACATGCTTTTTTGACCACATGTCTGAAGCCATGTTCTCCAATTGACTTTCTCAGCAATAAATCTGACGTTTTGACCTCCATTTGTCTACCTCTTGGATCTTGTTTCTCAACTGAAGAAGGGAGAAGGGAAAAAATAAATGGATATTATATGGTGAACCCCTAAGACCTTAATACGATCAGTCTGGCAAAATACTGCTCATCCCTTAAGGCTCATCCAAGCATCACTTCCTCTTTGAAGCCTTCCCTGATCTCTCCAGGCAGAGTCAATGTGTCCTCCTAGGTGCCGCCACCACCTCCACCTACAACTCTTGTGGGACTTTCACTTCGCTGTGATGATTCATGCACCCTGTTGTTTCTTCCACAGGACTATCAGCCGCTCAAGGGCACTGGCCATGTTCTATGAATCTCTACATCCCCGAAACCCGGTTCAGAGTGGAATTTAGAAGACACTTAGTAAATAAATATTTGCAGAATGAAGAACCATTCCCTCCAATTCTCCTATCAGTGAGAGTTGCCCGAATCCTCCAGGGTGGAGACTTAGTGGGACTCCTCTTGATGGTTTGAGGAAGCCATTGCTGAGAATCAGTTCTATTCTCTTTGCAGCTCCTTGGTAAGGAAACAGGGCTGCCGAGCTGGTACAGCTAGAATAACACATGGGTCCAGGACCTATGTTCTGTTTTTGACAGTTATTACTGTATGAGCAGCAGGAGAAAGGTAGTCTTCCCTGGGTATTAGGCTTTCTCTTGGTTGAGGTTTAAAAAAAAAAAATCTCAGAAGAGGAGTGTAGTCTTAGAAACTGATAAATATATAGTAATCATAATAATAGCTTTCATTGTTGAGCAAATATGCTAAGCACCGTGTTAGGTGTTTCACACAAGTGATGGTTAATTCTTACACCTCTGTAAAGTAAATCATTGCCTGGGCCTTACCTGAAGTCATATGACTGGAGACTCAGAGAGGGAAAGCAATTTGTTCATGATCACACAACTATAAAGAGCTGCACCTAAGTGTGTCTAATTCAAAGTTCACTCTATTTCTATTGATTCTACATTGATTCCCTTCATGAACTTTCTGTTTCTCTTCATTTTCTGCTTCTGTAATTAGCTGAGTCTAAGAAAATGATATGAGAAAGGACAAAGTATTGGCCAACAGAACACAGCAAATGGACCAAGGCTCTGTTCTTTTTTCAAAAATAAGACTCCATTTATGTAATTTTGCCCTAAAGAATGCTGACTCTAAACCATTTCTGTACATTTTACCCAAATCCTCACTGAGATAACTTACTGTGTTTTCTTGATTTTAAGATGCACATTTTCCCATATTTTAACATCCTCTAAAATTTGAATGTCTCTTCAATTGCATTCAACCTGGATTGAAATCAAGTTTCTTAAGAGGGGATCTTAGATTCTATTGATATTTAAAGCTGTCTCAGTCTGGGGGTCCTACCTGCTTGGGTTCAAATTCCCCAGGGAATATTTTTTCCCCACCTTCACTCAGTACAAGTTGAGACTTGAAAGTCTTCTGCTGTTTCTTTTTGTGGGGTGGATTTATTCTCATTTACCCCAAAACAGAAGGTGTAGCTTTGGTGGACTAGCTTTATTTGGAGAGTCTCCCAATATTGGCCGTTTTTTCTTTCTTATTGCTACATAAAATAAAGAGGTATCTTACAGTCAATGGTATTTAAGATCCAATTAAACGTGTGTTTACTGAGGTCTGATGTTCATTTCAAGCAGTGTGGAAGCCAGTCTCCACGATGCCCTCCCTGCCCACCATGGTTCTTGCTCCTGATACCTACGCCCTTGTGAGTCACCTCTCACACTGAATAAGACTGACCTGTGCAGCCAACAGGATATTACGGAAATGACTGAGCATGACTTCCAATGCTGGGTCATAGAAGACCTTGCTGCTGCTGTCTTGTTCTCTTTTGGATCACTCATTTTGGAAGAAGCCAGCTGCCATGTTGTAAGGACACTAAGCAGTCCCATGGAGAGGTTGGTGCAAGGGGTGAGGAGCTTTGTCAACAGTCAGCACTAACTTGTCAGGCATGTGAGTGAGCCAACTTGAAAGAAGATCTTTCAGCCCTAGTCGAGCCTTCAGATGACTGCAGCCCTGGACTTGACTGTGACCTCATGAGAGACTCCAAGTGAGAACCACCCAGTTAAGTTACTTCCAGATTTGTGATTCACAGGAACTGTGAGACTGTAAATGTGTATTATTTTAAGTCACCAAATTTTGGTGCAATTTACAACATAGCAATGACAACTAATATAAAAGCTAGAAAAATCTATTTTGAAACAAAAAGTTTTACTTTCCAAAAGCAGTTTTCAATTCTTTGTTTTCTAATGATCCCTCTTCCACATTAATGAGAGAATTTCTATTATTTTCAGGATAACTGAGATCTAAAGAAACTATGAATATTTGCTGTGTCTAACATAAAGGTAAAGACTTGCAAGTGACTTCATACTTTATACTGCACACTTTATGCTTCAAACTTCTTAGTTTCATTGAAGAGATTTTTCTTGTAGTACTATAAGGAGGGATAAAATATGTATTGCCTCTTGTTTTGAATGGGAAAGTATTGGTTGTATTATTTTTAATCCAGAAGGAATACTTTACTTGCAAAGATGTCCTTAATTACCCTAAAATGGCTTATTTTGAGGCACCAGCTCTTATATATTAAAGAGACCTTGCCAACCCCTGGTTGCTAGTCTCAGCTATGTATTTGGGGATACTGTGGCTCTGCCCTTTGGGCCTGCTGAACTTCCATTTTAATGAGCATTTAATCAACACATCCTTTGGGGAACCTCTTGGTTTTTTATATCATCTTTGGAAAAAGCCAGTTTGTGTTGTCTTGTGCCCTAGACATTGACTACAGCTATTGAAATAACTGAATATTACTTTTCCTCTTTGATATTCAGTCGATTGTTTTAACCTGCATTTTGGTTATTACCATGGATTGTCACAAAAATCCAGTGGTTTCTAAACTTTGTTGCTCATCAAAATCACCTTTGGAGGTGTTTGTTTTATTTTTTAAAATGTAGGTACTGGACCTCATGCCTGATTTTCTAACTTAGAGTCTTCAGGAATGGGCCTTGGGAACTTGTATTTTTTTAGTTAACAAACTCTCCAGTTGATTCTTTTAGAATCATTCCAAAGTACCACTAACAGGTATGTTAGAATCCACTGGGTTTACTCCCTACCCTTCCTCCCCAGCCTCTAAGTCTACAGGGAAGAGAAGACACAGCATGGTATTGGCCAGAAGAAATCTTAGGGATCCGCTGCTCTGCAATCCCTCATTTTTCAGATGAGGGAACCCCTACTTCATGAGAGAAGTGAAGTGACTTGCTTTCTTGGGAGTTTTGGTTATCCCATTAAGCATTATGACAGTGTCATTGGAAATAAAAAGTTAGTAAAAACAAATACAACAATGATTTCTACAAATGTCTGTTCTAGGGAAGGGTTGTCATTTATCTTTAGGACACCAAAGCTTGCACATGACTTCATGATTGTTTTCATGAGATTTTCTAGTAATGAATATCTGTAGGAATAAAAATACATCTCATTTTTAGGTTGGCTAAAGAATTGTTTAGAATATTTTTAATCCAGAAGGAAATACATTACTTGCCTGGATGCAAAAATCTTAAAAAAAGAACCAACATTTTCTATGTTACAAGTAGCAGGATTTCTGGGTTAGGGTCTCATAGCCTGGGAGAGAGGACGTACTTTGTAGGAACATGAAGATAAGTAGAAATCCATAGGATCCCTGTGAACGTAGGCAGGCAAGAGCCCTGAAAGGAAGGAGCGCCTATGAGAAAGGCTCTATGGCGGGGGTGGCTGGGGAGATGAGGACTGTGGTGTCGAAAGCTCAATTTGATGTCGTATGATCTGTGCTGTAATTCTCTCTCTATGATCCCAACCTTCACTAAACCGTCTTCTTGTGTTGGTGGTGCTTTGGGGAATGAAGGAAGAGGGACAGCATAGGGTGGAGTGATATTGCATGAGAACAGAGCATTCAGTGGAAAAGAAAGAGGAGAGAGAGAGAGAGAGAGAGGGAGAAAGAAAGTGAAGGGGGAAGGGACGGGAGTAGGGGGAGAGAGAGAAAGAGAAAGAGACAACACTGCAAGCAATGTAATCCCTCTGAGACTTCCAGGAGACATGCGGGTACTGGGCTTCATAAAGAATGTGGCATGGACTCAAGGTTTTTTTTTTTTTTCTTTTTTTTGGATGTGAAAGGAAAGAGTGACCTCTCAGAAGAAAGACTTGGGGACTGACATCCCAAGCAGACACTTGGATTGCATCGTAAGTTTTCTATGAAATGGAAGCGTTTCTATCATGCCACACACATTCCTGCCGCATAGAAACTTCGGGTCCTGATGGACATTCCCTCCAGAGGCCGAGACTGCCCTCTTTCTCATATATCCAGCTGTTCTTTAGACACTGTCTCCGTGCTCCCCAAAGAATAAAGCCACAAGTACTCCATCATAAGGAAGACAGGTTTACAATAGCTGGGGCAAAAAGCTTAATGTAGCCCCCGAGAAAGAGCCAGAGTTGTCAAGCGAGAACTGAGGACCACCCCACAGGTCTTCCCAGCCTTTGTATTCTGTGATTCTTAGGAAGAGAGGGGTCAAACCCTGGTTTTGTGCCATGATGAATAAAATGGCCTGGCTGGTTGTCAGCTGGCCTGCCAAATCTGGCAGCTGGCAAGGAAGAAACCGAGAACTTCCAAGGAACTAACTCAATTTGCATGTGTAATGTGTTCATATATGCTGTCTGCATATAGATTGTATAACATTCATGACATACAGAGGAGGACTTTGGGTTCCTGGGGAAAAAAGGCTCAGAAATAGACATTTCTAGGGTAGCACAAGTCAGGATATAGATTCTGGTCTCACATGTGGGGTGATCTCAGCCACCAGAGGACATTTAAAAGGCAGGAAGGCACACATGAGGACAAAGGAAGTCATTCCCACAGTCAGGGCCCTGAAGCTCAGGGAGGCAGGGGGGTTGGCTGGCAACAGCAGAGAACTCAGAGGGATGCTGGGGGGATCATTTCTCATGGGGAAGCTGAGCCCTAAGGAACCAAGTCCCATTTCACTGAAGCATTTGGTTGCCCATAATGGGTTTGCCAACTCCTACTGTGGGCAAAATGTGATGACAAAAGCTCCCAGCTAAGAGAAGAGAGGTGATGTGGTCCTGAATGCCTGCAGAAACAGCAAATAATGGATCCACTACTTTGTATGATTATTCCTACTGCAGGCCATCCCAAGAATCAGGCATTAGCTTCTCGTCTAAGATTCATCCCTGACAATTCATGGTCACTTTCCCTCTCTGGGCCTTGCAGTCTCAGCCTTTACAGGAAATGGACTGCCACCTGCCCCTGGTGTGGTGTTGTTTTGAGACCTGGTGTGAGGGCAAAAGAAAATTCACTGGATTATAAAAGATCTTGAGGATGGGACCATCACTTTTAAATTTCAATGTATTTTATAGGCTCCTAGCATTGAGTTTTTAACATAATAGGTCCTCAAAAAAACATTCATTTTGTTGAGTAATCAGAAGCAGCTATATTTCCTTGGGGCTACATGGCATCTGGCTTTTTCAATTACACTGTGCCATTTTGCTTGGATATTAAAGGCAAGGGTGAACCCCAGGAGAAAGGCTTGGAATGTAATATCTCAATAGCAAACAGTTGGATTACATTATGAAATATTTTCTGTGAAGTGGAAGAGTTAGAATCATAGCACAGGTGCACTTGTGTAGCTGGAGGAATCCAGATATGCCCTCACCCAGTGTATTTCTGCTGGTGGAATACTGAAGGGGTTAAACGGGATTCAATACTCCTAGTTGCTTCAAGTTTTGTGGAAAAGGGAGTTTATTGTACTTCTGTGTGTCAGGTCAGATCCCCCCAGGATTATTTCGTGGGAAAGAGAAGTTCTTCATTTCCTTAAAGCTTTGAGTTTCTGGACTGGGGAGAAGAGTAGAACTTTCCCCAATGCTGCTGACTGCTGGGCTTCTCCTGAGAAGAAATAGCAAACAAAGGACAGGAGGCCCTGTGGGAAGCATCCAACTTGGAACTGAGTGAGTGAGTCTGTGGGATTGGATGGGGACCCTAAGCTATTGTTGAGGGACTCTTGCATTAAGCCTTCTGGTTTTTATTCCTAGTAGTGTGACCCAGCAACTTTTAAAAATCTCTCTCTCTTTTTTTTTTTTTTTTTCCTGTTTTACATTATAATTTCTTTCTCTTGCTAGATCTGAACCATTGAAAAAAAAGAGTGAGCATGTATCCTTTACATGCACCTTTGGTTTCTGAGTCTTGTGAAAAGTCTTTTAAAATAAAGCTAGAGCAAAAGCAAAGATGCCACTCACTTCCTCCCCAAAGTGGACCAACTTCATCCCAGGACCCCTACATGCCAGGATGCCCAGGCAGGGTCAGAGGTTAGCCTCAGGCAGTTGAGCCAGATTCCCATTTTTGTTCATTCTGATGAGAGCAGAGAACTTCTCTAGTTTGTTGTTTTCTTTTGGGGTGATGGTGTTGTTGGTGGTGGCTGTCAATTTTGCGAGTTTGGAAATGGTTTTTCTAAGGTTTTCTCTGATCATTCTAGGTCTTTAGCTTCAAGAAAGGTTATGTAATGCTGACTTATGTAAAGCACACTTCTCTGGTTTTCTCTCCAAAAGGCTGACAGTACCATGTCTAAATTTATGAAAGCTGAATCTTATAAAGAACTAACTTATCTCTTTATAAAAACTAAATGTTGATTCTTTAAAATTACCTCATAACATTCAGGTGCTTTTCCAAGGAAAAGAGAAAGTAGTAATAACATGGAAGGCCACTGGTCAGTCCTGGTAATCTACTGATGAAATGGCAGAATCATTTCTAAATGTGTAGGGAGATGTAGCGGGTATGTGATCAAGCTGGTGAGTGAGCCAAGCACATTCAGAGGTGAGACTACTGAAATATTGCTGGGTCCCAAATAAATACTAAAATCATGATATTGTTATTTCTATATTTTATTTTATTTTTTTCAGGTTCACTGAAGTATAATTGACCAATAAAATTATAATATGTTTAAAGTGTAAAACACAGTGATTTGATATACATACATATTGTGTAAGGATTACCACCATCGAGTGAATTAACACATCTATCATCTCACATATTAATCTTTTAAATTTTTTTGGTGAGAATACTTGAGTTCTACTCTCTTAGCAAATTTTAATTATGCAATGCAGTGTTATCCATTAGAGTGGCCACGTTATACATTAGATCCTCAGACCTTATTTATCTTATAACTGGAAGTTTGTACTCTTACCAGCCTCAGCTTATTTTTCCCTCTTTCAGCCCACAGTAACCACCAGTCTACTCTGTTTCTATGAGTTCTACTTATTTAAAAATTTTTTATTTTTAGATTTTACATACATAATACCATGCAATAGTTGTCTTTCTCTGTCTGCTAATTTCACTTACATTATGTGCTCCAGGTTCTCCCACGTTGTGGCAATTGGCAGGACTTCCTTTTTTTTTATGGCTGAGTAATATCACATTGTACATATGCACCATATTTTCTTTTTTTTTTCACATCTTTATTGGAGTATAATTGCTTTACAATTTTGTGTTAGTTTCTAATTTATAACAAAGTGAATCAGCCATATGTATACATATCCCCTCCCTCTTGAGCCTCCCTCCTACCCTCCCTATCCCACCCCTCTAGGTGGACACAAAGCGCCGAGCTGATCTCCCTGTGCTATGCAGCTGCTTCCCACTAGCTATATATTTTACATTCGGTAGTGTATATATGTCCATACCACTCTCTCACTTTGTCCCAGCTTACCCTTCCCCCTCCCCATGTCCTCAAGTCCATTCTCTACGTCTGCATCTTTATTCCTGTCTGGTTCTTCAGAACCCTTTTTTTTTTTTTAGATTCCATGTATATGTGTTAGCATACGGTATTTGTTTTTCTCTTTCTGACTTACTTCACTCTGTATGACAGACTCTAAGTCTATCCACCTCACTACAAATAACTCAGTTTCATTCTATTTTATGGCCAAGTAATATTCCATTGTATATATGTGCCACATCTTCTTTATCCATTCATCTGTCGATGGACATTTAGGTTGCTTCCATGTCCTGGCTATTGTAAATAGTGCTGCAATGAACATTATGGTACATGACTCTTTCTGAATTATGGTTTTCTCAGTATACCACATTTTCTTAATCCATTCATCTGTCAGCAGACACTTAGGTTGTTTTCACGTCTTGGTTATTGTAAATAGTGTTGCAATGAAAATGGAATTACAGATATCTTTTAAAGATAATGATTTCATTTCCTTTGGATATATATCCAGAAGTGGGATTGCTGGATCCTAAGCTAGTTCTAAATTTAATTTCTTGAGGAAACTCTATACTGTTTTCCATAATGGCTGCACCAGTTTACATTCCCACCAACAGTGCACACCATCTGCACCATGCTCCACATCCTTGCCAGCATTTGTTATTTATTTTTTGATAATAGACATGCTAACAGGTATGAGGTGATATCATTGTGATTTTGATTGGCATTTTCTTGATGATTAGTGAGTCTGAGCACATTTTCATGTACCTGTTAGCCATTTGTATGTTTTCATTGAAAAAATATTTATTAAGATCCTTTGCCCATTTTTAAATTGGGCTGTTTGGTTTTTTGCTATTGAGTTGTATGAGTTCCTTGTCTATTTTGGATAACAACCCCTTATGGAATATGTGGTTTGCAAATATTTTCTCTCATTTCATAGGCTGACTTTTCATTTTGCTGATGGTTTTCTTTGCTGTGCAGAAGATTTTTAGTTTGATGTAGTTGTTTTGCTTTTGTTGCCTTTGGTTTTTGTGTCAAATCCAAAAAATCATTTCCAAGACCAATGTCAGGGACCTTACCTCTTATGTTTTACTCTAGGAGTTTTATGGTTTCAGGCCCTAAATTCAAGTCTTTAATCCATTTTGAGTTGCTTTTTGTATATGGTATAAGATGGGGGTCCAGTTTTATTCTTTTGCATGTGGATATCCAGTTTTACCAACACCATTTATGTCTTCCTCATTGTATATTCTTGGCTCCTTTGTTGAAAATTAATTAACCATATGTGCATGGGTTTATTTCTGGACTCTCTACTCTGTTCCATTGATTTTTATGTCTGTTTCTATGTCAATATCATACTGTTATGATTCCTATAGCTTTGTAATATAGTTTGAAATCAGGAAGTGTGATGCCTTCAGCTTTGTTTTCTTTCTCAATATTGCTTTGGCTATTTGCAATCTTTTGAGGTTCTATATGAATTTTAGGATTTTTTTCTATTTCTATAAAAAATACCACTGGAATTTTGATAAAAACAGCATTGAATCTGTATATCTAGGTAGTATGGACATTTTAACAACATTAAATCTTCCAATCCATGACCATGGAATATCTTTCCATTTATTTGTGTCTTCAATTTTTTTCATCAATGTCTTATAGTTTTCAGTGTACAGATTTTTCACCTCCTTGATTAAATTTATTCCAAAGTATTTTATTCTTTTTGATGCTATTGTAAATGGGATTGTTTTCTCAATTTTTCTTTCCAATAGTTTGTAGTTAGTGTATAGAAATGCTACTGATTTTTGTATATTGATTTTTGTATCCTACAACTTAGTGAAGTCATTTATTAGTTCTAACAGTTTTTTTTATGGAGTCTTCAGAATTTTCTATATAATATCATGTCATCTGCAACAGAGACAATTTTACTTCTTCCCTTCTGATTTGGATGGCTTTTATTTCTGTTTCTTGCCTGATTGCTCTAGCTAGGACTTCCAGTGTTCTGGTGAGAGTGGGCAAATTTGTCTTATTCCTAATCTTGCAGGAAAAGATTTCAGCTTTTCACCACTGAGTATGATGTTAGCTGTAGGCTTGTCATATATGACTTTCTTATGTTGAGCTATGTTCCCGCTATACTCAATTTGTTGAGAGTTTTTAATCATGAAAAGATGTTGAATTTTGTCAGATGCTTTTTCTGTATCTATTGAAATAATATGATTTTTACGCTTTGTTTTGTTAATGTGGTATGTCGCACTTATTGATTTGTGGATGTTGAACTATTCTTTCATCCCAGAAGGATGTATGTAGCCTTTTAACATACTGTTGAATTCTGTTTGCTAATATGTTGTTCATGATTTTTGCATTTATGTTCATCAGGGTCCTGATGGACACTGTAGTGTCCCTGTCTGGTTTTGGTATCAGGGTAATGTTGGCCTCATACATATTTGATTTTTAGTTTCATACCATTGTGATTGGAAAATATTATTGACATGATTTCAATCTTCTCAAATGTATTAAGATTTGCTTTGTGGCCTAACATATGATCTATCCTGGAGAATGTTCCATGTGCTCTTGAGAAGAATGTGTATTATACTGCTGTTGGATGGTATATTCTGCGTATGTTTGTTAGGTTCATCTGGTCAAATATGTAGTTTAAATTCAATGTTTCCATGTTGATTTTCTGTCTGGATGATCTATCCATTGTTGCAAGTGGGGTATCAAAGTCTCCTACTATTGTTGTATTGCTGTTTATTGCCCCCTCAAATCTGTTAATATTTGCTTTATATATTTATGATGTGCTCCAATATTGGTGCATAAATATTTACAATGGTTACATCCTCTTGGGGAATTAACCCCTTTATCATTATATGTTGATCTTTCTGTCTCTGATTACAGTTTTTGTCTTAAAGTCTATTTTAAAAAAAATGTAAGTACAGCTACCACTACATTTTTTTAGTTTCCACTTGCATGGAATATCTTTTCCATCCCTTCACTTTGAGCCTATGTGTGTCCTTAAAGCTAAAATGGGTCTCTTTTAGGCAGCATACAGTTGGGTCTTTTTTTTTTTTTTTTTTTTTTAATCCATTCAGCTACTCTATGTCTTTTAATTGGTGAATTTAGTCCATTTACATTTAAACAAATTATTGATAGGTGTGGAAATACTATTGTTATCTTGTTAATTGCTTTCTGGCTCTTTTATAGTTCCTTTCCTCCTCTCTTGCTCTCTTCCTTTGTGCTTTGATGATATTCTGCAGTGGTATGCTTTGATTCCTTTCTCTGTGCAGATATCCTCTGTGTACCTGCTGTAGGTTCTTGCTTTGTGGTTACCATAAGGCTTACATAAAACATCTTATTGGGCTTCCCTGGTGGCGCAGTGGTTGAGAATCTGCCTGCCAATGCAGGGGACACGGGTTCGAGCCCTGGTCTGGGAAGATCCCACATGCCGCGGTGCAACTAGGCCTGTGAGCCACAACTACTGAGCCTGCGTGTCTGGAGCTTGTGCTCCACAACAAGAGAGGCCATGATAGTGAGAGGCCCGTGCACCGCGATGAAGAGTGGCCCCCGCTTGCCGCAACTAGAGAAAGCCCTTGCACAGAAATGAAGACCCAACACAGCCAAAAATAAATAAATAAATAAATAAATAATAAAAATAAAGGAATTCCTTTAAAAAAAAAATCTTATGGTTATAACAGTCAGTATGCTCAAAAGCATATAAAAATTCTACATTTTTACACTCCCCTCCCACATTTTATGATTTGATGTCACAATTTACATCTTTTTTTATTGTGTGTCTATTAAAACATTATTGTAGTTATAGTTATTTTTAATACTTTGTCTTTCAATCTTTATATTAGATTATAAGTGGCTTACCCACCACCATTATAATATTAGAGTATTCTGAATTTAACTATATATTCACCTTTACAAGACAGTTTTATTTACTAAATTTGAAAATACACACTCCTAGGTATATACCCTACAGAAATGGTGCCCATGAACACAAAGAGATATGTAAAGAGTGATTATAGCATCATTATCTAGAAATTACCAACCATCATCAGTAGAATGAATAAATGACGACACGTTCATATAGTGGAATCCTGAATGGCAGTTAAAATAAATCAATTATTGCTTTACCCCAAAAAGGTAAATAAATCTCACAAACATAATATGAAAAAGAAGTCAGAATCAAGGGAAATATGCCCAATTATTGTATATTGTATCCAGTTTGAAGACAGGTAAAACTAAACATTAGTGTTAGAAGTCAAGATGGTGGTTGCCTCAAGGAGTGGGGTGTAACAGGGTGATGGCTGGGAGGTAGGGAGCTCGAGGGAATCTTCTGGACCACAGACAATTTTTTATGTACTCACCTGTGTGATGTTTCATGGGTGTTCACTTGGTACATATAGGAAATTCCAGGGGAAGATCTACCAGCTGGCTGCTTTCTGAAATGATTGCTTTTACTTTTCAGGTTTTTATGACTTCACTGTTTTTCTCACCTTTTTCTTGGGCTCACACCTTGGTGTGAGGGCTGATCTGTTTATAGCTATCACCTTTGGGATCAATTCTGGGGCTCTATGAGAAGATTTCTTGGGGTCCACAAGGACATGTGTGAATGATATAGACCATCCCAGGCCCCTCCAGACCCCCCCAGTTAGGTCATCTGTACTGGCAGCCCTCCACCCTCCACCCTCCACCCTCCTTGGGCCTGCAGGAGATCTAAAGTGATTTGGAATGAGAGCTAACTTGCTGTTGCCAGTTATTAAGCTGTTCTCTTACTCTCCCTCCCCTGCCCCTTCCTCTCTTTGGGTTTTTGCAGTCCCTCAGAAGCGCTGGGAGACACATTTTGCAGGAGAATGTCTTTCTAGTCTCTCTTGATGCCAGTGACAACAAAGAAGCCACACAGCCTGCTCTGTGTTGTCTTGGAACAGAGCCCTGGGCCCTGTGGCCGACGGGGACAGGATAGCAGTGTTAGCACGGGACCTTTAGCTGTCACATCCAGAATGTCACCCACCACGCTGGGAAAAGAGTCTTCCCTCATGCTCAATGTTGCTTTTGCTGTCGTCTTTCTTAAACCCTTCTGTCATAATTCAACACAATTCACACTTTATGGTTGTGTGAGAGAAAAATAGAAATTATTTTCTTTTTCTCTTGGAGATCCTGAAGAGAGTAATTTCTGAGCGTCTGCCCACTGACATGTTGAGAGAAAGCCGGTTTTGACGTGTCTGTGCTTTTCTTCTCTCTGCTAAATGCACATTTCGATCTGCTTACTGGGCAGCAGACAGGGAGGCCGGGAAGGAATCACTGTGACCCTTGGAGGGAAGGAGAAGGACTGGGACTGCTATCTTAGATCAAGTTTTCATATCAGTTGCAAATGCCAGAAAGTTTCAAATAGATGCTAGAGATCCAACACCTCAAGAACAAGAATATATTTGTCAGGGGGCTCCGTGAGGTTCCCTGACAACTGCTATGGAATTTAGCCTTTTTAAAAAGAAAGTGAAAACTGGTGGAGAGCACCAGCTATGCTATTCCATCCCGTACCCACATCTCCCCCATGGCCGTCACTCTGAATATCTGGCCTTCGCCGTAATAGAAGTATTTCATACCCTGCTGCAGGGGTGGGTATTATCAGTAATATCCCTAGGCAACAGGCAAGAGCCAAGATCTAGGATTTGGACTCTAAGTCTCTTAAAAGTTTAACTAGTGTATCTGTTATCTACGGCTACATAACAAATGATCCCCAAACTAAGTGGTTTAGAGTAACAAATGTTTCTTATCTCACAGTCTCCGTGGGTCAGGGATCCGAAGGTGGTTTCTCTGGGTGGTTCCGTCTCAGGGTCTGTTGGGAGGTTGCAGCCCAGATGTTGGCCTGGGCTTCCTTGGGGCTGAGGATCTGATCGCGAGATGGCTCCCTGCAATGACTGTTGGCAAGAGGGGACAACAATGGGGCTTTGATACTGAAAGAAGGCCTTCTAAGCCAAGGTGACTCTCTGCAGACCTTGTCAAGGGCCAGTGCAGGGCTCAGCATGGTGAAGCTAAACAAAGAAGAAAGTAGGCTGGTGAGTTGGTCCAGGGGGTGAGCAGGGGAAATGCAGGCAGCTGTGAGGGGAAGATGAGATGAATTTAGGTTAGACGATCCCGAAGAGCATTGTCACCGAGTTGCTGTCTTCTTGAGCCCAAAGAGGTCTCATTTAGAAGACTGAGCACACACCTGGGCAAGAGGCTTGGCAATCTGATGGAGAGGATGTCGAGTGTGATGAAAGGGCCTCAGCACCAGTGATCAGAGCTTGAGACTGACCTGCTTCTCTACCATTCCCAGCTAATTACGGGACGAGTGAGGCTGAACCAGGTGTGAGTCACCGTCAGAAAGAGAGTTGAGTGAAAACGACTCATGAGAAAAGAGCTGGATTAAACAGTTCCTTTTTCTTTTCTACAAACTCCAGCACATTCCAGCTTTTATGCAGCAGACACATACCTGTGTGTTCCAGAGTAAAAATACCATGGAGGCACCGGTCATAAAATGTTAGCAGAGTCTTTCCTAGTATAGAATTTAGGATGATTCTCCTCCAACAATGCCATCTTAACAGAAACCAGGATTCTAGGAGGTTAACTGATGTCCTCAAGGCCACTGAGTTATGAGTGGCAAATCTGCTCCTGGACCCCTTTTTCTGACCCGCAGGCCAGTGCTCTATCACTTTACTGGAGAGATTCAATGTTTTACAAGACAATGAGCTGCCTCATCCCAATAGACCCAGTGGAAGTGCAGCACTCACCCACTCCCAACTGCTACGCAGCTAGAAGCATCCTTTTATCAGCAGACCCGAAGGCAAGGAGATGGAGAGGGATTGTTTCGGCGGCTAATGGATTTCCCTACGCGTGACATCCCCAACCTTACCCCGCGTTGTGCCACGGGGCACAGTGGAAGCCTGCTAATACTGACAAACCCTTATGAAGGAAAAAATGATTTGTGCACAAAGCCTCTGCCTCAGGGCCTCTAGCAGCTTTGTGCAGCTGTCCCGGACTCCCAGAAACTGGCCTTTCTGTGACGTCCGGGGGGCAGACAGCCCATGTATGTTCTTCCATTCCCTGTGGGCAACCTCAGAGCACCCTGATGGACTCTGTCGTTCCTAGGATAATCCATATTTTTACCTCCCCAGGTCTTTTAAGCCTTCACATGGGTGAAGCAGAGACGCCGGGCTCTCCTCTGATGAGGCTGAGTTGATGGACATCACCAACATATTAGTGTCGGCTTTTCAGAATCACATTAAGATGTGCTCACGTCAAATCCGTCTGGACGGTGAATCATATGAATTAGCCACTTGCTTCTTGAGGGCTGAACCGGGAGAACAGAGGCTGCACAGAGCCAAGCGCTCACAAAGAAGAGCTGCTCACAAGCAGCACTTGCTTTTCTGTGCTGTTCACCCGTCAGGGCTCCGGGTAGTTGGACATGGAGGGAAAGATGTCAGTATATGCGGCTCCAGCTGGCGGGCCCCGCAGTTGTACCTGCAGGGTGGTGATGGCTTTATTTTATTATTATTATTTTTTAAACTTCTGGCCACATTGTGCAGCATGTGGGATCTTAGTTCCCCGACCAGGGATCAAACCCACGCCCCTGCAGTGGAAGCGTAGCGTCTTAACCACTGGACGCCAGGGAAGCCCCAGGGTGGTGATGGCTTTAGATGTTGGCATTTGTCCCTAGACCTTGGCCATGACTCACTTCTCACCCTCAAGCTGACATGCCTTAAAAGATGCTTATTGAGATAATGTGTGGTCCTGATTTAGTCTTCCACTCAGCTCTCTCCAGGAGGATGGCTATGATCATTTATTGCCCCTTCAGCCCAACAATTCATCACACTCTTCCCTGGTACGGCTGTGTCGGTCAGAGTACTGGGGTCTGCTCCTGGGCGGGGGTGGGGGGATCAGCAGAGCATAAACCAGTGGCTCCAGCCCCTCCAGGGATAAAGATCAAAGCCAGCCACACGGATTTATTGCAAGTGAGAGGCTGAGTTTCACTCTGACACAGGGAAAAGCAGCAGGAATCAAGCAGTTAGGAAGTGATGCCGACTGCAATTACAAGGTGACAGTTCTGACTGATTCGACAGGCAGGGCTGTGCTAAATTTAGCCTGTGGCTTTACTGGTGTTGACTGGTAATATCCCAAGGATGCAAGGTGCTAAGCACAGTTTCCAACAGCAGGGCCTCGTGTCGAGGGCAGAAAACAACAGGAAATGGGAAGCTCGTTGGGCCTAGCGAACAAGCAGAGCTGGGGGCTGATCGTAAGCAGGTCTCTGAGCTGGGATTGCCGGTGGCAGGCCAGCTGGAGCCTGTGGGGACCCACTTTCCCCTTCGCTGTGTCACCTGTGTGGTGTATGCCTACAACATGGCACATAGAGAGCCAGGCTATTTCTGGAACATTCCTATCATAATAAATTTCAGCTTCAACAGTTAAAAATAGATTTCTCTTTTTAAAATTAGACAAACCAGACTGATGGAAAAAATGTCAAAGGTTTCTAGAACAAGACACTCTACAGAAAGGGTCAGCAAACTGTGGTCCACAGGAGAGCAGCCCATTTTTGTAAATAGTTTTATTGAGACACGGCAGCAGCCACTAGTTTATGAATGATCCACGGCTGCTTTCAGGCCACCACGGAAGAGCTGGGCAGGTGCAACAGGAGACCCAGTGTCCCGCAAAGCCTGAAGCATTTGCTGTCTGGACTTTCAGGGAAGTTTTCTGACCCCTGCTCTGGAGCAATGGTCCCCGGGGCCAGCTCTTTTCAATATGGTTGACCCTTGAAAAACACGACTTTGAACTATGTGAGTCCCCTTATACACAGATTTTTTTCAATAAATACATTGGAAAATTTTTCAGAGACTTGCCACAATTTGAAAAAACTCGCAGACTAACTGTGTAGCCTAGAAGTATCAAAAAAATTAAGAAAAAGTTAGGTATGTCATGAATGGATAAAATATATGTAGATAATAGTCTGTCCTTACATAGGCATAAGGTGAGTGATACTTAATAAATTAATAATGTGTCAGTTTTTGTACTGTTTTATTACTTTGCTTTCAAAGAATTATATTGCCATACAGTATGCCTCTCTCTCTCTCATAATTGGAGAAACTTCAAATCAACCCATCATCACAGGTAAGTGGTTTTCAAAAAAATGTAACAATGTTTCTAATACTGTATTATAAATATGACTGTAATACTGTATGGCATGAAAATTTTATGACAATTCATTCATTATAGTACAGGCCAGTCTATCGTGAAGCAATTGTATGGATTTCACTAGGTCACCATAAAGCAATCATATTGCTGCTTCTTCATTATCAGTGCATGAATTGTCATACCTGTAAATAAATATGAATTTCTTTTTCACATTATCTTTTCATTTTTGATGTCTAGTGTTAGTAACACTTATAACATCTACAGTGTTTTGTATCATAAGACAATATAGATGTAGGTACTGATGGATGACTCATAAACAGATGATATAAATTTATAGTATGGATAAACACAGTACAGTACTGTAAATGTGTTTTTCTCTTCCTTATGATTTCCTTAATAACATTTTCTTTTCTAGCTTATTTTATTGTAAGAATGCAGCATATAATACATGTACAAAATATGTGTTAATTGGTAAGGTTTCCAGTCAATGGCAGTCAACGTTTACGTGTATGTTAAGCAGACCATTAGCGTCTTCTTTAAATGCAAAGTAACACGGAACACTGGAAAATATAACTCCTTCCAAAACTTGACTATTCCTGCACAGAATTTATGAGTAAAGCTATAGATTTGTTTCCTTCTAGGAAACTATAGATTGCTGGGGACTTGCTTCAAAAATATCATCCAAGGTATACAGTTCAGAATCTACCACCAGCTCAGAGACTAGCCTCTGAGTGGATCTCAGGTTCTCTGTGGCATGCACTTTTAATTCCAAACTCACGGCGGGTTTGGACACCCCCCACCTCCAGACATTCACTCAGGGGAATTACAGGCAGGGTTGGGCCACTGGGCCTTTGTGAGCACTCTGATTTTATTACCCACATTGATGCCAAAGTCTTGGCTCTGTGCACACCGATGCCAAACAGAAATACGGAAACAGAGTTACAGAGGAGAAAGAAAGAGTGGCTTTATTTCTTTGCCAGGCAAAGAGGGAACACAGTAGGCTAGCGCCTCAAGAACTGTGCCCCCCTCCGCGGGGAATAGGGAGAGGTCTTATAGTTGGGGCTTGTGGTCTGGGGTATGTGATAAGGACCAAGGCAGTAACAGTCTTGGATTCTTCTGATGGGTTGGTGGTGAGGTAAGTAGGAGTCAGCATCATCAACCTTCAGGTCCGACTGGTCTGGGGTCTACGTGTCTGTGGGCAGCGTACCGTCGTTAATCGTTAACTTCTCCCACCTGGAGAGGGTTTCAGCATCTGCAAAATAGCTCAAATATATTGTTGTGTGTATCCGTTGATGGGGAAACAGGACTTTGCCCCAAGGCTACTCTTGACTGTTTCTCCCTGGTCTCACATCCCCTCCCTTCCCTAATTAACAACTGCTTGAATCTGCCCATTGGAACTCAGGGAAGGTCATGGAGGCTGAATGAAGGCTGTTTCCTGTAATCAAAGAAACGGGGGACACAGAAAGATTTTGTGCCCAGGAGCCCCACAAGGCTCTGCTCGGTATCAACATGAGTCCCTTAGACCATCGGTTTTCTTTAAAATTCTCTACTCTTCTTTTGTTGAGTAAAGAGCTTTCTTGGTTAAAGAAAACATTGAAGCCAGCAAGTGTGAACTGTTTATTAGGGAAAGAGATGTATGAGTTTCTCTCAGCCTAGATCTACTTCCTCAAGGCTGTCTGTGATGGTTAATTTTACCTGTCAACTTGACTAGGCTACGATGCTCAGAGAGCTGGTAAAACATTATTTCTGGATGTGTCTGTGAGGGCATTTCTAGAAGAAATGAACGTTTGATTCAGTAGATAGAGTAAAGAGATCCACCCTCACCAATGTGGGTGGGCATCTTGCAACATGTCAGGCCTGAATGGAACAAAAAGGTGTAGAAAGAGCAAATGCTCTCTTTCTTCCTGGGTTGGGATGACCACCGTCTGCCCTTGGACATTGGAGCTCCCAGTTCTTGGGCCTTCAGACTCAGACTGAATGACACACCAGCTTTCCCGGGTCTCCAGCCTGCAGACAACAGATCTTGGGACTTGTCGACCTCCATATCTGTGTGAGCCAATGTCTGCAATAAATACACACACACACACACACACACATATACATCCTATAGGTTCTGTTTCTCTGGAGAACTCTGACTAATACACTGTCCACACTCATTCTTATATAAGGGACGGAAAGGAATTTTCCCTCAACCCTTCTGAGTTCTTGGTTGAAACTCCTGTGATAAAAGACAGAATAACAAGAGAAAAACAAATAGAAGTTTATTACATGTATACCGCCTATACACGGGAAGTACCCAGGGAGTAACTCCCCATGGTGGCTTAGCATTTAGACTTAAATATGATCTTAATAGGGAAAGGCACGGGGGATGTAGGTTTCTTAGGGGGGAGTGATTTTTAGGAAAGATGAACGGGCCCTTAGAAGACTTGATGGGAGGCGTGGTAGTTTGGGACAAAGTCCGGGGGTGGTGCTGACCTCTAGCCTCCTCTCCTGTGATGCGTCAGTCTTCGTGGCTGATGAGACTCCCTGAGAGGGGAGTGTTTCCAACTGAGTGTCTTTAGGTGGAGAAGGGGATTTCAGAGAAAGCCTCTCCCTGCATTTGCTGTTTTTCAAGTGCCCGCAGCTCCAAATAATCAATATGCCAAAGTGGCATGTTTGGGAGTGGCATGTCCTGAACCCCTACAGTCATATTTTGGGGTGGCATATTCTACTAGCCTGAACTTATTTTCCTTAATCCCAGTTTGGCCTCTTCTTTCGGTCTTCTTAAAAACTTGGGTCCTAGGGTCTTCCCTGGTGGTGCAGTGGTTGAGAGTTGGCCTGCTAATGCAGGGGACACGGGTTCGAGCCCTGGTCTGGGAGGATCCCACGTGCCGCGGAGCGACTGGGCCCGTGAGCCACAGCTACTGAGCCTGTGCGTCTGGAGCCTGTGCTCCGCAACAAGAGAGGCCGCGATAGTGAGAGGCCCGCGCACCGCGATGAAGAGTGGCCCCCGCTTGCCGCAACGAGAGAAAGCCCTCGCACAGAAACGAAGACCCAACAGAGCCAAAAATAAATATGAATAAATAAATAAATAAATAAATAAATAAATAAATAAATAAATAAAAGATTACTATTAATTAAAAAAAAATGAAAAAACAAAAAGAAAAAACCAAAATAAAAACCTTGGGTCCCTCCATTGTTCCTCCTCAACGTCTTCATCTGTCCCCTGTGATGTGGAAAATGCTATTCCTGGGATTTGTTTCCTCCTCCTTTTCCTCTTGCTCCTTCTCCTTGTAAAATTGTATTCAAAGGGAACATAATGAATTCTACTGATTATTTCTTCTGGTAACCCTACTGTCCTCTGCCCCTCCCCCTAAAAGAATATGGGAGAATGTTCCACTGCCTCAGGTTCACTCCTCTCTGCTCTATTATGTGCTGCCTCTTCCACACTGAATTCCAGGACTGAGACCATTTTCCTGTTTATGGCCTCGTGACTCTGCAGAAACTCCATCCTCATCAGACTCCTAGGATATGGACCTTGAAATCCCCAGAGACTCCCTGCCCTGCTTTGTCGAATGTGAAGGAGTCTAATAGCAGCACAGCCTGCCTTGTGATGGGATCCTGTGAAGCACGGAGCTTTGTTTCCAAGACCGCACTTTTACACTCTGCAAAATGTCTACAGCCCCCAACCCCTCCATCTGTGGATTAACAAAAAGGGCAATTAGAACGTTGCCCTTAGCTGCCATTTCACACTCAGATAAGAAAGCTCCAAGTCAGAGAGGGAGCACCTTGCCTGAGGTCTCAGAGTTACATGTCACTGTTGGAACCAAAATAGAAACCTGTATATTTTTAATGATTAATTTTAATCCAATGAGGCTTTTAAATTTTTTGTTTGTAAATTCAAAAAGTGCAAGATTGGAAAGTAGTGAGGGAAAAAAAAAACTATAAATGAAAGGAGAAAGAAATTAATGAATGCTAGAGCAATCAAGGAAGACTCCTGGGAAGAGGTGGCAATTACATGGGGTCTTAAAATGTGGTTACGATTTGGATTAATACATTAAAAAAAAAAAAAAGCATGGAGAGACTATGAGCAAAGGGATCCCAGGGCAGTGAGTTCCTCCCACCTGGGGTGGGGTGTGGGTAGAACAGAGGGGACATAAAGCTGGCCCAGTGGAGGGGAGGTAGATCCCAGAGGGCCACGGGAGCCAGGGGTTCAGGAACTCAGGTGTGATTTAGTAGAGGAGGGGCAGCCAGGGGAGGCTTTCGAGGAGTTGATAGGTAGAGAAAAGGTGTTTTTGGTAGATTGATTTGGTGGTCATGAGTTTGGGGAATAGGGGTACTGACTGGTACAGGAAGCAGCCAGGAGAAATTCCCATAACTTTAAGTATGGGGCGTAGTCAGATGGGGAAAGCAAGGCCCCCAGAGCTGTCGTGAGAATGGAGAAGACAGAGGCGGGAAAACTGGGAAGAAAAATTTAACCAACCTCTTCCCACTGTACTTGACCCCAAGAAGACGCTGAGAGTGTGAGATGGCACAAGCGAGTTTCCTGGCTCTGCCGTTTCCTCCCTCTGTGGTCTTGGATAAGCCACGCCATCTCTCTGTCTCTGTCTCCTTAAATACAAAGGCAGAATAATACTTGACTTGTTTCCTTCAAAAGATGGCTGGAGGAAGCAGACAAAATTTGCAAAATGTAAAATATTAGACAAATGTTTGCTGTCATTCCATATAATAACTTGTTCTCTACTATAAAATAGAGTTGCTCTCAGAATGCGACAAAGTTTTCTGCCTTTTTCTAAAACTGTTTAGACTGCCATTCTTTGGAGCCTCTCTCATGGCTTTAAAATCATCTCCTCACATGGAGAGCCTGCCTTCTACTCCTCAGCTTGGTGGGGACACTTCTCCCTTGTATTTTTATCCCTCTACCACGGAGCTATAAACCAGATAATCATGTTCACTAGGACTGAATGTAAAGTAAGAATAAGCTCTGAGTGAAACCTTGAGAAGGCTCTCCTTTGGGCAAAGTCATAAACTTTGGATCTTAATTCTTTTTGTGGCATCACTTTGGCTGCTAATGTTACTTAATAATGGCAAAAATGTATTGAACATTTGGGCTCACTTCTGGCCTCTCAGATCTGTGGGCAGTAGCGGAGGCTGTTGGATATGACAGCTACACAAGAGAGATGCTCTAGGCATTTGCGCTGTTGGAACTGCTGTCACAAGTGGATTGAGATTGACCACATAGACCTGGACTCAGAGTACTGGAATTCAATTAAAGGAACATTACATTTATCGTCTGAATTTTTGTAGAAGGATTGTATGTTTCAGTGAATTGTGATATATTTGAGAAAGGTGAGGAAGTTGTAGGACCAGTTCACTGGTCTGCAGTGAATATAGATTATTCTATTTTGGATATATCCTATTTGAAATGATGACAAGACACAGCCATGGAAGTATCCTGTGGATAATTGGAGATTCAGGAGTAGAACTTGGGTGAGAGGGAAGGAATGGAGATAAAAGTTTATGAGTCATCTGCAAATAAACGGTAGATTAAAATGAGACTGGAAGACATGTTGAAGGGATACTATAGATGGAGAAGATCAGAAGACCAAGGGTTGAATCCTGGGCAAATGCAGAGTCAGGGAGCAGAGGTGGCAAGTGTAAAATGTGGCTCTGACCTCCAAGAGTTTGTCGTCTTGTCAGAGCCTCTAAAAATGTACGTGATGAAGAATTAGAGAGTGACACGTGACTGTAAAAACCATCACATGATAATTTGGGCTCTACAACCATAAATGCTGTAGGCGGTGAGGAAGGGAGTGATGTCATGACCAAGGCTTCCTGGGAATGAAGGCAAGCTCAGCCTGGGAAAGGTGGCTCTGCAGGCTTGGAGCCAACTGCAGTGCATTTGGGAAGTCCCTTTAGCCCAGAGATAGGCACAAAGAAATGCGGGAGGTCTAGCCAACCCAGTGGAAAAACTCCCTCTCCGCCTGCTGCCCCCAAGCTAGCCTGAGCCATCTCAACATTGCCTCCCTCTTCTCCCTCCCACAGATCCGTCTTCCTCTCTCTCTCCTGCTGTTGTACTTTCTGGAAGCCTCACAAGACAGCCCTAGTTGACTTCCTTTCTCAAAACTTTAGTAACTTGGCTTTCTTTACCATGTATTTGAAACTTTTCTTTATATTTTTAGTCATCATTTATATGATTGGCCTGTTCCCTAAGTCTGTCACCTGCCTTAGAAGATGGTTATAAGATCAGGGGCAATGTATGTAAAGCACTAGCACAGAGTAGGTGCCTAGTAAGAGCTGGCTGTCATTAGCTATGGCGTTACAAGGCCCCTTGAGATCAGTGGCCGTGTCTGATGCCCTCTCCACCCTAGCTAAGGGCAGGCCCACGGTGAACGAATGCGTGTGGATATGACAGTAGATTCTTCCTGCATTCCATAGGCTTCTTCTGCGTCTTTAGCACTTGTGCTCAACAGCATGGACGGTAAAAGTTCATTTCTGGGAGGTCTTAATAGATATTTGCCTGGTGGTGATCCTTTGGTAGTGTATAAAAATATTGAATCACTATGTTGTATACCTGAAACTAATATAATATTGTAAGTCAATTATACTTTAATTAAAAAACTTTTTACAGAAATTTGCCTGATTCATTTTTTTAAGAGTTGGAGAAAAGCCAACTCTCTTATCCTTTACTGATGAAGGACAAGTTGCTTTTGTTAAATATAACATCTCAAAATCTTTCAAATGGACATTAATGCTGATGACAGACTTGACCTCAGCAAACTGCAGATAAATGGGAAATGACTAGCTCAGGAAGAAAACACTCCTGGGAGTTTTAAATCCCTGGCTGTCCCTGGCTTGATCCATTAATGTAGTGAGTAATGCTGTTCGTTCCCTCTGTTCTCATCAGGGACTTTGCCTCACATTTAAGAGCACCTGCAGAAGGAGGGTGAGGAGGAAAGGAAGAGAGTGACGCATGTGGTTTTCTTTTTTTTTTTTTTTGGAGTGACATGTATGAGGCCCAGCCTAGATGATTTCCATGATATATTTTTTAAAATTTATTTAATTTATTTTTATTTTTGGCTGCATTGGGTCTTTGTTGCTGCGCACGGGCTTTCTCTAGTTGCGGCGAGCAGGGGCTACAGCTCGTTGCGGTGCGTGGGCTTCCCGTTGCAGTGGTTTCTCTTGTTGCGGAGCACGGGGTCTGGGTGTGTGGAGTTCAGTAGTTGCGGCACGCGGGCTCAGTAGTTGTGGCTCGTGGGCTCTAGAGCGCAGGCTCAGTAGCTGTGGCGCACGGGCTTAGCTGCTCTGCGGCATGTGGGATCTTCCCGGACCAGGGCTTGAACCTGTATTCCCTGCATTGGCAGGCGGATTCTTAACCACTGCTCCACCAGGGAAGCCCCATGATACTATTTTTTGAAACAGCCTTTTTAAAAAAACTTTTTATTTTATATTGGAGTATAGCCGCTTAACAATGTTGTGATAGTTTCATGTGCACAGCAAAGCAACTCAGCCATACAAATACATGTATCCGTTCTCCCCCAAGAAACAGCCATTTTTAGAGCTTGAAGTAGTTGCAAGTCAGATTAGCCCCATTGTCTCTGATGCTGGCAGAGTGATAGGACCTGGAAAGTGTTTGTGCCCCCGGAGAGAGCTTAGGTGTCCCCTTAATGGCACTTGTGGCTGGCCTGTTGTCATGTTTGCTGGGAGAGGGATGGAGCCGTGGCTGTTGGAATCTCTGGGCCACATCTCTTTCACACATGGACCTTCACACTTTGGCTATTCTAAAAAATAGGTATCTCCAGAATTGGAACAAAAAAATTCTGTTTATTTAATACTTTTGAATATTTCACATCCATAGCTGGAGTACATAAATAGTGGTGAAGGAAATATGGAGCAGTTTGGGTAAATTTCAATGCCCAGAGTGAAGCTATAGAAGAGATGGTTTGTCTTCAGCCCCTGCAACTCCCCTGTCAGCAGTGTCTTCCCAAGTGACCCCCCAGACACATCCTCAGCACCGGAGTGTCCTGGGCTCGGCGTGCTGGCTGTACCCAGCCTCCGTCTAGGGAAACAGCTCACTCACCGCGAGTTCCTTCACTGTGTGCCTCGACACCACAGGAACCCACGCCTCCCCCACTGCCCCCCTGCCCATCCCACCCCTCAGGGACACCCGGATTCGGGGAGGATGCCTGCCTCAAGGGCATACAGTCTGTTTTGTCAACTTGTGAGGGGGCTTGGAATTAGACCATTACCCGAGAGGGACAAAATGATGAATCAGAGCCTCTCTGTCTGGAATTTGCATTGGAGAAATGGTAGAAGTCATATAGTTAGCAGTGGATTTGCCTGAAAAGACTTGCAGACAAACACCAGGAAGGGCCATGAGCGAGCTGCAGTGATGAGAGAGCAGAGGGCAGTAAGGCCGGAAGAGACACAGGGGGAGACGTTGGCCGTTTGAACTATGATGACGCTGGTTTAGTTCTTTCAAACTTTGATTTTCTATCCACTAGACGTGAGGGCGATGCCTCTTACATTGTTAATATCATTCAAAGACTTCCATCTGGAAAATTGAATTTCATATAATCTGAAAAGTGACGTTGCTCACTGGGGAAGGGGCTCCCGGGCCCGAGTTTTTGAGTGTCTCTGTCTAGGACAAGTGGCTTCCTCAAGACCCCTAAAGTCTGCAGCGGCTTCCTGGTCCCCTCGCAGTGAAGTGTCCACTGAAGGGAGAGATGAAGGGCATCTATTTCCTACTTGGGCAGAGATCTGATTTCTCTAAGGCTTTTGTAGGGACATGGGGCTCATGCTAGTGTCCTCCTGGAGGCCACAGCTTCGCAAAGACCGCTTTCCCTGTGCTTCCTAAGAGATATTTACGTGCTTAGGCGACGCCTACGGTTTAATAAGTGCAGTGTGTCAGTCAAATCTGACTCAAAATAGAGCCTCCAGGGAAACAACCCTGCTGATAGTTTAGGACAAGAGGGAAGGACATGGTCTAACACAGCAGCCAAGGAGGCCGAATGCAGCGGAGTGTCCAGGCGGTGAGCCCGGCCATTCACCTACCGCATCCATCAGGCCCAGATACGGTTTCAGCCCAGTCAGCAGTGGCTTCTCTGTGTTTCTCAGCTAATCCTGCTGCAGACCAGGTAGAGCTTGGACGGTTTATGCGCGATAGAGGAGCATTCCCATGTATTTTATTACCACCCATGTGTTGCTTGCAATATCTTGCAAAGATGCTGATTTTCTAGGACTAGGAGCCCTATGGGGGCTCTTCCTGGAATGCAAAGTTGGCACAGGTACAGAATTAAAAGCAACTGATGTTCTGAGAATTGGTGTCCAGAGAAAACTCACACTCCTGTGTTACTCACCTGCCTGAGGTCAGTAAAAACAGAGTCACCTAGCTTCAATATTAATAGCTCATGTTTTACAGAATTTTAAAGCCAGAATTTCAGAGAGCTTATGTTTAGTCCTTTTTTGTTGTTTTTTTTTTAAACAGGTAAGGAAACTGAGACTCTGAGGGAATGAAATGACTTGTCCAGGGTCACACATTTCATAGCAAAGCCTTGATTTAAAGCCCAAAGTTTCTAACTTCAGTTCAACTCTTGGACTGTCTCAAATCTACTCCTTTTAAAAAATTTTGTCCCCAGTATTACTAATGACACATTTTTTCCAAGATGTTTATTTAGATTTGTCGTTTTGAAGTGATAGCTGGTTGGGATTTTTTTTTTTCCCCAAAAATAAATATATAGAATATCATCACCATCCACCTAGTTGCTGAAGCCAATAACTGAGTTATTCTCAATCCAACCTCTGGTCCCCATCCCTGGCCTGGGCAACATCTAATCTGTTGAGAGCTACTGTTTTTTCTACTTTTAAAATACATTTCAAATCCTTCTATTTCTTTCTACCTCCATCTCTGTTCCAAGCCCCAACATGTCTTTCTGCATCTGCTGCAAATCCTCCCATCCCTTCTCTACTCTGGAGACAGAATAATCTTTTTAAATTTTTATTTTGAAATAACTATAGATTCATAGGAAATTACAAAAAAAAAAAAAATGTACAGGGACAGCCCATGTACCCATCACCCAGTTTCCCCCAATGGTAACATCTTACCATCTTATACAACTATTGAACACAGTATCAAAATCAGAAAATCGACATTGGTGCAATCCACAGAGTTGATTTCACCAGTTTTACTTGCACGTGTGTGTGTGTGTGTAGATTCATGCAACCACCACCACAATCTAGAGAATAATCTTCAAAACTGTAAATCAGTCATGCTATCTCCTTGCTGAAATCTTCCCAGTGGCTTCCCATCCTTCTAGAAAGCACTCAAGCTCCCGCCTGAGCAGCTTCTCAGCTTCCTCGCAGACCCGAGCATTCTCGCCCTGCTGCCTGGCTGGGCCCCGCTGGCCCTGGGAGCTTTGGCACCTGCTGCTGCTTCCATCTGGTTTGCTTGTTCTTGGCTCTTCCTGCCACTGTCTGTTCTCTTCCTTCAGGTCTTGGGTCCCAGGCCGTCCTCTCTGTCACAGAACCCTGGTCTTTGCCTTGCAGCGTCTGTCACCATCGGCACAGCTCCATATGCTGGCTCACTTGTTTCTTTGTTCCTTGGAGACATAAATGCCAGGAAGGCAGATACTTTGCCAACAGTTGTCCCCTTAGAACCGACTGCCGGGCCTGGTGCCCAGTAAACATATCAAAGATGAAGGTCAAGGGCAGGTCTGCGTCCTAATGCCCAGAATGAGCCAGGGCAACTCAGGGGCTGAATTTATTTGACAGGAAAGGAAAGCATAGTTATACATGTAGGAAAAAATCTCATATTTTTAAAAAAAAAAATAGTTGCTTATACTGAATACAAATAATACTTTAAGAATACAAAGGTATAAACTTCTGTAATTTAAAAAAGAAAGTCTGTATCCAATCCTTTTTGAGGTATAGAAAGTTGTAATTTCTCTTATTTATCAAGTCACTTTTTTGGTAAATGTTTAAGACACTGTTTCTTTCTATGTGTTATATTTTGTATCCTTAACAGCATCAAGTCCATCTCTATATATATACTGAGAGTAAATAATTCAAACAGTAAGAGAAGATGTTGCACTGAATACAAAGTGTGTGCTTGTGTTATAGCTCGTGCACCTGGGAGCGTTCGCCTCCGCGTCCTCAGCCACTTGCACACACAGGGCTTCGTGACTGGTGACAGTGTTGGGGTTCAGTCCTGAACCTATGGCTGCAGAGGGCTCCTGGGTTAAGCAAACACCCTGAAGACTTCAAGTCCCCTGGCCAGCAACGTGACATTCAGTGCTTCCTATTTACAGGTCCCTTTCAAAAACTCCTTTTCAACCCAAGCCCTTGGGGTACATTCGTATCATTTAAAATATAAATGTAAATTAAAAAAAAAAAGTAGCTGACACAGAAGGCAATGGAACTTTCATTGCTCTTTTTTCACTTTGAACTGAGGGAATCAGCCAAAGTGACACAGGCCATTGACACACAGGCCCTTCTGCCAGGCTTACTGGTCACGTCTGCCATGGGGACACCCTCCTGTGTAGGAACCTCTCTGGACAGGACTGAGAAGGGGAAGAAATTTGCCTTTCCGTTTCTCCACAGGTTTCCCGCTTTCTGTCTCCTGAGGATGTTCGCTCTGCTTCCTCCGGCCTCAGGTCCATCGGGTGGGCAGGCAGGGACCTGTTAACTTGCTCCTGTTTCTCAGGCAATCTAGACTTTAGTGCTAATCCCTTATTTCATTAAACACCCATTAATTGGTGCAGCTGTGGGTCAGGCATCATGTCAGAGACACACAGATCAAAGACACACAGTTCTGGCCAGCTGGAAACTTCCAAGACCCCCAGGGAAGGTGGATAAATGGACAGACAATCTAATAACAGTAAGACATGAAGGCTGGTGCTGGTTATGTGTGTTACAGGACAAGCCTCGTAGATTTCGGTTCCGGTCAAGCCAGCTGAGAAGGAAAAAGCGAAAGAGCTGTGCACTCTGAGGGAGCAGCTTCCTCCAAGCTGTCCTTTGAACAAGAATCAAAGCTGGCAAATGAGACCTCCTGCTGAGGAGCTCTGGGACAAGTGGCAGCTCCTTCACTTGTCCCCCCTTTCCTGACCCTGCAGCAGCTGGGGGGACCAGAGATGATGGGTGATTCCTCTACCAAACCTCCTGGGCTTCTTCCTCCCTTCCTTCCTCCCTCCCTTCCTTCCTCCCTTCCTTCCTCCCTTCCTTCCTTCCTTTTTTTCTTTCTTTCCTTCCCTCTTTCTTTCTTCTTTCTTTCTTTCCTTCCTTCCTTCTTTCTTTCTTTCTTTCTTCTTTCTTTCTTTTTTTCTTTCTCTCTCTCTCTCCCTCCGTCCCTCTTTCTTTCCTTCCTTTCTTCCTTCCTTCCTTTCTTTCCTTCTTCCTTCCCTCCTTTCTTTCTTCCTCCTTTCTTTCTTTCTTCCTTCCTTCCTTTCTTTCTTTCTTTCTTTCTTTCTTTCTTTCTTTCTTTCTCTCTCTCTCTCTTTCTTTCTTTCCTTCTTTCCTTCCTGTATTTTTATTTACTAAATCTGGCAATACTATTTACAAACTATTATTTTATTTTATTTATTTATTTTTAATGTTTTTATTGAAGTATAATTGGTTTAGAATGCTGTGTTAGTTTCTGCTGTACAGAAAAGTGATTTGCTTATACATACACATATATTCTTTTCCATTATGTTTTATCCCAGGATATTGAATACAGTTCCCTGTGCTATACAGTAGGACCTTGTTTTTTATCCATTCTGTATACAATAGTTCGCATCTGCTAATCCCAAATTCCCAACCCAACCCTCCCCCCTGCCCTTGGCAACTGCAAGTCTGTTCTCTATGTCTGTGAGTCTGTTTCTGTTTCATAGAATAGTTCATTTGTGTCGTATTTTAGATTCCACATATAAACGATATCATATGCTATTTGTCTTTCTCTTTCTGACTTACTTCGCTTAGTATGATCATCTCTAGACCCATCCATGCTGTTGCAAATGGCATTATTTCATTCTCTTTTTATGGCTGAGTAATATTTTATCCATTCATCTGTCAATGGGCATTTAGGTTGTTTCCATGTCTTGGCGATTGTAAATAATGCTGCTATGAACATAGGGGTGCATGTATCTTTTCAAATTATAATTTTGTGTGGATATATGCCCAGGAGTGGGATTGCTGGGTCATATGGTAGCTCTATTTTTAGTTTTTTGAGGAACTTCCATATTGTTCTCCATAGTGACTGCACCAATTTACATTCCCACCATCAGTGTATCTCCCAGGTTTTTCTATTGCATTTGCCATCTCCTTGATCAAAGACCAGGAGATGTGGCAGCGGAGGCAGAAGACCAGCGCGGCCCCAGCACTGCCGCTGCGTCGAAGAGGAGGCCTGGCAGAGGTCCCACGCTGAGGCCTCAGAGGTCACCACCCTCTTCGTGTGACTGAATGAGGGGGCTTCTTTCTGTACTGTCTGGGTCGTCCCCAGGTTTATCAGGGTGCATTTCACACTGCAGATTTGACTCTGTTCTTAAAAATGTTTTCTTAATTGTATTTTAAAAATAAATTAATTTTTCTATTTATTTGTTTATTTTTGGCTGCATTGGGTCTTTGTTGCTGTGCGCAGGCTTTCTCTAGTTGTGGCCAGCAGGGGCTACTCTTTGCTGCAGTGCAAGGGCTTCTCATTGCAGTGGCTTCTCTTATTGCGGAGCATGGGCTCTAGGAGTGCGGGTTCCAGTAGCTGTGGCTCGCGGGCTCTAGAGCACAGACTCAGCAGTTGTGGTGCACGGGCTTAGTCACTCCGTGGCATGTGGGATCTTCCCGGACCAGGGCTCGAACCCGTGTTCCCTGCATTGGCAGGCGGATTCCTAACCACTGTGCCACCAGGGAAATCCCCTCTTAATTTCATTTTAAGAATTAGTAAAATAGTACCTATTTGTATTCCTCCCTCCCCCTGAGAGGAAACTATTGGTAAAAGAGTGTAAGTTCCTTCCCATCATCACTCCTGCTCTGTCTTCACCCTGTCTGTGATCCTGTTGAAGATGAAAATATCATTATTTGAAACAAATCCATTCCGCGTCTGGAGCTGCCTCTTCTCCATTTCAGGTCACTGACATTGCGGATCTCCCCAGGAGCTGCTCAGGACCTGCTGTATGTTTATCTTCCTTCAAGCCTTTCAGAAGGACCAGAAGATGCCTGGCTCTGAGGAAGAACCGAGAACGTGGAGGTGACTGACCCAGGGATCCAGGTGACCCGTGGATCTGCCCCAGGGCCTGGCACTGCTTCTCGACTTCTCTAAGCTGCAGTTTCCTCACCTGTGAAATGGGGGTGATGAAAGTGCCCACCTCACGGGGTTATTGACCTCACACACACAGCACTAAGCCCAGAGTCTGGCATGTGAAATCTCCTTAAATATAATGATACAAAGATAATGATTAATCAACTCATTGATCTCAAACACGGACAAAGCAGAAAGCGGAGACTAAGAAACGCTAGTATATTAGCCGATGTAATGCTTTCTATGATTGCCTCTAAGCCTAAACCCAGCCACCAGCACAGAACAGCAGAGCAGGTGGCCTCCCCAGGCTGCCGTCAGCCAGGTTCCCTCTCACAGTGGACCTGAGCTTTCGTAGGCTCTAGGGTTCTGCTGATGCTTTGTTATGTGCCGTCCTGAGGTCTTGGGTATAATCGTCCCTTTGCATCATCTCCAAACCTTGGCTGTCTCTGGCCAGGGCTGCATGGCGGAGAACCAGGCTGAATACAGTCAGCTCCACAATAGATCTCCAGCCAATGAATGACTAACAGTGAGAGTGGACCAGTCTCTTCCATACCTTGGCTTCCTTCAAATGGGTCTCCTTTTACCCAGCCATGGGGACCCTCTGAATGTAAATGGGGAGCAAGGCTGCTCGGTGATGTTCCTAACAGTGTGTAAGTTGTGTTCCCACGGGGAGCCATCTATATGGTACAATCACGACACTCAAAACAAAAGGATCAGAGACAGATCGGAGGAAAGCACGCTGGCTGGTGAAAGGCGCGGGACAAAATGAGGAAGAGAGGAGCAGACAGGCCGAGAGCCCCCCAGAGCCACACCGAACCCCCCAATCCGCCTGCTTCAGCTGCGGGCACAGCCTCTGCCCAGGCCCCGTGGCCTCACGATGGCGGATCCTCTGAGAGGACAAGCCAATGACGAGATGAAGGCCACGCTCAGACTTTCCCACTAGAACCTGCATGATGCTTTGTTTGTTGGCCTTTCTCTGAGATTGCAGAGACTGGAAACACCCTGCCTTGCCCAGCCTCTGTTTTAAGGACACCCTCACTGCTAAATTATTTCTTTTCACATTTTAAGTGTCCAGAGGATCAGAGCGCTGCAGCCCCCTTTAACACACCTAACTTACTGCACATCATAGCTTAGCCGCGTCCACCTTAAATGTGCTCAGAACACTTACATTAGCCTACAGTCGGGCAAAACCGTCTAACACAAAGCCTACTTCATAGTAAAGTGTTGATTACCTCATGTAATTTACTAAATACTCTATCAAAAGTGAAAAACAAAATGGTGTGTGGGTACAGGATGGATCTAAGCGGATTGGTTGTTGACCCTCGTGATGGCCTGGCTGACAGCTGTGGGTGTCACTGCCCAGCATCACGAGAGAGGATCACTAGCCGGGGAAGAGGCCCAAATGCAAAACTCAAAGGACGGTTTCTACTGAATGCGTATCACATTTGCACCGTCATAAATTTGAAAAATCCTAAGTGGAAACATTGTAAGTCAGGGACCGTCTATGTAATAACTTCAGCCTGTATTTTTGCTTGGAGTCCAAGAGGAAACAAAATAAAAATCTCTGTGGCTTCCCCTGGTTTGTCTCCACCTGCCATATGTGGAATTCAGATATTCAGATGACCGCGGAAGTTATTTTCCTGGAAGCTTGGATCAGGACTTTGAACTTACGGTAACTCAGGCATCCTGACCTGGTGAGTGGCCACTGGCAGCTGATGGGAAGTAGTTACTAAGTAGTTACTGGAGAAAAGCTGCAGTTGAACCAAAAGGCTTAGTTCAGCCCTGGTCTCGCCACTCATTGATGCCATGACCTCAGACAAGTCACTTCACATTTTAGTTTTTGTAGCTGTGGAATGAGGCTAAGAGTGCAGTCAACCCTCATTACTCACGGATTCCATATTTATGAGTTTGCCTACTTGCTAAAATTTATTTGTATCCCCCAAATCATTACTTGTGGCACTTTAGCAGTCACGTAATGGCAGTGAAAATTTTGAGCCCCTTGATGCACACATTCCTGACCTTGGTCAGGCAAGGCACTCTGCCTTGCTGTTCCTGCTCTCATGCTATGAAATATTTTCACGATATCTACTTAGTGCTAAATTTTTTGAATTTTGGGAGTGTTTTGGTGATTTTGCTGTTTAAGATGGCCCCGAGCCTGGTGCTGGGTGCTGTCTGGTGTTTCTGTGGGCAAGAAGGCTGCAATGCGCCTGATGGTGAAAATATGTATCTTAGATAAGCTTCATCTGGGCATAAGTTATGGTGATGATGGACATGAGTTCAATGTTAGCAAATCAACAACATACATTAAATAAGATGTCTTTAAGCAAAAGCAAACTTAAAACACGTTTATATAATGATTGGTAGATGAAAATGATATGACCAGAGGCTCACGGGAATCTGAGCCAGTATTTCCTTTAAGAACAATAGTTCAGTATCTGCTAATTTGGTGACTTGATGGAACACAGCTCCCACAAATAACAAGAATCGACTATACTTGTTCTGCCCAACTCAGAAGATTGGTGTAAAGGTCAAGTGAGATGTTAAAAGCAAAACTGCTTTCTCAACGACAAGCACTGAATGCTGAGAGGTGGTCACACTTGTTCAGCAGCTGACATTGTACCAAGAACTTGGACGTTCACCATCTCACAACCCTGTGACACAGGGTTTGCTGTGCTTGTTGCTGTTCATGCTCCAAATATAAGGAAATAGAGCCCAGAGAAGTGAGGGTCCTATCAGCAGTGACAAAGTGCGTTAAGTGCCGTAGTATTTATCCACTATGTACGAGGCTCTGTGGGAGCCCCAATAAAATGATGAACATGTGTGTCTCCACCTGCATGCCGTCTAATGCACTGGGGGCATTAGGCCCGTGAAGCAGGGAGCTTTCCATGTGTGTCTCCTGATTTCCCCTCTCTGAGCTCTGGCCAAGGTGAAAATATTTCGGATGAGTTGGGGAGGCTGGGAAGGTCAGGTGATCTTGCCCTCTGACTCATCTGGGAGCCTGGGAGAGACTGACTTGCAGGTCACCCCTATACCTGGCAGCAGGGGGAAGCCAAAGAGAGTTAGGTGTCGTCAGGGGGATGGTGGCTCCCAGAAATAATTTTACCAAGGTGGCCTGAGGTTCTGGTGGCCTAGGCAAGATCCACAAGTAGCTGAGAGTCACCTGTAGGTCCTGCCAGAGAAGGTTCTAAAGCTGGGGCAAGGGGACCAGTGTCAGGGCTGAGGAGTGGCCACAAACAGGGCCAAGCGGGAGTCTGGCCAGGTCCTGAGCGTCTGTTGTACTGTGATGTGGGATGAGGCCTGGTAGGACAGGGCCCCCTGTGAGAGACCTCATACCTGAAGACGCCCACGGCCGGATGCCCCCAGGGCAAAGGGAGAGAGGCAGGGGAGGGGACTCCCTAAGAGACCAGCATTTTTACCTAGGAGAGGCTGAACACTGTCCCAGAAGGCCTATGTCAGTGTCTCTCAAAAGTGAATATGCTGAAGGTGTCCTGGGGATCTTATGGAATGTGGATTCTGATTCTTTAGCCCTGGGTGGGACCTGCGATTGGATAAGCTCTCAGCTGAGGCCGGTGTCCCTGGGCTCAGACCACACTCAGACCAAACTCTGAGTAGCAAGGCTCTGTGCCAATGCACCAGATTATACTTGGACTGGGCTGGAGTTTCGGTGGTTGTTTTCTTCCTCCAAGTAAATAGTGCTGGAGATCAGGAGAGCAATAGTGATGGGCTAAATACAGAAAACAGTAACATTTCCGTCTGTGTGTCTAAGTTGCGGGAGTAGATTTTCAGACTGAAAGCCAGGGAGGTACAGACACAGCCCCTGCCTCTGGCTGCACCCACGTCACATACCTGAGGAGCCCGGCGCAGGTCTTCTGACTGCCAAGTTCATAGGCTTCTCATTCCCCTAAGGCTCCCAGGGGCAGCTTCCAAGGTCTGGAGGGATCCCCCCACTCCAGTCAGTCCAGAAAGACACGGCTCCAAGGGATGGACCCAGGAGAGAAGTTGGATGGGTTGGACATAACCAAGTCAGGATTTTATGGCTACGACGTGGTTCCTCTTGACAATGAAGACCTCAACTCAACAAGCATTTACCAAGTACCTTTCAGGGCAGGCAAAGTCATTTCAGTGCCATCGATGCCACTGGGGACACAAGGATAACAAGAGGTGGTCCTGCCTCGGGATTTCCTCTCTAGCTGGGAGGATAGGAGTACAGTCACACTTCCAAGTTCATATTATACTTCATCTTGTGTAACACTTTGGGATAGGAACTGTCATTGTTTAGGCAGCATCTACTAAAACCATGTAGGGTCAACAGTCTTAATAGGAGGTTCTATAGTGGGAAATGAAAAGTGCGTTTCAGCATTTCTTGGAGGATTTGTGGCAGCCTTGACTTGGTCCTGATTAGTCCCCTCGGCCCACTTAGTGGCTATTTACCTGAATTGCAGGATCAGTGCTTCTTGCGAACTGTATCTACAAATCTAAGGCCATCGTGAAAAGTTACTAAAGGTCTCAGAGAATTATCTCTTCGCTGTCGAATGGAAAATCTTTCCCACTTTGGAACCCTGGCAACTTATCACTAGTATTGTTCCCACAGCTGTTTCAGAATCTGTGGAAAATATTACTGTTTGGCTTCAGAGGTTTTAGTGAGTTGATTTCTCAAGTGGAGAGGAGAGTCTTTTAAAAATGTTTTTCAGTCATGTTTTGGTACATCAGAATAATGGTGGAGGGAGGGAGATTAAACCTAATAAAATATGAACTGTCAAAAGATAACTATTTCTGAAAGCACAAAATCTGAAATGGCACAAAAGTAACATGTATTGCTCCAATATGCATGAAAAAAGATGCATATAGACCCCAGTTTGAAACCTTTGTATATTACTATATATTGCCACAATCAAGATATGTTTCCTGAGCGCCTTTGGCTTCTGGTGCTAGGCACTGTAGAGTGAGTTAAAGAGATTGTCTTAACTCTGAAGGTTCAAGGTAGCAATGACATTATCAAAAGTTACCGCTATTCTGGGAGGGTGGCGGGTAGCAGGACAGAAAAAAATCAGTAGTTTGTTTTCACGGATAAGTAGAGACAACAAGAAGTCAAAGCCCGTTGGTGCCAAGAGCTGGGGAATGGGGGGGGGGGGCTGTAGCCTTCCCTGTCACAATCCTCATCAACCCACTTCCCCATTGTATGATGTAGACATCTGATGTTTTCAGTGCAAAAGCAGCATCAAGCCTTGTCTTCCAACTGGATTGCTTCCCCTAACTCTCTCCTGTATAAATTTTGGGGTCACCACCTCTCCTCTAAATATCCAGCCTAACATCACTTCTAGAAGTTATCCAAAGGTCTCTTAAATTCTAGTTCATTAATGTAATTTTGGTCTCTGAGACATATTGATGTTTATGGATGAGATATCTGGTTGGAGGACTGGAGAACTTCCTGATAGGTGGCTGCAGACAAGGTCCACATCAGCTGGGTGAGTGAACTAGCTCATTGCACTAGTGTGACTCCCAGGCTCGCCAGTCATTCAACCAAGCTGGTCATTCACTGTGTTTAACCTCCGGAGCTGCAAGACTCGATGTAACAGTTAGTTTCCTTTAGCTGAAGATCGCATGCAATTCAGATTTCTCATTCCCATGACCCTTAAGACTACAGGCTAAAGCACGGTCAAAAAGTATTCAAGATTTCAGATGTGGATGCATAATTCACACTTAAAACCAAAGCTTAAGAAAAGAAAGGAAGGAAATTATTGGAAAGGGTTTGGCTAACTGTAGCACCCATGAATGAATGCAATGGTGAATCCAACATTTAGTGAGAAGCCCCCGAACATGACCACTTAAGGGTAGCTAAGATGGGAAGCTTAAAGAAATGTGATATAGAAGGTTATAATACCACTGAGTAGAAAATATGTATCTCATTGATAGATGATAAAGATAAACGCTAACTTGTATGGGTTCACAGAGAGAAGAGCAGAGACCTGAGGATAAAGGAGGCAGGATAGCTCATTCATTCATTCATTCTGCATTTATTTATTGATTTGATTTGTTGAATTCCTTCCTAAATTTACTTATTCATTCAGTTCAGCATTTATTTGAGTGCCAGATTCATTCAGTTCAGCATTTATTTGAGTGCCAGATTTGACTGTGCTAGGCAAGAGTGATACTAAAGCCAGATGGTCTCAGGGTTTATGGACCTTACAGCCTAGAGGGGGGAGTAGGTACATGACTACTAAGTATCAAGGACAATGCCTGCCAGGAGGGGTACACTGTGCCATGAAATACTTTAAAAAGGGACAAATAGGCCCAGAAGTGCTGCCCAGGAAGTGGCACTTGCACTGAAAGGGATTAGTTACTAGAGAAGAGGTTAAGAGTCTTCCAGGTAAAGTAAACAGCATGTGCAAAGGCCCTGTGGAATGAGCGGTCCAGTTAGTAGAAAGGACAGTGGAAGGACCAGTGTGGCTGCAGTGCAAGGAGGGGGCAGGCGGTGCAGGCCTGGGCAGTGGGGTAGGAGCTGGAAGACGAGGGCTCCGAAGACCATATTGAGGACGGAATGGGTAATATGCTATGCTCCCCTGCTCCCTTTCAAGTGACTAGATCTCTCCTCATCCTTCAGGAGAGGAATGTGACAGGGCAGAAAGCAAACAATAACAGGCAATATCCTAAACAAGTGTTTTTAGAAAGTTAGCTTGAGCCGATTGTTGTTACAATAACAGCATCTTTTGCAACGTTGATTAGAATTTACTGCTTTACACACTTATATTGTACATGTTTTCTTACTCTCCTGAGTCAAAGGGGAAGTTCTTGTGTCTCAAGAATTCTATTGCATTTATAATTACCTGGAAAGCCTAGTCAGTGACAGGCAGGTAAGGCAGGTAACAGTTGGGCTAGTTCTCATGGGAACTCCCTTTGACACCTTAGGTTATTGAGTGTGCCTGTAGAACGTAAGCGTTGATGGCCCAGGAGGGAGTGGACAGATGTAAGAATAATTAAACTGACTTTCCTTAAAAAAAAAAAAAAGAAAATAACAGGCAAGTCTCTTTCTGGCTTTTGTTTCCCTAAAAATGTTTGAGGAAGTCAAGGGACTTTGAGCTCAGGAAAAATGCTTCGAGAAATCTGTGACAAAGCAAGTCTCCTTCCCTCAAACTAGAGAAGAATTCCTTGGGGCCGAGGAAGGAAGAGGGAGATGAGGGAAGGGGACAGGATGATGGGTGTTGAGGGTTCTGTCTAGAGGGATCTGATCTCCCTGCAGAGCCCAGAGGTGGAGACAGGGACGATCCAGGCAGGTAGGGCCTCGGACAGTCTCGCAGCGAGGCCAGGGAGCAGTAGAAATGGCCGCGGAGGCTGCAGATTATGTCGTCCCCTGCGAATAAGATGAGGGACCGCTCAGCGGCGACCTAGGTGGACCAACAGCTGGATCTGTGGTCCAGCATCTGTCCGGACCTCTCCCTGAATGCACTGTGGGAGGCCCCCGGCCACTAGACCCAGTTCCAGGGAAGGCAGAGTGGAGTGTGTGAAATCTGCAGATTAATTGGGAATCAGTTGCTGCAAATGCTACCGAAATAAAATAGAGGAAAGGAGGTGGGGGAGGGAGGAACTTTATATCTACATGCTTATAGAATTGTAGAATGCCTCTGGGACACTGGGCAGAACTGGTTGGCTATGGTTGTCTTTGGGGAGGGGACATTCTTCACTTGACCCTTTTTCCTTTTGAATTCTGTCACATGCATCTTTCACCTATTTTCAAAAATGTGATGAATGTGTAAAACTCTTCCTCCAGATAGAAACGACTTGGTATATTCTTGTAGGCTTTTCTACTTTGTTTAGCAGTTAAGAAAACTCACAAGCCAGTATTTTTATCAAGGGGCACCAACTTGCCTCATTCTGGGAATTGCAAGTATTGAATATATATTTCTTTAAGTACAATCTGCTTCTTTTCTATGTTTAATATCTTGTTTCTCTGTACTTATGTTGTTCTGGATGTTGTCTCAAATTCTTTCAGCGGAGCGTGTGCTACAAATTTTAATGAATAGGAAGATTAATTAAACTTTTTATTTAAAAAATTCAATAAGAAAGAGTTCCTGAATCATTCCAGATAAGTGAATACATTTATATTCCTGAGGATGCCAGGGAAGTTGGAGGATTTTATTGGCTTGCATATAATTCCTACTCCAGTTACAGTGGTGTTTTCTCATTCAATGTCAGAGTTTGCCTCAACTCAGAAAGTGGTAGAGAATTCTCATTTATATTTATTCTTTCTCATTTCTGAATCAAAACCCCTATATCTATGGTATATACAATATGTTTTATTTTTATTATCACTTAATTATACAGTTTTCAAATTTTCCAGTTAAAGTAGAATTCAAGAAAGGAAACACTGATGGAATGCCACTAAACATCTGTGGCATAAAGAGCAGAATTTTGTGACATTGACCTTTAAAGAGGGTTCTGGAACTTTGGAGCCACATTCTGAGAGGGATATTTTACTTGCTCTGGAATTAGCAACTGTGATGTTGGGATGGCCCAATAGACAGTTACTGACTGACTGATGGATGACGCCTTACGATGAGGTTAGTAAGAACGACTGCCCTTGAATGGGGTCTCAGATGATTAAAAAAAAAAAATACAGTGGACCTTTATCTCAGATGTAACCTCCAGAGTTAAAATTATTTGCAAGTGATCTGGAAAGCCTATGATATGTAGCAACTTTTAGATTGACTGAGGCTAGGAATCGAGGGTGCTTTTAAAGGAACTTTAAAGTTCCTTCTGGCATGTAGGAACAAACCTCTTAGTTACTGAGTGAGCTTAGCCAACTGCCAGCATCTCCATTTCTACTGAACTTAACTCTTCTCTCTTTACCACCTCATTTGCAACAGCTGTCTGGAAGGGTCCAAAGAGATTATGTTGTTCTTTTCCATTAAATGAACATACTTTGTCAAGAAAATCATAGTCTGCAGTGGAATTTGGAATTTGGAATTCCTTTAAATGTCCAGGGTTGACTGCTGTGGCTTTGAGTGAGACATGGATAAGGGGCCCTGTAAATTCCCTTCCAGAAAAAAAGAGATTATTGCATAGCTCCTTGCAGTAAATAGCATAAGAATGTATTTCAGCTTCCTACTCAGACACAAAAAATATACAAATATTTTCATCCATATTAAGAAGCTATACCCAAGTCTCCTGGCTGCATTTGGAACCCATAGGAAAAACAGGGTTGCTTCTTGTTTAGATCAATACAGTATTGTAGCATCTTAGTAAAACTGGGCACAGGATGGGGCCCTTTCACTTTTTGGTTTTTCTGACAATCATGTCCACTAACAAGCTCAACTGAATGAAATGACTTCAAGGACTGTTAAACAGCACATAGAATTTGTGTGTAATTATGTGGTAATTATTATGAGGGAATTTAGAGTCTAATTTGATGAAAATGTCTGAAGTATAAACAAAATAATATTATTCTTTGAACAAATCCAATTGACAATTTTTCCTTAAAATTAGGCATCTCCTTATGGAGGAAAGGTCAAAATATAAGAATAAAAATGTTAATGATTCTATCAATATAAAGTTCTATAGCTGTGGTTTTCTACCTGTTCTTGAGCTCCTGGGAGGGGCCTTGGAATTTGTGCAGGGAACTGAAAGAGGCTGAATCAGCTGTGCAAGATATTGGAGTTTCAAGTAAAATTTTTTAAAATAAATGGTTTCACTACTAAATTTTTTTCTCATTGATTTTTTTAATTTAGGTATAGTTGGTGTAAAATATTAAATAAGTTATAGGTGTGTGATACAGTGATTCACAATTTTTAAAAGTTATACTCCATTTATAGTTATTATAGTTATTTATGGTTATTATAAAATATTGGCTATATTCTCCATGTTGTAAAATATATCCTTGTAGCTTATTTTATACCTAGTAGTTTGTATCTTTTACTTCCCTACCCTATATGGCCCCTCCCTCCTTCCCTCTGCCCATTGGTAACCACTAGTTTGTTCTCTATATCTGTGAGTCCACTTTTTTTATATTCACTAGTGTGTTGTATTTTTTAGATTCCACATATAAGTGATTTTATACAGTATTTGTCTTTCTCTCTCTAACTTATTTCACTTAGCATAATGCCCTCCAAGTCCATCATGTTGCTGCAAATGGCAAAATTTTATTATTTTTTATGGCTAAGTAGTATTCCATTGTATAATATAACCACATCTTTTTTATCCATGCATCTGTTGATGGGCACTTAGGTTGCTTCTGGCAATTGTAAATAATGCTGCTATGAACACTGGGGTGCATGTATCTTTTCAAGTTAGTGTTTTTGTTTCTTTTGGATATACGCCCAGCAGTGGAATTGCTGGGTCATGTGGTAGTTCCATTTTAAGTTTTTTGAGAAACCTCCATATGTTTTAGACAGTGGCTGTACTGATTTACATTTCCACCAACAGTGCAAGAGGGTCCCCTTTTCTCCACATCTTCGCCAACATTTGTTTATGTGTTCTTTTTGATGATGGCCATTCTGACAGGGGTGAGGTGATATCTCATTGTGGTTTTGATTTGCATTTCCCTGATGATTAGGGATGTTGAGCATCTTTTCATGTGCCTGTTGGCCATCTCTATTTCCTCTTTGGGAAAATGCCTATTCAGTTCTTCTGCCCATTTTTTAATTGGGTTGTTTGTTTTTTTGATGTTGAGGTGTATGAGCTGTTTACATATGTTGGATATTAACCCCTTATTGGTCATATATTTGCAAATATTTTCTCCCCTTCAGTAGGTTGTCTTTTCATTTTGTTGGTTTCCTTTGCTGTGCAAAAGCTTTTAAGTTTAATTAGGTCCCATCTGTTTATTTTGGCTTTTATTTCTTTTGCTTTAGGAGACAGATCCAAAAAAATATTCCTATGATTCATGTCAAAGAGTGTTCTGCCTGTATTTTCCGTAGAAATTTTATGGTATCTGGTCTCACATTTAGGTCTTTAATCCATTTTGAGTTTATTTTTGCTATGTAATACTAAATATTTTAAAAGTCATAAATATTATACATTCATTTATTCCTTCAATAAATATTTTTTGATTGCCTATTATGGTAGGCCTTGTGGTAGATGACCACCGCACCCCCTACCCCCCGTTTTTAAGTACATTTAATCTTGACTCAGCCATTGGAGTAAAAGACAACACAAATAATAATGCTTCCTCATTATTTCACGACATGTTTTAAAAATGGAAACTACTGTTGGAACTATTTTACAGAGAGGAAACCGAAATAGAAAGAGGTAGTTAATATCTTACAGAACTGTCCTTGCTCTTCCATTTTAGGTTAAGATGCAAGTCTGGCTAAAAGAATAAGCAATGGGAATAATGGTGCGGGAGATGCTCTTATGTGCTCCTGGTACTTTCTCTTTTACCCTTTGGTAGGTGCTGGTGAGTGGTCAGGACTGACCGGAAGAGCCCGGGGAGCTTGAAGGAAGTGGGAAAGGGGAAGTGGTGCCATGTTTCTTTTCAGGGGGTTTGACAATAAATCTGCTGGAACTTATTCTGGTGTGTCTGCTGTCCTGGCAGTCTGATATTCCTAACCCATGTCGAACTCTGCACATTAAGTATTAAAAAAAATATTAAAGGCCCAAGGTTGTGGTGTGTTTTTGTTAGCACCTTCCTGACAGGGACTCAGGAGCCCTGGGGGCTGCCATCCTGTCATTCATGTCAGCAGAAGAAGTCCCACCCATAGAGGGGAAGTCCTATAATACCTTCCCTTTGCAAATATGTCTGCCAATTAGGAGCACTTTTTTTACATATTTCACTTGAGCTTCACAACCACCTGTGAGGCAGAAAGAAAATGGTTTGTGGTTCTCATTTGATAGATAAGAAAAAGAGGATTGGAGAGGTTTAAGTGACTTGTCCAAGGTCAAACACTCTGTAAGTGGTTGAGCAGGAATTTAACTCCAGGCTGGGTGGGGAGAACATTCAGGACATCTGGTTAATGTTTGAGATCTGCAGGTAACTAGTGGTGCAACCCTTGTGAGCCAGTTGTTAACGGGAAAGCGAGAGGCTGGGGTTACCCAGGGGATCCCTGAGGTTCTGTGACCCTGGCTGGTGGGAAGTGGGGCTATCCACCTTTCCCTCCCACTGACCTCCTTGAAGGCATTCTCCGATGTGGAAATGAGGAATACAGGATAATACTTTCCAGGGAGATTTCATTTCTTTCCTATAAGTACAGATAGGCTGAAAAATCGCTGGAGAATCAGCAAAATCTCTCAGTAGCTCCAAACCTCTTTAAGCAATTTGTGCTGCCTAAATGCAAAATTAAGCTCTGGCTTAGCCGTGAGCTGCTGGCAAGCTGCCTGTCTAATTACAGTAAGGCCGGAAGCTCTGTTATATCCTGTGGAACCACGATTATTGACTCAACCTGTAATTCTGTCTTAGGAAACTTGTCATTTTAGAGTATGAGCAGTGAGAGGGTGTCACAGAGTCCGAATTCTGGATGTTGCGGTTACTTTGGATTTTATGTTACTCTCTGAAGTCATCTCCACGTTTCCTTCAGTAACTTTCCTGCCAGTATTTTTGACCCTAAAAACACACCTTTCCCTGTCAGTAATGAGATTCAGCTTTCTGGACAGTGTCTTGAGTTCTATGGTAACTATGGTAACGCACACCCCCCGCACGCCCCTCCCCCCCCCCCCACCAAGGAGAAAGGAGGAAATCAGCTCACATCCTACCAGCTCCATCTCGAGTCCATGTGAGGACATGGATTTGTTTGGGTGAGGCAGCCATCACCATCCCCCCCAGGAGCCCCTGGTACACACTTCTGCTCAGCAATGCTCTCCCCCTCCCCTGGGGCCATCACGCTTTTAGCATCACTCTGTTATTCCTTGTTTTACCGCAGAGCAGTGGTAATTGATGTCGATGCTCTATTAAACAGATGGAGGGATGAGCCGGAAGCATCCTAGTTAAAAGACAGTTTGATTCTATCAGTCTTGTTGAAACACTTTACCCTCTGATTTAATTTTATTCCACTGGGATTGAGGGTTACGGCTTCTGTTGTTCTCATTCTGTTGTCATTCACAAGGATGCACTCTCTGGAAAAGAGACAAGCCTTCTCTCCTGCCCTTCTTCCCACCCAGATTAAGGGTGTGAGGTGAAAACAGAAATAGCATCCACTGAGAGCCCTCTCTTGTGAGTTCTTTTGTGCCAACAGGCAGATGGGGTGGGCAGCTAGCTTCTTTGGCAGGCGACAAAGGAGAAGGGAAGAAATCATTACTGCCAAGTGAACCTTGAAATGGTGAGGAAGCTTGGTCTGATGCTGTGAATGCAAACCTCTGAGCTTTCTGGAGTTTTCTCTGAAATTTGATCTGAGTGCTTAACCTCTTCCTTTCTGGTCAGACTCCTGAATGTGGAATGATGTAAATGATACAGCAAATAAAGTATCCAGACAAAAAAGAAGATAAAGATTGGAATTAGAACATATTTTTCTTAGAATAGTGTCTTTTAAGTGATATTCTAGGTTACTGTGTCTCAAACTGTGGATGTCTGAGGCCTTCAGGATGCCTTGTGTACATTGTGACCCTGGAGGGGTATATTCCTTTCTGAAAGGTACTGGTGGCTTAGCATTCAAGGAGATGCCTGGTGTACTAGTTTCCTATGGCTGTTGTAACAAAGTACCACAAACTAGGTGGCTTAAGACAACGGAAATTTCTGGTCTGCAGTGAAAAGGCAAAAAATCTGAAATCAAGATGGGAGCAGAGCTGTGCTTCCTCTGAAACATATAGGGGAGAGTCCCTCCTGTGTCTTCTAGTTTCTGGTGTTTGCTCCTTGGCTTGTAGACACATCACTCTAATCTCTGCCTGCATCATCACATGGCTGTCTCCCTGTGTATCTATGTTTCTAAGTCTCCCTCCCTTTTTTTTTTTTTTTAAGTATTTATTTATTTATTTATGGCTTGTTGGGTCTTCGTTTCTGTGCGAGGGCTTTCTCTAGTTGCAGCAAGCGAGGTCCACTCTTCATCGCGGTGCGCGGGCCTCTCACTATCGCGGCCTCTCGTTGCGGAGCACAGGCTCCAGACGCACAGCCTCAGTAGTTGTGGCTCACGGGCCCAGCTGCTCCGCGGCACGTGGGATCTTCCCAGACCAGGGCTCGAACCTGTGTCCCCTGCATTGGCAGGCAGATTCTCAACCACTGCGCCACCAGGGAAGCCCCTCCCCCCCTTTCATAAGGACATCAGCCACATTGGATTTGGAGGCAACCCTACTCCAGTATGACTTCATCTGAATTTACTTAATTACATCTGCAATGATCCTATTTCAAAATCTGGTCACATCCTGAGGCACTGGGGTTAGGACTTCAGCAAACCTCTTGGGGGGACACAATTTAACTCATACGAAGAGAGGATACAAGGTTTCCCCGACTTAAGTGTCCAGAGAACGTTTTGATTGAAGAGGATACTGTGGAATTCATCACCTGGGGAACATACTTGTGAAATGACGCCCTCAGCCCCGTGGAAGCCTCGCTCGTGGAGTTCTCCAGTTTACCTTGAGTATTGCCCTCAACACGGCTCTCGTGCCTTTCAGGCTCTGACACCATCGTTCCTCCATTTCAGTTTCCCGGAGACCATGGAAACTGCTGCCCAGGAGAGGAAGTGCTCCTGCGTTTTGAGGAGGCTGCAAAGGGGGCCTAGCCCTGCCCAGCCCAGGCATTGCTCGCAGCTGAAGCTGGGACCCTCTCTCAGTGCATGCCTGCCATCTAGTGGTCGGGTCTGCCTTCCCCCCACAAGCAGGGTTTTTATCAAGTAAAACAAGAGCCTTTTGCCTCTGCTGTGATTGAAGCTGCCTCAAAGTCCAAACCCTCAGAGGCGGCCACTCCCTTAGCTGCTCTCTACCTCTGGGACCAAACTAGCCATGCTCTGGTCTTTACATGGTCTATACAGTGCTGTATGTCAGTTATATCTCAATAAAACTGGAAGGAAACATATGCCTACTCTTGGGGTTTGAGTGTGATAATTAATCACCTCTCTCTCTGCTCTTGGAGTTCAGAGATAGACTCAGGAGTTAGATAAATGGGAACAAAAATATTAGTTTTATTATTGGTAAAATTCAATTGGAGAATGTGGCACCCATGTTTTGATGATCTAGAGAGTCTATTAACATGTTTCATTCTTAATATCTTGACCAGTGTTTCCAGAACAAGAATGCTCCAGAGTGAGCTCTCTTTTTCCTTCTTTTTTTTTTTAATGTTGATTTCTGATTTTAATGATATTGCCTCTGGTGTTTATTATTAGGAATATTGTTGATTCAGTTTAAGGTGGATTATTTAGACCATGTTAAAGAAATATTTTAGGACTTCTAAAGAAGTTCCTAAAAATCAGGTTGGGTATTAAATAATATCAGATAGCTTTTGGAAATCTTTGAAGACTGTTACATAATTTTGAAATTTGACCAATTTTTGTAATAGAATATATTTAGGCATCTTCATATTTAATTATTCTGCATCACTTGGATAAATCTTATTTGACTGTATTTAGTGAAGATATATTTAAAATATATTGATTAATTTAAATTGTTAATTCTTCCTGTAAAATTTACAAGTGGGATTTATAAGTCAGATTGATTTTATTTTATTTTATTTTTTGGTCTGCTATCTTTGTTGAGCTTTTTTAGTAGGATTGTTACTACTTTTGCTCAATAAATTGAGCAGATTTTCATGCTTATGTATACTCTGAGACTTTTTATTTAGCCTGGGTAATATTGTTCTTTGAGTGTTTGAAAAGGTCACCATCTGAGGTAGGATACATCTTTTTTTAAACATAGCAGTCTTTGACAGTGTTTTTCATTTTTATCACAGTCACTGATATTTTTAGTCAGTTTTAGAATCTTGCTTGTTTTTTCCCCAGAAATTGACCATTTTCTCAAGTTTAAAAATGTGTCCACACTGAACCATATAAAGCTTGAAGTAATTTTTTTTAGCATCTTTATTGGAGTATAATTGCTTTACAATGTTGTGTTAGTTTCTGCTGTATAACAAAGTGAATCAGCTATATGTATACATATATCCCCATATCCCCTCCCTCTTGCGTCTCCCTCCCACTCTCCCTATCCCACCTCTCTACATGGTCACAAAGCACAAAGCTTGAAGTAATTTAAAATGTCCCTTTGTAATTGTTTTAGATATGACCTTAGTTCTTATTTTGTTAAATTGTGTTTTTCTTATTCACATTTGCTAGTGTACGTTGTATTCTTTTTTCTCTAAAGAATCATTGCCACTATTTATTTAATAAATCAATTTATTTGTTTTATAGAGAAACATTTAAAAATGAAAATACAAGAATTTAAGAGTAATTGTAATGCTAACTAGGGGGAGAAAAATAACAAGTTTCAGAAAAATTAGCTACTTGTATTATACAATGTTTCATTAAAAATCAGCCCCCGGGACTTCCCTGGTGGCACAGCAGTTAAGAATCTGCCTGTCAATGAAGGGAACATGGGTTCGAGCCCTGGTCCAGGAAGATCCCACATGCTGCGGAGCAACTAAGCCCGTGCGCCACAACTACTGAGCCTGCGCTCTAGAGCCCGCGAGCCACAACTACTGAGCCCACTTGCCACAGCTACTGAAGCCCGTGCGCCTAGAGCCTGTGCTCTGCAGCAAGAGAAGCCACCGCAATGAGAAGCCCGCGCACTGCAACGAAGAGTAGCCCCCGCTCGCTGCAACTAGAGAAAGCCTGTGTGCAGCAACGAAGGTCCAACGCAGCCAAAAATAAATAAATAAATAAATAAAATAATAATAATTAAAAAAAAAAAGAATCAGCCCCATGCACTCTGCGCAACTTTAGAGTCAAGAGTTTTCAGTTCCTCAAACTGAACTGTACAGTTAATAGTGTTAAAAAGAACAGCATGGCACAACAATGTTCATAGCTGCCTATTCACAATAGCCGAAAGGTAGAAGCAACCCAAGTGTCCATCAACAGGTAAATGAATAAACAAAATGCAGTATATACGTATGATGGAATATTATTTAGCTTTAAAAAGGAAAGGAATTCTGACACAAGCTACAACATAGATGAACCTGAAGATATTGTGCTAAGTGAAATAAGCCAGACATAAAAGGACAGGTATTATATAATTCCACTTACATGAGGTACCTAGAGTAGTGAAATATGTAAAGACAGAAAATAGAATGGTGGTTGCCAGGGGCTCGGGGAGGAGGGAATAGGGAGTTAATGTTTAATGGGTACAGAGTTCCTGTCTGGGATGATGAAAAAAGTTCTGCAGATGGATGCCGCAACTAAAGAAAGCCCGCGCGCAACAACGAAGACCCAACGCAGCCAAAAATAAATAAATAAATTTATTTATTTATTTAAAAAAAATGTGAATGTCCTTAACGCCACTGAACTGTATGCTTCAAAATGGTTAAAATGGTAAATGTTACGTTATGTATATTTTACCACAATTTTTAAAAAGGAATATTATGCAGTTGGCTTTAGGCTTAGTTTAGATTAATTATTCATAAAACAAGAGTACTATAACTCTCTTAATCTATTAATGAGTAGAGAAACAGCCCACACTGAGGCTTAGCCTGCAGAATTAAAGAGATTTTAAATCATTATTTTGCAGAAAAGCTTTGAATATCTTTCTTTGCCTGCAGAAATATTCTTTTATGTTAATATTTCAAGAAATATTAAAATAGGGTGATTATCCTGGATTATTGGGTGGATCCAATGTAATCATTAGGAGAGATCCTGTCCTCTCTCCCCATGGTTCTCCCAGTGGAGAAAGGGGTAAAGGTGGAGGTCAGAGTAATGTGATGGGAGAAAGAGTTGACCAGCAACTGTTGATAGTTACAGTAATTAACATTACTATCTAATCAAAAAAATTTAAGGAAAATTAAAATACATAACCTTTGGACCTCTGGCCTTTCCAGAGTCCAAGGTTAGATCTAGACATACAAAAAAAAAAAAAAAGGTTCTTATCTTCCAACATTTGTATTGAGCAATCTCAGTGTCCCAGCTGGACAGGTGAGTCATTGACGAGCCTTCACCCCCAACTGGAAACTGATCACAGACGGATTGGTTGAGGGAATACCTTTGCTTTCAAGGAGAGAGAGAAATGAATGCAGTTTCTCCTGCTCTGCCCACTTTACAATCAGAAAGACTAAAAACCTGGAGACTCACTATGATTTGATTAATATTTCACAGTTAACTGGTGATTCTCACAGGAAACAGGCGAAAGTATCTTCACTTCCATTTTATCAGGTGTTATGGGTTGAACTGGGTCCCCAAAGAGGTATGTTCACGTCCACCTGGAACGTGCAAATGTGACTTTATTTGGAAATAAATAAATTTCGGGCCATTAGGGTGGGCCCGAATCTAAAATGATTGGTGTCCTTGTAAGAAGAGGAGAAACACACAGACAGAGACCCTCGGGAGAAGAGGAGGTGGAGACGCACAGAGGGAATGCCATGTGACTCCAGAGGCAGGGCTGGAGTGACGTTTCTACCGGCCGAGGAGCATTAGGGCTTGCTAGCCTCCACCAGGAGTGAAGAGAAAGGCCTAGAACAGATTCTTCCTTAGAGCCTTCAGCGGGAGCCCGGCCCTGCTGACACCTTGCTTTAGACTTCTGGCATCCAGTTTTGTTGTTTTAAGCCACCCAGTTTGTGGGACTTTGTTACAAGCAGCCCTAGAAAATGAACACACCAGGCATCCCCTTAAATGCCTTTCTTAAGAGCCACCTGGTTTTGTCAAAATTCTGCCTTGTAATTTATTCTTAGAGGAGAAATAAAATTGAGAAACCACCACTGGTTCAGATGATAATTTTTTTAAGGTGTGGAAAAGCAATAATGAATCTCTATAGGAAGCAAATACAGTATTGATAAATGCTAAATAATGTTGCACTGGAACATGGCCTTTTTCTATTAAAAATGTTTCTGACTAATATCACCACAGTGTTTTTGTCTTCTTGCCTAGAATGGATGCCATTTTGTTTGTGGCTAAGCTCATTCATAAAAAGGCATTGTTTTCCAAAGATAATATAAAACAGTGGTTGGAGAATCCCTGTAATTTTTCTTCTGTGGGCCCCAATCCATGACTGAGCAGTGCTGTTTGGATATTGCTTGGGTGAGGAAAAGAAACACTCGGGAAATCCCCCAGTCACTGAAGTCATATTTTGATAGGGGCAGAGACAGTCTCACTTGATGAGTCACATTCTGGAACAATCCCCAGCTTTGTGAGACCCGTATTTTCTTTTCAGCTTTTTTCCTGAGAGCTCTTTCTAGAAGAGTCTCTCCCTCCAGTCTCTCCACTTAAATGCTCATTGGGTTAAATAACACGAACCCCGTGAAATCCCAAACTCGTTTCCCCAGAGAAAGTAAAGAGTGAAACAAAATACAGATTGGAATATGCTTGGAGAAGGATGGATGTAATTTTTGATTCCCGCTCTATAACCCCCCATGCCTGGACCTTGTCACTTCCACCACCTCCAACCTTTATGCCACCATTTCCTCTTCCCAGTCCCACAGTTTTCCCCCCAGATGATCCCTCAGTTAGCTCTCATCTGAACGGCTGCAATGATTCTTCTTCTTCTTTTTTATAAATTGAAGTATAGTTGATTTACAATGTTGTATTAGTTTCAGGTGTACAGCAAAATGATTCATATATATCACATATACACACACATATATATATTTCTTTTTCAGATTCTTTTTCCATATAGGTTATTACAAAATATTGAGTACAGTTCCCTGTGCTATGCAGTAGGTCCTTGTTGGTTATCTATTTTATATGTAGTAGTGTGTATATGTTACTCCCAAATTTCTAACTTATCCCACACTATCTTTCCCCTTTGTTAACCATAAGTTGGTTTTCTATGTCTGTGAGTCTGTTTTTGTTTTATAAATAAGTTCATTTGTATCCTTTTTTTAGATTCCACATTTAAGTGATATCATATGCTATTTGTCTTTTTCTGTCTGACTTATTTCACTTAGTATGATAATCTCTAGGTCCATCCATGTTGCTGCAAGTGGCATTATTTCATTCTTTTTATGGCTGAGTAATATTCCGTTCTATATATATACCATATCTTCTTTGACTGGGCTTCCTGGTCACAGCCTTTATTGACACCTGGTTTTGTGACCAGATTAATCGTCCTTAATATAGTTTTTAAAACATCACCTCCATTCTTAAAACTTTGAATTTATATTTATTGGGAGTTTATTATGTGCAGCATTCTGTGCTTTATTGAGACACCACGTAGGAAAATGTTTCAATAAGCATTTGATGTTTACAATACTGTGCTCTTTTGGATGGGGAGAGGACTCGAGCGTAGAGAATCTAAATTTGGGGTAAAGTAGGGAATGTGAGGAGAGAGCCTTTCTTGAGGCCAGTGGTTCTCAGACTTCGGCAAGCGTCAGAGTCACCTGGAGGGTTTCTTGAAACACAGAGTGCTGGGCCCACCCCCAGAGTTTCTGATTCAGTGGGTCTGGGGTAGGGCCCGAGAATCTGTATTTCTAACAAATCACCCGGGGATGCTGATGGTGAGCATCCAGGACCACACTTTGAGGACCTTGTTCTAACTCATTCACTGTGCCTTAGCTATGGTGTATAAGCTGTTCATTTTCTTCAGGGCAGTGGAGTTTTTTTAATTAAAACATTTTTTTTTCGGTAAAATATACACAATATAAAATTTACCATCTTTGCTATTTTTAAGTGGGTTCAATAGTACTAAGTACGTTCCCACTGTTGTGCCACCATCACCACCATCCATCTCCAGAACTCTTTTCATCTTGCAAAACTAAAAGTCTGCACCCATTAGACAATAACTCTCCTTTTCCCCCTCTCCCAGCCACAGTCAACAACCGTTTTACTTTCTGTCTTTATGAATTTGACTACATTAGATACCTCATATATGTGGATTGTACAAGTTTTATCTTTTTGTGACTGGCTTTTTTCACTTAGCAAATGTCTTCAAAATTCATCTATGCTGCATCATGTGTCAGAATTTCCCTCTTTTTTTTTTTAAGGCTGAATAATATTCCAATGTCTCTATATACCATATTTTGTTTATTCATTCATCTGTCCATGGACACTTGGGTTGCTCCCCTCTCTTGGCTATGGTGAAAAATGGTGCTATGAACATAAGTGTGCGAATATCTCTTTGAGACCCTGCTTTCAATTCTTTTGTGTGTATACCCAGTAGTGGAATTGCTGGAGCGGTGGAGTTTCTTATAAAGTGCCTCGTCCTGTGGATTAAATGGGATAAAGTAGATAAGGAATCATCACAGTGCTTATACATAGTAACATAAACTTCTGCATCACACAGTCCTCTGGGCATTAGATCTATATAAAATAAATACCCTTTGACGGTGTTGATGTTATTAGTGAGTATGGATTGTGTATAGGTGAGGCCAATTAGGTTTAAAAATCTTTTGAAATTTTTCCTCCAACTTCACACTTGAACTGAGATAAGATTTTGCTGCAGACATAGGCACATCCTATTTCAAGCCTTTAGCTTGAATACTTGATATAACACTTGCTAAATGAGCACTTGAGAGAAATGCTTGATGAAGGTTGCTCGTGTGAATCATTAGAAACTGTGTTCCCTCACTCAATGCCCCAGGAAGTCTCTTTCCTGGAAAGTTCTCTTTCACCTCATTTGACTTCCCCTGCAAGTACACTTGTGGGATGTTATGAAAGCAAGAAGGACACGGGGACAGGGGTAATCAGATTCACCATCAGCAGTGCAAGTTAAAAGTCATATGTGTGTCTTGGGAAAATGTGTTTTCTAGACTAATGTTATTCACAATGTGGTCTGCAGACTGGCCAGTCCATCCACTCTTGTTAACCAGTCACAAAATGAGGCACGGAGCACACACTAGGACAGAAATTCAGGCAAAGCAACCATGTCACTGCACTACATACTGCCTAGGCCAGCTGACTTTTTAATTTGTATTTATTTATTTTTTTGGAAAGAGTTTGTCAAGGAAAGGAAGAATGCATTGATTAGATTTTGACACAAGCTGCTTGAGTAGCATTGTCCCAGGTCACACTGGGTTTGTCAAGACAGTAAAAGCTTTATGTCCTCTGTGGGGTCTTGTCCTGTCTCAGACAGAATGAGGGACCCAGAGTGCTCATCTATCATAGCACTCATTGCGCTGCATTGTAACGATCTTTTTAAAATATCACAAGGTATTTATTTAGTATCTATTTTTTAGTTATAAAAATAAATAGCCCCTGCTAAGCCATGAAAATGAAGTTCTGATACCTGTTAAAACATAGATGAACCTTGAAGACCTTCTGCTAAGTGAAACAAGCCACTCACAAAAAGACAAATACTCTATGATTGCACTTACGGGGGTTCCTAGAACAGTCAGAATCATAGCGACAGGAAGTTGGTTAGAGGTTACCAGGGCCTGTGGGAAGAGGGAGGGGGTAGTTATAGCGTAATGGTTAGAGGGTTTCTGTTTGGGATGATGAAGCAGTTTGGGAAGAGTGGTGATGGGTGTACAACATTGTGAATGTACTTAATGCCATTGAACTGGACCCTTAAAAAGGGTTAAGATGGTAAATTTTATATTGATATTATTATATTTTATCACAATAAAAAAGTAGAAAACAATAGTTCATGCTGGTTGAAAAAAATTCAAATAATGTAGATACATATAAGGCAAAATGTGAGTGAGAGGCCTGAGATAGGCAATCCTTCCCTGTCTCCAAAACCTCAGGATAAGGGAGATTTGGTAATCACTCAAAAGGGGCATGGAGACTGGTTGAGAAGGGGCCAACTCCAGGTGATTCTTAGCTTCGGGCCAGTTGAAGACACACTGCTCTCAGAGAAAATCTACAGGAGGAAGAGTAAACACTTTCCACCACTGCTGGTAAGATCTAGTGCATTAAAGTGTTTCCTCAAATCCTGGCAATTATTGTCTAAGAATATATTGATTGAGCACACAGTTTAAAAAAGTGCACACACCAGTGCATTCCCAGAGCCACAACACACCCGAGACACACGGCTGTGATCTTTTCTCCTTTGCAAAGTCCTCGGAGAGTCAGCGAGTTGACTCTGTTCCTTCCCCTGGCCCCCCTCTCCTTCCTTCACTCCGTCTCCCGGCATTCCCCACTCCTGTCCCTGTTTGTTTAAATACCGGCCTCGGCAGTATCGGCCCCATTCAGAATCAGCCTCACCACCATGTTTCTTCTGACTTCAGTCTTGGTAGGAGTTGTCTGCCTTTTGATGGTGTGGATCTTTAAAAGTGCTGATGGAGACACCCAGAGAAGGAAGGGGGAGCCTAGAGCCAGGGCCGAGGCTCGCCCCTGGGTGGATGAAGACTTGAAAGACAGCACTGAAGTCCACCAGGTGGAAGAAGGTAAAGACACTGGCCATGTTGCTTGGTTTTCAACTTCTGTATTTTTAGGATGAGGGCAAGTGGATGGTGGGGCTTATGGAGAGGAAGAAACATAGGCAGGTCAGTTTCATCATCAACCTCTGTCATGCAAACAAATCAGTGTGTGACAGAGACATCATTTCTCTCTGGTGGTCAGCTTGTCACCTGCTGGCACCAAGCTCCCTTTATTTGTGGGTCCTCAGTAAAAAGCTGTTGAGGGGGTGACATTTTCCCTGGCTCCAGTCCTCTGAGGCTGCTAAACTCTTTCTGAAGGGGCACATCACAGGCTGGGGTGGCTGCGGGTTAAGTGGTCAGGTTTTGATCAAGAACTTTGGAATAAAAAAGGGGCATCTACCTAGGGTCTCGCTACCCTTCATTGCACCAGCCCTGTGGGTCACAGATAAGAGTGGCTGCTGTCCTCCAATCTGAGTGTCCAATTCAGTAGACAAGGCAATAAACAGGCAAACGATAGAGAGTAAAACAGAGACGAACTGGGTGGAACTGATTGTAAGGTGTTTTGAGAAGGCTTGGGGGTTTGGTGGGGCAGCTAGAAAAAGGCTGAAGCAGGCCTGGGGGATTACTAGGATATGAATACAAAGGTTAGGAGGCGAAGAGGAACAGAAAGAGCCTGAGTCCGGAACCCCAGGGAAAGATGGAAGGACTGTACTGACCAGGGGAGGGGTGAAAATGAAGTGGGGTGCTGAGGGCGGGCCGGGGCATGGTTGACCTGAGAAAGAAGAGGTGATGAAGGAGGCAGGCAGGAAGGGAGACGTTCTGGAGGAGCTTTGAGTAATCTGTGTTTGAGGTTTGTCTGAGGTGGTTTTGTGGGATGGATTCGACTTGGAAGAGGCTCAGTGACTCTCAGCTGGGGTAGTAATGCCTCCACCCTCCCTCCCTCCCTCCAACAGAGGCCACCTGGACGTGTGTGTGTGTGTGTGTGTGTGTGTGTGTGTGTGTGTTCTGAGTTGTCCTAACCTCAGGATTGGGGGGTGGGGTATAGAGCTGGCACTCAGTGCTGGGAGCCAGCAGTGCTAAATGTACTGCCCAGGAGGATCCAAATCCAGGCAGCCTCCTAGCAGGGCAGCCTCTTACTCTCCCCCATCAACCCCGAATGCCAATTATGCCAGTTGAGAAGCACTTCCGTTGAATGAGCACGAGACCCACTGTGAAGCTGAGTAAGGATCTGTGCCAGTAATGATGGGCTGGGCGGTGGTGACAGTGCGATGCAGAGGAAGGGGTGAATTAGAGGGACGGTCAAGGAAGAGCAGTAGGGTCTAGTAATAAATCAGGTATCAGCAGAGGAAGAAGAGGGCACGATTTGGAGACTGGAAGAATCAGAATAACAACTGTCATAAATGGGTGAGGGAAGAGGATCCAGTCTAAAGGGGAAGCTGTTGAATGTAGTGCAGGACGTGTTAGATTTGAGAGGATAGTGACCCATTGAAGCAGAAAGGCAGGGAGGTTTCTAGGTGAGGGATCCAGGTCACAGACACTGATTGGAGAGTCACCAGCATAGGGGTGATGCTTGGAACTTGGAAAACTAATGAATTCACTGGGGGGTATTGCTAGAGAGAAGGCTGAGGTTAGAACTTGGCGGGGGGGTGGGGTGGGGGGGCACCTTCAGATAAGAGGAACTGCCAGGAGGAATGGACTCAGAAAAGAAGGTGTGGGAAAGGAGGGCCAGGGTAGTAATAACAAGCCCTCACATAGCACTTCCGGTATCCCATGTCACTTTTACATATGGTGCATCATTTAGTCTTCACAGTGAGGCAGGCACTATTATCATATCCGTATTACAGATAAGGAAACTGAGGCTCAAATCGGCTAAGTCACCTGCCCAAGCAATTAGTGATAGAGACAGGACCCAGGCAGGCTGCCTCCAGAGTCCAGGCCTACAGGCAATTTGTTAGGCTGCTTTTCCAAAAGAATGACCCAGAACAGAGGGGGCAGGAGATAGCCAGCAGGGTTAAACATTCCCTGAGAGATCAGAAGTAGTGTGTATCGAGGAAAGGCCACTGGATTTGAAAACCCAAGAGCTTGAGGGATACAGAGGGGTTGATAAGGCTGGTGGGGAACCAGGGACCTGGGGCTGGGCCTGAAGGTTGGGAACAGAGAGCAAAGCTGTATGGCCCCGTTCTGCTTCTCCACCTAATGATTCACTTTTAATCCTCTGCCTCTCCACTCTCTCTTCCTCACACAGAGAAAGGAACTGAACACATAGTGGCGGCTCGGCAGCCATGAGCAAATCTCCCCTGAGTGCAGAGTTCACAGTCTCTTGTTGGGATTTTTGTTGTTTACATAAGTGATACTTACTGAGGTCACACAGGCACACAGGTGGTAGGAAGGGATTAATGTTTAAACTCAGTCTCCTCTGCCACCCAAGTCCCTGCTCTTAACCATTGGGTGGGTGGACACAGTCTAAGAGAGGATGTATAATTGGAGGTATAATTGGAGAAGAGAAGGGATGCCATTACCAAGGAAACATGAGATGGTTTTGATAACAGCAAATAGATACCAGATTCAAACCATTTTGAAAATTAACAATCAGGGACAAAACAGTAAAATAAGTATTATGGGCCATTCTAGTGTGAGTTAAGGAATATATGGGTACTAATCTAGCCTCCGCCAGCTCTGATTCACAAAGAATTCCTATTCGACATTCATAGATCAAGGAATCAGCATGTGTGGGGGGATGGGGGTGGGGAAGGGTCGGGGGTACAGAGAAGACATGCGGATTAGAAGTCAGACACAGACTTCCTCTGGGGACCAGTCACACGTGGCATCCTGTTAACGCATTTCAGCTCCTTGTTTATCTGTAGCAGAGGTCTGAGGAGGAGAAATGACTGGTATTTAATCTCAAAGTGGAAACCTCAGATTGTTTCCCTAAAATGAATGGGGAATACTGAACAAAACATCTCCAGTCAGGCCCAGATTCATGAAAGCTCATGGAACTGGAAATAGGAGAAAAAGATATAGGAAACACATCTTATTAAGATGTGTCCATTTTAATGTTAGTGCGGATTTTCTTCACTCAGCTTCACTAGCCATCCAGAAGCTATTATTCTAACTGAAATTTTGATTGTCCCAGTGACCACTAAAAATGTCTTTGTTAAAATTTTTATCTGGTGTGGGCAACACCTGAGAATAAAAACGTTCCCTCGGACTTGGGAAAGGACAGATTTTCATGTACCCATAGGCAGCTGTTTCAAACCTGTTCATTGGATCAATGACAACACATCTCAGTAAAAGCTTAACAAGTCAACCAATTAGAGATGGATTCACTCTAGTACCAGCCCCTCTGAGGGCCAACCAATCAACAACAGTCTGAACCAAGTAACCCTGCTCCTGCAGATGATATCAACCCTCTTACATGCCTGGAAGTCCACCAATGCCTGAACTCCATGCTTCCCAACCAAGTGGTGTGCAAGAGCTAGCCTATGGGGCTAGCGAGAGCCAACTGATCAATGTTCAGGAAATTTGTGGGCCATTTGTTCAACTGCCAATAGCTTGAGATCGGGCCATGATGGGAGGGTTTACTCTATGGGAATTGGCAAGTGCTATAAACCAGGGCTCTTTTTTCCCTCTTCTCAGAGAGCTGGTTTACCAGCACACCGCTGACAAAAACACTATGTAGGGCAGCACTCATGACCAGCATAGTTTTCCTTTGCCCGAGGAAGCAAAAAATTCAGCTTCATCTTTGCATTTCATCATTCTTTGGCACACCTACGTGTGCATACTTCTGCATGGCTAATTTTAAAAGGCTGGTCTACCAGGGCTCCTGTAAGACATTATGGTTCTAGGACAAAGGACAGGTAACAGATTCAGATGAGAGAAGATTAGGGAAAGGAAAAGATGTGAATGGAGATGTTGTCCTTGGGATCAAGTCTGGGTGGGTTCTGCTGGGGAAAGTGAAGCTCAGCACAGAACACTGGGGACACCGGGGACACCACGAGAGGTAAAGGGGCTCAGAAAACAAGTTCTGTCAACTTCACCTGGGATAGCGTTGCTCTCTTCAAGGCCTTTCCATCTGGACATCTGCAGACTCCCCAGCCCCCAACCACCCCTGCTGCTGCTAGTGAGGTAGTGAGTCTATATTACAGTCAGGGAGTCGAATGGCTGAGAGGCCCACGTAGGAAGCAGAGCGATGGCGGAGACGGTGGGAAGGAGTTCTCTGAGCCGGTGTTGAGCCTTGAAGCTGCTCACATTGCCACCTTCAGAATCTGTCTACTGTGAGAGCCGTGTCACCCTGAGCCTTATTAATACTGGTGCTCAAGCCTCCCCCGAAATTGCAGGGAGGGAACAAGGATGACATGACACAAATTGGCCTTGTAGTTTCATAGCTGGAAAACATTTGGCCCATTTGCAAAGATTCTGTAGAAGTAGAACCGCAAAAACACAAAAGCAATTCACGTAGAGACGCAGCCAGAAAAATGCCTCTAAGTTAAACATTAAAGGATAGAAGTGGCCTAGAATTACTTGGTCATTAAACCTAATTATGGAGCAATTTAGGATTCCTTGGCATTCAAGCAATGATAAAAGGTGTGTTGGTCTTGGTGTCAATAGCAAACCCCATGTGTGGCAGCACAGGACTTATATTAAAAGCAGACCACAGTAGCGTGCGTTTATTTTAGAATATGTGGGCTCCACAGCTTGAATGAATCCCCCAGAGTGGCTTAGCTGGTCTGGGGTGGAGGCGGGACAGCTGCGGAACAGAGGCTGTTCTCTTTCCTCTGGTGAGGGTTTATGCCTCGGGGGCAGTCAGGAGTTCAAGAGGAAGGAGAGAGCTGTGCCTTTTTTTATCGGTTCACTGCCTTGAGATCTCTTGGAGCTTCTTTCCCAGCGGGCTCAGCCTGTCCCCTTTCCCAAGGCCAAGTGTAGACTTTCTGGGAGAGGCTCCAGGAAGAGCAGCGCCCCTGTGCTCTGCTTGGATGGCCCTTCTGGACAATCCAACCCAGTGGTGGTTGGGACCATTTGTCTGCTGTGCTCAGAGATAAGGCTGTGCTGATAAAGCTCAGGCAGCAGCTCCTTCATTCCGCTAGCTAGGAGCGCCTACCCTGGACTCTAGCTGCTGCAGAAACTGCCAAGTCATGCCCATCGGCTGCCTTTAGTTTACACAAATGCTGAAGTTAGAGAGACCTTGCATGCGTTGGCTCATTTTCCACTTACTGACTGCGGAGGTTGCCGGACTTCGTGACAAATGGTGTGGGAGTACCACTGGTGTTGAAGTCTTTGCTGACACATTTGCTAAGGTTCAGGGTTGACACTGATGCCATCTGGGTTCGGTTCAGGGTGGATTGCTAGAAAGCTGATAGGTGTTAGTTGCCACTCTCCCGTCACACTTACTTCCTCAAGCCAGCAGGGACGTGCTGTGTGGCACGGGGAGCTCTGCTCAACGTTACCTGGCAACCTGGATGGGAAGAGAATTTGAAGTGGGGGTGGATACACGTGTGTATGGCTGAGTCACTTTGCTGTGCACCTGGAACTAGCACAACATTGTTAATTGGCTGTACTCCAATATAAAATAAAAAGTTTAAAAAAAATGTATACAGTGTGGGTCCCCACTGCCCCGGCTCGTAAAGCATAAAAAAAGAAGTTTCTCAGTACTAGCTGTGAGCTAACCGTGGTCCCTGTTGGTGCTGTAGTTGGGTTCTCAGTCTCTCTGAAGTCCCCTTTTCACGAGCGTTCCCTCTGGCCTTCTGTTCCCTGGCTTCATACACCCAGGAGTGAAGTGTGGGGGTGCTGCTGGGGGAGAAGGTCACTCTTCTACCTGAATTCCATCAGGAAAGTCGCAGACCCTCAGGGCCAGGCCCTGGCTCTTCTTACTCTCTTCCCTCTGTTCCTATTGTCATTCTCATCTTTATCTGAGGTCTCCCAAAGTGACATCTCGTCTTCTGGACATTTACTGCTGTCCTCCCTTATCCTCAGGGAATACGTTCCAAGACCCCAAGTGTATGCCTGAAACCCTAAGTTTTTTCCTGTACATATGTACCTATGATAAACTTTAATTTAAATCAGACACAGTAAGAGAATATCCAAATTGCCAGCATCACTACTCATGTGCTTTGGGGTCATTATTAAGTAAAATCAGGGTTACTTGAACACAAGCAGTATCCTGACAGTCGACAACCGAGAGGCTACTAAGTGACTAATTGGGTTGGATACATGGACAAAGGGTTGATTCACGTGGGTGGGGGGATGGAGCAGGACAGGCATGAGATTTCATCATCTTACTCAGAATGGTGCACAATTTTAAACTTATGAATTGTTTTTTTCTTGAATTTCCCATTTCATATATTCAGAACACAGCTGGCCATGGGACACCGAAACCTCAGAAAGCAAAACCTCTGATAAGGGAGGATTATGGATTACTGTATTGGGGGAAAAACCACTGATTAAGGAGTTAAGAAACCTAGGCTATAGTTCTGGCTCCATGAAGGATTGCTGCGTGGTCAGGAGAAGTTAATTGTGCCCATTCATTGCTATTTCTACTTTTGTCCCACCTTCCCCAGATGGGTCATCTCTCATCCTCTTATCTCACTTAGGAAAGTGTCAGGTGTCTTTTCTTTTTTTTTTTTCAGATGTTCTTATATCAATATAACAGTTGTAGTCAGTTGATCTACCCTTGTGGGTGTTTTTGGTAATTCGTTTCTATGGCCTTCTCATTAAAAAAAAAAAACAACCCCACAAAAAAACCCTTAATTGTGAAATGTAATATGCTTACTAGAAAAGCGTATAAAAGATAGATGAATGGCTTAACAAATAATTTTAAAGCAAAAATCCATATAGTAATCACTTAGATCAAGAAATATAAATTTCCAGTACTCCATAAACCCCTATATGTTCCTTCCCAGTAACAACCTCTTCCATACCCTATAGAAGTAACTATTATTTTGAATTTTATGGGAATTACTTCTTTTCTGGTCATTCTTTTTATTTTTTTAAACTGTATTTTTAATTTTTTTTAAAAAATTCTTTTTTAATTATTATTTATTTATTTTTGGCTGTGTCGGGTCTTCGTTTCTGTGCAAGGGCTTTCTCCAGTTGTGGCAAGTGGGGGCCACTCTTCATCGCGGTGCGCGGGACTCTCACTATCGTGGCCTCTCTTGTTGCGGAGCACAGGCTCCAGACGCGCAGGCTCAGTAATTGTGGCTCACAGGCCTAGTTGCTCCGCGGCATGTGGGATCTTCCCAGACCAGGGCTCGAACCCGTGTCCCCTACATTGGCAGGCAGACTCTCAACCACTGCACCACCAGGGAAGCCCTTATGCTGGTAATTCTTTTGGAAAATTACATATAAAATTTTTTTGAGGTCTAGGATACTGTTACTTATTCCAGGGACTACACATTTGCACCTACCAGAAGAGCAACATTCTAACACTCTGGGGCAACTTTAATCTGAGGTCAAGGCTTGCGGTTCCCTGGATCACTCACAGGATATTACCTTAGGCTCTAAGGCACCAGGGCTGGATTATTTACATTTTACTCTTACTATTGAAACATAAATCTTCAGGCCCTGGATGGCCCTGGGGGTTTGACTTTGGTCATCATCCTTTTATCTCAGCTCAGCCTCAAGGCGGTTTCTAGGTAATTGGAAAATATTCTCTGGACATTTGAGTGCTGGTCTACCTCTGTGGGTACTAACCTTCACCCAGATTTTGACTGTGATGTTCTACAGTCACAGATTAGTTCTTCAGTACTTAGAAGAAAATGTTCTAAATGTATTTTACTAAGGATTTTAGCTTTCTTTACTTTGGAGGTTTGGTGTAAATTATGTAAATAACCATTGCTGGAAGTGAAAATCCTTTAGTAAATGTCACAAGAATCAGAATCATAACCAAAACATCAGTTAATCTATGGCATCAAAGTGGATTTGTAGCTACTCAAAGAAGGAAGTAACAACTAATTATTTTCTATCACACAATTGAAGGCATAGGATATACATTATATCAGGCAAATATTCATTGGCTTTTGGGTGGTTGTGAATGATGAAGATATATGATAGCATTATATTCAGTTTTCTAAAGACACTGTTTAGGTAGTACAATAATAATTCAGGTAAGGCATATACATGCACACAAATAAACCTTAATGGTTTAAAACAATCTAAATTTGTTACTTTAGTGAAAGTAAGTGCTGGGCATTTTCAGCAATTTTGTCATCGTGAGCTCTGATTACCTGTTCTTATCTGAGTAGGAGTTGCCTCCTACTGGTGATATGGCTTCTCTGCACCTGTCCCCATCAGGCTGAAAAATATCAGCAGATTTAGGAAAGTCTTCAGCCTTTGTGTAAAAGAACCATCTACTCATTAGATTCCACTGATATTTTCAGTGGCTATTTCTTGGGCAGCCTTCTTGGTGAAACCTTATTTATGTGATTAAAATTCCCTGAAAAGTCCAACTCACATCAACTCATTCTGGTTTGATGTACCGAGGTCCACTTTCTGTAGTAGCCTCTTTTTGGTATCTTTTGCCTCCTAGGGTCTAGGAGTTGATGAAGTCCAACAACAACCAGAAATCCAAGACTAACTCAAGATAAGCAAGGAGTATATATATATATATATGTATATATATATTCTCCATTCAAAGCATTCCTATTTTTAACACTTTTTAACTTTTTGAATACAGCATCTTAGAATTTCTTTCAGTTGAAATCTTTGTAGTCCACATTTAAATCTTTGTAGTTCAGATCAAAAGTATTGTCTACTCATGGGTTTGAAAGGAATGAAGAAACGCACGTATTCAGAGGTAGAGCTTCAGTTTCACCTATTGAATCCTCCATTGCATCTTCATCTTCTGTAAGATCTTGAGCTACAGATAATCGGTTTCTACAACTCTCTGAACAGGAAGGAAATGCGGGAAAGCAGAAGTGGCAGAAGCAGGCAGGTGTAAAGATAAATTTGCTGTAGGTAAATTGAACAGATTTTTTTCTTATGGTTAATATTTTTGTATCTTGTTTAAGAAATCCTTCTTCTCTACAGGGTCATGAATATAGTCTCCTATATTCTTTTCTAAGAGCTTCAAAAGTTAGTCTTTCATAATTAGAACTGTGGTGAGAACAGGCAATATTCATTAATTTTCAATATCTGATGGAAGAGTTTCAATGTTTCACCACTATGTAGTTGGTTCTGGGTTGTTTTGGTGTTTTCCCCCATAGTTAGACTTTATCAGGTTAAGAAAGTTCCTTTCTACCCCAATTTACTAAGAGATGAATGCCAAATTTTATCAGACACCTTTTCTGCATTACAGTGATTATTAGCTTGTGAATGTAACAAACAACATTGTTTTCTAAAGTTAGGTTAACCTTGCATTCCTGGGGTAATCCCAACTTGGCCAAAGTGTATTGTTTTTTTATATATTGTCGAATTCTGTTTACTAATATTTTGGTTAGGACTTTTTGCATCTATATTTATGAGAAAGTTGAGCCTGTAGCTTTTCTTTCTTTTAATGTCCTAGTCAGGCTTGGTAGCAAGTGTGCGCTAGTCTTATAGAATGAGCTGGTGGGGAATGTTTCCTCTATTTCTATTCTTGGGAAGAGTTGGAGAAAACTTAGCAATAATTGTTCTGTGAGTGTGTGGTAGAACTCCCTCATGAAGCCATCTGGGCCTCTTCCTAAGGGAATCTTTTTTTTCCTCTGGCTGATTTTAAGATTTTATATTTGATTATAAAAGGTGTGGGCTTCTTTTCTGTTATACTGCTTGGGATTTACTGGGCCTCTTGAATCTGTAGATCTGGCATTTTTCATCAGGTTTTCATATCACATATTCTCTTTCAAATATGGTCTCTGCCACATCCTCTTTCCCATCTCCTGCTGTCACTATCATCACGTATATTAGAACATTCTCGCTCTGTTTTATTTTTTCTTGATCTTTCTTTTATGTTTTCTATCTTTTGGTCTTTCCTTGCTCTGTTCTAGATATTTTCTTCTGAGTTGTCTTCAGTTCATTAATTCTTTCTTTAGGTATGTCTAACCTGCTATTAAACCCACCCACCAAGTTCTTAATGCTATTATTTTATTTTTCAGTTCTAAAAGTTCTATTTTAAAATATTTTCTATGTCACTTTTCATCTTTTCCTGTACCCTACAGATTTATATACATTTGTCTTTTTTTTTTCTCCCTCTAAACCTAGTAATCATAGTTGTTTTATCTTTTGAGTCTGATAATTCTAATATTTGGAGAATTTGGTGTCTGACTCTATTTTTAAAAGCCTATTCTGCTGTTTCTTGCTCAAGATATTTTTTTTTGTATGTCTGGTTGTCTTTTGTGGGTTGCTGATAATTGTACTTAAAATTATTTATATGTTGGCATTTGCTTCTGCTGGGTAATGGGGGTATTTTCAGGCAGGACCACACTATTCCAAATTCAAGTTTGAGGCAGGACCCATCAAAATGTTATAACCTCTTGGGGGCTGATTTATATTTATGGCCGTGCCATGTGGCATGCGTGATCTTAGTTCCCTGACCAGAGATGGAACCCATGCCCCCTGCAATGGAAGTGCAGTCTTAACCACTGGACCACCAGGAAAGTCCCTGATTTATTTATGATTCTTAGTTTTTCTAAGGATGTAGTCTTGGGGTCCCAGCTTTTTAGACTTCCCATCGTATATGGGCCTGGGCTTTGATTTCTGTCCCTCTTGATCCCTGAAAATATAAAAATAAAAATTCAAATATATTGGGATTGGCAGATGTTATCAGGGCAAATGCAGCTTCTGTGCTTATTTACCTCTGCAGGATCATATTTTCCCTTCACTTTTGGCCTGGGAATTTCTTACTATGCTGTCAGTAACTCAATGATTTTAACAGGGCTTTATAAAAAATTATTTACTTCAAGATCTTAGTGGTTTTCAGGGGACTTCCCTGGTGGTCCAGTGGTTAAGACTCCATGTTTCCACTGCAGGGGGCACGAGTTCAGGGAACTAAGATCTGGCCAAAAAAAAAAAAAAAAGATCTTAGTGGTTTTCAGCCAATGGAGATTGTTTCAAATAAGTTAGTTCACCATTAACAGAAATTTGCATTTTTCATCTTTATGTATGTAAAAGTTTTCTTTTTCTTGATTTATAACCAGTCTGGGCTTTGAAGGACAGTCAAGATCAGAGTTTAAGGATTGTGTAGACCTATTTTTCTCATTTTTTCTTGATGTTTTTGAGCTCATAACCTTACAGATATCTTGAGAAGTTTATTTCCTTCTCCCCAGTGACCACCTTATGACTATAAGGGAGTAAAAATAATTTTCTCTGGCTGAGACACCACTCCCCCATAATAAAAACAGATTAACAAGAGAAAAACAAACAGAAATTTAATAACATGTATATCTCTTGTGTACATGGGAGAGACCCAGGAAAACTGAGTAACTCCTCCAAATAGCCTTAGCCACCACCTTAAATACCATCTTCAGATAAAGACAAAAGAAAGGTGTTGGGGACTGGGGAGAGCCAGTTATGGGAGGTTATCAGGAAAAGCAGACTAAACAAGGGTAAGATTGTTACAGAGATTTAAGTCCACACCTTCTCTGTTGACACGAGTTTCTTGTGATTTAGAATCATCCTTCTCTTCCTGGTACAGAGGGGGAAACACTTCCAAATAGAGATTTCCTTTATAAATGCAAATGTCTCTTACAAAAGGGTGACTTCTACTCGGGTCTTCAGAACTTCTCCTGTGTCTGCGTTTCCTAAAAATATTCAACTCAAAATAATTCTTATGCTAAAGAGACATATTTGGGGGGAGGGGCATATTGCACTCCCCTTCATGACCAAGAGAGATCCTCTAATTTGCTATCTTCCTTGTTCTTACTGGCAGACGCTGACGAATGGCAAGTGTCAGAGGAAGAGGTGGAACACATCCCATTCTCCCACACCCGGTATCCTGAGAAGGAAATGCTTAAGAGATCCCAGGAATTTTATGAACTTCTCAATAAGAGACGGTCTGTTAGATTCATAAGTAATGAGCAAGTCCCAGTGGAAGTGATTGATAATGTCATCAAAGCAGCAGGTCTGTAAGTGCACAGTGGGTCTTTGAGAACATCCGCTACAAATGACAATAGTGAAGCAATGTTGAAGTTCAAACACAGTGAATAAAGCCTGGAGTGATAGGTTTACCTGTAAAGTCTTACCCAGGTGTTGACTGACTGCCAGGCACAAGATGATTTCCACTTTCTACAAACTTTTAACTATTACAAACTTCTCGGGAGCAGATGTGACAACAGTTCAAAACTTCTGAAATTATTCAACATTATAAAATTTATGAAGAATGAAAATTTCTGAACACATTATTATACATCGGAAAAGAAACATCCTTACTTTCACCTCCCCTTAAAACACACACACACACACACACACACACACACACACACTCACTTACTCACATTTATACATTTCTCTTTTGGGAACTGAATTTCTTATATTACACACCATGATGCTCTAGTACTGTATTCTAATGAACTAGCAAAATTTATTCATGTGAATTCGCAAAGTAAATCAAAGCAAGGCAAACATTTTTCCCCCTCTTTTGCTTTTTATTTATTTATTTATTTGTCTGCTTCGGGTCTTAGTTGCAGCTTGCGGGATCTTCGTTGCGGTGTGCAGGATATTTTGCTGCCGCGAGCGGGCTCAGTTGTGACACCGGGGCTCAGTAGTTGCAGCACGCAGGTTTAGTTGCCCCACAGCATATGGGATCTTAGTTCCCTGACCAGGGATCAAACCTGCGTCCCCTGCATTGGAAGGCGGATTCTTAACCACTGGACCACCAGGGATGTCCCCCAAATGCATTTTCAATGTAAATTAATATCTATTCCCAGAGGAATAGATGAGAATTATAGAAAAAGGGGGAGGAGATATGAGAAAGCCCCCTATTTGAGAGTCTCCTCTGATTGGATTCTTATTCCTATATAAATCACATTTAAGTTCATTTGCAGAAATTATTGCATGACTATTATAAACCCATTGCCCAAATTAAAAGGAAGGAAGAATAAAACAGTTCATTTCAGTTAAGAACACAAATGCACTAGATTGGTGAGTCCTTTATCTAACTAATAGCAGTTACTAAATTTCTTCTGCGTATAGATCTGTATCTAAATATGTGGGTGTGTGCATATGACATTCAGAGAAGTTTGGCATAATTGAAAACATTAGGGGGCAATTTATTTCTTATGTTTGGTGATGCCAATATTTAGTGAACAGACAATGTGTACAAAGTGAACTGGAATCCCTCTGTTCAGAAATTTGGGCTTTATGTTTAGATTTGACTTACATTTCACAGTTCAATCATGCCCTCTCTACCATGGGGACTGGTGGATGGCAAACTCCTCAAGGCTGGCCTGAGACCCCTCCTGTAGAGTTTGTGCCATTGAACTACTCACTAGGAAGAAAGGAATACTTGCTTCTGAAATATACCACCAGTGGGTCACCATGGTCTACTTCTAGAAACAGCCATTTCTAGGACAGAGGGGTGACACCCAGATCAGAAGCTGGGCCAGCCCATGGCTGGAATCTTTTTTATTTTTTTAATATTTATTTATTTATTTATTTTGGCTGTGCCAGGTCTTAGTTGTGGCCTGTGGGATCTTTAGTTGTGGCATGCGAACTCTTAGTTGCAGAATGCATGTCGGATCTAGTTCCCCGACTAGGGATCAAACCCAGGCCCCGTGCATTGGGAGCATGGAGTCTTACCCACGGGACCACCAGGGAAGTGCTTCTGGCTGGAATCTTAAAGGGAACTTAAGCTCCTTGGGTCCCGCGATGCACTATGAAGCTTTGTCTGGGATATTGGGACAGATCCAAGTGTGGGCTGAGGTTTCCCAAAACCTGTGAGAGCTGGAAGACACTGTGCTATGTGTCTGAGTGCCCAGGGCCAAGAGTTCTCGTGTGTTCACAACAGGGCCACAAACCCCACAGTGCCACACTCAGAACTTTGATGTAGGCACTAAACAATTTATAGTTCAATTGCCTATTGGAGAGGGCTTTTGAAACCATTTTACCATTTAAATTTTGCCATTTCCAATAAACTTCATGACTTGATCATTTTTCAAGAATATCGAAACAAACAGCATTTTGGAGGATTTTGGCTATCAGAGCTTCCCATCTGTGTTCCCTTATTGGTCACAGAGTAGTTCCTAAGGATGTTTTCTCTCACATGATTAGAGAAGCAGTGATAAATTCCCAAAGCCTAGGAACTACTGGCCTTGATCTCAGTTAGTTGGTTTGGAGACCCTGACAGAGATGCTGAACAAAACGGGCCTGGCAGCAACATCCCAGAGGCTACCGCTAGGCATTTTGTGTGTCAGGTGATCTAACTTCATTTTGAGCAAATGTGAGTTATATTTATTCTTAATTAACAGTCTCAGATTTTTCTTGCAGCTTCAATTTCTGATTTTAATTTAATGGGTGATAGGAACAGCCCCAAGTGGGGCCCACACAGAGCCCTGGACCTTTGTGGTTGTGAAGGACCCGGACGTGAAGCATAAGATTCGGGAGATCATTGAGGAGGAAGAGGAAATAAACTACTTGAAGAGGATGGGACCTCAATGGGTTTCAGACCTGAAGAAACTGAGGTACAAAAGTGGGTAGAATTAAGCATCTTTGGTTTGGCTTCCTAAAATGAAATAACTATGACTTTAGTTTCCTGGTTTTGTTTTAGGTGTTAAAAAGTTTCATTTTACCTGTGGAAGAAATAATGGAAATTAAGTCAGGCCTCACCGCTGAATTGCCTTGAGCACACGTATTGCGCAGGGGTGAGGGATGCCAGCTGGAATCACATCTGGGTTCACATCGTAGCTCTGGTTTTCCAGTTGCAAGACCTTAGGCGTTTGCTTACTCTCTCTAAGTGCGCTAGTCTGGTTTCTCCAGAGAAACAGAATCAATGGAGAGAGAGAGAGACAGACAGAGACAGAGAGAGATAGAGAGAAACAGAGAGAGAAAGAGATTTATTGTAAGTAATGGGCTCAAGTGATTATGGAGGCTGAGAAGTCCCAAGACCCAGCAGACCCAGCAGAGTCGATGGACTAGCTCCAGTCTGAGACCAAAGGCCTAGGAACCAGGAAAACCAATGTGTAAGTTGCAGTCCAAGTCTGAGTCCAAAGGCAGGAGAAAACTGATGTCCCAGCTCAAAGACAGTCAGGCAGAAGGAGAAAATTCTCCCTTATTCCACCTGTTTTGTTCTATTCAGGGCTTCAGCGGTTTAGATGAGGCCCACCTACGTTGAGGAGGGGAATTTGTTTTACTCAGTCTGCCAATTCACATGTTAATCTCATCCAGAAACATCCTCACAGACACACCCAGAATAATGTTTAACCAGCTATCTGGGTGCCTTGTGGCCCAGTCAAGTTGACACATAAAATCAAACATCACACTTCTGTTTTCTCACCCAAAACGATAATGTTAAAAACTTGGTATCAGGATTAGATAAGATAGAGGCTAAGAGTAGGGCCTTAGAAGCTAGAGTGCTTGGGTTCAAATATGAGGTCTACCACTTATTAACCTATCTGTGCCTCAGTTTCCTCATCCGTAAAATGGGAATAAGTCTAGTATCGACTTCATTATGAAAATTAGATGAATTTGTAAGCACTTAGAACAGTGCTGGCACATAGTAAGGGCCATATGAATCTGGTAAATAAATAGGCTATGACCCAAATAATTATTAGTAAATACTTCTGAGGATCTTGAGTGAAGTAAATTACATTTTCCTATAAATAGTCTTGTACATGATCTCACTCAGCAGGCTTTCATTTTAGTACATGTTTAGTAAAAGTACAAATTTAGTACAGGTATAATATTCATTAGGCATTAGTAACTTTGCAGGCTTCCTTATCTCCAGGGAAGAAGCAGATTGGAATTCAGTGTAAGTGGATTTACCGTGAGGCTTCAGCGTATTCGGGTAGACATGTGCGAGGTTTCATTTTTTTCCTGGAAACTACAACTAACTATGCTTGTTAATCCCACTTTTCCCATTGAGGACCAGTCACCCTACACAATATCTAGGATGGATTCCATAATTTCTCAGTCATTTTTGTAGTTAAAACAGTCACTTCCAAGTTTTTCCGACTCAGCCTTGTCATTTTAAAACGCTGGTCACAGGGTCCTCTTTACAAATACTGCCCTCCCCACAGAAGCATCTCCTTTCCCTTCTAACCCCTTCTCAGGCTGAGTATGAGGAGGGATGGGGCACAGGTATTTGTCCTGACCTCTCAGAAGGCCCTGAGGGGAAGCCAGCTCGAGTTCTTGGCACGTAGAATGTAGAGGTACTCATGCCTCTGGCTCTCAGCTCTGGGCCTTTAGCGGCCAGTTCCAGCACCAGCCATCCAGTACCCACTGTGACACAAGCCTGAGAAAAGGCAGTGGGATCTCCGTCTTGTGGGGGTAAAGTGGGACTTCTGCTTCGGTAGACAGGGCTGGGTGGTGAGAAGGATGGCCTCTAAGTCCTACTCCTGTCTCATTTATTTGCCCCAGAGGACAGTTTTTCTCCTGAGATATTTAAACCCTATTGAAATTGATGTCTATTGGCGTTGTAACTTATGGCTGTGTTCTGGAATAAGTGCAGGATATTAATAATGAATATATAAATCTCATTGCATATTCATGAGAAAAAACGGATGGGTAAAGTCGAGTCTCTTTTCTTAGAGATATGCTGTGCTGTGTGTGTGCAGCACCTGCAAAACGCTGCCCGCCCCGTCACCCCCCAAAGAAGGCAGCATCAGTTGCTCTCTTGTCTCTACGCTCAGAGCACCTAATACACACCTTCCGTGCATTTAAAACAGCCATTACCACATAGTTATTTAATTATTGGCCTACTTTTCTTCTCATTTTATAGGCCATATTTTAGAAACCTTTGTGGTACACCAAGATACTCTGGAGAATCCAATTAACATTATAGACTTTCTCTGCAGACAATATGCGTGCATGCACACACACACAGACAGATATATATATATACACACACATATATAGTCTCTAGGGTCCAGGGACCTCCAGTTTAAAAAAGTCTTATACTGTAGCACCTAGCACAGTGCTGATGCATGGTAGGTAATTAAATAACTGTTTGTTAAATTGCATCACAAATGAACATATGTCCTGACAGCCAGTTTGAGTCAACTCTGAAACTCATAGCTGTCGTTAAAGGCTTGATATACAATCTGGTCCAACCTACCCGTCAAGGCTTCTTCTCCTGCTGCTGGCGTGAGACCCTTCACCCCAGGTGGAAGGTGCTAATTGTCCTTTCTTTTTTTTTTTTTTTAATTTTTATTTATTTATTTATTTATTTATTTATTTATTTATGGCTGTCTTGGGTCTTCGTTTCTGTGCGAGGCTGTCTTGGGTCTTCATTTCCGTGCGAGGGCTTTCTCTAGTTGTGGCAAGCGGGGGCCACTCTTCATCGCGGTGCGCGGGCCTCTCACTATTGCGGCCTCTCTTGTTGCGGAGCACAGGCTCCAGACGCGCAGGCTCAGTAATTGTGGCTCACGGGCCTAGTTGCTCCGCGGCATGTGGGATCTTCCCAGACCAGGGCTCGAACCTGTGTCCCCTGCATTGGCAGGCAGATTCTCAACCACTGCGCCACCAGGGAAGCCCTAATTGTCCTTTCTTAACAGGCCTCGGCACGTTGCTATCTTTTTATTAGCTGTAATATGATGTCATGATACATTCTTGTAAAACTGAACAAACCCAAAATACTAGCTACCAATGTATGCCTAGGCAAAATAAGTACAAAGATTAGTAAATATTACTAACCTGCCTCTGACCTAGTAAATTACTTATTCTTCACCTCATATTTAAAAATTGTTTTGAATTATTCACTGTAAAATAATACGTAGTAATAATAATAATATTAGCTAACACATACATGGTACTAGGTACTATTCTAAGCACTTGATCTATTTGGGCTGATTTTACTGTCACAATAACCATTTGAGGTGAGTGTACAATAGTACATTTTACATTTGAGGACACTGAGCTGTGAGAAGGTGAGTGGGTTGCCCAACACGGCAAAGCTAGATGACTCCAGAATTTTTTGTAAACTATTAACATTCTCCTGCTTTGTAAAGAGAAAAAGAATTGATACTGGTCAAATGTGAATAAGCTGGTTGAAGTATGGTAAAGTAGCTTTGAGAATGTAATGTATAGAAATTAGCAGTATACAAGGAACTGTAGAAAATACACACGTGGGTTTAATGTGTTTTAAAACAAGGAAGTGGGGCTTCCCTGGTGGCACAGTGGTTGAGAATCTGCCTGCTAACGCAGGGGACACGGGTTCGAGCCCTGGTCTGGGAAGATCCCACATGCTGCGGAGCAGCTAGGCCCGTGAGCCACAAATACTGAGCCTGTGCGTCTGGAGCCTGTGCTCCGCAACAAGAGAGACCACGATAGTAAGAGACCATGATAGTGAGAGGCCCGCGCACCGCGATGAGGAGTGGCCCCCGCTTGCCGCAACTAGAGGAAGCCCTCGCACAGAAACGAAGGCCCAACACAGCCATAAATGAATAAATAAATAAATAAATAAAAATTTTAAAAAAACAAACAAGGAAGCATAACTAGGCTAAGAATGAAATGAGTGGTGACTATCTCTTGCTTATTGATGACATAATTTACCCTAAGGAAAAATTCCAATATATAGCATTGTATGAGTATCTTTCCTTTGAATATCTGAGCTAGGGTGTAGCGTTTGCCAAAATGTATGGGCAGGGTAATGAAATAGAGAAAGATATGCTCTTATCTGGAAAATAAAAATGGAAACTCAACATTTATACCTCCTGTGAGTTACCTCCCACTCCCACAAAAGTTTCCTTCCTTTTCTCCATAACTTGGCTAAGAACGTTACCATCTGCCCACCTGGAATTTCGGTTCAAACTCACCGTCACCTTTTTCTTCTCCCTTGTGCGCTCCTGTGCCAGATCTGTCAGCTCCTGCCTCTACAACTCCCCAAGCTCTCCTGGGCCATTGCCATTGTCTCCTATCTGGTCCCGTTTGAGCTGGTCCTTTGCCCACACCAATCCGCCTCTTTGTGAAACAGATCCGATCGTGTGATGCTTTTGCTCAGAAGCTTGTGATAACTTTCCATCACCCACTGAACAAAGTCCAGGACCCTGCAAAATCTGTATGAAAACTGCCAGCCTCCCAACCCGTGCCCCACCACGCACACCATCCTCCAGCCCACCAGGCTTCTGAAATTCCCTGTCCGGCCAAGCATTCTCCTTCCGACTCTGCCTTTTGCTCATCTTTTCCCTGGGCTGCCCTTCCCAATGCCCCTTGTCTAGCTGGTCTTCAGTGCCCTGCCTCAAGAGAAACTTTGGAAATATTCTGACAATCTCATTCAAAACTAACATTCTATTTTGGGACTCCTAAGGCCCTTGTCTTATATTTCTTTAATAACACTTACCAGGTTTTAGTTTGCTAAATTTGGCTTACTGCCCTCTGGGTTATAGGATCTATCTTCGTATCTTTCAGCATTTCACGTGTCTTGCTATATCAGGCCCTTATTAATACCTGTTTACTGACTTTGGATAGAAAAAGGTAAACATGACGTGAACAAAAATCCCACTCTTTTTCAATTTAAACATGAAAGGCAAGTAAATGTTTCTATTTTTAATGCATATAAGGTGGTAAACAGGGAACAAAAAAACCATCAAGAGAAAATATTCTTCTGAATATCTTTTTTTTTCCCCTTTAGGACCAACTGGATTAAGGAGTACTTGGACACAGCCCCTGTTTTGATTCTCATTTTCAAACAAGTACACGGTTTTGCTGCAAATGGCAAGAAAAAGACCCACTACTACAATGAGATCAGTGTTTCCATCGCTTGTGGCATCCTCCTAGCTGCCCTGCAGGTATGTCACCCTCCCACTGGGCCCAAGAGACAGACTTAATACTTGGGGGCCAACTGTGGTTTCATTGCAAATTTCAGCTGAGTTTCTAGTTCAGGGACAGGAATTCCTCAGTAAGGGAATTCTGATGTAAAAACTGCCTCTGGAAACCTGGATTGGTGCTTCAAACAAGCTGGCATCCTTCCTGGAAATTTACTTCTAACATTATTTAAGGGTCAAAAAACGGTCGCTGTGTTTGCCTTCATCTGTAACGACATGAAGCTTTCAAGGGCTTTAGTAAACACCCATGAAGAGCTTCAGAGCCTGAAAGCTCCAGGGCACGGCTTCTCAGCTGCGTTGTCTGAGCCAGTGGGATGATTCAATAGCTATAAGGGGAACTCTATCATAGAGCTCCTGTCCTCAGAAGTTGAGTTTACATCATATTGCATTAGAAAGATGTCCACGTGCTTAAACAATTCCATAGTAGCTACAGCCATGCTAAGTGTGAAACAGAGCAGGATTGAGGTCTGCCTTTCACATGGTTCAAGTCATTCACTCAGCAGATATTTTCTGAACTCCTTCTATGTGGCAGATCCCAGGAGTCACCAGGAATAGTCACCTCGTGAACTGTACGTTCTGGTGGGGACTGCGGTCCTGGGAGAGGGTGGAGAGTGACAGTAAACACGTGAAATAAATAAAACAAACAGGATTATAAGAGCGAATGAGCCTACTTTCAAGGGACAGTAGATTCCAAAACACTATGTGCTTCTTCGTTATCTCGAAGAAAAATGTGTTTGCTGAAAACTTGCAAAAGAGTCATTGTGACATAAAAGGGGAATGTGTGTTTAGATGACTTGAAAAACAGTTCCAAAGGAGCTGGCATCCTATTTACCTCCCGACTCTGTAACAGATAAAGGAATTGCTGTGCAACGTCAGACCGCAGGGCACCGCCCCCGTCCTAGATAGGGTCCCTGACGAGGCAGTTTAGGCTTGGCGTGGGTTCCCTTCACCTGTGGTTTCTGTGCATTCCAATCAGCAACTTCTCCCACTTTACTGTGGAGTTTGCTGCCCTCTAGCTTTCTGTAAGGCATAAGTCTGAGTGTAGGTCTTGATTTGTGAAGGAGGAAGGAATCTTCTGGAAGCCCTTGTCTGGGCAGATTGCACAGAGACTGGAGGTGTGCTCGACCCCCAAAGGCAGTTCCAGAACCTCCTTCTGGTCCAGGCTTAGCAATGAGCATCTGACGGGAAAAGCAGGGGGGCATAGAGAGGGCCAACTGGGAAAGCGTCTTGAAGTTACACGTGATTTTTATTGGATATTTATTATTCGAGGGGTCTGGGAAGAGGTTGGTGGAGCATTTCCTCTACCTCTTACATACCCCTTGGCCACTAGGTCCTCCATCACTGGACATAGGTATTTTCAGCTGGGGATGGCGCTCTGCTGCCACGGTTGGTTATATAACCACAGGAACTGCCCTTTGTTTTTCCATTCCTTTGGTGTAGTTGGATTCCCCACATTTCTTTCCATGAAATAACCATTCCCATTTCTTAAGCATCAGTGAAAAGTGACTGGTGTTTTCTTCTCTGAGAAGCTTCCCACTGTTTGGTTAAGAGAAAGTGGGGTCTGGGGAGGTCCAGGAGGGCAGGTACGATTCAATACACCATGGCCCAAGCTGGTCGTCTCTTTGCCGCCCAACTTCAGGGAAATGATGGGACAAGCAAATCCTGTAGGGAGTAGAACATGCCCAGGCTAGAAGCAGAGCTGGGGTTTTGCGTGCTGACTTGAAAATGATTTCTTTTCCTCTCCTGTTACAGAACGCGGGACTGGTGACTGTCACGACCACTCCTCTCAACTGTGGCCCCCGTCTGAGGGTGCTCCTGAACCGCCCCGCAAATGAAAAGCTGCTGGTACTGCTCCCTGTGGGGTACCCCAGCAAAGAGGCCACGGTGCCTGACCTCGCACGGAAGCCTCTGGATCAGATCATGGTGACTGTGTAGGCAGGGCACAGGCAGGGACCTGCTGGGAGGTGATGCCCCCCACTCCTTTCTCCTGTTCCTTTTGGGAGCACAGGCTGCTCTCTCCCTGGGCGCTCCGTCTCCCTGGCACTCCACTCCGCGGGGTTGACCTCTCTGTGCGCGAAGAAACCTTTGCACTTTCTGCAGCACTTTGAGTCTGAGGAGCCCTGATTCCGATAGTGTCATTAGCTGAACCATACAGAGTAAGAGATGAATAGGTATGTTCTCTTCCATTTCTTACCCACTTTGGAAATGCATTAAATTTTTGCTAAGAACATGCCCTTGGTTTTTAAAGTTTTGTAATTGTTCCAGAAAAATCATGGGTGATTTTTTTCTTTCACTCTTTAAAAACTCAAAGAGGAAAGAGTCATCAGAAAATTTAATATAGTCCCAAGAATTCAGCTATGTGATGATTTTTAAATTTAAATTTAGACTGATCAAACGGTTTTCTGCCCTCTGCTTTCTGGTGGCTTTTAGGCAAGGATGTACTTTTGAGATGCACTCTTCCTGAGCTTTATGGATATTCTGCCAGTTTTTAATGAGTAACCTTCAAAATAATTAAAACATCACAAGCACAGAACAGAACAGCGCGTGCTTGTGTAGACGGGCAACCATCTGGACCTATACATGGTTAGTCGCATTGTCCAGAGTGCATGTTGCAGCTGCCTCGCACCAGCTCGTTGAAGCTGACGGTTAAATATTCAGGAATTTTGTAAGCCAGTTATTAAACCATTTGCAGCTTGAAATTGCCCACGGTGGGAGTATTTACACCATGGCAACCGGCAGGCACACAAATCAGGGCTTGCTTTCTTTTTCTTAAAGGGAACTGTTTTCCAGACACTAGGGAGTTCTGTGTTCCCCTTCTTTTCTACTCTCCCCCACGAAACACACTTATCCTCTTCCTCCAGATGGCAGTCACACTGTATGCAGCCGATGGGGTCACTGGGTGCCGGGCGGGGACTGCCAGCTCTAGCCCTTCACCTGTCACCCTCTGTCTTCCCTTCCAGGGCGCTGCTCACACAGGTACACTCGGAACTCAGATAATTGCTCATCAAAAGCAACTCTACTCACCTCTCTATCTCCTTCCACTGTCTTTTTTCTCTTCCATTTTTTTTTTTTTAAACTCAGATCCCTCCAGAAAAACTCTCCTGCCTCTTTTCACTTCATTCATGTGTCACACGGTACATTGATAAGATCATCAATAGTATCATTGATAAGAGTCAGAGCTGGTGACAAATCTGTATCAGAGAAAAGGAAGAATTTTTTTCCCTTTAAAATATAATTAGAGGGAATTCCCTGGTGGTTCAGTGGTTGGGACTCGCCCTTTTCACTGCTGAGGGCCTGGGTTCAATCCCTAGTCGGGGAACTAAGATCCTACAAGCCACGCGGTGTGACCAAAAAAAAGAAAAAAAAAAGAAATAAGACTCTTACAAATATGTGCATATAATTAGATATTACAAGAACCTGTGCTGTCGGCCTCTGAAGCACCCAGAGTCTCTTTTAGAATCTCCAAAATCTTCCATCGAAAATCTTTTTCTCTCTAGACGTGCTTTTCCCCAAGTCTACACATTTTACTAAATACAAACGTTCTTATATTTTGTTTCTATTCTTTAAAAAAAAATTATTAGTATTGTGATAGTTATTTGTCCTGAACTCTTATCGTAAACGAGCATTGTTTTAACAACATTGTGGGTTTGTTAGATATATGTGAACTGCGCTGGGAACCTAATCACTGTACTTCAAGTTGTTTTTAACAGGAAAAAGATACTCTGAGTTCCAACAGCAGAACAATAAACACTTTGGCATCACGGTGCAAAGAAACTGAAGTTATATTTATGAACTTCTCTTTTATTTCGAATGTTTTGAAGCTGTTTGAGCCCATGGAGCTCTTTGCTAGTTTTAGGGCAACCTGCTGAGGAGCCGCGGGTACGGGAGAACCTTGCCCCCCAGGTGTGGGTTGGAGGAGGAATCCGGCCACTGGTGGGGGTCTGAGTGCAGTTGTTCAAGTGCAGAACCACTTGAGAGGAAAGTGGAAGTCCTATCACATGGGTTAGGGCCCTTGAGCAAGGGTTGATCTGGTCACCTTCTAATCATGCCACTCAGAAACACAGCCCTGATTTCTCATGGATGCTGAACACATTTACAAAGGTACAGATTTGGGGGGTGCTCCAGCCAGCTTTCTCTTTGGGGGATGGAATTATTAGTAATTCTTTATCTGGACAGCACAGCATAGATGGGCCTGGATTCAAATTTCCCTTCTGCCGCTCCCCAGCTGGGTGGCTGTGGAGAACTGAATCTGTCTCAGCCTCATTTTCTTCATCTGTAAAATGAGGATAAATGCAGTGCTTATTACCTCAGGGCTTCTGTGGAGATTGAGTGTGATGATTCACATGTAGTTCCCGGCATAGGGTAGGTGACACATGGTGTTAATTTTGGGCTCTTGATATTATTATTAGTGTTATTATCACTATCACTAATACTATGTGCTATGCACATTAGACCACAAAAATTAAAAAATAAAATGACACCCTTTAAGAGTCTTGTCCTTAATGCACAAAATCATCTTAAAATGTAAAAGAAAGGTGTTCTGTCATCTCAGCTTGAGCCTGAGCTGTTCTGAGGATTTAGGTTGACTTGGTTGTTTCTGGTGGGTTCTGGGAGCCTCTGGATGGGACCTCAGAGTCTATTTAATAATAAGGTCTATAAACAGAGATCTATTTAATAGTAAGGAAAAGAGTCCTTGGAAAACTTATTTTCAGGGAAGGGAGACTGGAGACATATAGTAAGATCCTATGATGACAATCAGCATCAGAAAAAAGGGGCAAATCTAAATGTGGTTTAGAGTCTGCCCCTCAGATACCAAGTCCTAGACTCTCACTAAAGTTCCGGGGGAGAGGGAGATGGAGCAAACAAAATAACTGCTCCCTGAAGATCTCTCAGTGATGGGGGTACAGCCCAGCCCTTTGATGCACTTATGCATAGGGTTGCATTCAAAGAAACATCAGATGGTTCTTGTTTATCCAATAATCATAGATCAGCAATTAATATCTTTACTGCCTTCTTTTGAGAACACAGCAAAGGAAGATTCCAAAACTGAAAACCCTCTTTCCCATCTGTCTTTCTCTCTAAATATATATCTAACCGACATATGACAGCTGCTCCCAAGGTATATATTGTCCCCATTTGTAAATCATCTCAACATTTTGTCACAAACTCGCCCTATGAAGGCTCTCTTATATCCCTTGCTCCTTTCAGTCCTCTGTATCTATTTTTTTTCTTCTCACTTTTCACCATTATAAAGCCAGCTGGCCTTTCTGGCTTTCTGTTCTTGCCACTCCCCCTCCTCCATACATTATTCTGATCCTGGTAATAAAAGCCTAATAATGACAGGTGAGGAGAGACCTTTCTTAGCAGGTTGGGGAGAGGGGAAGAGACAGCGTAGCTTCGTATGTCAGTATCACCATCAAGGTCACGTCCAAGAGACAGTGGTGGCAGTGGGTATAATGGTTGAGCACATGAGCTTAGGAGTCACCCAGCCTGGGTTTATATCCCTGCTCTGTCAGGGATCTAAGGAGAAAACTCTTATTTCCTTGGTGATCTTGAACTAGCTGTTTAATTAAGGCTATTATCTGACGTGTAAAATGGGGTTAATCATCCTTACCTTGTGGGGTTTGGCCCAGTGCCTGGTACACAGCACTTTTAAATGATAGGTGTCATATTGTGGTGGTCATGGTTGATACCACTGTCATTGTCAGGCAGCCCTGCTTTGGGTTCCAGGTGGGCACAGGTAAGAAGAATGGGCAAGAGTCCCCCTCCCCTCAGGGGAGAAGCCTGGCTGGGGTCTGGGCGGCAGCTGTAGGCCAGGTGGAGGTGGCCCAGAGAGGGTCAGCCACACCAGGTCAGAGAGCTTCTCAGCAGACACCACTGGGAACTTGAAATACTTTTTTTTCCTCTGTTATAGTTAATGTTATCAATTCGATATGCAGTTGGGTAGTTACTGTTTGCATGCGTTTTTAACATTTTTATTTAAAAATTACAATGGGGGAAGAGAAAATTGGAGGTGCTCACCCCAGCGATTACATACCTTGGCCCAGGAGTGACTTCCTCACGCTCACAACCCACTGGCCAGAACTAAGTCACATGGCCTCATCAGAAGGTCAGGAAATGTTACCCTCCTGTGTCTGGAAAAAGAGGGGACTGTGATAGGAGTAAGCATTAAAAGTCTCTTCCCCCCCAAACAAGTAACTTGGAACTTAGGAAATAAACCTGGATACAACAAAAAATGTGCGGAAAGGAAGGAAGGCTGAAGAAATAGATGAAATTAGAATTAGGATGATGAAAGGCATAAAGATCCTCTTCTGAAAGGTAAACATTAAGATTGGTTGATATTTGTCTGATACAGCTTTTAAATATAGCAACCATTTGGGCCAAGAAAATCAATATAAATATATAGAGAAGGAAACTAAAATGCCCTTCTTCCTAAACATTCCTGCCTCTGCCTACAAAGTGGAAACTTCTATCTCAGAAGTACTGAAGGAAAGTCCCTATTTCCACGTTATTTGCTTATCTCTATGAAGGAAGAGGGACTTCTCTGGTTGGCAAAATTGGAGGAAAAAGGCTTATTGTTCAAGTTCAAACCCAGCAAAATATACTCCATTTTAAGCCAAATGTACAAATTACAAGTGATTATTCACCTTAGAAAGATGATTAACAATGAATTTCTCTAAATATTGGAGTTTTAAAGAGTATTTGAACTGATATGATACTAAAAAAATTTTTTGTAAACATTTTTAGGAGTATCTATAACCTAAGGAAGATATAGTTATCAACGAATATTTCTCTTTAGAGGCACGAGGACTATAACTTATTTTGTCAGATATCAGCAGAGTACTCCCTTGGAATTTGGCGAAACGGGAACAATTGGAATGTTTCAATCCACACATATCTATAAATAATGAAAAATCTAAAACAAATGTTGCTCCAGCTCTGCTGTGGTGGCCTCACTTTCACACACACAAAAGACCAGACATTCAAAAAAGGGGGAACTTCTCTACCTTTTAGAGAGAAGCGAATAAAGAGAACAGGAGGTGGGGATGGTAAGGAGACCCCCTGTGCTGCAGTGGGCTGAATGGACCAATGCATCTGAGGTTGGGACCAGATCAGCATCCCCTTTGGGTGGCCTCAGCTGACATCCAGCGTGTACAGGCTCCAGGAAGAACGGTACCTGGAGCAGAGATCCTGTGAGTTAAGTACAGTAGTTCTAATGAACTGTGAGATGCTATAATCTCATTTTGGGAATTCCTGAAAAGTCACGAGGAAGGGGAATGGTTTGTGTTATTCTCGTGACTTCAGAATCATGGTTCAGAGCCAAGTGTTCAGGATTAAATTCAACAGCATTAAAATGTCCTTAGAGCAACATGGAAATACGTCAGCAATGCCTGCAGAGGGCCAAGTAGACATAGAAGCTAATAAAGTAATAGAGGAAGTTAGCTAACCTGGGTGGAGGTGGAGTTGCCAACTTCCTTCTACTCTAATAATGACAAATAAGGAATAATAACTGAGCGGTAACTGGAATGAAGCTTCTAAAATCAAATGCCTCTGAAGGGGTCCCCTGTTGTCACAGCAACTACAGAAAGGGCCCGGGGCTCACTTTCCTTCTGATTTTGGCTCCTCAGTGCCCTCGGCTTATCTGAGATTCCATCATGTTGCGGTCACGAGTAACTTTGACTCCCTTGAGGTCGAAAATCTGTTCCTTTGTTGAATAAGTGACTTCCCAAGTCTGAGAATGTTTAGAATCGAATAGGGAGGTGATGAAATAAATCAAACCCATAATATTGATACACTCATGTCAAGAATAATCTTGCATATGTTTCTTACTTAAGTAATTTAAATGTGTTTTTTTAAAACGTATGATGCCAATTTAAAATGTGAAATTGATTTAGACTTCTAATTTTATGTTGAAAGGTGTAAGAAAATTTGACTTAGCTCATTAACAGTATTAAAATAGAGTCACTGTATTTATAAATTTAATTTATTAGGTTTAGAAGAGCAGTTTGAGTATATGAGAACATTTTGGCTTAATTGGCGGTAGACTTGCCAGGTCAGTTATATGAAGTGCTAAAACAGAAAATCAACTATGATTAGGTCCATACAAGTCTAAAATGTTTAAGAGATTTTAATAAATGATGCTTGTCAAGGAGGCTGATGGTTTAAGAGAGTTTGGTTATTCAATTTGAGTTAATCAAGCATTAATCAAAGTCCCCCTTCCCCGAAGTGATTAGTTTTATTTTATTTAAATGTACTAGACTTATAAATATAATAATACAACATGTGTATCAGGTTAGAATGCTTTTGGCAGAAAGTAAGAAACAAAAAACCCCAACCATAGTGGCTTAAATAAACAGGGGGGTATTTTTCCCTCATAATGATAAGTTTGGAAGCAGGTCCAGGGTTCATGAAATCAGTGCCAAAATCTCAGTGGTTCTCCTGGCCTTTCTTTATGACCACAGGACACTGATATAGCTTCCCTCATCACAACCAAGCACAGTAATTGAAATAATAGGCACACAATAAATATTGGGAAAAGATTGAATTTGTGCAAAAAATATATCTACATTATAAAAAAACTTATATGCAAGATCTGACTGGGACTTGGAAATCTATGTTTTTAACAAGTGTTCCAAGTGGTTCTGCTGGTAAACATGAACAGCAGTCTCTAACAAACTCCTCTGTCCCAGGGCTCTAAGTACCTGCCCTCTGCCAGTGCCTCTCAGGTCTCTACCTGCAGCTTTGACCTCTTCCCTAAACTCCAAACACTTACACTCAACTGCTTCCTCTGCACCTCCACTTGGATGTCTATTAAGCATCTATTAAGATGTCTACTAGGCATCTCATCTTTGATGTCTATTAAGCATCTTAGATGCTTCCATGCTCAAAGTAATTATTCTGAATCTTTCTCACCCCTTGCTAGGATCCTCAATTCATTCTCCTTTAGATGCAGCCCCAAATCTAGAAAGCATCCTAAATTTCTGTCGTTCTCCTATCGCCCGCATCCAAAGTCATCAGCAAGTCTTACCCACTCTACCTCTGCGTCGCCTGCAGGCAGTGAGCACGGAGAACCCGTGTGAACACGAATGTCACTCTGCCTGCTGCCGAGAATAGTAAAATCTCTTGGTCTGACCCAGATGCCTCGGGTCTTCGACCAGCACCCACAAAACCGGCAGGCTACCTTGTTAGCATGCAAGAAGGGTACCCGCTCAGACCCTTCAAGGTTCTTGACACTTTTCACTAAATGTTCTCTCGACCTCAAATGCTCCAGGCATCATCGCGGCTGGCTCCTCCATGCCAGTCACATTTTCAGCTCAACTCTTACCTCTCGGAGCAGCTTTCTTTGACCATCCAATCCAAATACCCCCACATTGGTCATTCTTTATTCTCTTCATAACACTTGTCATTATCTAATAAGTTTTAAAAATTAAGGCAACATTTAAAATATATGCACATGATCTAAAGAATATTATAAGAAATAACTATGTAACCACAACTTTGGGTTAAGATACAGAATATCATCAACACAGTTGATACCCACTACTTCCCCCTCCCCAACTCCATCCTCTTCTCTCCTTCCACAGAAGAAAGCACTAACCTCCCTGTGTAATGAATTTGATGTTATTCATTCCCATGCATTAAAAAATGCTTTGTCACTCAATAATATGTAATATTATTTTGCATATTTTAACTTCGCATAGATGGTATTGCACATTACATATTTTTCTGTGGCATGCTTTTTTAAGCCAACGGTATGTCTGTGAGACAGTCAACCTTGATATGTGCAACTCTGGTTCATTTCTTTCCACTACTCTGCACCATCTGTAGGAATAAGTCCCACATTATTCATTCTCTTGCAAATTGACATTTAAATTCTTTCATGTTCATTCTTTCTCCTTGTGTAAATGTCTTAAGAATTTCTCAAGGGTATATACCTAGGCAGAGAATTGCTGGGTCAAAGGGCATTCATATTTCAACTAGGTATTTCAACTAAATTGTTCTCCTAAGGTTCCCCTGCCCCGGATTTTTAAAACTCATTTATTGATCATCTCCCACGGCCAGACTTAAATTTTAAGACGTCTTATCTCTCATGCTCACCTCTATGTCCACAGTGCCCAGAACAGTGGCTGTAACATGAATATTTGTTGACTAGCTGAAGATATGGTGACCCAGAGGGGTGCAGTAACTTGTCCAGGGTTACAAAATGTCTTAAGGACAAAGCTGGGATTTGAGCTCAGGCTGCTACTCCCTAACGCCGAAGAGGAAGCAGTTATTGGAAGCACAGTCCCTCGAGCTATGGGTCCAAAGTTCTGTACCCAGGAAGAAAGTCTGGAGTGAATTCACACTGTCAGCCAGTGGGATCTCCACGTGCCTGAGCTGGGGCAAGCTGGACACATGTGCCCAGTGGAGGTAGGAGGTGTGATTCCTGAAGATTCTTCAGAAGGCTAGCATCTGCCCCAAGAGCTGCTGGGGGCGACGGGGGCTGTGGTGACAGGGGGGACAGGGTGGGGGGGAACAGGACACTCCATTGGCAGAGAGAATGCTGACCCAGCAGAAGCCCCCTGTGTAAGCCCTGGGATGACACCAGCCTTTCAAAGGTCAAGAAGGAGCGCCCAGACACCTTCCCTCCAGCTCCCCATGCGTCCTCGTGAGGCAGACCTCGTGAGGCAGAGATGGGTTTTGCGCTGAGCCTCAGAGCCCTGGAGGATGGCTCAGACTCAGACTCAGCTTTGAAAACTGTTAGCTTGAGGTCTTGAAGTTTGTGTTTATTCTGGCCTTTCTTTCTAGTCAATTTGCATTTGGTTTTCATCTCACTCTGCCTTGGATTCAGTCTGGAATGGATATATCACTTAGCAAGCAAGCAGACAGCAGGGCCACCGAAGGAATAGAAAATGAAACCCCTAAAGTGGGGTTGAAGACGGACAGTTGGAGAAAGGGAGCGGGAAGCACGGGATGGGGGAGAGAGGGGCTGGGGATGTGAGTCACAGGGGCAGTAAGAGTGTCTTCTAGTCCCCGAGGACCAGTTCTGCCAGACTCAGATGCCTGGAGAGAGAGAGAGACAGAGAGAGAGAGAGTGCTTTTCTGAGCCTTTGTTCAGAGTATATGAAAGAGAGCTAGCCCAAGAATCCAGCATTAGGGTGTCCCACCATTGCTGCTTAGCCAAATTGGACCATTTTCTGGGCCCTCAATCCCCCATGGTTGCCCTCCCCGCTCAGACTCAGACAACCTTTCCATTTCCTTCTCCCAGCTTTATCCTCCCATCCTTTAAGGTCCAACTTTCTGTCACTTTGCTGAAGAAGTCCCCCCAGATTCTCCAATCAGACTCCCACATGCAAAGACCAAGGCTGGGCTCATCCCTCTCCTTCGAGCATCCATGGTGTCCCTTCCTATGGCACTCGCCATCCTCCTCCTCAGGTCAAGCGCTCCACTAGACTCTTAGCTCTCAGAGAGCAGGAACCAAGCCTAGTTCAGCTTGGTGTCCCCTGGGCACCTGGCACATGGCCTGGCCCATGGTAGTTGCTTGGTAATTATTGTCTGATAGGATTCACATTGCAGGGAAGCCCTGCAATTTGATGCTATCATTGGATCATTGGGAGACTTCACCAAAACATTTTCTGCACTCTTGGAATAAAAAGAAGAGCCTGGGTCTTAACAGACTGAAGAATAAAAACCATATGATCATCTCAGTAGATGCAGAAAAAACTTTCAACAAAATTCAACACCCATTTATGATAAAAACTCTCCAGAAAGTGGGCATAGAGGGAAACTACCCCAACATAATAAAGGCCATATACGACAAACCCACAGCAAACATCATTCTCAATGGTGAAAAACTGGAAGCATTTCCTCTAAGATCAGGAACAAGGCAAGGATGTCCACTCTCACCATTATTATTCAACATAGTTTTGGAATCCCTAGCCACAGCTATCAGAGAAGAAAAAGAAATAAAAGGAATGTGAATTGGAAAAGAAGAAGTAAAACTGTCACTGTTTGCAGATGACATGACACCATACATACAAAATCCTAAAGATGCCACCAGAAAACTACTAGAGCTAATCAATGAATTTAGTCACATTGCAGGATACAAAATTAATGTAGAGAAATCTCTTGCATTCCTATACACCAACAACAAAAGATCAGAAAGAGAAATTAAGGAAACAATCCCATTCACCACTGCAACAAAAAGAATATAATACCTAGGAATAAAACCTACCTAAGGTGGTAAAAGACCTGTACTCAGAAAACTATAAGACACTGACGAAACAAATCAAAGATGACACAAACAGATGGAGAGATATACCATGTTCTTGGATTGGAAGAATCAATATTGTGAAAATGACTATACTACCCAAAGCAATCTATAGATTCAATGCAATCCCTATCAAATTACCAATGGCATTTTTTACAGAACTAGAGCAACAAATCTTAAAACTTGTATGGAGACACAGAAGACCCCGAATAGCCAAAGCAATCTTCAGGGGAAAAAAATGGAGCTGGAGGAATCAGACTCCCTGACTTCAGACTATACTACAAAGCTACAGTAATCAGGACAATATGGTACTGGCACAAAAACAGAAATACAGATCAATATGGTACTGACACAAAAACAGAGATACAGGATAGAAAAGCCAGAGATAAACCCAAGCACCTATGGTCAACTAATCTATGACAAAGGAGGCAAGGATACACAATGGAGAAAAGACAGTCTCTTCAATAAGTGGTGCTGGGAAAACTGGACAGGTACATGTAAAAGAATGAAATTAGAACACTCCCTAACACCATACACAGAAATAAACTCAAAATGGATTAAAGACCTAAGTGTAAGACCAGACACTATCAAACTCTTAGAGGAAAGCATAGGAAGAACACTCTTTGACATAAATCACAACAAGATATTTTGACCCACTTCCTAGAGAAATGGAAATAAAAACAAAAATAAACAAATGGGACCTAATGAAACTTAGAAGCTTTTGTACAGCAAAGGAAACCGTAAACAAGACAAAAAGACAACCCTCAGAATGGGAGAAAATATTTGCAAACAAATCAATGGACAAAGGATTAATCTCCAAAATATATAAACAGTTCTTCAGCTCAATATTAAAAAAACAAACAACCCAATCCAAAAATTGGCAGAAGACTTAAATAGACATCTCTCCAAAGAAGACATACAGATGGTCAACAGGCACATGAAAAGCTGCTCAACATCACTAATTATTAGAGAAATGCAAATCAAAACTACAATGAGGTATCACCTCACACCGGTTAGAATTGGGCGTCATCAGAAAATCTACAAACAACAAATGCTGGAGAGGGTGTGGAGAAAAGGGAACCCTCTTGCACTGTTGGTGTGAATGTAAATTGATACAGCCAGTATGGAGAGCAGTATGGAGGTTCCTTAAAAAACTAAAAATAGAATTACCATATGACCCAGCAATCCCATTCCTGGGCATATATCCAGAGAAAAGCATAATGCAAAAAGACACATGCACCCCAATGTTCATTGCAGCACTGTTTACAATAGCCAGGTCATGGAAGCAACCTAAATGCCCATCAACAGATGAATGGATAAAGAACTTGTGGTACATATATACAATGGAATATTACTCAGCCATAGAAAGGAATGAAATTGGGCCATTTGTAGAGACATGGATGGACCTAGAGACTGTCATACAGAGTGAAGTGAGTCAGAAAGAGAAAAACACATATCATATATTAACGCATACATAAGGAATCTAGAAAAATGGTACGGATGAACCGGTTTGCAAGGCAGAAATAGAGACACAGATGTAGAGAACAAATGTATGGACACCAAGGGGGGAAAGCGGCAGGGGTGGGGGCGGTGGTGTGATGAATTGGGAGATGGGGATTGACATGTATAACTGATGTGTATATAATAGATAACTAATAAGAACTTGCTGTATAAAAAAAATAAAAAGAATAAAATTCAAATAAATAAATAAATAAAAGTTGTATCTATATTCTAAAGTTAATGGAAGGGGAAGGGGGAAGGGGGAGAAATAGTTTAATTTAGCCAAAATGTTTTACTTTAAAAGAATTGGTTGATTTAAGTCCTATCACCAGTTTCTAAGCACTAGCTTTCAAATTAACCAGTTGTTTGAATGAAATGGTGAATTTTCTCTCTTTCCCTCAAGCCAGGCTCATATGGCTACCACCTAAAATCAATGATTAAAAAATGTTTAATAGTACTTGCCCATACTTAAATTACTATCATGAATTAAAAGTTTAAAAAGAAAAAAAAATAAAGTGCTTGCAACTTCAATAGTGTTTAAGAGTATCACTGTGTTAGAGCATATAAACTTCTAGATGAATATTAAAACAGTGGAAGACAAAAGAGGATATATTAAAATAAATTTTTATTTTTTTCTGTAGAAAATTTGGAACACGTATAAAGAGTAGGAAAAGAAATCTCCCCTTGATCTTATAACTTAGAAATAATCTTTGTGAACCATTTGCTTTATTTCTTCTTAGTTGCCAACATGTGCAGTAAATTTGCAGCACTAAGAATTTGTATGAGTTCATTTCCTAATGGCCTAGCTCTTCAAACAGAAGCTTTTTATTGAGGGTCCTGCGAGGAGTCCACAGAGCCAAGGGGATTCTAGGTATTCCCTCTCTCCTCTAGTGCTGGAAGGTGAATTGCTCTCCTAGAAGAAACTATGAACATTATGGTAACCATTCTGAAGTGGTTTTTTAATCATGTTTTTACTGATGCATGTTAACTTTGTTGTGATAAAATATGAAATCTGTGACCCGCCTCCTTTAGCCACGTCAAAAGGAACTGTGGCATCAGTGGTTTCACATGTATCAAAATGTCCACACATCTATGGATTTGTTTTTTGAAATATTATTTTGGTCATTTGAAAAATGTAAGCAAGTGTTGAGAACATAAAAACGCACATGAATCCAGCACTTTGTATTAGTGAGCATTTACGTTTTGTAATTTTGCATCCTTTTTATGAATACAAGAAAAAAAGCATTAGAAATGCATGTGTAAGACCTCACTAGACCCTCCTTGGTCCCAGCTCATTTGCTCCTTTCTCCGAGGCAATTATTCCCTCGTGAGTCACTTTTGAAGGGAAGGTATTAATCACCAGCAGAAATCTGTGGATGCCAATAAGGAAATGGATGCTCTCAGTGGCAGGTTACAATACCATTTCATCTCTTTTCTACCTGAAAGTCATGACTTCATAAAGCGCATGGTGACTGGCTTTCTGGCTCCAGATTAGACCTGACTTTACACATGTATATATGTATGCATGTATACACTCAAGAGCATTGAAAACATATGTTTCTATAAAAATTTGGACATGAATGTTCATAGCAGCATTATTCATAGTAAAGCCCAAAGTAGAAACAACCCAAGTGCCCCTTAACTACTGAATGTATAATAAATGATGTGTTACATAGTCATACAATGGACTGTCTATCATTCAGCCATAAAAGGAATTAAGGACTGTAACGCTACAAGATGAATGAACTTTGAACGTGCTAAGCGCAAGAAGCCAAACATCAAAGACCACATACTGTATGTTACCATTTATATAAAATGTATAGAAAAGACAAATCCGTAGAGCTAAAAAGTAGATTATTGGTTGCCAGAGGCTGGCGTGGGAAGAGGGACAGGGAGTGAGGGAAGTATGGGGTATGGGGTTTCTCTGGGGAGTAGTGAAAATCTTCTAAAATTAGCTTGAGGTGATGGTTGCCCAACTCTGTGAATGACCAAATGCTTTAAAATGGTCAATTTTACATTATGTGAATTATATCTCAACCACAACAGCAACAACAAAAACAATAAATAAACCGATAAATGTTATCAACTATTGGAATATTCTAGTTTCAAGAGTAGATTATGTTTTAAAAATTTGACACATTTCAATTTTACCAATGTTTCCAAAGGATTCAGAGGCTTTTGCCCCAGCCTCGCTTCCTTCTCATCTCAGCTAGTTTACCATTCTGTACATTCATATGTTTTTATAGATCTGTATGAAATGCGTAATCATTCCACAGCAACTTGTAAAATGAACTCTGGAAGTTTTCTATTTTTTTCTTCCCTGAGTTTCTTCTGACTCTTTCACCGCGGTTGGCACAGAACCTCCCAGTTGAGAGTGTAAATGGATGATCCGAGAACTTTGCAGAGCTGGGGAAATCTGAGGGCTGGGGACAACTTTAGGCGGGTACTGATGACCTCCATAACACAGGTCAGGGAGCAGGAGACTCCAGGTAAAGAGAGAGCCAGAGCTGGTGTGGCGAGGCTTCACATTTAGAGCAAAAATTAGCAAAAATCATCACCATTTCAGAGCAAGAGATTCAGCAGGTCCATGTTGTTGCTTTGTGAAGAACATCAGACTTTGGTTATTCAAAGGATGGCTATTAACAGTATGGAGGTTCCTTAAAAAACTACAAATAGAACTACCATACGATCCAGCAATCCCACTACTGGGCATATACCCTGAGAAAACCATAGTTCAAAAAGAGTCATGTACCAAAATGTTCATTGCAGCTCTATTTACAATAGCCAGGACATGGAAGCAACCTAAATGTCCATCGACAGATGAATGGATAAAGAAGATGTGGCACATATATACAATGGAATATTACTCAGCCATAAAAAGAAATGAAATGGAGGTATTTGTAATGAGGTGGATGGAGTTAGAGTCTGTCATACAGAGTGAAGTAAGTCAGAAAGAGAAAAACAAATACAGTATGCTAACACATATATACGGAATCTAAGGGAAAAAAAAGCCATGAAGAACCTAGTGGCAAGACGGGAATAAAGACACAGACCTACTAGAGAATGGACTTGAGGATATGGGGAGGGGGTGGGGTGAGATGTGACAGGGTGAGAGAGTGTCATGGACATATATACACTACCAAATGTAAAATAGATAGCTAGTGGGAAGCAGCCGCATAGCACAGGGAGATCACCTCAGTGCTTTGTGACCGCTTGGAGGGGTGGGATGGGGAGGGCGGGAGGGAGGGAGATGCAAGAGGGAAGAGATATGGGAACATATTGTATATGTATAACTGATTAACTTCGTTATAAAGCAGAAGTTAACACACCATTGTAAGGCAATTATACTTCAATAAAGATGTTTAAAAAAATAAAATAAAATAAAATAAATTATAAAAAAAAAAAAAAAAGGATGGCTATTGAGTTTGGGGATCCTTCTGTATCTGTATTAGTTGCTACTAGTACTATCACTACTTTTTTTTTTTTTTAAGATATCCTCATTTTATTTTATTTTTATTTTTGGCTGTGCTGGGTCTTCGTTTCTGTGCGAGGGCTTTCTCTAGTTGCGGCAAGCGGGGGCCACTCTTCATCGCGGTGTGTGGGCCTCTCAGTGTCGCGGCCTCTCCCGTTGCGGAGCACAGGCTCCAGACGCGCAGGCTCAGTAGTTGTGGCTCACGGGCCTAGTTGCTCCGCGGCATGTGGGATCTTCCCGGACCAGGGCTCGAACCCGTGTCCCCTGCATTGGCAGGCAGATTCTCAACCACTGCGCCACCAGGGAAGCCCTATCACTACTTCTTAGTACCTTATAAACAGAAGGAAAGAGAAGTCTGTAGCTCCTCTACTCAGCAGTTAAACTGGAGGGCAGGGACCGTCTACAGAGCTGGTTGGCGTCTTTGGTGTCCAGACACAATACACACTTTGACATTCGAGTGAATGCTTTTAAATGATGAAATCAGGAATTTGTGTGAAGTTCATGAGCTTTCACTCCATAATTGGCTTACGTAATTTGGAAATAGCTACATGTGGATGCCATAGAAATACTCTTTCAACCCCCTTTCTTTGTAGTTGATGGGAAGTTCAAAGCACCTTTCTGAACTGAATCTATTGACATTTCCAGCTCAAGGCAGTTATTGTGAATCCACTAGATGGCACACTCATGCTGGATCAAGACCTGCTGATAGGTGAGGACAGTGAATCTCGCCAGATAACTTCATCAGATACTTAAAGAGCTATAGTTTACTTCTCCCACCCCCTCCCCCCAGAATTTTCCTGTGTGTTAGTAATTTATGTCTTCCAGATCATGTAAATACAGATGTGCTAGAGCTAGTCATCCAAAGCAACTGTTCAGTGTCCAAGACGGGGCCGTAAAAATGGTCACTCTCCTTTGTTTTCATTCCAAGTATTTTGACTATTCCTTTGCCACATATTCCTTTATTTTTCATACAGTTACATCAGTGGCCTGAGTCTCTTCTCTTCTGTATACACACTGATGGAGAGGAAAACTACTATCTTTAATGTACTGAAAATTTTCTTCTATAGTTTATCAATTCCCTAACCCTCTTAAAATTGCCATTCATTTTATTTTGCATGTGTTAAGGGGCTCAGCTTTTGGAAAGGTGTTAAAGAAATGTCCTAAGACACAAAGCAAATGTTCGCTCTCTTTACTCAGCTTTATTTGTCTTTGTCTTTTGAAAAAAAAGAGAGAAAGAGAAAGAGAGAGGGGTGGGAAACATTTTATTCACAGCCAGAATCTGGAGCAGCAAGACCAGGCATGTTAGTGAGCCTGTCCTGTGGTCACTGAGATACTCCATCTCCCAGTCTACGCCCCACCCCAACCAGCACCCCCTCTAGAGCCAGACACAATCAGGCCTCCAGAGGAAAACTTTGGTAGGACATCATTTGGAGCAAGTTCAGAGCCAATAAAGGGAACTAATGGAAGAGACTTAGAGGCAAGAAGAGAGAAATGAGATTTATTTAGCCTGAGGTCACAGTGCCACAAATGTGGCCAGAAAGAGGCTACCTGGGTGGCAGTGGGAAGCCAGGACAGCCTGGGGGCTGGGAGGTCGACCTCTTGGCTGGGGCCCTGTTGCTGTCCCAAGAAGTGTTTGAGTTTGGGATCTCATGGAATCTGAAGGAGGCACCCCCAGAGGTGGTGGCGGCCCCTGGAGCGGGTGGTATGAAGGGACAGCAGACCCAACCCCAGAGGATGGAAGATGAGTGGGATAAAGTGAACACACTGACCGTGCTTTCCTCGATTTTCTTCTGGTGCTCACTCTCCACAAGGAGAAGACAAAAAATAAGAGTCTAAATCACAAAAAATGGGTGTGATCTAGTTTTTTATAGAAAAGGATTGAGAAACAGTTCTTGATTATGCCAACAACACTTTACAAACTATTTATAAGTCTGTTATTGAAGTCTCCAGAGATGACCTTTAATTCTAGAAGTATATGGTTAAAGAATTGTTTTTTTATTGGTTCAGTCCTTGGGATAAAAAAGAACCTTGTGGTCCTTTGACATTTATGAAGAGGTAGAGTTCTTTTAAGTTTTGAATACACAGAATCAATTTTTATATAGTATTGCATTTTTAATAACCCCTTATTTACTTTTATTTTTAAACCTTACCTTCCTGTTTTTTTTGATCCAGGTGTCATGTAATAGGTTGTGACATTATGCGTTTGTACCTTAGCACCATGTTCTGGGGCTTTGGTGCTCTTATTATTTAAAAAATGGTATGTCCTATGAGAAAACACAAATATGGAAGAACGTAGACATGGACTCAGTGTTGTAAAAATTACATTCAGTTCTGGGATGGCAAAGATTTACATAGGATTTGTGTTTGGCATTTGTCACAACAAGAAATGCTGGCTGCAGTAACAAAAACCTGAATGCTCAGTGGTTTAACACAGTAAAGGTTCATTTCTCATTCTCATCACAGCTCAACGTGGGTCTCCCAGGAGACGGGGAGGGAGGCCTGCTCCATACCGTCATTCGGGGATCCAGGCTTTTACAAGTTGGTGGCTCTGCCATCTTCTAGTGCCTTGGTCTCCTCTACCAGCGCTTTGCATTCTATCAGCAGCTGAGAGAAGAGAAGAAGGATGGATAAATCCTGCTCCATTGAACTGTCTTAGTCTGGAGGTCATATACATCATTTCTGCTTACACTCCATCAATGAGAACTAGTTTCAGGAATCCTGCCAGAAAGAAGAGGACTTGGATATTGGTGTCAAAGAGTTCAATATTTACCACATGTGCAGACCAGCAATATAGAGTTTGATAAGATACAAAACTATTGTTAAAACTATTTGTTTCAGGGTAAGAAATGTCATGTTCCACTCCTCCCCTAGACCCAGGCCACTCATACCAGACCCAGTCAGGCATAAGCAAAATCTAGCCTTGGGAAATAGCTTCCTGTTTCAGTATTTGTCTAGATTGAGAACAAGGGATTTTTGACCAAGGGAATTTTTCTATAAAACAGCATACATAATTTTTTTAAGTTGGTTTAATCTAGTTCTTAAGAAAGCAGGCTCTAAGTCCTTTGTTACTGTGGCCAGCCCACAAGAAGGACCCCAGTGATTCCTGCCTCCTGATATTCACATCCTTGCGCAGTCTCCTCCCACATTGAATGGGGCTGACTTGGGTAACCAACAGATACTGTGAAAAGGACAGAGTGTGACATCCGAGGCCCACTGCAGCTTCTACCTTGCTATCTCCTGGGGGAAGCCAGCTGCCATGTTGTAAGGACATTCAAGAAGCCCTGGTGGGGATAGCTTCCAGGCATGGAGCTGGGTGCCTGTGGTGATGGGTGAAAAGAAATTCTTCGTGAAGAAGAAAGATCTTAAGCAACATTATGGATTCAGAAGCTCATGAAAAGAGGCCACCAATCCTAACATCTTCAAAGCAAGAGCTATCACATCGTATCACAAATGTTGGTGAAATGAAGCATTAAAAAAGAAGCCCCATGGAGAGATCCACCTAAGGAGGAAATGAATTCTCCTGCCAACCACCAGCACCAACTTGCGTGCCATTGTTTGAGCCATTTTGAATCAAATCCTCCAACTCCAGTTGGGCCTGCAGGTGACCATAGCCCTGGCTGACCTCTTGACCATAATCTCCTGAAAGACCCCCCCCCAGACAGAACCACGCAGCTAAGCCATTCCCCAATTCATAATCCACAGCAACTGAGTGAGATAATAAATGGTTATTGTCACTTTAAACCACTAAATTTTGGAGTAATTTGTTCTGTAGCAATAGGTGACTAATACAGTAAATCTATGAAATCTGTTCTCCCGGTGTGGAGTGGTGGCTAACGGTACGGAAAAGGCAGAAAACAGGACTCCCTGAGCCCACCCCATCACTTAGAAATGTATTTGATTTCAGTAAATTCCCTCTCTGCTTTTTTAATGTTCATAAAAATACTGCCACTTCAACCAGGTTGAGTTCATTAACACATAAATAACCTTAACTAGATTGATTTTCTTTTTGAGAAGAAGAGATCATTTAGTCAAGTAGAATATCAATCATTTAAATCTTCACAAGAATCTTATACTGGAGATTATTGCCATGTTTACAGATGAAAAAATATACTCTTGGAGAGTTTAAGCAGCTTGATCATGTTCTAAATGGCAGAGTCCAGTATTTGGGATCAGGTTGGTACAATTCCAGAAGCTGGATATCTCAATCATGCTGGCTGTTATGCCTACCTGAAGTCAACCGCACTTCTCTATTAAGAGTGGAGGCCCCAAGGGAGGGGCAGGGGCAGTGTTGGAGCATGGTAAAGGCTGGGCAGTGAGGGCTTGGGTTTTGGCCTGAAGTCACTTGAGTGCAGTTCAACAACTGTGTACTCAGCACTAACTTGGCACCTTGTCCACGTGGGTCCTACTGGCCTGTAGATTCTTGATGGCCATAATCTAATCTGACTGGTGTCCTCATAAGGAGAGACATTTTGAATACACAAAGAGATGCCAGGGACACATGTGCACAGAGGGAAGACCATGTAAGGACACGACCAGAAGGTGGCCATCTACAAAGCAAGAAGAGAGGCCTCAAAAGGAACCAAACTTGTTGACCCTTTGATCTTGGACTTCCAGCCTCCAGAACTATGAGGAAATAAATATCTGCTGTTGAAACCACTCAGTCTGTGGTATTTGTTATGTCAGCCTTAGCACACTAAAACTCTCCCTTCCTCTGCCATCCCCTCCCCTTCCATCCCGTCCCCCCATGCTTTCTTGTGTCTTGCCCTCCACTTCAGCTGCTGTTCAGCCACTGCCCACATCTGCTCAGCTCACCTGTATTGATGCCCTGTGGTCTGCAGTGCTTTTTATGTCCATGTGATGGCCTGAGCTGTCTGTGACCTCTGGAAACACTTGGAGTGTGTTTGCTCCCTGCTAGAGCTACATGGGCTCTAGACTACTGTTTTCCCTAATTTCCCTGTAATGGACTGAATGTTTGTGTCCCCCCAAAATTCATATGTTGAAATCCTACCCTGCAATGTGATGGTGTTAGGAGGTGGGGCCTTTGGGAGGTAATTAGGTTTAAATGAGGTCATGAGGGTGGAGCCCTCATGAATGGGATTAGTGCCTTAGCTTGCTTCCCCTCTCTGCTCTCCACCATGTGAGGATACTGTGAGAAGTTGGCCATCTGCAACACAGAAGAGGACCTCACCAGAACCTGACCATGCTGGTTCCCTGATCTTGGACTTGTAGCCTCCAGACTGTGAGAAATAAATTCTCGATCTTTAGAAGCCACCCAGTTTATAGTATTTTGTTATAGCAGCTGGGACTAAGACACTCCCTAACTTGGATGCAGCCTGAATCAGTCTTCAGAGGCAGCCAAGTAGTCTGTGCTCAAGCAGTACAACATGGTCCGCTAGATGCAATGTGTAGAAGAATCCCCTGGGGGATGGGTGTGCTGTTTAAAATGCAGATCCCCTAGCTCCCCTGGCCACTCTGAGCTGTAGGCTTGGGGTGAGGCTGGTGATTCTGAGGCAGAAGGACACCTCCGGCCCTTAGAAGAGCTCCGTAGCAGGGAAATGCCCTCCCCTTCACATGCCCCACCTTTCAAGGGTCCGTTCTTTCCAGAGCTCTCATATGTTCCAAGTCCCTTGCACATTTTTTCTATAATCACTGCTTCCTTCTCTCCAGATCAGGTAACGTTCTGGTCCACAGTGTAGTCCACACGCCCCTTTCTTATTTACAGTGGTCTGTTTCCCTGCAGGGCCCAAGCAAATCAGGGGAGATGATTCAGACGTCACCCCAGAATGCCCAGCTCTACTCAGTGGCCTCTCAAAGACTGAGCCCTGACCCAGCTGGGAGTACCAGGCTAGGCCCTGGAGCCCAGGAGGAGGGAGGCTCCAGCCCTGCCCCAGGGGACTGAGTTGCTGGTAGGAAGTCAGGCACAGAAGCAGGTCATTCCAAAATGCTATGGGAAGAGCTGAAAAAAATATGAACTGGGTCCCATGGGAGCACAGATGAAGGATTTTTTTTTGTCAAACATGCCCAACGTTCAGAGAAGTTTCCTAAAGGGATACCATCTGACATGGCTGTGAAGAGCTAATCTAGTCTAGGTCAGGAATTGGCAAACTTCATCCCGTGAGCCAAATCCAGGCAGCTCCTGGTTTTTATACAACCCATAGTTGAGAATAGTTTTCGCATTTTTAAATGATTGGGGAAAAAATCAAGAGAAGATGAATATTTCACAACATATGAAAATGATATGAAATTTCAATTTTCCATGTCTCTAAATCAAGTTTTGCTAGAACCCAGCATGCTTATTTATGTCCGTGGCTGCTTGCATGTTGTGTTGCTGCCACAGAGACTGTATGGCCGGCAAATCCTCAAATATTTACTCTCTGGCCCTTGAGGGAGACTGCGTGCTGACCTTCAGCTCAGGTAGAAAGAACACTGAGGGCAGAGGCTCGAGGTGAGAAAACCCACAGTGTGTACGGAGAGCTACCCACTGTGGGCAGTGTTATCAGAGCTCAGAGGTGAGGCAGAGAGAGGAGGGGGATGAGGCCGGGGCCATGTCATATGGGTGGTCAAAGGCCTCGCTTGGACATGAGAGGTGTGTCCTGCATGGGATGAGAGATGTTCTGTAAACAGGGAGACTCAGCAATGCGAACCAAGCACTAAGGTCCAGGTGGGGAGGGGTGGGAAGTCAGCCACTGAACAGACTGAGGGGCTGGAGCCTAAACGTGGAAGAACAGTACAGAAAACAGGGGGAAGGAGCCAAGAAGGATGGAGGAAACCCCAGTCATTAGGCAATTTTGCAGAAGAGGAGCGACCGCAGTAATGCCGGTATTACTATCAAGCCATCACTGCCTCTTCAGACACTTTGTTTATATGAATAAAGCTCTTATCTTCTTTATATATTTTCCAAGTCTGTAATGAGTCTCTCTAGTGGGAAATCACCCTTTTGCATATTCTCAGATCAGGGACTTGAAGATAGGATAATGTACCGAAAGGCACCTTATAATCAGTAGGGAACCGCATAAATGTCAGCTGCTATTGATCTGCTGAGCCCAAATTAGGGCCAGGTCATGGTGGGACAGTTTAGAGGGTTAAATATTGTCTTTTGTCCGATATTTCTCACCATTGGCAGTTTATCTTAGAGGTGCTTATTCTCCATTCATTTTGTGTCGCTCTTTGAGTGACTTTCAGAAGGTAGTTGTGCCCACGAGTTAGCAGTTTGGCAAACAGGTTAATCACCTCTTGCCGTTTGTCTCTGTTGAGGAAGAACCAGCATCACCGTCATCCATGAGATGAACTGTCTCGATAATTATACTCAATATTTGGGGTGGGGAAGCCTAAAGATCCAGGACTAGTCCAGTTTCTCTTTGGCAATTCATCATTCAGATGGTCTTCCAGTAAAAGGTGAAGGACAGGGGCTGTGGGAGGAGGGCAAGGAAGGGTGGAGCACTTCAGAAAATCTTTTTAACCTCGAGTGTACCCGAGGAGCATTGAGTCTTGGGCATTAAAACAAGTGAAATGATTAGGAAGCCATGTGAGATGCTTTCTCAGCACTATTTCGCCTTCATTTACCTTTTTGGGGGGGAATGAAGTCAGAATTATTTTTAAATAAGAAAGATGATAAACTCTAACCCATTAAAAGGCACAAATTAAATATTCATAAGCACAATCCCACATCCTTAACGGGCACTCTTCCACAAGGAGGTGAGATGTCTCTCTCTTCTTCAGGGGAGGGACATCAATCTCCCTTGGAGCTGCCCACTGGTGGCCGTCTCCTGTCCCACCTCCATACCCCATGCTGCAAGTCAACTGTCCTTTGAGCCTCTGCACTGCCTACCATGTTCTTTTTTTTTCTTTTTACCTTTTGGGTTTCCTTTTTAAACCATTGCCACAAATGAAAATGAACTTAAGTTGGCTGAACTGGTCATTTTCCCCCAAAGAGCAAATTCTCAGCATTTATTTCTGGGAAGAAGGCAGGCAGCAGAAATCAGGCTTGGGACAGCAAACATAAACTGAAGGGTGTGTTTTGAATTGAGGAGGGAATATGATATCCCCACTGGCCAGGAAAACCAGTGACATCAGGCCCACTCCCATGACCCTTCCTGCTGCAATTAAAAGAGGTGAAAGATGGTTTCTAAAAGCTCAGTATACTGTGGAAGAGGGTTTCAGTCACCAAAGCAGATGCCAAGAATTCATGTAAATTAACAAATGATTAGACAGAGAACAAAAGTACTAAAGGACTATTTAGAACCTCTTTCTTCTTATAAGGACCTGAAAGCAGGGCCAACCGCAGTATTTGTGAGGCCCAGTACAAGCTGAAAAATGCAGGCCCCTGTTCCAAAATTATTAAGAATTCCAAGACTCCTAGAGCAGAGCATTAAACCAGGAGCAGGCTCTTTCAGAGTGTGGGCCCTGGGCAACTGTACAGGTGGCACACCCATGAGAGTTTAAGGCAGTTTCCAAAATGTGTCTAATTTACTCGAAGAGAGTTAATTCACCCACTAAGAATCTGTCTTGGGAGCAAGATTAAACTGTCCTGGAATAATTTTTCTTTAAGCCTGCAAAGGAATGAATTTGCCTTTGACATATATATTGAATTGGTGTAAATGGGCTTTTGTCTGTGAGATGCTTATGCCGGGGAAAAGTTGTCCAGGCCTGCCTGAGTACCACACATGTGTCTGCAAATGTCTGCACATTGGCAGGATTTAACACACTTTGGAATTGTATCACTTTTGTATTAAAAAAAGACCAAAAACCTTTGCTATAATGGGTTTTGAAATTACACTGATATATATTTAGAAATCCTATTTCCTTCCTTGCTTTCTCCTTTAATAGAAATGTATTCACTGCTCTCTGCTATTATACACAAAGGTGTGGTCTATTTAAGTGCTTTATTGGAAAACTGTCTCACTGATGTTATTTGACAAGTCCGTATAAGGAGCAATTAGTGATTTGAGCTATAAGACAAAGGGTCAATTGATGACACAAATCTTCCAAGTTCTGAGAACTCAAGTGGAGCAGATTAAAGGAAGCAGCAGCCCTAGAAGTGGTGGAGGAACCTGCAGAGGCATCTTCCACAAAAGAGAGAAAAACCAAGGAGCTCTTGGAAGAGGCCAGAGCAGGAGGGTCCCAGAGCAGCCGACCAGGGGATAAGCGGAGGTACTAGGTGGGCAGCGAGGCTGATTGCTCCTCCCCAACCCCTGGGTTCCCACACGTACCTCTACCCCGGGGAGAGCACACTCTGCCCCAGCAAATCCACTACACAGTCATGTGGCAACAGGAGTAAAGAATCGAGAACATTCCAGATTGATGATCGGGCAGCCAGGACAATGCCTGCCCTCCTCAAGGAGTGTTCCTATGAGAGGCCCCCTTTCCGTCCCCAGCTCATATTCACAAACTTGGACATGAATGTGGCTAATATAAACCCAGCAGTGGGAGAAAGTGCAGGAGGGCCTCGGGCTGTGGTGCACATCTCTGGGGCTGGAAGAGAGGAAGCTGCTTGTCGTGAAGCTGGAGGGGCCATTCTGGTGGGTTCTGATCTGCAGCCGCAGTTCCCGCAGCTGCACTTAGACCCTGAACACTGCCCTGAAGGACCTGTTCTACTGCTTAGAACAGTGAAGGGCAAGTGCAGGGTCTCATCCCTGGTATACTGCTACCTGGTGGGGCACCCGAGGGGACAGCGGGACCAGCCCTGAGGCCACGCTGAGTGAGCGTGTCTGGGGACGGGACGGAGCCTCCTGAAGTCTGGAGTGTGAGACATTCATGGTCATCCTTCCCCCAACCCTTGAAGGTGGGTCTGGGCTTTGGCCTGGCTGCTGGAGCCAAGTGGAAATGGGCCTGGGTGAGGAACGGGACTTTGCTCACAAGGTTGAGGTGCCAGGTGGATTCGAAGGGAAAGTTTGGCCACAGAGAAGATGCAAGTGAGCTGGAGCCTGGAAATATCCCGGGAGTCAAGAGCACTGGGGCAGGAAGGTGCTTTTGGAGCCTCTGTGCCAAGCCCAGGGGTGAAGAGGCAGCTGTGCGGGCACCCGGCCCACTGGGGAAAATGACTTCATTTTACCCGTGAGAATCACAGGGCTTGTTAAGAATCGATGAAAGGGCAACTTCTGCAATGCTTTTAGGATTATGCAATCCACTCATTTGGATTATTTTTTAACTGATGACCAGTTGATGCCCCCGGTCCCTTAATAATGTTTGGATAAAAGCGCTTCTACCATATGAATTGAGAATCAGGATCTACGGCTCTAAAATTTTTTCCAAAGAGCAAATAACCAATTTCTGTGTGCATGGCGCCTTTAAATATTTGCATTAAGCTGTGCAGAGTTAGGGGATTCCTGCAGGCCATGACCTTGTGGACTGTCTCGCAGGAAGAGGCTGCAGCTACAACAATGACGAGAAGAACTGCTGCCGCTCCAGCCTTGCCCTAATGGCCGGTCGCTAAGCCGGCTGCCAGGGGTGCAGGGCTCAGAGGGGCGGGGCTGGCTCGGCCCTGATTCCCGTCCACTAGGACCCACCAGCCACGCTGTGAAGGGAGATAAGCCAGTGTGAGCTGCCGTGTTATTATGCTACCCAGGCCCGCCTGATGGGTATATATGCATGACATCATGCTGCCTCACTTCTTCCAGCCCCGCTCCCTTCTGAGCACTGATGTGCAAAAGGGCTAGTTCTTTGATCCTGGATTTTTTTTTTTTTTCCCCACAATACAAATGTAGACAAGAAGGAGGGAACAGTACGCATATGTTATGTAGGTTCTTTGGAATATATGATATAGTTCACAATTTTAAAAATGTTTAAAGAGGGAAAGATGAGGGTCATGGGATGTTTACAGAGATCCCCGAGAGCAGGTTTCTCATCTTGCTCTCTGGGGGCTGCCTTCTGGGGGGGGCTCCAGCCTCAGCGTCCCCCTGTGAAATGAGGGGCTGGGCTGGATGACTTCTGAGGGCATCCCCTCCTCAGCTCTAGCCTCCTGTGAGTCTACACTCCTGGCCCCCTTTCCATAATGGGCATGCTTTTTTTTTTTTTTTCTTTTTGGCTGCGTTTTCAATTTAATCCTGAATAACACTTAGGTTTCTTCTAACAGGATCAACTGCTCAAAAGTGAGAAAGGCATCTCATTTTTTGGTCTTTCATGAGCTGTGTTCGTATAAAAGGTGCGGGGCGGGTGGGTTTGGGGGACATGGACACCCCGTGGTGGTCTTCTGGTGGTGGTTACTGTCAGGGGTCCAAGACCCTGTCCCTCTAAACCCGCCATTGCTTCCTTATCCACAGGAGGACGGCACTTCCGAAACCCATAACTCACCTGGGAAGGATTCACAGGGTCTTTAGGACTTCACTTTCCTGTCCTGAAGCCTAATGCACAGCTAGAAGTTTCCCTTCTAGAAGAAGATAAACTCTATAGCCTAACTTTATGCTTTGGCATTGTATCAATACTAAACTCAAATTTCTACCTCAAACTGAATTTAGAAAAGAAAGTATTTAAATTCCCATAAAATCTTTTTTGTTTTCAACAACAATGTAAACAAATTCAATCCTGTTTTACCTTAGGCCCTGACATTAAGCATGAAGTGGTTCAAAATGAAACCCTGCAGCCAGGAAGGGTGATGGACAAACACCTTTATTCAGGGAGAGCCACTGTGTGCAGATTTCTGTCTCCAGAAGGATTTATTGCTTAGTTTGGACCCAACCTGGAAGAGACCCACCAACAAGAGAGGTGTTTAAGAGTGCCTTATCCTGGCAAACAGAACAAGAGGAAGCTGGTTTAAGAAAGCAGCTGTTCAGATTAGAAGGGATAATTGAAGGATCATGCCCTTGTAAGAGACACCATCTCCTAGAGGTAGTTTCTGCTGGATTTATAGCAGAATTTCTTAAAAGAATCATCCATATTTGATGTTTCCAGCTCTTCATCTCCCATTCTCTTCTCAATCCCTATCAGGTTTTCACCTGCACCTCTCTGTAGACACCACCCTTGACATTGTCGTCCTGCACCATTTTTATCTGACCAAGTCCGGTGGATAGTTCTCAATCCACATTCACTTGACCTCTTAACAGCATCAAACCAGTTGATTACATCTCCTTAAACACTTGACTTCCAGGCCACCACACTTACATTATTTTCCTTTGATCTCTCTGGTCTCTTTTTCCTAGTCTTTGCCGGAATGCTCTTGAACTCAGTCCTCAGCCTTTCCAAGGCCTTTCAACCATTGCCATGGGCTTAAATGTCATATATATTGGTGGTCCCCAAGCTTACATCTGTAATTCTGACTTCTTCCTTGACCTTAGATAACTGCCAACTTGACTTCACTTCTTGGATGTCTAACAGGCATCTCAAGTTGAACATGGCAAAACCAGAACTCTCTATTCCTTTCCTCATATTCACCCTTACCCCAGCCTTCTCCATCCCCCCATAGTGCAGGCATTGCTCTCAAAAGGGATTAAAAGTGATGTGAAAACATTTCATGGATCTTTGCGTGTAGATTTCTATTTCTATTCCTGAAATTTCTATTTCCTTGTTGGTAAAAGAGTCAAAAGATGGTCTAGTTCAGAGAAAGGAGTTATTCCTAATTTTAGGAAACTCTAAAACACAGATGCCCAATTAGTATATATTTAATGAATGAATGAGAAGTAGGGAATTAAATGCCACCGAAGGGCTTCAGTGCTTCGTTTATCTGGGTAGAGTTTTACCAAAATGTCAGTTTTCAGACATTTAAGAACCTCTCTCTCTGGGTTGGTTCTGTGGATACTTCTCTGCCTGAACTCCTGTCCCTGAACACAGACATCAACAACTGGTCTGTAAAACTCTGATACTGAATAGCAGCTTAAATTTAAAATTATAGGTAGACTGCATTAGGCCCAGCATACACCAGTTTTAGCTTTATTAATCCAAAACCTTTAAAATTGACCACTTGGTTCTGTTGTCTTTCACATGACTTGAAAATGACTTCTGATGAATGTTTGGAAAAGAGTGGAGATTGTATGCCGTCAGTTTCCCCCTCCTCACAAAATTGCTTTAAAGAGACAAGTCATATGTGGAAAGATCAATTTATGTCACCTCTAGATAAGCTTAAGAAATAACATGGACAATATCAATGTCAGACAGATATTCTCTTTTTGTTTTTAATTTTTCAATTACTTGCATCCTTAATGTCATCTTCCTTGGGGCACAATCTTTTTAAACAACCCAAAACAGATCTTAATAATAAAAATAACTGATGATGACAGAAGGAGGCAGAGAAACCAATAATGAAGGAGTGGTGTGAAGTCATTAAGGTGTGAAATCATTGATTTGCCTGTAAATAAAACTCTCATTGTATGCTAGAGACCTACAGGTTCCTTTCTGACAAAGAAGAAAGGGCTGGTGACCCATGAGTCAGGCTCCGTTGACAATACATGAGGGAGGAAGTCAACTGCTTTCTTCAGTTGGGCCCACCTGGAACTAATGAGAGGCCAGAGCCAGACCGGAAGTGAAGAGGAAGAGCCAAGGACATTTATACCTATATACATAGTATGTGTGCACGTGTGTATACATACTTTTATACTATGTACATAGTAAGTGTGTGTACATGTGTATACATGCTTTCACATTGATATACATAGTAGGTATATATATGTGTGTGTATATATATAAATAAATATATACACACACATACACACACATACACATAGTTTTAAACTTCAGAAACATTACAGATTAAACAGGGTTTTTGAGCACCATCTAGGAGCAAGTCATCAGTTATTCCAAGAAGTGCCACACATACAGGAGACAACTCAATATATTGTGAGCTTTATCTTAAAACTTGGAATTATATCATGGTAGCATCTCCGGGGCCACTGGGCTGAAAAGAAGCAAAAGGGGACGTGAGATATGGCTTTGGGCTGGGGCTGGTGGATAAGACCACTGAGTCATAACTGGGGCCTTTCTCTTTCCTACTCCATCCTGAGTAGAGGAGTCTTAAAAGAGAAGGAGGAAGAAAAGTCCTATTTCCAGGAAAAGAAATCATTGTTAGTTCCTACACTGATAGACCTTATCTCAGAGAAGAACATGGCCTGGGCTGTCAGAACTGGTGGTGTGACTGTACGTGTGTCACCTCACCTCCCTGGGCCTCAGTTTCCTTGTGAGTAAACGGAAGGGGTGCTCACCCGGTAACTGTGCCCTCTCCCCTCATCTGTGGAAAACCAGTTTTGTTCTGGCCCCTGCTTTCAGCCCCAGAGCATGAATCTCATTGGTCTGAACCAAGTGTAGAAATTCCCCTTTTCCAGCCTTTGGTTTAGGGGTGTGTATGTCTTAAACTGTTTCCCCAGAAAAAGGATATGTTGGAGTCTTGACCCCCGGTACCTCAGAATGTGACCTATTGGAGATCGGGCCTTTACCGTGGGAATCAAGTGAAAATGAGGTCAGGAGGGTGGGCTCCAGTACAGTGTGACTACTGTCCTCATAAAAAGGGGGACATCTGGACACAGAGACAGACATGCAACAGAGGGAAGACAATGGGAAGAGACAGAGGCAGAAGACAGCTGTGGACAAGCCGAGGAGAGAGGCCTGGGATGGATTCTCCCTCACAGCCCTCAGAAGGAACCAACTTTGTTGACACCTTGATTTCAGACTACCGGCCTCCAGAACCGTGAGATACTACAGTGCTCTTGTTTAAGCCACTCAGTGTGTGGCCCTTTGTGATGGCAGCCCTAGGACGTGAATACAGCATGTTCTGGTCCATGCGCTCAACAAGGAAATTTACCCCCTCATAATAAAAAGAAAGGACTGTGAGAAGTCGCTTTCCCTTCTTGATGCCTTGCTCTTGATGTGTGAAGCCTTGGGACTCAGAGCTCTGGAGCCATTCTACGATGTGTCAGACACGCCCTGGGCAAAGATTCTCACAAGGATGAGAGAGTAAGTAGAGTGACAGAGCCTGGGGTGTGTAGGACACCAATCTAACCCCATGTCATCTACTTCCAGGCTTATGCTTTATGATATAATTATGTATCTTTATTGCATGAGCCCGTCTTAGATATTAGGAAACAGTTATTTAAGTGCCAACACAATATGATTCTAATTGTTTATCCTCGGATGCCCCCAAAGCTGATCTTTGTATCTCTCTCGGTAAGTTATGACTAAAAAGAAAAAAGAAGTTATTAGTTTTAATTGTACTTTTCCTGATAACAGAGGTCATTTTTAAATTTTTTCCTAACGTGATGTAAGACTACACACAAGAGGCATTAAAGTCAGAGTGCCATATCATTCATTTCCATTTTCATTTTTAAATGAGGCATACAGGATACTAAATGTAAGAAATTGAAACTTGCACTTTCCAGTAGCATTTAAAATGCCATTGACCCTAGAAACGAATCACTTGACAGTGAAGAGAGGTTGTGGGGATTGAATTAACTTTCACATTTGGATCTGAGTAGAAGATTCTAGTGCAAAGGGCCGTGAAGCCTGCATGGACCATCTAGGTGCTGCTAAAGGCTCTGACAATCTCAGCAGCATGCCATCCTCTGAGGGGGCTCATCCAGGTGGGCAGGCGGGGCCAGGAAGCAAAAGGAGCACAGACCTGGGAGGGGAGCCAAAACGACATGGAGAAAAGTGCTAGGTACCAAGAGTGCCACTTGAAGAGAAGCTGGGGAAGGGAGAGGGGGAAACTGAGTCTGAAGTGGTGAGATGAATACAGTCAGGGTAGCAGTGCTGGAGCCAATGGACAGGGCATCACTGTCTCATCCTCATATGTTTCTCACTACATAGACCGGGGGAAGTGGTGGTGAATTAAAGGAAAGTATAGAACTGGACTCATCACATGGTAGGTTGCTCTGATGCTGTTCCATGAGGGATAATCCTTCGGCACGCGATTTCCCTTGCCACCATCCAGCACAATGAGTAGACACTGTTCCCTGTGAGGAGATATGAGCAGCACTGGGGAAACTTTTTTTTTCCCTAAAGACGTCTCCTGAGTCTCCATCCAGGTTCCTGAAATCCACCCATACCAAGCCCTTTCTCTGACTGTTATTCCATACAGGTACTCAACTTCCGCTTCTGGTAATACGGCGGACTATGTTATTTGGATCAATCTTTCTGCTGACAACTAAAAATTCTGGATAAAAAGATTTTAAACCATCTCCTTAAAACTATCAAAGCATCAAGACAATAGCAAGGAATAATCAGGCCAAAGTCGTATTGAAAGCTGAAACCTGGAAAGGCCAAGGAGAAGCACCAAAGTTGCTTTTGTTCTAAGAGCATTTGCCAACCTAGGTGAACTTGAACTTCTAATTTGACATGGGGCATGGAGGATGGAAAAGATTCATCCACGTTGCCTCTGTTTCAGTCCTTTGTTCTTTTTTATTGCTGAATAGTATTCCAGTGTACGGATGTGTGACAGATAGATGATACACTCACCAGTTCGTGGACATTTGGGTTGTTTCCTGTTTTTGGCAATTAAAAAGCAAGCCACCATTGACAATCATGTACAGATTTTTGTGTGAATATAAGTTTTCATTTCACTTGGATGTATATGTAGGAGTGTGATTGCTGGGTTGTATAGGAAGTGTATGTTTAACTTTACAAGAAACTGCTGAGGGCCTGTGCCATTCTGCATCCACAGTATATGAGAGTTCCAGTTGCTTCACATACTCACCAGCAGTTAATGTCAGTTCTGTCTTGGTTTGATTTGATTTTTTGCCCTTCTAATATAGTAGTGCCTCATTGTGGTTTAAATTTGCATTTACCTAATGACTGATGATATTGAGCACCTTTTCATAGACTTATTTATCATTTGTATATCTTCTTTGATGAAGTGTCTACTCAAAGCATTTGCTATTTTTTTTAATTGAGCTTTTTGCTTAGTATTGAGTTTTAAGATTCTTTATTCTGGACACAAGTTCTTTAGCAGATCTGTGATTTTGCAAATATTTCCCCCCATATTTGGCTTGTCTTCTTTTTTTTTCATTTTTTAAAACAGTGTCTTCTTAAAGATCAGAACATTTTAATTTTGATGAAGTTCAATTTATCAATTTATGGGACATGTATGTTGTATTAGATCGAGTCCCTTCTGAACCGGTTTCATGATTCAGTGGCTGGTAGCTCCCAGGCTTTCATGCAGTTTCAGTCCTCCCTTTCCACTTACAGCACTTTCCCAAATAAATGAAAAGTAACTCATCTAAGAAATCCCACTGAGTAACTCAGAATCTATTGCATGTATAGCATCTTCATCTGTCAAAGTCTTGACAGAGACTTGGGAAGAGTAGAACAAGAAGCAGCAAAGTCACAATAGGCCCTTTGTAAAGAATAAATCTTTTTTTTATTACTTCACCCATTCTAATGTCAGTAATAAAAATGAGATAGCATGCACAATTTAGGGGACAAAATTGAACTGTAATCTAAAATAAGGAGAGCTTAGAAGAGAAGTGCTGGGTAGCCAATAATGTCGCTCACAAAGAGAAAATCACTCTGTAATGTTGATCTTTGAAGATTCACTTTAGCACCTCAACCTCCCTACCTAGCAAGAAGGGCATGGGTCTTTAAAGACATGAACGCTGATGCAGAGGAAATCGATTAGTAAATCACTCATCTGAATATCTGCTCATTTTGTTGGTCTTCTACTTTTCAAGTTCAACCATTATTTTTGTAAGGGTAACAATTTAGTCCACAAAGATTTTGCTTGTTCAACATTGTCACTTAGGATTATATCATTATTCCTAATAAATCCTAAAATTATTTTTTAACAATAAAAACTCTAATAATTCATATTGAGCTATTTATTTATTTTTTTCTAATTAGCTGTGATCATTAAATATGGTCTTGATTGTTTTAATGTATAAGGTATAATTCTTGTTATCCTCTTAAAGGGTCATCCCAGTATTTTGGTTAAAATTTTTTAGTTTGGGAATATTTTTTATCTCCTTTTAAAATCTGCTAACAACTCATTACATGTCAAAATAACACTGGACCTAGAATCTAATGAAAAATTCCATCTGATTTTAGAGCCCAGTGAAACAAAGATTAATACATAATAGGTATATAACAAGCAGGATTTAATTCTTTAATTAATCATTCCAGAAATATTTCCCAAGCACCTACAGAGGTCAAATACTGTTCTAGTTGCTGGAGGTGTAATAATGAACAGTAACTGAGGTTTTCCCTATAATCTGGAGCTTGTGGTCTGGTGTGAATACAAGCATTAAACAATAATCTCATCAGTAAATGTATAATTACAAAATGTGATAAGTGCTATAAATGATAGTTAAGTTATGACATGAGAGATCTCCTGGGAGTAGGGAAGGTTTTTCTAAGAAAATAATGTTTGGGTTGAGATCTGAATAAGAGTAAAGATTAACAGGAAAGGGGTAGTAAGGCAGGTGAACATTTCAGGCAGAAGTAACAATATATGCAAAGGTCCTGTGGCATGTTCAAAGAAGGCTCAAGATTCTGGAGCAAAGAAAGTGTAGTAGAGACTTAGGTAAAGTGAGGCCATGCAGGACCTTTTAGGTCACGTGAAAGATTTTACTTTAAGAGCAATGGGAGGTCACGTGTCAAGCCAAGAAGGGGAAGTTAGTGAGTGGGTATGATGAGCTTTTTCACTTTGACTGCGGCATGAAGAATGTTACTGAAGACAGGTAAGCATAGATTAAGGAGAACCAGTTAAGAGGCCATTGAAATAACTCCAGTGAGAGGAGATGGTGGCTTGGATTGAAGTGGTGGCTGTGGAGACCAAGGGGTATAGAGAGATCTATGAGAACCGTATAGATGGATAAAAATTGGGAGTTGAGGGGCAGGGAAGCCCTAGGCTTCTGCTTGTAGAACCAGATGGAAGAGAGTGTCAGTCAATCAGGCAAGAAACCCTGCAAGAAGAACAGGCTGATGCAGAAGATCATGAGGTCATCTTTAACACAGTTTTGGTCCTGTTGGGTGTGAAGTCACCCTAAAGGAGCTCTTGAATAAGCAGGCAGACCCATAGGTCTGGAGTGAGAAGAGGGGTTGAGCCTGGAGATACAAATTTGGGAGACCCTGGAGTATTATCATTGAAAACACAGGCAGGCATGGGATCACTGTGGGACATGAACCAGGTGAGAAGAGTGGATGTAGGCAGTGCCTTGGGGAACTCAAGATGTTAATGGCCATGAAGGGAAGATAAGCTCACAGAGGAAGGGGGTCAGCCAGAGCCTCCAGAAACAATCAGGAGCCTTACGGCAACGTGTAGTCCACTGCATTAATGCTGCTGAGAAGTCAAAAAGCTGAAACATGTTCATGGAACTTAATGACCTGGAGGTTTTTGTGGCTGGTTTTAATAGGATGATGAGGGAAACAAACAATCAGATGGTTGGGTGGTGAGCAGGGGGTGGGCAAATGGAGACGGTGGGTGAAGACAGGTCCTGTGAAGTTTGGCTCTGAACCAGAGAAAGAAGATGGGGTTGGCTGAAGGGATACATGTGGTCAAGGTTAAAATAATCAGTAAATCATATATATAATGACAGGTGAAGATATAGAAAGAATATTGTGTGTAATTTAATACCTGAAATATGTTTTATAAAATAATTCAAGTTCATGCCTCAAAATGCATACAAGTCTGCTTCTATTTCAGAGGTTTTAAAACCTATTTTTCAGGAAGCTGAATCCTTTTGTTAACTGAAGTTCCGCCTATAATCGCAGTCTGTAAAACAGATAAAAGCAGATATGGTCCTTACGACACCTGCATGAAACACTAGGTTCCTCTCAGTCCAAACTGATGCCCTTTGCAAAGGTGTGCATTTGCAAAAGTAACACCTGTTACTAACTGGGTATTCAACAATGACTTACTTTTGAAATGGATTCTTTGAGGCACCCTGCAAAGATACATAAAATACAAAAGAATCACAGCAAAGTTGGCTGCCAGAATAACATACTCAGATCTGTGCCAGCTGGTTCTGTACGGCTGCTAGACAGGTGAGAATTTTATCTCTAAGCCTCCCAATAGACGAAGCAAAGAGGTATGCAAGATGACTCACAAGAATCACAGTGTCCTTAAGGTAAGGTGCCCGGCTGTTGAGAGAAGTAACTTTTTATGATAATGAGACCGGAGAAAAATGTCTCCTGTGAATTCTCATATAGGAAGAACCAAGATGTAATGGACAACATCATCAACAATGTCTTCTTCGTTAGATACAGTGACAAATTTTGTGCACCTGTTTCTTATGTTTCTCCAGAGGCCAACGGGATAACACCAAAGTGCAGTTGAATAAAAGCAATGTTTGTGGGGTTAAGGGAGTGTGGCAGAGAGAGCAAAGCCATTTCTGAACATCCAAAGCACAGCCCTTTATTAATGTTGCTAATCTCCCCCTTCCCCCTTTCTGCCGCTTAACACACGTGCTTACCTCCTCTAGAAAAAAAAGAATAAAATAATTTCTTTATGATTTTTCATTCTTACAAAGGTAATGCATATTCAGTCAAAAGTATAAATAATTCTGAAATATAAGCACAAAATGTATAATTTCCAGAAATCCCATCCCTCAAAGATAATCACTGATTTCAGTTTAAGTGTATTCTCTTGAGATGTTTCATACATTCACAGCACTAATTTACATACATATTTACCAAATAGGATCATACCCGATTTAATGTATAGAATCTCATCTTTTAGTGATTATGGATTAGCTCATCATATGAATATAAACTAATCAATCCCCTACTGATGGATATTTACATGTTTCTATTTTTCTCACTATTAAAAATAAAGCTTCTGTGAATTTTTATAGGCCTAATTTCACAAAGTTCTTTTCAGGCTTCTCAGGAGTCCCTATCCAAACTTCCTCCTGCTAGCGGGACCTGATGTGAGCTCATTTGTTTTCTCTCTTTACCTTCAAAGTTATCTTGTGCTTCATTTTTGAAGGCCCTGGCCTCTCTCTGATGACTCATAGCTTAGAAGAAAACAATTTCCTGCTGAACGTCACTGAGTACAGCTTGGAACTTTCTTTCCCAGTTAATACATTTCCATTGCAGTAGTGTCCTTCTAGAAACGAGACGTCCTCCACAGACGTGAACTTTTTGAAAGTTATAGTCAGGTGGGCAGGGGAGGTGTAGGCCAGCTGCATAGAAACCGGGTCAGTTTTGTAAGTGTTCATACACACACACAGCTGGTGTATCTGGAAGGCTGCCTAACACAGTGCTGAAGGGTTAAGACTCCTGAAACAAGCTGCCTGGGTTTGGATCCTGGCTCCAGCAATAACTGTGTGTGACTTTGGGCAACTTATTCAGCCTTTCTTTGCCTCAGTTTCCTCATCTCTAAATTAGCTAATTAGAGCCTTATGAAGACTAAATGCATCAACAACTATAATGAACTTCGAACAGCACTGGCACAGAGTAAATTATTTAAGAATTTGAAAAATAAATAAAATCTCCTCTCAACCTGCTCCACATTGATTCAGACACTTTCCAGCACTTCCTAACCTCATGCTGCTACTCACCTGGGCCCAGGTTGAGGATTTGCAGCAATAAAGCCCAATTTTTCTATGGCTAATCAACTCATAGGTTGCTAAATTGGTTCTTCATCGTTTACACACTTGCTGTCACACCCAAAGTTTTATTTTGGTCAAATACAGACTCATAAGTGCAATTGAAAACACTTTTATTCTGGTCTTGTTAAAATTACTTTTTCTTTCCATGAAGTCATGAAAGATTAGACATTGACTTAAGAGATGGTTACTATTGGAAAGTTTGTAATCGATCAAATACTTTGGATATTAGAGAACATGGGCATTATTGAATTATATTTTATTACACTTAAATTTTTATACGAAGTTTTTAATTCCCAATTTCATTCCAAAACAGATTTGAAACAGTTTGACAAATATCACTTAAGGAAAGAAAATACTCCATCAGCAAACTTCTAAAAACAGAGAAATTTTTCAAAGTAAATCCTAACTCTGCAACAGATTTTACTAGGCTCTTTTCCAAAACAGCCTACTAAATCAGCGTTGTTATTTTTTGGTGAAGAAAGGCTCAACAATAACCAGCTTTATTCACCTACAGAAGCATATTCTAGAAACATCCTTTGGAGTACTTACAAACAATGATCTGTTTATACTTTGTGTTGTTTCCCACAGAGGTCAGTCCCAGGTGCTTCGGGAGACTAAAAACACCAAAAATGTTCACAAATAGACACATTAACAACTTCTTCTGGGAACTACTTCTGGGAATTTCTTCTGGGCCACAGTGTCTGCCTACCTTGTAACCTGAAATATAAACCAATTTCGCTCACATAACTAACTCTTGTTACAGAATTCCTTTCTAGCAATTGCCGTTATGCATATGAAATTATAATTTTTTAGAAACCACACACCAACCCTGTCACATAAAAAACCTTGGACTAATGCTTAGTTTTGCTTCTTTTCAATGGTCTCATATATGATAATCCCTCATTGTAATCTAAAACAAATAGGACTAATATAAGATGTTTACTGGTCTTCATGGTGTGACAAGAAAAGACATTTCCATCTCCTTCTTTAGGAGAAATCATATTAAAGTTTTTTATTAGTTGAGGGGTTAGATGTATGACCAAAGGTAGAATGCTTAATTTTGTGGGAGTTGCCATTTTGATAGCTAAATCAGCTGGTTGGTTAAAAAAAATTGAATGAAGAGTCAAGTTAGTACCTCAGGCCCAATTAGGAAAATTTTCTGAAAGTGTTTGTTTGTTCTGAAAGATTCCCTAAAGAAGGTGTTTGTGCTCAACTGAAGGCTGTAACTTATTAATTTCTGTCCTCCTTATCACAACCAAAACATGGTAGGTGCTCAGAAACTGCTGAATTAAATTGACTGTTAAGATTTAGTGAACATTTTGTTTTGGATGCTTGGCATAAAAGCAAGAACATGGGTTTTGGCGTCAAGCATGTCTCAGTTGAAAATACGTCTGTCCTGCTTCCTTGCCAAAAGACCAGTCTGTTTAACTGTCAGATGATCTCCAGTCTTCTCATGGATAAAAGGAGAATAAGATGACCCATGTCTCTGGGCTGCTGGGAAGAACAGTGATAATGGATGTCAAGTACCCTATGCAGTGAAAAGTGGGCTATGATTATGATGATTATGAGAATAAGATCTTGACCATACTCATCAGAAAATGAGTTTTTCCCTAAGAATGCCAGTCATTCCCTCTTTCTTTGCCATTCATTCTGTTAGTTGATATTTATTTCTAAAAACTTAGTTTGATTTCCTAATTTAAGGTAAAATATTGAATCCAATAGTGCTGTCTGATGTTTGATGAGGGGCCCCAGTGTACCTGTTTATTCTAAACATCGGGTAGGATTATTGAGTTAATGTAGCAAGTGTAAGAAACCAGGTTAAATCTGTATTAGAACCAACTCATTCTGGAAGATGTTTTGCTGTTTGCTTATTTTTTCAAAAGCCATGAGATGTTTGCTTCCTTAGATTGCCTGGTTTCTTTACCCTAAAAGCAGAGTGCAGAAAATATTTAAATGGGTGATCTTATTGGTTAGTTCCAATGAGTATTTTAACAAGCAGAGCAGACATAACAGCTGGACATGCAGAACTCAGGAACAAGCTGTTGCATTAAGAGAAAGGAAAAAGACACCTCACCCTGCCCAGATGTCTAAGAGGCAGAATCTCAGATGAGGATGGGCCAGGCAAACAGGTGCTACCCACACACATCACAGGATAAGCCCAAGGATGTGAAGTGTGAAAAGAACTGTTCACCACCCACGGGCTTTATCAGTGACAGCCGTATGCTTGCACACAGGACTCTTTGTGGGCCACCTATGGGGGTGTCTTTGAATGACCCAGGCACTGGCAGAGGGACTCTGTAAACAGCTTCTGCATTCATAGAACCAGGTTAGACGATGAGAGAGTCAGAGGCGGTTGAGGGGATGAGGTATCCAGCTAGAGAGGAGTTAGGAAGGTTTCATCATTTTATTACTTTAGGAAGGCTTTGTCAAACGTGAACGAGGGATGTTTGCCCACACAACTGAGTTCCTTCTTGCTTGACATAAAGTTGAGCTACACCTGTCATCAGAGAGCTAATGAAGTGTAACAGCAGGTCCCTGGGCAGCTGCGTGGATGAGTCAAGGGCAACTGGCACCGTTTCATCTTTGGAGACTGTTTTTCCAATGGAGGTGTTTGACATATTTCTTACACAGTGGAACATTAGGAATGTTTTTTTTTTTTTTAATTATTATTTATTTATTTACTTATGGCTGTGTTGGGTCTTCGTTCCTGTGCGAGGGCTTTCTCTAGTTGTGGCAAGCGGGGGCCACTCTTCACTGTGGTGCGCGGGCCTCTCACCGTCGTGGCCTCTCTTGTTGCGGAGCACAGGCTCCAGACGCGCAGGCTCAGTAATTGTGGCTCACGGGCCCAGCTGCTCCGCGGCATGTGGGATCTTCCCAGACCAGGGCTCAAACCCGTGTCCCCTGCGCCGGCAGGCAGACTCTCAACCACTGCGCCACCAGGGAAGCCCAGGAATGTTTTGAAAGCAAAGACAGGAGCTGTTTCTCCAGCTCAGGACCCGATACTGGTTTCAAGGGCATTTCCTATGATCCTCAGTGGGCAGGCACATTGACTTCTGGGAATTTTCTCCTTGTTTTATTTCCATCTCCTGGAAATTACGTGGCTATGGGGGCCTGTTCTCTTCCTGCTGAAAATGTGGTCCTCAGACCAGCAGCTCCAACAAGAGAAGCATCGCTCCAAGCAGTGGAGCTAGAGGAAACACTTCTGAAAGCCCTACAGAACATTGCTGCATCTTCAGCTAGACAGGCCCATAAGGAAGGCTGGCTTCCAGGTCACACACTTGCTTGGTACTGGAGTCACTGAAGACTTCTCTTTCTGGTGCTGTGTTCCTTCCTTTAAGCCATGCTGTGTCCACACCTATGACCCAATGCTAAATGCAGGGCCACGTGTTACCGTGTGGGCTATGGAAAATAAAGTAGCCACCCAGCTTTTTGGATGGTTTCCCAGTGTTCCTGATTCTTGGCAACTGAAAAGTGCTTCCAGGGACAGGACTTATGGTGGGGCGGAAGAGGGAGGAGAGGAAAGTGAGGTGAATACTGCTGACACCGTGGAAAAGGCAGCCTGGGAGGGCCCCTGAATCAGCGGGAGTTCACCTTCCTTCCCGTCCTGCTCTCCTGGCCCCAGTGCCAGGGTCAGTAGTTCATGCGTAAGAAATCAGGATTCTTTGGAGCAATTCATGCTCCAAATCTACACTGACAGTCCAAGCCAATATCCCCACCTCGCCCCCCGCCCCAGTATTTGAAGGTCACTTGCACTGTGTCAAGCACGCTTGACAATTGCTCAAAGGGAAGTGAGGGAGTTGTGTATAAATGAATCAACTCACCTTCAGTTAACACGACTCAAAATGAACCTTTCAATGATAGACAAGTTTGCATGGCTTTACCTGAATGTTATCATAAAATATAACACATATTATGAACTTCCCAGCTTACGGTTGTACACCAGGTTTTGGGAAGAAATTACTTTGGACATGATCTATAATCCAGGTAATTTCAGCAAGACTGGAGGTAGCATGTTAAGAACGTGTGTTCACATTTTAATGTGAATCTTAATTAGCAACAATGAGGAAGGAGAAATAATGAAACTAGTCCCGGGTGGCGGGTACCCCCGCTTCTTCCATCCCTCCACATCCTAACGCTTTATATCACCCTCTCTGTAGGGGTGGCTGGCTCTTTGGGAAAGTATGTACATCCAACATCCGACATGTGGTTGGACTGCAAGGGGGCTTTGGGCCGACTGAGGGGACAAAGAGATGCCCGGCAGAGCCCAGTTAACCTGCATCGTGGATAACAGAGAGTTGGCTCTGCAGATACCTGGATGAATGTTGGAAAACACATTTAGTTGATACAGTATTTACTGCTGCCAGTATTTGTTGATATTGGCAAAGGGCTGAGTCCAGGCTGTGGGAGGCAAAAAAAGAATCATACATACTTTATGTTTAGACAAGAGAGGAATGGGGCAAACCTTTTTCATTTAAGAGAAAATTGGGGTTTCTCCATCTTTTCCAACTTCTGCTATGTGGTGTTGCTGGGAGAAAAACTTAATTCATGGTGGCATCCACTACTCTGTTTGGAGGCAAGAGGCAAAGTTCACTGTAGAAACTCTTTCAACACTTTTATGATCCATGTTAAATAAATCCATTTCTGAAATTGTTGCGTGCGCAGAGGGATTTGCCGTGCTCCCTGGGTTCTCAAAAACTTAAGCCATTTGGACAAAACGTTTCAGCTACAGCCATATTACATAGGTATACGCTCAAAAGAAGGGAAAGACCTTCACAGTCAGTACCCTACTCATCCCCCCACTCATATTGGGTAGGAGGGCAGGAAGAATACCTGCAGAGAAGCCCCAAGTGCTACCAGACGCCCTTGAGGTTGGCTGTTGCAGTCACCGATGTGCTCAGTCTCAGGGCCACCACCTGACCCAGAAAAGGATGCTGCTGGCATCTCCTTGTCCTCCCCCTCCTGCCTGCTATGCTCAAGACTTCGGGGGGAAAATATGTTCTCACCTCACAGAGGATTCATGGCAGAGACCACGCCTCACCTAAAAACCGGGAGAGAGAGAGAGAGAGTCATGGGGAGGGTCCATTTCTCTTGACTTCTACCGTTTAGCCATCCTGCTCAATGCTTGTGCGTTGGAAATCATTCCTTGGGTTATGCTAGATACTCACAAGACTGTGTGCACTGCATGTGTGTGTGTGTGTGTTTGTGTGCACATGTATGTTGGGGGAAGTGATACTTACCCTAGAGATGCTGAGGAAAGAGATTCTACATCCTTCCTGGTGTCACCCTGTTGTAAAGAACTAGTCAGAGCCATCGGGCAGCTAAGACTAAGTGCCGACTTGATTGTAGGAGAGGAGTTTTCTTCTAAAATATTGAACTTTTGTGGAAATGAGGGGAGAGTATAGACACAGTCCTGGCTTTCAAAGTTCCGTAGAGAAATTGCTCAAAACCTACACGTGTTGAGAACAAGGCTCACAGCCCCTTCCCCTCGAACCAATCTGGGAGAAAACCATGGAAATTAGAGGTCATAGATCTGAAGAATTAACAGAAAAACTGAGAGAAGTTCTGGGGTGAAGCGAAAGCTGTCACGTCCAGGCACATGTTGCGGGGGGGAGGAGGGTCCTGGCCGCTTTCCAGGGCACCGCGTACAGATTCAGTGAGGGTGGAACAGCTTGGGAGCAACTTTTCAAGCGCTGTTCTACCCTCAGCTCCTCACCTCCTTGCTAAAGTCTCAAAAAACAAGCAAGAACAAATAAAAAAAGAAAATGTATAGAATATCTAAACATTCAGTTACTAGGCTTAAGAGAAGAGGGGCTCTAGCAGCTGGTGGTCTGGCGCTCTACCCCATGCCAGCCTCCCACGCCCTAGTCCCACCTTTGACCCTGACGTGACAACCACCTCATCACCTCCGCAACCTCCGTTCCGGGCACCCCACAGTCTGCCCACCACTTCCCATGGTCACAGACTAGGACCACTCTGCTGACAATTCTCTAACTTTATCAGGATCTACAATCCACTGTCGTCACCCTCTTTTCTAGGTCACCCCTCCAATGTTGTCACTTCCTTCTGTATCCAGCAAAGGTCCCTCATCATCATAATCGCCCCCCTTCTTCTACCCCTTTAACCTCTTTCCCTCCAGCCTACTCTCCTAGAAATAGCTCCAATCTTGGCTAATCCAGTCCCCAGCCCGAGTAGCTTATGTGGCCAGAGAGCATCAGCCCACACTGTCTAGAAGTCTCACCAAATTTCCTTACAACAGTCGTGCTCTGACTCTCCCAGCCAAATATTTCACACCCCTCCTTCCTCCCCAGCATCCAGCACTCCTCCCCCTCCCTACTGGAGAAGCTTTATTTAATGACTGGTAGCACAGAAACACCCAGAAGGATCCTTATCCTCCCACTCCCAAGTGCCCCAGCCTCACCAGACACCCTGCCTTCCCTCCCATCCATAGGACACCACCCTGCTGTCCGCTCAGGCCAGCCCCTTCCTCCTGCTTGGGTTCCTCAGAAGCAGACCCTCAGACAAGGATTTGGGTGAAGCAGTTTCTTAAGATGCCCCCAGGAGAAACCAGGAGAGGGGTGGGGAAGGCGGAACAGGGAGGGAGAGAAGCCAACCACGGCGCAATCTCAGACAGAACCCCGTGGAGCGTTGCTGTGGTTTGATCCTGTAGAACTCCGGAGTGTCACTTGCGTCTTGGATTTGTCCTGCCTGAAGCCCTGGGAGCTGGACTCTCACAGCCCTGACTTATCAGCCACCGGCCAAGGCTGCCCAGGGGGTGCAAGCTCTGCTGGTGCCCACAGAGGGGCCCTGCAGCTGGGAGGCAGGCTCTGCAGAAGGACCATAAGTGCGGGCCTTTGGAAGCAAAGCACTCTGATGAATACACAGGATACATTCATTATGGGATACGCTGGACCACGATAAGTTACGGATGACCTGGGCTTTGTCTGCACCCACCAGAAGAGCAGAGGTAAGGAGGGAAATTCCACATCTAACAAAACATAAAAGCAGAAAGAACGCTACAGGAGAACTGAAGTTGCTCCAGAGCGGCCCAGCTCCCTTCACTTTCAGGGCTTCCTGAGTCAGTGAGGGGCCTGCCTCGTCCACGCAGCTGCATCTGCATCCCGCTTACAAAGCCCAGCATCCGACTTCTAGCGAGAGAGGGTGACCAAGAACAGGGGAAGAGCAGAGCTGGCGGCTGCAACCACATGAGTGCAAGCAAAGCACCACACTTTTTTTTTAACGTCTTTATTGGAGTATAATTGCTTTACAGTGTTGAGTTAGTTTCTGCTGTATAACAAAGAGAACCAGTTATACATATACCTACATCCCCATATCTCTTCCCTCTTGCGTCTCCCTCCCACCCTCCCTATCCCACCCCTCTAAGTAGTCACAAAGCACCAAGCTGATCTCCCTGTGCTATGCGGCTGCTTCCCACTAGCTACTTATTTTACATTTGGTAGTGTATATATGTCATGCCACTCTCTCACTTCGTCCCAGCTTCCCCCTCCCCTTCCCCGTGTCCTCAAGTCCATTCTCTACGTCTGCGTCTTTATTCCTGTCCTGCCCCTAGGTTCATCAGAACCTTTTTTTTTTTCTTTTTTAGATTCCATATATATGTGTGAGCATACGGTATTTGTTTTTCTCTTTCTGACTTCACTCTGTATGATAGACTCTAGGTCCATCCACCTCACTACAAATAACTCAATTTCGTTTCTTTTTATGGCTGAGTAATACTCCATTGTATAGATTTGCCACAACTTCTTTATCCATTCATCTGTCGATGGACACTTAGGTTGCTTCCATGTCCTGGCTATTGTAAATACAGCTGCAATGAACATTTTGGTACATGACTCTTTTTGAATTATGGTTTTCTCAGGGTATATGCCCAGTAGTGGGATTGCTGGGCTGTATAGTAGTTCTATTTTTAGTTTTTTAAGGAACCTTCATACTGTTCTCCATAGTGGCTCTATCAGTTTACATTCCCACCAACAGTGCAAGAGGGTCCCCTTTTCTCCACACCCTCTCCAGCATTTATTGTTTGTAGATTTTTTGATGATGGCCATTCTGACTGGTGTGAGGTGATACCTCATTGTAGTTTTGATTTGCATTTCTCTAATGATTAGTGATGTTGAGCATCCTTTCATGTGTTTGTTGGCAATCTGTATATCTTCTTTGGAGAAATGTCTATTTAGATCTTCTGCCCATTTTTGGATTGGGTTGTTTGTTTTTTTGATATTGAGCTGCATGAGCTGCTTGTATATTTTGAAGATTAATCCTTTGTCAGTTGCTTCGTTTGCAAATATTTTCTCCCATTCTGAGGGTTGTCTTTTCGTCTTGTTTATGGTCTCCTCTGCTGAAAGCACCATACTTGAAAGCCTGGTCCACAGGGAGTGGACACTGCAACCTATGTTGTGTGGTGTTGAGAGCAAGGAGGCCCCAAGCCAGACCTCTGGGTTCGAGTCCCAACTCTCCCACTTGGGAGCTGTGTGATCTGCAGTGAGTTACTGAACCTCTCTGTGCCTCAGTTTTATCATTTATCAAAGGGCAATAAAAATAAAACAGTATCCACCTCCTGAGATGGCTGTGGGTAAAATGAGTTAAAGTAAAGCACTAAGAATAGCCCCTGGCATTTACTAAGCACTATTTTTGTTATATGTACACACGAATTTTTACCAAATTTTAAAAACTAGAATTCATTACTTCTCTTTGATAGTCTCAACATAGATTTATCATGGGATTCTGGTTTAATAAGCTGTCAGACCTGATATTCTTGATGCATCTTTTGCCAACTTAAATGAAAATACTATTGCTTCACCCTCACACCCTCAAAATAATACAAGCTTGCACATTTCCTGAATGTTAAATGTAAGAAAAGGCCACATACCAAAAGCAGATGGAACTGCAAACAACATCATCAGTACCAATGAGGTGAGAAGTACCTTCTTGATATTTCCATCCTGGGGCTGTGGCCAGAAATGGAATGAACTAGAGGAAGCAAATAAAACATGTTTAATATGTGTATGTACTAATTATAAAATCAGAGAAATTAATATTAGAAAATTAACAGTGCAACCAGACTATTAGGCTAGATTAATAGTTGGAAATAATTAATATTTGGATGTGGGCAAATTTTACTAAAGAAGGAAAGATACAGTTGGGAGTAAGATTGACCAATAATAAAATCATCCCCTGTTCTCCTCGGTGTATCTCCTTTGGATTCATAGAGAAGTGGTGTAAATAAACTGTCCTCAAAGTACCCTTGATGGAGCAAAGTACCACTTTTATTGCTCAAATGCAGTGTCTTTGACAAACATCTAGTGCCTTGGCTACTTAAGGATTGAAGGACTGTGGCTAGAAATATACTTTCTGTTCATTTCAGGAACAGAAACATTCTTTCAGAGGTTTAGACCAGCAACATAATGCATCTCAACATGAAACTTTTGTTTGATTTTGAAAATCTTATGTTTTTCTGCTACATACATTTTGGAAGAGTATGTATCCTGCTAGGAGCTTCAAATATGACCCTCATACACAATGTTTCCAACCACTTTTGTGATTTTGATGTTTCTTTGAGAACATCATATTAAGCGAGAATCCCATGATAAATCTAGGTCGAGGATATCAAAGAGAAGTAATGAATTCCAGTGTTTTAATTAGGTAAAAACTTTAGTTTTAAAAATTAGGTTAAAAAATTAGGTAAAAAATTCTAGTTTTTAAAATTAGGTAAAAAAATGGCTTAGTAAATGCCAGCACTATTCTAAGTGCTTTACTTGAACTCATTTTACCCCTCAGCCATCTCAGGAGGTGGACACTATTTTTATCCCCCTTTGATAGATGATAAAACTGAGGCACAGAGAGGTTCAGTAACTCACTGCAGATCACACAGCTCCCAAGTGGCAGAGCTGGGACTAGAGACCCTGGTGGTCTGGCTTGGGACCACGTGCTCTCGACACCACACAACATAGGTTGCAGTGTCCACTCGCTGTGGGCCGGGCTTTCAAGTGTGGTGCTTTGCTAGCGCTCACCGTGGTTGCAGCCGCCAGCCCTGCTCTTCACCTGTTCTTGGTCACCCTCTCTCTCTAGAATTCAGATGCTGGGCTTTGTAAGCGGGATGCAGATGCAGCTGCGTGGACGAGGCAGGCCCCTCACTGACTCAGGAAGCCCTGAAAGTGAAGGGAGCTGGGCCGCTCTGGAGAAACCTCAGTTCTCCTGTAATGTTCGTTCTGATTTTACGTTTTGTTTGTTATTGAATTTCCCCCCCTTATCTCTGCTCTTCTGGTGGGTGAAGACAAACCCCAGGTTTTCCTCTATTTAAAAAAATCTGGATGTGAAGTTAGTAAACAATTTACGTGAGTGAGCATATGTTACGGAAGTGGAAACAGCTGGCTCTGGGGAGGCTGGTGGTCATGGGTTGTTTTCATGTGGGGAGTCATTGGAACTGCTCCCAGACCAGGCCTGGAGTGTCCCTGTCCTGCGAGCTCTCCTGCCTCCCCTCTGCTTCCCGCCCTTCCCCCCTCCTCCTCTTCCCTCCCCTCCTCCCCCATCCCTTCTCTCCTCTCCCCTTCCCTCTTCCCCCTCCCCTTCCCTCCCATCCCCCTCCATCCAGGCCCCTACCTCCCCCCATCCCTCCTTCCCTCTTCTCGCCTCCCCACCCATCCTTTCTTCACCCCTTCTGTCCCCTCCTCTAGCTCCTCTCTCCATTCCATTCCTTTCTGTTTGTGCTTTAATGTTGAAAAGCAAAAAGTCTCCCTTCCCAAACTCCCCTCCCTCCTTTTGGAGGGGGTGGTTATGACCCTTATTTTTGCCCCCAGTCCTGCAGGACACAGGGTGGTGGAAAGGAGTGCAGTGGGCTCTGTGGCCCAGGGAGACTACCTCCCAAACAGCAGTGACCAGCACCTCTGCCTGGGGTGGCCGCTGACAGGGGAGGCCCAGCGAGGTCAGGGTCAGGGCCATGAGAGCCCCTCGTAGGGTGGTGCGCTTGGGGGATTGATTGGAATTACAATGACAGTGTGGAACCAAACTAAATGATTCCCTTTTATTAATAATAACTGTGACAGTATTAACACGGTGATGGTAGCAAACACTTATACAGCATGTATGACACTCCAGAAACTATCCGAAGTACTTTATATATACTCTTTTCTTCCTCATGACAGCCCTCTGGAGTAGGTGTTACTATTATTATCTCTGTTTTACAAATGAGGAAACTGAGACGCAGCGAGGTTAAGTAACTTGCCCAAGGTCACACAGCTAGTAAGTAGCAGAGTTGGGATTCAGACCCAGGCAATTGGGCTCCAGAGTTTGAGCAGCAGAGTTTTAAGATAGCCCTTTCCTGTGCCTCACGTCGTGGAAAGACAAACAACCCAACAAACTGGCACGCTTGCTCCATATGAGTGCTTGTGTATAACACATCTAAGAAGTGGTGCATAATGAGATTTTGATGTTCTCTAATTCCTCTGACAGTTTCACACATGATCATGTGGCTGGTTGTAGGACTCTGTTAGTGAACACATTTTGTCTACACGTGTGTATCCCCTGGGTGGTCTGCCAGCCTCAGCCAAGAAAGAATATGGGAAAAGCAAATTACCTATTCATTTATTCAATCATTTATTAATTGTCTACTGTGTGTCAGACACAGGGTCTGGCTGTAGGGATACAGAAAGAAAAGACTTGGTCCAGTTGAAACATAAATGGTATTCATCTATTATATTGAATAAATATAAAGCACCTGTAAGCATAGTAATACAGTGTGATAAGAACCATCAGAAGAGATAAGCGCTACATGACAGATACTGGGAGAACTTACCCACCTCTCTGGCAGGCATGGCTGAGGCTGGAGAAGGGAGCTATCGGGGGTGTCTTTTCACGAAGAGATGGTGTTTGCGCCTCATCTTGGAGAGTGGGAAGGTATAGAGTTAGTGAAAATAGGAACATTTCCTCTCCCAGGATGGAGCCCCAGGGCATGCTGTGGTCCTTGTGGGACACATTTGATTGGTCATGCTTCTTGGCTTGTCATCTGTACAGGGGATGAATTGGTACATTAATTTTCCTCATTTGACACAAACCCTACCCCCTCTACCCCTGCCCAGGTGGCAAGTGAGAAGTGTACTGGACAGCGTTGTGCAATGCTTCTCAAGGTCAGTTAATGAAAAAATCCCAGTTACTGCCTGTTTTGGGCTGAGTTGCATCCCCCTGAAATTCATACATTGAAGCCCTGATCCCCATTCCCGCGGAATGTATTTGGAGATAGGGTCTTTAAAGAGGTGATTAAGTTAAAGTCAGGTCAGTAGGGTGAACCCTAATCCAATAGGACTGGTGTCCTTATAAGAAGAGGAGATTAGGACACAGACATGCAAGAGGAAAGACCATGTGAAGACAAAGGAGAAGGTGACCATGTACAAGCCAAGGAGAGAGGCATCAGAATGAAACCAACCCTGCCAACCCCTTGATCTTGGACTTGTAGCCTTCAGAAAGGTGAGGAGATAAATTTCTGTTCTTGAAGCCACCACTCTGTGGTATTGATGATGGTGGTCCTCAGAAACGAATTCACTGTCTTATCCTCACTAGCCTGTGCTGAATGAAAGTGTCCTTCATTGGATCAGTGGCCATGGAGAAACTTCTGGTTGAAAGCACCAAGGTTGGTAAATGGGAAATTCAGAGAAGAGAACGGCACACAGTTCCTTATCTGAAGGAGCTCTGTGGCTTGCAACAGCACACAGAGAAGGGACATTTCCCAGCAGGCCTGGCCTCCTGGCGTGATGTCCCGTCCAGAATGCTATAAGCCAGGTCTTCCTCTTAGCCCTTACTCAGTGGAAAGTTAAAACAAGACGAGATTTCACAAATGCATATACACAGTACACGTGTACTGTCAAACTTGGGATTTCATAGGTAGCAGGATTCCAAGCCCTTCAATTTGTATACAAGTTAAATTTGATGAGCTTTAATTTCACATTCCACCAAAAATATTTTTCCAGAGTTGGACTTTAATTTCCTTATGAAGAGCAGATAGATGGGCGCTTGGAATCGGAGAAGTTTCCTAGAGCAGGGGTCCCCAACCCCCAGGTCCGTGGGCTGTGCAGCAGGAGGTGAGCGGCAGGCGAGCTAGCAAAGCCTCACCTGCCGCTCCCCATCGCTCCCCATCGTTCGCACTACAGCCTGAACCATCCCCCACCCCCTGCATCTGTGGAGAAACTGTCTTCCACGAAACCGGTCCCTGGTGCCAAAAAGGCCGGGGACCACTGTCCTAAAGCATTGTTTCAAGATAATCCTCTAGCAAATTGAGCAACTGAGTCAGCTTTTTATTTTCTAAAGCAGTAAAGGAGAGAATTGTGCTCTTTTTTCTAGTCTAGCATGATTTATAAGTTGATTACAAGCCATTTGCCCCAAATGCCCCCCTAACTTATTTCCAGTAATAAAAAATTAGCAGATAGAACAGGGCTGCTTATTAGCTAGAAATCCCATGTAATCACAGTGGTAATATAATGTCTCTTTCAAACATTTTTCAGAGTGGAAGAAGACACTATTAAAAATTATGCCAGGATAAAGTCAGAATCCAGTGTTATTCTAAGCAAACATACAATGATTGTACCAGACACACAAATATTTTTGTCCTAGTTACAGCTGTCACTGAGGAACCTTCCAGGGCATTAGCTCATTGTTTGTTAAATCTTAAAAATCACAGCATATTTATTTATTTAGACAAAGCCATTTGTATCAACTCATGATATCATGTATTTTCAATATTTCTGACAGCTATGGCGTGTGAAGAGCTGCGCATTTGGGCACCCACCTCTGAACGCCTAGCGTGAGCTGCAGTTCTGCTGACCAATGAAGCAGCGAGTGTCTAGGAATAGAGTGCAGCCCAGGGGTTAGGGGTCTGAAATTCTAGTTCCAGGCCAGCCACTACCAGCTGCTTGACTACAGTCTTCTAACCTATAAAACACGCAAGTTGGAGCACGTGATTTCTAAGATCAACCATGGCTCTAGCATTTCCATGTAGGAGTAGCTTCGGGACATTAATCAGGTTGGGGGCGGTGGTTCCTGTCCTGAAGCTGCATTTATATAACACTCTTCATAAGACTGAGGAAACAGCAATTGTCCGTGTCAAAAAATGGTGGTGTGGGGAGGGAGCTGATAGGAGGTACTTGGGCTAAAGCAACCCTGCCGTGATCCTTCCCTGATTTTGCTCTGAAGTTCTGCCATGAATCTAAGACGTGGGAAGAATAAGCGTAGCGACAAAAGATAAAAGACAATCATTGACAATAAGATCAGAATGAAGCTGAAATGTTGAAATTCTTAGAGAATAATGGAATATTAGGATAATTCTTTACAAATGAAAATATGAGAAAGTGTAAATGATCGCCCTAGTGAGTCTCGTTAGTAATAGCTTCATTTGCAATGACTTTTAGCATAGAACTCTCTAGTGTGGTGTTTGTTCATGGATGCCTATTGCATAATCCACAGAAGTTTACCTCAAAAGTTGGAAATTACACTTTTCACCCACCAGAATGGTAAAAAATTAAAGCTGCAATCATAACTAGTGATACAGAGGCTATCAAAAAATGTCACCTATACGTTGTTGGTAGGAGTATGAACTGTTTCAACTATGTTTTAAAAAATAAACTTTAAAATCGAGATATGGTTTACTTAGGAAAAAAACACACCCATTTGAAGTGTACACTGTGATGAGTTTTGACTAATGCATTCACAAGTCACCACCAAAATCATATACAGCATTTCTCTTACTCCAAAAATGTCCCCTGTGGCCTATCTAGTTAATTCTCCCAATCCCCCACCCCAGGTAATCATTGGTTCATTTTCTGTCCCCATAGACTAAATGTATGTTTTCTAGAATTTCATATAAATGGAGCCATATTTCATGCCTTGCTTCTTTCACTCACTATCTCAGTCTAATGTTTTTAAGATTCTTCTATGTTACTGCCTGTACCATTGCTTTTCATTAGTGAGTAATGGTCTACTGCACAGGTAAGTCACAATTTGCTTATCCGCTTACCTGGTGATAGACATTTGGTTTGTTTCTAGTCTTTGCGTATTATGATCAAAGCTGCTATGAACATCTGTGTACAAGCCTTTGTGTGGAATGAACTTTTCATTTCTCTTGGGTAAACACTTGCGAAGGTCAATCGTTTGTGATGGTTAGTTTTATGCGTCAACTTGACTGGCTACAAGGTGCCCAGATTAAACATTATTTCTGGGTTGTCTGTGAGGGTGTTTCTGGGTGACATTAGCATTTGAATTGGTGGACTCATAAAACAGATTATCCTCCCCAATAGGAGCGGACATCGTCCAGTCTGTTGAGGGCCTGAATAGAACAAAAGGCAGAGGAAGGAGGAATTCAAACCTTTTTTCTGCCTCAGTGATTGAGCTGTGACATCTCATCTCATCTTCTCCTGCCCTCTGGACTGCCATTGGCTTTCCTGGTTCTCAGGCCTTTGAACTCATACTGAATTATACCACTGGCTTTTCTGGGTCTCCAGCTTGCCAACAGCAGATGGTGGGACTTAGCCTCTATAATTGCATGAGCCAATTCCTTATAATGAATATATATGTCTCCTATTCTGTTTCTCTGTATAACCCTGACTAATACAACACTTAAGAGTGGAATTTGCTGGGTTATATGATAAGCGTATGATTAACTGTATAAGAAATTACCAAACTGTAGTCCAATCTGATCTTCCCATTTCACATTCCCACCAGCAATTCTAATGACGCGTAGTAGGGTCCCATTGTGGTTGTAATGTGCATTTACCTGATGACTAATGATGTTGAGCATCTTTTCATGTGCTTATTAGCCATTCGTACATCTTCTTTTGTGAAGCATCAGTTCAGTAAGAGTTCTTTATATATTCTGGATGGAAACTATTTTGGATGATATATATACTGAGAATATTTTCTCTTGGTCTGTGACGTGTTTCCATTAAATAAATTTTTTTTTGAGGAACATAAATTTTAAATTTGATTAATTTAATAAAAATTAATATATAATTAATATATTATATATAATATATATATTATATATATATTATATAAAAAATGGTTTATATCCTGTACTTTCTTTTCTTTTATTGTTTTACGTTTTACCATTAGGATTGTGACCACCTGGAGTTGATTTTTGTGTATGGTGTGAATTAGGGGTCGAAGTTCCCCTTTTTTTCCTTAAGAATATCTAACAAACCTAGAACCATTTATTGAAAAGACCGTTCATTTCCTCCCACTAAATTAGTGTTTATTTTCTTATCGTTGAGTTGCAAAAGCTCTTTATATATTCTAGATGCAAATGCGTTGCTAGTTATACGTATTGAGAGCATTTTCCCCCAGTCTGTCACTTACCATTTCATTTCCTTAACAATGTCTTTTGAAAAGCAGGAGATTTCACTTTGATGAAGTTCAATTTATCAATTTTTTTCTTCTATGATTTGTGTTTTTTGTATCCTAAGAAATCTTTTCCTAACCCCTGGTCATAAAGATTTCCTCCTCTGTTTTTTTTTTTTTGGAACTTTTATAGTTTTAGGTTTTCTATGTAGTTCTATGATCCATTTTGAGTTGATTTTTGTGTCTGGTGTGAAATGAGTCAAAGTTTAATATTTTTATTGTTATATCTTTTTTATTAATAGACAATTTTTAGAATAGCTTTAAGTTTACAGAAAAATTGAGTAGATAGTAGAAAATTCCCATATATCCCATGTCCAATTTCCCGTTATTAACATCTTACATTCCTATGTTATGTTTGTTACAATTAATGAACCAATATTAACACATTATTATTAACTGAAGTCCACGGTTTATTCAGATAGCCTTAGTTTTCACCAAGTGTATTTTTCTGATCCTGGATTGGATCAGTCCAGGATCCCATCCACCCTATTACACTGAGTTGTCGTGTCTGTTTGGTTTCCTCTTGGCTGCGATAGTTTCTTAGACTTTCCTGTTTTTGATGACTTTGGCCTGCAGTTTATTTATACCCTTTGGCCCTGATCACTTCCAGTCCTGAGTGTACTCCATCTAACAATGGGTTGCTGTTGGGTCTACCCAACATTTTGACTTGTCGATTCAGACAGAACCTCATTCATGATGGGCAGCTCTAAACACCTGGACACTTGATGGCTTATGGTCAAATGCTCTATCTTTACCTGAGGCAAGTAGCACACCAAGCTTTCCAAAGCTGTAGAATTCTCTCCTATAGGAGGCATGGTCTTTCTCCAAAACTCTAGGGTCTACATTGAGATTCTCCTACTGGGGCTCCCCATCAACTCCACAAAGTGGCTTTCCATCAGTATCTGGTGTCTGCTGGATCAAGTGGCCTGAGCATTAAGGGTGCTTGTACTTCAGTCTGGACTTACACAAAGCCCTTTCCTGCTCTGGGACTGACTCAAGTCTTGCAGCTTTCATAGCAGTTATTAAATGGGTCAAAGAGCATTCTCAAGTGTGAAATATGCTGGTTCCAGAGCCAGAAGCCACCTACCAAGAATTGTGCTACCTTCTTAGTGCTGAGAAGCAACAGATGAATCATTTGTCCTTTAATGTGATGGGATGTCCTGGCATGCCCCTCCACACTTCACTGATGTGACAGGCCCCTGAATCTTCAAAGAGTTTACTTCCCACTTTTATGGCGCACACGATGGCCTCCAATCTGCTAGGCACTTCTTGCTCATCTGGTTAACATAATGTCATTGGTGTAATGGACTAGTGAGTTATTCTATGGAATGTCCAGGTAGTTCAGGTCCTTATGAATATATCATGACAGATGGCAGGAGAGTTAACATAGCTCTGGGGCAACACTGTAAATATATACTCTTGTCTGTCCCATATGAATAAGAACAGTTTCTGATCCTCTTGTCTAACAGGAGTGGAAAAGAAACCATTCACCAAATCATGGGCTGCGTACCGTAGGCCTGAGACTGTGCTAATCTGCTCTAGCAAAGACACTACACCTGGCATTGCAGCTGCAGTTAAGGCATGGAGAGAGAGTGTGACGGAAGATGAGACTGGAAATGTAAATTGGTGCCAGATTGCAAATGGGCCTGAAGGGGCCACGATGGACTTGGACTTTAGCCGGAATGCATTGAGGAGTCCTTACAGGTTCGTAAGCAATATATGCTCTCCGCTTGCTACTTGCAACCAGAAAGCTGTGTTTTCTAACATTTAATAGCGTCCAAATGAACTGTCTCATTAGGTAGAGTGGGTGCTGTGTGCTGTGATCAGGTCTCCTATCTGGTTGGAAATATCTACTCTCCTGGCTGCCAGAGTGTTGGCTGCTGAAGCCCCCCAGCTGTGTCCCAGCCACCATTATTTCCCGAATATAACGTGCACTTTCAACCCTCTATTCCTTTGTATTTGCTATTCTTTCTCTGGAATATCTCCCCCACTTCCTATGCCTGGAGAAATTCTATTTATTCCACAAGACTTCCTTAGATGTCTCCTCTCACCCCAGATAGGATTAACTGCTTCCTTCTCCTTCTAGAGTGTTTTGTTCATTATGTGAGTTTAGGACTTGCAGAGATTCTGGGTATCACAAATGGCGATGCATGTCCTTGGCTCCCCTATGAACTGTGTCCTCGGGACAGCAGTCCAGACCATGTCTCATTATCTTCAGGTCACCAGAGGTTTGCATAGAGCCTGACACATGTAGGCATTCAAGGAATGGTTACTGAATTAAATTTGTTATCTAATTGAACCTGATTCTGGCGTTAAGAAAGGAAAAAAATCCAGGCTTACATGCACACATTTATTCTTTCATAAAGTATGTATTTGTTGTCATGTAACAGTGGGCCCGAAGTAGACTTTTTGTGCTAATATCATGTATCATTCTGAATTTGTAAAGTAAAACTGTCATAAACTTAAAGCTTTTCTTTTTCCTTCCATCTGAACTGGAACTATTTAACCAGGAATGAACATGACTCTAATACCTTTAAAAACTACTTGATTTCATGTGTGTGTGTGTGTGTGAGCTTATATTGTGTTTGGAAACTGCCAGACACTCTTTGATTTATCTTTTATCTTCAAGCACTGACCTCATAATAATTAAAGCAACAAAATAGTGCTGAGAGCAAAGATACTTTTGTTTATAGTTTCAAAATTACAACCTGATTATTAGTTTAACACAAACCCTAATTTTTAAAAAAATTTTGATTGAGGCATAAAGTATTTACTGCCATGGAGACTATGAGTTTGACACGTGTTCACATTTTTTCGGGCGCAAATATTTGGTGGAAGGATTTCCAGACTAAAGTTCCCAGCCCTTGACCATTTTTTTAAAAAATGTGAACCACAGATTGACCTACATGTATCCTCTGCCTTCCATTGTCTGCATTATGCAGCAAGTGCGTGCATTTTAGACAATAAACAAGACATTTAACCAAGCTAGAAAACTGCTCACTGTATTAGTCAGACCAACTTACCACTAACTTTAAGGTCCCAAATCACAGTGGCTTAAACATAATAAGAGGGTATAGAGTGCATATCTCCCTCATGCAAAACTCTGAGTGTAGACAGTTCAAGGCTGTTATGGCAGTTCTAGGATCATCTGGGCCCCAGTACTTCCAACTTTGTATTCCACCAACCCAAGGGTCTGGTCCTCATCCTTATGGTCCAAGGTGGAGCACTGACCATCATATCTCCGTCAGAATGCTGAGTGGGTAATGAAGAGAAGAAGAATCCCCTATCCTTTCTAAGGACATTTCCTGGAACCTGTAGATATCACCTTTTCTCATATCCCATGAGATGGATATGACTGGAACTTAGCTCTGTGGCTACAAACAGCTGCCTAATGAGACTGGAAAATACAGTCTTTATTTAGTATGGCCATGTGCCCAGCTAAGTATTGGTGGTTACTATCACTGAAGAAAAAGGGGAAAATATACATTGGGGACCACTGTATCTCTGCTATATGAACGCATACCAAAGAGAGAACTCAATGCTCAGATGATGTTTTGCAAACTAATAAATTGGAGGATTCCAGCTTTGAGGAAGCCGTCTTTGTTTGTCTTCATTTCTTCCACATGCCCAAACATAAGTCTCCCACTTCCATTTCCTGTTTTCCTGTGTGAGGCCATGTGTTCATCAGGGCCTCTATGGCTTGGCAAGCTCATTTCACAGAGGGCCTTGGAGCTGGCTTTGGTTATTCAGGAATGTATCTCATTTGCCCTACATGAGCTCAGATTTGAGCATCAGAATCATTTGGCAGCAATCATTTATTTATAAACAATCATTAACCTTTTCTTAAGTGTTCTGTTTTGCTTTTGGTTTGCTAAAACTAAACCACTGACTTTCTGAAGGTTTAGAAAAATAACACTAGCAAGTTGAGAAAAAGAACTGGGGTCATGAGGTGGGAGTAGGAAATTGAAGTTAAAAATTACTTAAATAGTGCTCTTGGAGCTGCTTCCTCTGTCAGAGGAGTGAATTTTTCTATCTCTTTCTCTACAGTCTAGAATTTTCATCATTCTCATAAACCACATCAACGCCAAAAACTTTTCTGGGGAGAAAACTGCTCTATAAGCTTAACATTATCCTAATGCTGCAGGAAATACAGAAGAAATTTATGTCCTGGACTTTGGGAGGTAGAGTACTGTCATGGGAAGGACAAGGGTATGGATTTAGTCAGGATAAAATAGGCTACACTGCAGTAACAAATACGTTGTGAAATGTCAGTGCTTGACCACAGTAAACATTCATCTCTTACTCAGCTTTCAGTCTCAGGCAGGGCTGGCACCCATCTTCCATCTCATAGGACTGTTCTTTGGAGCTCACATCCTTCAAACTTGCTATGAAAGGAGAAGAAAGGACTGGGGTCTAAGCAGGATGTTTTTAAGGGCCAGGACTGGACATGTCTTTCGTATAGGTCAGAGGTGCCTAGGCCAGAGTTCAGGCACAGGGCAGGAACCGAACTGCAAGGTCGACTGAGGCTAAACGCCTAGTCTCCCTGTGTGCCCAACAACAGGAAATGGTGTAGCAAACACATCACAATGTCTCTGTCACACTGGACTTAACAACTCCCAGTTTTTCTGCTTTATATCTTTATGATCATGGGTAAGTCACACAGTTTTTCAGCCTCGGTTGTCTTATATGTAAAATACTACACATAATAACAACTGTTTGGGTGAAAGTTAAGCTCCTGACATCTAAGTATTCATTAAATGCTAATTCCCATCTTTTTTTAAAGAGGCATCTACAGTCTTGGAGGCAACATTTTACATACATGCAAAAACTAGAAGCATCTCCAAATTTGTCCAGAAGACTACCTGCCTCCGAAACCCTGGGAGTGATAATTAAGAAGACGTTTCCTCCCCGCCTCCCACCCAGACAAAAACACCAAAAATATGAATCTTGCGGCTGGGCCTAGAGACTGTCATTTTATATTTTATATTCTCTTCCCAGATTTTAAAAAAATTGTGGTAAAATATACATAACATCTTAGCCATTTTTAAGTGTACAGTTCAGTGGTGTTAAGTACATTCACATTGTTCTGCAATCACTCTCCAGAACTCTTTTTGTCTTGCAATCTAAACTCTGAACCCATTCTACAGCAACTTACCATCCTCCCTCCTCCGGCCCCTGGCAACCACCCTTCTAGCTTCTATGAATTTGACTATACAGGTACTTCATGTAAGTGGATTCGTACAGTATTCAGCTTTTTGTGACTGGCTTATTTCACTTACAATCATGTCCTTAAGTTTCATCCATGTTGTGGCATGTGTTGAAATTTCCTTACTTTTGAAAGTTGAATAATATACCAGTGTGTGTGTGTGTGTGTGTGTGTGTGTGTGTGTGTAGATATAGACAAAGATGTAGATACACCACATTTTGCTCATCTATTCATTCATCTATGTACACTTGGGTTGTTTTCATCTTTTGGCTATTGTGAATAATGCTGCTATAAACGTGGGTGTATAAATATCTTTTTGACAGCCTCTTCAATAAGTGGTGCTGGGAAAACTGGATAGCTACATGGAAAAGAACAAAGTTAGAACATTCCCTAACACCATACACGAAAATAAACTCAAAATGGATTAAAGACCTAAATGTAAGGCCAGACACTATAAAACTCTTAGAGGAAAACATAGGCAGAACACTCTATGACATAAATCACAGCAAGATCCTTTTTGCCCCACCTCCTAGAGAAATGGAAATAAAAAAAAAAAAAACAAATGGGACCTAATGAAACTTAAAAGCTTTTGCACAGCAAAGGAAACCATAAACAAGAAGAAAAGACAACCCTCAAATGGGAGAAAATATTTACAAATGAAGCAACTGACAAAGGATTAATCTCCAAAATATACAAGCAGCTCATGCAGCTCAATATCAAAAAAACAAACAACCCAATCCAAAAATGGGCAGAAGATCTAAATAGACATTTCTCCAAAGAAGATATACAGATTGCCAACAAACACATGAAAGGATGCTCAACATTACTAATCATTAGAGAAATGCAAATCAAAACTACAATGAGGTATCACCTCACACTGGTCAGAATAGCCATTATCAAAAAATCTACAGACAATAAATGCTGGAGAGGGTGTGGAGAAAAGGGAACCCTCTTGCACTGTTGGTGGGAATGTAAACTGATACAGCCACTGTGGAGAACAGTATGGAGGCTCCTTAAAAAACTAAATATCGAACTACCATGCAACCCAGCAATCCTACTGCTGCACATATACCCTGAGAAAACCATAATTCAAAAAGAGTCATGTACCACAATGTTCATTGCAGCACTACTTACAATAGCCAGGACATGGAAGCAACCTAAGTGTCCATCGACAGATGAATGGATAAAGAAGATGTGGCACATACATACAATGGAATATTACTCAGCCATAAAAAGAAACGAAATTGAGTTATTTGTAGTGAGGTGGATGGATCTAGAGACTGTCATACAGAGTGAAGTAAGTCAGAAAGAGAAAAACAAATGCTGTATGCTAACACATATATATGGAATCTAAAAAAAAAAAAAGGTTCTGAGGAACCTAGGGGCAGGACAGGAATAAAGACGCAGACCTAGAGAATGGACTTGAGGACACGGGGAGGGGGAAGGGTAAGCTGGGACGAAGTGAGAGAGTGGCATGGACATATATACACTACAAAATGTAAGATAGATAGCTAGTGGGAAGCAGCCACATAGCACAGGGAGATCAGCTCGGTGCTTTGTGACCACCTAGAGGGGTGGGATAGGGAGGGCAGGAGGGAGACGCAAGAGGAAGGAGATATGGGGATATATGTATATGTATAGCTGATTCACTTCATTGTACAGCAGAAACTAACACACCATTGTAAAGCAATTATACTCCAATAAAGATGTTGAAAAAAAAAATTAAATAAATAAATAAATATCTCTTTGAGATCCTGCTTTCAATTCTTTTGGGTGTATACCTAGAAGTGGAATAGTTGGATTATATGGCAATTTTATTTTTAGTATTTTAAATCAGATGATTCTTCTGCCCATCAAAGTTTGAAATGCACTAGACTAGAGTCCAAGAAAGGATATAATTGAGGGCTCAATTTGAGCAATAAGGCAATACATACTATGGGAGGCTAGGAAGGGAGAGGAGAGAGTAGGAAAGACTAGCATGGGAGGGAGTGCTCCAGAGAAAGGAAGAGCATTGCGAGCAGCCTCGAAGCAGAGGTTTGAATAAAATGAAATGCAAGGAGAAGGCAACCTAGGTGGGAAACCACAGAAGCAAGTCAAGGAGACCATGAGAGCAGCAGGTAGCAGGAGAGAAGAGTTATGCTGAAGCCTCATGGGGAATGAGGTTGTCAGGAGGAGCGGGGTTAGGTTATCGCAAGCCTTGCCAACCAGGCCAGTGGATTCCGATTTAACGCAACAGACAATAGGCAACTCCTGAAGGCTCTGAAAGAGAAGAGTCATATGACAATTGCCGTGTCATCATCCAGGAAAATTAATAATGTCAACAAAATGGTATTAAAAGTACAGTTCTATATAAATTCCACTGTAGTGAGGATCCTAATAAAATTGTATAAATGGTTACTGTGGTGTTATAAATTAAAATGAACCTAACTAGATAATGACAAGGTCCTCCTCTACCCACTAGAAATTTCTAACCAGCATCTTCCACAATACCTAGCAAATTTTAGGTATTTTATAAACAATGCAAAATGCAAAAAAAACCTAGCAAATGCCAAAAAATCTTTGTCAGAATGGGCTAAATAATATTAAACAATGTGTAAGAAAGTGCTGTGTCTTTGGGTTTTTTACAAAAGCTAGTCAGAGTTGTGGTATTTGAAAAATTTTGATGTTATAGATCTACCGTCTATTAGTTGCAACTTTACTTAACCTCCTTATGTTGTAGTTTCTCATCTCTGAAGTGGGGATAATGGACCTAACTCATAGAGTTTTTGTCATGATTTAATGTATGTAAAGCACTTAACACAGGGTCTGGTGCTGAATAATGAATAAATACTATATTAATATTATTCTCTGTACTCTTTAAAGAAATAAATGAAGGTTAATCAAATAATTTCCTGTTCTAACAAGAAATCATCAAGCATCAGAAGCTTTCAAACTCTTACTTTCCCTCTATTGATCTAGAAGATATTCTCCACGTGAACTTTCTAATTTGGAGCAAAGCAAACTAAGGCATTTTTTATAAAACCCACATTTTAATAGTTCTCAATAGGTCTTCAAAGACTTCACTTTTTTTTCTTATTGGTCCAATTTTCCATTTTTTAATCCTTTTTTTCCCTGAATTTTCTGTCATCCTTCTTAAAATGTAAGATATTAAACAGTAAGGACCTGACCAGGAGTGGGAATTGAAGGAAGACTGGCTGGGCTGATAAGTCTTGGGGACAGGGACCAAATCTGTTTTGTTCAGTGCTGAGTCATATGCCTCAGGCACACCTGACGTGTAGCACCAGGAAACCCATCAAAGACACAATGACTTGTAGCCTCCCAGGCCATCCTTCATCACAGCCCATCAGTTGTTGCTCTAACTAATTCCAAGGAACACATAACAATGTGATGAAAGACAGCAGATCATTGCATATGGCGGCACTGACAGTGATGACCTCAGGAAAAATTTTTAGGGAAAAGTCTGAATTGAAAGAATATTATTGCACCTCCAATAACTACAGAGTTGAATCATTGATGAGCCAAACCAAGCCTGGGAAAACAACGTGGAAATAAAAAGAAAGGGAGCAAGACAGAAAGGAAAAAAAGGAAGAAGAAAAAACACAAAATAAAAACGATAAACTATTTTTTGAATATATGTCTAGGCAAACGCACCCATAGAATGGCAGCAGTTAATCAGGAAGAACTACTCGCTAAGTACTGGTCATAGATGTTTCTCGGAAGTAGCCATCATTAGGAAATATTTTGAAAGTTTATAATCAAGCAGAGACAAGACAAGGTAGTCTTGATGTGACCAGTGTTCTTGGGGCCATATGTTCACTGTATTAAATCACTGACCCGCTTCAACCCCCTCTGAGCTCCTAGAGGTCGTCAGAGCATGAGGCCCCATGAAATCAGGACTCTCTGAATTGTGTTCATTAGTGAGTGTTTACGAAAGAAAAGCACTGTAGGAGCAGCACGATGATCCTCAGAACCAATTAATGCTTATGGGCTGTGATCGTCGAGGCTCCCATTTGGGTCAGTGATAGAAAACTTGAAGAGCTGTGGATTCATTTATGAGTCAAATCAAACCCCTGAAAAGGTAGTGAGAGTAAAATACTAGGAGACCTGCAAACTCTCAAACAACTCAAGCTAAGGAGCCTAGGACTTGGCTGGACCCCAGGTCACCAAAATATACCCAAGCTGTGACTAGGGAACATTGCTCACATTGAGTGGCATGGAGCCAAATAACTTTCCTGACCCTGAAGAGAACCCTGGGTATCATAAAAGAGCTTGGCTTTTTTTGATTTCCTGGCCAAAATTTCTTTGATTTTTCTTTGATTATCTTTGTATTATAAAACAGAGTTATGCAAGTTTGGGAGGTTTGGTGGTTAGTTTTATATGTCAACTTGGCTAGGCTATAGTACCTAATTATTCAACTAATCACTAATCTACATGTTTCTCTGAAGGTATTCTGTAGGTCTGGTTAACACCTATAATCAGTTAACTTTAAGTAGAGGAATTACCCTCAGACTGTGGTGGGCCTCATCTAATCAGTTGAAGGCCTTAAGACCAAAATTGAGTTTTCCCCCAAGGAAGAAGAAATTCCACTTGTGGATGACATCATCAGCTCCAAAACAAAACTATGTGCTCCTGAGATGATTCACAGAGGAGTTCCACTCTGGCCATCTCAATCAAAATATACTGAGCTGTAGTTCCCTTATCTGTAAGTTTTTAAAAAAATTAAGTAAATGACTAGTTAGATGAAATGATCTGTTTAGCATGTGTAGTAAAGAGAGTAGCACTTGATAGGTATAATAAATATAAGTTCCTTTCTCTTCTCCCTCTGAATTGTTTCTCCCCAAAAAAGACTTTCAACTGTTTTCTCCATTCAAATGACCTCATGTAGAAATTGAGCCAATAGGCACCCTGGATGTCTATGATACTTTTTTGTTTTGATTGCTTTGCTTGTTGATTTGAGGTCTTCCTCTGGTATACACTTGAGATGAATAAATCAAGAAAATTCAAACGATGGACCCACACTCGTGCATTTCCTTCCATAATTAATAACAAAATCAGGCTCTCAGATGTTCACAGAAATACATATATGAGCACCAAAGTCCAGCTAAAGTATATAAATGTTCACTTCTCCCGCCTTGCTGGTCTGAACACATTTCCATTGGAAAACAGAATTCTTTTCTAATACACAGTTTCAACATAACGACACGAAAGAGGCAGAAATATTTTTAACCTGTCAGCTTTGCCATTCTCTCCCTAATCCTCCCATGCTCTGTTGTGAGACCCGGCCATGCCTTCAGGCCCATCCTACAAACTCTGTCTAGTTTTACTCCACACATATTTTCTGTTCTAGTTGGTTCTACCTCCTCCCTCATGAACCAGACTTACATCCCAGGTGGAAAGCTGGTGGCATGAGGTCCTCATATGGCCCCAACACCCATCTTGCGTGAACTTTGCATCCAGCCCACACAGGAGCTTAAGGTACTAAGCTTGGATACCGTGGCAGCAGCCTGGCCTGCTTCCTACCTGACCCATAACTTCACTTCCCACAGGCTTTGAGTTTGCCATCTTTGCTGTCTACCTGTATTCAGATTGTTCCATTTGTTTGGTCTACCCTTTCCGCTCATACCCGAAGTGTCCCTCAAAACCTTGTTGTTCTCCCCTGCTTTCCTTGTCAACCCTCTCTGTTGTTCTTAAGTACAATTCTGGTCACCTTGGATGGGAATGGCCATTATGGCTTAGTCCTGGATTTTTTTTTTTTTTTTAATTCTTGTCACAGATTATCCTTGGCTTTTGGTAGTTCTGGCTCCCTTACAAAGAAGCCAGTCTTTACAAATTTTGACATAAATAGCCACACAAATGCAAAAAGTTCCTTTAATTCTTTGAACTCACAAGATGAGTACAAATAGCTACAATTACAAATATAAAACTAGTATCATTGTTTTTCTAACAGCAATGATGGGTTGTGGAGGCAATCTACCCATCTAGCCAGGCTCTTGGGTAAGCCAAGGTGCAACGTGAGCTTGAAGCCAAAGAATTTAATTTTGAATCAAGTTGCTAAATGAGAAACAAGTAAACCATAGAGTAGCTCTTCCTGTCTACCCAGTGACTCAATCTGGACAAAAAGACAAGCTCAGATGCCCCTGCCCGATCCAATCCTGGACTCAACAACATTTTCTTTTGTTCAATGTCAGGAATTTTCTCCAGTTTCTGAACGGTTGCTCACCTCCTTGACAGAATGCAGAATGACTCCTGTTTCCCTGTTGTTTCCTGAAGGATAAACACTGACCTAAAATCCCTTTTGTCAGTAAGTCTGGAAGGAACCCATCTTCACGTGAGTGCTTTTTCCGGTCCTGCTGCAGTTGTTTGTAGCCTCAAAGGCCACGGCAGGATGTTTCTCTCCTAAATTCCTCAGGGCTTCTTATCCCTCCGATGTCCTTGAACAAGTAAACACGAATGATGTAATGCCAGAGGTCTCCTAACCTACATTCATCAGAATAAAACACCTCCCTGGGCCTGACCACATAGCTTTGTCTTAGTAAATGGAGAACTTTGTACGTGTGTGTATAGATGCATGTGTATTTATATGTGTTTGTATCCATACATGTGTACATATAACATATACATATATTCACACATGTGCATATACACCTGTGTATGTATATATGAATGTGTGTCTTTGGAGTTTTATCTATCTCTACAGCCCTACCCAAACATTTTGACAAAACTATTCAGCTCACTGCTGAGGGCAACTTAACATCTTTGTTTAACTTAACATTTTTGAATGTCTGCTGTGTACCAAGTAACATGCCTGTGTCATATAAGCCTGTGTACTATTTTACAAATGAGTAAACTATTTTACAGATCACACAACTAATAAATGCCTGCGCTGAGACGTGAACTCAGGTCCATCTGGCTCACAGCCTTTCTCTCCGTGGCCTCTCCAGCTCCTTACTCAGGATGCTTCCTGTGGAAGGCTTTTCCCGTTCCTCCTGCATCTGCCATCCTTTAAAAGCGCCCAAGGTTCTGTTCCTTACTGAAACCTCCCTTTCCCCAGCTCTCCGAGTTCTCCCCCTCGGTGGGGTGCTGCAGCCAGCTGCCCTGACTCACGCTGATTCCCAGGGGCCGACCCTTAGCGTCCTTTCCGGCCCCGTATTCACTGACATCACACTGGGAGCTTGAAACTTGCGCGGTCGGAGTATCTACTCCACAGATGTTGTCAGTGCTTTCTCTTTGGAAAGCCGGTTGTTAAAGACTCAGCAGCCCAACAAACACCTTCCTCCTTTAAACTTTCAACTTAAATTATGCAGCTGTATTTATTCCTTTCAAGATTAGGTATTCTTCACATACGCAGGCCCCCTCTCTCAATTATATTTCATGAACCACTTGAGGGGAGGGATTTCCTTCCTCTACCTCTTTATCAGCCCGAGAGCCCCAGGGCTGTGGAACCAGCCGCGTCCGTGAACACGTGGTTGGCGGATGGTGGTGCACACAAAGTGCGCTGATTCGGCTTATGAGAACGTGAGCGTCCCCTCGTAGAGTCAATCTGTGCTGACGCCCCTCCCCTGCTGTGCCCACCTATGCCTAAAGCCTGGTGAGTTCAAACCGGGCGTCCCGTCCTTTCTAGCCCTCCAAATACCCTTCCCCATCTTTAGCGTCTCTAGCAACACCATTCTCCAGCTCTCAGACCTGAAACTAGTTTTGTCTTCACTTTTGTCTCTCACCATCTGTACTACTCGCCTAGGGCTACCACAACAATTACCACAAACTGGGAGCTTAAAACAACAGGAATGTGTTCTCACTGTTCCTGAAGCTGGAAGTCCAAAATCAAGGTGTGGGCAGGGCCGTGCTCTCTCCGAAGACGCGAGGGAAGAACCCTTCCTTGCTTCTTTCCGCTTCTGGTACTTTCAGGCATGCTTGGTCTTCCTTGGCCTGAAGCTGCATCACTCCAATCTCTGCCTCTGTTGTCTCTTGGCCTTCTTTCCTATGTGTCTGTGTGTCTCTGTATCTCAATATCCAAATTTCTCTCCTCTTAGACACCACGCATACTGGATTTAGGGTCTGCTATAATCTGGTATGACTTAGTTTTTAACTTGATTACATCTGCAAAGACCCTGTTTCCAAATAAGGTCACATTCACAGGTACCAGGGGTTAAGACTTGAACACGTATTGTTAGGGGACATAATTCAACCCACCACGCCATCCCAGCTGTCAGCATTTAGTTTTTGCTCCCTTGCCTTTGATCTTCTGCTTCCATAACATCAAGAATGCAGACACTTCTAAGGAACTTTCTTGGACTCTTTAAGGATTGGTGGGAGCACACAGCTTCCCCCACGGGTTGTCTACCACGTGGACAACCTTCCTGGTCACTGACCACTTTCTGGATGGGTTTCTGACCTCACTCCACACTGCTGCATGCGTCCACTGATTCCCTTGGGGCCCCCCCAAACAACTCTAGCGGTCCCTCCCCAGTGGCCTTTGCTAGAACATGAAATGCCAGAAAATATTTATTAATTAAGTGGAACTGAACGGTAAGAACAAATGCCAATAAAATAATGTAGGAGAAATATCATTTAAGACCATCTTTCCCAATGCGTGTTTCTTAGTTCATCCACCTCCAAATCTATATGAAAATACAGAATTCTCAGCCCCACCCTAGAACCAGTTAATTAGAATTGGCAGAAGGGGATTTGAAAATACATAGTACTAAACTGTTTTATTGAATAGCTGAGAGTTTACATGGTTCAAAAATCAGTGTATAAAAGTATATACACAGCAAAGCATTTAGACTGCTTCCCTCAGTCTGTATCCCAGATCACCCTCTTTCCCCCTCATCCCCTATATTGTTCATTATTTTTTGCTTGTTTCTTTATGGTAATCACACAAATATTAACATATAGTTTTATTTCCACCTTTCTTGCAAAATTAAATATATACATAGATACACATACACATATACATATATGTGCAATCTGTTTTTAATTTTCTAAATTTGACACCATATCCTAAAGGTCTCTTCATATTTGGAGTATGTAAAGAGATATTCCCATTATTCTTTTTTATACTACATAATATTCCATTGTGTGGATCTACCACAGTTTAATAACCAATCTTTTATTGCTTTCTACTTGGGTTATTTCCAATCTTTTGCTGTTCCAAACAATGCCACAATAAATGATTTGTCTGCATACATCTTTTATTACGTGTACAGGTATCTCTGTGGGACATATTATCAAAAGTGGAGTTTCTGGGTCAAAGGGTAAATGTGCCTGTAGTTTTGTTAGCTATTGCCAGATACCTCTCCACAGGGACAAGACCAACAATGTATGAGAGTCTATTTCTACTATAGTGTTACCAACAGCGTCAGATATTTGCCATTTTGATAGGTTAGAGATGGTATCTTGCTGTAGTTTCAATTTGTACTTCTCTTATTGTAAATGAAGTTGAGCATCTTTTCATGTTTAAGGGAAGTTAATCTACATTTTAAACAGAATCTTTGGGCAATCCTTATGCATATGGCTCTCTTAAAGATCCTGGCCCAAAGCCAACGAACTTGAAGGAAAAAAAATGGTAAAATGGATGTTAATGCTGAGAAGAAGCTTCCTATCCTGCTGACCTCTGTTAGCAGCCCCGCAAGGAAGGGTCTCCCATGGGCACATGCTCCCCAAACGACTTTGTACTCAAAGAGTTTCCCTTACTTCATCGTAAGCAGATAAACTAGCAGGTTTTGTAAGATGTAGCCCATTACCCACTTCTAGGCTCGATAAGAAGATGTGAGGGGACATCGAAGTGCTGGTAGAAGACAGGTCTTCTTTGGGGCATTAGCTGTCATGTTTTGTTCCCCTACTTCAAGGGGGATGGGAGGGGGCACCTCCCCTGTGACTCAAGCACAGGGTAGAGGCTTCATGGGGCCCAGTAGGAAGGCTTGGCATCAGTCACTGGAGTTTGATGGCCATGGCAACTGATATCTGATTCACACTGGAAACACCTAGAGGTGTGACACTGTATTGGAAGCATGAGATATGGCTGCTTTGGGTCCATCTGTTCTACGGTGACCCACATCCCCGTTTGTCCAGGACTGAAAGATCTCTTGGGATGTGAGACTTTCAGTGCTAAATCCAGGACAAAACCATCATGGTTGGTCACCAAGAGTGAGGCAAAGAGACAATTTTCTGAAGAACAGGACGTGGACTCTGGGGACATTATCTAGCCGAGAGTCATCCTGAAAAGATTCCCATTCTAAAGGAGCAGCTGGAAGGGCCAGGGATCCCAACAGAAAGGTGAACAACCAAATGCCAGACTTACACGGGAACCACAAGCTGCCAGACTGAGAAGCATTGTCAGTGCAAAGAACTGCAAGGAGGGCTTCCAGAGGGCCTCTTCAAGGGAACCCAAAGACACGCCACCACGGATGAGCTGGCATTGCACGTCCGACAGAGGTACCAATCCTACCCCAGCTAAGGACTGTGCTCTTTTCCTCCAGCTCTCTGTGGTGGACGCCAGGATGCCCTGACGCAGGATGAAGGACTTAGTCCCAGCTCCTGGAGTGCTACCGACAGACCCCCCTCAGCTATTTGCTGCCCAGAGGGCTGGGCTGTGCCACGAGCCACCTGCTCGAGGCCACACCCGCTTCTTGGGGAGGCCAGTATTCAATGGCTGATCGACATGGGAGAATAAAGGCCTGATCCCCCGGCCTCAACTGGACGACTCTGAAGAGTCATCCCAGCTTCAAAACTCTCTGGGGTCCGCAAAGGCCCCATCAAGACAGCGTCACAGCTCAGCCCTCTCCACCCGTCCTCCTGTCCTCCCCCTCCCCCTCGTCCCCTCCTTTCCCCTCCTCTTCCACAGGTGATGATGGCCAGGTTTTGTGCAGAGGCAGGTAAAACAACTGGTACAGAGTGAGTTGACTGGGGCCAAGGGGGTTTTGGCTCACACACTGAATCAGGTCATTCAATATACCACTCTTATAGTAGCTTCTGGGGACTATTTCACTATCCACAAAGATGGGTAAAATCGTGCTATATCTGCTCCTTATTTCACAAAGACCTCGAAAAGAAACAAAAGGTGATTCAAACTCTGAGACAGAGGCAGTCAAAGGTCTAAAGGTACTGTTTTAAGACCAAACATAGCCCTCAGAACAGCACTGCTAAGGTGACCACAAGCAAGATGTGGGGATTTTATCTGAGTCACTTAACTCAGTGAGTCATTAACTTAGTTTGCCAAGTGAGTTTAAACTATCTCCCTAACGGAACCGATGTGGGCCATGTGTTAGCCCTGAACATATGTGAAAGTTTAAACTCTTAACCTGGACCTTTTCTGAAACTTTGAAGACCCCCGCAGTCATGTTTTATCGGGGGCATACATGATTTTTGAAAAAGTACTTTACATGTTCAGCTGACATCATGTCACTAGTGGCTCAAGAAGAGAAACCTCGGCCTGTCTTTTCAGGGGTGTGGAAGTCATGGGACCGCAGGTGGCAGTCCCTTCCCTCCAATTCTCAACAGGTGTTCCAGGCACTGGTGTGTTTGAGGGGTTTAGAGAGCCTAAGAAATGAATGTGCATCCAGTTATGTTTTCACATCAGGGGTCAAACTAAAAACACCACAGGTCAAAAGGAATCAGGAAAAGGAAAAACAAAATACACTTTATCCACAAAATGTATTTTTAAACATCTTTTTCCTGTGCAGCCTGATTCCTCCATTGAAGAGGAAAAAGTTAAAAAATAATAACAATTAAAAATAAATTCTTTTCTTTTTCAACTCACCTCAGGATTAGAATATTTGAGGAATGGAAAGGATCTTATAGTATTTCATTGAATCAAACCCTTATTGTATGTAGGTGAAGAAATGGTACCAGAAGGGTGACCTGCTAGTTAGTGAGGGGACCCAATTCTGCTGATACAGAGCTCCCCATTGTAATCATCACTTATGTGTATATTTATTGTATTCTGCGACTAATAATCTCACTTAAGAATTTCCAGGTTCTCCAGGTTTTCCTCCAGATAACAAGAGTATTAGAAACGTTAGGTAACTTGTTTCATATCTCACAGCTAATAACTTGTCACACTCCTGTTTAAAATTCTTCAGTTATTCTCCATACACTTTGAGACAGCGCTTCCTGGCCCCGCCTCTCACTGGCACCACCCCCTCAGTCGCTCCGCCCTCTCACTGGCTCCACCTTCTTTCTGGTCCCTCACATCCTTCCAGCCCCTTTCTCAGCCCTGGTGTGGTTTCCTACCTGGTGCCTTTCTGCACCTGCCGTGCCTCTGATGGCATCCCCTCCCACGCAGAGGCTTCTGGGGCGAACAGCAGAGGCCTGCAGGTCAGGGCTGGGGTCTCAGCTCCAACGCTAGCTGTGCTGGGTGAGCTGTGTGGCCCCCTGAGATGCGGCTTCCTCACCTGTGGAAAGGGAAGCTGGGACTAACGTCTAGAGCTGCCTCCTAGACGTCTGGCCACTGGCTTTGACACCAGATCCACAGCATGGCTCAGCCAATGCAACGCCCAAGGCCCCATTGCCTTCTTAGCTCACCTCCCTGACTCTCCTTTACTCCCTTTTTCTAATAACATGTCAGCAGAAACTAAAACCAGGTTCCTGGGGAAAGACATTCCCATCAACAGTCCCTTCAAAGTTGACACCAAGAGATTGGTGGGCACTTTTTAAAGCTTAAGGGCATTTCATGAAGGTTATTTGCAATGCAGAGATTTTATTTTCTTCAACGGGGATTGTGAATGAATGAATGAAAAATATGTTTCCCTAGGACCTTAGTTGAAATGTCACTTTCTCAGGGATGCATTCCTTGGTATCCTTAGGTCCCTTGTTATTTGCTGACATGATATCCAGTCATTTTCCTCATCAGGACTGTAATTAAATAATTATGTATGCAACTATTTCCCATCCACGCGTCCAGCTAGACTGTAAACTCCATTTCTCTTTTCATTGTTTGATCCCAGCACCTAGTGCAGCATGTGACACAGAGTAGAACCAAAAATATTCAGCAAATATTTGTTGAATGAATGAATAGCCAGCCTCATCCTGGCTCTCAGAGTGTGTTGGTCTGTAGATTGGCAGCGGCCTCCTCACCTGGGAACCTTCTAGAAATGCAAATTCTAGGGCCTCACTGCAGCCTTATTGAATCAGAATTGGTGGGGTTCGGGGGGGAGCCCAGCAATCTATGTTTTAATAAGTCTTCCAGGTGACTCTGATGCACACTTAAGGGTTCTGGTGAAATAGGTGAAGGTTCAGCACAAGACTCTATCCCACAGGGATCTAAACAGTAGGCGGGTGGGGAGGCAGAAACCTAAACCCATGGCTTTGGAAGCACAGCAGGGATGGGGAGGAGGATGTGAGAGTGTGTGTGTGTGTGTGTGTGTGTGTGCACGTGTAAACTGGGGCTGCAGCTGCATGGGCAAGAAGGACCCCCGCCTGCCACATACTAACTCCACATTTGAGGACAAATTCCGCCCCCAACAAGCTAATAGTGTTGAGGTGCACTGTCCCTATGCACCCTGAGTGGGCTCTTCCCCTAGTAACAGGCTCCCTGGCCTCTGATGTTCTGTTTTTTGGAGTAGCTAAGGGTGGTGGGTCCAGACTTGTGACCCCCTTGGTGGGAGAGATTGCTGGCCCTGAAAAAGTATCCCAGAAATTGCTTCCTTCAACCTGGAAAATAAGTCATCTATTTTTGAGTGCGGGTTGGCTATAGGCTGACTGTTAGTAATTTTAAAATCCGTTTCCTACCTCAGAAGCTCTTAGATGCCTTCCCACAAGTCCTGTTCAACTGTCTGGGGACTCCAGGCTCAGGATTGTCCTTTTTTCCCGAATTAGTTATCTTAAAAATTATTCAGAAATTTTGACTTAGAAATCATACATTCTTAATGCCTCAGATTATTTAAAAGACCATATGATTAAGAAAGAGTGAATGGATTAAACATAGAGGAGACTTGGACTCAACCACTTGCGTGACTGTCCCCAGATGGACCAGATTCAAGTTCACCACCTCCCAAGGGACTTGAGGGTTTGGACGGCTGGCCCCTCCTGGAGAGCGCCTGCCTTTCTGTTCCAGTTAGTGTTCCCCCTTCCGCCACCATCCCCTCACCTGCTCCTTCAACTGCATCCTCATTTATTACGCTGAGCCTGGTCTCCCGTCCTGCCTGGAACTCCCAGCATGCCACGGGTTGGGGCTCTGCCCACCACAGCCCTGCTAATGACTAGCTCACAGTTCAATAAACTACTTTATTGATCATCCCCACCACCTCATAAAAACATTCAGCTTACTCTGCCCAGCCAAATTTGTGTATCTTTTTATTGTTCCTTTCATAAGAAAAAAGGGCAACGGCCATATTTGTTTAGAAAACAGATTCATATTGGATGCAGAGATTTCGAAGGGTCCTAGTAAAGAGAGGTGCCCAATCATGAGCTGGGCATTGTCAAGGCCACCAAATCATAAGGTCCTATGACGCAGCAGCAACATATCATACTGTGGAAATGGTATACTTGAGATCAGGCTGAAGAAGAGGGAGCCTGTCAAATAAGTTACATGAGTAGGGGGCCCAGACCGGCACATCACTTGCCTCTGAAGCACTGCAGCCTCTATGTTTGCTCATGACTATGGCCACGGGAGTTTTCCCTATAACCCACTTGGTGAGAGCAAGGAGAATTTTAAATGAGGTAGAAGAGCAAAGCGCCAAATATCTTTTTATTTATAGGAATACTACCCGTTGATTAAAATACACAAAGTATCCTTAATGCCTTTGGAACAAATGTCAAACTTCATTACTTTGTCTTTCTAGTCTCCTTTCACTGTCTGAACTGCTCTGTTTTATTCTTCCAGATTATTCCCAATAGTAAAAATGTTCTTCCCAAAATGCTAAGTCTATTTCCAGTGAGTAAGAAAAAAAATGAGCAAAAGAAAAGTCAGGGCCTGAGCCAGCCTGTGGGCCTTTCTAGCCCACTCTTATAATAAATAATCTTTTCTTCATGTGTGGATTTATTCCCTATGGGTGTATCCTGGATTCCACTGCAAACATCTTTAATGACCATAGCAATGTCTTCTGATGAAGACCCAAGCTTTATCTTAAACATCCCCGCCAACTCAGCTCAGCCAACAGGATGAATCACGCCTGAAACAGATGTTTTGCCTTCCCCTAGCCAAGCAGTTCAGTCCCCTCCCAGCAGATGAGACGCTTCATCCCTTGGATGTCAGAAGCATCTTCCTAATTTCATCAGATGAGATGAGATACTGGTTTGGGGGATGACCTGAGCTTTGGCTTAAGCAAACAAATCAAATGTGTGACCTTAGTTAAAAGCATGGACCTGATGTGTAAAATATAGTATTAAGTAAATTCTACTGACCTGAAAATAGCACATTCTTCTCCTGGTGAGCCAGCAACTGCCCAAGATGATTTTGTAAAAGGAAGGATAAAATGATCTCAGTAAGAAATCTTCATCATATTCTGGAGAAGGTAACCAAATTGGAGAATTCTGGGCAGCATATAATATTTCTCAATAAGAACTTTAAAATTTAATCAAAGCCTCAAAGCAATGATAAAGCCCTCACTAAAATATATGGTCGACGTATTTCCTCTGTGTGATCCAATCATCGTTTCTTAAACTGTAATATGCACATGAATCGCCTGGTGATCTTGTTGCTAGGCAGATTCTAATTCAGAAGTTCCCAGGTGGGACGGTAGATTCTGCACTTCTGACCAGCTCCATACACTGCAGATGCTACTGGTCTGTGCCCACCCTCTGCACCACCTGCCATCTCCACCACTTTGAGTAGCAAGGATGTACACTATTATTAAAGCAGAGTATTTCTCCAAGGGTGGTCATTAGATCACTTGGATGAGAATCTCCCAGGTAATCTGTTAAAAAAAAAACAACCAACATAGTCTCATGCTCCACCACAGTTTACTAAATCCAGTGTCTAGAGCTGAAGCCCAGGATTCTGTATTTAACAAACTGCCCACATGATTCTTATCGAAGCTACGAGAATGGGCACTGTCTAATGGATAAACAGTGAATTGGGGATAAGTAGGAAACTTGTGTGGGGAAGGCTTTGCCCTCAGTAAAGAGGCTTCTGTGCTGTCAACAGGAAGGAAAGATGGAGCCTCTGGGGCTCCCATAGCTCGGCAGGTGCAAGCAGTGCAGGGAGTCTAGATGGTAGGGATGGAGGTTGTACAAGCCTTCATTGTGATACGATACTGTACTAATTTCTGTTGCTAAAACAAACATTAACGTTCAGTATTGAGCAGAGCCTCCTGACTTTAAAACATAATTATGATTTGAGAAAAGTTGCATAAAATTTTTATTTTTTTATCTTACTGACTTACATGATAATTTTAGATGGGTTTATCATCGTTTTTGTGGATCCTTCACTTGGTGCTGTGTCCTCGGTTTTAAGCTTTTAGGTATTTCCAGTCCTCAGTTTCCATCTCTTTGATGGCGGAGAAAACAATTTGTAAACAAATGCTAATTTTTGCCAAGGACATTGCTTTCTCAAAAATAAATGAATGAATGAATAAACAAATAAATAAAGAAATGTTTAGAGAGCATACTTGTTTGGTAATAATAACAGCTAATCTGTTATTATGCACTTGGAACTGTGACAAGTAAATTAAATTTATAATTGTGGGGGGTGGTGGGATGAACGGGGAGATTGGGATTGACATGGATACATTAATATGTATAAAATAGATAACTAATAAGAACCTGCTGTATAAAAACTGAATAAATAAAATAAAGTTCAAAAAAATTAAGAAAATAAATTTATCATTGCAATTAATTCTAAATATGAGATGTGTGCCATTATTATCCCCGAGGGCAGATGAGCTTCAAAGGGTTTAGTGAGCTGAGGGAGCCACCGTTCCCGGCTGGCCCTTGGTCAGTGCCTCACACTGCAGGGTTCTCTCCTTTTTTCCTTTCATAAAAACTTCCCAGGTTGCCAGAGCCAAGTGTGGCCTGCTCTCCGTGGCTTTGACCAAACCCAGACGTGCCTGGTCCAAAGAGAGCGTCTTGTGTTTGGCAACATTGCCCTGCACTACATAGGAAAGTCTTATTGAGGAGAAACGAAATGTGATCCCTTGGTGTTACAGCTTCTCGTATAGAATCGTGGCCGTATCACCTTGGAAGAGGTGAAATTGGTAGAAGCAACAGCTTTATTTGGTGTCACCTTAGAGGTGAACAGCTCCATCCTTCCCAAATCAATTATTTATGATGGAGGAGAAATCAGCAGATAGACAACATTACAAAATTTTTTTTTACATAATCATAGTACTTACTAATTTCTGGGGACTGTTTGAAGGGTGGGTGGGTGGGTCCAAATGAGGGTGTGACATCCCTATCCCTAAAGAAACAGTTCCCTTGGGAAGATTGGGTTCAAAATTGCCAAACAGAGAAAGACAGTGGAGGTAGAGATTAAGAGAGGGAATTTCACTTTTGTCGGGCATTAATATAGCTATGCCCACTGTCTTTCAATATTTATCTCCTAACTTTTTTCATCTTTTTAGTTTTAACCTTTCTGTATGCTCATATTTTATATGCTGTTGGCAACAGTACATTGCTGAGGATATCTTTTGTAATCCAAGCCAACAATCTCTGCCTTTTGAACGGCAAGTTTATTGTATTTACATTCATTATCACTGCTGAGATATTTGTTCAGGCCAAAACCTTTGGCGATGTCCTTGACTCATCTCTTTCACATGTAATCTATCAGCGTATCTTGTGGACTCCACCTTCAAAATCTCTCCAGACTCCCCAGCCCTTCTCACCACCTTCACTTGTTCAAGTTGCAGCTGCAGTAGCCACCCAACCAGTCTCTGCTTTTTCCTCTTTTAGTCTGTTTGCATCACAGCATCTAGATTGACCCTCCTAAAAAAAATAAATAAATAAACCAGATCATCTGCCTCTTCTCAAAAAATCCTCCAGCTACCCATTTCACTCAGCGTAAAAGCCAAGTCTTTCAGGTGGCCCCCAAGGTCCTGTCTGACCCAGTCCTGCTTCACCTCTGCTCTCCCCTCTGCTCTATGTGGCCTCCACAAGCACATGCTAACCTCAGGATATCTGCACTTGCTGTTCCTTTGTCTGAGATGCTGTTCCTTCCATACATCCACATGGTTCAATTCCTTACCTCCCTCATAATGTCTTGAATACTACCTTCCCAGGGAGGCCATCCCTGACAAGCCTTCTTCCATCCTTAACATATCCACTGCACTTATTTGTCTTGTGCTTACTGGCCTAAGATGTGCCACAGGTGATTTATTCATTTATCTGGTCTATGTATTTCCCCCCATTAGGATAGAAGGTTCATGAGAGCAGGTCTTTTTCTATGTTTTGTTTACTGCCGTATCCCTGTTTCCTAAAACAGTATTTCGCTTTTAGTAGGCACTCCATCGTATAATTGTTGAATGAATGAATTTGGACTTTTTCTACCGTCTTAAACTTTGTACTCTCTATGCTTTTTTTCTCCTTTCTTGCCTTTTTTGGATTGAGTTTTTGTTTGTTTTAGTCTTTCATTTGTTCTCTTCTACTTATTTGGAAGATGTATTACTCTATCAACTCTATTTCTGTTCTTAGAGTGTCTAACCTTTCAATTTTAATTTTTAATTTTGCTGTGCATAGTGAACTGAATCAAATCAGAATCCTAACCCTGCAGAACAATATCATTCTTACCTTTAAGTGACTCATTTCAAAGCGGCTTCCTGAATCATCTCAGTACTGAATTATTTTTATAATATAATATTTTATATTTTGTTCAACAAAAATGTAAGTAGTAGTTACAAAAAAAAAAGCAAAAAAAATGCTCTCATCTCTCCAGATGTTCACATTTGCTGCCATAGGGTTGCTGCTCAACATTCTATCATTTTTCTTGACCTGGGAGTTTTTAACCATAAATTCTACCTTGCTTGATACAAATAAGAAGGAAGTAGGAGTGGCAATTGAGTAGTTGCTATATAATATATTTATTCATTCCTTTATTTTCTCTTTCCTTAAACTTTATGGGTAGTCTTTATAAATTAAAAAATGCCAGTCATAGTCTTTTAATGGAGAATTCAGCCCATTCATATTTAATAAACTTAATTTTATTCCTTCTGTCTGGCTTTATGACTTTTATTTATTCACTTTTTTGTTCTTTCTTCCTTTTTTTCCTGTTTCACTTAAGTTATTATTTCTTCCCTATTTCCCCCTATTTTCAGAAGTCCTATCCTGCTTTACCATTGGGTAAATTTAGGTCATCTCCTCTGTCTCTATACTCACAATCCCACGCTTCTTTTTCTACCGTAACAATAAAATGAGTGTGGCCAGATAGCGTCAACACCCACCACTTGTTCACACTTAGGCAATAGGAAGCCTGAGGAGCAGAAATAGGAATAAGGAACAAACCTGGATTCTTTCTATACCTTCCAAACTTCTTCATCAGCTGTTTATTATCTAATGCTTTTTCTTATAAAATTCCTCCATTGATCTGTTTCCAGTCTTTATAAAGGTAATGACTAGAGGGTAGTCCAAAGGTAGGATACCAGGCAGGAGTGGAATGGTCCACTGAAAAGTACACACAGAAGAGAATAACAGAGCAGGCTGTCTAATAATATGGCAGAATGGAGAATGGATCTCACTGCCATCTCCTAGCTTGGTAACTGACCCAGCCAGCCTGGTGAAGAGAAAGCTATCTACTATTTTACTGAAGAATTCACACTAGATTCCAACGATAGAAGGGTCATCTTTTAAAGACTTATTTGTACTTTATTATTATAATATTTATATTATGCTTACTAAAATAATATGTGCTCCTTGCAGGAAAGTTGGGCAACAGAAAAATTAATAAGAATATGGACATTGTCATGATCCTACTGTCCAGAGAAAACAACTGCTAACCTTTAGGTGTATTTTCTTTCTGTGGTTTTGGGTTTTTTCCCCTGTATTCACATTCATTTAGAATTTTGACTCTGTCATTTACTGTGTGACTTTGATCTAGTTATTCAACTTCTCTGAATTTTACCTTATCTTCTGAAAACTGGATTTATAAATAGTACTAACCTCATAGAGTTGTTATGAGAGTTAAATAAGGTAAGACATTTATAGTATTTAGTATAGACCCTAACGCAGAGTAAACATTCAGTAAATGTTAGCTTTCTCTCCCTCCTCCTCCTCTTCTTCTTCTCTTCCTTCTCCATCGTCCTTCATCACCATGAGGAACCTTTCTCAGGTTGCTAACCTTACAGCTTATAGAGTTGTGAGGATAAAAGAAATAATGACCGTAAATGTCATCTTTGTAAACCACAAGCTCCCAAATTTATTTCTAGCATATTGAATGCCACAGATTTACAATACAGAAGACCAAATGTTTCCTCTTTCAAAAAATATTTTGCAGTCACCTCCATGTCCACAGAGTTAGCTGGAATCTAGGGGAAATACAAAAGTATTTAAGACAGTATCCCTCCCCTTGAGTTCTAATAATTGGTTTCCTATGTTACTTCCTAGGAGCATTCCAGATATCAAGTCATACTCTAAAATTAAGAAATTAAACGTTGTATTATTGGCACAGATATAAGAAAATAAATCAGTGGAACATGTTAGAGAGCCCAGAAACAAATCCTTGTGCACATGGGAATTTAGTTAATGAAAACCATGGCATTTCAAATCGGTGGTGAAAGAAATTTCAATAAACAGAGTTGAGAAAATCGGCTATCCATTTAGTAAAAGAAATAAAGACCCCTTACCTACCTCACACTGTACATAAACTTTATATGGATTAAAGAGTTAAGAACAGAAAATTCCAAAACTAAACCTAGTGTTAGAAGAAAATACAGGAGAATCAGTTATTTACTGCCTCATTGCAAACTGCCCCAGATCGTAGTGCTTTAAAGCTACAGTTATACAATTAAAGCAGGTCATCTGGGCAGTTCTGCTGATCTGGGCCCAGTGTGGCTGATCTCAGTTGGGCTTGTTCATGAGGCTGTAGTCAGCAGGCAGGTGGGCTGGGGGCTGGCTGTCTAGCATGGTCTTACCCCCATGTCTGCTGGTTTGGCTGGATACCAGCATGTGAGGACAACTAGACCACACATCTCTTATCTTCCAGTAAGCCAGCCGGGATTTCTCACACGGCAGGGATGGGGTTTCAAGACAGAGATCAAATGGTGTGCATTGTCACTTCTGCTGCTCTCCATTGGCCAATGCAGGTCACAAGTGGGGAAATAGATGTCATCTCTTGGTGGGAGAAGCAGCAAAGTTGCAGAGGGCAGGGATACAAGGAATGAAAAACAGGCCATTTTGGCAATCTTCTACAACAGGAAGTTATTTTTTATTTTTATGCTGTGAGGATTGATTTCATAAAAATTTAAAACAGGTGCAGCAAGAGAGTCTACATACAAAGTTAAAAGAGAAATGTCAAATTGAGAAAGATATGAGCAGCATATTATATGGCAGATAAAATATTCCCATTAAACAATAAAAAAGACAATATTCTAATCTAAAAATAAGCAAATTTCCAAAATGGTAATAAATTCTCTAAAAGAAGAACACAAACATGCAATCAACATGTAAAAAGATGTAGTCTCACTAGTAATCTTGAAAAGCAAATTTAAAGAAAAAAAGATCATCATTGAAATGACTGGCAAACCTGAAAATGATTCGAAGCATTCAGAGTTGCAAGCATGCAAAGAAATGGCCTCTCATATTCCATTGGGGGTATAAATTCATATACCTTTCTGGAAGACAACTGCCAATATATAAAAAAATATATTTAGCATGAGTATTCTGCGTCCCAGAAGGGATATTTCTTAAGAGAATGATTGGGCAATTGTTTATAACAACTGAAAACAACCTAAAAATCTAGCAAGAGAGAACAGGATACCTAAATTTTGGTGGCATGTCCATGCAGTGCAATGATGTGTGTCTTAGTCCATTCAAGGTTGCTGTAACAAAATACCAGAGACTGGGTAGCCTATAAAGAACAGAAATTTACTTCTCACAATTCTGGAGGCTGGAAGTCTGAGATCAGGGTGCCAGCAGGGTCAAGTGAGTGCTCCCTTCCTGGTGGCAGACTTCTTGTTGTGTCTTCATATGGCAGAAGGGGCTCAGGAGCTCTGTAGGGGTCTCTCTCATAAAGGCTCCAATCCCATTCCTGAGGGCTCCACCTTCATGACCTACACACCTCCCCCAAACTCCACCTCCTCGTACCATCACCTTAGGTGTTAGGACTTCAACATATGAATTTGTAGTGGACACAAACATTCAGACCATAGCAATGGGCAACCATTAAAAAGAATGGGATAGATCTACACGACCTGTTGGATAAAGACACCATGACACATTGTTGAGGGATAAAAAATGACAATATGTATCATATGATCTTATTTTAGTGAAGGCCACCTTGTCTCAACCTCTAGGACTCTACCCATGCTCTTCCTTCTGACTGGAAATATTTTTCTCAACCACCCACGATTCAAAACACAACATGAGAATCCATCCTGAGCAGCCCCCAGATGACACATCTTTCCCTGCCAGGCGAATTGACAATCTCCTCCTTTGTACTCCCTGTACCAGGGTGCAATTCCACAAAAGTGTTTTGTATTTATCTTTCTACTAGCCAATCTACTTCTTTCTCCCCTGCCCTCCCCCTCCCCCATCACACACACACTCTGGATTTGGCTTTAAGAGGATGAGAAATAAGTAGTAAGAAATTTTGTTAATAGAGGAGACTGGGGTTAATAATAGAAATTTTTGATCAGTGTTAAAAGAGACTAGGGTAGGCAGGGAATACCTTCAGTTTTTGTTTGGATTTTTTTGTTTCTTTGTTTGGTGGAGTTTTTCCTTTGTTTTATGTGGGAATCATACCCTAGCCTGGCGGTGGGGTAGGCACCTCCTAGCTGAAGGCCTGACTGAGCGCGGGGACCTCCCAGCATGTTGGTCTGCAGGAAGCGGGCCTGCACGATGCTGCGGTGTTGTCTCGAGTCCGCTCACCTGCTGTATAGGTCTGAGCCCCTTCAGAACAGAAATGGATTTATCTGGCACATGACCTTTATTTATTTTTATTTATATGAGTTAGTTTACTGAAGCTTTATTTAAATTCCCACATAAAAATTAGAAGCCACAGAGTTAGAGAGAAAAGGAGTCTGTTTGCTTGAACTATGCCCAGAAAGGTGGAGTGGAAAGAAAGTTAAAATTCCACGGGAATAGAGAGAACATGTTTTCTGCCCCCCAGAAAGCATGATTGAAAAAGAAGAGATCATTTTTGTGAGATGAGGTCATTTTGTGTGAAAGGAAGGAAGGAAGGGAGGGAGGGAGGGAGGGAGGGGAAAAAGAAAGAAAGAACGAGAAAGAAAGAAAGAAAGAAAGAAAGAAAGAAAGAAAGAAAGGAGGAAGGAAAGAAAGAAAGAAGTAAAGAAAGAAAGAAGGAAAGAAAGAAAGAAAGAAAAAAAAGAAAGAAAGAAAGAAAAAGAAAGGAAGGAAGGAAGGAAGAAAGAAAGAAAGAAAGGGAAGGAGGGAGGGAGGAAGGAAGGAAGGAAGGGAGAGAAAAAAGAAAAGGGCCACACTACTTAGGGAAAAATTACACTTCACTCACTATATGTTAAAGTACAGAATTCTTGGTGCATTACAATATACATGCTTGTCTAGCTTTTGAGTCAAAATATGTGTATTTACATTTTGTAAAAGTGCAACCATCTAGTAGTATTCTTTCCATATGCCTTCCACCTTGAAACACAATGTAATGATTAAATTTTAAACCATGTATTTCTCTCTTCTCCCACTAGCACAAATCCAAGAAAATACAGTTAAGTGACTTTTTAAAAGTACGATCATGTAGGAATTTGTGTCAATTTCCAGACATGAAACAATATTTTAAAGCCACTAAAGGCAGAATACCTATCCAATATGGCACTGGTTTGGATGACAATTAGAATAATGACAATATATGTCAACTCTACAGTCTTTACTTGGTATAAAAATAACAGAAAACTTTTACTTGGTATAAAAATTACAGAAAACTCACAACTAAAACTATGCCAGCATTCTTTAAATTTTCTGAAAGCATGAGATTTCATATTAACCCAGGAATGAACTCCTCCAAATGAAAGCTCCTCCAATCTTACACATCAATGTAAGCTCACTGGGTTACTTACAAAACAGGTACATTTTACAGTTAAATGTTACAGATTAGCTTTTGGCTTTCTGCTTTTAATGACTCCCAAAGCATGAAGTTGGGCTATTTTTTCTTCCCTAAATCCATATTTTCTTTTTTTAAATTTATTTTATTGAAGTATAGTTGATTTACAATGTTGTGTTAATTTCTGCTGTACAACAAAATGATTCAGTTACACATATATATACATTCTTTTTCATGTTCTTCTCCATTATGGTTTATTACAGGGTATTGAATACAGTTCCCTGTGCTATACAGTAGGACCTTGTTGTTTATCCATTCTGTATATAATAGTTTGCATCTGCAAATCCCAAACTCCCAATCCAACCCTCCCCCAACGCCCCCCCTTGGCAACCAAATCTGTTCTCTATATCTATGAGTCTGTTTCCGTTTTGTAGATAAATTCATTTGTGTCATATTTAGATTCCACATATAAGTGATATCATATGGTATTTGTCTTTCTCTTTCTGACTTACTTCATTTAGTATGATAATCTCTAGGTCCATCTATGTTGCTGCAAATGGCATTATTTCATTCCCTTGTATGGTTGAGTAGTATTCTATTGTATATATGTGCCCCATCTTCTTTATCCATTCGTCTGTGGATGGACATTGTTTCCATGTCTTGGCTGTTGTAAATAGTGCTGCTATGAACATGGGGGAGCGTATATCTTTTCAAATTATAGTTTTCTCTGTAAATCCATATTTTCTGAGTATTTCTTCTGAGTGTTCTCTTAGGACTCAATCCATGTGGAAGGGACAGAAGCTGGAGGTTTTGAAAGAAATGGAACTGGCATTGAGTCTATCACCTTCTATCGATCCATGATAAAAGAAGACTGCTCCTTATTCTTCAGGAGTTGAGAAATATCCTCAAACATCAGAACAGGGGTCACAAACGCGTCCAGTTTCACAAAGATCTTGCACCATTCTGCTTGCCTCTTCTTAGAGATGTGTGCAAAAAGCGTCTTCAGCCTCAGCCAGTCTGACGAACTCAGCTGCTTGGGAAGTTTTAAGGATCGAGACTGAGTCCTTTTAGAAATTTCTCATCGATGGGGACTTCAAAAGCCCCCACGGCCATGAACTTCCCTTCGAGGTCTGATAGGTTTCGCAGAGGAGTACGCCACCATCTTGTAGATTTTCTCCCTTTGTTTTGTTAAAACTGTCCTTGTTGTGCAGGTACCACAGCACGGAAATAACATGTGCTACACTTTCTATCACATTTGCATCAACTGCTTGTCCTTTCCCAGACTGGGCACGTTCAAAAAGAGCCATCACAACACCCATTGCCCCAAGAACCCCTCAGATTGAGGAAGCCAGGAAATTTGGTGATGGTACGGTTTCTCGTTTTTCTGACCAAATTTTGACAACACACCAGATAAAGCCAAATAGTTAACATCGTGCTTGCACTGAGAATACCTACTGGATAAGTTCATGCCAGTAGAGATCGCAGCATAGTTGAACCTCAGATTCTTCTGTCATATGTCCTCCTTTTCAAATATGAAAAGTTTGCCCTTTCCTCAGAGCCCCTTTGGGGAAAGGATCAATAAACACATCAGTCTGAAGACAAGATTTTCTCAAGGATGCCTCACCTTCTGGAGTTTTCAGGTTTAGAGCCAGTGACTGCTTACGTCCATTCACAAACTCAAACATGTCTTTTTGGTCCCAAGCCATGTGAAACACCTTGGCTCCAAAGTTAGCTAGAATCATGCCACAGATGGAAGACGGAAATTTTCCAGCCAACTCTAACACTAGCACTATGCTCCAGGCCATGTCAGGTTTACACACAGAAAACTGGGAATATCTGGGATGCGCCTGAAACTTTGTTTTTAAATGTAAGCTCAGGACTTTCTGGGGACACACTAAAAAAAAGAAAAAAGCCCCATCCATCAAAAAGTCAATGAATAACTTTTAAAATTTATTGGCTGTCTTCCATCTTCCACTGCTTTTGTAGCCCATCTCCTTTAAACTATTAAGTATAATTACTAAATAAAGGCAAGTATTTCTCTCCTTAAGATCTTTATTTGAAACTGTTCTACAGGATTAAAAATAGTCACATAAGTGGCCCTTTTCTAGGATCACAATAATTATTTATCAGTCAGAAGCGTAAAAATAAATCAGATAGAAGGGAAGCCTTTTATTGGCTAAAAGCAACCACTGGCTCCCTTTGCAGGGATGTGACCCTCTGAGAAGGAGGTTAGTATCTGGTAATGGGCATTACAGTAAGAGAGAAACACAGCACAAAACTTCTTCCCCTACCAGTGCCAGCAGCCCGAGAGTGTAAAATTTTGAAAATACTCAAATGTTCTCCAATTTGCAGGAATATGCAAAGAAAAATGTGCTGCCATTGAGGTTTGTCAAGTCAATTTCTGCTTAGTGAAAAGTTGGAATCTATCTGAAGAATAACAATTTAGTTATTACTGTTAGGGTTCTAAGCACTAGTGATATGTTTAGACTTCTGAAGTGGCCACAGCATCCTGGATTTCGGGTTTGGTGGGGAAGACGAGCAGTGAGTCTGCTCTATCAGTCAGAAAGTAGACGGTGTCAGCAGAGGCTACCAGGAAGAGTCAGGAGGACGCTCAGGGAGGTGACTTCTTGATTCTCCCAGTTCCTAGCAGGAGATACACTGGATGAAGGTGATGGCCACCGTAAAGTCTTGCCCAGGTTTGGGAAGGGCCAAGACTCTAATTTCCCAACTACATCTCCCTGGATTCGCAACATACTTACCATACTTTCTTAGAAGGTTGCAAAATCTGCCTTCAGGCAAGCCAGTTTGGTATTTTGTGGGAACATTATCTTCCTCTGCCACAGGTTATTCAACAATGAGTAGTCTTTGTCCCCACACAGTCCCCCTGCAATGACATTATGGTGGCCCCTCTGTAGCAGGTATAATCCATTCCAGGCAGAGAAGGGACTGAGCTCAGAAGGAATGATTTACCAGCGTCACAGAGGCAAATCTAGAACTACTCCTCCCAGTAGTTTATTTAGAAATTACCCTATTAAGACTGTCTTTGCATATATACACTACCAAACGTAAAATAGATAGCTAGTGGGAAGCAGCTGCATAGCACAGGGAGATCAGCTCCGTGCTTTGTGACCACCTAGAGGGGTGGGATAGGGAGGGTGGGAGGGAGGGAGACGCCAGAGGGAAGAGATATGGAGACATATGTATATGTATAACTGATTCACTTTGTTATAAAGCAGAAACTAACACACCGTTGTAAAGCAATTATACTCCAATAAAGATGTTAAAAAAAAAAGAAGACTGTTTTTGAGTTGTTTCTGAATGGTGAGAAACAATGAGAAGAGAACTTGCAAAATACAAGTCTAAATGTCCTCATTTTATCCCTTTTATTGGTAAACAGTTTGAGAGTCATGGCCACAAATGAACTTCTTTCATATCCCTTGCATGATAGGCATAGAATCTCAAAAGTTTTAAGGTCTAAAGGGTCTCTACAATATACGGACAAAAACAGAAATGACCTTTGTATAATGACATTTGCTATTCATTGTAAAACTATCTGTAAAAGCAAAAGGCTGAAAACAACCTAAGTCTCATTAATAAGAAACTGCTTAAAATGGAACATCTAGGCAATGGAGTACTATGCAGCCATAAAGAAGAATGAAGATCTCTATAGATGGCAATGAAGTGATCTCCACATAAATGAAGTTCAAGAGCTAGATGCAGAACAACATGCTAATATGCCAACTTTTATCAAAGAACGGCGGGGGGAATATAAATGGTTGTAAATATTTGCTTATACATTTTTTTAAAGTAATGGCAGGATGAAACAAAGACTAATAAAGATGTAAAATATCTCAATAATTTTTTATATTGATTATATGTTGAAATGCTAATATTGGGGGTATATTGAGTTAAACAAAATATATTATTAAAATTAGTCCCATCCATTTCCTTTTATTTTCCTTTAACGTGGCTACTAGGAAGTTTAATTATATATGTGGCTCTCATATTTCTGTTGGGCAGCAGAGATTTGGAGGCCGTGCCCTTCACCACTATATACAGTACTTCTCCAACAAAAAGGACATTGAATCTTGGGTGAGAAGATATTGGTTATATGAGTTAATAGGAATATTTAAGAGAATTCCCTGGTGGTCCAGCAGTTAGGACTCCGCGCTCTCACTGCTGAGGGCCCAAGTTCGATCCCTGGTCAGGGAAATAAAATCCCACAAGCCAAAAAAACAAAAACAAACCCTCAATGGTGTAAAACAAAAATGATTTATAAAAAAAAAAAAAGAATATTTGAAACAAAAATCTGATATTCTAATAGGTTATCTCACTCTTCCTAGATCTACTTAGTCCCCAGACTAGACTTACAGAGTCACACTCTTTTAAAATACAAATCAGGAGTTGTGAATCAGAAAAATAAAAACCGCGAATGAAAGAGCTGCCTCTTCTTCAGAACTTAGAATTTATGTTTAATGGTATTAGGCTTGACAATGCAGCTTTCAACCCACACAGCAATCTGAATCTGGGAGAAAATGGACATACCTGCTAATATCTTATGAGTTCAGCAGGTTTTGTTTATGAATGCAAGCCCATGGGGCACCCACTGTCCACACGCGCTGAATGTCATCTATAGACGAACCCACTCTCTGTTACTAATGTCGTCATCAGGAAAAATACAGGAAGGTATCAATCACTGCTAATGGCAAAAATTAGAGAGGTTCATCTAGACACTAGGATTTTCCCTAAAAAGTGATCATTCCTATATTTATCTAAATATCTTTGACGCTTTTTTTTGGTTGTTTTTTCTTTTGTATGTAGCTTTTGTTTGATTATAAAAATAACATAAACTCACCGGAAATTTTTATAAAATACTAAAAAGTATTTTAAAAAATTCTTAAAGTCTACCACCCAGCCTCTGTTAACATTTAGAAATATTTTCTTCCAGGTAATTTGCTCTGCATATTGTAGGATACAGAATCCCATAATTTTTTAAATAAAAATGGTATTATGTCACACATTCTGCTTTATATTTTGTCCTTATGCTCAATAATATGTTGTGGATATCTTTTCATGACATTAAATTTTAATCCTACATCACAACTTTAGTAGTTGTATACTATTTATGGAACCAATTACCTTTATTTGAAGCCTCTTGTATTTGGACTAATTCCATTTTTTTTCTTGTTATAAACAACACTACGATGAATATCCTTTTACACTGGCATTTTCCTATTCTCTCAAGTAAAATTACTGTATGAATTTTACTGTTTTAAGACTGGATATAATTACATCCCAGAAAGTTTTAACAATTATACCAGTAGGATATGCTTATGTTTGTTTTCTAACACTTTTACCAAAATTAGATATTTTTATATTTTGGATAGACAGCGAATGGTACAAAATTGCTGCTCCTCAACACTTGTTGACCTATAAATGACCATTTTGTATGGATAAACCTAACAGAAATTTCTATAAACACATTGTATTAACTTACTTTTACATATCATATTTTGTTAATGTAAAGAAAGGAATTCAATCAGTCCCCAAAGTCTCACAGATTAACCTTCTTAAGCGCCACCCACTCACCTCTCCTCTCAGCTCTAAAAATCCTGAGCCCTCACTGTTGCCAGGATGATGTACCTATTAGTCGATAAAGCTGGCCATGTCATTCTCTGATAAAAACTCTTCAATGTCTCCTTGGGATATGGTGGTGCCATCTGCTGAAATGGGAAAAAATGGGGAGGATCACGCTGGAGATGGGAGAATGAAATCAAAAGGTCCATTTTGGTTGTGGTAAGTTTGAAACAGTGTGAAATATCCAAGCAGACATGTCAAATATCCATTTAGGTATGTGATCCCAGAGTTCAGAGCAGAAGTCTTAGCTGAATATAAAAATTTGGGTAACATCAGTCTAGGAATGGCGTTTATACCTATAAATATACCTCTCCTTACAGAGCAGTTTGAGTGACTTCGTCCTAAGCAGGATGATGAAAGGCTTTCTCCCAGACTGTCAAAAAGCATAATTTATTAAGGAACATTTATGTCCACAGAGGAAAGAGAACACGTGTCTCCTTCCCACCCTGACGAAGACGCAGCAAAAGGAATCACAAAGATCAGTTAAGAAGTTGGCTAAATTTGCAAGAAAAATCCTTTTAGGAATGTTCCTCTTTTTCAACCTTTGTCACTACTTCATCTTAAGAGCCTCTGTTTGTTGTTTAAGTTGGTTTGGAAATGACTCCATCCTGATTTATGAGAGGTGAGGCAATGCTATGTATTGGGAAATGGAAGAGTTTCTAACTGGAGAGTCAATGTGAATTCTCCACCACCCTTTCCCAGCACCGTGGCTTTGGACATTCTTAACTTCTCTGTATCTCCTCACTTGTAAACTCAGGATAACAATGCCCATTCTTGTGAGAGTTAGAGGTTAAACATGTTCACAGCATAACCCACAGCAGACCCGCAGTGACTGTCGAGTGTTGTTATGACTGAGAAAGGTATAAAACACTTTTTAGCACAGAGTTTTTCACCTGGAATGTGGCAGCACATTTGTGTGACATCAATGGCTAGTTTATATGTCTGCACTCAGCCTGGAAGTAAAGGGGTGGAGGGACACAGGGGATGGCATGGAGAGCTTGCCATGTGTGAGGGGGGCTGAATATTTCCTAAGGGGTCTCCACCATGTCTGTATCCACCATCCATATTGATTACTTCTTTCTTTGCTGTTGAGATTCAAGACAATCTAGGGACACTAGAAGTAAACATGTATGTGTGCTAGTGATGGAATGAGAAAAAGGCTCAACCTTTGTCTCCTGGTGCCTGGAGTAGTGAGGAAAAACTGCACATGTGAAAGCGTCTGGTCCCCCCAAGTGAGTATCTTAAAAAAAACCTTGCCATTTGGGGGTGAGGGTTACAAGTGATTCTGCATTTTGGAGCGGAGGCTGAACTATTTTCCCTCCCTTTGTTCTAGAAGGAAACCTATGTTGTCTTTGTCATTAGGGTATTAGGCAAGAATGTGCTCTATTCTTGGGAAAGACTTAAATCAGGGAAATGGTCTAAACACAGGTGTTTCAGGCAGTGAGTGTTGACATGTGGGCAGAGCTAGAAATCTGCAGAGATTAGGAAGATGCTGAGTGTCCCCTCCACCTCTGATTGAAACTGAGGAGGGACAGAGACTCAGGACAGGGACAAGGGACTCCCATTGGAGAGTCCGCTTTAGAGAAAGACAGCCAGTAGGAGACTCCCAGGGGAAGTCAACTCATGGATTTTGGGAGTGTTATCTGATTCTGACTTGTCTTTCTTTTCACCAGTTCTACTACCACGACCACCATCAACAGTCATAATAATAAAGGCTAACACTTTTAAAGTGCTGTTCTAAGCACTTTACATAAACAAGCACACATAATCCTCACAACTCTATGCGGAAAGTACTCTTATTATGCCCACTTTTCAGATGAGGAAACCAAGGCACAGAGGGATTAAGTAACTTGCTCAAGGTCATTCAGATAAGAGATGTCTTTCCTGCATTATAATCTCCAAATATGTTAGAGTCAAGCCTTTGTTAAACTTTTATCGAATACTTGAGTCTAAAGCTAGCTGAGTTTCAGGGAATTGAGGTAGGAGCTATTCGTACACTTTGTGTAAATCAGTGGAGGTCAAAGAGCAGAAGTAAAAAGGAGATGATGAAATAGGGTGAGTATAGAATATAGAATATTCTTTGAAGAAACTTGGCTGAGAAGGAAATGGGAGAGATGGGGCTATAGCTAGAGGGAGACAAAGGTCAACTGGTATCTTTTTAGGTTAGGAAGTACTTGTGAATATTTAGAAGCTAAAAAGAGATACTAAAATGGGAGAAGGGCTGAGGATTTAAGATCCTCCCATTGAAGGTGGGAGGAAGTGGAATTAAGAGTGTAGGTGATGTAGCCCTTGGACAGGAAGTGACATGATTCACCTGGAGTGCCTGGGGGAGGAGGGAAGGAGGTATGCAGGTAATCAGTAAGTTGATGTGTTTTTTAAAAAGTTGGTTTAATTCATACCTGATGACTTTCAGTTTCTTTATGAAAAAAGGACCTACCTTGGTCGAGTGTAAAGACTGTGGAGTTTGGGTAGGGCATTGGAGGAGAGAAGATTTGAAACAGTTGCCGAGTGGGAAGGGGGCTGACTAAGAACAAGAAAAAGGATTTTTGAAAGGTATTGAGGATCCAACTTGGGAGGGGACCAGGAGTTTGTAGTGGATCCAACATAATCTGTTGTGTGATTTGCTCCAGCTATAGCCAGCAGCGTTAGTGACAGATTATCAGACTGATCCAGGGGTTTTGTTGGGCTGGGCAAGGGAAGAATAAGGGTTTAATGAGCTGAGAATGTTTATGAGAAAATGTGGTTTAGGGGATCAGTCATGTGGCCCTAGTTGGATCAAGAAGTTAGACCAGGAAAGGGCTGCGAGCTTGGGAGAAGTGAAGGGATGTGTAGCAGGTATAGTCAAGAGCCGGAGGAAGAGGGACCTAGCTGAGAGGATGTGAGGTTTTGGCCAGAGACGGGGACATTAGAGCTTAAGATTTCAGAGGTGAAACCATTCTGGGTGATGACAAGGCCTGGGCGGTGGAGATACAAGTAAGTAGGAGAAATGGAAAGAAGAAACCTCTGGAGAGAAGGATATTAAGACCCTGAGGATGGAGCTCTGTGTGTGCTGTTCACATGGACACTGCAGTGACCCAAGACTTGGTGGCAGGACAGGAGACAGAGAGGAAGGCTATGGTCTTCATGCCCAGTTCCTCCGGGAAGATGGGGAGTGACCAGTATGTCAACAGAGGGCAGGGATGAGCCAGGTGGCATGAGCCTTAGCTATGGAAAAGGGAGAAGCCTTGTGGTTAAGGGCACAGGTTTTGGAGTTAAATAAACATGATTCCAATCCCAGTTCTGCCACTTAGAAGTTGTGGGACTTGGGCCAAGTTACATAGTCTTGTGGTTCTTGGTTTTCTCATCCACAAAGTCAGGATAATAATACCTATTCTGACACCCAATGAGTAGAGCACACAGCACAGTACTGACACGTGATAAGCACCTGATATAAGGCCGCTTCTCTCTGCCTGGCATGCCCTTATTTTCTCATTTATTGAAATTCCTGCTTTTCTATTAGGATTCTGATCAAACAGCAACTCAACACCATGCAGTTTTCTGTACTCCTTGAGGTCAAACTGCTCTTTCCTTTCGCTAAATCCCATAGAAAGTTTTTGACTTTTCTCCTGCAGTTATAGTTCTTATAGTTTTCTACATTATAGTTCTTTTTGGACGTGTCTTTTACCCCTACTAGATTACAAACTAGATTATGGAGAGAGGGAATAATGGCTTGCTTGTTGGTGTTTCAACCAAATGATCAATAAATATTTGTTGAATTTTTCCCATTTCCTTCTCAACATTATTCTAATAATTTACATTAAAATTACATTATAAAGCCTTATAATTGATCAGAAGAAAGAAAACCTTTTTAAATTGATAACAAAAAGTCTTGGTACCAGAAACTCTAAACACAAAGCCTAGGGACTTGAAGAGAAAGATTGTGAGATCATACCCACAATTTATATAGCATTTAGTAGTTCTGGGATCAAAAGATTTCATGTGAAAGAGTCAGTCATTCATAACCTTAACTGACAGTAAATATGTGTTCTAAAATCAGTGCATTATAATTCAACACGTATGTCATATTTTAAGCCAATGCTTTCATTTGTTTTCCACTGTACCTTAAGCCATATAGAAATCTCCATTCGTTTCAGGCAATGGAGACATTAAAGAATTTTATTGTCTCACCAGGATATGCAGGAATACCCTGAAAGACAGACATCAAACCCAAACCGTCATTAAAATCTCTTCAACAGTAAGTATATGGCTGCACAAGGAAGACTCTTTCTCCCTCTAAGTACATGAAAAGGAAGTAAAGGAAGGAACTACTGACGCTCACAACATGGATGAATCTCAAAAACAGTGTGTTGAACAAACGGAGCCAGACACAAAAGAGTATAAGCAGTTACGATTGCATTTATATAAGATTCTAGTAAGGCAAAACTAGTCTCCAGTGACAGAAAGCATTGCTTGTTTGGGGGCTGGAGAATGATTGCCAAGGGGCAAATGAACATTTGGGGATGATAGAAGTGATCTATACCTCGATAGGAGTGTGGGTGACCTGGGTATGTGCATTTGTCAAAATTCACAGAGCTGTACATTGAAAATGAGTGCATTTTATTTTAAATAAGTTATACCTCAATAAAGGTGACTTTTTTGTTTGTTTGACCGTGGCGCACAGCTTACAGGATCTTAGTTTCCCTGACTAGGGATTGAACCTGGGTCTACCACAATGAAAGCGCCGAGTTCTTACCACTGGACTGCCAGGGAACAATAAAGGTGATTTTAAAATAAATTTTATAACTCTAATATAAATCAGGTTAATCTGCCCAATTCTGTACGCACCAGGACACTTTTGAGAGCTGGTGTTATCAGCAATGTTTCTAGATAGTTGATGGGATGGAGGAGGCTTACAATGAATTAATTAAGAGGTGGTAAAATGTTTGTTTTAAGCAGTCATAACAACAAAATAGAAGGTTTTTTCCAAGACCGGAATTCTCCTTTCTCTTCTTGTTGGATCAAAAGAGATGGAGGAAGCAAACAGCCAAGAATGGATCAAGGCTTTTCCCTGACAAGGTCACACATACGGGTCCTTCCTGATTCATGGCAAGCACAGGCCAATGGAAGGCTTCTGTGAGTGCTTTGAGAGCAAAGTCGCATGCAGGACCCACACATTCAGGAGCTAGGAACAAATCCCAGGACATTCTCTAACACATTAAACACACTTAAGAGTGGTTATACTGAGCAGTGATTGATAACAGCTGAAAATTAGAAAGCTAGTTCATAACTTATCTTTGATGGGTGTTCCTTAAAATTCTTTTACACATGGATCATCTAGCTAAATATAATTAGAAACATTATCAAATTTTGTACTTAGTTGTTTCAACAAAGTTTTGTTGATTTTTTAAAATCGTATCTCATCGGTGGAAAAATTCTCCAGTCCTGTGTCTGGAAGGAATCCATCTGTTTGGACCAGAAGGCTTTGCCCAGGCACCACCAAGAGTTGCAAACCAACTGATATAGACCAGGGTGGAGAGGTTTTGGAAAGCTAACCTGGCAGGCTTTAATCAAGAAAAGATAATCACCAAACACATATCTGGCATTTTATAAAATGCTGTTTTCTGTGCTCCTCCAATGGGTCTCATTTGTCTTTTATTAGTTTTGTCTCCCGAACTAGGGGACAGGGATCCTAGTTCATGGCGCTCGGGATACTTACCATGCTCAAATTTGGCCCGCGGTCCCATAGGGCTTTCTTTCTAATGAGTATTTTTTTCGTGGTCTTGACTCATGTCCCCTACCTGAAGCTTAAAGCTTGTCCCCACTTACCTGGCTCCAACCTATGTTGGTTTCTAACATCCTGAGTACACACGTCTCCTTGGCTAACCCAGCCCTAGGGCTCCAAGTTTCTGCACAGTCCCCTGATGGGCACGCACTCCCCCTCTTCTTGCCCACCCCCAGCCAGATGGCCTGAGGCCCCATAGACTTTCCTTGATGCTGCTAATATCTCCTGTATGCATCTTCATTCTCTAAAGAGATTTTGCTGTGGTAGTCAGCAGAAACAGGGAAGGTAAGTTCCCTGTGGCCCTATGCAGGTATACGTAGTTGCAAACACCAGGAGGTGTCCCAGAATACAAACATACAGATTTAATTCTTTTAAAAAAGTAATTCTGAGTATAACAAGTGTCTGTGACCTTACCTATATCTGGCATCCACACCCAAGTGGGTTTGGTGATTCTTTACATGCACTCAAGTCCCCACACAATATAAAGAAGTTATACCTGGATTTTTTTTTCCGGAAAAGAACTTTCTCTTTCCTAATGGAATTTATTCAGAAAATTGATGCTGATTCTCAATTCTATACTGTCAGTCCTACACTACAAAGCATATGTAGTCATTTTCTTTCCCCCAAATGCTCATTTCCACTAATTCTAAAGACTTGAGTAGTTGATACACATTCTGAGAGAAGTGTTGAAGACATCATTCCTGTTGAAGACGTTTTCTTTCTATAAAAGCTAGAGAACATCAAATATTCTTCCTGCTCTATTAAGAATGACACATAAAATACAGCCCTGAAATAACTGCTATTTTAAAACAGAAGAGACAATCTAGAATTCTCTGGCTCCCAAATACAGTTGGGAGGCAGAAATAAAGTGGGAAAATCTCAAAAAAGAGCAGGATTATTTCTTTATAACGTTTGACAATGAGCAAATGCTTACAAAGAGAGATCAGCAGAAATTAATCATCAGGGCAGAGACCTTTGCCATATCATTTAAACCATAATATTTGGTGATTATTTCATAGGATGGAAGACTTTGAATGAGATGTCACATCATTTTATGATTATCTTGGTTAGCAGACATAAAACAAGAAAGCAGAGTCTGAAACAATCATTGTAACCTCCCACTTCCTCTAGCGGAGGACGTCTAACGGATTTTTCGTGGGGTTTTTAGAGGCCAGTTTGGCCATTTTCATCAGTTCACTTTACATGCAATTCACCACAAACTGGACAGATGGGAAAGCTGCACAGCTGCTTAGCAGAGTAGAAAAGAGAAAATATTTCTCTCTCCATGTGAGATGGCAAAAGCATGTGATCATTCTGAAAGAAAAGCGACTTTCAGTTGTTTCTGTTGTCTCTCCAGGGAAGGAAGCATGAGTATAGGGGGTTGAAATAAATGCAGAGCCAAATAATTTTGAATAATTTCAAAGATTTTTCTGTCTCTATTCAAATAAAGGAGTACCTTAGGTTCTAGGATTTGCCGTTTCTGGTTACCATGATAATTTCCGTACATGCACAGAGCCTTGTTTAATCCAATTCAGGGCTTGGGGTCTGACAAAGGCTACAAGTGACACCTTTAGAAAGACATGATTATCATCTCTCAAATATTAGGACTGTAAATGGAAAGTACTCATTTTCCTTAATAATCCTACATGGCCCTCATATTCTCTATACACTGTCCTTTCAGCCACTACATCCATAAAGGAGAGCTAGAGGCTGTGAACTTAGTCCTGAACTGTTGTCCTTGATCCAAACTGCTCTGACTTCCTCTCATCCTCCAGCCCTGGCTGCATCTTCTCACCCTTTCCATTCTCACTTTATCCGTCTAATTTGACCCTCGACACAATTTTCCTACCCATGTCTTGTCTCCTCCCAACAGCAATTCTGTTTCTCCATCACTGGTGCCCTCCCTCAAGAAGCACCCCTTCCAAACTGTCTTTGCTGTAGATCTTCCTGTCCCAGGTTTATTATTGCCTTTTCTGCAGAAATCAATCAAAACAAATTGTAAAAATGTATGTATATGCTTATTCTGATCTTTTCTGGAAGTAATGAGTACAGTTTATTCATTGTAGCATTTCAAGCATGGACAAAATTACATAGACTAGAACATTCATTCTGTTTTTCCAGCACCCTTCCTAGTAATGTTTACTATTTGGCTGTTTGTTCTGGTTCCAGAGTTCAATGGGTTGAACATTCTATCGGTGACTCCTAAACCCTTTCTTAGGTTGTGACAATTATTTCAGCACTTATCACTTATGAGACAGAGTCATTTCCCTGCACGGATTTGCACATACCCACATGCAAACTCAACATTGCTCTTCTGGCCACTCTGTGAGTCTCTGGTGATCTTTTGGTTCACTAACATCAGATCAACATTTGGCTCTATAAACATGATTAGTACCATCTGCAGACTTTGAAAATTCATTGTGCACTTTCTCTTTTATTTCTAATAAATATATGAAGAAGCCTTAGGTTCTGTTCCAATCTCATTTTGATTTTGAAAATCTAGCTTGTGCTTAGAAAAGATTCCAGTCATTTGGTCAACTAGTCAATCAACCAGACTTTGTTGAGAATGAGCATTAACGGGCAGGGGCTTGTGGAGATCAGGAGAATATTTATGTCTGACCAGTTTGTCGAGACTGAAAGTTTGAGTCATAGTTTCTGGCTCACAGGGTGCCCCTGAGTGCCTGCCTAGGAATATAAATAACACTGACTGTTCAGCAGTTTTCTATGAAGAACAGTGTTCCTATAAAATTAAAGTTGCATAATTTGGTCAATAAATCCACGTTTTAATTCCACCCCTTCCTAATGGCTAAGCTTCACCTCTTCTGTTAATAGGTTACTATATCCTGTTTATCCACTTACCCATTTCAAAGAACAATTTGGGAGTTGGAACCTCCCTCCAGCTTTTCCTCCAAGGGTAATTCTGGAGAAGGGCACATTCTTCCTTGCCTTAAAAAGAAAGAAAAATCAGAAAATGAACAATTAGCAACACCAAGTGCCAGCATTGAGTAGCTTCTATTCTTCGAACAGCCTCTTAGTATTGTATTTGGATTCCCCACAAAGGAGCTCTCCCTTTGCTTGGGAAGCTCGTCTGATTTGGGGTTGTTCTTGACCTGGAACATTTTCAGAAGTTCTTCTTGCTTGAGCCAACCAAGCATGACCTCCAGCCTCCCAGGAGCCCCTGATGCTGCCGGGAGAGCTCTTTGTATTTTCTCAGAAGGCCTCTTACTTGTCCTCTCCAAGAACATTTCTAATCAAATCCTCTCCTTCACAGGGAGTGAAGATAGCTGCAGGGTGAAGGAGAGGTTGAGACCGTGGGCTCAAGGGCCAGGTTGCCTGGTGTGAGTCTGGGCTCTGTGAGATCTCGGGCAGATTAGTTCATCTGTCTCCATGCTTCCATTTCCTCTGCTTCAATGTCAAGATAATAATAGAATAGCCCATCACACGGCTGTTCAGAGGATAAAATGGGTTAATATGGATGAAATGCCTAGAATAGTGTAGAACATAGCAAGTGTTAATAAGTACAAGTATTAGTATGATTTAGAAAAAATATATCAATTGGAAAACCACTCAACTCTTGACACCAAACCTACAAACTAACTTGCATTTATCTAGATCCTGTCTTCTATCCTCCTATTTTCAAAGGAGGGGTTCTTTTAGTCTGTCTAAGGTAAATTCCTCCCCCTGTATGCCAGATACACCCCATGATGCCCTGCTTCCTCAGGGACCTCGTACATTGTTACCCCTCACCCTATTTCTCTCTTATATCTTAAATTCCACTCCCCTCTTTACTGTAATTTCTCTCCTCAGCATTGAATACACTCAAGACTTTCTCATTAAAAAAAAATCTCTCTTAACTCCTACTCTTATTGTTACTTTAATGATGACCTTATCTCTCACCATCTCTGCAAAGATGAAATGCTTGGAAGAGTTAGTTATCTCTACTCTACTCTGAGGTAGAGGTAACTCATCACTTCCCCTGATGCCTCAGCCCCTGACCTCTGGCTCACGGTTCTCTCCCTCCGCTAAAACTGCTTTCAACCTTTCCTTCTCATTAGAGCCGCTGGACACTTTTCAGTCCTTATATTACTTGAACTCTTCACAGTATTCAGCACTGCTGAGCACTCCCTCCCTACAGAAGTCTTTTCCCTTAGTTGCTCACACTCCACACTTCCTTAACTTTCCCTCACTCTCTCTAGTTGATTTTCTCAGTTAAAACTGCTGGTGCATTTCCTCTGTCTTAACTGGTATTCACTGAGCCTCTGTGGCTAATCTCTCTTCCTTTTCTATCAATATTTTCTTTGTAGTTAGTGCTTTTGGTGTTCTGTTTAACACAAATTTTTTTACCCTGGGTTCACAAAGATATTATTCTACATTATGCTATTTTTTACCATTCACATCTAAATCTCAATCCAACTGGAGCTCACTGGTTTCAGTATGCTGTGACAAAGGGATCAATTGTATTTTTCTCCATGTGGATATCCAATTGACGCAGCATCATTTAATGAAAAACCATCATTTACCCACTGCTCTGTTGTGCCACCTTTGTGATAAGTAAAGTATACATATGTGTGAGTGTCTCTGTTCCTGGGCTCTGTGCTCTCTTGCACGATCTTTTGAACTATAATTATGACAATAGCAACCTTAATAACAGGTCTTAACCAAAAGAGCAAGTTTCCTACATTTTTTTTTCATAAATTTTGTTTGGATTTTTTAGTTGGAATTGGGATGGCACTGAATATATACATCAATTTGAGGAGGACTAATATCTTTACAATATTGACAACCCATGAATATAGAACATCCCCCACCCCCATTTATTTAGGTTTCTTTAATTTATCTTCATAATGTTTCTTTATTTACCAGGAAGTCTTGCACATCTTTGTTGGATTTACTTCTAAGCATTTTAGATTTTTTGATACAGTTTAAATAGAATCTTTTAAATTATATTTTCTAGCTGTTTATCGCTGGTATATAGAAATGAAATTGATTTTTGTAGTTTGTCACAAGGTCCAGCTCATGCTAAACTCACTTAATTCTAATAATATACTTGTTGAATATTTTTGATATCTACATAATCTGCATATAATCATATCATCAGTTTATTTCTTCTTTTTCAGTACTTATACGTTTTGTTTCTTTATCTTCTCTTAATACACTGGCTTGAACCTCCAGTAAAATGTTGAATAGAAATGATGACAATGGGTATATTTATTCATCTCTTTATCTAATATTATTTTTCTAATGTTTTCTCTAATATTATTTCTTTGGTTAATCCCAAAGACTAATAGTAGAATTACAGAATAGTCGAGATGGAATAAACCTTGAAGATCATCAGTTGAGATATCAAGAGATGGATTGAATTCCTTAATCACACAATGAGAGTGATCAAGGATCAGAACCCAGATATTCTGACTACTAGTTTAGTGTTCCTTTCCCTATAGCAAAAAGTCTTTCCTAAAAGGGAATACAATTAAGGTAATTCCCTTTTATCTCCTGAAGTTAAAGAGTGCTTGAAGTTCAAAGCTCTTAGAACTGAATAACTCTAAAGTGGGCTATGCCATTAACAGAGCCACCACATTCCAGACCAGAAACAGGGACACTTCACTGGCAAGCTCACCTCATTCCACTAAGAGCTCCAGGCCCATTTCACCTGCAGGGAGCTCGCAGCATAGGCACTGGCCCTATTCAATTTCTGAATCCCTAGTAATTTCACTGACCTTTCTCCCTGACCCTATGTCAATCTATCCTGGTACCATAAAATGTGTTGGTGTTGAACAAAGCTATGCATAGACACCTACTCTCCTTCAGTCTGATTTCTCATGAGATCAAAGGAAATGATTTTGTTTAGTTTCCTCTTTTCTCTTTGGAGTCAAACTCCTGGCAGAGCACAACCCAGTGAAACGTTTACGTGTCCTCGCGCCGTTGCCAATACCTTCACCTCTATTGTGTCCTGGTCCTTTCCCTGGTCTCTGCCTGGTAAATCCCAACCCAATTTCAAAATCTGACTTCACTCCTCCCTACAACTGGCTGCTGAGCCATGCTGTCATTAAATGGTGTAATCAATTGATTTTAAGAGGCCACCTCAAAAGGCACACACAGTGATTGACCTTTAAGAGTTTATAATCTAAATGAGGAGACAAGATGGACATATGTGAATTAAAGATCAGTAACTGATAATGTGCGTATAATATCTGTTAGCAAATAATCAACATACAAATAAACAGCTCCAACCAGTGGACGAGTTCAGGAGTATTTAAGCCTGATGCTCACAGCCCTGACTTCTCTATTTTAACTGCTCCCACATTCTCACAAGAGGTTCCCTCCTGTCATTTCAGCTCTGCTTACTGGTTCTTTCTTTCCCCTCCCCCACCTGAGTCATTGAGGGAACTGTTCGCTTCGGGTATTCTTGGTTGGAACTTGGAAGGCAATTTAGTTCAAGAAACAGTGGTTAGGAATGATGTCAATACTTTAGTCACTTTACAGGTTAAATGGGCTTTTGTGAACTGACTATTTATAACTATTTCTTTGGAAAAGCCACTCTGAATACAAAACGACCTGCTTTCAAATAAAATTTCAAAACACAGACCCTTCTTTTAGTTCCCAGTGCTCAAATCTAAGCACTCAGGAAGTGTGCCCGGCCAGCACCACGATGCTCCCCTTCATCAGCAATGTTGATTGTCTTCTTATTGTACAAAGACTAAATATGAACGTGTCGAGCAAGAAAGCATGACAGTCACATGTTCTTTGTTTCCATGGAAACTAGCACTCTTCCACTCTTCATGGTCTTTCCCGTACAAAGACAAGAGGGTTAGAAACATTTCAGGAGAGCCAAAAATGGACTGCACATGCCTTGTGTACAACCTTAGCCCTCAAGTCTATAAAATGAATATGGTCATCTTGGTTTGGACTCTTGGTCGAACCTGAGGAAGACAGCTTTTAGAATACATACTGTTTATAATTCTGAGGCTGCTGGATAATATAAGTGGCACCGGATCTAAGAAGGACAGATTCCCAGAGTGTTATACAGTAATGCTACTCAAAGTGTGGTCCATGGGTCAATAGCTTCAGTCTCAGCTGGAAAGTTGCTGAAAATGCATTCTCGGGCCTACCCAGAATCATGGTCTCTGGGGTGAGGCCACGTATCTAGGGTGAGGCCAAGTATCTGGGCTTTCACATGTTCTCCAAGTGACTTTCATGCACATCAACGAGAAACTGTGTTAGGCTTGCTTCTCTCAGCTCTGTGGATCCAGCATTGGTGGTGTCTGCTGAGACATGTGAAGGTTCCATAGCCCCCAGAGGTACCCTGCCTGGCTGTGAAGGGTCAGACAGTCTGCTGAGCACGGGGGCTGGCACAGAGCAGGCACTCGGTGCCTGTGGAAGAAACGAACATGATACGGCCCCCACGTACCCTCTGCTTATCCTTACACTCTACTTAGCTCTTGCTGTCTGTTATGGGTTAAACGTCCCCATTCAAATTCTTATATTGAACTGCTAACCTCTAGTACCTGAGAAAGTAACTGTATTTGGAGGTAAAGTCTTTAAAGACATAATTAAGTTTAAAAGGAGGTCATTAGGGTGAAACCTAATCTGATATATCTGGCATCCTTATGAGAAGAGGAGATTAGGACACAGACACGCACAGATAGAAAGACCATAAGAAGAGAAGAGAGCAGACAGCCACTCTCAAGCCACGGAGAGAGGTCTCAGAAGAAACCAACCTTGCTGACACCTTGGTCTTGGACTTCTAGCCTGCAGAACTGTGAGAGAATAAATCTCTGTTGTTTAAGCTACCTAGCCCATGGTACTTTGTCACAGCGGCCCTAGCAAAGTAATACACTACCCTCCCCTGCCCTCACACCCAGGAGTGGATTATACAGTGCTCTGCCCAGAGCCTATTCCTAATTGCCGATTCCTACAGCAACACGCCACTAGCCTTGAGAGTGGGGATGGTGCCTGAGGCTTTCTGTGACGGCCCATGTGTGTGGAGCACCCGTGCCCAGTCCTGACTCAGGGGAAACTGTGCTCTGTTCTCCAACCAGGGAAGGCAGGCAGTGGCCCAACACTCCAGAGTCCAGAGATTGTGTTTGTGTAACATGTGTGTGTCTGTGGGAAAATGCTCTCACTCTGGGTTTGTTTCTTCATATGAAAAATAAAGGCATTAGTGACCTTCATATTGACAATTCTCTCTTTCTTACAGGGTTGCTGAAAAGGTCAAGTGAGGTAATTACGTAGGTGCATTAAAAATGCATTGTCAATGGAAGGTGGGCATGTGGACTATGGTTTTCACTTTATTACTAGGACTATTATTAGCAAACCTGCTCTAGGTCAACAGCTTGGGCAGAGTAACAGCTGGGAGCCCACAGTGGAGCATCTGCTTGACTCAGCTCCGTCACCTGGTAGAATTTAAGGACCTTAGACTCGACCCAGCAGCCATACACTTGGAAACTTGCCAAGGGGTCATGTAAACAATGCTTGTATTTTTGTAATCTATTTGTCACCATACATTGTTCTCAGCTTCAGAGCACGTGTATGTGCTCCAAGTCTAAGCAGACCAAGGTAACATCTATAATTTGGGCTCCATCTCACCTGTCTCCTTGATTTAAATCATCCCCTTCCTTCCTAGTCTCATTTTTTAAAAAATGCCTATATCTTGGATCAAGAGGGGACAATTTGATTGAGACAAAGACCCTTTTATTTCTGAGTTTAAGTCATCAGAACTAAGAAATCATATCAAGGGCTCTGTTCAGCCAGGAACTGCAGCAAATTGAGTGCTAAATGACATAAGACAAAACAAGGGAAAGTTTCTGAGAGATCGTTGGTGGAGGGTAGGCTCAAAGACTTCTATTTAATTCAAACCACATAACAAATGATGGTGATATCATTAAAATAAATATCCCACATGGACCATCCCTTTCCCTCCCATATCATAGCACTGACGTCATTTTTGCATGTGATATCAACGGCATTTTCCATATTCAGCTGAAAGGTCACAATTCTGTCAGTAATGAGATTCAGCCCCCAGTCAAGCTGTTCCAAGACACCACTGCCCATTTCCGAAACAATTATGAAGGCAGCTTCTCAGCAGCCTGAATTCCAGAGAGCAGATGTCTCCTTGGGCATGAGACACAAGTTGCAATGGGAGAGTCTTCTCTGGATTACTGTGGTCACTGGGGCTGTGGCCAGGCCACCCAGGAGGACACATACTATCATGCCATACCCAGGAGGGCAGGGCTTCCACAGAGCAAGTAGAGGGGACCCAAAAGGGCCCAGTGGCACCAGATCTGTGCCAACCCAAGAATCCCTGCCAGTGCAGCCATGGTTGTCAAACAATGACATCAATTGTCTGAAGATTAAGAGTTCTTTAGAGTGAAAAAGGCCCGGTCCTGTTCCTTGCATAGCTGTGTGGCTTTAAGCAAATTGTCCAGCCTCTCTGAGACTCAGTTTCCCCAGCAGCAAGATAGGGATGACAACGGTCTCTCCCTCACATGGTTGTTGTGAGCATTATAAGATGAAGCACATAAGCCAGTCCTCCATAAATGCCAGTGGCTGTTATCACCGTTAAAGGGAATTTTAGGGTTGGGCTGAATTTGAATATCTGCTGAAATGGGGACCTGCCACCCTCTTTTCTCCTGCTGGGATCGGAGGGATGCATTTGACGACATGTTGAATTTGGTGATCTTAGAACAGAAGGAGAGGGAAGAGGATATTTGTGAGCCTGTACTGGAATCCTCAGAGGCTATGTAATCAGCTTATACATCTTGATCCCTTTGTAAATGTGGATCTATGCATGGGTCCATTCTTGAGCTCATTCGCTAAGTCAGTAAGATTTTTTTCATTCCCCATTCTGCTGTGACTACACACTTTTTACATTTATATTAACAACCATCCCTTCACTTCCCCCAGTACCCAGTGACTTTTTACTCCATCTGAGTCAGATAGAAAAGGGTCTGTTAGATCACTACCATGTTACTGTGAATGAACGCAACACGTTAGCCCCATCCCATCTCCAAGAGTGTTTGCCTTTCAATAGAGAATGCATGAGAGAGAGAATCTTCTGTTTAGTCTATGTCTATGTCATTCCCCTGATACACTCTCTGATTTCAGCAGGGCAAGTGACAAAAGCTCTCACAACATTCATGTGGAAGAGATGGAGAAATACAGACCAGGAAAGAGTACAGTTCAATCTATAACTGGTTCAATGTCCCTGATCAAAGAATGCTTACTAAGGAAAGAAGGCTTGAGAGGGTGGTACCCCGTAAAGGATCACAGGAATCTTTCTGAGGCCACATCCTGGCCAACATTTTTATCAGTACCTTGAAGGAAAACAGAGAAGACACGCTGAACAAACTCACAGATGGCTGGGTTGTAGCTGACACATTTTGATGATCAAGACTATGCCATGCTCTTATCTGACCTAAGGGCACAGCATAATAGCTCTCCTGCTCAGGCCAAGCCATGTGCCAGGCAACTTGCACATGTTATCTCTAGCCCTGCAAAATAGGGACTTTTGTCTCCATATTATAAATAAGGAAATGGATGCTTATCATGGTTAAGAAACTTGGTGGGATCCCGCAGCCAAGTGGAAGGACAGAACTGGAACTTGAATCCGGATCCATGCAACTCCAGAACCTCTGTTCTTTCTGACCTCACTCAGCCTAGGGTAGTTCTGCGCTGCCCTTTAAAATACATGTGCACAAGTCGTATATTGTGTGTGTGGGGGTGGGTTGTCTGGCACATACAGATGCAGAAGTATTTGTGGGGAGAAGAAAAGGAACTAGTAGGGGGAAGGAAGAGAGGGTGGGACAACGTCTGTTTTCATCTGTGCTCGTGATCATGACCAATGGGAAACAGCTGATGATTTTAATTTGGCAAATGGAGACACATTATTTCTCTTCAAACAATTAAACGGCTGTTATTGTGGAGAAAGTACTCAGTGTAACCCAGGGAGGTGGATTGTAATTCAATATGAGCGGGAACTTTCTAAAATAACGAGCATTGTTCCATGTGCAGCAGGCTCTCTCCTGAAGTGATGTCTTGTCCCTGGAGCTTCCCAGGCAGGATCACATCACTGCTCCCTGGACATGACAGAGACAGGGCCCCAGGACAGGAACGGCGGGACAGGTGGTCTCTGTTTCATAAGGGTCATAATAGTATTTCAGATGCTTTAGCATTTGGATTGGGGACACGTTTTGCAGCAGAGGGATTTCACTCTATCCTTAAAAACACCACACGGCTTTCTGTCTCCTCCGCTGAATATACAAAAGTTATGAGATAGAGATGACCCCTCATTAGACCAAATGCCAGCAAAACAGTGGCCTAATTTAGTTCTTTGTTTGAAGGAAAGGCCTCAAAATCCCTCCAACAGGCTTCTGGGGAAAAGAAAAACCCTCGAAAGTACAGCAGGGGTGCTTTGGGAAGCACAAGATAGGCTTTGTTCTGTTGCTGCCAGCCTGTGCCAGAAGAGTAGTGAGCAAATGGAAAAACGTCCTGACAGACCATGTTTATCACCCACGCCATCGTGCATTCTTCCTGATTCTTCTACAGACCTCCTTACTGGGGTGCGTATGCTGATGGATTGGAGCTATATGGAGATTTTCTTTTTCCTTTAATCTGCAAGGTGGTAAACCAGGAAGAGCTTTAGACATCCTCCCAGTAACTGGAATACTAACAATGAAATACACCAAGACCACAGCCTGCTTGATTATTTCCTAATTTTCTCTTTATGCCGGTTCCAGCCAGGAGACCCTGCCAGATGCAAAAAGCTTCCTTCATGGCAGTACAAATAGTTTCCATTTCCCAGTCAAGAGCCAGCATCCAAGAGGAGCTTCTGATTTGACACTGAATGAAACAAAAGATGGCCCAGAACTCGACTGAAGCCAGAAAACAGAGGCTCAGGAGCCAGAAAATCTCTGCAACGTCCCAGAAATCCCCATGGGCAGAGAGGGTGCACTGGCTCCTATATGCAAGCAAGCCTGCTTGCAGTGCAACCTCCCAGCTGCTTTTCTATCCAGGGTTTCTTCAGGTTCTTGGTGAAATTTTGTAAGAATACATTCTGCATTATACTCCCAATAGTCTTCTCACTCATCTCTCTTGGACTTCATAAATTCATCATACGTTTAGGTTTTCATTTACTTCTTTTTTTTTTTAATTAATTAATTAATTTATTTATGGCTGTGTTGGGTCTTCGTTTCTGTACGCGGGCTTTCTCTAGTTGCAGCGAGCGGGGGCCACTCTTCATCGCGGTGCGCGGGCCTCTCACTATCGCGGCCTCTCTTGTTGTGGAGCACAGGCTCCAGACGCGCAGGCTCAGTGGTTGTGGCTTACGGGCTTAGTTGCTCCGCGGCATGTGGGATCTTCCCAGACCAGGGCTCGAACCCGTGTCCCCTGCATTGGCAGGCAGATTCTCAACCACTGTGCCACCAGGGAAGCCCCTCATTTACTTCTTAATTCAGTAAACATATATTGAGTATCTTGTAATTCATTCATTTCATCCACACGTCTTGAGCACCCAGCACAAGCAAGAATGGGTTGGGTTAAAGAGATTCATAAAACATGTTTTCTGGTCAGTATCGTAGCCCTCACGTGATGAACCCTTACTAAATGCTCTGCATTTTCTAAGAGCTTTCACTTACATGCAAAGCATTCTCACCTGTATATCTCTAATCCCACGTGCTTTTCAGAGCCATAGCCAGATTTCTACACACCTGTTAGATTTAGTCATATTGTGAATGTCCCACTGACACTTCAACTTCAGCATGTTCAGAACTGAACTCATGCCTCACTCTTTCAACCTCCTCTTCTTCATGACTGTCCCCTTTTGGTTAGACAGAGCCATCTTCTTCCATGGGCTCAGGCTCAAGGATATCTCTGATGTTCCTTTTCCCTTTACCCAAGACAGTAGTGACTTTCACCCCCAAAATGCCTCTCAAACATGGGTTTTGTTCCATTTTTTCTGGTAGCATTCAAGGACAGGACAAGAGCCCAGTGGTTCTTGCCTGGACTATTGCAGTAGCCTCTCAACTGGTTTCCCCATCTTCATGTTACCACATTCTGGTCCATCCTGAACTTTGCCACCAGAATAAACTCCCTAATTCACATTCTCACAATATCACTTTCCTACCCATTACAGACAAGGTATTATCCTCTGGTGGCATATCCTCTATAATATAGCCTTCAGTTCCACTTCCCCTCAAGGTTCTCTGTGCCATGCGAACTGGTCAAATATCCTTTGCCAGATCCTCTCTAGGCTTTCCTGCCTCTGTGCCTCGCCTTACGCTGCTCCCCCTGCCTGGTGCCCCTTTCTAATTTCTGCTGCAAAAATTCTCCCAGACTTAGCCTTCTAGCCCAGATCCTCCACAAAACCTCCTTACTGCCTCTCTGGTAACAAGTACTCTCTCCTTCCTTGAACTCTCATTGCACTGATTGCATCTCTCATGTTCACGCAACACTAATCCATATCTCATCTCCCCTTTCAGAGTCTGAGCTTCCTGAGGTCAGCATTCTGCTAAATGAATCACTGAAAGGGATGGCCTATTCAAGTTGAATGTTAGTTTGCACAAGGGGATACATGGACAAAACCTTTTTCACGAAAAGGAATGAGGAGAGAATGAAAGATCAAGCATGAAAGATCAAAGGTACAAAAAAGGAAATGATAGGAAGAAGAATCTTACGGAATAGAAAAGGGTTAAATCAAGGGATATTCGTTGAGACTTCATTTTGACTTTTCAAGGAAAAGGAAGAATCGTGGAGGAAATGTTCAGGCACTGATATGCACTTAGGAAGGAACAGTGCTTCTGCCCTGAGGAGGGAGGGGTGTGGCGAGTCAAGGAAGGCACACCTCCCTCTGTGACTTGGGCGAGTCATACTCCAAGCCTGTCTCCTCCTGTGTGGACCGGGGAGAGGAGCCACACGTAGCTTACACGTCTGTTGTGAGGAGCATATGAAATAATGAAGTAAAGAGCTCAGCACAGTGCCTGGCCCCAGTCACATGAGCTGATGTGGGTTCTTGCAGCATTGTGACAGAAAAGAGGTGGAGCTGAAGGTTTTGGAGTCTAGAAATGGCAGGAAGTGTAAAGGAGATGTAAACAACGAGCTATAGAAAGTCATTAAAATTGACAAGCGAGATCACAAATAGGAGGGGGCGTGATCAGGCAGCAGTATAAGTGATTAACTAAGACAATCTCTGCCTTTATTTAGGATGTGAAAGATAGAGACTGGCTCTTAACGAACACTTCCCTAGCATAATAAGGTAGTTTGGGTGGGCATTCATAAGCAACTGGCTATAATAAGAAGTTGTTGTGGAGAATGATACAAACAAAAGGGAAAAGCTGCTTCCCTGTTGAATGCAATTCCCTTCGTTGCATCAGCCGTAAACCTTATTTCTTAATTCTTTCCTTCCTAGGACTCATCTCTCTCCTCCTCTCTGGACTCTTGTTTTTTTTAACATCCACATTTAACTTTATTTTATCATTGTCATTTAAAGCTAGATTTTATAAAACATAAAAAGACATTTTGAAGAGTTCTGTATCACAGGAATATAAATGGTACAAATATCCAGAGCTTCAAGTTATATGAAGTCAAATAATTGGAAAATTTTTTCAATATAGAAACTATACGAATGAAATAAATGGCAAAAGGGCCTGACGGCATTTAGCAAAACTGATTTCTTAATTCTTTCCTCCCTAGGACTCAGGTACTGTCACAGGAACTTCAGAGTGCATGAGGGACAAACTTCAATGCCAGAGTTCCCCGGCCACCGAGCTGCTTCTCCTATAACCCAACCGGGGGTTCCCTATAGCATGGTGATTTGGGGACTGAGGAGAGGAATTAAAGACAACTGCCCATCCAGGGGAGGACCTTCAACTAATCATTAATCAGAAACAGGAGTTCTAGGACATCTATAGCGAGAGTTATTTAGGTAGTCCCCACAAGAAATTCCTCTGTCATTTTATTTATCTTTTTTAGCTTTTATTTTATTTTATTTTTAATTGTTATTTTATATTGGAGTATAGTTGATCTACAATGTTGTGTTAGTTTCAGGTGTACAGCAAAGTGATTTAGTTATACATATACATATATATATATATATTTTTAAACATCTTTATTGGAGTATAATTGCTTTACAATGTTGTGTTAGTTTCCTCTGTCATTTTACATGGCCCTGATCTCCTTGTTAGAAAGATTTTCAGTGTCCCTGAAGTGCTAAGGAGCAGTTGGGTGGTTTTCCAACCTACCTTAGTACGACTGATTGCAGATAAAACGTTAAACCTGGGATTGTCCCAGAGACCTAATTAGAGGCTCCTGCTGGCCTGATCCGCTGGCAGTGACCTGAGAAGCAGCAGCCTGAGGAAGCCCCTTTTTGCCTTGGAAGCTGATTCAATACGGGATTCATTTTCTACTTCTGAATCCCGTGTCAGGATCAAGAGTAGAAAATCAACTTGAGGCACTCACTTCATCTGTATTCTGGTTCATTGGCATCTAAAGGTAGGCAGATGCCGGATTTAACTTGGGAAGACCAAAGGCAATACATTTTCAACGGAAGCAGGTGGTTGAATTAGGACTGCAGGTTGCTAAACAGAAGACATTGGCTCATTATTCTGGCTTTTTATTTCCTGTGTATGGGAGAATAGTAAATTTCCATGCACTTTAACCTAGAACTTCTGGGAGTTGTAGCAAATAGCATATTCTTCCTCTCTTAGTTTTATTTTCTTTCAATAAGTGCCTAATTATTTTGTCGAAAGATTAAGGTGAAGTTCAGTAATAAGGAGCTGATGTTATCTTCCTTTCATATTCTCTTGTTTATTAAAAAATATACACACACACACACACACAAACACACACTCAGGCTGCCATAAAAAATACCATAGACTGGGTGGCTTAAACAACAGAAATTTGCTCACAGTTTTGGAGACTGGAAAGTCCAAGATCAGGGTCCAGCATGGTTGGTTTCTGGTGAGAGCATTCTTCCTGGCTTGCAGAGAACTGCCTTCTCTATGGTCTTACACGGTGGGGAGAGAGGGGCGCTCTCTGGTGTCTCTTATAAGGACACTAATCCAATAAGAGATCAGGGCCCCACCCTGTGATTTCATTTAAACTTATTCCTTCTGTAAAGACCCCATCTCCAAATATAATCACAATGGGGTTAGGGCTTCTTCATATGAATTTTGAGGGGATAAAAACATTCAGTCCATAACAATATATGACATCTTATCATGAGTTAGAATTGCCAACAAGCATTTAGATTGTTAAGGGCAAGCCCATTACCTGGGCTCCTAGTGTAGTTTCTCTTTCATGTGCAGTCCCTAGATGAAGAAAAAAATGAATGTGTTAAATAAATACAAATTTTAGTCTCACAAATTTTTTCTTCCTGAGTTTAATGTGATTGTTTTTTCTTTTGACAATCAGTAGAATTTATTTTATTCAATATGTATCTGCCTGAAAACAAAATAAATACTGATTTTTTTTTTTTAATTTTAATTTTTGGCTGTGTTGGGTCTTTGCTTCTGTGCGAGGGCTTTCTCCAGTTGTGGCAAGCGGGGGCCACTCTTCATCACGGTCTGTGGGACTCTCACTATCATGGCCTCTCCTGTTGCGGAGCACAGGCTCCAGACGCGCAGGTTCAGTAGTTGTGGCTCACTGGTCCAGCTGCTCCACAGCATGTGGGATCCTCCCAGACCAGGGCTCGAACCCGTGTCCCCTGCATTGGCAGGCAGACTCCCAACCACTGCGCCACCGGGGAAGCCCGCAATACTGATTTTTAAAATTGTTTATTCCAGACTTCCTTGGTGGCGCAGTGGTTAAGAATCTGCCTGCCAATGCAGGGGACACAAGTTCGAGCCCTTGTCCGGGAAGATCCCACATGCCACAGAGCAACTAAGCGCGTGCGCCACAACTACTGAGCCTGCGCTCTAGAGCCCGAGAGCCACAACTACTGAGCCCGAGTGCCTAGAGCCCGTGCTCCACAGCAAGAGAAGCCACCGCAATGAGAAGCCTGCTCACTGAAACAAAGAGTAGCCCCCGCTGGCCGCAACTAGAGAAAGCAGCGAAGACCCAATGCAGCCAAACATTAAACAAACAAACAAATAAATAAATAAATAAAAATTGTTTACTCCTATTGGGTGGGTCAAAAGGTTCATTCGATTTTTTCCATACGATGGCTCTAGTAGCACTTAGCTGTCTTTAACTTCATTTGAAACAATTTTGTTAGATTGTATGTGACAGCTGTCATATCAGCAGGCATGTAAAAAAAGACATCAAAATTGGTGAATTTTTGTGTAGCCACTTTAATATTGAAGATGGAAGAAAAAAAAGCAACATTTTGGCATATTATGCTTTATTATTTGAAGAAAGGTAAAAACACAATTGAAACGCACAAAAAGATTTCTGCAGTATATGGAGAAGGTGCTGTGACAGATTGAACGTGTCAAAAGGGGTTTGCGAAGTTTTGTGCTGGAGATTTCTTGCTGGAAGATGCTCCACGGTCAAGTAGACCAGCTGACGTTGATAGCAATCAAATTGAAACAATAATTAAGAACAATCAAGACAAGCCTCTTAGATAGCCTCATCCACCAGGGGACAGACAGCAGAAGCAAGAAGAACTACAATCCTGCCACCTGTGGAACAAAAACCACATTCACAGAAAGATAGACAAGATGAAAAGGCAGAGGGCTATGTACCAGATGAAGAAACAAGATAAAACTCAAGAAAAACAACTAAATGAAGTGGAGATAGGCAACCTTCCAGAAAAAGAATTCAGAATAATGATAGTGAAGATGATCCAGGACCTCAGAAGAACAGTGGAGGCAAAGATCGAGAAGATGCAAGAAATGTTTAACAAAGACCTAGAAGAATTAAAGAACAAACAAACAGAGATGAATAATACAATAACTGAAATGAAAACTACACTAGAAGGAATCAATAGCAGAATAACTGAGGTAGAAGAACAGATAAGTGACCTGGAAGACAGAATGGTGGAATTCACTGCTGCAGAACAGAATAAAGAAAAAAGAATGAAAAGAAATGAAGACAGCCTAAGAGACCTCTGGGACAACATTAAACGCAACAACATTCGCATTATAGGGGCCCCAGAAGGAGAAGAGAGAGAAAAAGGACCCGAGAAAATATTTGAAGAGATTATAGTTGAAAACTTCCCTAACATGGGAAAGGAAATAGCCACCCAAGTCCAGGAAGCGCAGCAAGTGCCATACAGGATAAACCCAAGGAGAAACACGCCGAGACACATAGTAATCAAATTGGCAAAAATTAAAGACAAAGAAAAATTATTGAAAGCAGCAAGGGAAAAATGACAAATAACATACAAGGGAACTCCCATAAGGTTAACAGCTGATTTCTCAGCAGAAACTCTACAAGCCAGAAGGGAGTGGCATGATATACTTAAAGTGATGAAAGGGAAGAACCTACAACCAAGATTACTCTACCCGCCAAAGATCTCATTCAGATTCGATGGAGAAATCAAAAGCTTTCCAGACAAGCAAAAGCTAAGAGAATTCAGCACCACCAAACCAGCTCTACAACAAATGCTAAACGAACTTCTCTAAGTGGGGAAACACAAGAGAAATAAAGGACCTACAAAAACAAACCCAAAACATTTAAGAAAATGGGAATAGGAACATACATATCGATAATTACCTTGAATGTAAATGGATTAAATGCTCCCACCAAAAGACACAGACTGGCTGAATGGATACAAAAACAAGACCCATATATATGCTGTCTACAAGAGACCCACTTCAGACCTAGGGACACATACAGAATGAAAGTGAGGGGATGGAAGAAGATATTCCATGCAAATGGAAATCAAAAGAAAGCTGGAGTAGCAATACTCATATCAGATAAAATAGACTTTAAAATAAAGAATGTTACAAGAGACAAAGAAGGACACTACATAATGATCAAGGGATCAATCCAAGAAGAAGATATACAATTATAAATATATATGCACCCATCATAGGAACACCTCAATACATAAGGCAACTGTTAACAGCTCTAAAAGAGGAAATCGACAGTAACACAATAATAGTGGGGGACTTTAACACCTCACTTACACCAATGGACAGATCATCCAAAATGAAAATAAATAAGGAAACACAAGCTTTAAATGACACAATAGACCGGATAGATTTAATTGATATTTATAGGACATTCCATCCAAAAACAGCAGATTACACTTTCTTCTCAAGTGCTCATGGAACATTCTCCAGGATAGATCACATCTTGGGTCACAAATCAAGCCTCAGTATATTTAAGAAAATTGAAATCATATCAAACATCTTTTCTGACCACAACGCTATGAGATTAGAAATCAATTACAGGGAAAAAGACGTAAAAAACACAACTACATGGAGGCTGAACAATACGTTACTAAATAACCAAGAGATCACTGAAGAAATCAAAGAGGAAATCAAAAAATACCTAGAGATATAGATGACAATGAAAACACGACAATCCAAAACCTATGGGATGCAACAAAAGCAGTTCTAAGAGGGAAGCTTACAGCAATACAATCCTACCTCAAGAAACAACAAATATCTCAAATAAACAATCTAACCTTACACCTAAAAGAACTAGAGAAAGAAGAACAAACAAAACCCAAAGTTAGTAGAAGGAAAGAAATCATAAAGATCAGAGCAGAAATAAATGAAATAGAAACAAAGAAAACAATAGCAAAGGTCAATAAAACTAAAAGCTGGTTCTTTGAGAAGATAAAAAAAATTGATAAACCATTAGCCAGTCTCATCAAGAAAAAGAGGGAGAGAACTCAAATCAGTAAAATTAGAAATGAAAAAGAAGTTACAACAGACACCGCAGAAATACAAAGCATCCTAAGAGACTACTACAAGCAATTCTATGCCAATAAAATGGACAACCTGGAAGAAATGGACAAATTCTTAGAAAGGTATAACCTTCCAAGACTGAACCAGGGAGAAATAGAAAGTATGAACAGACCAATCACAAGTAATGAAATTGAAACTGTGATTAAAAATCTTCCAACAAACAAAAGTCCAGGACCAGATGGCTTCACAGGTGAATTCTATCAAACATTTAGAGAAGAGCTAACACCCACCCTTCTGAAACTCTTCCAAAAAATTGCAGAGGAAGGAACACTCCCAAACTCATTCTATGAGGCCACCATCACCCTGATACCAAAACCAGACAAAGATACTACAAAAAAAGAAAATTACAGACCAATATCACTGATGAATATAGATGCAAAAATCCTCAACAAAATACTAGCAAACAGAATCCAACAACACATTAAAAGGATCATACACCATGATCAAGTGGGATTTATCCCAGGGATGCAAGGATTCTTCAATATATGTAAATCAATCAATGTGATATGCCATATTAACAAATTGAAGAATAAAAACCATATGATCATCTCAATAGATGCAGAAAAAGCTTTTGACAAAATTCAACACCCATTTATGATAAAAAACTCTCCAGAAAGTGGAAATAGAGGAAACCTACCTCAACATAGTAAAGGCCATATACGACAAACCCACAGCAAACATCATTCTCAATGGTGAAAAACTGAAAGCATTTCCTCTAAGATCAGGAATGAGACAAGGATGTCCACTCTCACCACTATTATTCAACATAGTTTTGGAAGTCCTAGCCTCAGCAATCAGAGAAGAAAAAGAAATAAAAGGAACACAAATTGGAAAAGAAGAAGTAAAACTGTCACTGTTTGCAGATGACATGATACTATACATAGAGAATCCTAAAGATGCCACCAGAAAACTACTAGAGCTAATCAATGAATTTGGTAAAGTTGCAGGATACAAAATTAATGCACAGAAATCTCTTGCATTCCTACACACTAATGATGAAAAATCTGAAAGAGAAATTAAGGAAACATTCCCATTTACCATTGCAAAAAAAAGAATAAAATACCTAGGAATAAACCTACCTAGGGAGACAAAAGATCTGTATGCAGAAAACTATAAGACACTGATGAAAGAAATTAAAGGTGATACCAACAGATGGAGAGATATACCATGTTCTTGGATTGGAAGAATCAATATTGTGGAAATGACTATACTACCCAAAGCAATCTACAGATTCATTGCAATCCCTATCAAATTACCAATGGCATTTTTTACAGAACTAGAACAAAAAAATCTTATAATTTGTATGGAGACACAAAAGACCCCGAATAGCCAAAGCAGTCTTGAGGAAAAAAAAATGGAGCTGGAGGAATCAGCCTCCCTGACTTCAGACTATACTACAAAGCTACAGTAATCAAGACAATATGGTACTGGCACAAAAACAGAAACATAGATCAATGGAACAAGATAGAAAGCCCAGAGATAAACCCATGCACCTATGGTCAACTAATCTATGACAAAGGAGGCAAGGATATACAATGGAGAAAATATAGTCTCTTCAATAAGTGGTGCTGGGAAAACTGGATAGCTACATGTAAAAGAATGAAATTAGAACACTCCCTAACACCATACACAAAAATAAACTCAAAATGGATTAGAGACCTAAATGTAAGAACGGACACTATAAAACTCTTAGAGGAAAACATAAGAAGAACACTCTTTGACATAAATCACAGCAAGATCTTTTTTGATCCACCACCTAGAGTAATGGAAATAAAAACAAAAATAAACAAATGGGACCTAATGAAACTTAAAAGCTTTTGCACAGCAAAGGAAACCATAAACAAGACGAAAAAACAACCCTCAGAATGGGAGAAAATATTTGCAAACGAATCAACAGACAAAGGATTAATCTCCAAAATATATAAACAGCTCATGTAGCTCGATATTAAAAAAACAAACAACCCCATCCAAAACTGGGCAGAAGAGCTAAATAGACATTTCTCCAAAGAAGACATGCAGATGGCCAAGAAGCACATGAAAAGCTGCTCAACATCACTAATTATTAGAGAAATGCAAATGAAAACTACAGTGAGGCATCACCTCACCCCAGTTAGAATGGGCTTCATCAGAAAATCTACAAACAACAAATGCTGGAGAGGGTGTGGAGAAAAGGGAACCCTCTTGCTCTGTTGGTAGGAATGTAAACTGATACAGTCACTATGGAGAACAGTATGGAGGTTCCTTAAAAAACTAAAAATAGAATTACCATATGATCCAGCAATCCCACTATTGGGCATATACCCAGAGAAAACCAGAATTCAAAAAGACACATGTACCCCAATGTTCATTGCAGCAGTATTTACAATAGCCAGGTCATGGAAGCAACCTAAATGCCCATCGACAGACAAATGGATAAAGAAGATGTGGTACATATACGCAACGGAATATTACTCAGCCATAAAAAGGAGAGAAATTGGGTCACTTGTTGAGACGTGGATGGATCTAGAGACTCTCATACAGAGTGAAGTAAGTCAGAAAGAGAAAAACAAATATTGTATATTAACGCGTATATGTGGAACCTAGAAAAATGGTACAGATGAACCGGTTTTCAGGGCAGAACTTGAGACATAGATGTAGAGAACAAACGTATGGACACCAAGGAGGGAAAGCCGCAGGGGGGTGGTGGTGGTTGTGTGCTGAATTGGGCGATTGGGATTGACATGTATACACTGATGTGTATAAAATTGATGACTAATAAGAACCTGCTGTATAAAAAAATATGAAATTGTACACTTGAAGTAAATGCAGTTTATTGTATGTCAATTATGACTCAATAAGAGTGTAAAAAAAAACCAACCTGGAGAGATTATTAAAAAAAAAAAGAACATCAACATTATACCACGTGGGAGACAGCTGACATACTCAAAATATCCAAATCAAGCGCTGAAAATCATCTGCACCCACTTCGTTATGTTAATCGCTTTGATGTTTGGGTTCCACATAAGTTAAGCAAAAAAAACCTTCTTGACCATATTTCCGCCTGCGATTCTCCACTGAAACATAATGAAAATGTTCCGTTTTTAAAACAAATTGTGATGGGCGATGAAAAGTGGATACTGTACAACAATGTGGAACGGAAGAGATCATGGGGCAAGCGAAATGAACCACCACCAAAGACCAATCTTCATCCAAAGAAGGTGATGTTGTGTACATGGTGGGATTGGAAGGGAGTCCTCTATTATGAGCTCCTTCTGGAAAACCAAACGATTAATTCCAATAAGTACTGCTCCCAATTAGACCAACTGAAAGCTGCACTTGACGAAAAGCGTCCAGAATTAGTCAACAGAAAACGCATAATCTTCCATTACGATAATGTAAGACCGCATGTTTCTTTGATGACCTGGCAAAAAGTGTTACAGCTTGGCTGGGAAGTTCTGATTCATCCGCCATATTCACCAGACATTGCACCTTCGGATTTCCATTTATTTCTGTCTTTATAAAATTCTCTTAAAGAAAAAAATTTAAATTCGCTGGAAGACTGTAAAAGGCACCTGGGACAGTTCTTTGGTCAAAAAGATTAAAAGTTTTGACATAGAGCAGGGGTTCTCATGCTTTAGCAAAAGCATCAGCTGGGGTAGTTTGTTAAAATACAACAGATTGTGGGGTCTATCCCCAGAGATCTTGGTGTAGGAAGTCAAGGGTAGGACCTAGGAATCTGTATGTTTAGCATGCAGGTGATGCTAATTTTTTTCAAGTGATGCTAATTCTGGCACTACCTGAGAGTGCTTGTCTGTGATAACTTTGCTAAGAAATTTTTTCAAAGCAAAACATACAAATTGCTTACTGTGCGAGCAATTATACATGTGTGTACATAGGTTCCCCCACTATACTAGAGTGACTTTATGAAAACTTTTGTAATCATGGCGTAAAGGGAAGAAGCAATACCTTAGAAATATCTTAGAAAACATCTTGCTAATAGGGGCACAAAATATTATAAATTGGGATAAAGCACAGGTGCTCACAGATACAGTTCAAAGCTATGGCAGCTTGATGCTGAGATGCTGGGTATAGTTCCCAGGGAAGGAGCTTGGGGGGACCATTCTCACTGCTACTCAGGGTGTACACTGCCTCTATGATGGCTCCTTGCAAAACAAATGTCAAACACAATTTTTGCTATATGCCTTTTTTTTTGTAAAAGTGAAAATCCCCTTCAGATTACTTTCAGTTAGCAAAAACAGGTACTAGTGTTAAGTTTTCTGTTAAAAAGAAGTGGCGTAAAGTGAACTTTCAAAAAGCGGGGGATACCTGAACATAGATATCCATATATACACATACACAAAGAGTCCATAGAAAGCTAATTTTAGGCAATGCTACTTCCTGGTTAACTTTCCAACATAAACTAGTTGTAAAATGTGTCCCTAGGAAGCTAAAGAAGTTGATTTGCTGTACATGGGTTTTGGATAAAAGCCAACTGAAACTCCCAGGTCTTTTTCACATAAGCTGCCCTTGAATTATTGATTTTTTTTTTAAGCTCAAACGCAGGACTTTACATTTATTCTTGCTATTTTCCACCCGTGATTCCATTTGATTGGCTGGCCTAAGTCCATGGAGTTTAACTTCATGTGCCTTATACTCTGAACAGCTGAATTCATAAAGGATACCCTACATTTAAGCCTGTGGAACCAAAGCCAGTCAACTTTCTTGAATTGACAATGAACAACATATTCTATTTAAAATTTCTTATTTTCTTCCTAAATTTAATTTCTTATTCAGGCAGTCAAAGATCTAGAAAATGACTTAATCCTTCTTGAAGTCTCTCAGCACCTAACAGCCAATAACCGTGTCCCATTCATCTTTGGGTGTCTCCAGTCTTTGGTGAGAGAGGGTGACAAGTGAGTGCTGAATGGGGGAAGAAAGAGGGAATGAATTCACATATAAATTAGTCTAGAATTTGAACTGAATTTTTCAGCAAGATTATACCTGATGGTTAAATAGCCACCCTAGTACCAAAAACCAGTTAGCCAATAATTAATGAACCAATTAATTCATGGAGATCAGCTGTTCTCAAATGTGTTTTTCTGGGGCTTCCCTGGTGGCGCAGTGGTTGAGAATCTGCCTGCCAATGCAGGGGACACGGGTTCGAGCCCTGGTCCGGGAAGATCCCACATGCCACGGAGCAACTAAGCCCGTGAGCCACAACTACTGAGCCTGCGCGTCTGGAGCCTGTGCTCCCAACAAGAGAGGCCGTGATAGTGAGAGGCCCGCGCACCGCGATGAAGAGTGACCCCCCACTTGCCGCAACTAGAGAAAGCCCTCGCACAGAAACGAAGACCCAACACTGCCAAAAAATTAATTAATTAATTAATTAATTTTTAAAAAAATGTGTTTTTCTCCCTCCGACCCCATCCGTGAACACCAGCAGCGGCAACAGCATCACCTGGAAACTTGTTAGAAACACAGATTATAGAGCGCCCACCCCAGACCCACGGAATCCGAAGGTCTAGGGGTGGGTCCAGTGATCTGAGTTTTGACGTGCCCTCCAGGTGATTCTGATGCAGCACAGTCTGAGAACAACTAATCGGTAGTATTAATCCTTCAGAGCCTGCACACATTACTGATGTTTTATAAAGGGCCTTCCTCAATACACGTCTTTTAGTTGTTCTGAAAACTTTCATCAAGGAATTATAAGTCCTAGGAACTGTGCTAGGCATTCAGGGTAAAGATAATAAAAATGAACTAATACTTTACCACATTACATTTTTCCTGATCAGCAACATATATATTTATGGTAAACATTTTAAAGTATAAAAAAATGTATGTAAGCAGGAGGTGAAAAAAAAAACTTTGTGCAATCCCATCACCCAGTGGTAACCTCTGTTATTCCAGGGACATTTAAATAGTAGTCCCAACAGTGACCCTGAGTTCTGGACCTGAGGTTGGTTTGGGAAGTTTCCAGAGCTTGGGCAGGCTCTGCAAGCAGCGGCACAGAGGGCCCTGGAGGGGCCAGGGGTTGAAGCAGCTAATCGGTCCACGCTGATCACTTTTCAGCCAGCTCGTTGAACCCACAACCCCGCCCTCCCTGGTTTGCCCAGGACTATCCCAGTTTTAGCATGGTATGTCCTGCATCCTGGGGAACCCCTCACTCTCCCAGCATAGCAGGACATTTGGTGACCCTGGCAGATGTTTATGAGTTTAGACAAGCATTCTTCTCTTAGTTTCTTCCTGCTACGAAGAAAGAAGGTACATGGACTTCAGACAGCTGTGATGTGATGAAGGAACATGGAAGTCCAAAGTTCTGATCTCATACTGGGTTTTACACTTACTTACTATGTGATCCTGGCAGTTTATGAAACTTCCCAGAGCCTGTGAAGATTAAATGAGCACAGCTGGCTTCCTACATAGCTCAGAGTAAAAGCCAAAGTATTGGGTTGGTCAAAAAGTTTGTTCGGTTAGTGAATACATTGTTCAATAAAATTCTTGGTGAAAATGAAAAATGTCCCTTTTATTTTTACTTAAAACCAAATGAACTTTTTGGCCAACCCAATATTTGCATGTGCTTCCACCTCAGGGCCTTTGCACTGGCTCTTCTCTCTGCCTGGAGCACTCTTCACAAAGAAACCTACACGCTTGCTCCCATACTTCCTCAGGTCACCCCAGTGCCATCTTATTAGTGAGGCTTTCCCCAAACACCCAACATAAAAGAGCAACAACCTCCCCCTTTCTTCTTCTCCCCATGCCCAGCACACACACATCCAGCAGTCCCTGTCCCCATCCCCTGGTTTATTTTTCTCCATAGTATTGATACTTATCACCAGTAGGCCTACACTTTATTTGCTGTGATGTATCTTCTGTTATCTCCTGCTAGAACACAGGCTCCGTGTCATGGCAGCGGTATCTGTAATCTTGGTGGCTTCAAGAGTGCCAAGCACTGTAAGCAATAAATGTTTGATGAATGAATGAATGAATGGTTGACATAGCGTAAGTGAAAGTGCTATGGAAAATGTAAAGATGCCACCATGAACAAACTCTTCAAATAAGTGGAAGACTGGAGAAGCTATTTGCAACATGTATAATAGACCAAAAACAATGGCATCTATACTATGTTTCTAAAAATCCTGGATATCAATAAGAAAAAGATCAGCAGCAACACAATAGAAAAAATGGGTAGAGGATATTAATAGGAAATTTACAGTAGAGGGAATGTGGTAGTCAGTGACCTTCGGCAGGTAACTTAACCTCGGTATTTAGTTTCCCTAACCTAGTAAAATAGCTCCCTGCTTCTTAGCGTTGGGAGAATAAAATGAGTTAATATAAATTAACTGCTTAAAAGAGTAGATGGCACATACTGCTATACAACTGCTGGCAAGTTTCATTGTCAGTGGTAATCAGAGAATTATAACTGAAAACAAAATACCACTTTCCACCCATCAGTGTAAAAAAAAAAAAATTAAGCCTGAAAATAGCAAATATTAAAGATGTGGGAAAAACGTTGGTGTAGCGATTCAATGGAACAGCCCCTTCAGAGAACATGGTAGTAACATCTAGTAAAATTGAAAATGTGCCCAGCCTATAATCAATTCTCCATTTGAGTCTGTAATATAGGGCAGCTCTTCCCAGCCCTCCTCAACTGTAAAAACTCTGGAATGATGGTTAAGCACACAGATTCCTAGAGTACACCCCGGACCCATTGACTCAGAATCACCAGGGAAAGGGCTGGGAAACCTAGATATTTCACTAGTACCACAGGGGAGCCTTATTATGAGACAAATCTGGGAAACACTGAGCTAAAGAAGTTCTTGGGGACTTCCCTGGTGTTGCAGTGTTTGAGAGTCCGCCTGCCAATGAAAGGGACACAGGTTCGAGCCCTGGTCCAAGAAGATCCCACGTGCCGTGGAGCAGCTAAGCCCGCATGCCACAACTACTGAAGCCCGTGCGCCTAGAGTCTGTGCTCTGCGACAAGAGAAGCCACTGCAATGAGAAGCCCGTGCACCACAATGAAGAGTAGCCCCCGTTCACCTCAACTAGAGAAAGCCCGCGCGCAGCAATGAAGACCCAATGCAGCCAAAAATAAATAAAATAAATAAATAATTTTTTTTTAAAAAGAAAGAAATTCTTGTCTTTTTATTTATTCCTTTTATTCAAGATTTATAGGAGGAGGCTAAGTGCGGCATTCTTATCAAAAAAAAAAATGGAAACAACCTAATGTATACCAATAGGTGCATTAATTAATAAAATGTGATGCATACATTCAATGGAATAGTCATAGTAGTTTAGACCTATAGCTCTGTATGTCAATGTGAATGGGTCATTAAAAAATTTGGTTAAAAAAACCAAGATGCAGAAGTATATATGGCACTGTTTCTTACTATAACTACAGTATGGTGGTATTTCAATAAATTTTTAAAACAACACAAATTGATGGAAATGTAAACTGGCATCAGTCCTTTGTAAAATAGTTCAGAAACACTGACTAAAGCTTATTATAATCATGTCATATGACCCAGCAATTCCACTCCTAGTTACGTACCCAGTAGAAATGTATATGTGAACATCAAAAAATGTGCACAAAAATGTTCATAGAGCACTATTCATAAGGACCTGAATTCAGGAAAAAAAGACTAATGTCCATCTATGATAGAGCTGAGAAATACATTGTAGTATATTAATGTGATTGAATACTATACAGCAATGAAAATGAATGAACTAGAGCTATATGCAAAAGCCTGTATGAATTCCACGTAAATGTTGACTAAAAGAAACCAGACACAAAATACTCCATTTATATGGAATTCAGAAACAAGCAAAATTACCATGTGATGTTTTCCAACATGAGGGTGGTGGGAAGTAGAAGATGACACAAAAATGGCTTCTGGGGGGTCTGACAATATTCTGTTTTTTTTCTGGGTGGTGGGAGCATAGGAATAGAAATATGTTGCATAGAAATATGTTGAGTTGTATCTTTTGATATGTACTCTTTATACACACACAGCTTCTGCTTCATAAATACACATAAAAATGTACTCTATTTTCTGGGTATGTATTTTATGTAAAATATGAAAATGAGCTTGAATTAGACACACCAAACTCATCAAACTTATGACACAATTGCATAGTTAGGGTGGTGAGTGTGACAAAGTTAGTGGGACCAAGGATGGTGATTAAAGTGAACTTTTGCTACATCTGGGATGTTTTAATTTTTTAAAATAAAAAAACAGAGAAGAAAAAAAGCTAGAAGAAAATAGAATATTAAGTTGATGATTCTGGTTGATGAAAATATATGTGTAGTATTTGTTCTATTATCCTTTGCTCTTTATTTTTAGAGCTTAAAAAATTTAAAGATATGAGAAAAACAAAACATTCTAAGGAGGAAAAATTTTTAAATAACTCACTGCTAAATTTGAGGGGAAAGTCTCACGTTTTTTTTTTTTAGATGAGCCACAAAGAGATGAAATAATTTTTCTAAGAAATTTTAATGAGTAACATTTCTTTAAAATCTCCGTTAACCACTGAATTTGGAGAATAAAATGAAGCAGTAACATTATTTATACCCATCACGCTATCCACCCACTGCTACAATATGCCGCAGAAATTCCCTGGACATTCACATTGTCGTTTGTTCTACTGTTAGTAATGAAACTGACATAATCTTGTTTGCTTGTAGGGACACAAAGTTCAGAGCTCGCCCACTCTGGCTAACAGAGCTGCAGAAGCAGACTGGATTAAAAGGATGCGGAATGAGATGAATTTTAACTTTCTCCTCCTCCGAAGAAAAATAATATTTTACAAACAAGGTAGAAACATTGTGAACCCTCCGGGATTCTTAGACATGAACTTCTGGAAAAGCCTGTGTTGGCCTGGGCAAACAGTCCACGAGTGCCAGAGGCTAAGCGGGATGTCTGCATACCAAGATGTGGAATAGCCCAGAGGATGCTCTTGCCAACACAATTGACTTCCCGGTCTCCACACCGAGATAAAGCCATCCTCAAGGAAGGATGCCAAAAATAGGAAGTCTTAAAATACAAAGGAAACAAACACTGTTTTTTCCTGACATTGATCCTCTTGACGTGGGCCACCAGGAGATAAGTTATTCCCCCTTAGAGAACATCTCCCAGAAAAAGAGAAAAAAATGCAACTTCACCTGTGAACTGATTTCAGACTGGACATTTCTGAGGTTCAGGGGCAGCTCTTTGATCATGGTCAAAAGCAACCAAATAGCTGGATTTCAAGCTTCAACACTTTTTCCTGTGTCTCCCAACACCTCCGTGGCAGCTTTTAATGTTTGTAATTTACAACCAATAATTAAGCTTTTTTTTTTTAAAACATCTTTATTGGGGTACAATTGCTTTACATTGTTGTGTTAGTTTCTGCTGTATTACAAAGTGAATCAGCTATACGTATACATATGTCCCCATATGCCCTCCCTCTTGCGTCTCCCTCCCAAACACAGTAAGTTAAGCAAAATGAGAAGACAGAGAAATACGCAGCAGATGAAAGAGCAAAGTAAAAACCCACCAGACCAAACAAATGAAGAGGAAATAGGCAGTCTACCTGAAATAATTAAGCTTTTAGTTGTTATTCTTTTCCTGTGTGTTTGCTTAGAAGTGCAAACTGTGCTGTTCATTGTTGACTTAGCTTGCCCACCCTCGATGGAGGGTCAGCCAGAAACGAACAGCCTGACTCAACTGGTGGAAGGGCGAATTTGTGGTCAGGTCCACAGACTGTCTGTTCTGAAGACAAAGTCCCCTGCATAAGTGATGAAACTGCATTGCGTTGGTTTGCTGGCTCGTGTTTTGTACAGGATTCTCTTTTTTCCTCTTGGCCGGAAGTTTCTTTTAGCACATTGTCTTAGGAGCAGAGGAAACTGGTCATCCAGCAGCTCCCTCTTTATTCTCCAAGGATTTGGTTTCTTGCTCTCAGATAGCCTCTCTCATGCACATTTTGGAAAATTTGAGAATAGATGCATCAGTCGGCTTCCAGAAGTGCTGCTCCTTGTAAAGTGCTCCCTACTCCTCCGGGTCTGGGCCAGCCCCTCCATCCTGTCCTCCACAGGGACCTCAGTGCCATGGCAACAGCTGCACAACTCATTTCTCCGGGCCCTTGTGTCTTTTGTCCAGATGGCTGCCAAGGAGGGGGGGAGAGAGGGGAAGGAAGAAGGAAGGCAGAGAGAAAGACAGAGACAGGAGGGAAAAAAGAGAGCAGGAAGGAAGGGAGGAGGGAGCTGGATGGGGCTGAGGAGGCTGGAGTCCCTGGAGGTGAAGGAGAGGCAGACCAGTGGGGGGTGTGTGTAACTGTAAAGTAAGAAGCTAGTTTCTAAGGTCCCTGAAGACCGGCTCTGGAGGCAATCCCTGGGGAAAAGTTTGAAAAACTAAACTTCAATGGATTTTGAAGTGGTATTTTGGTAGGGGCAACAACCTCATGACCTTAGAGGGATGCGTCCTATTCAATCCTTACCTATACTTGGCCAGTAGAAAATGTAGAGACCTGGCCAATGTGGCCAGTGGGAGGCTTGGTGCAGGAGTGGCATCGGGGATGAACAGACTCGATGTTACGGCTTCAGGCTCAAACTCTGTACCACATGCCTTTGACTGTAGCTCCAACTTAAGCCAAAATTGGAAGCACCTTGACAATGGGAGGTCACAAGGTAGTGAAGGATCCAAAACTGGACTATTTGGTATTTGACACGAGGGAATAAACTGAAATGACCAGTGACTGCAAGAGGGGGACCCACAGGAAAACCCAAAGCTCCACTGCTATTGCCAGAGGGACAGTCGCAGTGAGAAAAGGGAGCAGCAAAGCTGAGGTCCGATGGAATTCTTCACAGGTGCCTCTCACGGTCCATTCACAGCAGCCTTCCTGGATTCCGTGAGTCCACCGTTGTGGGGATCACATACACACAGATGTCATTTAGAATATGTGTGACTGGTTACTATGTAGCATTTTAAAGGTCCGTCCTCTTCAGAAATCTCCTCAGAGATGGGGGAAAGTAGATCTGGAGGGACGGATGGAAGATTCTGAGCCCATGTTCAGATCTCACTTCCCTCTCTCCCTACTCTTGCCGATATCTTCTGTTGACCAAGCCCAGTGGGTATCAGCGAGCAAGGGAGCCCACTGGTGCAGCCCATAAGGGTCAGCTCCTGAGCACAGAGCAGGGTGACCAGAGTAGAGACGGCATCTAGAAGAGCAAAGGGAGACTATCTAGCGCACTGCCTAGCTTGCTCTCCATCCTGGGGGGTTCCCCCATAAGTGGACCTGGAGGCTGAAGAGACAGATGCCCCTATGCCAGAGAGCAGACAGAGGTGGCATTTAGGCTCATCTCATGGCCATTCCACCTCATGGCACCACTGCCCGCCTGCAATGACGTCTGCAAGCACCAGATGATGTCCCCAAGGGACACCAGAAGAGGGCAAAGGGGTCTGAGGGGGCCACAGCTTGGCTGGGTCCATCCACCTTGCAGCACTCCAAGGCCCGGGGCCCTAGGGAGAATTGGGTCAGCCACGGACAGGGAAACACGCATGCATCACGTCATTCTAGCGCCTCTGAAAGTCCTGACTCAAAACTCCCATCGAAAAGGAAACCAGAAGCTTATAAAAGTCTTGCTACAGGCTCCACAAACATCCAGACCAAATCTCATCCTCACATTGCAATCGCGCAATCCTTTCTCAGACCTTTGGCCTCACAGGTCCCTCTTGCTCCGCTGAGTTGATGACACATAAGGATGTGGTTTTTAGTCACCCTCAAGTCTTGGTCAGACAAGAGCTTTTGGCTCTGGCTGTCTGGACCCCTTCATAGCCCCTTCATGGAGTACTGGAGGCAAAAAGCCTCAGTCCTGAAGGAGCTCTGCCTGCTGAGGCCTTCCCTCCTTGCCAGGTTCTCCCTGCATGCCGCATAATGAAATGTTAGAAAGCAGAGCTGAGAGGAGCACACAGTTCTCTCATCCAACCTCTCCTTATCTGCAAGGATCTGAGGCTACAGGTTTGCACAGGGTCACACAGCCCATCAAGCCAGGCTGGTACAACACGGGTGGATCCCACGCCTAGCCCAGAGCTTTCTACCAGGCTGCATTTTCTCCAGATTTTCTAAGGCATACATCCTTTGGGAAAAGTCATAGCTATGGCCTGATTTTGCCACTTTGGAGGATGTCATGGGACTAGCCCGACTGCAATCCCCGGTCTCACGCTCCCTCCCTCCCCCTACGTCTCTTGGCCCTCCTCTTCCTCCTGTCCTTCTTTTACCCCTCCTTCTACCACTTTTGGTCATCACTGCCTCTCCTTCTATCTATGTGTTTCCCCATCCAATTGCTTGCAAGAGATTTTGAAAGAGTGGGGAGTGAGAAAAAGCAAAGAGAAGGCAAGACCGAGGAGGCGGGAGAGGGGGGAAGTACCCAGGGTACCCATAAAGCTGACTTTGTATTGTTGCACTTTGAATACATGACCTCATTTCCCAGGGAGTCTGTTTATGTGGATTTTTCTTTGCACTTTATAACAAAGTTCTCCACATTCCAAGGACTAGACAGCCCATCCGGGTGCTCTCTCTTTAATTAAGTATACCACTCTTGATCCACTTATTGCCTCAGAAAATTTTTCTAGAGTGACTACATCTCTTCTTTGTTGAACAAGTCTGGAAGAGTGGGGTGAGAAGGAGAATTGTGAGGGAAAGGAAAGGCAAGCTTAAAGCTGCTGCCCTGCCTGACCAGGTCCCGCAGTGACAGCACGCACCACTAGACACAGCCCTCCTCCACCACGGCCTGTTTCCCCGCCCTGGTGTCCGCTGTTACTCATTTCCCCAGGCCCCTCCTTTCACCCACTGGCACTAGTTCCCTAAAAGACTGGGCCTTTGACCTCTAATCTGCCCACAGATTGGTTTTGTCAATCCCTAAACTCCTTCCAGCTCTAACCTTCTCCAAATCAAAAGTAAATTAGTTAAGGGGGCTTCCCTGGTGGTGCAGTGGTTGAGAATCTGTCTGCTAATGCAGGGGACACGGGTCCGAGCCCTGGTCTGGGAAGATCCCACATGCCGCGGAGCAACTAGGCCCGTGAGCCACAACTACTGAGCCTGCGCGTCTGGAGCCTGTGCTCCGCAACAAGAGAGGCCGCGATAGTGAGAGGCCCGCGCACCGCGATGAGGAGTGGCCCCCGCTTGCCGCAACTAGAGAAAGCCCTCGCACAGAAACGAAGACCCAACACAGCCATAAATAAATAAATAATGAAACTTTAAAAAAAAAAAAAAGTAAATTAGTTAAGGGTGCTGTTTGCACGCACACACACACATGCGCACACACACACACACACACACCAGCGCCTTCTTTATCAAATGTGCATTGTTACATTTTTATTTATACATGCATTTTGCTCTTTAACCGCAGTGGCAATTCTGACCTTGCTCACTTCAAGCCAATGGACAGAATCTCTAGTGCTGATGAGTAACCGGTATATTCAGACAGGTGAAGCCTTTCAGTGGGACTGCCTCTGTACCTTACCATGTAGCTGCTACACCATATGTGGGCCAAGGTGGGCTCAGTACTCCCTCTGGAGCCTAACTGCTATTGATGACTGCTTCTGATCAGTAACAATGTGCGATTGGGCCATTCATATCCTCAAGGCAAGAAATGTGTCTTTGTTATTTTCCTAGCGTAGTAGCAATGTGTTTTACAGAGAACAGTCCTTAAGATTTTTCTGAAGCTAGAACAAAATTGCTACCTAAGTATTGCAAGCAGATTCTTCTTTTAATGTAAAGGCTTGATTTTACATCAGAGCAGAATGTCTTTTTTAATGGGAAAAGCTTTTGGATTCGGCCATCTTAGTTCATTAATTCAATTATTCAATATCAACTAAGTGCCAACACTAGTTTCTAGGCTTGTGATGGTGAACAAGAGTCACTGCCACCCCGAAGCTTGCAGCACAGTGATGTATAAATACAATCAAGGAACCAAACACATATATATTTGATCGTTCTGAAGGAAACAAATAGGATCCGTGATGGATAACAACAGAGAAGGAGCAATTTAGACAAGGTGTTCATTGTTCATGGAAGGAGAGGACCTAAGGAATGAAAAGAATGTCAGTAAAACACGACAGGGAAGGGAGGATGTCCCAAGCAAAGGAATGTTCCAAGCAAAGGAAACAACATGCACAAAGGGCTGGGCTGCTATGGGGGAGGCTTACCTTTTTTTTTTTTTTTTTAATAAATCTATTTAATTAATTTATTTATTTTTGGATGCATTGGATCTTCATTGCTGCACGCAGGCTCTCTCTAGTTGAGGTGAGCAGGGGCTACTCTTTGCTGTGGTGCGCGGGTTTCTCATTGTGGTGGTGTCTCTTGCTGTGGAGCACGGGCTTTAGGCGCACAGGCTCAGTAGTTGTGGCTTGTGGGCTCCAGAGCGCAGGCTCAGTAGTTGTGGCGCACAAGCCTAGTTGCTCCGCAGCATGTGGGATCCTCCCGGACCAGGGCTCGAACCTGTGTCCCCTGCACTGGCAGGCAATGGGAAGCCACCAGGGAAGGCCCCTGCAGGCGGATTCTTAACCACTGTGCCACCAGGGCAGTCCGGGGAGGCTTACCTTGTTCAAAGAAATGAAGGGAGGTTTGCATGGCTGAAGTACAGCGTGTGAGGTAGGAGAATAGGAGGTTGGAGAGGTAGACAGAGATTAGATCATGTAGTGCCATGTAAGTCATGGAAATGGGTGTGTATTCTATTCAAAATGCAAAGATAAAATGGCTGCTGGAAAAAATAGGTCAGAAGGAGGCAGGGGTACATGATGGAGACCAGTGAGAGGCAATTGCTAGGTCTCGGCAGGAGATGGTCATTTGGTCAGCGGGATGGAGAGAAGTAAACTGATATGAAGCACTTTGGCTCCTGAAGGAAAAGATACAGTAGGAGTTGCTGAGGCATTCGATGTGGAGAAGGGAGGAATTGAGAATGAAATGCAGGTTTTTGGCATGAAAAACTGAGGTCCTGGGGTACCATTCATGAAAACAGAGAAGGCTGGGAGAGTGGAAATTTGAAGAGAGCACGGCATGAGTAAGGATTTCCATTTTCAGGTGTACTTGAGTCATTCTAGGTCTAAACTTAGCCTATGCCTGTTAACTGGTGCTTGTTCCTGTGGATATATATGCGTGCTGTCCGAGCACTCTTTGCAGAAGAGGCGTGGTTTGGAAAGGAGGAATGCAGGAGAGCCAGCTCTTCACGCCAGCAGACTTGCTGTTGAGATGTCCCAGCGTGATTTGGTGTTTCACACATGTTAAACCTGATCTTTGTGAAATGTACTCTAGCCCCTGACTACACCCTGTGGAGGCGGAGGGGACGAATTGAGGATCGTTAAAGTGAAGAGATACCCACACTCTCAGTCGTCCTCAGAAGTCAGTGTGAAGGCAGAACACAAGGACTTGGTGATGTCCCTCCTGGGTTATCATGTCCTGTCAACTTAAACATTCCACCTGTTATCTGACCCGGAGACTAATACTCAGCTCAGCTCTTGAAACAGCTACTAGACAATAGACTTCTACAAATAGTTCTGGGGTAGGTATTATTTTTATACCAGGGACATATACATATAAATACCTAGATATAGATTTATAATTCATTTGAAACAAACTCTGGTATTTCAATATATTTTAAAAATAATATCTATCTAAATGACCATTTAATATACAACCAGTAAACTTCCACTTCTTCAGCCAAATTGATAAAAAAAAGACCACTTTGAATGAGTAAAAAGCTAAAATACAGAGACTTTAATCCATGTTGCAATCAACTCTAAGCAAATACTTACTTGTAGTATCTACACTTCTAAGCAAACATTTTAGCAATCTTAATGAATAAGTGAACATTACATACAAGGGAACAATAAAGAAGGGGACTGACTTCTCATCAGCAACAATGCAGGCCAGAAAACAATACCACAACATCTTTACAGTGCCAAAACCAACAAACAAAAACTTATTTTAAAATGATATAGGCAAAGAAAGTATCTATCAAAAATACGTGATAAAACTACAGAAATCAAAAGAGTGTGATACTGGCACAAAGACAGACATATAGACCAATAAAATAAAACAGACAGCCCAGAAACAAATCCTCACATATATAGTTGAATAATTTTCAACAAAGGTGCCGGGACCATTCAATGGGGAAAAGTTAGTCTTTTCAATAAATGATACTGGGAAAACTGGATATTCACATGCAAAAGAATAAAGTTAGACCCTTACCTTACACTATACACAAAAATTATTCATAATGGATCAAAGATCTAGATGTAAGAGCTAAAGATATAAACTCTTAGAAGAAAACAAGGGAAAGCTTCATGACACAGACTTGACAATAAATTATTAAATAAGATACCAAAAGTACCATCAACCGAAGTAAAAATAGATAAATTGGACTACATAAAAATGAAAACTTCTGTACATCAAAGGACACAATCAACAGAGTGAAAAAGCAACCTACAGAATGGGAGGAAATATCTGCAAATCATGTATCTGATAAGGGAGATATATCTATATAGACATATAGATATAAATATATATCTCCTATATCTCCAGAATATAGAAAGAACTCCTACAACTCAACAACAACAAAAAAACAAGCAACCCAATTTAAAAATGAGCAAAGGACTTGAAAAGACACTTCTCTGAAGAAGATACACACATGGCCAACAAACTCATGAAAAGATGCTGAACTAATTATTAGAGAAATACAAATCAAAATCACAATGAGAGGGGGCTTCCCTGGTGGCGCAGTGGTTGAGAATCTGCCTGCTAATGCAGGGGACACGGGTTCGAGCCCTGGTCTGGGAAGATCCCACATGCCGCGGAGCAACTAGGCCCGTGAGCCTCAATTACTGAGTCTGTGCGTCTGGAGCCTGTGCTCCGCAACAAGAGAGGCCGCGATAGTGAGAGGCCCGCGCACCGCGATGAAGAGTGGTCCCCGCTTGCCACAACTAGAGGAAGCCCGCGCACAGAAATGAAGACCCAACACAGCCATAAATAAAATTAAATAAAAAAAAAAAATCACAATGAGATATCAGCTCACACCCATTAGGATGGCTGCTATAAAAAAATAAATAAATAAATTCAAAGTATCAAGTGTTGGCAAGGATGTGGAAAAATTGAAACCCTCATGCACTGTTGGTGGGTATGTGAAATGCTGTTGCTGCTAAGGAAAACAGTATGGCAGTTCCTCAAAAATGAAAAATAGAATTACCATATGATCTAGCAGTTCCACTTCTTGGTATATAGCCAAAAGAATTGAAAACAGTGTCTCAAAGAGATTGTGTACCATGTTCATAGCAGCATTATTTATAGCAGCCAAAAGCAACCCAATTGTCCGTTGATGGATAAACAAAACATGGTATATACATACAATGGAATATTATTTGGTCTTAAAAAGGACAGAAATTCTGATGCATGTTACAACTTAGATGAATCTGGAGGACATCATGCAAGAAGAAATAAGCCAGTCACACACACACAAAACATACTATATGATTCCTCTTATATGGGGAACCTAGAGTAATCAAGTTCATAGAAACAAAAAGTAGAATGGTGGTTGACAGGGGCTGGAGAGAGGGAGGAATGGTGAATTGTTCTTTAATGGGTACAGCGTTTCAGTTTTCCAAGATGAAAAGTGTTCTGGAGATTGATTGCACAACAATGTGAATGTACTTGACACTATTGAATTGTATACTTAAAATAGTTAAGATGGTAAATTTTATGTTATGTGTATTTTACCACAGTGAAAAATAAAAAATAAAAAAATAAGCAATATGCATTTTCTGGGAAAAAACGCCGAGAGGTTTTGTCTCTAGCATAAGTCCGCTATAAAAAATACTAAAACTTCTTCTGGCTAAAGGGAAATGCCATCAGATGGCAACTTGGATCCACACACAAAAAATGATGAACACAGGAAATAGTAATTTTAACTATTTTTTCTTTTCTTAATTTCTTGAAGAGATAATTGAACTATTGAAGGCAAAAATAATAACAATATACTGTGGGCTTTATAAAAAGGTAAAATGTAAGACAACACTAGAATAAAGAAAGAGGGTGAATGGAAGTTATACAATTTTAAAGTTTTTAATACATGAAGTAGTATACTATTAATTCAGGGTAGATTATAGTAAGTTAAGGAACAATAATAATGAAATCTTCAAAGCAACAATTAAAAAATGAAACAAAGAGGTACAGGCAATGTGTCAATAGATGAGAAAAAAATGGAATACTACACAGTGTACAATTAATCGAAAAATAGAGAAGAAAATAGGAAAAACAACAAAGAAGAGTAGAAAACAGCAAAATGGAAGTCTTAAATATGAGACATTTCATATGAATAATAAAATGATAAAAGATTTTATAATTCAGGACAATTTAACAAAAATATGAACAAGATCTGCATACCACAAACTACAATGCTTTGCAGAGAGAAAATTTTTAAAGAGCTAACAAGTGGAGAAATATATTTGTGAACTGAAAGTCTCAATATTGTTAAGATATCAATTCTCCCCAAATTGATTTGCAGATTTAACATTATTCCTATTAAAATTTCAGCAAGAGGGCTTCCCTGGTGGCGCAGTGGTTGAGAATCTGCCTGCTAATGCAGGGGACATGGGTTCGAGCCCTGGTCTGGTAAGATCCCACATGCCGCGGAGCAACTAGGCCCGTGAGCCACAACTACTGAGCCTGTGCGTCTGGAGCCTGTGCTCCGCAACAAGAGAGGCCACGATAGTGAGAGGCCCGCGCACCGCGATGAAGAGTGGCCCCCGCTTGCCGCAACTAGAGAAAGCCCTCGCACAGAAACGAAGACCCAACACAGCCAAAAATAAATTAATTAATAAAAAAAAAAAAAATTCCAGCAAGATTTTTGTACAACTTGACAAGCTTAATCTAAAATTTATGTGGAAATACAAAGTACCTAGAATAGGTCCTTGAATATTGATCTATCACATATTGTTTCAAAAAACAATTTTGAAAAACAAGAACAAAGGTAGAGGATTTACAATATTAGATTTTCAAAAATTACTTTAAAGCAACAATTATCAAGACCATACACCAGTTCTGGCATAAGGATAAACAAATAGATCAATAGAATACAATAGAGAGTCTAGAAATTTTATACACACATATATATTGTCAACTGATTTTCAGTGATACCAAAGGAATTCAATGAGGAAAGGATAGTCTTCAACAAATGGTGCTGAAAAACCTGGCTATTCATATGGCTGGGCAGGGGGGGAAATAAATCCTGACTCATATTTCACATCATATACAAAAATTAATTTGAAATGAAATATAGTCCAAAGTACAAGAACTAAAACTTTTTTACATTCCAAAATAAAACAGGAAAAAGCAATTATCGTGTTAAGCAAAGATTTCTTAGGACACAAAAACCACAAAAGAAAAAACAATGATAAATTAGAAAACTAAAATGTAAAACTTTTGCCCTTTCAAATGCATGGTTAAGAATATAAAAATGCATAACACAGACTGGGGAAAACATAGGCAAGACATATACCTGTTGAAAGACTTGTATCCAGAATGTGTAAACAGCTCTTACAACTCAACAATAAGAAGATAACCTGAGTTTTTTAAAGGGACAGGTTTGACTAACGATTCACCAAAGAAGATATGGAAAATAAGCATATGAAAAGATAAACATCATTGAAAGAAATAAAAATTAAAACAACAAGATACTAGTATACATCCTCTAGAATAGCTAAAATTAAAGACTGGCAACACCAAATGTTGGCAAGTGTATGAAAGAACAGGAACTCTCATACATTGCTGGTGGGAATGCAAGATGATACAATCACTTCTGGAAATATTTTGTTGACTTTTTATAAAGTTAAATATACACTCCTACTATAAATTCCACTATTAGGCATTTACCCAAGAAAAATAAAATCTTACGTCTGTAACAACACTTGAACATGAATATTGATAGAAGCCTTATTCATAATTGTCAAAAAGTGGAAGCAACTCAAATACCCATCAACAGATGAATAAACAAAATACAGTTTATTCCTATACTGAAATACTATTCAGCAAAAAAAAGCAATAAAGTATTGATACACACAACCTGCATTAATCTCAGAATCAATGTACTGAACAAAAGAAGCCACAAATGGGTATATACTATTTGGTTTTATTTTATTAAATAATTGGAGAGGCAAAACTAATTTATAGAAAGCTAATCAGTGGTTGCCTGGTATAAAAAATGAGGAGCATTCACTGCAAGGGGGCAACAAAACTCTGGGGTAATGGAAATATTCTATATCTTGATTAGATGGTGGCTACACAGGTGTACACATGTTCAAACACATGGAGCCTTCAATGGGTACATTTTATTGTAGGTAGATTGTACCTCAATACATTTGAATTTAAAAGAGGAAAAAAACACACATTGAGATATTGTCTGACACCTACTTGAATGGCTAAAATTAAATAAAAAGTACTGACAATACTAAGTGTCAGCAAGTATGAGAGCAACTGAACCTTCATCCATTGCTGATGAGTGTGTAAATTGGTAAAATCATTCTGGAAAACTGCTTTGCATTGATCCTATGTGTAACCTTTGACACAGAAATTCCTTTTCTAAATACATCTAATAGAAATGTGTACATATATGCACCAGAAGAATGTTCATAGCAGCAATAGTTTAAAACTGGAAACAATCTAATTGCCCATAAATAGTAGAATGGATTAAACACTAGTGGTATATTCACATGACGGAATACTATCCAGCAATGAAAATGACTGAACTGCTCATACATTCCAGAAACATGGGTGAATCTCATAAACCTTGTTTCGAGGGAAAGAAGTCAGATACACAAGGCTGCATACTGTAATATTTCATTTACATAAAAATTTAAAATATGTAAAATTAATCCAGGATGTTGGAAGTCAAAATAGCCAATTTCCTTTGGAGAAAAGGGAAGGGAATATGAGAGGAGCTTCTGAGAAGATGGTAACCTATTTCGTGACCCAGGTTGTTAGTAGAGTGTGTTCACTCATTGAGTATACACTGATGGTTTGTGCCCTTTTTGGTGTGTATGCCATATGCATTTATACAAAAAAACTTTTTAAAAGGGAATCATAAGTGAATGAGAACCAAGGAAGTAGAAGAGGAAACAGACTTTTTTTGTCAATAAGTTCATTGCTAAATGGAAGGATGCAGAAAGGAAGAAGCTCGGGGTGTAGTAAGATTGTGCTGAAAGATGTTTTTTGGATTAGAAAAGATTTGCACTTGCCTGTATTCTGATTTTTGTAAGCCAGTGAAGGGGAAGAATTAATGCTATAGTAAATAAATGATTAAAATGATGAAGCACTCTTTTTAAAAGTTTATGAAGCAGGGGCTCGTGAGAAACAGCGGTATACGTGAAAGTGCTAATCTTGTACAAGAATGACTTTTTTTCCCTCCATGTCTGAAAAAAAAAAGAAAAATGATGGAGCCACACAGCGAACCCATAAAAGCATGGATGAAAAGTGAGAAATTGTGGGAACAAAGCTGAGGGAGTTTGTATCTGACACAAAGCACAGCCATATGCTGAAATGTTGTGAATCAGGCTCTGAATGTTAAGAAAAAAGTGATGAAAGTTGGCACATTCATTGCAGGAAAAGTGAAGAGTAGCTGCTTAGGGATAAATGAAAGAAAAACTGAGCTGTATGGAGGGGTCAGCTTAATTTGGAAATTACACATTTCTTATTGTGCTAATTGGTACAATCATACTCTCGGAAACCCAGGCAGGAAACCTTGAAGTCATTGTTTTTTATTCCTTCTTCTCACAATCGTCTTACATTCAACACTCCTTCCCTTTCAGTCTTCTGCAATCCAGGCTCTATCAGAGAAAACCTAAACCACTGTAACATTTTCCCAGTGGGGTCTCTGCCTCCAATAGTTATTTTCCTAATACAAACATTTAGATGTCTGCATGCCCATAGAGATGGCTCCTAGCATGGGATGCCAGTTAAACTAAAAATTTAGCTGAACCCTGGTCACATTTCAGACCATGATGGAATCTGGGGCACATGGCACATTATGGACTGGATGTTAGCCCGGTACATCCAGCCCATCACACAGTCAAGCCTTCACCTGGTTAAGTATAAACTAATAAGTATTGACGTTTGTGGAGTACTTATGTTGGGTGAGACATGGTTCTAAGCAACTGGCATATATGGGCCTATTTAATTCGTATAACAACCTCTGGGGTGGGTTCTAGTTTTCTCATTTAATAGGCAGAGAAATGAGATATAGGAGGCCAAGTAAACTGCCCCACTTAGAGTTAGTGAGTGAGAGCACATGGATTAAAAGCCAGTTAGCTGGGGGCTTCCCTGGTGGCGCAGTAGTTGAGAATCAGCCTGCCAATGCAGGGGACACGGGTTTGAGCCCTGGTCTGGGAAGATCCCACATGCCGCGGAGCAACTAGGCCCGTGAGCCACAACTACTGAGCCTGCGCTTCTGGAGCCTGTGCTCCCAACAAGAGAGGCCGTGATAGTGAGAGGCCCGCGCACCGCGATGAAGAGTGGCCCCCGCTTGCCACAACTAGAGAAAGCCCTTGCACAGAAACGAAGACCCAACACAGCCATAAATAAATTAAAAAAAAAAAAAAAAAAAAAAAGCCAGTTAGTTGGATCCAAAACCACACATTTAACCCCTGCACTCAGAACAGGCACTTGCTTGGCTTCTAACACCTCTGTCTTTGGGTCTGCCTGGCCAAGTCAAAGTCTTGGTTCTGCAGCCCACATTCAGCATGGCCCTAGAGAATGCTGGTTTTTCTTCTGGTTCCAGGAGCCCCTACTCAGTAGTGAGAAATGGTTATTATTTTTTAAATGCTGGAAATAAATATCAAAAAGTTTAAAAAGAAAGTAAAAGAAAAAGCATTGGAGGGTGAAATCCTATCCTTGTAGGGAGTAAGTGGTCCTCCAAAAGAAGATTATTTTCTGTAAATCAACTATACTCCAATAAAAATTAATTTTTAAAAAAAGGAAACAAGCTACTTAATAAACTTAGTTCAGAACCTGTCCCCACCCCCCCCCCCAAAAAGTGATTTAAGAATAGACGATTTCTCATACAGGAAAAAAGAAAAAGATTATTTTCATTCTTCCCCTCTCCCCTCCACCATGCACTGTAGTAAGAATTTCAACATAAAACTATCTTTATCTATTTTATGAATAGTTTACCCTGTTCTGTTGGATTGATTCTTATTTGCAAAAAGACTTGTTCTTTTATTCCTTGCTTTTCTTAACAAAATCATCATTTGAACAAAGACATGTTTAAAGAATTGGTTTCCCTTCCCCCCAAAGTTTGCCTCCTGTTTCCAAACTAAACAGTAACCCCTTTTTTCCCCACCTAGAACATTTTTTTCCAGGATTCTTTAAGCAAGTTCGAGGTTACAACAATCTTTGCTGAGACACTCTTAAGATTCCATTGTAGATATAATCCTTATCAGTTTGACTGTGATTACCAAGTCGCCTAGCTCTTATACAGAGTCAAAGATAAAGGCTAATATTCTACAAACTAAAATGCTGCTGCCTTTGAAAGTTAAGTTCTTCAGGTACAGCTCTGTCACTTAATGTACTTCTTTCTTCCCTCAAGACAGAGCGAGAGGGCTTGTCATGAAGAGCGGGAAATCTCCACCTTCCCACGCTCGCGTGTGAAAGCCCTATCGTAAAAACACGGTACATTATCCTTGAAACAAGTTTCTCTCTGACTTCAGTGACACTAAAATGCACTGCAAACAATGGTGCTGGCACAGTTCCAGTGTTTCTGGACACTGCTTCTTAACATAAAATGAGTTCACAAAGGCTTGGGTTTCATTTCTGAGGATAACGGATACTTTAAATACTGTACACTTTTGTGTCTACACATACAAAGTAAAATAGTGAATCGGGGCAATTATCCTTGTAATTCAAGTGCACCCTTTCCTCCCCACATACATATTTTGGCTTTAATTATCTGAATGTTTCAAATGAAAAGTGTCTTTTTTTCCCATGGAAAATTGCTTCATTTCTCTATTTTGTGTGTGTAAATTTAAAGTATTCTCTACTCCATATATAGAGACGAGAGAAAGTTTTGCAAATAGATCATTTCGGAAGCAACACTTTTCCTTTTTCTAATGGAGAGCCACACAGCACCTCAAATATGGTTCAACAGGCAAAAAACTGTTTGCCTGTGAGGTCGGAATCCCACCCAGGCAGGGACGTCTCATCCCCATCCTCCAGCCCCGAGGAACAGAGAAGAGAGTAGAGGCCCTGCCACCAGGGAGCTGACAGAAGCTGTCATCCAGGAGGAAGGAACGCAATTCACCTGTGGCCTGAGAATTGTCATCAGACGTGTTGACAGGCGCGTGGGCTGGGGAGGGAGGCAAGGTCTGTGCCAGCCGGTGAAAGGATGGAGGGTCCCCCTCCTCTCATCCACCAGGAGTGAGATACTGCTGTCAGCATCACTGGTGGGTATGAACAGTGTAAGGCATGGACAGATCATTCCTAGACACTTGGCGGAGATCCTCACCAGGCCTGGGGTGAGGGTAAGGGATTTGAAGGACGGGATTGGAAATGGTGCAGCGTCTTCAGTGCTGGAGCGCACATATTGTGTGATTACCTGGTACCCCGAGGGCCCGGATGAATCACCCATCCCAAAGTACTTGCATTAGTTTAAGGAAAAAAATGCTGTGGTTTGGCAGGTGAGCCAAGTAGTTCTTTATTGCTGTTGTTTGTCCTTTTCACTCAGCTATGAAAGGAATGTGTCGCTTTCTTTCAAAACTGTGTAGACAGAAATAAGAACTTCGTCTCAGGAAACCTTAAGGGACTACAACTGAGTAAAAGCGACTCATGTTTAAAATACACATTAAATTCATCCTCAGAATACTTAGGATATGCCAGAGTCTCTGAAAATGAAGGATTTTTAGGGTTATGAAACAGGACAGGGGAGAGTAACCCTAAAAGACCTCATATAACTGAAGGGGAAACTCTATGTTCTTTATTGTAACATGGCTATGATTCCAAGGTTTCAGACTACAAAAGACTCTGAAATGCTCTTGGTATTGAGCAGGAAAGTTTGTGGATTTCAAATAAATGCAGAGTGAGTGAGCATGGATGTGTTCTGCTCGGAAGGCAGTGCCTTCATAAACCAGCTGATAATGAAAACAAGACGCCCCATTCCTGGAAAGAGGGGATCTGTGGGTCCAGATAACCAGGAGACGTCAAGAAGCTCGATTCATGAAAGCTGTGAAGGATGAGGTGACTGATTGGAGTCGTTTAAGATGAATGGCCCAGAAGAAAAGGTCAGTTAGCAAGTCCTGGGAATTGTCAGCCACGAATGTGGCCACAAAGATGAAGGAAAGATAAATTCATGATGCTAAGGTTTTCGTTTTCTGGTCATAAATCAATATCTGTTTATGTCAGTTTACCTTAAAAGCAACATTTAGTCTCAAGCTGTTTGAACATAATTTATTATTGCTTCAGGCCAAAAGCGCCAGGAGGAGGCCAGAGACACAGGGCCCTGTAGGGAATGAATCCCTTGCTTGGAGCTTGGATGGTTCCGTTCAGTGGTCAATACCCTCAGCCACTTGCTGAAAGCCTGTGGTCCTTCCTCCTTTCCTCACGGATCCCAACAAACTGTCCTTTGCTTAGACTTAATCCCTGTCTACCTACCTGCTATCCAGCCTCTGTCATTTTCCTGCTCAAATCTCCAAGCCTGTGTCCACCCACTCCGTTCCTTCTTCAACCCCTTAAACTTGCACCTCCACCTGCAGATGAGACCTCCCCTCTCAAAGTCCTCACGACGTCCTCTCTCTTCCTGCCCCACCTCCTGTTCCTCCTCCCTCCTCCTCCTTTCTTTCTGTCTCCCCCACCCCTTTCCCCTCACCTCTCTCCCAAATTCAAATTCAGCGAGTTGGCTCATGGGTTGTTCTTCTCAGCCCTTCTTTGATCTTAGACACTTTTGACCACTATATCCTTTTAAGAATAATTCGCTTGTCTTCTGTGTTCTCGGCCTTTCTCTCTGATTCTGTATCACCTTTGCATCTCCCTTCGTCCTCCCATCCCTCACCTGTGCATACCTTCAAGTCTCTATTTTTGGCACTCTCCCCTCTCCCCATCTTCTCAAGACCTTTCATTCATGCTACAGCTCCATCTAAATCTTCGTCTCCAATTTAAAATCCTGACTAGCTTACAGGCAATTCAGCTAAACTCACTAAGTACTGACTGGATGCCACCATCCTGTGTGTCCAGCCGCCTACAAGATACTCTCACTGTTCTTCCTGATGACACCATAAGCTGAAAATGCCCAAACTTAGCATCTCCTCTCCTAAAACTACTTCCCTTTGTCAACGGCCTGATTTTTGGTACCTCTCATCCTGCTTCCTGTCTTTGAAGTAAAACCACCCCCTGACATTTGATTCTTTTTCACTGCTCAGTCCTCAGATGCAAGCTGTTACGTATCTTACTTCAAAAGGGCCTTCTGTACAGCCTTTCTTCGCCCCCCACCCCCCAGCTACAATTTTCATTTGGTTTCTTTCCTCTTTGACAGCTATTTCTATGTCTCCTGTACCAGGATCTCTTCTACTGCTTCTTCCTGCACCAGGCCAGCCTTTGATCCTCCACACCTCTCCCTCTGCCCATCGTTGCAGGGAGCCCAGAGCAGCGACTGTAACCTCTGCCTGAGAGCTCACAAGTCTCCCCGCAGGCTGCAGGATACAGCGGGTTTGGATTGGCCAGCATCTGAACCCTAAATGTAGTACTTACAGACTATTTACTGCCCATAGTATTTGTGTAAGTAAAATAGTACTTATAAATATATTATGAGAGTGTGATTGCATATTCAATTACAAATATACACAGAAAAGTAAATATAAATGAAAGATGATAGGTTAGGTGTAAGATCACAAGTCACAGAGGGAAAAATAGAGGGAAAAACCAAGAGCAGTGTACATTTGTGATCCTTCCCAAAAGTACACACCCTTCTTTGGGTTCAACCCTTTCCTTGAGAAAATGACCTGGGGAATGTGATTGGTTAATTTAAGATGCCTTTATATCTGGACAAAACTATAATTCAAAAAGATACATGCACCCCTATGTTCATAGCAGCAGCCAAGACATGGAAACAACCTAAATGTTCATCAACAGATGAATGGATAAAGAAGATGTGGTACATATACACAATGGAATACTACTCAGCCATAAAAAAAGAACAAAATAGTGCCATCTGCAGCAACATGGCTGCAACTAAAGATTATCATACTAAGTGAAGTAAGTCAGAAAGAGAAAGACAAATATCATATGATACACTTACATGTGGAATCTAAAATATGACACAAATGAACCTATCTGCCAAACAGAAACAGACTCACAGGCATAGAGAACAGACTTGTGGTTACCAAGGGGGAGGGAGAATGGGAGAGGGATGGGCTGGGGGTTTGGGTTTAGTAGATGCAAACTATTATATATAGAATGGATAAACAAAAGGTCCTACTGTATAGCACAGGGAACTATATTCAATATCCTGGGGTAAACCATAATGGAAAAGAATATAAAAAAGAACATATATATGTGTATAACTGAGTCACTTTGCTGTACAGCAGAAATTAACACAACATTGTAAATCAACTATACTTCAATAAAAAAAATAAATTAAAAAGAAAGATGCCTCAACTTCAATTCGTTCATTCAAAGTCAACAGCCATCATGGTAGCTGAGATGAGGACAGACAGCCATCAGTCTTCCAGGCAAGGAGCCTGCTTTGCCAACGCCCACAACTGTCAGCACTTTCCGACTGGCCTGTGACATTGTTCTGACAACCTGGTCACCGCCAGAAAGGTCACCGACCCTCAACAAGCCGAGGCCATGGGTCCACTTCCTAGCGTCACTGGGGATCACTCCAGGCTGTGCACTGACCCGGCTCAGAGACCAGGGGCCGCCAGGTCGCTGGCAGGAGCGGGCCAGGGGACAGTCACTCAACCATCATACAAAACCTTTATCGCAGAGTCCTGCCTGGCTGCCTCAGAGGTGAAAAATTGGAAGCAGGAGGTGGGAGCAGAGAGGGAGGGGTCTCTGGGCACTTAGGCGACAGCAGCACTGGGCAGAGGGGCTCAGGATGTCACGGAGAGCCAGCTGGAGCCAGGTCTGAAAGGCGACCCAGGAGCACACAGGCAGGCCTGCCCAGGAGGCCTGTGGTAGTTGCACCATCTGTGCTGGCAGCCAGTGAGCAGCTGTCCTGGCTTTGTCCCCTGCTGGCCCAGTGCCAGCAGCCTTGCGTGTTCACCTCAAGCTCGTCTGCAGCCTTCTCCTGTTCACTTTTACCCCTCCCTCCCTCGCATGAGAAGCAGTATGTGTGGCATCTGCAAAAATCCAAGGAGAGCCAGATATGTACTCCCACTACAATTTTCCCATCTGCAAAATGGGTAGGATAATGCTTATCTGCTCCATGCTTTGAATGAAACACTTATGAAAAATTGCCTGGTAAACTCTCATGGTTACAATATCATTGTTAGCTTTCTTCATCCTCCCAATTTATTCATTCTTCACCTTCCTTCTCTTTCCTTACCTGCCCCTTTACAAATCTATTCTAACATCATCAAATCATATTTGTAAAAATGCAGTTAAAACAAATTTAAAGGTACCAAATCCAGCAAACCAGATAGCTTTGTGCTTATGAAAACTTTATTTTTGTTCAGAATCCCAGATTATTACAGACATTATGTTTTAGAATGTAAAAATACTAGTTACTTGAAATTGATTAAAATGAGGTGTCACTAATTTTATTTCAAATCACCTTTGGTGGGTGCAGGAAACAGAGCTCGTTCATTCGATGGACCTGAGACCCAGGGTGAAGCTCACAGAAACAGAGTCCTGGGTGACCTTGTGCTGGCAGGAATCATTCTGGACCAGCTTCACAGCTCCTACCTCAAAACTGCCCTCTCTCTACCCAATGAGTGGGACTAGAATGTCGCCACAATTTGGATGAGGCAAGAGCTCCAGGTTAAAATGAAAACCTCTGTCATCTCATTGAGTTCTAGCTCCTTTCCAACTAAGAACAGCTTTCCAGAGAACAACCCGAATGATAAACAACTGTTTGTGCGTCTGACACAGAAGAGGGAGTTGTTTTAAAATGTTTCTGAAGAAAATAAGGGAGGCAGTTAGATAGTTTTTGTCCTCAAAGAGCTTCTCAAATTTTAAGGGGGTAGATAGATGCTATATCCTCACTCTGGAATCCAGTTCTGTCTTGTGTGGGCATCCCTGGATGGGTACCCAGTAGGAGAACTTACCTGACCGGCCAAGTAGACGGTAGAGGGTCCTGGACACCCGAGCGGGGTGGGATTTGGAGTCAGCCCAAGGACGAAAAAGCACTACCAAGTCAGGCAGAATGCTACCCTTGTCAATGGCTGAATTTGGTCTGGACAAACTATATTACAGGAAGGAAATTCAACCTCATATTTATTATCTCCTCCTCTCATAAAAACCGCTACCATTTATTGAATACCTACTCTGTGCCAAGTGCTACTCTAAGCACTTTGCATTTAAGCCCTTATAGCAACTCTACTTACAGTTCCCATTTTACAGATGGGGAAACTGAAGCCCAGAATTGTTAAGTCAGCTGCCATAGGACTCCCAGCCAGTAGGTGACAGAACCAGGTTTTGAACCAAGGCACTCGGACTCCAGGGTCCACTCTCTTAGCCAGATGCCTGCCTACCCTGTGCAAGAGGGTTTACCTAAGGCCAGTGGAAGCTTTCCCTCTCCTCGGGACACTGACACAGCCAGAACTCCATCCCTCCCATCTCTGCCCACACCTGCCAGCTCCCCGGGGCACAGCAGAGCTCCAACCTATTGCTCTTGCATTCTTCTGAAGGCTAAATATGTTTTCAAGGGTACCCACAGCAAGGAGCTGGTCAGGGCAGGCTGTGTTCATGTCCCCTCCATCCTGAGTTAGGGGCCAGTCCTTAAAGCCATGGGTAGGGAAGGACCCACAGGACCCAGCAGCCCTGTAGCCAGAGCCAGGTTCCCCCAACCCTTCCAGGGAGGAATGCAGGGGGAGGACCCAACAGCTCTTGCTCCTCTGACACATACACGTGCGCACAGCGGGGAGCAGAGAATTTGCTGGGTTTAACCCTCTCCCCAGTGATCACAGGGCTAAGTTACTGATTTCTGCCTCCAGGATTGAATTGCTCATCTCTGTGTTATTTTCCGTTGCCTCTTCCCTCTCCACTGGAAAGGCAGGATCCCCTCTGGGCTTCTACCCTGGCCCATTGGCCCTGTGCAGAATGAGCCTCCCTCCCAGTTTCGAGATGTGGAGTTTGCAGAGAAGTCAGGCTCCCATGCTCCCAGGGTGGCTCAGTGGATGGAGACGGTTGCTGTGGAAGCTGGGGGCCCATTGTCCTTACCTGACAAGGCTGGAGATTATCCAGATGTCTAAACGATGAACTCCAGGAGCATAGGGACAAATCCTTGTCCATGGGTATTTCTCCAGATTCTAGAATAAGGCCCGGCACATGGGAAGGAAGGGCATGTGTCACCTAAACACCACTCCGCCTTCGCGGGCTTACACTCTCTCAGGGAGGTTGCTACATGTGCATCTCTAACTAGACGTAGAGAACCTTCAGACGATGGCAGGGCTTGGGGGAGGAAGAAATGGCATCTGGTTGAGTGGCTTCAGAAAGACTAGATGAAGACCCTGGCATTGGAGACGGGCCTTGAAGGACACATGGGACTTCAGCAGGCAGAGGAAGAGGGGTGGACGAGGCATGCTCCCGGAAAGCATGGGGAATAGTCAGGAAACAAGGTGGTTTCCTCTGGCCGGGACACGAGGTACGTGTAAAAGAGCAGTAGAAGCCAGAGCGAGGGTGGGGTTTGGCTAGGCTGGGCGGTGGGGGGGGGGGTGGTGGCGGGGTGCCTCCAGTGGTGCGGGCTGGTCGGGGAAGCAGGAAGGCCAAGGTGAAGGGGGCTGGCCGCCTTCCATGTTGTCCCGCCTCTATTTCTCATCTGGTTCCGAGAATCAATTGTTCTGCGTTAAGTGGATGGAGGGACTTTCCTAGCCTCCTATCTGTGCTCGTAACTAGACTCAGTGGAGCCTGCAACAATGGCTTTCTATTTAGAACCAGAAATCAGGCTTTGCATGGCCTTCTCCAAAGAGGAGGGAGAGAACGGAATGCGATCTATTTGCAGAAAGGCTACAGGGAGAATGTAACAATTCTAATCCTATCAGACTCCGATAGGCTGCTTTCTTTTATTAATAACATAATCTGTTGCTCTAAAAGCATGTCTTCAACTCCCCAAATTGAATTATTCGACTGGACTCCTAAGTGGGAAATGCTCAAGAGTAGCTGGCAAGCCTGCAGAGGTTTCTAGGAATAAGGCGAATGAGTAAAGAATATTCTCCATGTAAAATATTAAAATGTTACAAATTAGGCTAAAGTTCCCTTTGACCAACCCCTGCTCCAGCCTCACCCCTGCATTGGCCTCATCAACCCCTCTCCTGAGTTTGCCATTACTATCATTCTGTTGTATATATTTCCAGAACTTTTTCCTATGTATTTACATATTTAGAAAATGTATACTCATGTTTTGTGTCCATCTACCTAGATGCATTGCTCGTGTGGTTTCGAAATAAGTTTTCTAAAAGCCTGAAGGTGGAAAACGACCAGAACACTGAGTACGTGCTGCAGCAGAAATAGGAAGCTCTTCATATTCTGTAAATAAAGCATTTGTCCACTTAACCTTGGATTTTCCTTCCATACTCAGGAAGATGTGAAAGGACAAGTTGATCCTGTATTTTCCTACTTGGATTCCTTACCTGCTTCTGGAAATCTCTGCTAGATTCCTCAACCCACACAATCCTTAGCACTTCTGACAGGGGTAAGCAGAGGGAGAAATCCAAGGACGGACAGGGCTGTCACCCATTCTTCCCACCAGCTGCTGGAGGAATGCTGGCTGCCAGGTCTCCAGACACTGGCACCTACCATTTCAATAAGGAAAGCCTGTCTCAGCCCAAGGACGCGAGAGTTGTCTCCTTGGCTTTCTTAGATGTCCAGTTTAATAGTGATATCGTGCAAGTTCTCATGCCTTTTATTTTAACCGGGAAACACAGGGTTTAAAAGCCTTGCAGATAGGGGCTTCCCTGGTGGCGCAGTGGTTGAGAATCTGCCTGCTAATGCAGCGGACACGGGTTCGAGCCCTGGTCTGGGAAGATCCCACATGCCGCGGAGCAACTAGGCCCGTGAGCCGCAATTACTGAGCCTGCGCGTCTGGAGCCTGTGCTCCGCAACAAGAGAGGCCGCGATAATGAGAGGCCCACGCACCGCGATGAAGAGTGGCCCCCACTTGCAGCAACTAGAGAAAGCCCTCGCACAGAAACGAAGACCCAACACAGTCAAAAATAAATAAATTAATTAATTAATTAAAAAAAAAAAATCCTTGCAGATAGAGGCTTTCCATCGAGAAAGACAAGCAAGCTAGTTAGGTAGACTGGAAACGTTTAAGTGAATTATTAATAAATTTAACGATAAAGAAGATTTCTTCACTTGGATGATAAAGCACATTGTTTGAGCACTTTTGAGTTCTCTTGCACTTCCTGTGACCCCTAAGAGTGTTAACGCTCATAGCATAAAACTTACAAAGTCGGAATGCATTTTCATGTCACCAGTTGCGGAGGATCAGCTCTCTGGCTGAATTAACCACTGATTCTTATTCTGCTTTCCTAAAGTGACAAGCTAATACAACCTGTGGTAATTTCATTAGAGGGCAAGCTAAGGGCACATCACCCTCCCCTATTTATTTCCTCGTGGCACTCAGGGTCCATGTTGGTTATCGTCAAATATCACAAAGATTTCTCCTGCTTTCATTGCAAAGGTAAATGACAAATTGCTTTGGGAGTCAGGTTTTATGAAGACGATGAAATCCTCTAATGGGTTTCAGGTGCTTCTCTACCACCAATCATGAGGTCATCTTGAGGTCACTGCGCAGATATTATCATAGCTCTCTTTTAAAGGATCTCCATTGAAATTTGGAGGTCGTAGAGGCTCAGATTTGCTATACAAAGGGAAACTGACTTTACCTTCCAACCTTCCTCAAAGATTCCATTTCTGATATGACCCTATAATCCTCAAGAGGAATTTTCCCTGCCGCCTCTCTTGTGCTGTGAAGCAATGCATCTCTGCTTAGCACCAAGCATGTTCTTCATCAAAACCTGGATGATGCCCGATGACAGTATCCCAGTGGCCTACCATTGGCAGCGTTGGCTTTGGGTATTAGACAGTCCTTTGACCCCCCTGGAGCTACTCTTTTGCATGTGAGTGAGTGTTGAGACAGCACTGCAGATTCTGAAATCTGAGGTCAAATTTGATAGGAAGCATCCGAAAAACATATTTTGAAAGAGAAAGGAGTGTGCTATTCTGAAATAACCTCTTCTGTTATGCCAGCCTCGTAAATGACAGTGTATCCATTACATCCAACAGTAACTTGTGCTTAATTTTTAAAGCTTCATATTAAAATGTTCAAGATTTATATTCAAATAGTTATCTCCAGAAGACTGTTAAGCCCAATGAGTGAAGGGAACAGGCTTGGTGTCCCCTTTATCACGCCTCAAAGTGACACCATACCCAGTGGGTGCCTCAGGAACATCTCAGAGACATAAATGGTAGAACTCTGCTAATCCTGCTGCCACACTCAGAAAACCAAGGAGGGACAGGGTTGCAGTGTCTCCTGGGACAGCATCCTCGCCCTGGATTCTCCAGGGAGAAGACAGCTCTCATCCTCCACCCGAGCCTCCCACCCACCCCACCTCCTGCCCAGGGGAAGAATGAGCGCCCTGTCCCCGGCATCTTCCCCTAAGCAGATGCCTGGCAGCCCCCCTCCGGCGTCCACAGCCAGCGGCGACAGACACTGTGGGTCTCCACGCAGGCCCCAGGCCACACCCATCAAGGAGCTGGGTCTCAACCAGGGTCTCCATATAACATCACTTGTCTGTCTGGTGTGGTTTCCTCTTCTGAAGAAAAGGCCTTTCAGCTGGTTCAGCCTGCCTTTAAACCACAGCTTCCCTGCTACCAGAAGGCTATTACATGCTGCTGTATTATAGACCATTGCACAAGTCACGGGCGTCACAACATCAGTGTCAAACAGAACTGCTCTCAGATTTGAGCCCTAGCACCTTCTAGCTGGGTGGCCCCAGGAAAATTCCCAGCCTCTCTAGTGCTCCATTTCTTTATCAGCAAGAAGGTGGTGGTGATGGTGATGATGATGATGATGATGTGATACCTTTTTATAGGGCTCTTTGTGGTATTAAATGAAATAACGCAAGCAAAGCACTTAGCAGTACCTAGCAATATAGAAATCTCTCAATAGATAGTAACAGTTATTAAGTTTTCTTTTCCAACTCCCATGTTCTTTCATTTATTCTGTAATACATAGTATATACTTTTGTGTCTTTTTTTCAAATTATTAAAAAATGCTAGACAATAGGATGATAGATCATTTGTCCATCATCCAAGTACTAAATAGACCTCAGTTAAATAGATTAATTGTATGTGTTCCATGAATGGAGAAAGCAGTAAACTAAGAGAAAATATCCTGTCAGAGATGCAGGATATATTTTAAAGTGACTTCTGTGATGAGGCCTGAGTATCAGTTCAGGCTATTCTCACCATGGTCATCCTCATTATTCTACAGTAAGAATTAATATTCAGAAAGAATTAATCCTGCGCTACAAGATATGTATTGATGAGAAAAAGATCCGATTATTTTAAGATGGTATTTTGAGGCATCAATATCTCTGAAGATTTTCTATATTATGTATTGCAAAGGAAAGGGAGTTCTAGTGACCCCCAAATTCAGTAAGCCATAACATCCCATTTCCCAAGGTTTTATTTAATCCAGACTTTACTGAACTGAGTGAGTGAAGGACGTTTGCAGATTGGAAGATTCCTGCCTGCATGTGATTGAATGAGCGTACACCATGTTTCTTTTTGCTTTCCTCCTCCAAGACCATGTCATTAGTGATAATCGCCGGCTTAGGCCATGGAGTAAAACACAGAAAATGCATAATCACCAGATAAGATTCCCCTCAAAGCATTTTTTTCATGCTACCACATGAACCCTGAAAATACTCCTATAAGGCAAATATTAATATGCAAAAATTACTAATTCTATTGCTGGAGAAATGAAGGACAGTAAGCAGTTGAAAGGCCACTTGAAATTCACAATAGGAGCTACTCTTCTCCAGCTAATTAATACCAGTATTTAGGTTTGTGGATCCCCCTATCACCTACCATGTTGCCTTTGAAGATGTGTGAAAATCTGCAGTTCTGACTTCCCCTTAACCTGAATTTTACTGCTTTAGGGGAGAATGACCACTTGGGGAGGGTTGTGCTCTGTCTCCTGCCTGGAAGCACAGTAGCCCATTCACTGTACGGATCTCCAAGTGACTCATGATGCAGCTGCTTCGATTTACAGCCAGTTGATGGATTTAAGGGCTGTTAGCTCTTTTGTTGAATTTCATATTAATAAAGAAGGGGGATCTATAAAAACTTACTGTTGCATGGAGGGAATGCATGAAGCATCACAGAGCAAGGACTATGTTGTCTTTACAACTAAAGAAGTAGGGTAGAACCATGCTTTCTTTCATCAGGTTCTGCAGTCTTAAAAGCAAGTAGGCTCTGAAGGAATTTACCCATAAAATTGGCAGGACAAACTGAACTCCAGCAATTATATATAAACTCCTGTTTTCCTCTTACCACCAAGAAGTTACTTTTACTGCCAAGACATAATGCGGTTCTTTTTTTGTTTTTTTTTTTTTAAAGATCAGACGTAAACACTCCAAGGTTGAATTCTGGCAAGTTTTTCTCTTGTCCAAGTTCTTAATTTATGCCAAACATGCAGCATATACGTCAGTTTTCAGCTACTTAAGAGAAATCGAATCCTGGTTATGTAATATAATAGCATAAAGCTCTGAAAGAACATCCAAACTTGTAAAGGAGAGGACCCATTCCTCTTTTTTATAGAAAATTTCCTCTGGCATTAGGAGCTAACCAGGCTCTCAATGTACAAAACTGAATGTGAGATGCGAGGGAATGAGAATACAACATAGTTTTAGGCACAATGTCTATCTTATTTCACTTATCAACACAACGATGCCTCAAGGTATGATTTCACTCCATCATACAGGTGAGGAAGCTAAGACAAATAGAGGTTAAGTAACAATCTCATTAGGGTCACCTTGAGAAATTGTGGTAGGCAGGATTCTGAAAATGGCTCCTAAGATTCTATGCCCTAAACCCCGGACCCTGTGAATATATATACACAGGTATATATATATATATATAAAATATAATAAGATATCACTCCCATGAGTGATATACATATACACAGGTATATATATAATGAAATATCACTCCCATGTGTGATATACATATACACAAGTATATATCACTCCCATGATTATGTTATATCATATAGCTCAGTTGACCTTAAAATAAGGAGATTATGCGTGGACTTGATTTAATCACATAAATCCTTAAAAGCAGAGAGCTTTCTCTGCCTATTACTGGAAGAAAAAGTCAGAGAGATTAGAAGCATAAAAGAGCTTGATGCTTAAAGATGGAGGATGGAGGAGACCACATTCAAGGACTAGAAAGATGCCTGCAGGAGATGAGAATGAACCTTAGCTGACAGCCAGCAAGGAAACTGGGACCTCAGTCCTACAACCACAAGAAGCTGAATCCTGCCAACAATCTGAATGAGTTTGGAAGCAGAGTCTTCCTCAGAACCTCAGATAAGGACACAGCTAGCCAATACCTTGCATGTAGATCCTCAGCAGAGAATCCCACTGAGCCATATCAGATTCTGACCTATAGAAACCCTGAGAGGATAAAAGGGTGCTGGTTTAAGCCTCTGCATTTGTGGAAATTTGTTATTCAGCAATAGAAAAATAACATAGCAATTAAGTGGAGGAGGTGAGATTCTCACTCTGCTCCATTTGGCTTTAACCAGGTTGAGAAGAAAACTTCCAGCCTAATCACAAAACTGGCTTAAATAGGTTAACACGAAATAAAGAACTAACTTATTTCCATAACAGATTAGAAAAATTAGCTCTTGGTTTAGTATCAGTCTCCACCCCTATCCCTGACTTCATCCTCAGGAACAGCCACATTTTGGCTGATGCACCTCTACTTGTCACTCTTGTCATTCATATTGTATTATTACCTTCATTCTATCATGCTCTCCAATCTTCCAAAGTGCTTTCTCATTCATTATCTAACTTTCTCTTCACAACTACTCTACAAATCAGATGGGACAGAAATAATTATCTTCACACTCTGGATGAAAAAAACAGAAGAGCAAACCAATTCTGGTTTGCTTCCAAATGCCATCTTTTCCTTGAGATTAAGAAACCGAAACTGGGAGAAATCAAGTGACATGCCTGGGGCACAAATCTACTGGGCTCACAAGTCCTGGCCTTCATAGCACACTGACCTAGAGTTCCTTCTCCCTCAGCCATCAGACACCAATTAAGCTGCACCCACTGCCTCCTTCCAAGCCACACCCTTCTGACTTGGGTCCCCTCCACACTCAAGGCCTTCCAGCCAAACGGACCTTCTTCCCAGTGGCTCCCCCCTCCTGCCTCAGCAGCTTTGTACTGGCTGCAAAGTTTCTCTCTGCCTGGAACACTCTCTCTGTCTTTGTCTTTTCTCCTTTGGCATGTTAACTCCTACACATTCTTCTGACCCCAGCTCAAAAGACAATTTTAGGGACATCTCCCCTGAACTTCTTGTGTAGGTTATAGATGTCTCTGTATCCATCCTCATATCCTTGACTTTCACACAGTGGGCAATTGATACTGATTTGGGTATTAAGTCATTGAAATGGATTCTCCCCATTATATGGCCATTCCATGAGAACTGGAATGGCATCTCTTTTGCTCCTCTGAGCCTAGCACAGTCCTGGCACATACATGGGGCTCAGCAAATACCAGATGAACTAGTGAACGCACTTATGAATTTACCTATGAATGAAATAATGTAGCTAGTTTTCAGTCAGGCAGGCCATTACATCAAGTTCCTCCAAGAGGTCAGCGAATGAGGGGACTTTAGCAATACTAGACCACATCTTTCTACCTGCACCATTCTTATGCCAAGCCCAAGAAGTGAGTGTAGGGCCTTTCCAGTAAAAATGTTACATTCCCACCTCTTTAGAAAAAAAAAAAAAAAAAATCCTTCACTGGAAAGTACCCTTACCCCCTGAGCATTTCCTCCTTTTCATGGGCTAGTGTGGATGGTATTTCTCACCTCCTCACAGTGACAGCTCTACTGACAGATCTGCTGAGGAAGAGCCATCCTCCCCTCCCCCAGGCGACCGGCTGTAACCCAGGCACACACTGGAAGCTGCTGTATAGACCATGATTCTTATGTGACTGGGTCTTTCTCTTCTCACAGCAGGATTCAGTTATAAAAACTGCCCCACATATTTAGTCATCTACAAATAAATTGGCATTTTTATTTTGTTTTCTTGACACGAGTTATTTGGGAAGTTGTTTGAAAGTTTGCACTAGACTGTTCCTTTCCAGTTCTGAAAAATTCTGTCAGTCTGTGATTTACTAGCTTTGCACTTCAGATGTAGCAGCCATGGATTCACAGCAACATCTCATTCACTGAACAGAACTTGCCAATTCCAGAAAGTTCTATGGCAACGTGGAGAATGCCTTCTTCTATGAAGAGGGACATGAGTAATACACTAAAGTTACTCTTAATCTAGTTTAAGCTATTTATCCCCTATGCATCTGCCAAGTAGTTAGCTGTCTAGTGAAAAACACTTCAGTAGAGAGGCTCTGACTTTATAAAGAATCCATCAAAAAATCATTGTATTATATGAATAACCACCTTCAATTATATCAATTTTGTTTGTCAAGGTTTTTTTTTAAAATGTGTACATGCAAGCTTGACCATTATGAAATTAACTGTCTCATCTGTCTTATCTTACCCTTGTCAATAATCACACGTTGAGTACACATCCAGTAAAGTAGTTTGGTCCCTGTTGCAGTTTTAGATGTAGGCAGTGCATGGTTTGGACATTCTGAGTGGGGAGCTTATCCCTGGAGTGTTTAGGAAAACCCATTACAAGAAGTGGAACTAAAACTTCTCCTTGGAGGAAGGGCAGCCCGTCTCCTCAAAGAACACAAGAAAGCACATCCCAGCCACAAACACAGAAATTCACCTGATATCATATAATATGGGGATACTACTTAGTGGTAGATTTGGTTAATTGAAACATTTGGGTGGAATAATAATAATAATGATAAAAGACAAGGTGGTCAATAGGGGCTAGATTAACAGGCCTTAAATAGTGGGCTAAGAAATTTGAACTGGATTCTAAAGTAGAGAGCCAATGAAGTTTGTTCAAGGCGTGGCCGATGGTCACATGAGAGGTATACCCTTCCTCTCCTGTATGAGGACAGATGTTCCTTCCCTTGTCTGTACACTCTGAGTATCAAGTTGAGAGTGGCGTCCCCTGGTTCAAACATTTTTCTTTAACAATCCTGAGGGACTCTTTGAACACATAATACTGTGAAGTCAGCAAATACGAAATTAACATATCCACATTATGGGATAACTCATATACAGTTTTCTAAAGCACTGAATATAAGTGCATATGTAAACAACAAACGGCAAATTGTATGCAGACAACCCAGTAAAGTGTTTGAGTCTTTCTTACTAAGAAATTTATGAAACAAGTAAGACTGACATTGTAAGGCTTCACATCCATCACCTTCTTTTCGGGCAAATATGTTTGTCCCAAGCCTGTCAAGCCCTTCTTCTTTCATCTTCCTGATTTAGGATAACTTGGTGATGCTTATATGTACCTAACTGGGCCACATTCCATGATAATCCACAATAGGCTGATTATTTCCTTGCACTGGAGATAAAACAGAATATAATTCAGAGATCAACTCTCAGTCAAGTTACAATTTCTCAAAGTTAAGTGTGTAAGTAGAGAGACGTCCTCAACTATAATCCTAAACTCAACTACATTTTTTTTCCACTTTACCCCTGTGCAAGCCTGGACAATGTTGACATTTAATTAGGCGTGTTCTCCTCCAAATGAGCTCTGCAAAGCCACTTGCCCCAGCTTCGAGTGACAGCCCAGGGAAGAGCTTCCTTTCTGGACAGGACCACAGCACTGGGGGGCGGCGGGGGAAAGGGGGCTTAGATGCCTCCTGGCTTGGGAAGAGCAGTGGCCAGGGGTTAGTGTAGAGAGAGAAGTGCAGGTTGTAGGCCACTGGGCAAGTCTCCCCACTACTCAGAAGGCTCGAGTCTTTGATTACTCTCTGGGTCAACACTCTTAAAGTCCTTCCCGCCCACACAGCTTGGTTTTGCTTTTCACCGTATGAGGGTCCTTTCTGTGTTGTTAGCTATGCAAACAGTGTCCTACTGCGATCAGGCTGGCAGCAGCACGGTGCAGAGTGCGTGGAAGCCTGGAAGTGGACCTATCCCTGTCGGGGAAGTACGTGATGAGGACTTGAACTTAAGCCAGAGTAAGAGGACTGGAAAGAATAGATGATAGTGCTTCATCATGATGTACGATATTTTTCATTATAAGATTACAGGAGATGTTTATTCATTGAATTAGCCCACATCAAGTGTGTCTTTTTTTCTTTTTTTTTTTTTTAACTTGCTGAATAGTTTTAAAAGACCCCTTCTGTTCTTGAAAGGTGAAAGGATGCATTTCCTAAAAGGAATAGGAGCTCAAAACATCTTGCTGGGAATGTGAGAGTCAAGTCTCAGGAAAGTGTTTGGTTGCTGGAAAGTGATCATGCAACTGGGTTCTCCATAAACAAAGTCCTTCTGTAATTACAGAAAAACTTACTTTGAAACCAGTATCCTGGGTGTGGCTGGAGTTAATCGCATTACAAAGAACTCCAGTCTACACAGGCAGTAATGTAATGTAATTTGTGGGGTTTTCATCCTCTATCATATTTCTGTCTGGATATTTGGTAGGAGGGTTTGGTCTGTACCTAAGTCAGTTGTCCAACTATGATGAATAAGTCAAGGGAAATGACAAAAATGAAGAAACCAGTTTTTAAAAGAATGATTTCTAATGTAACAAATTCAGAAAAAACATGACGTTTCTTCGGCTTCTGGTTAATTTGTTTCATCACAAAATTCCAAAGAAAAGTGGAACATCTCAGAATTGATACGCAATATGTTGATATCATGTAATCAGGTTTTGCAGAATTAAGCTGGAAAGAAAACACTAATGGGAATAAGGATTTTGACAATATAAATAAAGTTGACTTTTTGAGGGGAAGGGGGCTCAGAAATAAAAAGAAAAAAAAAGAAGTCTAGAAAGAAGAGATCTGTACAAAGAGGCAGAAATACATATGCAATTGTGATTGTGATGGGAAGGTGGATTTCATTTCTCTTCTGACGAGAGTAGTGATACAAGAGAAACAGTTAGGAGATCTCACCAGTCTTTAATGGATGCAACACATGATTCTAAATATTCAAGGTATATTCACTGAGCAAGCATGAAAAAACTAATATACATTAAAAATATTTCATTTATTCTTAATAATTCTTAAGTTTATCCAGGATACTCTATGTTAATAGAGTCTGATTGGTAAAGGTGATGAATAAAACTCTTCCTAAGTTTAATAAAAAAGAATTTGGAGAAAAAAATAAGTTTGAGATATTTATTATAAATTACATATATGAGAAAAACTCAGTTTACCATAATATTTTAGCAAATCAGAAAGTTTGAAGGTGCTAACTTAAAAGTATCTTGGGGTTAGAATGATATCATCATCAGTTCTCATTTTTCAAGGAGCTCCCAGAAATAAAATAAAATCGTAATCTTTCTCCATTCACTGCTTACTTTACCTTTGCTCCCCCGTGTCATCACGCTTTCTTCAAAGATTATGCTTTATAAGCCTACTGATAACTGCTTCCTCCATTATTAAACTCTGCTTAAATTTTAGGTCTTCATATTTTCAAATATCAATGTTCCCCATTCAAAATGAATTTTCCTTTTTTTTTGAGAACTTCATGGGATTTAATTTTTTAATTTTGCATTTGCCTTACAGGATTGAGCTATATTTAAAAGTTCGTATTTTAACTTATTAACTGTTATATGAAAACCAAATTCTAGATCATTTTATTCCTAGTCCCAAACATTTTAAACAACATTTTGCAGTTGATGCAAGAACAATCTTGAAAGCTTGGTTTCATTGGAACTTCTCCTTCTAGAATTTTTGCTTGGAATAAGGTATTTTTTATCCTTCAAGAAACAGCCTGCCACCGTGAGAAATGGACATGAAAAAAAGAAGAGCATTCTATTGAATATCCAAAGTCTCCAAATTTGCCAGCAGCTTCTAAAGAGTTGTTATACAGAGACCTCAGTGATGGCCCTGGATAATTATTTTTAAGATGATGTTGGGTCTGAAAGAGAACTGCCAATTTACAGTCTCAAAGACCATTTTTTTTTGGCATTAATGAATAAGAATAATTATGGCATTTCCCCCTTTTCCACTGATCATTTTGTTCTTTATAATTAGTTCCATTTTTATTCCTTTCTACAGCATATGCATTCAGATCTTGAATGTAAAATTACCACACAGGTAGTAAGGTTAAGTCTGAAGTTGTACGGAAGAAAGGAAAACTAGATAATCACTAAACTCCACTTGAAGGTAGCAACACACAAGGGTATGGGCTTCAGTGTGCTAAAAATCTCTCCCCTCCTAAATTGTGTTAGCTCATGTACTAACTGAGCCTCAGATGTGCTCTTCCTTCAATCCACACACTCCAACTGGCAAATAAGGTCCAAACAACCTGCCTGGTTGAGTGAGAGGAGGGATGGGACCCAGGAATCCCTGGGACCAGCATCACCGCAGCAGGCGCCAATCACTGGTCCTTTGCTCTGCCTCTGCCCAATATTCTAGAGTCCCTGTGTTTTCAGTGGCCTTTAATGAAACATCATGCACAGTAAAACCTTAATCTTACTATATTTCATGTCTTCCTAGCCTGGTCCCTGAAAGAGCTTAAATTTGAGATGTCCAGGCTGAAGGGACTCCTCCCAATGCGCTTCAGGAGATGCTGTTGGTATTTAGCATGGGACAAACATTCGTGGTGCGGGACTGTGCCAGATTTCAGAAAGTTTAGCCACCCTGGCACCCAAGCACCAGTAGACTTCCCCTTCCATTGGGACAACCAAACACTGCCACCCCCCTCCATTTCCAAAGGACTCTTCCTGAGGGGAACTTCTAAACATAGTTGTTTTGAGAAATAAAGTTGGAAGTAACTCCTCCCTCTAACGCATCTGACATAGAAAAAAAGGCTCAAAAAATACACCAAATTTCAAGAGCTTCCAAATGTATACTCTATTATGAACTTGAAAATAAAGCTACTTCTAAAGCAGAAGCATAAATTGTCCAGTGTTGCTTTATTTTGGTATAATACCACTGAGAATGGTGGTACCACAGAGATATTCAGGCCATCTGCATACAATAATATTGGCTTTGGTTAATTTTTTCCTGCAGATATCAATATTTATAAAGCATGTACACATACATCTTACTTTACTATATTGATCAAAATTGAGAAAGCTTAGGCAATTGAAGGAATAGATAAAATTATGATGGTGGCCGTGAGCTATTTACAATTCTTATTTTCACACGTTTCTGTTATCCTGGCACATTTCTGTCGTGCTTTTTGCATTTCTTGGTGCTTCTTTGCTGTCTTCTTGCCCTGGCTGATATCTGAGGACCTCCTCCTCTACTGGGGTCTCTTTAGGAGCAGGCGATTACGCTTTTTAAGGAATCTGATGCCCTCACTATGCTAGCCCAGTAATGGGTGGGATAACCCTTCACTATATTTATTATCCTTGATAGATAATGAATTTACACTTGCCTCCTGGACACCAGGCCCTAAGCCACTAGGCACTAGTAAAGGGAAATTTAGGTGCTCTGTTGTAAGTCAGCAATGCAGATATTCTGAAGTATCAGGATTTCTGGTGAATTCTTTTTTTTTTTTTTTTAATTGGTGTATAGTTGTTTTACAGTGTTGTGTTAGTTTCAACTGTACAGCAAAGTGAAGTAGAGTTCCCTGTGCTATACAGCAGGTTCTTATTAGTTATCTATGCAGCAATGCAGATATTCTGAAGTATCAGGATTTCTGGTGAATTCCTCTACCTACTTTTTTTTTTTCAAGATCTTTTTGATGTGGACCATTTTTAAAGTCTTTATTGAATTTGTTACAATATTGCTTCTGTTTTATGTTTTGGTTTTTTGGCCATGAGGCATGCGGGATCTTAGCTCCCCGACCAGGGATCGAACTCGCACGCCCTGCACTGGAAGGCAAAGTCTTAACCACTGGACTGCCGGGGAAGTCCCTCCTCTACCTACTTTTAAGCCCAGCTTAGCTAGATATTAATAATTAGGGACCTTTCTTATTTTACCTTCCACTCTTTAGGGTAAGCACAACTTCTTGATTTTTAAATCTTCTAGTTGATTAGAGGCTTGAGAGACAGGACCACCAGCACCAGCATCGACTCTGATCGCCACTCCTGGCTGGAGAGAATTTGAAGCCGCGATGCACTTGCTTACCTTCTTGGTTTTCTGTCTTCCCTACATGAGACTCTGCCATAAGTCCCTTCTCTTATCCCAAATGCTTTGACATGGTCAGAATGTTCTAGATCTTTTTCAAACCAAATTTGAAATAGAAATAGCTTGAAAAGTTAAAAAGGATAAATGCTACCTGTGTTCTTCCTGAGGTGCTCCTATAATCTAGTGAACAGGATATTTCTGATCTTGGGTGATCATAAATTGAGTGCAGCCATCATTGGCACCATAAAAGTTATCACCCAAAGTCATAAAATGAAAGCAAGGCATGATCCAGCCTTTTAACTCTGTGAGCTTTGTAAACATTAACTCCTACATGTGCATGGATCAGTGACTCTGAAAAGTGATTCTATATGAGACTGTCTTGTCGCACTGCCTTTCACTAGAAATAGCTGAGTTAGTGGGACACACGGAGAACCAGAATGCACAGCCCCGTGTCTGAAGCCCACTCTGCCACATAGAGTGTGTGGCCTTGAGCAAGTCACTGAAACTTCCTGAATGGCTGTGACCTTGTATGTAATTTAGGGGTTATAGGTTTGTATGAGGGATGATTGAGAAACCGTAAGAGACACTCAATGATCTCAAAAAAGCAAAAACATTTCTTCTAGATCTGATCTATTCAAGAAAGAAAAGGGTATGATTTGAGGGATCTACTAGGTCTAGGTTGGTTGCCTTTAGATCTTTCGTGCCCTTTTCCTGCTCAATATCACTAGATTGCAGGGTGGCAGCGGGGATGTCCCTGCAAGCGATGTTCCAAGTCCTCTGTCAGCTGGCTTCATCCAATGCAAGGTACTGGACTGAGGGTGAAGGAAGGGAGGAAACAGGTGTTTCTCCCCCTCCCTGCCAGTGTCTAAGACGGTGGCTATTTCACCGGGCAGACACCTCCCATCTGTAACACACCTCTCTCCCCACCCTTCCTTCCAGGGGTGATGGTGGCTTTCCACTATTGTTAATTTCTGGACGGCCTCATTGTCTCCAGTTGGATTCTTGGTTCTTCCATCACTTGTGGAGAAAATTCCCTGCATTAAAGTCTCTTTTTTGTAAATACTTTAAGTGGTTTCTGTTTCCCTTCTTTGACTTTGACTGATATTAATAATAGCATTAGGAAGACCTTTCACCAAAAAAATTTTCCTGATACTGGATGCATCATTAGAAAATCATTCCATTGGATTCCATTGGATTATTTTCCACAAAGGGGGAGAGTAGCATATTGCAACAGGGAATGCTGCGTGATAGCATTTACAACTCATGTTGTCATTTCATCCATCCACCCACGGAACATTTTATATCTATTATGAGTTAAGAATTGACCTAAGCCCAGGACACACACGATAAACTAGATACATGGTGTGTCAGACCAGGCGATTTCAAGGTCACTCTCTAATGACCTGAAGGACAGAATGTACTTATTTGGGAATCAGGAGTAATAATGAGGGTTAGGTACCGAATGCTATGTTTGGCACACAGCATCAACAAAAGAGATTTCACACTCCTGTTTCCAGGAGCCACCTCCCACCTCATTAATACACTGAGGTGAAATGAAGTGAGCTGGGCAGGAAATATAATAACCATTACGTAGATAAAGAACCAAAGTTCAGAATTGTTATCTGCAGCTAGTAAGTGTCAGAGTCTGCAGCTGATGGTCACACCGCTTCACTAATTGCTTTACTCTAAGTCATCTGTGCTAAGAAATGTGTGACTCTGTGGGGCTGGGGAGTGGGGAAGCAGAGAGCACATTTTGCAGGGAACCAGGAAACCCTGCTTCTCTTCCCTTCCTCTCCAAGTGGTCCCCAAACCCCATCTGTCAGACACTAACACATCAGTTAGGCTCTTTGAAACTAAGGTCTTTGAATCTAAGTGTCAAATGAGGGCCAGCACCTAGCTCACAGGATTGATAGAGACCATGAATGTGGTACACGCTGTACGGTGACGGGCTCCTGCTCACTTCATGGAAAGTAACAACATCGAGAGACGGGATGACAACCACGGTTTTGCGTGAGCTCCGGGTACTGGAAAGGGTCTGATTCAGCCTCCTGAGTCTGCAGGTACTGTCTGTGAAAAGAAACTAGCCCCTGTCCTGCCGACCTCACAAGGGTATTGCAAGATCAACGGAAACCATGCTTCGAAGATGGCTAAAATCTGTTTGAGTTGCACTGCAAATCTTCCATGGTAAATGTACCCCGAGCATAACCCAGTCTCATAGCTTTAGGTAATACAAGTCAGCTGTGGAGACAAAATAAATTGTAAAACAGAATATAAACTGCACGTTGTAGGGAGAGAATTATGACATTGTGTGGCCCTACTGCTCAAAACCTTATTTTATTTCAAATCTTTATGATAATTTCCATAACCGAATTCATGCATTAGAGCAGATAAAAGGGGGAGATCAACAACAATAATAGCTAACATTTATCCAGCAAGTGTGCCAGGAACCTTCTAAGCCTTTCCTGGGCATTATCTTATTTACATCACAAGAAGCAACTCTGTGAGGCTGTCATCATTATCCCCATTTTACAGATGAGGAAACTGAGGCACAGAGAGGTTAAATAATTCTCTCAAGGCCACATAGCTCGTAACTGCTAAAGCTGAAGAGCTGTGAACAAGTCATGTAAGAGTGCATTCTTAAGAACTACAGAACCTAATGGAGTCAATAGGCAAACACATACGGCTGCCTTTGAAGGGAGAGGTAAGTGCTGAGAAATCACTTCGCATGCCTTTGACGTTCATCTTAGGCACCTTCGATTCAAGTCATCATCTCACTGCACACACAGCCGGTGCCCTTAAACACCTATCTGGCTATTTCAAAGATTAGTCTTCTTTGCCTCCTTTTCCACTTTTACTTTCTCTAAGCAAAGGTTAGTTGGTACATTAACTGAGGTCATTAGGGTAATGACGCCTGAAAAACAGTGAGCTTCCTCCCTCTTTGTACATATTATTACCCCAGAGCTTCTGTGTTACTACTAAAACGTCGAATTAATCATTCGGGGTATTATTTTTACAAAATCGTATGGGAAACTATCACGTCTAAGAGAAAGCTAAACCTGAGGATCCCGGAACATGAAGAAAAGTCATGTGTCTACGAAAACAGTAGCAGGGATTTTTTTTTTTCTTTTTTGTTTGTTTTTTTTTTTTTTGTAATTTTTTTTCCCCCGGGAGCTGTAATTTGACTGCTCTCTTTGGCAACGCTCCAGAGACAAGTCCAAGTGCTTAATCTCTTTCTCCTTCTCTCTCCCCCTCCACCTCCCCACCGTTCTCGCCCGGGCAGAGGGGAGGAGGGACCGCAGATCCGCTGCTCGCGGCGGCGGGGCCCGCATCCCTGCGCCGGGAGGGGCGGGTCGGGGCGCGGCCGCCGAGCGGGGAGCGCGGCCGAGCGGCGGGGCCGAGCCCGAGGAAGAGGAAGTCCGAGCCGGGGCGGCGGTGCAGGGCGCTCGGCGGGCGCCGGAGCCGGCGCAGCGCAGCGCAGCGCAGCCGCACCTTCCCGGGCCGACGTGCGAGCGCGGCCCGCGCCGGGAGCCGCCTCTCCCCGGGTAAGCGCCCGCTTCAATGGACACCGGGTCCTTTTCCAGGGACGGGACCGCTCGGCCGGGAGCCTCGGGGAAGGGGAAGGGGCCCGGGGCACCCTCGGCCCGGCGCCCCAGCTCCGCAGGTGGAGGCGAGCGGAGCGCGGTGCCGGGTTCCTGTACCCCGCGCGCATCCTCGCGGGTGGGGGCCGGCGGGGTCGGGGGAGCGCCCCGCCGCCGGGACCCGGGCCCGCCCCTGCCCGCCGCCGCCGCCCGGCTCCGGGCTCCGCGTCCCCGAGCCCCGGCCCCCGAGTCCCTGGCGCTCCCGTCCCTCCACCGGCTGCTGCGGCGGAGAAGGGGTTCCTTAGTGCGCGCAGGAGTGTTACCAATCCAACACTCACAGCCCAAACGGCACAGTCGGAAAACGGGACCCGAGCGCCCGCCGCTCGCGGTCAGCTCCCCACCACCGGGCCCGGGCGCCTGGGCCCCCAGGACCGGCGAACCGCGGTGGGAGTCGGAGGCCGGGGCTCTGTGGCGCGTTTGGCTGGCAGGATCCCTGCCTTTGTAGATCTAGCCTTGGTGTCCCAGCTCTGCAAATACGTCCCCGCGGGGGGGGCGGCGTCGAAAGCCGGTGGCCCGTCCATCACGGGGTCGATGTAACACCTGGTCCACGGGGGCTCTGCCGACCTTCCTGGCCTCGGAGGACAGCCAGGGTCTGCGGTGATGCCCGCAGCACCTCCCCCTCCCCCCACCCCCCCACCCGCGCTTTGTGTCCTCTGGTGAGACTTTGGTTCTTAAATCAGAAGCCTAGGGAGGTTCTAATCGGGAAAAGTCGTTAAGCTGTGGCATTTCATTCCGTTCCTGGGAAACAATGAGGTGGATGACTTTTTAAACGCTCTGGTGGAGTCTTGTTTGTAGAGCCGGTATTTCATTAAGTTCTGGTCCTTAACCCTCCCTTTGTACCACCCTCAGGTGGCCAAGGCTACTGCACATAGTTTTGAAATTGTAGAGGGTGAGTCGGGGGAAGGCTGTTTGCAGTAGGCATCGCGGAAGACAAGGTCGATCGCAGAGGGAGAGTTGGTTTGGGGGTTTTCCGACGACTGGGTACAGAACTTCCTGTGTTTTCGTATTTAAACCAGGAGACCAGCATGTTGACTCCGCGTCAGATTCGTCTTCGAACAGAATTCCAGGCAGGCCTAGAGAGATCGTGTAATGCTATAAACATAGTTATCAAGTGTTAAAATCAGCGTCTCCGGGCCGCTCAGTTTCTGTATACTTTTAAAGAATTTATGAACTTTGGATTTTGATTAAACGCTATTAAAACATTTCCAGGCTCATCGTGTCTGGGAATAAGAAACTCCATTCTAATTTCATCTTTGCCAAGTCAGATCTGAGCGAGCTGCTCCACCTCTGGTGGCCTTGGCTTCTCCCTTGTGAAGTGATTTAGAGGAACCAGAGAGTTTCTAAAGCTTCGAGCTCACTCCTCACCGCACCACTCCCACCCCGTAGTACTTGTTTGGTCTACTGTATTTAAGATTTAGATACAAAAGTGATGGTTTGATATTATGGTCCTTTACCATCTTTGAGTCTGACTTCCCAATTCCTCACTTTGCTTTTGGTCCTATTTGAAGCCTGGTGTCTAAGCCACCAACGCCCCCAAAGAAACGTTTCCCCAGAGTTCTCCTTCCTCACTGGCGTCATCCTCATAAGGTCATCAACAACTGTCACTGCATGACCTTCCTTTTCCCTGGTATAGCTCTCCCTGAAGCCTTCCACTGAAGGGCAAAGCGCAGTGAGAAACGGGCACCTGGCAGTCAGACCCATGCCTGAATCCTGCTTCCCTTGATGGTTTTTTTTTTTTTTTATAAATTTATTTTATTTATTTATTTTTGGCTGTGTTGGGTCTTCGTTGCTGCCCTCGGGCTCTCTCTAGCTGTGGCGAGCGGGGGCTACCCTTCGTTGCTGTGCGCGGGCTTCTCATTGTGGTGGCTTCTCCTGTTGTGGAGCACAGGCTCTAGGCACACGGGCTTCAGTAGTCATGGTGCATGGGCTCAGTAGTTGTGGCTCGCAGGCTCTAGAGCGCAGGCTCGGTAGTTGTGGAGCATGGGCTTAGTTGCTCCATGGCATGTGGGATCTTCCCGGACCAGGGCTTGGACCCATGTCCCCTGCATTGACAGGTGGATTCTTAACCACTGCGCCACCAGGGAAGCCCCCTTGATGGTTTTTTTTCCTGCTCATCTCCATCCTCACCATGGGCACCAGCTTCCTTCAGTGACTTTAACATGGACGATGTTACCAAATACAAGCTTAAATATTTCCCTGGGAGACTCAGTCTGTGCTTCAAAAAGATTAAATGATCATTTTTTAACAAATTGATAGGAAGTGGCGACGTAAGTTTTCAAAAGCAAGAATAACCAGTGCTGTTTTGTTCTCCTCCTTTTTGAGGCTATGATTTTTTAAGTGATTTAATGGTTTGTAGTCTGACACATAAACACAGGAAATGCTTGAGTAGCACTAAATCTTTTGAGCCCTTAGTAAACTATAAAGCAATTCCTGAATCTATGCTCTGATTTTTAAAGGCTGCAATCCACTTTGTACGGATTTCTCTTCCCTCCCCCTTAGCGAGTAGTTGGTCTTTCGAACAGTTGCCATCTGTGAATCCTCATGCAGGCGAGATTATATCCGTGGAACAGTAAAACTAGATGGATCTTGGATGATCCAGCCAAGCCCCTACATCTTAAAGATCTGTGAAAGCGCTAGTGGTTAAGAACAAGTGCTCTGGAGCTAGCTGACCTGTGTATGAAGTTTGCCTCTGCAGCTCAACAGCAGTGCGACCTTGACCCCTCTAAGGAAGTTATTTAGACATGGATTATTTTATAATGGAGAAAATGTAGCAGTCATAGTTGATCATTCTCTCTGGATTATCTCACCTTTGCTCATTCCTTCCTCCGTAAATTTAGGAAGTAGTGACCCTTCCCTCTTGAGCAGTGCTGAACATTGATGATTATTAACAAATTAATCTGTAGTAAGTGGTGGGCCCACTGTGTGCTTCCAAGATGATTATTGTTGATAAACCAAGCCCCAAGAGTGAGTGATTTTGCTGGCACTTACACAGCTCTCAACTGGCAAAGCTGTGATTTAACCCAGGATCACTTCTCTTACCCCTGAACTTCACTACCTAGAAATGGTGGTGGCATGGGGACAGATTTTAAATTAAATGTAAAGGTTCACTCTTTAAGAAAAAAAATCCCTTGACTCTTTTGACTTAAAAAAAAGAACATGGTTTCCAAAGCAAAATGTTCATGTATTCAAGCAGGGATGGGAATAGAAACATTTTCTAGACAAAGACCCTAAGCAACCTCGTGCTTATGTGTGGCAGGCATCTCAAATATTAATGTTTCATCACCGCCTGCGTCAATCTTGCTTTATAAAATGAAGAGCTGACCCCAAACCAGTTGGGCATTCAGGGCCATGGGCGTCTGTGCCAAGGAGAACTTACTAACTGCAGGGCCCGCTTTCAAGTAATTAAGAGATGACCCCAGGCTCTGCTTCATGTTGCTCATGCTGGTGAAAAGCAACAGATGCTTTAGCAGAGATGATAGAAATATAGGCTGGACATCCTAGTGAGGGGGCCTGGGTTTGCTGTTAAAGCAACTAGGCCACAGGTCATCCAGATGCTGCAGAACAACTTCATGGGTGCTTGGGTGACCCCCATCCCAGTGATTAGGAGTTGCCTGTAGTTCTAGCAGAGTTTTCGTGTTCGAGTCACGTTTAAGTATATTTCCAATCTGTGTACGCAAAGTTACCCAGAAATGTTTCTCTGCTGAGCTACAAGCCATGTAAAAAAATCTCTAAACCTAAACATCTCCTTTTGGTAAATATTGAATTACTGTTTGATGGAAAGCAAAAGTAGGCTGGATTCATAGATCCAAAAAATCCCTAACCCTCCTCTTCTTTCCCCCTTCCCATATAATCCTGGAGGAAGGGCAACTTCAAGAGTGTTAATGTTAGGCTATGCTTTTAAAAGATTCCAGCTACGCCCCCTTGATGTACTAAACTGATGTCTTTAATTAAGAAAGCTATTTGGGTAAGCTTTAATGACCAGGGTACAGCTGAGCCTGCAGAAGCCACTTATCACCAGCATTAGGAAGATCAAACCATTGCAGCATTTGGCCAAAAGCTAGCAAGCCCTCAAGTGTGAGAAGGACATCTTTTAAAAAGATCAAAGACAAAGTTGAAATGTCTGTGAGTGTAATAATCGCTGAAACTTTAGAATTTTCATAAAAGGAATCAATAAATCTAACGTTTGAAGTGGCAAATAGATCTTACCATTGTCCACTCTGTGTCCAGCCACATTAAGCCCTGACTTAAATGACCTGACTCTGAATAGAAATGGAGGAGGACGATGAGAAGTTCTAGGTCAGGGGGTGGTGAGCCTTTTCCTGTAAAGAGCCAGATGGTAAGTATTTTAGGCTTTGTGGGCCATGTACATGCCTGTCATATATTCTTTGATTTGTAGAAGGGGGGATTGGTTGTTTACATAAACCCTTTAAAAATGTAAAAGCCAATCTTTGCTTGAAAGCCATACAAAACAGTCTTTTCACTGGAAATCTAAATAAATGTTAGTAAACCAAAAAAAGAAAAAAAAATATGGCAGCCGTAGTTTGCCAACTGTGTCCTAAATAAAATATTCTGTCTGTGATATCCTTTAGTATTTTTGTGGAGCCCCCAAATGATAAATTTCATAGGCTCCATCTAAGCTGACTCGCTATAGACTGACTTATAATCAAATCTCCTGTGTTACTGTTTTTTCCAGTCACTCTTCTTTATTTTCTCTTTACACTGGGCTTAGAGGTCTCTGTTAGACATAGCGATCAGTTGACATAGGAATGATAGCACCAAATTTCAACATTCATCCTTGAGTGAGATGCAGGACAGGGAGAGAAGCTCAGTTGGGATGGAATAAAGTCCACATTGAAACGGGTCATTGATGAAGATCATTGATCATATGAAATGAAGTTCAAACCCCCCAGGATGGTACCCAAGACCTTCATGCTCACTTTTCTCCTAGCACCTTCCCAGGTATACTCTATGTCTCTCTCACTCAGGATAACTCACAGAGCCCTATATGGGCTGTGCTTTCTCTCACCAATGGTGGGATCCATCCATACAAAGTTTAAACATACATCTCTTTCATGGAGCCTCTCCTGATCTTATTGGGAAGAAATATGGGCCCCTGCACCTCCATATTAACACAGGACCTTACACGTGAAGCATGTAGAAGGACAGAGAAATGTGGTGATGCCCAGTGGACAAATATTACCTTTCAAGTTTGGGGGAACAGTCTTATTCTTCTCTGTAGCTTCAGAGATCCTGCCTCCCATCTTTGGACCACTCGCAGAAGCAGACCCATTTCCAGGCTTTGTATGTGATACGCAGTATAGCATGGCACCGATGTGTCTGGATTTGAAGTCAGGCTGAGCTGACATCTAGTCCTGGCTTCTCCACTTTACCTGCTGCCCCATCTTTAAAGTCAATAATAAGAATGACCTCTCAATTGCTAGGAATAAATGAGATTATTTTTCTCTGACAAGCGTTTAGTTCAGGGTCTGACGTGTAGTGATTGCTCAATAAATGGCAACTTCTGTTCATTCCAGGGTCATCTATTGAGAACCTACTATCCCTGGAATGATGCCTGATGCTGCTCTAGGAATAGCAGTGAATACAAGAGCCACGGTCTCCATAGTGATATTATCAGTCAGCGGAGAGAATCAGGGTAAGGGATGGGCCACCGTAGACTGGTGCTCCAGGAAGCCTGTCAGAGAAGGCAAGGTTTGAACTGCAACTTTAATGAGATTGATGAGTCCCTGTTTCATCAAATCTAAGATGCTTTTGAAATACACCCTTTTTTAATGTACCATTAAGAGAGAAGAAATGCTGTCAATAAAATTGACATAGTCTCCCGTAAGATGCATTCTTAAGCTGTGAAAAATGTGCATCTTAGCAGCAATGAAATGCATTAACATTAGTGCTCAATAAATATCCATTGAATAAGTTAGTGTTACGCCATGGTTGCATGCAAGGTTCAGCTCCGATGGTTTACATTGTAACTGAGTTTGTCTCTTCTGTTTCTTAGGTCTGAAAGATTGACTTGGAACTAGCAAAGAGAACAGTATAGTAAATTAAAGTATTGTGAGACATTTGTGATCCAACGTGCTTTAAAAATAGTTTAAAACATTCGCTTTGGTCATCTCAATGGGCAAAGTGTCTTGGTGACTCCTGTTGAAGTGAAATTGGCCTGAACATAACTTGGGTAGGAATGAAGTTGAGCAGCTCTTGCAGCCGATAATTCCTTCTGGCAGCCGTCCGTAGAGATGTGTGAATCTTTAATGCACAGAAATGCCTTCCTCAGGGCAATGAAGGCATTAGCTGGAGCTTACTTCCTTCTGTTTCCCAGATTTAATGTAACATAAATACTCCTCTTCTCCTCTGTATCCCAAGGGGCTGATCATTCCTCTAACCAATCAGGTCCTCTGTGATAATGAAATGGAGGGGGCTCCCTTTAGAGCCACCCCCCTTCCCTCCTCTGGCAAGTCTCTGGGTTTTCACTGTCCAAGCAGTGTTCTCCTCTCTCTCCCCACCCTCGTCCTTGCTTAGAGAGTAAAACACTGCTTAAGTCTTTGCTTTCTGACCACCCTCTACACTCTATCCCTCGTCAAGATCTTTTTCTGAACCCAGTTGGGAGCCTGCTCCAACTCTCCCCTTCTGTCCAGGATCTCAGCTTCTGGATGGATGACTCAATGGGAGCTTTGACAATACTTGGCTCTTTCTGGCTGTAATAAAGTGTGCTTTCATGCTGTTTTGATTTTAATTTCAACATGTCACTCAAGTCCCGCACACACGTCGGCACGCCTGCCCTCCACACATGGTGAGCGTGCCTTTCCTTCTGCCCGCCTGCAGTCTGCTCCTTTGGGACACTTCCAGCAACTCCCACCCTTTCCCGGCAAAGTTCCCTGCCTGCACCCTGTCTGGCTGGGAAGGGTCTGTCAGCACTAGGCCACGGAGGAAGCAAACGCAGACCTTGCTCCCTTCCAGGCACATCCTTCCTCCACCTTCTCCTGTGACTGAAGCCCTCATGCTATAGGGGGTCTTTAGAACCCTTGCCAACTCTAGCTGAAATATGAGTCTTTGGAAACAAGTAGATGCAATGGAAAGGCCATTTGTAGGCATTCCGGGGATGCATATTAACCACGGTCCAGCCTCAAGATGATTTAAAGCTGTCTCCGACCTGTGGCTGGAATGCTGGTCGGGGTGGAAGGGGTGTGTGAAGATGCAAGGCCACGAGGAAGGAGTGGGGACCATCGCAGAGTTCAGCTTCCCATGGCCGTATGATTACAGGCAGTCCTCAAACACTAACATCTGTGCTTCTCTGATGTGCCGGGAGAGAGGAAAAAACTGTAATCTGGGGCATAAATATACAATCCTGTGTTTATTCCCTTTAACCATGTAAACCTGTTATTAGCTTAAGCATCTATGTTGTCCTTAAATATTATAGCTGCTTCAAAGGATGATACGGTAGCTGGTCTGAAACAGCTTACCGTTTAAGTATTCAGTTGTCTCACACTTTTAAAATTTGAATCAACTAAACATATGAATTATGAAGCATAAGAGTCAAAATCAGGAATATCGGATTACTGAGTAGGGTATGCAGAGGAGAAGCCTATTAGAGGAGACGTAGACTTTACAAGTGATTTTTTAAAGAGAAAACGCTTTGGGAGTTTGGGAGTGCCATGTACACACTACTATATTTAAAATACGGAACCAACTAGGACCTACTGTATAGCACAGGGAACTCTGCTCAATATTCTGTGATAACCTAAATGGGAAAAGAATTTGTAAAAGAATAGATACATGTATATGGATAACTGAATCATTTTGCTGTATACCTGAAACTAACACAACATTGTAAATCAAACTATACTCCAATATAAAATAAAAATTAAAAACAAAAAAAGAAAGAAAACCCTTCCTTTACCTCGTGCCCTTCACACCTTAGATCAGAGTTTTTAGAGAATTACTTGCTAAGGACTAATGAGGGTGAGGCTGGAAGGGTGATGAGATGGGCAGGGAACAGACAGGGAATGGGCGCCCAGATGGGCTGATGCGGATTGGCTGTGTCTAGGAAAAGTGCTTTGGGAAATATTTGTAAGCTTATGGAATATAGTTATGGAGCAAAATCTTGGTGGTCTTGGCTTTTTTCCATTTTTCTTCAGTGTCTGTGTGAGATAAATGCTTATTTTCCCCTCTCTCCTTTAACAGTTGTTTAAACTCTAAGGAATTGCCATTTAATCACAATACTTAATGATATTTGATCTTGACACTAAAATGGCAAGGAAAGCAATGTGAAAATAATGTTTTTGAGGCACGTGGACCCCTGTGGCCCATGGGTATACCAATCACAAGGAAGCATTACGTCGAGCAAGTTGGAATCCAGAGGATTTCCCAAAAGTGTCATTATTAGGAAGCACTCTTTCTTTCTTCTTTCTTTCCCTTTAGAAGTTATCCTGATAGGAAAGCAAATACTATGAAGTTCTAGAAATCGAGTTGTGATGAGCACTGTAATAGCCACGCCTCTCAAAATCCAGAATCCCCCTAAAGAGCAAAAAGAGATTTGTTGCACTTTATGATCTGCCACATCAAGATGCAGTACTATCTAATCTAATCCTATAGTTTAAGAAATTTCCAAATAGGAAGTTAACAGGTGTTTGTTTTTACCTTCTTATATAAGTGAAGAAGAAAGCACCTTTCTGTATTAGCTAAAGGCATAATAGCTGGCAATAACTATTCTAAAAAACCCCTTGGCTTCGGATTACTAATATGAGCAGAAAACATACTTTGCAAATGTTCGGAAACGAAATACCATGCTCTTAAAAGAGAAAATTCTTACTTGATACTTCAGTATGCATAATAGATATAGCAATCAAATCTAATACTTTCTTGCTTTCTTTGCTTACTTATTGTAATGCTAGTTCAAGCACTGTTTCTGTGACATTAATTATGGGAAAAATGGTGTGCATGGGAGAGATAAGTTTGTTTTTCTAAGGTCTGAATATTCAGAGTTGAAATGTGGGAATAGTCTGGAATTAGGCAGCCTATATATGTCATTTGGACATTATTTGAAATGCCTGCTAACCTGGGGGTAAGACTGTATAATAAAGATATTGTGAGGCTTAAATGCATAATGTATATATAGCACCCAGTACATAATAAGCCCTTGATAAATAGTGGCTCTTTTACTATGTTTACTGGGTGTCACACTTAAGTTTTATTCCCTGCTACTAGACGTCTGGAACAATAAACCAACATGAAAATAACTGAGAAAAAACATCTCAGTGGTGGAAGAACAGCCTTTCTCCTGAGGCAAAAGTAAGAGAGAGGCAAGAGGAACACTTTGTTCCATTGGTTTTTACTGTAGTAGAGACAGACTATACATTACACTCGGGAATTCAGATTAGAATTCGTGTATTCAACAAAGATAATTTCCTGAATTCTGGGGATACAGTGATGAACAAAACAGACCAAATCTGGAGTGAAGGGGGAAAATCCATGTGATGAGTGCTTTAAAGAAAAGAAAAGAGGGAAATGGGTTGGGGCCGGGGAGTGGCATGCTATTTGCCTGGGTGGTCAGAAAGGCCTGTCTGAGCTGGTTACATCGAGCCAAGATTTGTATAATAAGAAGTGACCTTAAGAAGATACGAGGGAAGAACATTCTCAGCAGAGAGAAAAAAAATACGTATGGAGGCCCTAAGAGAGACATAAACTCCATGAGTTCTAGGGAAAGAAAAGCAGGCTGTGAGTGAACAAGGGGGGCAGAAGAAAGCCGGAGGTGAAGGTGGAGAGGGAGGTGGGGCCTGAATCTCGTAGGTCTTTATAATATTGAAGGTCTTTACCGTGGCTTAAAAGAGAAGTAGCGTATGATACCCGGATGGTATCGCTTACACGAGGAATCTAAAAGCAGTGATACAAATGAACTTATTTACAAAGCAGAAACAGACTCACAAGACTTAGAGACTGAATTTATGGTTACCAGGGTGGGGCGGGGGGAGGGATAGTTAGGGAGTTTGGGATTGACAAGTACACCCTGCTGTATTTTAAATGGATAACCAGCAAGGACCTACTGCATAGCACAGGGAACTCCGCTCAGTATTCTGCAGCAACTTAATTGGGAAAAGAATTTGAAAAAGAATAGATACAGGTACCTGTGTAACTGAATCGCTTTGCTGTACACCTGAAACTAACACAACATTGTTAATCAACTATACTCCAATATAAAATATGAAGTTTAAAGGAAAAAAGCAGCGCCATGCAAAGCCACTGGAGGGTTTGAGGCAGGGGAGCGACAGAATCTGATTATCTTTCAGTTGGGAGCAGCGGTACAGAGAAGATGCTGGCAAAGGCAGCAGGTTGACTCGGAACTGGAATGTCAGCCAGTTAGTTACTCTGCCTACTAGAAAATAATCAAATGAAATAGCTCTGAAAATATTCTGATTTAAATTTTCTGGCTCAAATAGTGAGGGCCTATTGTGTTTCAAAATAAATCCAGAGAAACACTGTGCTGCAGCCCGCCTGAGCCTCCCACTCTTATTCATATGCCTTCTGAGATTTATCTATTGGCTTTTGCACAATTGATTTAAAGTCACCCACCCAGAACTGGGTTCACAATCTCCATTTCCAGACCCACCTCTAACTTCCTGGGGTTGTTTCTTTTCCCTCTTTTTCCAATTCTTAGTTAATAGCACCGCAATTCATTGGTCAGGACAAGCCTTTTTTTTTTTTTTCCTTTCCTGCCTTGTCCAATCAGTCAGCAATGACTTCCTAAACAGTTATCCGTCCATATTCACTTATTCATGTCCCCTTCCCATCCGTTCAGATGCTCCTCGCTTGCCTAGCCCACTAGCATAGTTGGTGAGCCAGCATGGATTGATGTATCTAGATTACAAATCTGACCAGTGAACGTGTTGCCATAGAGGCCTCTTCTAATGGCTTAACCCAACAGAAGGGTTGACAGTAGAACTTCAGGTGGAGATACAAGTCCCAGGTAGAGAGCCTTTGGTATTTCTCTGGTCATGTTTTCCCTCTAATATCTCAGGTCGAATCCATAGGCAAACTGGGCTCTTCCTCCAAAATATCCAGAATCCTATGACTTCTCACAGCCTTCACTGCTGCCACTTGGTCCGGGCCACCTTCTCTCTCTGCCTGGATTGTGCAGTAGGTTCCCAACTGGTCTCCTGGCTCAGCCCCACGCCCCCTCAGCCAAAGCGATCCTAATTCAGACTCCTCTAACGGTTTCCCATTTCACGCAGAGTCAAAAGCCAACCCACGGAGCGGCCTCCGAGCCCCCGCAGTGGGACCCCTGCCCCGCGCTCTCACTCTGATCTGCTTCCTGCTGCCTCCTCCCCACGTGCCCACCCTCCCCCGGCTCGCCGGCCCCTCTGCTGGTCCCAAATACGCCAAACAAGCCCCGGCCTCAGACTGTTTTCATGACCTCTGCCTGGAACATTCTTCCCTGGATATCAAAGCTTTACAGTCTCACTTCTTTCAGTGCCCTGCTCAAGTGTCCCCTTATCAAAGAAGTCTTCCTGATGGTGCTCTAGAAAACGGCAACCTCCGTACCTTGGAGGCCGCTATAGCCTTCTTACTCTACTTCATTTGTATGCGTAGCATTTAAGAACACTTAACAAAGGATATAGTTGTTTCTTGTCTGTTCTTCCATGAGGAGAGAGGCCCTGTGCTGTTCACGCTGTATTTCCAAAGTTTTCGAACAGTGCTCAGCACAGAGAGAAGTTTCACTTTTCGAATAAATCAATATCACCTTGGCAATTGCCACCTCTTGCCTCTAAGTCAGGTAAATTCTGGTTGCAGTCTGTTACTGTTGCACCATGTTCTAGAACGAGATCAGTGCCTAAGGTGTTGTGTGCGGGGGTGGGTGGGTGTGTGTGTTGGAGTAGAAGTGGTGGAGAACCTGCCTTATGACTCCACCTTCCCCCACCCTCCATCCTCGCTCCATCCCTGCCCTCATCCTCCTGGGCTTCGGAAGAAGCTTCCTTTGGAGGTCCGCCTGGGCCTCTTGCCTGCAGTGTCTGCTCTCTAGCACCATCCAGCCCCGAAAACCTTACTCTTGGCTGTTCTCCCCTATCTGTCTTATTCCTCTGCAGTACCCACGACACCACTCAGAAAATATCAAGGCAACGCTTGATATTTAGGTCTAATCTTTTACCCTTCCTTTGTCCAGATGCTACTTATCGATCGCAATAGGCGGTGTGGTATGACAGTTAAACATTCAGACTCTGGCGCTGGGCTACCTGGATTCAAACTGGGTTGCATCACTTAGAGTTTTCATGACCTTGAACAGACTTTTAGCCTCCCTAAGCTAAGGGGCAGCGACTTACAGATGAGGGAAACAGCACCAGCTTCTGGGGTTATGATGAAGATCAAAGCCAATCATTCTTTAATATGTTTGCAAAACCTAGTTCCAACATGGAGAAAAAGTCAGCAAATGTTCGCCATCGTTTTCATTAACATTTCTTTTAAATGGGCCTCTTTAAGAAAACTCAAATTGCTCTTCTTTCTCAGAAAACTGTGTCTTTCAATTACCATTTTATTCAACTTCCTGTGTATTAAGGCCTTATCTTGATGCAGTTATCAACTCCTCCATGTCTTATTAACTTACGTGTATAAAATAAATAAATACTGCTTGCGTGTAGAAATACTATATTTATCCACCCTCCTCTCAGCATTTTCCACTCCCTTCCCTGCTTTATTTTCCTGATTAGCACACATATCTGCCTGATAGATACACCAGGAATTACTGTTTATCTTTAAAGCTCTATGGAGGGAGGAATGCATCTTCTAATTAAGGAAATTTCCAACTAAACGCAAGTAGAGAAAATAGCATAATGAACCCCCATGTACCCATCTTCCAGATTCAACAATTATAAACATTTTGCCAATCTTGTTTCAATTGTTTCCCCATGAATCCCCTTCCCCAACTTTGAAGTAGTAAAAGCAAATCCCGGATATCATGTTACTGTACCCATAAATATTTCAATATGCATTTCCAGCAGATAAGAACACACTTTTCCATATCACCACCACACAATTAATACACCTAATAAAAATAATAGTAGTTCCCTAATGTCAACTCTTTCTCTGTCCATAGTCAAATTTCCATCAGAGCTGGAGTTTTTTGGCCTGTTTTGTTCACTGCCACATCCCAAGTACATAAGACACACTGTAATATTTAAATGAATGCGTGGCTAAGTTGTGCTCTGAAATTTCATTTTTGGAAGACAATTCCATAAAAATATGATAAATGGTGATTGTGATCTTGGGCTAATAAAGGAAAGCCCACTTGGCTCATAATGTCAATGCCTTTTAATGAGCAGATACCTTTGGAGTTCTAACTTGGGATAGGTTGTCTTTGAACCTGCCTCTCTTGTCTCGGAGGAGTCTGAAATTCCACTCCTCCTCCCTTCTTGAACAGGAAATGAAGTGAGCATGGTTCATACTTTTAGAGTTGAATGGACTGCCTTTTGAATATGAACTGTACTACTTATAAGCTATTTCTTCTTCCATAAAATGGAGGAGAGTTGTAACTACTGTGGAGGGTAGTTATGAACATGTAGTGGATAAACTGTTGAACAGTGCTTGGCCTTTAGCAGCTGTTTAATGGACAGTTGTGCTCTCTCTTTTGTTGCAAGCCACTGTCATTGGCAATTTCCAAGGTGAGAGTTCCCAAGCCAGGGGGGAAAGGCCCCCAGAGGCTGCTTGGAGGCAACAGGCTACCAAGCAGAAATTGGCTCTCCACAGTGCTGCCTTCCCAGGCCTCCCTGGCCCTCCGTCCAGACTCTCTCTCTCTCTCTCTCTCTTTCTGTCCAGATTGGCTCTTCAGTTTTTCTTGCTTTCGCTGTGGTCTACTGTGCAGTGGCAAAGCAGTGTTTTGGTTTTACTTCTGGGCAGTACTGCTGCCCTTCTGAGGGTCAATTTGAAGAGCTTTAACTTCTAATGACACTTTAAAAAGTCCTCATAGTCTACCTTCTCTTTTGAGTAAACACTAGACAAAAATAGTTCCATAAAACTCAGGTTTTGTGCTCTGCTGTCACTGTACATGGTTGTATCGCCTCTCCAAAATTAGAGCTCTATTTCTACCAACCCCTGAATGAATGACTGGGTCACACTTTAGATGCCTATCTAAGTAAGTTTACTGTCAGGCACATCGGGGTCCCTAATAAGTTCTGAGGTCATAACCAGTCTTGTCAATAACACATCACTTCTCATACTAGGTTTAGATGCAAGGTTAGTCTTCCTCTCCATCATTGGTCTGACACATGGCAGGGCCTTCTCAATTTCATGATTTGAAGGAGTTGCCATCCATTTCCAAGACCACACCTTGTTCTGAGACAGATTAGCCTGGAATTTGAGGTGAATAAAGCTTTGGATAACCTATAACCTCAGCAAAGCTCAGTCCCTTTCCACAGCACAGAGGGTTTCAAAGCATTAGCTCTAACTCTGATAGTTTTGTACCCAAACATACACCCTTGAGCCCTTTTCTGCATGACACGTCTGGGTCCCCTCCCCTCCAACGAACCCCCAAGTCCACGCAGAGTTCTCTTTGCTCTGACTTGGCCTCCTTCACCCCTCTGAAAGCTGCCATCTGCTTTATTTCCCTTCCCCCTCCATCACAGCCCCTTCTTCTTTCTAAATCTCCCCAACGGAAATCTGGAAATATGCATATACTTAAATTCTCACAACAGGAAAAATAATACAGTTGTAAATTCACAGAGGCTAGAATTTTTTGTGAGAAGAAACAGACTGAAGAGGGATTGCAGTGAGGGAAGTCTGCTATAAGGAATAGAGGGGAAATTCTAAATAAGGACCAAGGAGACTGGAAGGGGCAGGGCATCTGGGCAGCAGGTATGGGGAGAATGAAAGGCAGTGTGAGGGTGAGGGTGGTGGTCATGAAGCTTTACCTCTGGTTCCCATTTGCCTCCTGTCTTGTAGTTCCCTGTTGTACCAAGGAAGTACTGACTAGCTCAGGCAATGTTCCAGAGGCTTTGCATATATTTACTAATTTCATGCGCACAAACACTTTGAATATGTGCAATCATTCCCATTTCATAGATGAGGAAACTGAGGTGTAAAAACAGTTAGATAACTTGCCAAAGACACTCAGCTAATCAATGGCAGCCTCGGATCTGTGCCCAACAGACTGGCTTCAGATCTCATGCTCATAGTACACTTGGGGTATGAGTTAGGATTGGACCCGGCTGCAAGGGAGGGGGATGGGGGACACAGGACTTACAGGTCTGAGTAGGTCCAAGACTTGTAGGGAGCTCTCTACTCATAGGGACCCAAACTCCCTCTATCTTGTTGCCCTGAGAGATGTCATCTTCATTATGGGTGGCTATATGCGGTCAGCCCTCCGTATCCCCAGGTATCGCATCTGCAGATTAAGCCAACCGAGGATCAAGGTTGGTTGGCTGAATCCGTGGACGCGAAACCTGTGAATTCAAAACACGTGGATATGGAGGGCTGATTATATTTAATGTACTGCACCATTTTATACAAGGAACTTGAGCATCCTGGGATTTTGGCATCTACGGGGGCCTCCTGGAGCCAACCCCCCAATAATACTGAGGGACAACTGTACCTAGTTAAAATTAAGGGTTGCGTTATTGTTGAAAAAAAGAGTGGCAGGTTGGGATACAACTCTCTTGATAAGAGAAAAGGAAGATGACCTTGCAAGGTGTGCTGTTCCAGAAGGAAGGAGCGCCAGCAGCCAGAGTCTCTGAACTGTACTGCTTGAGTGCCTTGAAAAGCTGTGGCTCATGGTAGCTACTAAAGTATTTGACTGACTCTTCGGGTGTCTTCTCTAAAGGGAAAAAAAAAATGTTTAACATCTGGCAGGATGCCCCACTTAATTACAAATAAATATTACATGCTAGTGTTTGATTAACAACTGGGCATTTCCAACAAACATTTCATCCTGGCAAGGGCTGTTTACTAACAGAAGGTCAGAAGCAGTGTCTTCTGGAGAGGAAACTTCTAAAGATGCTAATCATCATAGGATGTCAGTCATTCATGGTGACATTAGGAAACAGCTGAAAACTGATAAGGTCTACTTGCCTCCTTCAGCTTAATGTCTTGTAAGAACTTGCTTTTCTGTCGAAGAGTTGTACCGGTCAGACTCTTGCTTGAAGGGCTCCACATTTGGACTGAATTAATTAATCAAAGAGCTGACTGAGATTGCAGTATTCTCAATCTACTGTGATAGAAAAAAAATGGATAAATGTGAAGTTCTACAATTAAGACCTATGTTGAGGGAGGAATGATTTAAACAATAGTGAGAGGATTAGAAAGAAAATCAAGAACTTGAATAACAAAGTTTTTTACCAAGATTAAGAATTTGAAGAAGTGTAGTTGAGTTAAATTGTATATTTTTCAGAAATTTAGATTCTGTGAATTTTCTTCTAATGCATGTTCCCAGAGAATTACAGGAAATCCTTTCTAACAGGGTATCCTGAGTTGGAAGGTTTGTTAAGTCAAAAAAACACTCATTTGGTGGTATGCGTCTGGTGAAGATTATAGAATCCATTATGCTTCACTGAATTTGAAGAACTACAATCACTTTAATCACACTTGTTTTCACGGTGGCCCAGAGAAGAATTAAGAGACTTCCTTTTTCAAAAGTTTTTGCTAAGACAGCGCTTTTATTCTCTAGTTGAGTCAACACCATTGTCTTCTATTGGGATTCCAAAATCAGACTTGATGTCCTAGTGAAATTTAAAAGTAAATTGATGAGAAGTAATTAACCAGTTAATTACTAGTGTGACAAAATAAACTTGTGCTTTAAAAGTGTTTTAACTACTCAAATGGCTGGGGACTTTCAGAAGAAGGCTGTTGGTTAATGTGAAGCCTTGGTAGTACAGAACTCTAAGTCTCCTTGGCAACGTTTCCCGTAGAACTCAGTAAGGTTTAGGTCTAACTTGAGATGCCCAAGAAAATTAAGAACAGTGATGCTGATGGCGAGTGGAGAATAAAGCTGCCAACTGGTGTGAGTGCCCTTGTGAGGCCAAGCTGCAGAGCGTTCACCAGGGTTTATAAATGCAAAGGATTTCCTTCTATTCTCTGAGGACGTTTGACAGACAAATGATTGCAGCTTATTGATGGGCATATCAGCAAGCATTGTCTTGAGGAGGGCCTGGGGTGTGGGAACAGGTCTTAAGCGGTGATAGAAAGCGAATATGGTGTGTGCTGGTAAATGTTTAACGACCTATGGGGGTAGGTAGCTCTGTGTGTGTGTGTGTGTGTGTGTGTGTGTACACACAGGAGACATACATATACATATGTACATATAAGTTTATGACAAATTGTAGTAATATAAAGGATGAATAGCATGTAATGTGCAAATAATAAAAATTGATTCCCATAGAATGCTTTTGTTGATGTTTGCTGAGCTTCTTATATTCATAACCAACCTATAATAAGTGAATTTAGTCTCAACATTAATGTTTGTTAGATATTTTCTTTGACATTAATATGACAAAAGTGAAACAATGAAGATGTATGTCAGAGCTTCACACTTTCGTCAGTGATGTGAGACTCCTCTGCTGAATTGAATGCTGGATGACTGTTTCCTCATTTTTTGGTCCTATTTGTACAGTGTAGCAGCTCCCGACATAACACCCTTTTATGTTTTAATCTGTATTATTAACATTTTCTCCAGCACTTTCTTAGACATGAAGAGAACAAATCAAAGCCCAGATTTGCAGCGTTTGCCAACTTCCATGGTGTAAATATTCGCACTGTGGCTACTTTCAAGCTGCCAGAGTTGGGGAGAAATATGTAATTATTAACCATTATTATGATATTTCTACCATATAGATAAAATAGACATCAATAACCTCAAGACCATAGGTAACAGTAAAATATGGTAAAATAATAAGTGAGGCGTTTTGAGCATTTCTACCTTTGTTTCTAATGCAGTTTATTTAATGTTAAGATTACATTATTTACATTTTAATGATGACTTTAACAACTGGCTCACAAAATTCCTGAAATTTAACAGTTGGTTCTTGTGAGATGCTAAGGAAAAGAGCGTTGAGTAGGCCAGTGTCAACTGTCACAGTGTCCAGAAGCATCGGGAGAGTAACTGAGAGTGCGCGTCTGGGAAGTTTTTGACCTGATGAAATGTATTTTGAAAAGCAGTGGTGATTTTCCTCCAAGTGTGGGCCAAGTGCATTTATGTAATTCAATACAGGTGGTCTCCAGGTGACTAAGGACAATTGCAATCCAAAGGGTGGGACAGCCCCTGCCCAGCTGCTGCTGGAGATCTCTCACTGGTTACCTCAGGCTTTTTACTTACTCGGGGGCAAGGGGAGTAGCAGCAGAGGGAGAGTAGTTTGTGAAAAACAAGCAAAGAGGGAACTTCCCCGGCAGTCCAGTGGTTAGGACTTGGCGCTTTCACTGCCAAGGGCGAAGGTTCGATCCCTGGTCGGGGAACTAAGATCCCACAAGCGGTGGGACGAGGCCAAAGGAAAAAAAAAAAAAAGACAAACAGTAGAAGAAACTGTGGAAAGTAAAAAACAGTTTAGACTTGCTCTGGGGACAGAGCCTAGACCTTTTGACTCAAGTGATGACTTTTCTCAAAATTCTACCTATTGAGAGATCCATGTTTGTTAAAGGTGGGGGGACGTTCAAAGGTCATCTGTACTCTGTGCTCAGGGTCCCTCTGCACAACCTCAGCACTCCTGCTTGTTGGCCTCTCCCACCTGCCCTCTGACCCTGTAAATGCAGTCATATTCTTTCCCATTCTCTCCTCTTCTGCCCTCGTAGAGAGTTTCCCAGCTTTCTCCACCTTTGCATTTGCTCAGAGCCATCACTCATCTCAGCAAGAAGACCTCAGAATTCATACTCCCTTAGAGGGCCACAGACAATTGTAAACACAGACCTATTTTCCTGACACATTTTCATTTGAATTAATTCAGTGTTAATTAATTAATATTCATTAATGTTAAATTAGTTCAGCTTTATTCCTAATACCCATCGAGCCCCTCTATACTAAGGGAGAGGATGATGAAGTGGAAAGGAAGGCAGTTTTGGAGCAGGGAGCCTTTGAGGACCTAAGGGCGGCTTTTACGGAGAAGGTGGAGAGGTAAAGAAAATAAAATGCATGCTTCTAGATGCTTTCTTTCTTCAGACATGAAGGAAGAAATGTTCTCTATTTTTCCCTCCCACTTCACGCTGCCCACAGCTCCAGAGACCCAGGGCTCAGAAAAGCTCCCATTTGCTGCTTGGACCGCTTATAGTTTTTGGCATAAATTGATTTCTTTTTCCCAAAAGATGTGTTTTGAGTTGAGGAGTTTCTGTAGCATTAAAACATTTAAGCTGCTGTATTGAGATTAACACTGACACTTACGCGGCTGTGTCTTCTTTTTAAATGCCACATTTATTTGATCACAATCACACAGTCATCTTTATATTTTTATTTTATTTATTTTTGGGGTCTTTATTTGTGTTTACTTTCGTTGTTTATTTTATTGTGTGTGTTTTTATAATTTGATTGCGTTTTTAATCGGAAAAGGGATTTTTTGAATGTGTGAAGGGAAAGAAAAACACCGATTCCAATTGGGTCATTAGAAATAGTTTTAGACCTGTATTGCTCAAAGTTGTAGCCCGGCCATGGGCAGGAAGCCCCAGACGTGGGCAGCCCGCCTGCATTCTCCCCGCAGGAAGACGGCCTGACTCAGTGGCCCTCCAGCTCTGCCAGCTCCTGGCCACACCCAGGCCGGACCCGGCAGGTCCTGATTCCTCAGGAGATTGCTGCAGCCTCCAGGCCTGTCCTTTGTCCCCCCAGACCCCTTCAGTATTTGTGCAAGCAGGGAAGGGCTCTGTGTAAACACTGTCACTCCCTCTCTGACAGTTGGGCACTCCACACCCTCTTAATCCAAGTCGGGGTGAAAAGAGCCAATTGTGTGTTCTGTTTTGCTTACCTTTTAAATTGCCAGATCTTTTTGACTGACTAAGCTTTTTTTTTTTAAGTTGTCTAGACTTCTGCTGTAATGAGGAGTGGGTGTGTGTGTGTGTGTGTGTGTGTGTGTTCATTCAGTAAATGTCTGTGTGCCTCTTCTGTGCCAGGCGTCCTTTATTTTCTGTGTAGGCACTTAGGGTACAAGGGTGAACAAAACTGAGGACCTGCGCTCTTGAAGTTTGCATTCTCTGCAGGTGACAGGTATCAATAAGTAAACATCAAATGTTATCAGGATTGACCAGTGCAATGAAGAAGAATCAGGCCAGGGTAACAGGGTAGAAAAGGAACTCCGATTGGGGAGGGAGGGCACTTTTTCTTACTGTTACCCAGATATATCTCATCTGTAGATGTTAAAAGTGGTAGCCAGAAGAAGTAAATAAAACTCTGCCATTTATCCTGTCTGTGTAAGGAAAAGAAAAACATCCAGCTTCTGTTTCTCGGGTTGAATCTCCAAGATTCCTGACTTCAGTTTCTGGGCCTCAGTTTCCTAATGTTAAGCTGCAAATTTAATAATAGTAACCGGCTCCTGGAGCTGTTGCAAAGAGTAATATGGAGTTAGTGCTTGTGACGGGCTTAGAACAAGGCCTGGCACAGAATAAGTCCTCAAATGGTAGCGCTAATACTGTACAATAATGATACACGTGAGGATCTAGCACTTGTGCCAGGAGGCTGTGTTCCAGAAGGTCAGGATGTAGAGCTGCTGCTTTGCAGGGAAGCAGTAAGCAAGGAACCTCAGCTTCCCTCTTTGTAAAATGGGATCCTCTTAGACCACTAGCCTCAGAGGGTTTTGTTGTGCAAATCAGTTTAAAGAACGTGAGAGCACAGTTTGAAAACTGGGAAGCACTATTGGAAATACCACTACAGATGGTGGTACTGAGCACTCATAGGGCCCAAAATAACCTAGGTAAAGTCTCTAAATATAAGTGCTCTCAAAATACACATCGTAATTATTTATGTTACACATCATGTCCTCCTTCCTTTATGATGCTTTCCCCTTTAGGTGACATCTCGTCTCTGGAACACCCTATAATTCACTACGTGGTGGCATCGGTAATGCCTTATCACGTTGTGCTCAGGTTCAGTTGTGTTATTAGTGCAGTTGACCTTGAGCGCATTGGAATCCAGCTCACATTTGAGCCTCTCTTTCCCTTACTGGCCCCTCACATGACCCCCTTCCCTAAGAACTCTGTCCACCTCTGGGGTCTGCTTGGTTATGCCAACCTGCACTTCACATTATACCAGGTGGAAGGAAGCAGAAAGCCGAATGAGAATGGCATACTGTGAGATATCAGAAGTATACTGTTGTTAAATACGTGAATCTCAATAAAAACAAAAATGTTATATGAATATTTATTATATATGTATAAAGCACTATTCCAGATGCTATATGGTGAGTGGTAGTTTTAGCCCCAAGATAGAGTAGTAGTTTGTTATTCTATGTACAGTAACAAAGAGGAAGCGTTCCCAGTGACAGACTTCTTTGGAAATGGCAGAAATGAGAATAACTGGAGCCACCAGGCTGTGTCCCAGTTCAGGGGCAGCGTGGTGGGGCACCCATCCTGTGCCCTGTCTCCCCACCTCACCCCACCCCCGTGGGGCAGTCTTTGGTGCCAGAGCTTCTCAGAGAGCATTGAGCTACCTCAAGAATTCTCCCCACCTTCTCCAGGCCACTGTTCTTGAGCCAGGTGACTCAGCGGGACCCACCAAGGAGACGCACACCCCTCACCAGCTCGCCTCTCCCCGGGGTGGAGTCCATAAGACCCTCTCGCCTCATCCCCTCCAGACAGGTTTTGTTAAAGGGAGATGTTCCCAGAAACTGTGTTATTGGAGGTTCATTGTAAGTCATGCACATGAGGTTTTACCACCACAGGAAGTTGGAGGCTTTTTCCTAAAATCGGAATAAGAAATCAACAAAAGTTAGTTTCAGTACCTCCTAAGTGCCTAAAAGTGTGTGAGGCCCTACTAGGGGTTGGAAAAACTAAGGGGAATTTTATAGTAACACCCTCACCCTCCTAAGGAGAAAGACCTTGCCAACTGCATTGTTTCAGCCCCTCGGACAGAGAGGAGGTGGCACTTCCTCTTGTTGGACAATAGATATGGAGTCTTAATTAGCATCTTTTGCTGTTCTTCTGTAGGAAGTGAGTGAGCCGGCTTGCTGAGGCCACTTCTGTCATTTGTTAGGTATGTCAGGGACACGTTCTTGAAGTTTCACTTCTCTTCCTCAACCTCACTGTAGTGTAATTCATCAAGTGACACTGAAGTCACATTTGATGTTATCGTGCCCTAAACCACACAGGTGCAGCCAGAGAGAGGAAAACAGATGAGGAGATTTTTTTTTTCATTTTGCAAGTTAAATAACCTTGGGGGGGTGGGGGGAAGCATCACATAGTTTTGTGAGAGCTTGTGCTGTAGGGCCAATGACAATACCATCTTTGGTAGTACTTTTCGAGGATGTAGTCACCGTTCTAAACATTCTTTAGTAAAAAGCATTAGCAGGGCACTTGGGGTTTTGTTCTTAGCTACATTTCCCCCATTCCCCACTCTTTAAAATCATTAGGATCTAGATCAGCGGTCTTCCAAGGATGGTCTAAGGGCCCATAGTTTTGCCTTTTTACTCTCTTCTGTCATGAGGGTGCAGTGGTGTTTTCCAAAAACGACATGACATACGCTAGCACAACAGGCTGAACGCAGAGGGACGTGGGAGAATCCAGCTGTCTTTGTAAAGCCAGACATTCAAGAGACTTAGAAACTGTAAAACAATGCCACTCTCCTCACGAAATGTTTTTGGGTTAAAAAAATATTATTTTTTCATTAAAATGCGATTTATATGAACATGCCATGGATTTACAATGGCTCTTTTAAAATTAATACATATTTTGAACTTTTTTTAGTTTTAGTTTCTAATATTTATCATATCTCATATGATAAATATTAGAATTCATAACCCACATCATCAAGAGCTCTCTGGGGTTCTCAGTAGTTTTTAAGAATGCAAAAGGAGCCTGAGGGAAGGTTGAGAACCACTGACCTAACCATGGAAGAGTCGGAAAGGTCTGTGTTTCCCTCTTCCTTAGGGAGGGAGCAGGCAGTGCCTCGGAGGGCAAATCCCAGGTGGAACCCCGCAGAGATTGCCTGTGCCTGGAGAATTTATTACAGATTCTCACTCAGCCCTTCGGCCCCTGTGAGAAGACCCTGGCCTCTTCTTCCAGTTCTTTCTCTCATCACTGCCCTGTTCTCAGCCCTGTGTTACAATGCCTGGGACTCGGGTGCCCTCCTGCTCCTTGCCCTTGGGGTCCTGTCACCCCAAGGGACCCCTGCTCAGGAGGACCCTCTCTCCCTCCCCATCGCCTCAGCACCTGAACCTCAACTTTCCTCTTTGCTACGTTCTTTTAAGGAGAAGACAGTGCCCACCTCACAGAGTAGCTGTGGAGAAGCGCGTTCATCTCTGGTGTTCAGCACAGGACCTCCCGCAAAGTCAGTGCTTGGGTGCTGCCTTCCACTGCGAATCAAATGGTTTAATTCACTTCCGTTCAGATTACAACTCCTGGTGGGTAAAGGTCTTCCGCAGTACGTAGGGCCTGGAGACCACGTGACTGCTGCAGGACAGTCTCTTTGGAAAAATTCAACCAGGACAGTTTTAGTCTGTGCAAGAAAAGTCGGAAGGCTCTGTTATCATCCTCGTGGTTCCTACAAGCATAGTGATCGAGGCTTCAGCCTTACTTCAAACAGAAATTTGGGGATTTCTGTTTGGATGAAGGAACGGGAGGGAAATTTACTGAAAACTTTCTATAACCCAGTCACTTGCCGTAGTTTTGGTTTTCTTTCTCAGTTGTCACCACAATCAGCCTAACTTCAGCAGCGGCAGACAGGGTTAGCTGTGGTCCCCAACGAGCAAATGGAAGGCCAGAAGGAAGGAACTTGCTTTGCAACAAGGAAGGAACCCATATTTGAAATCCAGCTTGTCTGAAATAAAAGCCCATAATTTTTCCATAACAACCAAATGTAATGACTGAACCTTGATTGAGCTGTAGGTCAAAAAAAACGATAACATATTCTTAAGATAGTATATTAGTTTGCTAGGGCTGCCATAACAAAGTACCACAGACTTGGTGGTCTTAAACAACAGAAATGTATTTTCTCATAGTTCTAGAGGCTAGAAGTCCAAGGTCAAGGTGTCAGCAGGGCTGGTTTCATTCTGAGGCCTTTCTCCTTGGCTTGCAGTTGGCTGTCTTTTCCCTGTATCTTCACATGGTGTTTCATCTGTGTGTGTCTGTCCAAATTTCCTTATCTTATAAGGACAGGAGTCACACTGGATTAGGGCCCACCCTAATGATTTCATTTTAATCTAATTACCTCTTTAAAAACCCTATTTCCAAACACAGTCCCATTCTGAGGTACTGGGGGTTAAGACTTCATCATGCAAATCTGGGGAGATATGATTCAACACATAGTAGACAACTGGTTAACTTTGAACATAGGTTGGATGTGAGACAGTGTTAGGGAGCTCTTGTTAATTTTCATAGGTGCAATCATGGATTGTGATCCTACAGGAAAATATCACTTTGCGGGGGAATGCATGATGAAACACGTAGGGGTGAGGAGTGCTATCTGTGCATTACTTTCAAACAGTTCAACAACCACAAAAAAAGTTGTAAGGGTGATTTAAAAAACTGCAAAAGACATCATAATGGGGACAGACTCAGAGAAAGTGTCTGCAAAACAAGCAGTAAATGGGTTTTACTGTCCAAAATGTATGAGAACTCTTGCAGGTCATTAAAAAAGACCCCCAAAAGGCCCTTATTCTATTTCCAGGTAGGAAATGTGTACAGAAATATTGCATATTTTCCCAAAGAGAGGGTGCTATCCACTCCAGAGGTCTTCAGGCAAAGGTTCAGAGTTCCTTGGCCTGGCTGAGTTTCAGCGTGGTCTTTTCTGAAGGCTAAGGATTGAACACTTTGGCTTTGAGAGATCTGTCCAAGTCCTCGTGATCAAGAGTCAGTTTTGATCTCCTGTGTGTTTCTGTCTGTGAAGGACACTGAGAAGTTGGTTCTGTTCACTGCTTGGTGCTCTTGAGTGAAGGGGAAGCTCCTACAACTGCCGCACCCATTTTAGCTAACTCACCACTTCAGACCTTGCAGGGCTCAGATGTACCCTGTTGGCAAGTTTTTTTGGGGTGTGTGTGCGTGTGTGTGTGTTTGCTTTTATGTTTTAAGGTTCAGCTATGATACCAGCCAGGTATTATGGTATATGCCTAAGATAAGTAAAGCTCTTTAAATAGGAGGTTATCAATTCCATTTCAAAAAGCTCAAAGGCCCAATATCAAAGAATTCAAGCCTATTGGTTAGTATGCTTGAGGAACAATATCCCATCATTAGGAATAGTTCAGCTTTTATCTTGAAATGCGTGTGTGTGTGTGTGTGTGTGTGTGAGTGTGTGTGTATGTGTGGCATTTTTACCCTCAATTTAGGTCAAGGCTATAAAAAACTATTTACAGTTAAATATCTTTGCACTCAACTGTTAAACTCAGGAAAGCTTATGAATGAAAAGTAGCAAATAAACCATGCTTTGTAGTGAATGGGACGCTTTGAGAGGCAGGGAAGATGGAAAGTCATTGTCTAGACTCTGCGGTGTGGTGAGTTCTTTGTCATAGATCAAGGGGAGAGTTTGCTCCCAGACCCTGTTTCCAGAGAAGTGATGTAACAAGTTAAATCAGCAAGTCCATAGCCAGACCTGTTTGTTTATACCATGTCAAATTCTGGACAAAATATTTATATGAAGAATGAAAAATATTTATGTCTTGAAAGGCATTGTTGAGGCAGACAGCGATGGAAAGAAAGTTTTTAATCATTTTTCTTCCTGAACTCTATTAGAAGCTACAAAATCTGCTTTGAAATGACTCACACAAGAGAATCAAGGACATCATTCTCTCTATCCCTGAATCTCGCTAACATGGCAACAATCTCTTCCAAATTGAAAATTTTTCTTTGTGCAAAAGTAAGGTTATCATGGTTCCTTCCATTAAGAAGAGTGAATATTTCCACAGATTACTGTGGCACAAATTTCAGGAGTGAAGAGAAGGAAACGTGAGCTTACAAATAACAGTGGTCTTTAAAAGCAACAACAACAACACTAGCATCATTTTTGAGAAGAAAACTTAAACATCTGGTTTCCTTCTGGGAAACTGCACTGTTTTTTTGACCTTCATCTTTAAAAAAAAGTCTTTACTAGTCTAGTCTGCATGTATGAAGTTAAAAGAATTACTACATATCTGAAAAATCCAACATCAGCAGATTGACTTTGTTTATTAGGATTACAGGGTTAACAAAATTGGATATACATGTGTCCTGCCTGGCAAACTGAATGTAAATATCTCTGTCAACATACGCTTGCCACAATTAGAAAAGACGTCCACGGCACTATTGCCTTGAGCATTACTGGAGGAGTTCATTGCCATCTGCAATCATCAGGAACTTAAATCCCAGATTACATAGATAATAAACAATTGCTGCTTTGTTGCCTTCCAAACGTGGTGCTGTGCGATAGGCAGGGAGTTCTATGGAATACAGGCTTTATTCCATGTTTTAAGAACAGATATAGGCCTCCATTAATATTTATTTTTAATGATATCCTTGTAACCACATGATAATGGGATTTTTAAATAGAACCCGTTCTGGTACAGGATTGCAAATTTAACTAGTCTGATGTCCGACATATGGGAAACAGGCTGAACCCAAAGTAAATGTTTTAAAGGTTTGGTAATACTGGAATGATTGTCTGAGGAAATGCTGTTTCTGTAGTAAAACTGAGCAATTAAGCCATGATTTAGGCATTTGAACTCCCACTTTTAGAGGTTTGAAATGTAATGTGTTTCAGGTTGTTTTCTGCTCTGAGTGGGATCTTCTTGTTTTACTGTAAATTGCCACTGCTGTTTAATATGTGTATATTTTTCTTGGTATAAACTTCAAAAGGGATGTTGACCTAGTAGAAAACTCCTCGCCTGAAGAATAGCATAAAGTAGCTGCTTTCCACACATAGCACTTCAGTCCTGGTTTCTCTTTAGATTCCTTTGAGATCAATTTTCAAAGAGTCCTTAGCAAATGGACATTTGTTTTGGGGATGGTGTGCAGGTAGGAAAACACACGTACACACATACCTGTCCCTGCCCTGCTATGTTATACCCTCTCTATCTAGATTATGTATTAACTTGACTCAGTCAGACAGACCTGGGGTTGAATTCATTTAGTTCGATAGAGTTGGTTAATATTCTGCCTCTACTACTAATGGCCCTATAATCTAGCAGAGAGGATAAGATGATTGCATAACCATTGTGTTATTCTGTGGATTAAGAATCTTCGCTGTAATGATATCCCCAGGTGACTCACTGGCACATAAGGTTAAGAAGTTCTGTCCAGATGACAAGTGGTGATGTGGCACTTTCACCCCTGTGCAGGTGATGAGGCCTCAAAGTGAACTGGAAATCAATGGAAATGGAGAAGCTCCCCCAAGAGAAAGCATACGTGTGTGTGTGTGTGTGTGTGTGTGTACATGTGCTTGTGCCCACATACTGGGGGTGCGGGGGGACCTGCTGAGAGATTGATAGAGAGGAAAAATGAGGATTTTAGCCTGAGAGGTTAAACTGATGTTGACCATGGTGGAGAAGCTGACCAGAGAGCCAGTTTGGGTGTGAAGGGTAGGATTCCCCAGACCAGTTCCACACTTGTGATGACGTCTCACTACATCCAGGCAGTGTGTACTCGGGACAGTTTGAAATAAAGGGTTGAGCACAGGGACACATTGCTGCTTGGAGTATATGTTCCTGAAAGCCATCTGACAATGTGTATCAGGCCTCAAAGGTCCATACCCTTTGACCCAGTAATTCCATTTTCAGGATTATACCCTAAATAAATAAACCATTCTGTATACCTGATTATATGCAAGCTTTTACACTGCTGCAATAAACAGCCTAAATTTTCAACAATAAAGGACTGAGTAATTTATGGTATATTCATCCAAGGGACTATTGTGTGTAATTAAGATTTCCCAAGATTTTATCAATGATAAAAGTAAAATGTTTAAGACATGTGAAAAAGGAGAGGATAAAATCAATGTGGAATAACCTACTTTTCTAAAAGAAAAAGTCAGTACTGCATAGAATAGAAAGGCAGGAAATTAGATCAAAATAGTAATGCTAATAATAGTCATCTTTTGGCTTTTTGACACTTCGATTTTTTTCTCTTTTTTTTCTTTGTTGGCCACACTGCGCAGCATGTGGGATCTTAGTTTCCCGACCAGGGATGGAACCCGTACCCCCTGCAGTTGGAAGCTCAGAGTCTTCACTACTGGACTGCCAGGGAAGTCCTGACACTTTGATTTTTATTTTATTTATACTCTCCTATATTTTTCAGGATTTTTCACGATGTCTACAATCAGAAAAAAATTGTTTTATTTGTTAGGTAAAAATTAAGGATACTTATCCAGGCAGCCTCTTCCCAGCCAGAGTGGTTGAGGACCTAGGCTATTTGAAGGGTTCACAGATGAGACCATTCTTTATATTGGACCAGGACTGCCCACTGAGTTCTCTTCAAAGCAGTCTCTACCTTGTTCAGCTGGGAGGTGAAGAGAAGTATGGTACTCAGGGTATAGGTCCTGGTTAGGACCTTGACTTTACTCTGGGTGTGATGGAAAGCCACTGGAGGGGTCTGAAGTTGGGCGTGCCATGATCTTGCCCATGAGCAGAATTGCTCTGGCTTCTGTGTGTAGAATCAGCACTGGAGAAGACGAGTGTGGGCAGAGAGATCAGTGAGTAGGAGGCTTGTCGCAGTGCAGATGAGAGATGATGGGGCGGGAGCTGCGGAATTGGTGGGCTGCAGCTGGATATCTGCTGAGAGTGGGCCCACTGAGGTCTGTGGACAGCTTACTTGTGGGGCATTGGAAAGAAAAGGGTAAACGATGAAGCCAAGGATATTAGCCTGAACATCTGAGTGCATTTGGCATCATTTGCTGAGGTGAGAAACACAGGGGGAAAAGCACGTTAGCAGGGATGAGAAATTAGGAGTCTGTGGTCAGGCTGGATCTCGAAAAGGCATCTCAGCTTTAAGTGGTGATGCCCTACAGACACCTGTGTACGTGAACCTGGTGTTCAGGAGAGGCGTCTGGGTAGAAGATGTGCACCTGGAAACTATCAGCAAATCAGTGGTATTTACAATCATGGGGCTAGAAAAGCTCTCTTACAGAGAAAGTGTGGACAGAGAAAAGGCCAGAAGGCAGATCCTGGGGCATCCCAGCACTTAAAGGATGGATGAGGAGAAAGACCCAGTCCAGGACACTGGGAAGGAGCAGCCAGTAGGGGAGGAAAGCCAGGAGTCCTGCCTCTCAGAAGCCAAGTGGAGAAGGTGTAACACAATGGCTGCAAAGTTGTTTGCACATGAGCTACCATTTGCAGCAAGACTTCTAGGAAAATACAAGCTCTAAGTGTGCATTTCAGAATACTTCTTCCCCTGCTACAACGGATTCAGGGCTTCCTTTCCTCTTGCCAACAAGCACCCCCCACTTGGCTAGCAGGAGTATTACCGAGGCTTCCGAGCTTGGCTGGAGGCTCCTGAAGAAGTGGATGAAGGGTTGAATCGGGCTGGTCAGAAGAAGAGGATTTGGACTGGTGGAGGGGGTGTAAGGGGGAACAGAGCTTTGTGGGAGTCAGTTTCCTGCCAGGGCTTCTCAGCCCCAGTGCTTTCTCTGCCACTGCCACCAGGCTGTCCACCAGAGTTCCCTGCTCTCTGGCCTACCGAGAATGGGAACAGTCTCACAAGTGTGCAGCATTTCTGACATTTTCTGAAGCGTTCTTGGTGCAAGTAGCAAAACGTCCACAGTTTAAAGTTCTCTCCTGGACTTCTCTGGTGGCAAAGTGGTTAAGAATCCGCCTGTCAATGCAGGGGACACGGGTTCGAGCCCTGTTATGAGGAGATCCCACATGCCGCGGAACAACTAAGCCCATGCATCACAACTACTGAGCCTGAGCTCTAGAGCCCGCGAGCCACAACGACTGAGCCTGCGTGCCACAACTACTGAGCCTGCGTGCCACAACTACTGAAGCCCGCTTAGAGCCCGTGCTCTGCAATAAGAGAAGCCACCACAATGAGAAGCCCGCGCACCGCAACAAAGAGTAGCCCCTGCTCGCCACAACTAGAGGAAGCCTGAGCGCAGCAACGAAGTCCCAACACAGCCAAAAATAAATAAATAAATAAATAAATTTGTAAAATAAAAAGAAATAAAGTTCTCTCCTAAGAAATTGTTACAATGCTCAGTGGGGAAAAAAAAAGGTCAGAGTACACTAAATTGTTTACTCTTCATTCTCCATTATAAACAAAGCGGCAAGACCGGAAGGAAAGCACCACTGTTTTGTAGCCACGATCCTCTCTGAGTTATAAGTGGTGCTTCTTCCTTGCTTTCCTTTACTCTCTAGACTTTTTTACAGTGGGCATCTATTATTTTTATAACGAAAAAAAAAGTATATTTAAAGATTTCTTGGGAATTTCCTGGGGGTCCAGTGGTTAGGACTCGGTGCTTTCAATGCGAGGGCCGGGTTCAATCCCTGGTCTGGGAACTGAGATCCCACAAGCTGTGTGGTGAGACCAAAAAAAAAAAAAGAAAAAGAAAAAAGATTTCTTCCAAAGTTCAGTACACTGTAACAATCCTCTTTGGCAAGTTGGGTACTCAGAGGGCTGCTATCAGAGTCTCAGGTGCTGCAGTGGATGGTCAGACTTGGGGTAGCCTGGACGTGGGACACAGGTGGGAGTGCGAGGAGAAAAGAGCTGAGGCTACCACTCAGACCCCCTAGGCCCACAGGTGAGTGCTGCCCGGGATGGCCAGGCTCTCTTCCCTTGCTTCTCTGCCCTCTCCCTCCTTGCCTTGCTCCCAACACGGTGGCCGGGGCACATACCACTGTTAGAGAAGGTAGTCCAGGAGCCATCACATATTAGGGACTAATGTGCATTTTCTCTCTGGGTCTCCCAGTAGCCCTGTGAGGTAGGCAAGAAGGGTACCGTTGCTCCTCAGTTAGTTAGCAGGAAGCTGATGTCTGAGGGTTGCAACTCTAGCAAATTCCATAGCCGGGACCAGAAAACTCTGAACCCTTGTTTCCCTACACCAGTCAATGATGGTTTTCAAATTTTTTAAAACCATAACATCTATGTAGAAACAAAATTTTATATGGAAAGTGTATATGGATATGAAGAAGATAAAACTGAACTGCTTGGAACAGGAGTGAAAAGTAAGGACACCCCCCTCTCCCCATAGGGAAGGAGTGTGCATGGTGGGGGAGGGACTCTTTATTGCCATGCTCAAGGAGCAAAGATGGAAACCCACTGGCTCAACCTGTTCTGAGCCATGAGGGATGGAAAGAAAAAAATCCGCCGGCAAAGGGCATGGAGAAGATAGCAGAACCCTTGCTTTAGGCAAGTTCAGTATAAGAGAACTCTGGAGGAAACTTCCACGAAGTTTAGTGTTGTTAAATGTTACAGAGAGAGAGACAAGATGATTGACCCCAAGTAAGAGCTGAACTTGCAGCAAGAGAAGAAGAATTTCTGGAGTGGGAAGCAAGTGAATCTGCACACGGGAATTGACTCATAAGAAGTGTGTGGATTGAAAATTCTCTGCTTGTTCAGCATTTTCCTTTTAAAAAGAACAGAAACAGGACTAGCTAGAAGGGTGAGCAGACATTGAAAGAGTATGGCCTGAGCCTTATTTAGGAAATGAAGAGAAAGGAACTCATGGTGAGGGCCAGATGAGGGACTGATGGGGGTAAAGGGGAGATGAGAAAGATGTGTATTTCTACTGCGGGGTCCGCTTTCTGACTCACTTTATTGAAGAGAGAAACCCCTTCCTTTGAGAATGCATGTGAGGAAAATTGGAGGATCTGTTTGTTAAGGTGAAGTGCAGGACGCTCAGCTGATGGTCGCCATCTTCACTGAAGTCAGAGGTGGACGTGTTCATAGAAAATGGGTGTGGAAGGGGACCCATAGACATACGAGAGCTAAGGTTCTACAACATCTTGGGACATCTCGTCCAGCTTTCTTCTGCCAGCTCAGCAGGACAGGATTTATCTTCATCCTCCCAGCTTGTCATTGGTCACAGCCATCCTTCCCACCCAACCACCACCATCATGTGTCTGGAATCTCAGGCGGGGGGCTGTGTGTTTGTGTGTGTCTGTGCAGCTAACTCAAAAGTGTCTTCCAAAGCATTGACTATGGGGGTCCTTGACTCACTTAGTCCAATCCATTTTTATTGAGCTCTAGATGTGTGCTGAACCCTTTGCTGGTTCCAATTTCCAAAAGCGATCAGTCTTTAAACTCTCCACTGACTCTGTGGCTCCCTGGCCTGTTTTCTTCCTAGCCATAAGTCCCTCCCAACACCCTGTCTGTGAAGTGCCCGACATGTTAATCATTGCCAGTGCTTTGGCCTGAGGCCCCATTGGATGGCATGATCCCCGGTCTTGAGTGTGGCCTGTGCTGTCAAGCTCACTGCTGCTGCCTGGGTTCCAGCGGGAGAGAGAACCCGACAAGCCTGCCCAAGGCCATCTCCCAGGGGACCGCCAAGCTTTGGGGCTGATGCTGCAGGTGTGACACTAGCTGAGGAAGAAGGGAAAGCATCAGGTGCTTCCAAGGGCAGCTTTATAGAGAGTGGAAGGCTTGGGGGTCCATGATGGGCAGCGTGAAGGGGGGCCACTCTTGAGTTCTAGAGAAGACAGATAGTAGAATTTGGGTCATGCATGGGTTTGGGGGCAGGGGTCTGTGAAGAAGCTCCATTTGGAGAATCTGATTTGTATCCAGAGGCCACAGATGATGCCCTGTCTTGTGTGGTGAAGTCTGGAGTAGCTTCTCCACTTCTCTCTGCGTAGGAATCACCTGCAGGCTCCGACTGCCTTTCCAGCAGCTCCCAGATGTCCTGCCTGGATCACACGTTACTAACGTAGCTAGGCTGTGGGGATGCCCCAGGGTATGGCTGATGGGGGTCTGTGCTGGGAGAGGCTAGGGGCCCTCGATCAGGTTATTTTAGGGTCCTCAGTAGGCAACCTGGTGCTGTCAAGAGTGATGGCTGGAATGGAAGTAAAGAAAGATGGAAACCCGGGTGCAGAAGATGGGTGGTGCCACTGAGAGCCCCTCTGTGGAGATCTGGACCTTCAAAACACACATTCCAAACTGACATGAGCCTTGTGGGAACTTTTTTAATGGTCGTGTTCTTCTTTGTGGTCGTGATTCTTTTTTGACCGAAAGTCACACGGTGAAGCTAGTTGGCTTCTGTGTGACTCTCTGTTATAGTGAATACTAATGCTTTCGTCACAAGAGAGTTAACTTATGAGTATAAGGAACTTGTTATTTGCTAGGGAGCGACTTGTGCATACAGGCTATCAAATGTCCTGAATTTTAGACAGACCACTTGGCTGTATGTCTGTATCATAGGCTTTGACTTCCAGAGCAGTGATATGTTTTTATATTTTATATGCATATTTATATACATAAATACATATTCTATGTAAATATTATATATACATATACATAAAAATCAAAGTAATTAAATCCCAGAATCTTGGCTCCAAATGCTAAAGATTAGTTCAATCCTCTTATTTTTACATGAACTATTAAGATACAAGAAGAATAATTAATAACTTGGGCATACTCATGTTTAGAAGTCTTACTGGTTCATTTAAGATCTAAAGTACTAAGTTAGACCACATTATCACATTCTATTATGAATAGGATGAAGAAGGCTCCTTTCCTTTTGGGAAAAGAAAAGCAGCTTTAGGCTTAATAGTAAGGTCAGGTTTTGCATTTCCATAGTCGCCACCTGTCGTTGGTACACGCATCCTATCCCTGGCAACAGTCATCTTTTGCATAAATAGTGTGCACAGGCTGTGATATTATCATTTTTAATATTAAAAAACTTTTTATTCTTGTAATTACTTTTTCATAAAACCTCTCTTAATTATTACGAAACAAAATCTTCCTTTACTTGTGTGTAGAATGGACATTTGAAAGCAGTGAGGGCTCTGCTGGCCCTTCTTACCCTGAGGTTAGCGTCCGCTTGTGAGTGTCAGCTGCCTGGGGGGACATGACTCAGAGAACAAGGTCTGTCTTTTGAATAGCTTGCCTCTATTTACTTGCCTTTCAGTGATGGCAACAAAGCTTTTCATGGTTGCAAACACAATGTAAACTTGTTCTAATAAATATATGCAGTTCAACTAAGTGAATAGTGAGAACTCCTGACCGTTTAGCTGGTGGTAATAAGGGGGGAGGTAAGGAAGGAGACCCCTCTGACAATAGATCTGACAACACCAAGGTCCAGAGGACCGTGCAGTTCAATTCACTAATCCCCTAACAGGCAGCATAGGGCTTATCATAGGAAAGCAGTAATGATGGCCAGCAAAGGCAGGCTGCTCAGGTACCAAGCACCCCTTGATCCAGCAAAGCCTGAAGTTGCGTCCTTGACTATGAAAACTGCCCTGCCCAGTGTTCTGTGACCCCCGGCTGCAGTACAGTTCTGTCTCTTGCGTGTTAGGTGAGATTCTCGACAGACGTGAATCGGTTCAACATGTTTGAATACTACCCTGTGGATGGCACTTTGGGAATGCCCAGAATTACAGTTATAGCACTGTTCTCTAGCATGTATAGTAGGATAAAGGACATATCCCCACATATCCATTTACAAAGTAACACAAAGATATGCAGGGTGCCACACATGGTTTATTGTCAATATAGAAAGGGAACACTCACTTAGCAGGTGAAATCACTGTTGATCTGAACAGGAAAAATGTATTCCTGCTCCCCAGGGCCTCCATCGAAGAGGGTCAAAGATAGAATAATGATGGTAATGGCAGTGGAGAAATTAGGCCAAGTGGGGCGGGTAGGGAGGTTTAGAGAGTTGTAGAGTGTGCCCATGTGCTATGTCTTTGTCTCAAACATACCATGTTTTTCCTGCCCCTGCCCCTTGCTCTCAATGTTCTCCTTCTACAAGTCTTCCCTTCTTTTTTCTCTTGAAGATCTGCATGAGCTTCAACTCACAACCTCCTGCTGCCTCCCCTTGAGCATTCCTGGGCTATTCCAATCTAACTAAAAGCCTTCCTGATCACTTTTCAGGCCAGTTTGTTGGGTATTCTGTCCCCACTGATTCTCGGAAGGCAGAGTATTGCATATACACCGCGCAAGGGCAAGCACCCTGATGTACCGGGGATGGGGCAGAGTACTCTTTATGGGTGGATTAATTCATTTGATTGATGCTTGCTGAACTTCTCTTACCTTGTGTCATGCACAGTTCTCCTGCTGCAGGTGATGAGCAAAAAAGGAAGGTAGCCACCCCCTTGGAGCGCAGAGTCCAGTTGGGAATACAGACAGGAATATGGCATCACGATGCAGGGGAGGGAACGCAAGGGTGGTAGTTGTGTGCAAAGTTCAACTGCAAATAAGAAGGCCTGTTACCGAGTCCAAGCTTGTACTGCTCACTGTATAACAGGCTGGTAAATCGAGAGACGAGGTGTTGGGGCAAGGAATAACCACTTTATTCAGAAAGCCAGCAGACAGGGAAAGTGGTGCACTAGTGTCCCGAAGAACCAACTTACCCGAGTTAAGACTGAGGCTTCTAAAAGGGGAGGGGGTGTGGCTGGTAGTTGCAAACTTCCTGTTGCCCGAATCCTTTGTTCTTGTTGCTGGCCACTAGATCTGCTCACAATGTTCCTATAAACCTCCAACAAGATGATTGTTGTTTTCTGTTCTGCAGCTTTATCTCTATATGAATGGAAAAGGTCTGAGCCTTGAGAATGGGCTATCATGTATATTTCAGGCTCTAGGCAACATTCTTTTCAAAGGTGCAGAGCCAGCATGGCTAAGCACAGGCAACAGAGCACAGGGGTCAGAGCTAAAGGAATAGATCCACCATGCAGTCAGGTTTGTTCTTTTCTATTACAGGACCTCAGTCCAAACCAGACTGATAAGGGAAGGATTCCCAGGGGAGGTTACATATGAACTGAGTCTGAAAGAATTAGGCATTAGGTATAGATGAAGAAATAGTCATTGAACATGTAAAATGCATCTAGAAAACCTTGTCAGGCACAAAAATGCAAATACCTGAGTTTCAGTGCCTTTTGTACACGATTATGTTAAGCCTTCTCAGGCCTCAGCGACATCATCTTCGTTTTCTTAAGGATCTGACTTGTCTCAGGGCTGAGCTCAGAGTTCAGGATGATATCTCTCCAGTGAACAGTGTGAGGAAGACTCAGAGGATATCACAGAGGTCTGTGACATGCTTCTCAGTTTATTTATTATTTAAAGAACTTTTTACAAGAGTGTATAAGTGATACATGATGATTAGGGGATGGGAAGGAAGAAAATACTCATATACTTTAAATTCTACCAGCCGGAGGCAGCAACCACTTGTAACATTTTTGCTTTATATCCTTCCAGATGTTTTCCTGCAACCTTGTCTTTTTTCATTTTTCCAAAAATAGGATCCTACTATCCTATACATCCTGGTCTACAGCCTGCCTTATGCAGCCAATATTTTGTGACCATACTGAGCACTAATTAGAGTATAAACTTTGTAATAAAGTAATTCCAAGTGCCTCATGACACCTACAGTTTGCTTTGTGAGTCCAACAGAGATACAGAGAATCAGTTTTCAGACTTTTTATTCTTACATAGGTAGTGTTGGTTGTAGGGATACTGGTGGTTAAAAGATAAGGAAGAGGGGAATGAAAAGGAGCTCTACCTCGAAGCGATGTTTTAAAGAACACTTTCTAAGACATTTTGCCCTGAAAAGGTACATATCACTAATTGTTGGTTTTATTTGCTAGAAAGTGCAGTAAAACTAGCTGCCTTTAAATTAGAGGATATAAAAGACTAAAGTTTTCATGCCCTTCTAGGATGACTTCATTTGAATTTCCCTTTTCGAACTTAGTTGATATTTTGCTAATGATGTAATTATTTATTTAGGCTTAAACGATTCTGTGCAAATACCTTATGCAATGCTTTCTTTTTTTAAAGCACCTTTTATTTATTTTTACTAAGCCAAAAAAACACACTTCACATCTGGGAGCAACCAACAAATGGACTTGCTTTCCTTTGAAGACTCATAATTTAGTTTCACATTTTTGACTAGTGACTCTGGGCCTGAGGCCCCACAGATGAGACAAGGTTTCTGCCCTTGAGATCACAGTTCTAATGAAGAAGCAGAGCCAGGGCATCACCTGGAAACGCGCTGCTCAGGGGTGCCCTCCCGAAGGAGGTCATTGGCGTTGGAACTGAGTCTTGAGGGATGAAAGAGAGTTGGCCAGGTGACAAAGGGTGAGAGTGACACACCAGGCAGAGGCGAGAGCAGGACAGAGTCCAGAGAGGCAGGAAGAAGTGCATCCGGCAGAGGTGGTACAAGCAGGCAGTATTGCCAGCGTGTGCAGTGCCATGTGAGGCTCGCAGGAGTCGGAGTAGTGGGGCAGGATGTGGGGCTTTACCCTGATGGGTAGTTAGCCAAGAGACCGCTATGAGATGTTCTCCAGGCTATTGGAGATACAGGTCTGAAGGCTTTGCTTAAAGCTGTAAGTAAAGATTCAGGAGCCTCTGAAGACCTGTGCCTTAATCATCTCAGTGGCAGAACAAAGGAATAGAAGCACGAGTGGAGTCAATAAGAGATGAGGAAAAAGAGGATCATAAACAGTGACACAGAAAATATGGTCAAGTAAGGAAGACGATAAAAGCTGAGGGGAGGAGGAAGACGACACTGGTCCAAAGGGGATGCTTAGTATGGTTGAAAAGCACCACGGATACAGGCTGAGAGAAAACAGCCAATGGCGAGGGAGAGTTCGGATGTCTGGGAGAGAGTGACGTATGGATGAGATCGAGGACGCTGGTGATGAGACGTCCCTCCTAAGTTCTAACCGTCCTCTCCCCTGAGCCTGCAGGAAGACAGCAAGGGAGAGTGGAGCCAGAGGTGGCTTATAAGTGCAAGCCTTAGGAAGGAAAGAGAGAGGGAGTTCCTGATGGCCTCATTTTCCTCAATGTAGCGGCTGCCTTCTGAGAACAGGGGGTGGGCTGAGTTAGAAGGTTTGTGGGGCAAAGTGAATGATAAACCTGCTGCAGAGAAGAACTATAGAAGGAGTGGATGAGGATTAAGGCAGGAAGAGCTATCCCAGGACAGTGCCTGGCACACAATAGGTGTTCAGTTAACATTCAATTAAAAAATAATGTCAAAAGATGGTTGAATAGGATCAAGAACCCAACTGAGGTTGGCAACAATGGATTTATTGTGGTATCATGATGCATGTCCGGTTTCTCTTTAGTTTTCAGTCCCAGAGATATAGTAGAAAGATGGCAAGTAGAAGGATGGAAACTAACCTAGTGTTGGTCTTTTCCTGGGAATTGCAAAGTTCAAGAGTGGAAGGGAATGAAGGGTATTGTTAAGAGAGTGGTTGGGGGTGAGCCAGGAGGATCTGCTCTGCTAGGAGAAAAAGTAGGGGTTCAGGGGTTGGAAAAGTGGGACTGTCACTTTTTATTATGGGTCCATAATAAATGCCATACGTACAAAAGTTTCCTCATTTTTTAAATATGATGATATTCATATATTGTTAATTTTAAGTTTTTCTAAGACAAGATGAGAAGCAGTCTAAACTTCCAACAACAAAATACACATGCAAGTTCAAGTGGTAATAAGAGAAACACATACATGATGTAGCTGGGAATTTGTGATGATATCACATTTCAGTGGGGTAAATGTGACTGTGAGAAGTCTCAATGTCCAGCACAACATTAAAAATCAGATCTGGTTCTTTCTCCCTTCTGAGACTAGAGGACTGTGCTGAACTCATATTGATGGCTACTACACACATTCACCGATTCAGGAACTAGGGCCATCCCTGTGTGGTACCACTTATGTGCTGAGTGCCATGAGTATCTAGGAGACATGGAAAAGACTGCCCGACTCTCAGACTGGTTTTTCGTTTGGTTTAGGAGAAAAGGTCAACTAACCTACATGCCTTTTAAAACAAAGTGTGTGATCAAGTGGCCACATGAGCGGTAGAGAATAATAAATATGAAATGATTTTGCAGTGTAGATAAAATGTGTGGCCTACGGTAGCCTAAGAAAGCTTGATGGATTTGGTGAAATTTTAAACAGTAGTTGGAGAGAAAAAGTATGAGAAGCTCAAAAACCAAATAGTATACCCTCAATAGGTTATCCATTGCTATCTTGACTTCTATAATTGAACCACATTCAGGGCTAACTTGAAAACTGCAAAGAGGTCTGAAACATAGCTTTGGGATACAGCTTTAAAAATATATTAATTAATTAATTAAAATAAACATTTAAAATATTTTAACTGAAGAATAAATCAATTTCTCCGTAACTGGGTCAACTGGTTGAAATTCAGACATATGGAAAATTTTAACTTTCAATTCCAGACCCTAAGCCTAATTCTGGGAGAAAATCCATTAAAGTAATGAAGTAAGGAAACAATTGAACAATGAATCTTTATTTTGTAGAGAATACAGTGAATGCTGGGAGGTACATCACCATTTCCATTTTGTGCTTTTGGATTATTACAAGCACCAACATCTTTGCCTAGGAGTTACCAGGCTGTGGTTTGTAACTGACTTCAGGGTAGGAGCGGGTAGGAATTTATAGGATGTTATCCTTCAAGAAGAGCTAGGAGAATTTTTTTTGGATGCAGAAACTTAAAACTACCCAGGTTTTAAAGTAGTTGAGTGACTCTTCCCCTGGAAAAATAATTAGTTCTCAATCCTTTTAATTTGAGTATTCAATAGAGCTGTCACTGGGAACCAAAGGAAATGAAAATGTAGGTGGATACGGTTCCTACCCCGTTATAAAGGGCTTATAACAGACTACTTTGAATTTCATACAAATGTTTTACATTATTTCATTAAGTTTCCTCCAATCCATTTCATATAGTTTCCGGGAGTGCAAGTAAATTGCAGCTTTCACTGCTTTTTGAAAAAAATTGTTTTGGGGAGTTGTGTAGATTTACTTGCTGCAAATTTCACTTTTAATAAATGACATTGAAATGATTTAATGCCCTGAAATAACTGAATGAAGGTTTTAAGAGTCTTGTAATTAAAATGAAAATATAAAAGCTATGGATGGACATTGTAGAGGAATCACAGTTCTATTGTTTTTTCTTTTGGAATTTGTGGATCAACCATATATAATTTGTAGTTCAAAAGAATTGAGAAATGTGTCTGTTTGGGTCTAATATTGTCCTTTTTAGTGTTTCTAATCTCAGTTGTCTTCACTTATAGGACAAACATCTCAGCTCACCTGGGCTACATTTTTTTATATTCCTTTCATGGGTTCAAACATGTTAGTCAGCATGATACACATTTCCCGTGAGTTATGAATGTGATATTTGTGGATTTTCTCAGTTTCTGGACTCTGGATTTTTAAGACACTCAATTGATTTAACAGTTGTACAAGGAACCTAAGTAAACCCGGCCGTGTTAAATGTTCATGTTAATGGTAAACTATATCCTGATTTCAGGTATGTTCTTAAAATGTTAAATGTATCTTAAAAATAAGGAAACTTGATAAATGTTCAGTGATTTGGCAGGCACCTATTAAAGCTGTCAAATGTATCAAGGGCCTTAGTTCCCTGCATTGTACAACGCTCATGATGGATTTTGATTATGTGACTTGCAGAAGGCAGGACTGTGGGCTTTTTCCATTTAAAATTTAAAATCATTTATCTTTTGGGTGTTAACAGAGGGCATTTTTAAGTTGAAGGGAAAGAAACAATTATTATCTTTCATGGTTGTGTTATCATTAGTAGATAAGTTAACGGCTTCCTGTACAAATAATTGGGGATCAGTACACCTAAGATTTGGATTCTCTTTAAGACAAAAAAAATTATCTATAGATATGAATCCCTCTTCAGGGTCATTAGACAAACTTCAAAGTATTAATGTGCATGAAAAGACGCCGTATTTTGAATTTTTATATGTTATGTGAATAACAGTTAGGCATAAAACAGCTGGATCACAGTATGTCATTTATGGTTTTTTTTTTTTTAATTAGTGTAATATATAATACTCATAAATGTCACACTTTCAGAGAGGAAGCAGGGTGTGTTTTGAGCAGCTTTTATGTGGCGGGAACAGGGCCACTCTGGTTTACCCAGCAGTAGCTGTGGTGCCAGTATAGCATCTAATGGCCTGTTATGTGATTAACTCTGCTCAGTTGGTCCCTTTTTTTGGTTCACTGAGGGCTTCTTCCTTCTGTCCTTTCCTGTGACCATCCATTCTTCACGAGAGCACAGACACTGCCTCTAGACAGGAGAACAGATCTTCCTGTCCTTGGTTTTGTTTATACTCTTGCTTTCAAATCAAAGTTTAGATAAGAATCCCTTGTTTAATCATTTTCAGTTAGCTTCCCGTGTTTGGAGCCCTAGGTTTTTCTCGCTTTGAAACATTCTCTTTGTTAGCAGTTAGATGCCTCATGAATAAGACTTGACTCATTCTACTCTAAATGGATGTATTGTTTTAGAAATCTAAATCATTTGGAAGGGGCTGAAATCAAACATAGAAACCTCATTCCTTAAGTGACAGCCCCTGCTAACAGTTGCTATATTAGTGTTGGTTGTCACCAACTTATTTCTTTTCCAAAGCATCTGTCGAACCTCTGCTTGGCAAAATGAGGATATTAGCGGCCTTTATTCATCTCTTCTCCCCATGACTAAGGTGACAAACCAGTCCTGGTTTACCCAGGACTTTCCCAGTTTTAGCACTGAAAGTCCCACGTTCAGGAACCCCCCTCGCTCCCAGGAGGGTCAGCCCTTGCCTATAAACTCCCAGTGTGTTAGACCATAATTTTTACAGCATCATGGTTATGTTTATTGTTAGAGCATAGCTGTGAATGCTTGTTTTGTCCATAGATTGTTTCTAAAAATCAAAAGCCAATATGCAAATAGTATTCACTTTGGAGCCACGGAATATAATAAGATCCATAGAGAAGGACATTCCACACTGAATCACTGAATTTTGCTGCTTGAAGGAGATTTTCCAACAGCTTCGATTCTTTATAGACACTCTTCTGCTCTGGGGTTATATTCAGCTCCTACTGTTTTTCTGCATCCATGTTGTTCCCTTCCTTAGATTCCTGTTTTCATTTGGTAGACTATTCCCTTTGAGTAGCTTTTTTTTTTTTTAAGTATTTGTTTTTTTAATTTATTTATTTATGTCTGTGTTGGTCTTCGTTTCTGTGCGAGGGCTTTCTCTAGTTGTGGCAAGCGGGGGCCATTCTTCATCGCGGTGCGCGGGCTTCTCACTATCGCGGCCTCTCTTGTTGCGGAGCACAGGCTCCAGACGCGCAGGCTCAGTAGTTGTGGCTCACGGGCCTAGTCGCTCCGCGGCACGTGAGATCTTCCCAGTCCAGGACTCGAACCCGTGTCCCCTGCATCGGCAGGCAGATTCTCAACCACTGCGCCACCAGGGAAGCCCTGAGTAGCTTTTTATATATAATATGCACAGATGCTAAGCTCTGTTACTGCATGTTTGGAAATGTCTGATTTTGCCTTCACACTTGATTGATAATTTCAGTCTAGATTCAAAATGATAGTTCCTCAACTTTGAAGGCATTGCCCCTCTGACACCTACAGTCTAATGTAGCCAATAAGTCTGGTGCTAGACTGATTCTTCTAACTTAGTTGATTGTGTATGCTTGTGTCTATCTGTCTACCTCTTTGAAGCTTTGGGGAATTTTTACTTTATCCTTAGTTCTGATGTTTCACCAGTGATCTTTTTTCATTAATCTTTTTTTTTTTTTTTTTTTTGGCCTTTACGATCTGAAGTCTCCTCTAGCTCAGGATATATTTTCCCCACTAATACTTACGCACTCTTCAACTCTTCACCTAGAACTCCAGGGGATGGATTTTGGACGTCCTGGAATCAACTCTCCATGTCTTTCCTATTTTCCTTTGTTTTTTGCTGTACGTTCTGGAGATTTTCTTGGCTTAAATTTTGCCACCTGCTGGATGAGTCTTGAGCCATATAAATTCTATTATTTAGTCCATGGAGTTTTCTGTTTTGGCATTTATTTGTTTAATAATCTGAGAACGTTCCCATTCTTGTTCCTTTTTTGCATGAAAGAAATGTGAATATGAACATTGTTCCAGCCCTTAAGAAAGTATTGTTCTTGACAATGATGATCTTGACAGATGATCTCCTTGGATTGCTTAAAATTTTTCTTTTCCAGCACCAAACACTTCTTTAATTTGTTAATTTGTAGATAGAACGTATTACTGTTTTCCACCAAAACGCCAACTCCAACTATTACCCGTCTTAGTTCCTTGGAAGAATTTAGGCTTTCTAGTTTCCTGTGCTCTCCCACTGTTCTGGAATGTCTTTCCTTCCATCTCCTAACTCTTCCCTAAAAGCTCTCCTGCTTGCCCATCCTGCACTTCATTTACACAGACAGTCTGGGAGCCCCCTCAACCAGAAGCAGTCTCTCCTTTCTCTTAACATTCATTGAGCCTTGGGACTTCTCTGGCGGTTCAGTGGTTAAGACTCCGCGCTTCCAGTGCAGGGGACGTGGGTTCCATCCCTGGTCGGGGAACTAAGATCCCACGTGCCGCGTGGCATGGCCAAAAAAAAAAAAAGAAATTCATTGAGCCTTTTGATTGAACCTTTCTTGCCATTGCCCCTCCCTCTCTCTTCAGGATTCCTGAAATGATGGCAAATAAGGGTGCCGAGAGGACAAGAAAATTCCCAGACATGGGAGGTTGAGGATGAGGAGGTAACTGCCTCTGCCAGTTACCTGGTATGAAAAATGGCTACTCAGCGGTGAGGGGCTTACATGTCTACCTCTCACCTAGAAACCTAATTGGACTGAAACTTCATTTTTCAAATTATTTTGTGTTCCAAAATCTTTCCAAGTAACAATTAGTCAATAGATGACCAAAATAGAAACTATTAAAATTCTCTTTATGCAGCAGGGAATAGAATTTTATAACCTGGATGCATTCCTAAAATTTCTTTGTGGTTTGGCTTCAGTAAATTACTACTTTACCTACAGCTTTTAAAATATATTTAGACTTAAGTTTAAAGAGTGAGAACCACTTGTGTAAACATCGTTGAATACCATTCTTTTAATGAATGGGCTAATGTTATTTATAGTCTTTCTTCACTTCCTCTGGAAAGCCCATTTCTCTGGGGGAGGGCTTTAATTTATATTCACCTTGAAAAGTGAAAGGAATTCACCTTAGTGTATTTTAACTCAGCCACAGAATTCTCACTATTGCTACTGAAAACTGCTTGGCCCAGACCTCTGAGTATGATGTTTTTTAATTGGACTCTCTGTCATAAAATAGCAAATGACAGTGCATGTGTCCCTAAAGCAGTAAATCGGTATGTTTAGGGGATTCGAATGACCCTTATTTTATGTGTGCTTTAACAGAGAAAATCCTCCCTTTCTCTTTTTTTGAAATGCAATTTTGCTGTTAGTGTTTCAGTGAAGCAGTGAAGTGAGGCAGGAACCAGTAATGAAGGGCTTCCTGGGTGGGGTTCAGGAGCCTGGGTTCATCAGTCAGCAATGAGGGGAACTTCTGAAGGATGGAAACAAAGAGGCCACGTGATCACATTTGTCATACACATGACAGGATGAAGGTAGGATTGGAGGCAGCCCAGTGGGGAGGTCGTGATGTAACCCATGTCAGAAAGTAAGGAAGCCATGGGCCAAGGCAGTAAAAATGGTTCCTGTCGAACTCTAACTTTTTATGCTGTATTTATTGTGCTGCCGTTAGACTCATTTACTGGTTATTTTGTAAAGATTTAGCCCTTTGAGAGCTAGAAGGGATCATGGAGGTTCTTAAGCAGTGCTTTCATTTTACAAATGGTAAAGCCTAAGTTCTAAAGAGATGAAGTGATTCCTCCAAGTCAGGCAACTCATTACGAGCAGAGCTTGGGCTTAGACCCAAGTCTCCTGATTCCAAAGCCAAAACTTTTTTTGTGATGCTTCCCACTTGTCCTACCTGCTCTCTGCTAGGCACTTGCCCAAGCCCATGTCCCACCTAAGGATCTGTCACCTAGAGGTGGATGACACAGTGGGATATTGACTGACTGACGATTTTTTTCTAGTCAGCTCATGCCCTGACTCTTCCAAATGACTTATTTCTAATCTTCCTCACTCTTCCCAAATGCTTATTCTTGCCCATCACATTCAGAAGATGGTCTTGTCTCTTACTTCCCAGAGAAAAATAGAAATCATCTGAGAACACACTGGGCTACTGCCTGCCAACAAATCTACTGACTCCCAACTGCCTGCCCTTTGTTTTAACAGCAAATGGGTCCTGACCTTATTTAACGCTGGGTCCTGGATCCTGGGTCCCAGTTCCTCCTATCCTTTCAGGGATATTTTTGATTATTTTCCCTGTTCTAGTATTTTCAACCATTTCTTCTCTAAAAGATGTATCCTGTCATCATTTATATATCAGCCGGACTTTTTCATTTAAAACCCTGCTTAGGGGCTTCCCTGGTGGTGCAGTGGTTAAGTATCTGCCTGCCAATGCAGGGAACACGGGTTCGAGCCCTGGTCCGGGAAGATCCCACATGCCACGGAGCAACTAAGCCCACGTACCAAAATTACTGAGCCCGTGCTCTAGAGCCCGTGAGCCACAACTACTGAAGCCCTCATGCCACAACTACTGACGCCCGCGCACCTAGAACCCGTGCTCCACAACAAGAGAAGCCACCACAATGAAAGCCCATGCTTTGCAACGAAGAGAAGCCCCGGCTCGCCACAACTAGAGAAAGCCTGCGTGCAGCAATGAACACCCAGCACAGCCAAAAATAAATAAATAAATTTATTTAAAAAAAAAAAAAAACCTGCTTAGCATACCTATCCAGTGAGGACATTTCACTCAGTTATTCATTTCATAACTATTCGTGAGCAACCACCATGTGCTAGGTGTTGGGTATGCTGTCACGTACCAAAGAAATGGGGTCTCGTATAGTCTAATGGGGGAAACAGATGCTAAACAAATATCTGTACTTGCTGATCATTTAGATTGGAAAATGCAGTTCTAACCAATTTTATGGTAGTAGGCAATATATTTCAGTTTTTTCATAGGTGCTATATTTCAGTTTCATAGTAAAATTTGTGGTAGTGTGTTCTCTGTAGCATATCTGTGCATTACCAGAGGACTGGCCTTTGCTCTGGGTTTAATTTTAATATCACATGACCAAACGTCCTTATTGTTATAGGCTATTGTACACACCCAAATAGCTGAGCTAACAATGCAAATAAACTGAATCTGAAGAAATATTAATCTGCTCATGGAGTTAGAAACTGAAAACCACATATATTTATTCTAAATATAATTTATTCTCAAATAAATAAAACAATATAATCTAAACTTGCAAGATAGATTGAAAAAAATCCTAATGGTTTTCCATGAAGAAACCAAAAAAATTATACAGAAAGAATCATCTGTTCAGTTTAGACTCTCCAAAATATTTTTTAATGACATTCATATTAAGTTTGAGCCTTTTAAAATTAGCAAAATAACTGTGTAAGCACACACTAGGTATGCTAATGACAAGTTTAATAAAAAGAAAAAGTTTTCTCAAGTACAGATGTAAAATGAGAAGGTTTCTTTGCGTATGTCAATTATCACCCTCCTAGTTTCCTCGTGGGCTACATAATTCAATTTTAGCATTTCCCCTCTTTTTAGAAGTAAAAGCAGTCCACATTAGCAAAACCAAAGATTTCCAGGAAGTACTAGTTGCTGTAACGGTGGGGAACGTGTAGATGAATAAATCACTGGTAGGAACTGTAAAATGTTTTATTGGGAGTCTGCTCTCCATATTCAGGGTTCCCTGAACCTGAAAGCCTATTGAAATATCCTCAATGTTAAATGAATAGTAAACAAAAACTCTGTGATATATTTGGTAGTTTGTTTTTTAAAAAACTGATAGGTCAAAGCCTGTTTTTCTTGACTGATGTGGAAAGGTTGAGAAAAGAAAAAAGGCCTCCAGTGAAAGGAAATTACCGTTCTAAATATAACATTCTAAAGTGATGTAACAGGTTTTTCCATATGTTGCTTGAATAAAACTAGTGTTTTTACAGAAGCATTTTACAGTACTCACCATTAAATAAACCGCAACAACAAATTTAAATTTCTAAAGCTATCTCCCAAAATATTAGTTTATTAAATAACTAGTATAAGAAAGACATGTGATATCTTTGGTTTCCCTTTACTAAAATCTGTTTTACTTTTGAGTCAGTCCAACTTTAAAAACCACAGCCATCTGAATTCTGTTCATTTTAGGGAATTTTGCTATGTAAACTAACATTGTTCATGTTCGATGCTTGCTAATACATTCTGAATTACTTAAAGTTATTGATCTAGGTTGAAAGAAGCTCTTGGACTCTAATCTATAGTCCTCTAATCTATAAAAGCCATTGCTGGGCTTCCCTGGTGGCGCAGTGGTTAAGAATCCGCCTGCCAAAGCAGGGGACACGGGTTCGAGCCGGGAAGATCCCACGTGCCTTGGAGCAGCTAAGCCCGTGCGCCGCAACTACTGAGCCTGCGCTCTAGAGCCCACGAGCCACAACGACTGAAGCCCGTGCGCAGCAACAAAGACCCAATGTAGCCAAAACTAAGTTAATTAAATAAATAAATTTTTTAAAAAATGTTGCTTATAAAATGTTTCTGCTTAGAAATGCTCATCCATTTCTATAGTTTCCTGCATTTTATTAAGTACAAACTCTGCCAAAACTTTATTAGCTTTCATAATCACCTTCCTCGTTATTTCTGTCTGGACTCGAGGATCTTTGGAAGGTTTTGTCTTACTCATTATATTCCTCCACTGGTGTACTAACTACTAAGCCCCAAATTTTAATATTAGAGTTATATGCTTTTTATGCTTTCAAGATCACACTGGGTAGGTAGCATGCTGCCTCTGGGTGTTGTTACTAGCTAACTCTGTGACAGTCCATTCCACTGACTGGAGGTTCCATGGGGGTAAGAACTAGGTCTGTCCTAGTCACTGCTGTGTCCTCAGTACCCATGCCTGGTGCATTATTGGTACTCAGATGTTGGATGCATTCAGGTCATTTTAATAGTAACACAGGTCTCTTGGGTGATAGGAAAGTGTCGATAACTCTATTATAGCATTTGCAATACAGCTACCATCCAGTCTATTGACTGGTATACATCCCTTGAAAGCCTGCTATCTTGGGAAGACGCTCGGTATTTTTCTTTGTAATCCTAGTGCCTTTAACACCACTTGCATGAAGGTCATTCATTCAAGAGACATTCACTACTTCACATTCTTGCCCATTTTCCCCTCCAACATTGAAAAATAAAAGGAAAATGGTGTTGGAATCCCCAGTTCTGTTTGGCCAGCTTTTTTTTATAAAGAGGCCCACTTTGCTCTAAGAATGAAAAAGAGAGGGACATACAGGGGAATATGAGGAAGGGTCATCTACTCTAACTCCTAATCTCTGATTCAGTGTTAGAATGAAGGATCCTTTGTCAAGTCACTGTGCCAGCTGTTAGTCTTTTTAAAAATATAAACAGGAAATGACAAAATCTAAGCTATGGGTCATCAAAATCTGGTGTGCAGAGTCTGTGTTGTCTGTCTGCTTTTGGTTTCCTTTCTAAAAGATTCACAACCAACTTACCATTCAATATAGCCCAGATTTGGGAAGCATGCAGTATCAGCCTAACATTTCTTAATAACATATAAAGAACTTTAATCAGTTCTACATACACACGGTTGGTGTGTGATCCTGCGGAACCCAAGAAATGATACAAACTAAAGACTGAACTTGTCATTTCATCAGTCTTCTTTCTGTGCAGAATGCAGTGCCTGACAAGTCATGCAAACCTGACGTATTACATCAGAATTGAGTGGGTAGAACCTTCACTTGAACAGTTTTTTTCTAATGTATCTATTAAAATGCCACAGAAAACAATTCAACTTGATTAAGGATTGCTTTATGTATGGATTTTTCCCAAGAACACACCCATTTTGTAATATGAGATATATTCCTCAGAGACCTTGCTTTACCCACTTTATAACCTCCATGCCTGGCATAGTGCCTGACACACATCAGGCATTTACTATATAATTTAATCAAATTGTGAGTAAAATGAGTACATTTTGGGTAAAACGAGTACATACTGGTTAGGAAACCAATAACTATTAGTTATTGAAAGATGTGTATCTCTTCTCAATAGTCTCCGCTTCCAAATTCTAGGGTTTGGGTTTTTTTTAAGTGGTTGAGACCCACTGGATCTCTTTAGAAACATGCCAATTAGAGAGATCAAACAAAGGCCAATTAGAGATGTCAAATTAGAAATAGAAATTGAATTGAGTTTGCAAGGAAAGCTGTAAAGTGTCCGTCTTTGGAGGTCTCTATGGGAATAGAAACGTATGTCTGTGCATAATAGATCCTAAATACTTGTTGAATGAAAAAATAAAAATTGAGTCTGAGGCATATGAATAATTGCCTGCTTGAATGACAAATTTTTGTGATTGTTTAACACTCTTATTCTAAAATATTTGATCATTTAAATTTCCCCCCTCCACTCCCACTTCGGTCAACCACTTTCTATTGTGAATTCTGTAGCTGATGGGGTTTTTTTGCTTGTGTCTGAACAATTATAAATACATACGGCATCCCAGAATCAAAACTTGGTTCTCTGAAACAACTAATAAGCTTTTGACAAGAAAAAGCTAGGAACTACAGTTCTTACTTTTGCAACTTTTCTGTATATTTCCAAATACATTTTTTTCAAGTTAATAGCCTTTCTAGAAAAAGCAGGATATATTTTTAAAAGGTATATTCTCCAATAATAACAAAAATTAAGTTCCTAGAAACATATTTGATGAAAGATCTTTATGTAGACACTGGAATAACTTTAACTTTATTGAAAAATACTTCTAAAAGATCTAAATAATTGGAGGGGGATAAGATATTCATAGATGATCTCATTATTGTAAAGATGTCAGTTCTCCCAAATATAGATCCAGTACAATCCCAGTCAAAATTCAACATGTTTTTGGTGGAACTTAGGTTGATTCTCAAACTTATACAGAACAAAGATCCAGAAATAACCAAAAGAATCCTTAAGAAGAAACAGGTAGAAGGATTTAGAGATATTTATATTGTTATAAAGCCAAAATGATTTAGACACTGTAATTTTGGCAATAGGGATAAGTGATTAGACCAGTAAAACAGTATTTCTGAAACAGGCCCACATTTATATAGAAACCTGTTCTGTGACACAGCTGAAATGCAAATCAGTGGAAAGAATAAATAAATGATACTGGGGTAATAGCTTATCCCTATGGAAAAAATGAAAATGGCACCTGCCTTGGAGCATACATAGTAATTAATTTCAAATGGATCAAGGACTTAAACACAAAATACACAATTATAAAACTTTTAAAAGAAACATAGAAGAATATCTTCATGTCCTTGGGGTAGGGAAAGAATGTATTAAACAAGACAGAAAAATCATTACACCATAAAGAGACATATATAACTGCATCATATTTAAGAACTTCTCTTTGTCAAGAGACTGAAGATAAACCATAACCCATAACAGACAGATGGATTTACATTTTGGGGAATATATAAATAACTCCAACAAATTCATAAGAAAAAAATAATTCAATAGAAAAATGGGCAAAGTGTATGAGCAAGTTTTTCACAGGGAAGGAAACGTGAATAGCCAACACACAAATGAAGTTATGCTCAACCTCATTAGTAATTAGGTAAAAGCAAATTTAAACCACAGTAATACCATTTCTCACCCACCAGAATAGCTATAATTAAAAGTTTATGGTATTAGGTGTTGGCCATAATATGGAGTGAAAAGAACTCTCGTACATAGGCATACATCAGAGATACTGCAGGTTCAGTTTCAGATGATTGCAATAATGTTAATGTCACAATAAATCGAGTCACACAAATTGTTTGGTTTCCCAGTGCATATAAAAATTACATTTATACTATATACTGTAGTCTATTGAGTGCTTAATAGCATTATGCTTAAAAAAACTATATACCTTAATTTAAAAATATTTTATTGCTAAAAATGCTAACCATCATCTGACAACACAGGGTTACCACAAACTTTCAATTTGTAAAAATAAATAAATAAATAAAAATGCAATATGTTCAAGGTACAATAAAGTAAAGCACAATAAAAGGAGGTATGCGTATACTCTGGGTGGAGTGTAAATTGGTACAATTACTCTTGAAGAAAAATTGGCATTACCCAGTAAAGTTCAACATGTGTATGATGAACAACCCAGCAGTTCCAGTTCAGGTAAATACAACGTAGAAGTATGAATACAGGAGTCATGTACAACATTGCTTGTATAGGAAAGAAAAATGGAAACAATCTAAAGGTCTAACAGTAGAGCGTATAAATATACCACGAAGTATCCAGTGAAATTCAAAGAAATACTCTCCATCTGCACAAATAATTACACTGCAAAATGACATGGAGGAATCTCACTAACATAATATTTATTTATTTATTTATTTATTTATTTATTTATTTATTTAGTTGCAACAGGTCTTAGTTGCAGCAGGCGGGCTCCTAAGTTGTGGCATGCAAACTCTTAGTTGCGGCATGCATGTGGGATCTAGTTCCCTGACTAGGGATGGAACCCGGGTGCCCTGCATTGGGAGCACAGTCTTAACCACTGCGCCACCAGGGAAGTCCCTCACAAACGTTATATTGAGTAGAAGAAAGTAAGTCACCTTGGAGCATGTATAGATCTGTTTTATAGTTGAAAAGCACACAGAATTGATCAGAATGAAATTCCTCCATGTAGGCTCATTTTCACGCCCCACATGTTTGCAGAATGGCTACAGCAACTCTGGCCTCTAAATCCTGTCTTGTTCGTGTCTCATAGAAGCAGGAAAAGTTCTTCTTCCTTAGTAATTTTAATAAAATACATCAATTAGGTCTCATTGATCCTGATTGGTGTGGCTTGGGTCACACGCCTATCCATGCACCAATCACAGTAATCAGGGAGATGAAATATGATGAATTGTTTAGCCTAATTGATTTCATTCAGAGCACCTGGGCTGATAGTAGGACAAAGGAGAGGGAAACGCTGGTATGGTTGTCAGAAGGAAGGTAGATGGATGTTGGGCTTCCAAAATTATAGAAGATATTATTCCGCCCCCTTTCAGCAGCCAAATTAAGAAGGTTTGTATTTCACTAGCTACTGTTGCTTGCTTATGGTCTATAAAGGAAATGAGGCAGCTCAAAGGAGGGCAAGTGGAAGAGAGAAAGTGGTTTTTATGTCAAAGTGGACCTAGAGTCCCGAGTTACCTGGCATTCTCAAATCAGAATGGATAGACGTGGAGCGGCCCCCCAGGATGGCAGGTGTGGGGCAGGCACTGGACTGCGGTCTGAATACAGAGATTCCTTTTGGATTTACATGATCAAACTGTGTATCCCCTCAAAAATACTCGCTTTGTTTTTGTCTACTTGACCATCTGTGTTACTTATTTAAGGAATACTTTCTAGATACTTAGGACATGAACACTGGGAAAGTTGCCCTTTTTTGGTCTTATTGCTATTGAGTACATTATAGTCCACACTGGCCTAAAATTCTGTGATTTCTGGTAGCCCTTTATGTGAGTTTTCACCCTCACTTTGTTTCTTCTATGAAGTTTTATGTGTTTTACTCAAGAAATAAAGGTAACAGATTTCATGCTTATGGGCAAGGCTTTGGGGCTCCTGTATTTCAAATAGTTGACATTTTTAGGGAAAGTGTCTATGCCTTGGGTATTTGCACAGTCATTATCATAAGTAGAAGTGTTTTTATCGAACATGGCTTTAAATTGTTCCTTGTTTAAACCCTGCCAAACTCAACCCATTAAACCTGTTTTTACCTAGTCACTCAGTATCATCGTCCTCCAAAGCTAACAGGCCTTTAATTTTGTCCTGATATAAAGAGTAAATGTGATCGCTTTTGTGACACTGATCCCGTAGTTATTGTCAGAAACACTTGGCTTTTAGTTTCTCTCCTCACTCTGTTGTTTAAAATGAGAGGTAAGCTTATTTTAGACACTGTAGCTAAACAGACATGGTGACATATTGGACTTGTGTCTCCTTTTTAGAAAACCAACCCTGACATTTTATTTATTTTTATTCTCAAACTCACATTAGTTGTGGTTTGCCTATAGAACTTATTTTAAACACCACCTTGCATGTACTCCTGACTATAAGTTTCACATTGTTCTTTGGCCAAAAGCAATAAAATGTGACCTGCTTTATCATGGTTCAGTGAAGTGTAATTAACATTTTCTTTCCAGAAATATAACATTGATGGCTATTTATAACATTTCCCCAACCTTCAAAAGTGTAATGAAGTGTTTGGGGGTATTTTTATGTCAAATTCTATTTGTATTTAATGCTGTGAGTATAATCTATTAGTGCATTTTGCACTTAAGGCCGGATAATCAAATATTCTTAATGTGTTTTTTTCTAAAAATTCTATCGTGAATTTATAGAACAGCCTCTGAGGTCCTCAAGTATTCACCTATAAATAAGCCTCTCTGATTATAAAAGCCTCTTACTGTTCTCATATTCCTATAATGGTACTTCACCTTCTACAGACCAAAAATATAAATTCATTAGTTTACCTCATATTGAGTTTCCTGGCTAGATGATGCTTTTTTTTTTCCTTTTCTAAAAAAGTACATTTATACTTCTCAACATTTCTCATGAGGAAACCATTGTCCTAAAGATTTCCTTAAACGTTTTCTATATAGGTTCTTTAAGCATAATTTTTCTGAATATGACCTGTTTTCAGACTGTCTTTTTTTTCATTTGTTTGTGACTGGCCTTTGCTACCACTGGACAAAAAGCATTGCTTTTTACGTATTTCAAATCATCTGATACCACCCTTACTATTTCCAACAGGGTTATTTTTAGATATTTCTCTTGAGTTTTAGGTATTCAGCCTTGCACCTGCTGATGGTGGTATTTGGTCTGTTCATTTCCTTTCACTAATACTTTGTGAACATCTTTTTATTTTATTCCTGACTTTTTAGCAAAAATGTTGTCTGTTGGTTTTAGATCTTTTTAAAAATCATAGTAGGTGATCTTTCTATTTCTAGATTACTGAGAGGTTGTCAGGTATAAGTGTTGAGTTTATCACATGCTATTTTGTCATCTTTGGAAATATGAATACGTGTTAATCTGACCTATTGATACAGCGTAAGAGATTTATTTATATAATATTTATAGAATAAGCCCAGTTTATATTGTTGTGTCATTATTTTAATTTACTAGAAATCAAGAGTTCTGAGCACTTTATTTGATGTTCTTCCATCTTGTTTATCTAAGTCAAATAAGCCTCTTACTTTTTTCCTTCTCTGTGTCTTATCGGGTTAGGTTATCTGATAAGCTTCACCAAACAAACTGAAGAGTCTCATTTGTTTTATATCCTGAAAGCTTTTTATACAGTTTAGGAATTGTCTAATCCTTGAAGTGAACCATATTTCTTAGCCTTTCAGCTTTTATATTTCTGGTTCAGTTTTAATAATTAAATACCACCTTAGAAAACTGTTTCCATTGAGATGTTCAAATTTATTCACAAGGATCTTTTTATATGGCATTCTCAAGTTTATCATCTCTTCCATATCTGTGATATGTTCTTCTAGTAATTCGAGTTTCATGTTGGATTTTAAGACTAGATTTGCCTGAAATCTGTCTATGAGACATTTCATTCTATAATGAACCAGTGACTGTTTTTTAAATATCGAAATCAAAAATTCCTGCTTTTTTTTCTGCCTTTCCTATATTATTACCTTTATTGCTGTTTTTGAACTTAAGTTTAAATATGCAGTTTATTGCTTTGTTCTCTCCAGTTTAAAAAAAAAAACAAACAGTTACTAGTGTCACAAGTAAAACTGCATTTCTTACTCCCCACCCAAAATGAAATTAACTTGCTTTTACCATCTATCCCCACTCATTTCCCCGTTTTTCATAACATGATCCAGGATTTCAGACTTAGATGAGCTTAACTATTATAGTAATGTTTTTATTAGACATTTTTTCCAAAAATTTGGAAGTTTGCACTCTATTTGGACTGTTTTTAGAATAATTAACCTACTTTATTCCCTATTTACTGCTTTTAACGCTTACCAGCCGTGCTACTACGTGACTACTTTTTCACTCTTTTTATTTGGATTCATCCCTCAGTCAACTGGAAATATTTTCAAGTAACTTTTGTTCATGAAGATACCTATCTGATACATTTCTAGGCACATTTGTTTTTCCTATATAATGTCTGTGGTTCTTTCTTTTCAAAAATAGTGACCAGAAAAAAAGCAACCCCAAATTTTACCACATTTAAGCATCACCCCCATTAACTTCTACCTTCCCACCCCAAGTACTTTGCAGAGATGGAAACTGAGAGGAATTATTGGCTACAGCCATAGAGAGGAGCTCAGGGATAGAGCGGCCATGGCCTTAGAAGGCAGTTCACATCCTGTGGAAGACTTGCGTTTCAGAGATAAGGATACGAGGGTTGAGACTGAGTGAAATCATCCATTCTCCTTCCGCTCCTTGGAGTTTCATCTCTCTTCCTGGTAGAGGAAATTCTTCTTGGCTCCTGGCAAGTCACTGAACTTAAGTTTTAGCGCTATTGAAAGTTCAAGTCTTTTTTAGATTTTCTGAGTATTTCAAGGGAAAGGGAAAATCAAGATTGGACAGTAACTTTCTAACACCACACCCTATAAGTTGTTTTTTAAATTAACTTGTTATGATTGTTGCTATAGGTCTATTATAGACCAGTAGCATAGGTGACTTTTTCCTAGGTCCACTATAGACCAGTCGCATAGGTCTATAATGACTTTTTCCTAGGAAAATTATGGTCTTTTTGCATCCAGTCTTCCTTTTGCCCCTTAAAATTGGCCCAGATGTCTCATCCATGTTCCACTGAAATCATTCTGGAAAAGTAAAAAGCAATTTATATTTTGTGTTTCTGCTACAGGTGGAGACGGATGTTAGCAGTTGGTGGGTGAAGACACTGGAAAGGCCTCAACCATAAAAGTGAGCTGTTTTCATTTTTTTACCACTTGAGTATGAAACATGCTAAAAGATTAATAAATTTGTAATTTAGGTTTGTTAGGTATTTTTGTGTAAGTACCCTCTATGAGCAAAATTTTTCTTGTTTTTTAACTATTTTGTAAGACAGAATAACAAATATTATAACCAAAGGGTGAAATACAAAAGAAAATTCATATTTCAAAGTACATACATGAGGAATAAAAATGGAGTCAGGAAGAGTAAACCATAGTGTGACCCAAATTGGAATCATTTCTTCCTGTTGGCCCTCTACTGTTAATGAGTCAGACCCTTGGGTAATATTTTAAATGCTTTTCATTGGCGAGAAAAGTTCTTCCTGTTCTTTTTAAGTTCCTCTTTTTTCTTTAAGATTTAAAATCTCAATGCAATTTTGTGGTGGTAGTACTTGAAAAACCACAATGAACAATAAGAGGGAAAGGAAGGAGGGAGATATACCCTTTTTTTAAGGTCTAGGCAATTATTTTATTCTGTTTCTCCTTTCCTAAGTCCTTTCATTTATCATACTCTGACCACATCACAAGCTATTTGGCAAGACTTGAAATGTTAAACTGACATTATTACTCAATTCCATATCAAATGCTTACTAGAATGAAAGGAACATGTGAAGAAACTCGGTCCTGGTAAGCACAGCCTTATCCTTTTACTCATTTATACTTTCAATTCTACACCAGGTCTTTTTTTTTTAACCAAACAGTAAAATAAAAATAACATTAAAGCATAAGTGCAACAAGGGGTTAGAGTCTGCCTTTTGCAAAATAATCATGCTTTATTGGAATTATGAATATCTGATACACTGCATTCTTGTTGAGGTACTCAAAGTTATTACAAAGACAAATGGTATTTTAATGGAGTAAAGATGTCTTTGCTTGTGTTGGAGTTCAGAGTTCATCGGTATTTTGTTAACTGGTAAAATAGTGGTTTTCTTACTGCAGATCTTCATTACTGGCAAGAAAGTCCTAGAAGTTCTTTTGTCTAATGTATGACTAGAATGCTGAGTAGCTTAAAAATCAAGAGTCTGAGGTCCAGAGCTGACTTACCCATTACACACAGTGCCTGGGGCCATGATACTTTTAGTGGCCCACGAAAATGTTTTCATTTTAATGCTTTCCCCAAAAATAAATAGAATAATAGTGAATATATAATAACAAACCCAGCCTGGATTATATTTTTCTTTACACCACTGCAGTCATAAAATATAATTTTTAATATTCTTTTTTATGGAGGAAGGGGCCAAAGTGCCTCAGAGCCCAAGAAAATCATCATGTGACCCTACCTGGATCGCAGTCAGGCACACTCTATATATGTGACTGATTCAGTCATTTGAACGCTTTTTTTTTTTTCTTTTTTTGAAGTGGAATAATCATTTCTTTTTCAGAAATGATTCCCTTCTCTGGAAATGAGTTCATAGACTTTTCTGCTCATCAGAGAGATACATGGTTTGTCTCCAAAGAAAGAAATGACATCTTGTTAGGTTAGATAGCTGTTGTCATTCATGATGTTTTCTTAGAATAAAATAAATATTTTCTCCCCTGAGAGACCCACTGATATTCTGTTTGCTTTGTAATATGATATGCAAAATAAGGGAAGGGGAAGCGGGACTAGCTCAGGATTCTTTGGTCCCATTTTGGACAAGCATTTTTGCCTGAAGAGTGTGTGTCCCATGAGAACAGTGGCGACCCCCACTCCTCGCTGCTGTGGGCATGTAGACTTTAGCTCTTGGATCTTCCGTGGTTGCTGATCTGTGGTACTGAGTACATGACATTTTCAATTACCATGACCGATCCGGTTTTGTTTGTTTCTGAAGCCATGATCTAGTGTTGGAGAAAATAGCTTTGTCAGTCTTCAATTGCAGTGACCAGATAAGAATATCTTCTAAAAGTCACTTGTTCATTTAAAGTAAGTGTGTTGAATGTCTGATGAACTTCTTTTTCAGAACTGGTACCCACTCAAACATAAACTCCCTCAGAGTCAGGTCTTTGCATGTTTTGCTTGTTGCTATATACCCTAGAAAAAGCCAGACATAAGGGAAGCTCAAATGTTTGCTGAAAGAATGAATGAGCTAATTTCCTTCTTTAGAAAAGTCATGTTTCCCCCTCCCGAGAACCAGGGCTCCAGGCCTCTGGTTTGAGGTAACAACGGTGGAGATCGGATACTGGAAGGGCCACATCTCCAGTGCCTGGAGGGGTGGGTGACCCTGCAGTGCTCAGCCTCCATCTCGAGACTCAGTTTACCCTTTCACAAAAATAGTTGGGTTAGAAGGAGCTTTTTTTACTTTTCTAGAACTTTTTTATTTTCAGCCGTGCCATGTGGCTTACTGGATCTTAGTGCCCCGACCAGGATCAAACCCATGCCCCCTGCAGTGGAAGCTCGGAGTCCTAACCACTGGACTGCCAGGGAATTCCCTTCTAGAACTTCTTAAAACAACAACAGAAAAGGTATTCTGATGGCCTTCTCCACCTTGGTGCCCCCCTAGACTCCCCTCACCCCATGTTGGTCTCAGGCTGGTCCAGGCCACCCCACACTCCCTCTTCCTAGCCCTCCAAAAGGAAAAAGTACCCTTGTATTTCTAAAACAATTGTTTATTTTAAATGTAAATACATATAATTAAATTGATTACCCCCTGCCCCCCGCCAGAAAAATCATGTTATACTTCTGAAGTGTTCTGAAATTGTTTGGGGTATGTAAGTGAACTGCAAAACTTCTAGTTCTCAGACTAGCAAATATCTGGGCATGTACACAAAAATGTATATGGTACATCAGTATAAAATAATAATCTACCAGTTTGTTACCCACAAACTATAGACAAGAACTGTTCTCTCCAGGGTAGCAGGGCAATAGATGCCATTGGGTACCAGTTGATCAAATTAAGCTAGGAAAACAAGAGAATTCTAGAGAGAAGTGCTGCTCTCTCCAGCTATTGAAGACATAGTATGGAGGTGTAAACAGAAGGAATCAACTGACCTGAATTAGTAGTATTTGGTTAGGTGGTCCTGATTTATAGAAATTTTTGAAAAATCAGAGGAGTATAGGCCTATTTTTCACAGTTTTTGACCCCAAAGGAATTAGAATGCATTATTTTCTCTTGGTATGATGTGTGTGTGTGTGTGTGTGTGTGTGTGTGTGTGCGCGCGCGTGTGTGTGTGTGTGTGTGTTATTCAGCTTCAAGACTACATCTTTGATGAAAACTATTACATATAGAATGGATAAACAACAAGGTCCTGCTGTTGAGCACAGGGAACTATATTCAATATCCTGTGATGAACGATAATGGAAAAGAATATGAAAAAGCATGTATATATATATATAAATAACTGAATCACTTTGCTGTACAGCAGAAATTAACACAACATTGTAAATCAACTATACATTAATAAAATAATTTTTTAAGACTACATCTTTGAAATACCACCAAAAAGATATGTGTGTACCCATACTCATATAAACATATATTTTTCCTGAATAAACTTGCCCATACATTTTATTCTTCGTGCCTTTTTGTCCAGGGTTTCACCTGCCCCGGTTCTTTGAGGAAAGTGTATCAGGGGTGGAGTTTAGGAGCACACAGCCTAGAGCTGCCCGAGTATCTGAGAGATGCCAATTAAATGTTCCAAGGCACACACCAGGCACTGGAGTGCTCGGGGGCATCCTTTACCGTTCTTGCTAGCATTTTCTGAACCCTACCATGTGGTTATGCTCTTCTCTGGAGGGAATAAACATCACTCTAGCGTCTTCCATCCCTAGCTGAGGACTCTCACGGCCCTTTCATGAGCAATTGCAGGAGGCCCACATGCTCTGTGGTACCTCGAAAGTCTTGAAGCTGAAGGCTTTGTGGGGTTGCAATACTGTGGCTTATTACCCTTAAGACTTACAAACAACGCAGCGAAGGATGCTCAGTGAGGAATCAGCCCTGCACAGCCCTTTTCATATCCTGTAAGTGACCTTGCCACTGTGTTCCAGGAAGTGTTTTACTTAAGGCTGATAGATTTATTGGAAGGCAGCTAATAGAAGAATTATCGGTGGCTACAGCATAAATGATTGACATTGTGAATAAATAACTAATTATGTTGCTCTAGACATTGCTAATAATATACCCATCTGGTGCAGTTCTTGGCACTGAGCTAGAGGACAGGGACTTAATGCAGTGGGGTCTTTAAAAAGTCATTGAGATGCTTTCCATCAGTTTTCCTCCATTGCAAAATCCCTTGATTATCTCTTAACATGGAGGTGTGATGAAAATTATTTTTAAAGGATAATCGAAAATTAAAAGTGTTATAATAACTAAATATAGTGGTTACAAAAATATAGCACAAAATTACGTGTTCAGAAAGACATACAGATTTGGCTTTCTGAGTATGGGCACCTCTCCTCTATTAAAAAATATCCCCTTTTAAAGAGTTCCGGAGATGGGTTGCATAACAGTGTGAATGTACTTAACACTACGGAACTGTACGCTTAAAAATGGTTAAGATGATAAATTTTATATGTATTTTACCACAATTAAAATTGAAAAAAAATTTGTTAATATCTTCTGGAAGTTTGCATACCTTAAGCTGGTACAGAGACTAGACACCCTTTGGTGGGAAGGAGGGGTGAAGGAGGAAGACTTCTTCATTGTAGATCCTTCATTATATCTGGGAAAGGTATGAGGGGAAGTCCCCAACCATTTTTGAGAGAAAAAGGACATAAGTTTAAAAAAAAAAAAAGGTACTTGTTTTCTCATGAAGGGATGACCTTTGGAATAAGGAACTAGTTCCTGTTCCTGGCATTGAGCATAAGAGGATTCTCAGGACAGTATGTTCTCAATTTTGTAGAATTATGGTAATAGGTTTCTGTCAAAAACAAGGACGGGGAGGGGGGCTTCATGGTCAAATAAGTTTGGGATTTAAGCAAGGTTAATGATTACTTTTCTGCAGAGCCTTTACTATGCTGCCCTGAACGGTACGTCTTCAACAAGGAGGTGTTACAGGCAAGGTTTCCAGACTTATTGAAATGGAATTGCTCCTCCCTCCCCAAAGCCCTCTTCTCCACCCGCTAGTTTTTTGACCTATTACTGTGTTGTTCTGTGGAAGATGGCTTGGTAAATGCCAATTTAGTATGGAAAGAGGAAGTGACCAGCACAAACACAGAAATGGGTTATGGGAAGAAATATAGATGAATTGAAGCCATAATTGTGACGTGTCTCGGTAGGAGGAGTCAAAGAGGACATTTGGAGGATAAAACTCTATACAGTGACTCCAAGAGCTCCATCTGGATAACCAGTAATGGAACCAGCCCTGAGTTTGATGGTGAGGGAGTCCCTCCCGTTTTGCTCTCCCCTCAGACTGACCTGTATGTTCCATGCATACAGCTTGTGAAGCATCTTGAAGCATTCGGCTAAGCCACTGGCAAAGGGATCAGGGATCAGCAAAGGGTGACATTCAGTGTTCTGAAATTCTACTGTGGAAGAAAGTTTCCTTAAACGTTTTGCTATTAAACTACCTCCAACTTAGTAACATTTGACAGATTCCGAGGTACTCCTTATTGGAAGAGAGGTAGCATAAAATTATTTAGCATAAGTTGTTATTGATACATCATTAAAAGTGATCTGTTTCAGGATGATCATTTTATAAATGAATGTCTACTTTGTGTAAAGCACTAAGTATTGTGAGGGATGCAAAGGCAAGAAGACAAGGCTTCTGTCCTTGGAAAGGTTGTGAAGTAGGTCAGAGAAGGTAAAACACGTCTAACAAGTAACCTTTCTGTGAAGCAGTATGTGATAAAAAAAAAAAGTGGTAACAGAAATTTAGAGTACCAAAGGACCTAGAAATGTGATCCAAAGAGATGTACTTCCCATATAAATTATTCACTTGTGAATGTCCCATGTCTCTGAAAATAATGCTTATTTTCTGTTGGGTACAAAGTTATCAATTAAATCAAAATCATTTAACTGTTATTCAAATCATCAATATCCTTACTTAACTTTTTCTCTATTTGACCTGTCATTTTCTGAGGGAGCTGTTTTGGAACTTAATTGTGCTGAGTGGATTGTTAATTTTTTCTATCAGTTTTTCCTTTGTATGTTTCAAAGCTGTACTTTAGATACACAGAGGTTAATAAGTTATTCACTTGTTATGTAGCTAGGTGCAAGATAATTGTTGTGTTTTGGAAACCAGATAGAATATCCAATTCCCATGAAGTATGGGCTCACAGAGGATTTTTGAAGGTCTCATGTTTTTAACATCTGCCACTGATGATGAACCTTGGATAGACCTGCCCGGGGGCTTGCAAAGGGACCATCTAATAGGCACGGAAAGGCCGTCACTTAAATGTCAGAAGAACCAGATGAGTCCAGTGGTGCCAGATCTGCTTTTGGCAGCTGTAGATAATGAATCTAGTGTCTGGAACAGACAGTTAGTTGTAATATTTGAGAAACTTGTAGAAGTACTGGACCAGATACACCAAGCTTAGGAAGTCCATACAACAGAATTATCCACCATGGCTTTAGGTAAGCAAGGCCTGTATCCATGTTGACTGAATAAAGCTGACATCCCCTCCGCCTCTGTCTTGGCCCCTTGCTTCCTGTCTCATTTCAGATCCCAACTATTGCTGTTTCAGCTGCATTTTCCAAGGTATGCATAATTTTAAAATCTGTGTTTTATTGCCTTACACCATCATGACTTTACTATGCCATAAGGAAAGCCTGTTCTGGAGGCAGATTACATTTGTGATAAAGACTCTAGAGTTAAGTCAGGTATTAAAGCAATCATTGTGTTTTAAATTGAAAGACGCGGAGTTGCAATTGATCTTAAGTCCTGTATTAAGTAGAGTATTTTCTTTTAATATTCTTTGTCTTAAAAAATGTGGGATTGGATTTCTTAAAATGTTGTAACTTCATATATATTCCTTTGATTTCTAAAGCATAGTCATTCAAAGAAAAACAGAGTTTAGCAATTTCACAAGTCCTCATAAATGGAATATTATAGCAACCAGGCTCTTAGGCAAACGATCACCAAATCCTTTTTTTTTCTGGTCTCTCTTTTGTTTCTAAGCCCTCCGTCTCATTTCTAACTCTTTTCTGAGTGTTTTCAATTGGGGATCTCCCAGTCACCTCTAAGGCCACTTATTCCTAAAACTACCTTTTAACTCCTATTTGAGGAAAATGAAGATATTTTTGTGCAGGATTATCATTTCAGGTGCACGTTTGACATCTCTCTCCCTTCCTCCCCCCCCCCCCCACCTCCACCCCTGATATCTAATTTGTCACTAGATCTCTCTAAATTTACCTCCGCATCTGTCTCAGCCCTTCTTTTCCATTTCCACAGACTTCATAGAAGGGAAAAGTGAATATCTGAATGTTTGCCACACGCCACACACTATATACTTTTTCTTATTTCATCCTTTTAGCTTCATAAGGTTAGGAGACTGAAATTCTCAGAAATTTAAGTCATTGCCCAAAGTCTCACAACCAGTAGTTTTAAGAAACAGGACGAGTTATAAATACCCAAGTACAACTCCAAGTCCAAGTGCACCATCTTCTTTGCTGCCCTGGAATGTGGGATACCGCCTGCAGCTCAGCCATGCCACGTACCTCCGTGGTACCACATCGGGGCAGAAGAACCAGATTCTCTTTCTCTCTGGTTTTTCCAAATTCGTGAGCCTCCAGTTCATGCTGTCCACCAGCCTGGTCCACCCACAGGGCTGGGTTAATCATGTCAGGTGTCTAGTCTAAAATTCACAGGGATACGTTGTTGCTTGCTCCATAAGCTCTGACCTATTTTTGCTTTTCATCTTGAAGTCAACTGTTCTAGAAAAGTCTATTTTTTGCCACCCAGAACTGTCTCTGCTCCTTGGAGTTGTCATGAGGGAAGCACCATGGGTTCTGGAGTCAGTTGGACCTGGGCTGCTCATCTCCTTCCTGGGAGGCCTCAGGCACGTTTTTTGCCATCCTCAGCTATAAAAATCATGACGATAAACTCACTACAGTCTAGCTGTGGGTCCAGAGAGTGCATGTACGAGGCCAGCTGTGGTGAGAGCCTGGCAGCCTCTCAAATGGAGCTGGAGGGTAGTCGCAGTAATACTATTATCGAGACCTTATCTATCCTCTTAAACTCAGTTCAGATTCCTCCTCCTTCATAAATGACTCCAGCCTGATTCTGTCTGCTTCCTCGTATATAAGTTAGCTTCAGAACAATTCATTTAGAAATTTTAATTATGTGGTGCCTCTTGACACTGCTTTGTGGTCTTAAAAATCCTTCTTGAGTGTTGTTAATTCCTGCTCTAATGGACTAAAGCAGTTCAAAGGCAGGACTAGGTCTTATGCATATGATCTATAGCCTGATGCCTGATATGTAACTAACTATTCACAAACTCTTTTGATTCAAAATTAAGAAGGTTCACATATATTCAGATGAAATCAATAGCCTGCGTGTTGGTTCTAAGTACAGAGGGTTCCCAGGTAAATGCCTTCATGTAGCATGATTAGCCCAAGTTTCTTTGTTCGTAGTTCTGAATGTGAAGAATATTGCAGAGTAAACTTTGAAACTCCAAGAAATCTTACTATCCAGTATTTCTCACAAAACTGCCTTTTAAGCCCTGGGCAATCTTAAAACATGGCTGTATATACACTCATGTTTTATTTTCTTGGAGTACCTCCAAGATAGGAAATATTCTAATTGTCTTCATAACTATTATTTTCTAGGCCTAAATTTTTTTCTTGGGCAGATTTTCATTTTTCTTCTTTGCCTCTTCAGTCCAGGTAACTTTTTCTCCCCTCCCCTCCTGGCCAGGTTTTCCGCTGGGACAGTCTGGTGGGGAGGATGTTATTATAAAAAATAAGCCTGAGGAAGAGTCAGAGAAGAGATCGTTTAGCGATAAAAATGTGGTGGCACTTTTAAACTGAAGGGACCGTTTTGTTCATGATGGATCTTCTATTTTTATTTTATTATTATTTTTTTAATTTAAAAAATCTCTTTATTTGAAAGACACAGAAGAAAATAAACAAGATAATTCACAGGCTGGGAGAAAATATAATATACATATATGATAAAGATATATAAAGAACTCTAAAAACGCAATAACAAAACATCATTAAAAATTAATAAAAGATTTGAACAGATACTTCACTAAAAATGAGATACAGTTGGCAAATAAGCAAATGAAAGATGATCAACATCATCATTTATTAGGGAAATTCTTATTAAAATCACAATTAGATCCCAGTTATTTGAATGCTGGTGTGAATACAGGGCATCGTACACTGCTGGTGAAAATGCAAAATGGTTCAGCCATTTTAGAAAACACATTAGTAATTTCTTATTAAGTTTAATATAAACTACCATACAACTCATCAATCTCTCAGATATTTTCTCAAGTGAAATGAAGATATAAATCCATACAAAAACCTGTATGTGGATGTTTAGAGTAGATATATTTATTAACAATTGCCAAAAAAGTGGAAAAAACAAAAGAAAACAAATATTCATCAGCTGATGAATGGATAAACAAACTATGCTACATTTACTCAATGGAACACCGCTCAGCAATAGAAAGCAACAAAATACAGGTATTATTGGCAACATACATGAATCTCAAAGGCACTAGACTAAGTAAAAGAAGCCAGATTCATATACAGACTACATATTGTATGATTATATTTATATTACATTCTCACAAAGGCAAAACTACAGGGATAGAGAACAGCATTACCAGGGGATGGGGCTAAGGATAGGGAATTGACTATGAAAGGGAACATGGGAACTCTTTGGTGTGATGGGAAAATTCTATATCTTGATAACTTGATAGTAAAGGAGATTACAAAATTGTATGCCTTGTCAAAATTCACAGAAATGCACAGCTAAAATGGTGGATTTTATTGTATACAAATTGTACTTAAATAAAATTGGCTAAAAAGTGATCTGTGAGTGGAATGAGATTGAGTGGGGAAAGTTATGAAACAGGATTGGCCATCAGTTGATCATTGTGGAAGGCAGATGAAAGGATGCATCATTATTCTGCTCTGTCTACATTTATATGTTTATATATATAGTTTTTTATATAAAATCTGCAAATACAGTTTAGTCTTAAGGAACTGTTTTTTAAATTAATGATAAAAATAACAGGGAAGGGGCTTCCCAGGTGATGCAGTGGTTGAGAGTCTGCCTGCCAATGCAGGGGACACGGGTTCGAGCCCTGGTCTGGGAAGATTCCACATGCCGTGGAGCAACTAGGCCCGTGAGCCACAACTACTGAGCCTGCGCGTCTGGAGCCTGTGCTCCGCAACAGGAGAGGCCGCGATAGTGAGAGGCCCGCGCACCGCGATGAAGAGTGGCCCCCGCTTGCCGCAACTAGAGAAAGCCCTCGCACAGAAACGAAGACCCAACACAGCCAAAAATAAAGAAATAAATTAATTAAAAAAAAAAATAACAGGGAAGTACAGTACAAGTCAATTTACAGAAAATAGTTAAAGACAAATAAAGAATTACCATTTAGAATTATAGGTAGATATAAGTTGTAATGATGGGTCTTTTAGCTTTATTTAATCACCCCATATTCAGAGCCAGTTTTTAAAACTCCATACTTCATCATTTTAACTGGAGGTTTGGGGACCCTCTCTTTCAACAATATAAGTATTGGCGAAATAATCATTTGAAACACGTTGTAGCCAAGTTTCACCTGCCAAGGTGTGTGTTCCATCCTAAATTCACATTTAAATGCATTTGCAAAGTCTATTTCTAAACAAAATGCAGATTGCTAATTTTGGCAATATTTTGCCTATATGGAAAAGTTAGTTGTTAAAATATTTACTTAAGAAAAAAAAGTCTCCTTGGTCTGCAGGCTTAAAGTTGTGAAATTGAACTGCGCGAGAGCCTTTGGAAGAACGCTTCCCAGGGGAATGGCCTTCTTCCTTCTTGGGGTCAAGGTGATGGGGTGAAGGGTTGGGAACCACATCCCCCAGCTGTGGAACACCTGGCTCGGTGCATTAATTCTCTCTCTGTGCCCTCCTCTCCCTTGTCCGTCCAGGAGGCAATGCTAGATAAAACCCCAGAAGGTGTAGAGGCGCCGGCTGACTCAGCACGCACCACCACTGGGATCTGGGAAGACCTCTCTCTTAGCAAAAGGAACTTTCCAAAGAAAAATTTCAAAACTTCAAAAATTTTCAAGAATATTTGAACATTCAACACTAGGATTCTGTAGGGAAAGACTGGGACCTAATAAGGGTTCCGTCAGTAAAACCATGTGTATACACAGCATATGTTACACGCAGGCAATCTTCAATTTAAGCCAGGGTTGTTTTCCACAAGCTCATTTGGAAAATATTTTGGAGTGTATTTTTCCTCATTAGATATAAAGCTATGTGTGGGAAGTCCTCTGGCAAACAGAGCCTGTTTAACCCATATTGTACCTGGAGAGCAGTTCAGGCCATTTTGCTGGCCGGTTGCCAATACTAATGTTCTTCCCCACTGTTCATATAAACAATTGCAATTCCAATATTTGTAGAACTTCTCACAACTAGAAAATGTGGCATAAACATTTTTATGAGGCCATGTGTCTTGATATCAGAGTTTAGAGAGACACATATCAGCTATAAAACTATGTCATACAGACGTGAGTAATCGTGTATAAGAATGATTCAGGAGAGCTTCATCAACATATCAAAGCAATAATAGAAGCACATTACAACTATATAGCACTTTCAAGTTTGACATATTTATAATTTATGCCAGTTTGAATTTTGAAACTCTAATACCCAGGCATTCTTATTTACTTTGTGCAAGAGTTTAGGGGGAATGCTTTGAAATGAATAGTAAGATGGGGCCTGGTATCCTGCGGGGAGAATGAGGAGACTGTAAGAATGATGCCCTGTGTGGACCTCTTAGGGAGAGGAGGGAGGAATAAGTAATTCAGAAGAGTGAGCCAGGGACTTCCCTGGCGGTCCAGTGGTTAAGGCTCCACGCTTCCATTGCAGGGGGCGCAGGTTCAATCCCTGGTCAGGGAACTAAGGTCTTGCGTGCCGCAGGGTGCAGCCAAAAAAAAAAAAAAAAGAAGAAGAAGAAGAAGAGTGGGCTGTAGGAAGGAGGAACATGCAGATCATGATGGCCCTCCTCCCTCATAAATCCCAAAGTGAGAATTGGCTGGTTATGGTAATGGTAAGTTGATGGAGAGAAGAAGGGGGAGGGTAAGGAAATCTTTGCCTTTCAAGTCGCCATCTTCCCAATCGGGGTTACCCCCTGTTCTCTGAGACATATTCTTCCATAAAAACACTGATAACCTATGGTTAGATCCCACATTTGAGAATCATTATGGGTTAAAAAGCTTTTAGAGGCAAAGCAGCTGGGAACCTTCTATACCAATAGAACCTGGAACACATTTTCCTGTAGAAATAAACAACCATTTACCAGGAGTCTTTTGGAATGTGCTCCATTTTTAAATTGGTTCTGCCTCTATGTGTAGAGTTGAGTGAGCCTGAGAAGCAAATAGTAAAACGCTGGATTCTCATGGGGGATGTAGAGCTTTTTGCCTTTGGAACTCAATGAACTGTTGTACCTCTTTGTACATCTAGAGACCAGTCTCAACTGTGTGTTTCTTAGACACAAAATAAAATTTCTAAGTTTTCCACATTTATGATTTTTATGAACATGAGCTTTCCTATCTGAGAAACTTTAAACACTTATGAAAATAAGTATAATGCTCATGGGGTCACTTTAGAATACAAAAAACAGATGGTAAGAGGTTCGTTGACATGACCGGCTGACCTGCTGTGAGATATTGAACACTTAAATTTATTTTTCTTCCTCCATGATCCTTCTTCTGAATATCTTGAAAGACATCCAAGAAAACTTTTTCTTCTAATTATTTCCAACTACTTCTTGGAAGTTCATTCGGATTTACAATTAAACAAATCATCTATGCTTTGGGAGCACCAATTTAAACATCAAATGTTTGTATTTATATATAGAAAGAAGGTTAATTATCTCTCCCCACCACCAGGTTTTAGCCTGAAAGGCAAATTATTTAGTTTTGCTCCCTCTTGTATACTGAGCAGTTGCTCAGTAAATGGGTTAAATAATATGGTATCTTGATTCAGGAGAATGTGGTTCCCAAATGAACCATTTAGAGAAAATAGGATGTGATTGTGAGTAGAAGGGACAAGGAGGTGGATGCCTCAGCAAAACAAGTTGTTGTGAAGGGAGAAGTGGACAGTAGATGCTGGGTAAGCAACCAAAAATGCTCATGAAATTGGGGCAATTATACTTAATTGTTGCAGTTTTATTTCTAAATAAAACATAGTTCTGAGTATAATCTTTCCATCCCTGGCTCTTATCCCTACATACTATTGCAGACTGTACTTCTACAAAGTTCCTCAAGTTATTTCTTGGCACCTTGGAGGGAGGGGGAGCACATCTCATATTATGAACAGCTGTGGTCTTGTCTTCATCTTCTGATCTAAGTTGCTGAGCTCTCCATGACTGGAAGTGCCTGAAATCCAGCCAACACTGCCATCCAGAATCACTCACGCACAGAGCCCACCCGAGGCCAATTGGTGCTTTGTTCTTTGGAGCATGTGCCAGAGTCATAGTATATTCTGTGCAGAATTGGGGCAGATGCTTCTAAATACCTGACGGAGTTTTAAGTGAAAATTACTCTGTTAAAAAATACTTTCTGCTCTCTATTCCTCTATCTTTAGAACTCAGACATAAACTATAGATACAGGGCCTGAGGAAAGTAGTCCAATAATTGAAGGATGGCTTCCAGGCGTCTGCCTTGGACAGCTGGATGGGACTAGGTTATAACCAGGAGGACAGGCTTCTTGTGGTATTTAGCATCCAAGTTACATAGATCAATCTAGGCAATTTTGTTACCTATTTATCCTTTATAATGCTGTATCTGCAGGAAAATGAGTCCTCCTTCCACCCTGGCAGCACTCTGGATAAAAGAGGCAAGTTATATAAATATAATGCAGACATATAATGTGGACAATGTATTAAGAGGGCCATATGTTCCACTTTCTGCACTCTGATAGAGTTGTAGTTGTCTGAAGTAAGGCAATATATTCAGATTGGAATATTGCCAAGAGTAAAAAGTTTAAGAACAAGGGTAAACTTGGCCTTCCTCTCAACAAGTTGAGGTCACCACAGGATAACACTGGCTTTCCCCTTCAAGGGCATCTTTTGTCTGGCTCTGTCCAGCAGAATCTCGTGTTAGTTCTCCATCCCATACCCCCTCTGCTCTGTTGGTCCATTTGCTGCTGACCTAACGTCTGTTTGTCATCTTGCCTATTCATGAAATGCCCTTCTTCTCTGCTTGGGGTAGAATTCTACCCTCCAGATAACCAATAAGCCTAGTGTCTCCACCCCTGTCTGTGCTCACCTCAGCCATACCTAGGTGTTAATTTTAGACACCAAAAAGATCTAGTCCTAAATACCTCGTGTTGCTTATGAGGAAACTGAGGCACAGAGAAAGTTGGTGTCACCACCAAATTTGCACAGCAAGTTTGTGCCAGAGACTGAACTAGAATCAAGGTGTCTTGTCTTCTAGCCCAGTATACCAACTGCATTTTTAAAATTCTTTAGTTTTTCCACAAAGGGGGTATGTATATAGATACACACACACACATATTGTTTTAAACTGATGAACAATAAGAAAGATGGACTTTTAAAAATTGATTTTCTATATTAGTCTGTTTAGAGCTGGGAATGCCAACCATTCAAATCTTACAACATGAAAATTGGGCCTGTTTAAACATATATTAGGGCTGGATTTATATCACCTTTGGTCACCTAAGATTTCAAGTTTCTAGCATCCCAACATCAGACTTTCAAAATCTTGAATGGCTGTAGACATGAATTTTAAAAAGGATTTCCACCCATCGATTTTATGGATACCTAGTCTTTGAAGCCTAAGAAGGCTACTTGTTTCTATTTTCTGTTCAGTCAAGTCTTTGTGTTTTCAGCAAACTTATAAGAGACAGCAATATGTTGTCTTATTGCGGCACTAAAATGGGGTTTGGGCAGAGCAGACTTCTTGTAACACACAATCTAACATTATAAAGTATCTTGGGAAAGAGTAGTTTGAAGCACAGTTTCCAGCGACAACCTCCCAGAGTATCATTAATTTTCCGTGTTCATAGCAGTCTAGTTTTTCCTATTTGCAACAGATGTGTCTAAACAATATGTTTTATTAACTCAAACAGAAATATTTTCCTGCATTAAAATGACCTAATATCACATTGTTTTCTTTTGTGTAAGGAGCATATGCTGCTTGGGAACATTTAGAGAAACCGAATTCAGATGTATGGAAAGATAAGATTCACATGTATGGAACGATAGGAAGTGGTGAGAAGCAGAATTGACCCTCCTTTAGAGCTCAAGGTGATATTAAATCCACCAACAGTAACAAGTAAAAATACTATGTATTGTTGTGGAGTGCTACCTGTCCCTTGAAAAGATTTCTCAATCAGCAGATATTAAAAGGTTTCAAGACCTCTTGTCTATTTTTGAGATGTGTGTCTAAAGAGACATAAAGAGCAGAAGTATTTGAAGATTGACTTGTATACAAGAGTGGCTAAAATACTTGTAGACAAATAGGTCCTTCCAGGAATATGAAAGGGAAGATGGATTCTAAAAGCGTACTTGCTGGTTTTTTCAGCTGGCTGTTGTCAGGTGTGAGAGTTTTTCTATGCATTGGGGAAGGCTACCTGTGCCCATGTACTGCTGTGTCCTGGTGCTTCTGCAAGGACTGAATGTGCACCTCACTGCTGTCTGTACCTGCCAAGAAAGGACGTAAAGCATTGGCTGCCCTTCCTGTAACTTTTCTGAAAACAAAATTAAAAATTATCATGGGAGCGTTAAACACCAGAACACCTTCTAGACAAAGTGCAAAATGATTTGGTTCTTTACAGCTCCCTCAAATATTTTTCAACTCCCAGTAGTCTAGTTCCAAAGAAGAAATTATGGTTTTCTCTGAGAGCCAAAAGTTCCCTTTGTAAATTTCTGGGTTTTGGGGGGTGATAGTTTGAGTTCTTCTACACTAAAATTTAATGGTCCATTTGAGCAATTGTACCTGTATTGAGCATAGTTTCTATTTTGGGATTGTTGGAGGCAGTTGTTGAGTGCTGACCTCTTCTTTGATCTGTTGGGACTCACTGGTCTCCATGGAGTCTTGCTGGCTCTCATGAGCAAGTGAGAGCTCGGCATTCTTGTCAGCTGGGGTGCAGTGTTCCCAATCAGGTCTGACCTGAAACACTTGGACAAAGGACTTTAAAATCAGAATGCTTTATATGTCATCCTGAAAATATGTTGATTATTTTGGGAGAAGAGTGCAGTAAAGGTTTAAAATCTTGTGTTTCTTTCATTTACTTAAACTTTGATTCATTTCTGGAAAACTATTTTAGTCTTCTGATGCTACAAAATCCATAGTTTCTCCAGTCCTCCTATTCTGTACAAAGTAACACAAAGCATAATGTCTTATTTGACCTTAAATGTAAGGAAAATGAGAGCCAATATATTTTATGCATCTGGCAGTAATTTTTTTATTTTATGGCAGTGATGACTCAAAGCAATTGTTGATCCTAATTTATTTTTAAACATTTTAACTTAAACCTTCTTCTCAGGGCTTCTCTGTTCCTCCCCCACCTAGTATTGTAGGATGGCTAAAATAAGATCACCGCAAGTACTGACGTTCTTTTTTCTAAGTCAGACATTTGCACGGCTACACTGTGGATTCAGGAGAGACAAAGGGAGGTCCCTGACTTAGAACTAGCCCCCAAATAGAGGTGGACGGGCATCCGCAAGGCTCATAATTGTAGAGAGCTGGGATGTGTCTTTATTGTACAAATGAGTAGGAGCAAAGAGGAAGAAAATATGACTTTGGCCTGGGCAGGTGAGGGTTGAGGAGGCATCTGAGATGGTATTTGTGTTCCTGCAGAGGGCATTCTCTGACCTACTTTGATGCCTGACTCCCTTGTAATTACTTCTGCTCGAATCCACAAGGCTTCACTCTGAGGGGAGAATTAACTCTTTAGCTAACATGGAAAATCATGAGATGTCCTTTGGGGGAAATTTTTACCTAAGTTACTTTCAGTACTTGACTTGATGTCAGAGTTACTTGAACTATTCATTTAGATCCTTTGGCAGCAGCAATTGTAAAGAATGATTCTTACACTCAGTCAGGTTCTTACCAAAGGTGTTCTCCATGTTGACATCACGCTAACCCAGATTTTGACCTTGAAATGTATTTCTAATTTCCTTTTGAAGCCATTCCTGAGATTACTAAGGGATTTTTGTATTGAAGGAAAGACGTGACTTTATTAATTTTTATCCCTGCTCCTTCAATGAAATAGATGTTTATTTTTCTTTATAAGCCCCATGGATTTTAATAGGAATATCAAGAAAAACCATCAAGAAAAAAAATTTATATGATATTTTCACATGTGCTTATGTTTTCAAAGTAAATAAGCAATGAGGAATCATTTTTCAAAAATCAGTAATGTTGGTGGTGTTTTTCTACTAAAAAAATCGACTTAAGTAGCTTCACTTTTCATAGCCTCTCACTGACTTTTATTTCTTTAACTTTATAAGGAATATGATCCATTTAGTCATATTTTTAAAGACTTGTGTAAGATAAATGTTGGGTTTTTAACAAAGAATAAACCCAGGAGCAAAGCATAAAGCTGGAAGAATAGTCCAGAGAGGCAACATTAAGGAACTGAGCAGGGCCACCACCTACAGCTACACAGACCAGCTCCACACCCTCCACCGGATGCCGATCACAGACCCGCCGGGAATGGGGCCCCCTGGAGTTGCGCAACCTGTCATCCCTAGACCTAAGGGTTATAAAAAATGTTTTCACATTTTTGGGTTCATTCAGCAAACTTTTGGGTTCCCTCATTATCCTAGGATTGTTGGGGAAACCCTGGATCACACAGAATTCATAGCTAAGTGGCCTTTTTATTGTTGACCCCCAAGAGTAGTCCATTTGGCCAAGGCAAATGGCATAATGTTACAGCTCCTATGTTGCTGCTTTTTCCCCATCCTAAAGCATGCTCCTTTAAAGAAGAAAGGGCAGAGCCATTATGGGTAAGAAGGAACCAAAGCCGAAGACTGTTGTGGAATTTGTCGAGTCAGGAGTCCTCCACACCTCACTTGCTCAGGCTTTCACACGGCCAGAACTTAAGGACGGGCTTCATATGCCAGACACTGTGGTGGGTGCTGAGGATACAGTGGTTACCTTGGAAGTACCTGCAGGAAGCCTAGAGCTAGTGGAGCTGAAAGATAATTGTAAAGACCATCGTTAGGTGTATAATTACACATTGCGGTGAATGCTATGAATGAAGAGAACAAGGGAGTCTTAAGAGAGTGGATTTTCATTGGCACGAAGGCTGATCCTGAAGTTGGGACAAAAATGAAAGAAAGAGTGAATGAATGAAAGCCAGAATGTGTAAGAGGCTGGTGAGCAATGACGATTGGGGCAATGAGATGGGGCTGGAGAGACAGGTGAGGACTGTATCGTGCGCGGGGTTGCAGGCCATGTTGAGGAGTCTGACTTTTATTCTAAACACAATGGGAACATGCTTACAGGTTTTAAGCAGGAGAGTGATGTAATCCAGCTTAGTTTTTTGAAGGTTTGCTCTTTGGGGTAAAGAGTGAATTACAGGTAAGAGTGGAAAGGGGGTAACCAGTTAAGAGCTTTTGCTTTTTCTTTTTTAATTGAAGTATAGTTGATTTACGGTATTTGTTAGTTTCAGGTATACAGCAAAGTGATTCAGTTATATATATTTTTTTCAGATTATTTTCCATTATAGGTTATTACAAGATATTGAATATAGTTCCCTGCACTATATAGTAAATCCTTGTTGCTTATCTATTTTAGGTGTAGTAGTTTGTATCTGTTAATCCCATACTCCTAATTTATCCCCCCTTCCCTCCCTTTCCCCTTTGGTAACCATAAGATTATTGATTATTTTCTTTGTCTGTGAGTCTGTTTTTGTTTTGTATGTAGATTCATTTGTATTATATTTTAGATTCCACATATAAGTGATATCATATAATATTTCTATGATATTTCCACATATAAATGATATAGTATAATATTCTCTGTCTTACTTCACTTAGTATGATATTGTGTAGGTCTGTCCATGTTGCTGCAAATGGCAATATTTCATTCTTTTTTGTGGCTGAGTAATATTCCATTGCATATATATATCACATCTTCTTAAACCAATCGTCTGTTGATAAGCACTTGGGTTCTTCCCATGTCTTGGCTATTGTAAATAATTAGGGGGCTTTTCAATAGGCTAGTCAAGAACTAATGGTCCCTTGCACCAACGGGATCCCTGACATTAAAGAAATTACCCTCTAGGGCACACGAAAGATGTGAAGATGTTATTGAGGAACCACTATTTAAATAATGGGGAAAAAGCATGTGACCAGAAGTCTTCCTCTCTTCACTGCCTCTCCTTTTATAAGTGGTGCAAGGATGCTCTCTGCCTGGGTTCTCTCTATACCATGGAGAAAATTAGAACCTGATTCCAGTACTTTCCACATGAATAAATCAATGCTACGAGGTGCTCTGTAGTACTATACAAGTTCTAGAAACTGTTGCTGCCTCCTCTTCTTTCCCCTTTGTTCCTTGAAGTTCCTGGGGGAAACCAGCAGACATTTATATTGCTTGTTCATGGAGATGAGCGAACATCACAATTAAGGATGATTTTACAATTGTCTTAGAAGTTGAATTCTTTGAAAAGATCTAATTAGTCGCTCATTTTAATTATAAGCCTATTTTAAATTAAGGCTGTATTTCACAAATACTAACATTGAGGTGAAAAGAGAATACAGAAAATTTTAAGTCATTATTGCTTTGACACATGTGTGATATAATTAGTATAAACTATTTAATATATAAATATATGTAGTAAATGTACATAGTAAACATATAATATACATACATTAAGTTAATTATAATGTATAAGACATATCAAGGAATGTTTTCAATTATTATTTTAAGTACTATTAAAACATTGATGCACAATATCTTCAGCTATTTGTTACTGTACTATGATTTTTTTCCTTTGAATGTTATGATAGAAAATCGTATCAAAGACTTTAGAATTAGAAGAAATTTTTAAAGATGAGTAGGTGTAACACTCCTTTTTTTTTTTAACAGAAGTAAATGACACAAAAGTACTTCCTTATCATGGACTCAGGAAATCATAGTCTACCCTCTCCAAAAGAGAAATAGAGACACAGCCCAAAGTGACTACATTTTTAGTTGATAATTCAAAGAATGAAAAGAGAAAACTAGGATTATTTATTGTTTCTTTGTAGATGTTTAATTTCATTTCCACATAGGTAAGTTTATAATGAAAGGGGGGTGAGAACTCCTCATGTTTTTAGTTTAAGTAGGAGGAAAGAGCACATTGATGGATAAAAAGGAAGGTAACTGGTCCCCTCTGCTGCCCTCCTTTCTCTTTTAATATTTCTGCAGGTAGGCTCACAGTATGAGTATCTGCTTCTAACTAGTAGGAAATAAATAATTCAGCATTTTCTGCTACATATCAACTCTCTGCTTATTTTCCCCCTCACATTACATATTCTGGCAAGATTTCTCACTTGTTAAAGCATTTAATTATTGTGTTTGGCAGTCATGGTTGCTTGCATTACATAAACAGATGCCTACTTCAAACACTGAAACTGATTTTTTTCATAGTCTGCCAGAAAGCAAGACTATTTGATGTGCAGTTTGAATGCTGTATTGCTGATTATATAATTTAGGTCTGGGAATAGAATTTTGGCATTTGTCTGCAGTCCTTTTGCCATAGAATATTAAGCTTTAGCATCCTCTTCAAAAGGGCAAATCATCATGGATACAAGTTCCAAAACCACTGTGAAGGTAAGGGCCATTCTACTAAAAGATCCTTTTATCTTCAAGCATATGCACATCTATCTAGTACTGCATTATTTGTAAACATTCTGTGTAATCTGTGACCTCTGCAGAGCTGTGGCTAACTCAGCCCCCCATCCTAGTCAGTGTTTAGATGAAGAGCCTGCTAGACAAAGTTGCTTTTCTTCTGCCTGTCTGTAGCCAATGCTTGCTATTAGATGCTGAAATATATTCAAAAACACTTCTCAGGGCACTAGACTCTCGTTTAAGGCATATATTCACCTGTACTCGAGTGAAATTTAGGTAAGCCAAAGCCCCTAATGGACTATTTTCTTTCTAAACTCAGTTTCTAGAAGAAACCCTCCCTCCCCACCACGAACACAAACTAGTTAGACATGAGGGATTTATTTAAGGAGAAAAGATAAACCTTCAGAACCGTGTTATGTGATCAGTCCTTGTTAATCCACTTAACCATCTTCTCCCAGAGTCTGGTGCTATACGCCTTGTGGAGTTGACCCAGAGACAGAGCAAGAGTCTGAATCATCAGAGGAAGGTTAAATTATATTAATTTAATATAATTAATTAATGGGAACCTGTATAAGTTAGAAAAAAAAATTAACAAGACTTAGAAGAGTTTTTTATTGTTAACCCTGAAGTGATCAGAAAGTTCAGTTAGGCAGAACACCTCATCTCTTGAGGAAATTGAGTAATTGCTATTTTACTTAATAACAATGACAGAACTAATGACCTCAGAGGCCAAGCCCTCTTCCCCCTGACTTCCCCAGAATCAGCTTGCTACCAGGAAGTTATAGAAGCTCCTCTGAGAATGTTAACCACCGAAATGAGGAGTGGAGAGATGATTGGGTTCAAGCTCTTGTTACAAAACAGAAATAGACTCACAGACATAGAAAACAAACTTGTGGTTACCAAAGGGGAAAGGGTGAGGGAGGGATAAATTGGGAGTTTGGGATTAACATATACACACTACTATATGTAAAATAAACAAGGACCTACTGCATAGCACAGGGAACTATATTCAATATCTTGTAATAAACTATAATGTAAAAGAATCTGAAAAAGCATATATATATGTACAACTGAATCACTTTGCTGTACACCTGAAACTAACATAACATTGTAAATTAACTATACTTCAATTTAAAAAAAGAAAAGAAAAGAAACAAGTTCTTGTTACAGATTATTATAGAACTGCGTTCACGGCACCTGGGTTTCACTTGCATTTCAAATTGCATGATGCCAGCTTACACCTCACACCTTTCCTAGAAAAGGGACACACAAATTGGGAACTGTTTCCTATTTGAAAATGTAAACCCAAAAAACTTTTGTATGAGTTGATGACATGGCCTAGCTGAGACGTGTGATAATCTCGGGCACCATTTGGGGAGCTTATCACGCGCCAGCAGGCAGTGTGGGGTAGGTGATTTGCAGGTGCTTTGTGATCTCCCCGGTACCACCCTGTGATACCAGCTCCTGGCAGCTCTTCCTACTCATTCTTGCCCCCTTCATTTCACGTTCCAGTACATGCTTTGGGAACTTGCCTTAAGTCACACAGCTCGAAAGCGGCAGAAGCAGGATTCACACCAGATCTTTCAGAGACCACAGCGCATGCCTTTCACCACCTGCACTGTCTCCAATGCATGCTCACGCAGAACACTCACGTGTTCTTGCTCTTTTCTTCTTTCTCTCATGCTTTCCAGGCGGGGTGGGGGGGGTTGCTTAGGAGAAGGGAGGTCCTACCCCCCAACCTCATCTTTCAGTTTTCCATCTTTCTAACATATTTGAGGGTCTTTTATCCACTTTCTCTTTTATGGAAAGTTCATCTGTATTCTGTTTAACTTTGGTGACATTCTAGGGCATCCATAGTGCATTTAACTAGGTTCTCAGCCACTTACTAGCTCTATGATCCTGCGCAAATTATTCAGCCCTTCTGAGCCCCAGTTTCCTCATCTGTAAAGGAATGAGATGTAATATTACTTATAATATGATATGAGTGTATATTATATTACACTCATAAAGGTGTGATATTACTTATTCTTCAGAGTGATTTTATGTAAAGCACCTGGCATGGTGCTGGTGTACACCCTTTCTGAGATAGTTTTATTTTAGCCTCTTGTCTGTAATGATAAAACATATTTCCCTTAGTGGAAAATTAAGCACAAGGATAATTTAAATCTAAGATGATAAAATTAAATAGCAAAAGTGAGCCTTCAGAAATCTTTCTTGCAGATATCATAATAAAAAACCTGTAAAATATAGATGAATCGAGGAAAAGCTAGTAAAATTATTAACCGCAGGACATAATATGAAAGAAAAAAATGTCTGAGGTTCAGACCACACACCGTAAACAATGTGTATACCTCACACCATAAACAATGTGTACACCTCAACAGACTCTCAGTGAATTGAAGAATTATGGATTTCGAGTAGCACAGTTCCAGCTACAAAGGGGAAATTTTTGTTGAAAGAAATGAACATTGTGGGACTTCCCTGGTGGCGCAGTGGTTAAGAATCCGCCTGCCAATGCAGGGAACACGGGTTCAATCCCTGGTCCGGGAAGATCCCACATGCCATGGAGCAACTAAGCCCGTGCGCCACAACTACTGAGCCTGTGCTCTAGAGCCCGCGAGCCACAACTACTGAAGCCCACGCGCCTAGAGCCCACGCTCTGCAACAAGAGAAGCCACTGCAATGAGAAGCCCACACACCACAATGAAGAGTAGCCACTGCTTGACACAACTAGAGAAAGCCCGTGCGCAGCAACGAAGACCCAATGCAGCCAAAAAAAAAAAAAATTTATTTTTTAATTTTAAAGAATTAAAAAGAAAAAGAAATGAACATTGAAAAGGGAAAGATGGGAAAATGTATTTACATAAAATTTAAAACCTTTTAAAACTAAAACAGTGAAAGCAACAAAATGAGAAAATATGCATAGCAAAAATTAGAGACTTGATAACACAGATGAATTTATATAAATGTGAGCACAATATCAGATTATAATTAAATAAGTGGTCCAAGGAAACATTCAGCTATTTCACCCAAAAGAAAACAAATAGAAAATTAAATTTGTATATTCAACATCAACAAATTTTAAAATGAATTTTACACCTACCAAGTAAATGAAAGTCAAAGGCCAGATCTGGAAAGGTTATGGGAAAAAGAGATAAACTCATGCATTATTGCTGATGAAGTAAAAAAACTTGATCTTTTTGGATAAAATCTGACCGTATATAGTAAGAATTATCAAAATCTTCCTCTTTGATCCTGAAGTGCCCTTCCTGGGAATTTATCCCAAGGATATCATGAGATAAGCACTTATTGAACCACTGCAGTGTGAGAAGCAGAGATGGGGGAGATAGATTCTAATCTGAAGGAGCAACTAATGCAATTTAAAGGCACTAAAATAATACATGTACAAAAATGTTTTCAAAGGATTAATTATAACGGGGGAAAAATACAGATAGTGTAAATGTCTGAAAATGGGGAACTCATCATCTCCCTGAACAACCCACTACCCCACGACCAAAACTCCTCTATTCCTTTGTACATACACCTGTGAGCCCCGCGTCACCTCCACCGCAGACCTGAGCTCTTCCTGACCCCTCTCTCCCCTCACACCCAACCCCAGGGAATCAGTTCCCAAGCCACAGGCATCCCCACTCCAGCTGCCTTTATCCAGGCGACCATCATCTCTTTTTTAGCTGGTCTTCATCTGCCTACTTGCATTCTTACTTCCTCCAATCCGTTTTCCAACTTCATTTAGTGTCTTCTTTTCAAAACACAGATCTGATCATGATACCGCTCAACTTTGAACCCTTCAAAACCTTGTCACGCTTCAGGATAAAGTCAAACTCTGTTAAGATATATAAGGCTTTTCATGGCCTGATTCCTGTTTACCTCTATAGTCTTGTCTCTTATTTCTCTCTTTCTTTACACCCTCCTACACACACACACACACACACACACACACACATACACACCACTTACTACCTCACTGCATTGCTTACAGTTCCCCAATAGGCACCCTGGGTCTTTGCACGTAGCACGCCCTATACCTGCTCCTCACCTCAACCTGAAACTCCAGGCTGGCTGACTCCTATTTATTCTTATTTGTTCTTATGGATTCAGTTCATATATCATCCCTTCCAGGGCATCTTCATGAGATAGGCCACTTTCTGATATACACAGACACAAGATGAGGAGGCCCACCTGTGTCCACAACATCTGACTACCCCTTGTGTAGAACGTTGTCTTTATTGGGAAAGAACTTCTGAATTCTGAAAACACATGTCTGAACAGTCTGTTTTCCATTTAACTTGAGGCAAAATATATTATCCTGCTTAATCTCTAATATGGTGAGTTGTAATACTACCTTTAATACTATTTTATTGACAGTGGTAGCTACAACCATTTTAAATTATCTATAAGAGCTGTATTTCTTTGCTCACTTCCTTGCTGTCTGCAGAAACAAGAACAGATTTCTGGGACTGCCAGATTTGGGAGCCTTCAACAACCACAGCAGAAGAGGAAGGAGGGAAGGGATATACCTCCAGTGGCATCAAGGGGGAGGTTTAGACCATTGGGAGGTGAAAGGGAGGTCACCTCAAAAAGGAGGTGACCTGGTTAAAGCTGCATCTCTCTGAGATTGCCCAAATCCCATTAGCTAGAAAATCTAGCAAGTCAACTGTTCATTAATTTAAAAGTCTAATATCACATGTTTTCAGCAAGAGTAAAGAGGGAAACCTTTCAAGGTCTTTTCAGTGTGTTCCCTTGTCTTTAATGTAAATAGTATTTGTGACCCCTTAAATGTTGGTATGAGTATTATCTGATACTTAGAGAGCAAATGGGGCCCCAGAAAAGGTAAATATGTTTTCTCACTTTTTCTAGTCAAATATTTAAAATCTGCTTCCAATTAACACCTAAATTGAGCACTGCTTGAACAAGCTTTAATAATTCTATAAAATGAGCATAGAGACATCTAACTCCTTATGCCATTGATAAGAATTATTTCTTAACAAAAATAATCCATGCTAACTTCAGATGCCATAGTAAACAAAAGTTTTTATATTAGATTCAGCCTGAATTACCCATCTTGACCCAATATAATTGATGGAAGTGGTAGGAATTACTTCTGTGCAGACAGGGATAAAGACTAATCCTGGTCAATCAGCGCCTTGTAATTAACCCACATACTCTTTTTAAAAGAGAGAGAGAAATGTTGGCACTTCTCCAGTTTAAGGTTATGCACCAATCGAATAGAGAGTTCTACAATTGTATAGGGTTCAGTTTCAGGGTAGAATTACAAATAACAAAGGCTTTGCTGTAGCAGATGGTTATTTCCAACTGCCAAGTGTTGAGGCTTTCTTGGGAATCTGTTCTAACCATCCATGAGCAAATGTATGAATATATGAATTAAAGACAAAACATTTACGTGTCTTTATGCTAACCCATATATATGGAATCTAAAAAAGAAAAGAAAAGTCATGAAGAACCTAGGGGCAAGACGGGAATAAAGATGCAGACCTACTAGAGAATGGACTTGAGGACACGGGGAGGGGGACGGGTAAGCTGGGACAAAGTGAGAGAGTGGTAGTGTATATATGGACATACATACACTACCAAATGTAAAATAGATAGCTAATGGGAAGCAGTCGCATAGCACAGGGAGATCAGCTCGGTGCTTTGTGACCAGCTAGAAGGGTGGGATGAGGGTGGGAGGGAGGGAGACGCAAGAGGGATGAGATATGGGGATATATGTGTATGTATAACTGATTCAGTTTGTTTTAAGCAGAAACTAACACACCACTGTAAAGCAATTATACTCCAATAAAAATGTTAAAAAAAAAAAAAATTTACGTGCCTTTTAAATATGGCTTGAAAACCTGGGCTTTATCATATTAGGTTAACATTGATACTGCAGTTTTTAAAATCAGACATCTCTGAATACCAATTAATTGTAAACTGGAAGTCAGTCTAAACATATCACCTTTCATTTCTGAGAAAATAGATAATAAACCCCTGAAAAAAAGGACAACAATATTAATAATTTTATAAACCAATATATTAAACAAATTCTTATAAAATTGCATATATAAATGAAGGTGCCACACTAAGGGATAGTAGCCTTGCCTTACTTTGATGTAGCGGAGAAAATAAATATGAGAATCGGACTTCCCTGATGGCGCAGTGGTTAAGAATCCACCTGCCAATGCAGGGGACGCGGGTTCGAGCCCTGGTCCCGGAAGATCCCACATGCCGCAGAGCAACTAAGCCCATGCGCCACAACTACTGAGCCTGCGCTCTAGAGCCCGCGAGCCACAACTACTGAGCCCATGTGCCGCAACTACTGAAGCCTGCGCGCCTAGATCCCGTGCTCCACAACAAGAGAAGCCACCGCAATGAGAAGCCCGCGCACCTCAACGAAGAGTAGCCCCGCTCACTGCAAGTAGAGAAAGCCCGCGCGCAGCAATGAAAATCAAACGCAGCCAAAAAATAAATAATTAAATAAATTTATTTTTAAAAAATGTGAGAATCTTTTTTGCCGTATATTAAGGGTTTAACATGAGAAGGCGCCATTGCCTCTTCTTTATTCCGGTTGCTGTATTTTTAATAAAATGCACATTTAACAGTTTTTAATATATTTTAACCTAGGTTTTAATCTTAGAATGAATACTAAGCTGCGATGAGATGCTTAGTCATTTGTTAACCTTCCTGAGATTTATGGCTCTGCAATATTGGTAGGATTTCTAGGGGCACAGACGAAGTGAATCTTAAATCTAAATAGGAGATCAATATAGGCAGCCCACATTTCACCACAATGTTCTCTTTGAAGAATCCATATAATAAAGTGGGGGTCATAAAGTAGGTCATATTTTCCCATGGGAATGTTTTTATAATTACCAGCTACTCTTTTAATCCAATCTTAGCATCTAATTATAACAATAGCATGTTTTTAAACATTACAACAACTGTGATAGAAATATCATACACACTCATTATACCAAAGTCTCCAGTGCACTATAGTTGTTCATTCATTCATCCCACAAATGCTCATTGAGTATGTACTATGTGCCAGGCACTATACCAGGCTCTAGGGATTTGATATGGGCAAAAAACACATGCCCCCACCCTCATCAATATTACAGAGTAGACTAGTGGGGGAGATGACTATAAACCAAATAGTCATTGCAAATTATAAATGCTAGGAAGGAAAAAAGTACAGGCATTGCCTTAAGGAGGTGGTCATTGTAGAGAGCTCTCACAGATCAGTAGTAGCTGTGGGGGGAGGTCGTTCATGGCAGAAAAGCAATGTGGAGAGACCACGACTCCCTAGAGGAACTTAGAGAAGAGCAGTGAGACTGTAGTGCTACAGAGGCTGGTAAGGTGAGCAAGGAGGCAGGGACTAGACCTGTGAGGAGCTGGAGGCCGTGCCAAAGATTTGATCATTGTCCTGGAAGAAATGAAAAGCATGGAAGAGTTTTCAGTTGATGGGGTAAAGGTGGGGTGACATCAGATTTACAATTTGAAAACTTTGTGGTGTGACAGTCCTATACCCTCCAGGATGAACATTATACTAGTACAAATGAAAGATGAGCAGGGTAAAGATAGAGGAAAGCAAGTGCCATTTGAGAGAGTTAGGAAGTTAAAAAAAAACAAGAACTGGAGGTAGTAATGGTTTGACCATCTGGAGCAAAGGTGGAAAGGATGGTTCCAGAATTTCTGGCTGGTATATCCATGCACATGGTAGTAGCATTCAGTTTCCTGTGAAATCTCAAAGCTGAGATATCAAATAGTCACTTGGATGTACTGGTCTGTTGCTCAGATGTTTGGGCCAAATGTAAAGTCAGTGATTGGATGGTCCTGCAAAGGAAACTGAAAAAGGATGTCAATATAGGTAGGAGGGAAACCAGGATAATAAGAGATCATGGTCCCCAGGGGAGGAGAGTGCTTCAAGAAGAAGGGAGCAGCCAAAAGTGTCAGATGCTGTCAAGAAGTTATAGGAGAAAGAGACTGATAAATGACAGTGGGATTAGGAAGCATTATACTACAGAGAGCTGTTTGGGTGGTTGAGGAGGGTGAGGGGAGAACTAGATTGGAGTGATTTGGGGAAGAAATGAAGAGAAGTACAGATAAGCCATTTGTGATTTTTTACCCTTGAGGAGAAGAGACCTACAGCTGGAGGAGGAGGACACAGGGAAAGTCAAGGGAACATCTTCTTAGATGGGCAAGTCTGAGCACGTTTTCTCTACTCTTAGGGCGGATAGAGAAGAGATGCCTTTGATAGTTAATGAACATCTCTAAACAGCAAGACCTGTGTGTGTATGTGAGAATCCAAATTCCATATGAATTTACAAATACGTTTTTCAGGGATTATCAGCATTAGCAGAAACCACACATGCGTTGATCTTTTCCTCATGTGCGACCTCCACAACACGGAGGGCTGTACCTGTGGCACAGGGGAGTTATGCTGTAGTGCTTGGTTGGTTTTGGTACAGCATCCAATTCAGAGCCATTCAGCCTGGGTTGTGGTTATCGCTTAGAGAAAAGAAATGAGGATAGAGCATCAGTATTTTCTTTTCATCTTCCTTTGTTTTAAAATTTTGAGAATTTCCTCCACGTTCCTCTTATTGAGAACTATGCAAACACCAATGGCTCCATGCCCTCCAAGTTTAGGAAATAGGTTTTATTTCCCATCCCCTGCAGCAGTTAACTATGTACAGCTATCATCCCTAAATGCAGCACTTTGATCCAAAGTCCATTGCCAAGTCCAGAGCAGAATCTCAGTGGTATCTTAGTGAGAGAACCAAGCGATCCCAAGTCAGCTGGAGGCCCCATAGTGTGGCGAGACTCTCAGACCTGTGGATGAGCCACCTAAGTTCAGATTTTGCCCCCGCTCAATTTCCTCTTGGCCTTGAATGCAGAGTGGAATTGGAGCAATTAGTCAAGTGCTGCCTGGATCTGCCTGGCATTACTCATTTGAGGTTCAATCTCCTCAGGCTGTGAGTGCAGAACCTGCTGCCTTGCAGCGCTGTTCCAGTCTTGATGTCTAGAAAGCCTGTAAACACAGACTCTCCTTTTCCTACAACTGACTCTTTCCCTCAGTACACCTGCTTCAGAGCCCTGCTGTGTGTAGGTCAAGGGCAGGCAGTGGTAGCCTGCCTCCGAAAGCCCCCAACACTTAGGCTAAGGCTACGCTTGCTGAGGCCACCCAGCCATCTGCTTAGGGGGTGAGGCCTGAGCCCTGCTTGGGAGGCCTGATGCCTGCAGACCTGATGCTCTTAAAAGAGCCCCTCGCCTGTGAGCAAAGTCATCTTAAGCTGAGTCAGCTGGCAGAGTCAAAATTGCACATATGGGATAAAGCTTAAAGCTGCTCACCAGATCACCCAAAAAGCAATGACATGACCATAAAAGCCAACTGTGGCACAAAACAACTTGCTGTAAATTGCCGAGTAAACACCAGTGACCCACACTTGGTACAGCATCTGCCCGAAGCGTCAATCTCCAGGAGTCATTTTGCTCCCCAAATGCCGTGTCCAAGAGCCAACCCACCAGATGTTGGGGCTTGGGGAGAAAGGGCAACTAAGACCCTTTCCTTCCATCCAGGTTCTGAACCAATTTGAGAATTTGAAACAAAGGAGCAAGGCAGATGGAGGCTAACCCCCCACCTTCATTACTGATAAAATCGACATTGGATATTGCGTCTTACACCTGTGGGCAGGTGAGCATCCTGATACTAAACTCAGCCTCAGAAGCCTTCCCACCAGTGGGCTGAACAGGGGCAGCCTTCCCCACATGGGGGCAGAGCTTTCCTGGGAAGTAAAGCAAAACCTTGCTACCTGTGGATAGCTCTCTGCCACCGGAGGCAAAGAGTAGGGCTAGATTACCCCTGCCCGGTTTTCCCTCCTGTGTTTGCCGATCGAATTCCCGGTTCCTGCCCCCAAGAGAAATGTGTGCGAGAGACACATCTCTCAAAGAGAGACCAGGAGCTCTTGGAACCCCACCCAGATGGAAGAAAACCTCAGGAGCCAGGCAGAAATTCTCCACACAGCCCACCCTCCACCCAATAGCTCCTTCCTGAAGTAAGAGCTGGAGGTCAGATATCTGCTGCAGAGATGGAAGCCATTCTTAGTCTGGTAGCTCAAAGCCCTTTTAGCAGTTGACGACCATATCATCACAGCTTGATGTGCATTTACACAATCAGCATTTTCTGAGCGCCCTCTGTGTGCCCAGAACCAGGTCCTAAGACGTTACAAAGAAGTATGTAGCAGATTCAGCCCTCATCCTCTTTAGAAGGTAGGTGGGAACAGTACTTATATTTCTGAAATTTAGAGAATTGTTAGTAACTCATAGACACCATAGGAAACTAGAAGCAAACATCCATGAGCTGAGTTTGTCTTGAGCCGTATTGACCTTTACAGAGCCTTCAGCATGATTCTGGTTTTCTAGATATTCTGTCTAAAGAAAAAGTGTGTTTCCTTTCCCAGTGTGCCCCTTTTCATGAGTGGAAGGGGAGGGTATCTTATAATAAGACTGACGCGGGGTGGAGGGGGGAGATGACCTCACGGGCTCGAGGGCAGGCCGTTTCCCCTTGCGTCCCAGTGAAGAGCGCGGTCGGCCTCTGGCGGGTCTCTGTCAGGAAGTGCATGTGTAGGAACTGGGAAGGGTGGGGCTGCCCTCCACGGGCAGGACATTACTCTTCTTCCTCTTCCTGACCGCATTTCCCACAGCAGTCATGGTCACGGCTCAGCTTCCTGTCAGGGAAAACCCTGGCTACTGAGCGTCCACCTGCTGCAACCAGCAAACTAAGGACAGCGAAGTATTCCCTGCTGCTGCGAAACCTTGAGTTCACATGCAGACCCCTTGACAGTGGTACCCGGGGCCTCAGACATCTGAAGCAAAGATGGAGCCGTTCTTTGTGGGCCTCGGCAAGTCTTGCTCTGGGCCAGAACCTCACAGGCGAGTGAAGTGTGCGAGTCTGGGGTGGAGAGAAGGCAAAGCGATGTCATGGAACGGCTGCTGCAGCCAGGGTGGCCTTGGGGGCGGAGCGAGGAAGGGGGCTTCAGGGGAGGATGAGGGGGTCAGGCAGCCCAGTGGGTGTGGAGACGAGGGGTGGGCATCGATTCTCCTCATCCACCAGGCTACAAGCTGGCCACACACACTGTACTGGCCACAAAAGTAATGAAGGTCGCAGACTTCAAGAAGCCCGCAGTCAAGGAAGTTCATTTCTTCAGAACTTCATTGATCAATTCCAGGTTGGTGAGGACATGGAAGCAACCTAAGTGTCCATCGACAGATGAATGGATAAAGAAGATGTGGCACATCTATACAATGGAATATTACTCAGCCATAAAAAGAAACGAAATTGAGTTATTTGCAGTGAGGTGGATGGACCTAGAGTCTGTCATACAGAGTGAAGTAAGTCAGAAAGAGAAAAACAAATACTGTATGTTAACACATATATATGGAATCTAAAAAAAAATTGGTTCTGAAGAACCTAAGGGCAGGACAGGAATGAAGACAGACATGAAGAATGGACTTGAGGACAGGGGGAAGGGGAGGGGTAAGCTGGGACGAAGTGAGAGAGTGGCATGGACATGTATACACTACCAAATGTAAAATAGATAGCTAGTGGGAAGCAGCCGCATAGCACAGGGAGATCAGCTCGGTGCTTTGTGACCACCTAGAGGGGTGGGATAGGGAGGGTGGGAGGGAGTCACAAGAGGGAAGAGATATGGGGATATATATATATATATATATATATATATATATATATATATGTATGTATGTATAGCTGATTCACTTTGTTATAAAGCAGAAACTAACACAACACTGTAAAGCAATTATACTCCAATAAAGATGCTAAAAAAAAAAATTCCAGGCTGGTGGAGGGAGCTCGAGAAAATGCAGGCCCCCCGGCACTGTCATAGACCTAGAGGAGCAGTCATTTCAGGGCGAGCCCCGGGAATCTGTATTTTATAAGGTGTTTCTGATGTGCAGTAAGGTCTGAGGCAGCTGGTTGGGCGGGGCAGACGTCCATGGCCGCAGCAGAGGGCGACAAGCGCTGTGGTCCTGCGCCCGGGGACTGTGGGAACAGAGGAGCGGTACCCACGGGAGGGCTCAGGGCTGGGGTCTGGGGAGTTTTATTTCAAGTATCCGTTGGCTCCGTTCACCTTCTTTCTCACGTATGTCCGTCTTACCTTGGTGGCTGATAACAACAGCTGTGCGGGGTCCTCAGCGTCTGAATTAGGGCAGTTTGCTGTGCTTCTGGCCACGAGCCCTGTGTCTCCCACCATGGACTTCTCATTGGCCCACTGGGGATGGATGTCTGCAGGGATCTCATATACGTGGCAGCACTAATGATCGACCCTCAAAGAAAAGCTCCATCTGGGGGCATTAGTAGATCTTTAGAGTCTTCAGAGCTGATCTTTTGCTTTCAGCATCACTGCGTTATCTCCACCATCTCACCCTGAGGATGGGGCCGGGTGGCTTCTGTTCATTCTCATGGATCCTCTCCTGGAATCCTTACCACCCTGCATTCCCAGCCTGTCTAGTCTCCTACAACTGGACACAGAATCCCCTGAGAGATGATTCAGAGTAAATGCACCCACCACGTTCCTGCCTCCTGACTCTGTCCCCTGATGAATTCCAAGTGACGCTGGACCATCCTCAAGACCCCTGCTTAATCCCTCACCTCTAAGCCAGGACCAGACCCCAGGCTCAAGTAACTGGCTCCCTGCTGTCCTTCCTGGATGCCACCCCACTCCCACAGGGGGTGTCCCCAGCAGAAGGCAGGTTCAAGCTGTCTTTGTGACTCTGGGGGTCCCAGGAACTGAGAGACTATTGAAAGCTTCTTTCCTCTTTCCCCTAAAGGGCAGGTGGCATTGCTCCCTGAGCAGTTCTCCCCTGAACCCCAGCAGAGCCCGGCTCAGCCCTCGGAGGTGGAGGGAGCTGCCCACGGCAGAGGGAGCCCCTGCTCCAGTGAGGAAGTGGGAGGTGCACCTCAAGGAGAACCAGGACCTGTCCTCTCAGCAAACGCTGCCCCTCCATGACCGCAGACTCTGCCCCAGATGCGTGTCTGAACCCCTCCTGAGGTCAGGGAACAGAGAGTAGAACCAGCAGCTTCCTACTCTTAGACCATTTCAAATCCCATCCTTCATTTCCGCCTTCCCTGCATCTGCCATGATACCAAAGTTTTTCTGCAGTTGGAAAAGCCATAATAATAAGCAAATGAGGGCAATTTCGACTAACTGAATCCGTAAAATATGTATCCCAAAACACTACTGCATTTTAGTACACTGGAGGCTTTTTACAAGAAATATTGTAAATGGATATGGAGGGGTTTGGGGAATTTGCCCACCTCCTACAAAAACAGCCTTGATCTTATTAGATAAGGTATAGCTGGGGAAGAGAAGAGTGAAGCCAGGTAATGGGTCGTTCCATCTACTCCATCTGTGTAATCCATAACAGTCATTAGGACAGAAAATAATATCAAAAGCCTCAGCCTGCCTATAATTAATTCAGGCTAAATGAATATAGCATACCAAGGGGGTTCCAGAACTTTCTACCCCTTGCCCCTCCCACAGCTTTAAGGCAATCATTGGTCTCTAACCAATGTGCACCTGGCATCTTGGCCAGGAGGGGGCATATGTGAGCAGTGTACTCTATGCCTGACACTCAGGTCCCACCTACCAGTCTGAGGCAACTCCAGCCAGCTCACCAGGAGAGAGAAAAGAATTAGGTCATCGGAATCAATTCATTTTTTAAAAGTTCTCAAGCGTTGACATGATTGTGAATTTTTATTAAATTCCCTTAATCAACTTTCCTCATCGACAAAAGCTGTTATGATTCTGTGACGTGAACACCCAGATATTAGAAATACTTTTCAGAAACAAATTCTGTTTATCTAGACGACTGGTTCTCTTAGGAAAAACAATTGTCTGATAGCTGTTCCAATATAGGAGAGAAAATAAGCTGGGAAAAGAGAAATAGATACACAGGTACATGCCCCCCTCCACATATACAGTCATTTTTGTCTGTTTGGGGGGTTGGTTTTTTTTTTTTTTTAATTTTATTGAAGTATAGTTGATTTACAATGTTGTGTTAATTTCTGCTGTACAACAAAGTGACTCAGTTATACATATATATCTTCTTTTTCATATTCTTTTCCATTATGGTTTATCACAGGTACACAGTCATTTTTAAATGTTGAAAAATTAGACTACTTCTTTAAGTGAAAAATGAAGAGTCAAAAAAAAAAAAAAGCCCCTCTATAAAGGAGATTGGCACTTCTGTAATACTGGGCATCCTCTTCTATTGATTGGCTCTGTTGGTACCGCTCAGTTTTGTTTTGCTGTTTTCTGCCTTTTCTCGGCTCATCTCCCACTTGCCCTGGGCCTCCTGAGAGAAGATCAACAACACAGGGATGAGCGTGTGGGTGGAGGACCAGGGCAGGTGGAACCGCCCGGACCTGTCTGTCTGGGGTGTAGCACCCTCGCAGGTGGATGGGATCCTCCTGACGGTGGCAGCCTGACAGGGCTGTCTACCCCCTCCCGGCCGCCCAGCGCGGCTACGGCCACCTGGGGGACACGTGCTGCCCGCAGCCGTGGTGGGAGCTCTGGTCGGAGGATGGAGGAATCGCAGCTCTCCCCGAAGGGCAGGATCCAGACTTCTATTCTCCAGAGTCAAGATGGAATTCAGAATCGGGGTAGGTTTGTGACTTTGCTATGACTGTATGATTTTCTTTTTAAAGAGTTCAGGAAGGTGATAATGAGCTTACAAGCTTTCTCCCCCTTCAAGTAGAGTTGACAAATCTAGAGTCTGTTTTTCTTCTTAGGTTATTATAAATCATGGCTAACTCATGGCGGGAGGTTCTTTTTCTCTTTTCCTAGTCAAAGACATAGGGACATTCAGTGATCACACAGTAAGAGATCATTACCCGCCCCCCTTATTTTCCTTCAAAGGCTTTTATTTTAAGATGTAATCCTTGTTCTATGATATGTATATTTGACTAGTAAGACAGAAAAGGTTTACTGGCTTTGGCAAATTGTAGTCTAAATCATATCACTTTATTACTTCTGGTATGGGAAATGGTAAAAGTAGTTAGCTTCTGTGGATAAACAACAAGGTCCTAATGTATAGCACAGGGAACTATTGATATGTTCAATATCCTGTGATAAACCATAATGGAAAAGAATATTAAAGAAGAATGTCTATATGTGTATGACTGAGTCACTTTGCTGTACAGTAGAGATTGGCACAACATTGTAAATCAACTATACTTCTATTAAAAAAAAGTAGTTAGCTTCTGGGTTTCCCCATTAATTATATTTATTTTCTGCTACTTTTTGTTCTGAGGCAGCAATAGAACTCGTGACCAAAATGTAGCTCTCCTGTTAACTTAGCTCCAAATTTCTGAAAGAAATTTGCATTGTAATGAAAAACTTTGGAAATTCCTAACCTCATTCTGCTCTGTCTAGACCTTGGACTTCCTTTTTTTTTTTAATTTTTTATTTACTTTTTTTTGGCTGTGTTGGGTCTTCGTTGCTGCGTGTGGGCTTTCTCTAGTTGCGGCAAGCGGGGGCTGCTCTTTGTTGCGGTGCGCGGGCTTCTCATTGCAGTGGCTTCTCTTGTTGTGGAGCACAGGCTATAGGCACCCGGGCTTCTGTAGTTGTGGCACGTGGGCTCTCGAGCGCAGGCTCAGTAGTTGTGGTGCACGGGCTTAGTTGCTCCGTGGCATGTGGAATCTTCCCGGGCCAGGGATCAAACCCACGTCCCCTGCATTGGCAGGCGGATTCTCAACCACCGCGCCACCAGGGAAGTCCCCTAGACCTTGAACTTCTTAATGATACTTACTTAGAAGGGAACTCTCCGGTCTTGCTGATGACTGACCTATGAGAGAAGCATGGAGCTAGCAGAGGAACCAGGGGTGAGCCCAGAAGGATTCAACTCCCAGGGGCGTTCTGAGCTGGACTGCTGCCCCTCAAAAGGCTTCCATCTGACCCAGAGCCCTGAGAGGTTCCCAAGCAGTAACTGCTAACCGTACTGTCATTTCAACAAATATGTATCGGAAGCCAGTACGTGCCAGGCATTTTTCGAGATACTGACTTACTCTGGCCTCTAGCTAACCTACAGTTGAGAGGTATGAAAATCAAAAGTTGTCATTTGTTTTGTTCTGATGGTGGTTTCCAACCCTATTTTTCAGGCTGATGGTATTCAAGAAGAATCAAGCCAAGAGACTATTGTGAAAATGGTCTGATAAGTTTATTCATGGCAAGATAGTCAATTCCTTATTTAACCAGATATGCAAAAGATAGAAGGCTCAGCTGTGTTCTAAACTGCCAAAAGAGTTAGTGATTATTGGTAACATCTGGCATTCAGAAAGAAGTGTGAATCGTAATATTTCAAACACTGAGTGCCCAGTTGTGCTCCTAGTATATTTATTTAACAATATTCAGAGCTTTACAAGATGACAAAGTAATACGCTGACATGTGAGGGATTTCTTTTAACAGCTTTACTGAGATATAACTTACAGGCCATACAATTCACCCAATTAAAGGGTACAATTCAATGGTTTCTGTTACACTACATTATTCATTTTATAAGTTGTGGGAAAATCTATGTAACACAAAATTTGCTCTTTTAACCATTTTAGCGTGTACAATTTAGTGGTATTAATTACATTCATAATTTTATACCACCATCACCACTGGCTACTTGCAAAACTTTTTTGTCACCCCAAACAGAAATTCTGTAACCATGAAGCAGTAACTCCCCATTCTCCCCTGTCCCAACCTTTGGTAACCTCTAACCTACTTCTTGTCCCTAGGTATGTCCCTATTCTAGATATTTCATATAAGTGGAATCATACAATATTTGTCCTTTCACGTCTGGCTAATTTCACTTAGCATAATGTTTTCAAGAGTCATCCACAGCATGTATCAGAACTTCATTCCTTTTTATGGCTGAAGGGATAGTATGTTTTAATTTCCTTCTGTTTTATTCTCCCTCCCATAAATATACTGTAATTTCTAACCTGGTCATAGAAGAATCTTCAGATATTTTTCAGTCTACTGGTATTTTTATATTTATTTGAAGTCTGAAGAGACTCTTAGGAAGGTATTTATTTTCAGTTAGCTCTTTAAAGGCAGGGGCCATGGATTCATCTTTTTAAAAATCCTTTTTATCCCTAATGTCTAGCCCAAGTCCTGGCCTAGAATGAGGAAGCAAATTTATCTTGAGATGGACAGATGAATAGTTTATAAGGTTTTACTTTTAGGTACCAGGAAAGAGATTTTAAATAAAAAATAATATAACCTTTATGCTTTAGTTCTTTATTTTCTGGAACAATGCTATTTTCTTTTGACGTAAAAATTGCTAGCTGCAATTATTTCACACTCCATAGAATCACTAAACATCAAGAGTAGATGTGTTGTATAATATAAATATTTAACTGTGACATGTCAAAAGTTAACTTAGGAAATCTGCTAATGCCTAGTTCATACTAGTTTAGAGAATATTTGGTGGTGTTTTGTTTTGTTTTGTTTTGTTTTGAGGGTGATCAGAGTATCCCAGCTGCTAAGCAGTGTGGTGTCAATCAAGTCTTCTCAACTCATAGCTGCTCTTGGCGCTGTCTACATAGTTACTCTTTCTCAGTGCTGGGCTCAGGAACTGGGAACAGTGAAACTGAAACAGAAGCTGCTACAAGTTGGAGAAACTCTTAAGACACCTCACTGGAGTAGGGAAACTGGAGACAAGGGTGGATGTGGGTGATCCACAGTGTTCATCTTTAAATACAAAATGTAACTATGCTTCTGCCAGCTCTGTCCAAATAAGTAAGGATGTATGTGCATGTATATATGGGCAGTCCACCATTCAGCATACTAAAATGTGCTCTCATTGTGCTTTGACTATTTCAAAAGTTGTGAAGGACGTGAGAGAAAGGAGGAGGAATGCAAAATGAAGCCCTTGGTGAGGACTTGGAAGTAACTCATCAAAGGATACCTTTTCTGTAGATGATTCCCCACCCACTTTCTCAATGTCTAACCAAGAATAAACATTTGCACGTTTTATTTTTTTAATTTATTTTATTGAAGTATAGTTGATTTACAGTGTTGTGTTAATTTCTACTGTATAGCAAAGTGATTCATTTATACATATATATATACATTCTTTTTCATATTCTTTTCCATCATGGTTTATCCCAGGATATTGAATATAGTTCCCTGTGCTCTACAGTAGGACCTTGTTGTTTATCCATTCAATATGTAATAGTATGCATCTGCTCATCCCAAACTCCCAATCCATCCCTCTCCTCCCCTCCCCTCCTCTCCCTTGGCAACTGCAAGTCTCTGTGTTCTCTATGTCTGTGAGTCTGTTTCTGTCTCGTAGATAAGTTCATTTGCATTTGCCCATTTTAAATTACAACTAAGTGACTTGCTTTGTTGAGTGAAATCATGCCCGCTTTAGTGCATGCACTATTTCAGAAAGTCTATTCTTCAGTGAAGCTCCTGTGAACACCCAAAAAACCTGGCCGTGTTGCTCATTTGCAGCATAGCAGAGGCAGCACCCACCATTCACTTTGCCTGTGGTCCTCCCTCCTTATCTAGACGCTGAGCCCAGTTAGAGCTCCATGGATTGATACTCTAAATCCACCGTGGCCAGTGTCCTATATAGGGTAGGCACTCAATGATTATTTGATAGCAGGGCCTTCAGAAACATGACTGCAAAATGTTATCAAGTAAGGAGGCTGGTTTTCATAGACGGCCTGTATAATCTATCATGATGCCTTGTAAGTCATACCAGGAACTTAAATTAGTATTGCTTTTCACATTTCAAAGGCATACAGACTACCATTGGCCTCAGTGTAAAATAATAATTTCTGATTGTGGGACTCTATACTGTGTAGTCGAAAAGAAACCCCTTCCTCCCTCATTTCTCGGTGATAGCCTCTAATCATCTTTGAGTAATTTTTAAGATTCTTTCTAAACCACCATTTCCTTCATTATGTCGGCTGGGGAACAGCTTCTCCTTGTATGAATGGAATGGTTCTCATTCCTTTCCAAGCTCAACCACCCACCTAGTAAGAAAAGGTAGCTGTAAATCTCAACCAACTTTCTTTTTCAACAATTATTCTGGGAGCAAAGTCAGATGATAAAGTCAGCTCACCACCAAATATTTATTGAGGACCTGGGAGAAGTTTCAGGTAACCATTAAAGAGAATATAAGTTCTACCCAAACCTGATTCCCCAAGTGCACTGTGATTTCCATACGTAAGGAACAGTGGGAAGAGCATCCCCAGGGCAGGCACTAGCCTGAGCAAAGGCCCAGAGGTATGAAAAGCTAGAGTATTCCTGGGGAGTGTTGAGTGTTCCAATATGGCTGCAGTACCTGTCCAGACCCTAGAAGGCTAACTGCTAAGATAAGGAGTATCTGCTTGATTTGTAGACCATAGGGAACTATATCAAGCTTTCCTGGCAGAGAGTAACCTACGTTCTGAGTTTTAGAAGAGAGCCATGTAGAGATGGCTTGAGGAAGCAAGAAATTGAATTTAGCAAGATATATTAAAGAGGTCATTGTAAAGATTCAGCCCAAAACTATGAAACTGACAGTAAGGAGAGGAAGGATGGAAAGAAGAGACATAGACTTAACTGATTCTGTTTTATGGCCTATGTACAAGTTATTATGGCAGTTGTTTATTAAGCTCCATTGTCTCAATGTTTGTCCCCATGGGATTTTAATTTATGGAAGTGACTGAGTGACAACACAGAGAGACTAATGCCACTAAAAGATTTTTATTACTTACATTTCCCAAGGTGGGGGGGGGGTGGCTGGCATGTCATGTAGGGCCACATGGGGAAGCACCAGTGTTGGCCAGGAGGCAGAAAGAAGTGAGAGGAAAGCCTAGGCCAAACCTTTGTTGGGGTTTCCATGGGATTGCCCATGAAGGGCAGGGCAGGGTCCACAGTTTAGGATTGACGCGTTTGAATAATTCCAGCTGGCCTTGGAGCATAGGGGCTTCCCCTGGTTGTCTGGTACCTGGCTCTGGGGTTTTGTGTGAGAGTTAGATAAGGGAGTGGTTCAGAGATCATTGGATCACAGGGGAGACGTAAAGAACTTTGGCTATTTATTTGGTTCTACAATTAATGGATACTAAATAGACAAATACAGAATCTAAGAAAACACGAGTTTGACGATCTCTATATATATATCAGGACAGTTGACTAAATGCTTTATATGCATTATCTCACTTAATCCTCTCAGCGATCTGCAGTAAGTACCAAATTGTCCCCATTTTACACATGAAGCAACTGAAACCTAAAGGGGTTCAACAATTTACCCAAGTTCATGTAGGTAATAATTTTCCCAGCCAGATTCAATCCTACTCCACCCCCTGCTACTAAGCTCTGCCCCACATGGTCTTCTCCACTCGATTATTCCTCACTCTGGGCTCAGGATGTGAGACTAGTGCTGCTGTAAAAGGAGTGGTGGAAACTTATAGAAGCTTCCCCAGGGCTCACTGGACTGGGGAACAGAGGTGGATTCATGTGGTTTACTGTCTCTCTATAAGTCTTCCTATTTCTACCTGCTTTGCCAGAATAGTGTGAAGATGTATTTGCCTACTGGTGGCGCACCATTCAGCACGTTATAATAAGCAAATAAATAAAATGTGTGACTTAAGCACTGTCTCCTCCCTTCCCGGAAACGGATTCTTGACTTTTGGCTTTTTTCTCTCTGATCATTTTAACTCTGGGACTTGGAAGCTCTCGTGTCAGCAAACAAAGCCTTTGGCAGACTCTTTTCTCCCCTGTGTCATGAGCCAGTGATCCAAATTGCCTATGCAAGAGGCTCGGAATTCCCTGGGTTAGACTCGGAGGTCCTGCATCGGTAACTACCCCGTTTGGTCATTGTCCAACACAGTTCCTTGGATCAGCCAACACAGTCTGCATGAGGTCTGTCTCTTCACAGCCTCCATGGCTTTGTTTTCTAACACTTGGCTGCCTTCTCACCACCTCTCTCCACACATCTTCATGCATCACTTCCACGAAGAGCCAGCTCGGTGCTCAGCCTCTGTAGGAGGGTGTCCACAACACACATAAATCATGCAACCACATCCAGGAAGCATCTACTTTGCACAAAGCCATGAGGGGGACACAGAGCCATGAGGGGGTTACCAAGCCATGAGTGGCCCCAGTCAGGATCTCAGGGAGCTTGTGACTGGCTTGAGAGGCAGGGTAAAATGGTAAAAGATGCAAATAACACTTCAGAAAATGGAGGCTATGTCACACAAGAGTTTAGAAGTTATTCCCCACCAAACTGGTACTGCTTTGTATATAGTTATTGCTTCACTCATCTTCATCTTTCTACGTGCTCCTGATAGTTTATCTGGGAGCTTTCACGCTTGAACTGGGCTGTGACCCATCAGAGAGAGGCATCACAAGTCTAGTTTATAAGAGCCTTTGCAGAAGGAACATGGCAGCAATTCCTGTTTTCTACCCACAGTTAGGCCAGTTATGTGGGAACAGTCCCTGTCGTTACATGCAGGGCTTGGCCGCATGGAGTTAGCATAGCAGAGGGGGTAAATGTTTCAGCCCCAGAGTTAGACTGTCTGGCTTATATACCAGTTTTATGGCTTCATAGTTATATGACTTTGAAAGTTACTTCATCTCTTTGTGCCTCATTTTCCTCAAGTGCAAAATAGGGATGATAGCAATACCTACCTTTTAGAGTTGTTATGAGAATTAAATGAGTTAATTTTTTTAAAAAGCTTAAAAATGGTACCTGGCACATAGTAAAAACATATTACTATGTGGTCCTCATGACTGAGTGATTCCCACCTTTTAGAGGTTTTCTAGTTGATTCCTATTAACTGGAGCTGTCTTATCCTTATAAGTCATCAGTTTCATTAATCTTCTCTGCTAGTAAATTTTACAAAACCAAAGTTTAAAAACTTGAGCATAAGCATTTCCCCTGGAATACTGGAATTGTTGGTATTTTGTTATTTCTACCTGGACATTTTAATAGCCAACAATGGCTTTGAAAAGAACGAGGAAGACATGCAGCGTCTGTCAGTCTCCATATTGGAGTTTCTGTTGTGTTTTTGTTTCCATGTGAACTTGACTTTTTCTAAAGTTTATAAGCCTTTTGCTCCATGGTGAGATTCAGCAACAAGTTTCTGTTCCAAAGAGCAATATTTGTCCTACTTGAAAATCGACCCTGGTTTCCATTTTCTTTACAGAGAAGTTGCTCAATGCTTTGTGATTCCAGAACGTGGTTTTAGCTTGATGTTTCCGCAAATGTAATTTTTTCATGTTTGATCATTTTGAAAAACTATTTAAAAGCTGCAGATATAGCACATTGTCCTTTGGCTTTTGTTTTGTTTTGTTGGTGGTTTTATTTTTTGTTTTGTTGATGCTGAGTTGCCTTTAGTTGGTCTTCGTTTGAGATAAGGGGTAGAAAATATTAGGAATTCACTAGAAATATAGCTCTGATCTATAGACTAGGATCCTAGACTGCAGAAAGTATTTCTTCCTTGTTGAGAAAACTGTTGATTCCCCTTTCCTTGAAATGTTAAAGTACAGGGCAGTGGTTAAGAACACAGATCTGGATAGAATCCTGGCTCTTGTGCGTCCACTTGTGTCACTTTGGACTTGTTACATAGCTTGCCTAAGCCTCAAATTGCCCAGCTTTGAAATTGGGACACCTGAATTCTTGTAAGGACCAGATGAGACCTTGTAATTCTTATAAGGATCACCAAATGTTCATGGCGATCCTGAACAAACACAAGCTCGCCAACATCCATGACTGCTGTTTTGCGGAGGTCTGACCTGAGAGTTTCTATGAGGAACTCTACCTGGCTCTTGAAGTTTTCTTGAAAACAAAATGTGCCCCTCTTGAATGGAGGAGATTTCGTGTGAAAATATCTGTAAAGTAACCAAGGGTGCTTACTGAAATCACTCTAGAAGGGGGGAGGAACCATTAAAAAAAAAAGAATTCAAATTTAGAAACTTCACCTTCGAAAAAGGTTAATTTATCATTTTCTTGACCACTTTCACAGCCAGTCAAATGAAGCTGGGGTGCTCTTTATGTAAGTTATGCAGAGAGTACAGAAAACAGGTATTAGCCTAAAATAGTGTCCAAAGCCTCGGCTATATATCAAGATTGTGATGAAGGAGAATTCAGATCACAGAGAATATTTTAGAATGTCTTCCCTCTGTAAATATTTTTAAAAGCCCATATATCTTTAAAATTATTTCTTTGATAGCTTAGGTTGAAAGTCTAGGGAGTCTGGCAGTGGAATTCATGCTAAAACCAGAAGACCGAAGGTGATGGCGCTGGCGGTGATCGCTCTGTGTGTGAAGATTTTTCCCCACCTCTCCCCGAAGCCCTGAGCCACTTTAAGGCCTGCGGTGATGGCAGGCTGCCAGCTCTGGGAAAAAAAAAAAAACCCTGCAGTTTTCATTTGAAATCAGAGGATGACATTTAGACACTTCTTAATCTTGCACCAAACACCTCAACTATCTAGTTACACACACACATCACACAAATGCACACATGCCTGTCCTTCTTCGGGCAGCGCCAGTGCTGGGTCCAGGCTCTGTTTTCTTCAGCTCCGTCTCACTGTGTGGGTGTTTCTGAACGACAGCATCTCTATCCAAAATGCATGAAAGGACTCTTTAGCCAACCAGGATTTGAAAAATGAATCGCTGGTTCATGAGCATCATTTTACAAGTGCTTTTTTAAGTCCAGAAATACAAGAAATCATCTGTGCAAAGGACAAAGGTCTCAAGGTAAGTACTCTTAATGTGTTGAGATGGAGTCCCCGAGTGGTGTTATGGTGGTGTCAGAAATCAAACATGAAAGCTGTTACAGAAGTGATTGTCTCTTTACTTGCGATCTGTAAAACAGAAGACTTTGTTGTATTTCCAAGAGTAAAATTACTTTTGAACTACCAAGAAAATATGCAAAAATTATGCTATGGCCAATGAAAAATTTTTTGGTTTTGATTATTTTGGTGGGTTCCAATTATATATGTGTGTGTGTATATATACAAATAGTGCTAATTTTTGCTAAAGATTGTTTGGAAACCATATGTTATTATCAAAAGTACTTTTTTGTTTATTTGTTTGTTTTTTTGGCCCTGCCACACGGCATGCGGGATCTTAGTTCCCCCACCAGGGATTGAACCCAGGCTCCCTGCAGAGGAAGCGTGGAGTCCTAACCACTGGACCGCCAGGGAAGTCCCTGGAAGTATTGAATACTTTTAAATATATGAATACTTTTAAGCATTTAAAAATTTCTCCAGGAGCTGAAACAGAGTATATGTGATGATTTGATTCTGAAAGAGTAAGGATCATTACAATTTGTCAACTCTCAAGCTTAAAAAAGGTGGATACAATAGTATATTTTTGATTACTTAGGCCACAGAACAATTTGTCATGCCTTAGGCAATGGAGACAGAACCGATCTTGGAGTCAAGCCTACAGCTCTCTAGCTGTGTGCCTTGGGCAGGTTATTTGAGTAACTGTCTCTGTGTCCTCAGAATCTTTGAGTGGGCACTGAGCTTAGGGCCCCAGCCCTTGAGGGAGTGAATCTTGGGTGGGCAGGGACAAGGGGAGGGGAGTGGGGAGATTTCAGGACACTCAACTGGGATGTGAGTCAGGGCGCCTGGGGATGGGGTGGTGGCACCGGTGTGGTCCAGGACAAGCTTCTCCTATTTCAGAATCTTGCTCAAGGCTGGCCCAGGAAGGGAGGAGCCTTCTGTAGGAGTTCTGCTTGGTCATTGAGAATTCAGATGACCCCAGCGGAGGTCGTCAGCATTTTGAGTACCGGTGGAGGCGAGTGTGGCTCCTCCAACCCTTGAAACATCTGTTTACTCTGGCTGGACTCTCTGGGGGCAGATTGACCCAGACAGCTCCCACCCTGCAGAGGGAAAATGCAGTGTTTTGTTTCCTAATACCAAAGCTGCTTTTTTAGGGTGAAGAATCCAAAATGTCACCACATCATTATCTGCTCAGGAAAGTAGTTCTAGGCCCTTTTAACAGACCTGGAGAATCTACTTCTTATGAACTTCTAAAGACATTTTGTTCTTCTGGTGGGCTGCTGCTGGGTTTTTTTATTTTTTATTTTTATTTTATGTTTATATTTCAGCTAAAGAGCAAATGTTGGCAGATCAATTGTGTTATATCAATTTTGAAAGATAGTTGTTAGTTAAGGAAGTTGTTGTGTTAATGATTTGACTCCCTAAGCTGACTGTATATTATGCAAATGAGATACAGAGGAAAACCTCACCTATTCCAGCTAATCGAAATATTCCATTTTAGTATTTCCAAATACATCTATAAGAAAACAGAGTATGCTCACGGAAAAATATTTTGGGAGCCTTTAAGGAGTTGATAAGACTAATTTATAATGAACACAATATGGGGAAATGTAACAAAATCCAATTACTCCAAGCCAGGCAACACAGAAAGTTCTAAAGCTCCTCATTTATCCTTTTATGACAGTTGTGCAGATTGTGTGTTTGCACAAGGATAGGATTTGTGTACAAGTCTTGAGTTCACCTCTCACTTTAAAAGAGGCTAAGTGGCTTCATCATAAGTGTTCATATCTATAGATGATTTGGAAAACAGGTTAATCCGATTACAATTGTTAAGCTCAGTCTCTGAAAAAAAATTTAAGTTCTTTTTTCAGGGAGAGGCTTATCATTTATACAATTTGTGAGCTTAACATTTATCTTCTTCTCACTGCTAGTACATATAAAGGCAAATTTCAAAGTAACATCAGATGATAGTGATTGTGTTCATCGCCTTTACATCTCCTTTTAATTTCTTCTCTTTGCTCGTATGTCCTTCACAACTAAAGTGTAACTGTCCTTAAAACTGGTGAAATTTGAATATATTCTGTGGATTGGCCCTATGTCACTGTCCTGGTTTTGTTACCATACTATAGTTATGCAAGATGTTGGCATTGGGGAAACTGAGTGAAGGATACAGGAGACCTCCTTGTACTTTTTTTTTTTTTTTTTTTAACAACTTCTTATGGATTTATACTTATTTCAAAATTTTAAAAAATTGTAATGTAACTGTTCTCTAGAACATTTATCTGAGGTCTCTTGTGCCTAAGCAGGTAGTTCAATAAGGTACTTTTGCTCAGTACGTGACTTCCATGTATTAAGTCCTGTAAGGTTTTGTGGGTAACAGATAATTGCCTTGTAAATGTAGATGCTCCATGAATGCTTCTTGAGGTCCAGGGTCTCTAAATCACCTTGCTAATGGGGAAGAGAGACTTTTGGTGATGAGGTCTGTCTACTTACTCAGGTCATGCCCTTTGGCCCTACCAACTTGCCCAAGCAAATGGACCAATCCCTGGGCTCTCTTAAATACCAGGGGCAATAATGTTGAGAGCTAGCTGACATTCTTTGAGCCCCTAGTATGTGCCAGGCTCCGTCATGCCTTATACTCATTAAATCACTTAAGCCTCAGAACACCCCAGGATGGCACGAAAATGAAGCAATTTTAAATGTGGCAAGTTTAAATGATCATTAAATAATGTCCCTACTTTCTAAAGAGTTCACTCTACTAGGAATCTTAACGAAAGGCAATGGATCCTCTCAGCTAAACAAATAAACACAAAAATTTCCTTTTGATTTTTAATGCAAACAAAAGAAAACTTTGAAATTATCTAATCATTCCCTTCTGAGAATAAATACTGGCACTTATCCATGACCCCTGCTTGTTGCTAACTCCTGCTATGTTTAGGATTGAAAGAGCCAAATTTCAGATCACGTGTTTTGGTAAATAGCTCAGGGTGAGAATAATATTTACTATCGGCAGTAAGCAGGTTTGTATTGTTTCAGATTGGTGACGTGCGGGGGTAGGGGGAGAGGGTCAGAAGCAAGTTCCAATATCATAGTGAATCACGGTACAACGTGCCTGCCAGCAAGAAGCTTTCAGATGTCTCAGCTACATTAGGAGGAGGACCGCATTCGCTACCTGTGCTCAGGGCTGCTCGAGCAAGCTGACCAGCCTCCCTCTGGCGCTCCCATTATAGGGCAGCTGCTCTCCACCACTTATTGGGACGATGCAAAGTGAGGAGAGCAGAAGCCTCATCCGGGCTCAGTCACTAACTAGGTCATTGATTCTTTTTTTTTGGCCATGCCATGCAGGATCTTAGTTCCCCAGCCAGGGATTGAACCCGGGCCCCCTGCATTGGGAGCGCGGAGTCTTAACCACCGGACTGCCAGGGAAGTCCCTTTTTTTTTTTTAAATTAATTAATTTATTTATTTTTGGCTATGTTGGGTCTTCGTTTCTGTGCGAGGACTTTCTCTAGTTGCGGCAAGCGGGGGCCACTCTTCATCGCGGTGCGCGGGCCTCTCACCATCGCGGCCTCTCTTGTTGCGGAGCACAGGCTCCAGACGCGCAGGCTCAGTAGTTGTGGCTCACGGGCCTAGTTGCTCCGCGGCATGTGGGATCCTCCCAGAGCAGGGCTCGAACCCGTGTCCCCTGCATTGGCAGGCGGATTCTCAACCACTGCGCCACCAGGGAAGCCCAGGGAAGCCCAGGGAAGTCCCTTTTTTAAAGTTTTTTATTGAAGTATAGTTGATTTACAATGTTGTGTTAGCTTCCGGTGTAGATCATTGATTCTTAAAACATGTTCCCAAGACCAGCAGCATCAACACCATCCGGGGACTGGTTAGAAATTCTCAGGCCCTACCCCAGACCCACAGAATCAGAGACTCTGGCGGTGGGACCAGCGATCTGTGTTTCACTGGGCTTCCAGGTGATTCTGAGGCCAGCTCAAGCTTGAGAACCACTCGGCTAATTTACCTTGGGTGATCCTCTTTCCAGGCTTCAGTTTCTTCTTCTGTAAAATGGAAGACTTATATGTAGTAAGCTATTTCTAAGGCCCCCTCTCTGAACTCCAAGGCACACGTCCCAAGCTGTCTAATTCTATAAATCTGTGATGTAGATCTACACATCTGGAAGTACTGTATAGTGCATGAGGGGACAGGCTCTGAAATCGGACTGCCTGGGTTCAGATCCTGGTGTCCCCACTTGGTAGCACTGTACACCCAAGCAACCTACTGAATTATCCCGTTCGTTGTGTCTTCCTCCATAAAACTGAGGTGATAACACCTATGTCCTAAGGAGGTTGTGAGGAATTGATCTAAAACGTGCAGAACAGCACCTGACACAAAGGAAGTAACTCATACCTCAGGTATTAGCAGACCTGTCTCTCTCCACCTAAAGAATTCTGGAAGTTTGAAGATGGGAATTGTAGCTATACAACTTTATTTCCTACACATGGGCTATATATTAAAAATACTCTTTAGCACTTGCTGAAGAAATAAGATAATAAATTATACATGTTGAAAATGTTTATTCATAGGAAGGCTCCACACTGGGGTATGTCTAAGGATGGCATGAAAACTGAATTTTTAAAGAATAAGCAATCATTCTTTAAGAAGGCATTGGTTGTCATTACAACTCTGGCAGTGAGGCTGCATATAAGACCTGTGATTGCTTCCATGTTATAACTAGAAAAAAATTAATAAAATGAGTTCAGACTTACCTGTATTTTGGGTTCTTTTTAACCATTTGATTATTGTCTACCCATAACAGGAAGGAAACTAATATGATTGGGTGTCTGTTAGGTGGCACACACCATGATGGATGTTTCATAAGGGTCACGTCAATTAAATCGGACGGTAACCCTGTGAAATAAGATGGTCCTGACTTTAAAGAGACTGAGGTTGATTGAAATGAAAGTTCTTGATCACATAGTAAGTTATAGATCCAAGATTTGAGAGTAGGCTTATCTCAATCCATAATTCACCCCTTGGCATCACTAACTTAACTATTTGTTATACTTTTAAAACATAAAACTAAGTTTTCAACAAATGAGACATGGACGTCTTTTGCTACTTCATAAGCACAACTGGACAACGCAGTAGCTGTCAAGAGCTCTAGCATGTAGAGCACCTTCTGAAGGGCACTGGGAACCTCTCACCATCAAAAGCGCTTCTTTTATTTGCACCTACAAAAATCAGAGGACCTCACCTAAGCCTGTGCTTTGATCATCATTCTCCTTCTCCCTGTGTGGGCCTTCGGATGAGAAAATGGCCAGCATACTTGGAAAGGTACCAAGCTGCCAAGGAGGGGAAGCCACACCTGGGTTTTCTGCCTCACAGTAGAGAAAATCGTACTATTCTTTACTGCGTCTCACCTTCCCATCTCCTTCTCATGATTTTATTCAAAGTGAAAGCAAGTTAGGATACACAGATTATCTACTGAGGGTTTTTAGACTTTGACTCAGTTAATACTTAAAATATAATTCTATTCTGTCCCTTAGAAAAGCTCTATTCTACTTGAAGAGTACTTCTTGTTGTAGAAAAAAAGTCAAGAAATGTTTTGCTTTTTTTTTTTTAACCTTAATTTGGAGGTATGGCAACATTCTTTGGGCACAGCTGTGGTATTACACCCTGGGAGTACATAAGAATCACTTTAAGAGAAAAAACCTAGTGCCCTGGTCTCACCCTCCAGAGAATATGCTGTTTTTGAAATAGCCCTTGATTATTGTTTAATACCTTGATTTTTGAACACTTGTAGGATTTTGTGTAGCATCTTTACATAGTGGAACATACTTGGTGCCTTTGAATTTGCTTATATACTATTATTGTCCCTGATAATATAACTAAATTACTTTCAAGTTTCTTTCTTTTTTTTTTTTTTTTTTAATTTTATTTATTTATTTATTTATTTATTTATGGCTGTGTTGGGTCTTCGTTTCTGTGTGAGGGCTTTCTCTAGTTGCGGCAAGTGGGAGCCACTCTTCATCGCGGTGCGTGGGCCTCTCACTATCGCGGCCTCTCTTGTTGTGGAGCACAGGCTCCAGACGCGCAGGCTCAGTAATTGTGGCTCATGGGCCTAGTTGCTCCGCGGCATGTGGGATCTTCCCAGACCAGGGCTCGAACCCGTGTCCCCTGCATTGGCAGGCAGATTCTCAACCACTGCGTCACCAGGGAAGCCCCGAAGCCCCCAAGTTTCTTTTTAATTTGGCTGACTTAGTAGAATCTTCACTCTGGTAATTTTCATGAGGAGTTTAGAAAAGAGTTTAATGATAGCAAATATTTATTTTCTGTTGGCCCTTGAAGTTTAGAGTTGAAAGTATCCTCAGTGGTTAATGGTCCAAATCCATTCTTTACCTGTTAGGATGTTGAAACTCAGTCTAGGTTGATTCTTTGAAATGAGGGAGGAGATGACCAGGATCCCAGGTGCAAACCTACTGGTACCAACCCAGCCATCTCCACACTGGCGCCTGAGGGCTGGGGAATATCCACCGCCCCACAAATGCACTCTTCATTTTACCATTGGCATCAGACCCAAATCTTCATCTGGTCTCCTTACAACAAAATTGGTCAGATCTCATGTGGATCTCAAGGGGCCCTCTTATCCTTTCAGAACAAGCCGAAATGTAGAGACTGAAGTGGCTTTTCCTACAAAGCACCTCACCCTGGACTCCAACCTGATTTCTGACTAGTTCTAGGTATAGTATTCTATTCCTTTTTTGGGGAGACTAATTTTAAGTGTTTGAGGTCTCTATTTTATCATTGACCCCATAAAGCTTTTCTTCTTTGAGGTGATAGAGTAGCGGAGGCTGAGGGAGGGGTTAGCACGGTCTTGAGCTCCCCTGGAACAATGGTTCCCACCTTTATGATGCAGAAAAATCACCCAGGGAGTGTAGTTACCAATGCTCATTCTGGGTTCCCATCTGTAAAGATTTCGATTTAGTGTTCTTGGGCAGGGTCCAGCAATCTCGTTACTTATTGAAAATATAAGCTGATGGTGATTGTATTAACCAGCTCAGGCTGCCATAACCATAGACTAGGGGGGCTTAAATAACAGATATTTGTCTTCTCACATTTCTGATGGCTGGAAGTCTAAGATCAGGGTGCCAGCAGGGTAGTTTCTGGTGAGGCCTCTTGTCCTGGCTTGCAGATTCACTCTGTGCAGAGTGGAGAGAGAAACAGGTATCTGTTGTTTTTTTCTTCTTTTGTATTATGTGAGTTTCCAGTGTACAGCACTATAATTCAACATCTGTATGCACTACAAAATGATCACCTCCATAGTCTAGTTGCCATCAGTCACCATACAACTGACCCCCTTCACTCCTTTTACTTATCCCCCAACCCCCTTCCTCTCTGGTAACCACTAATCTCATCTCTGTATTTATGAGTTTGTATTTGCTTTATTCGGTTTGTTTGTTTTGTTTTTTTATATTCTACATACGAGTGAAATTATATGGTATTTGTCTTTCTCCTTCTGACTTATTTCACTTAGCATAATACCTTCAAGGTCCATACAAGTTGTCACAAATGACAGAATTTCATTCTTATTTATGGCTGAGTAATATTCGTGTGTGTGTGTGTGTGTGTGTGTGTGTGTGTGTATCACATCTTCTTTATCCATTCATTCATCAATGGACACTTAGGTTGTTTCCATATCTTGGCTGCTATAAATAATGCTGCAATAAACACAAGGGTGAAGGGTGCATACATCTCTGCAAATTAGTATTTTCATATTCTTCAGATAAATAACTAGAAGTGGAATAGCTGAGTCATATGTTAGTTCTGTTCTTAATTTTTTGAGGAATCTCTATACTGTTTTCCATAGTGGCTTACCAATTTACATTTCCACCAACAGTGTATGAGGGTTCTAGCCTTTTCTTCTTATAAGGACTCCAGTCCTATCAGATTAGGGCCCCAACCTTATGACCTCATTTAATCTCGATTACCTCCTTAAAGGCTCTATCTCCAATTATAGTCACATTGGGGGTTAAGACTTTACCATATGAATTTGGGGGGAGTGCACAATTCAGTCCATAACAGTGCCTTAGGGGATGTTGAACCACACCTGGAAAAATGCTGGTTTAGAGTATGTGTAACTGGTGTATGTGATCACCAGTTTCATTCATCAAATATTTGGTTTACAACACCATTATAACAACTGATGTATTAAAATTTACAAATAGATTAAATAGAGGAAATTTTTTCCCCATTTTTTTAATTGAAGTATAGTTGATGTACAATATTATATGTTATAGGTGTACCATACAGTGATTTCTAATTTTTAAAGCTTATACTTCATTTATAGTTATTATAAAATATTGGCTATATTTCCTGTGTTGTACAATATATCTTGTAGCTTATTTTATACATTATTTTTTGTACCTCTTAAGCCCCTACTATATATATGCATATATATATAAATAACCCTATATGGCCCCTCCCCCTTCCTTCTCCCCACTGGTAACCACTAGTTTGTTCTCTATATCTGTGAGTCCACTTCTTTTTTGTTATATTCACTAGTTGTATTTTTTAGATTCTACATATAAGTGATATTCTACAGTATTTGTCTTTGTCTGACTTATTTCATTTAGCATAATACCCGCCAAGTCCATCCATGTTGCTGCAAATGGCAAAATTTCATTCTTTTTTATGGTTGGGTAGTACTCCATTGTCTATATATTCACCACATATTCTTTATCCATTCATCTGTTGATGGCCACTTAGCTTGCTTCAATAGCTTGGCAATTGTAACTAATGCTGCTATGACCATTGAGATGCATGTAACTTTTTGAATTAGTGTTTTTGTTTTTTGGGTATATACCCAGGAGTGGAATTGCTATGTCAAATGGTAGTTCTATTTTTAGTTTCTGAGAAACCTCCATACTGTTTTCCACAGCGGCTGCACCAATTTATATTCCCACCAACAGTGCACAAGGGTCCCCTTTTCTCCACATCCTCGCCAACACTTGTTATTTGTGTTCTTTTTGATGACAGTCATTCTGATAGGTGTGAGGTAGTAGCTCATTGTGGTTCTAATTTGTATTTCCCTGATGATTAGCGATGTTGAGCATCTTTTCATGTGCCTCTTGGCCATCGGCATTTCCAGAGGACCTTTTTTATTTTTTAATAATATCATGAAATGGGATTTATTAAGAAAAGAATACCCTGCTCTCTAGCACTTTCTCATCATGGGGTTTCCAGAAAAGCATCCCAGAAGAAAGACATGGGTACCAGCTTGTCCTCTTTTGGCTTGAATCAGGGTTTCCTAGGCCTTGCTCTGCTCTGGGCCTCACCCTGAATGTCTAGGCTCACCTGTGCTGAAAACATGTGGCCTCGTAAACACACTTCAAAATTGTGAGGAGAAACGTGAGCAAGCTAAGTAGCCTGAAGTTTGTTAGACTTGCTTGATCCATCTCAGTCTGGAGGAGCTTTTTCCCTCAGGGAAGCTTTTAGCTTTCTGCTTTTCTACCACATCAGGATTAGGGGCAAGTAGTTGGTTTTGTTTTTCTATCCCCCTCACCCATTCCCTCCTCCTCACGCTCCAGAGGAAAGAGATCATATATCAGAGATGTTTCTTCTTCAAAAGGACTTGGGTACATTCACAAATCCTTGTTGAGGCCTCTGTGTATTAAAACTTTTATCTCCAGGGTTCAGAAAGAAAGAAACACTGGGCTGGGGTACAGGATGGGGGTTTTTTTCCCCTTTCTAGGAAAAATGCTGATGATTAACTAATGCCTCTAGATATCTTCTTAAACGCTCAGTGTCAAAATGAATAAATGCTCTTCCCAGTGAGGGGGACTGCTTATTCCTTTTTTTATTTTCTTACCCATAAACCCAATTTTATAGCCCTTGTTTATTTTGGTGGGGCTAGGATCTCCAGTTCTAAGTCTTAACTTCTGTCCTATTATTTTTTAAAAGGTACAACAAAACCAATGTTCTATGAGATTAGGATATGATATGTGAATTTTAACATTTACAGTTGATCTTGGCTTATCTTTGAGAAGGGTATCAAAAACGAATCCTGACTTCAGTCCTTGTAAGGGACCCTCAAGTGTTGCTGGACAACTCAGTGTGTCACTCTTCCAGGGCTGTGGTTTTGGCCTTACTGTCCCAGTATTTTTAAATGTCAAAAACTATGACGCCGAGTTACCTGGGTGTTTGTTTTAGCAGAATTACCAACTCGACTGCTTCTTCCACCTTAATTCCTCCATAGAGACCCTGCACAAATTCTAACATTTATTGATATGTTCAAGGTTTGTGAAAGCACTAGTAGAATAAAGACTTTAATTAATAGTAAGAGTGGCAAACGAAAATAAAAGCTAATGAGGTTAAATGGTAAAGACAGTTCCAGGGACTTCCCTGGCTGTCCAGTGGTTAGGCCTCGGTGCTTCCACTGCAGGGGGCAGGGGCTTGATCCCTGGTTGGGGAACTGAGATCCTGCAAGCCTCGGCATGGCCAAAAAATAAAATAAAACAAATTTAACTCAGTTATCTTTAAAAAAAAAAAAAGACAGTTCCAGTTTCTTGACCTGCAATTAACATTCTCCCCACCCCGCTACTATAAACATTTTTTCCTTACTCCCTTCACTGAATCTTTCCAAGATGGTTTTGGTCTTATGGTACATTTTTTTGCCTAATCTTGTATAAAGTAACAAACAACAAGTGATATTTTTAATTCTTCATGTTTCACTTTTATATGACTTACAAATTGAAGAGAAATACATTTTTCTTACAACATCATTTTCTAGTAATCTGGTCGTTCTAGAACTACTAACCTAGTATACAGTGTAGTGTCCAAGGGTCCATGAGTGTGACACAGAGTCAACTACTTCCAGGCTCCAGAGCCAGGCAGGTCCTGTAAAAGAGTGAATGGAGATGAGTGTGATACTAAAGGGAGTGGTGCTACCAAATGTAAAATAGATAGCTAGTGGGAAGCAGCCACAGAGCACAGTGAGATCAGCTCGGTGCTTTGCGACCACCTAGAGGGGTAGGATAGGGAGGGTGGGAGGGAGGGAGAGGCAAGAGGGAAGAGATATGGGGACATATGTATATGTATAGCTGATTCACTTTGTTATACAGCAGAAAGTAACACACCATTGTAAAGCAATTATACTCCAATAAAGATGTTAATAAATAAATAAAGGGAGTGGTGAGGCCTGCAGCAAACTAGAAAGCGCACAGCCAAGGTGAAGGGAACAAGCTTAGCCCCACATGTTGCTGCTGAGTGTGAATACAAGGCTAGTGGTGACGGATGCTTATTGGTTTTTTTTTTTTGACACCTCCTCCCCAAGCTGAAAAATCTGGATTTATATGTGAAATATCCTGATCTTTACGGGTTTTTTTTTTTTGCATTGCTATTTTTGAAATAGCCTGATTTTTAAAATTTGGTTTATCAATTCAAAAAATTTAAACCCAGTGTTGACAAATAACAAGTCTTCAGGTCACACTCTGGCTGCACAGCCTCAGATCACAACTTCTGGGGGAGTGTTCAGGTCGCACCAGGCATCCCCAGTGGTTCTATTTATCAGGCCTGACTTCCTTCCCCAGTCTCTCCCAGGACCACCAAGTCTTTCATTATCATCAGATCTCTCACCTCCAGCCCCAACCTCGGCTCCCCACACAGAATCTGAGATGTACACCTGAAAATAGAGCTGAATTCCAATTTCAGACATTGTCAGGTGGGTTAAGGTATCTTATCACAACTTCTGCCACATGAGGAATTATAGATAATTTAAAGCAGTTTCCCTATACAAAGGCCATATGCTCCTGGTTTTTGTATCAATTCATGGTTTTCTGACTATAATAGTGGGGACCACATTTAAGATTCTTGAGTTATATGAGAGCCTCAAGAGAGACTGTGTAGTTAAGAAGTGGGTCATTGTGTCGACACATCACCCCAAACCATGGAATCTTAGATTCGAAGATTTGGAAAGCATTCTTTTTTATTTTAATTTATTATATTGAAGTATAGTTGATTTACAATGTTGTGTTAATTCCTGCTGTACAGCGAAGTGATTCAGTTATACATATATATATATTCTTTTTCATATTCTTTTCCATTATGATTTATTATAGGATATTGAATTTAGTTCCCTGTGCTATACAGTAGGACCTTGTTGTTTATTCATTCTCTATATAATAGTTTGCAAAAGCATCCTTGAATGCCGTAGGCTCCAGAGTTTTCACTTTACTAATCTAGAAGGAATCTGGAAACCAGAGAGGTGAGTGACTTGCCGAAGGTGACCCAACTGTCTAGGAGAACTGTGATTCCACACATCCCAGCTCCAGGTCTGTGTCCTCTCCATGCATCATGTTACAAGCGCTGAATGATGACTTGGATTGAACAAAATAAGTTCAGCTTTGGGGGTGGTTTTTACTATGACATCACTAGGATGATAAGCAACCGTCTTTGTGAAAAATCTAATGCCCCAGTATTCTCAGAGCAGCTTTGTTCACTGGGATTTACATTTTGTCATGTCCTGATCTGCATAGACTCCTAAGCAGGTGTCTTATGTTTGGAGCCACACTGGCACCAGGAATTTGTCCCTGGCTTTGGGTGTCCTGAGATGGGTGACTAAGTGGTCCTGGGAAGTACTCAAGGCTCACGTGTGCGCAGTCAGTCCCTAAGTCCCCTAGTAGTGGCACCACCAGCTGAGTGGAACGGCCCCTCCTCCAGGCTGTCCTTTTCTGACCACTTCTCCTCTTCAGGCTCCTTTGATGTTCCTTTTCATCTGATTATACCTAGATGAAAACGCCGGGCAGGGAAGTTTACGTTGTGATTTACTGTAACCACACCTTATAAGCCGCTCCGTCCAAGTGGTTGCACAAGAACAGTCATGGTTACTGCCCAAGCAGCTCTGCCCAGTGTCTGGAGGGGGAGAAAGAAAAGCCCAGAAGAGAGAGGCTGATGTGTGCAGATTAGAAGATGGGTCACCCAGAGTAGAGAAGGAAACTAGAAGATTCTTTAATAAGGGGGCAGAGTTACAGTAAACATAGTTAGTAATTGTGGTATGCAATATTATATTGGCAAACAAGATTGTCCAGAGAAAAATCTAGGTTGAATGATCACCATGGGCGTAATGCCAAGTACACCAGCCGTCTACGCTTTCGGGAAGTAAAATGATCTGGATGGTCTCTTCTGTCTGCCTGGCTTCCCCCAGCTAGCTTCCTCTCAGCCTTCAGATGTCAGTTCACGCACCCTTCCCACGGGGAACCTTCCCTGACCACCCCAAACCTGCCCCGGTCCCCCTGGACATGTTTTCACAGCCCCCCGTGCCTTCTCTGCAAAGTCCACATCTCACGTAGAGTTAATCACTTGTTCGTGTGATCGCTCAGTGTCTGTCTCCCTGGCCACACTCTGTGCCCTCTGAGGACAGACTGTTGTTGCTGGTTCAAATGGAGAGTTTAATGAAGGGGCTACTTCACTGAAGGTGGTGAGGCCATGGGAGCTAGCAAGGAATGTGTGACACCCAGAGACTGCGGCAATGGCGGGAAGCCTTAACCGCCATTCTTGGGGACAACCACAGGGACCCTGGATGGCCCAGGGGACACCGTGGAGTTAGGAGAGCCCAGTGAGAGCTGGAACCATGGAGGCCGGGCTGCCTCGGATGCAGCCACTGCTAAACCCCAGACCCCTCATCAGCCAGGGGGCAGGCAGGTAAGCCCCCATTTCCTTCTCCTCCTGCCTCATAATACTGGTGTCTCCCACTAGCCAAACCCAACTGGAAGCCAGCCATCAGGGAGCAGGGCGTGTGGAGAAAGACGGGGTGGGGAGGGGTCCGCACATGGGGAATCGCCTTCACATAAATTTTTAATTTTATTTTTAAATTTTATTTATCTTATTTCTTCTACTTTAATTGCACAAATAATACGTGTTCCTTAAAGAAAAGGCAGAAACTAGATCATAGTGGTAGTGAAGGAACTCCCCCATCATCCCACCTTTCCTGCAGCTCATATAAATGTTTGGGCTTTTTCTCCTTCTTTCTTTTTTTCTTTCATCTACTTATAAAGAACTTGGAATTTTTTTATTCAGAACAAACCAAAATAAATTTGGTGACACTTGTTTCTTGGCCTAATTAAGATTAACCCTGTAGCCTAACAGACAGCCCTATTTCCTTTCCTTTGTTCTGTTCACATAAACAAGTTACTTCATGTACCTCTGTGGGAACTGGGCATTAGGCAAGTGTTTAGACGCACAAAAACTCTCAGCAAGTTTGGCTCCCAGCTTGGATACCAAGTAATTAAACCTAAGATGAAAGGTGAGTCCAACAGCGCTCGATCTCTAAGACTGAAAAGGAAATATAAGTGCAGTCAGCCTCCATCAGCTTGATGTTACTGTCAGTGTGAAGTTACTATCCGCTTTCCGTATTACTTGAAGGGCAGTTTGAAAACAGGGGGAGAGACAGTTGAAAACAGAGCAAATGTTTATGGATGCAGTTCTTGTTACATCTGAGCTGTTGCTTCGTCACACTCGTCACGCTTGTCATTATTTATCTGATGCCTGTGCAGTCCCGCTGGACTGCAAAGCCATGTCCGTTCACTGAGCCCAGCACGGAACCTGTTAACTAGGCAGCCGGTTAGCAAGGCTGGGTTAGGGGTCGCTGCTCTTAGTTAACGTAGAGAGAAGGTATGGAGGGAGAAGGTCAGCAGGTCGTTGCTGTGTGTGCCAAAGTTCTGAAAGGCAAAGACCAGGACACATGGCAACAGACGGGTATTTAAGACCGTTGTAATACCATAACAAAGGCGGCAGCCTCATTGCCTTCTTTGGTTTTAAAAAAAAAAAAAAAAAACCTAGAAAGTACTAAGTCCTTTAGAGAGGAATAAGTTCTGCTTTCCTGGAGTGGGGTCTGTATTTGACCTTTTACAAATTTCTGCCTGAATGGGGTTGTCCTTGCGAATAGTTTAAGGAGACCAAACGAATAGAAGCTCCAACCACCCCACTTCAGTTCTAGAAATTAGATCGCCTCCCCCCGGGATGAATCCATTTGCTCTCAGGTCACACACCTGGAGGTTCAGCTGTCAGCCACTGTGACACTGAAGGTAGCCTTGAGATTGGGGGAAGAAGACTGATGGCGGTGATTCTAAAGGATGGCAGTTGCTGGAGGGAAGATTCAGAACAAGTTCAGGGACTGACTCATAGCCACTCTGGGTGGCTTGTCTATGTTTCCTCCGCAAGCTTACATCCTCATCACCGCTACTTTTTGATAACTGTCTCTCTGAACCCACCATCTCGGAGTCTACAGGATGGGGATGCAGCTGGAGAGGTCGAGCTGAGCCCTCCCCATCACTCCATCCTTTCGGAGCTGTGGGGAAAAGGCTGGCCAAGGGGGGCTGTCTCTCTCCTCTGCCAGGATGTGAAATGGTTTTGCAAGCTGGCGTAAGGGTTATGAACCTCCATGGTCGTCACCCTGAAACTATAATAGATTCTTGTTTTAATGATTATTTTGGAAAATACTGCTGCAGGATTTCAAAAGAGTCTCCAAGCCCCTTCTACAAGTTCAAGTACATTTTTTTTTAAAGAGTGTTTTCCAAAGTATAGATTGTGTTGAATGCCTTTAGTTATGAATGGATTAGATGTGTGTTATCTCCTGGAGAAAAATGTGTCTGGAAGCAGACTGCATTCTTAGAGGGATAATTAGTTCATTGTGCTTAGCACAGCGAGTCCTCCCATGGTGTCCTTAAAGATGGGACTGATCTAGTATTGAAAGCAAAAGACTATTTGTAACATATTGCTTGCTTGATGTCTAAAAATTGTTCAGTTCAGAAATAACTAAGACTTGATTTCATCGTCTCTGGACTGTAAAGACCAAAATATCCTAATAACAAAACAGCATGAAAAACAGAGCTAATGACTATCACAGAGATAGAGGAGTGAACCCACGGAGGACCTCCTGAAACAGCACAATTTTAGAGTCCCCAGGATGTGTGCCCTTCCAGGCCATCTTGGTGGTTTTCATGGCCGAGTGGTATATGATGGAGAGGTTAAATCGTGACTTGATTGGCAAGGTAAGGGTGAGCCGTGAAAGTGTTGTGAATTTGTGGGTTTGTTTTCTAAAGTTCTTACCATTATGCCTCAATACTGACATTTTCATGCAATGGGGGATGAGGAATTATATTTTCAGCTGGAAAATTTGAATACTGGTAACTATTGATTATTTATTGTTTGGTTTCCTGTGTTAGATTCAATACTCCAGGACTAACAAAAAATAATACTCCTTTCACTTACTATCTCCTAGACTTGAGGGCTTGTGTCTGCCTTAAACCTATGTCTTTTGCTGAGAGTAAACACTTCTTAAATTTGTGAAGACAAAGTCGCTTATCATTAAAATTATTTCACTTTGAAAATAGTCCTTGAGAAAGAAAAAAACAGATTAGCTCTTTTGTTTGTTTAGCAAAGTATATGGTTTGGTTTATATAACAATAGCAGGGCAGTTTATAGCTGGTGACATTTTCTGGGTTGAGAGTAGTCTGGACTAGTGTATAGAGATTTTTGATAAACAAAGACTGCACTGCAGAAGGGTGTTAGTACATCATATCTCACTTTCAGGAGGAAGGTCACCGTGTCCTCCTAAGGGACATCAGTGGGACAATGGGATGTGTGACACCTCCTGGTATGCAACCGACTTTAATGTTTACTTTTATTCTGTGGCATGTGCTTAGAAAATGTAATCTCATGCTTTTTTCTTTCAAAGAAAAGAGTTCTAACAGACTAAAAAAAAAAAAAATGAGTGTTTTGTCAGTGGCCTGTGCATTAGAAAACAGTTGGTTTTACCATTTGTATTGGGAAATGTGTCACAATGGCAATATCTTAAATCACAAAATAAACAGCTCCCTCCCCTGCCCCCTCCGCTCCAGGCTTTAAATTGTTGTGCTCCGTATATAAAATATTAGTCGTCGCTTGAAATACCCCTTATAACTTCTAGCACCTTTGCATCTGAAAATGTAAGATGATTGTCTCAATCTGCCTTACCTGGATGATATAAAGCAAAATCTTTCCTTGAATCTGAAAAATGTACGCATGCCTTTGCCCTCCCTCCTTCCTTTCTCCGGGCCATTCTTTCATCCTTCGTTGCCCAGCTGCTTGGAGCTGTTGCCTGGCCGCAGAGTCAGCCAAGTCTGTCCGCTAGGTCAGACCGTGCTAAGCCCCCAGAGCTGCGTGTTATCTGTGCTTCTCTCCGCAGACTCACAGCCCTGCCACACAACCCCATTCCCACCTCCTTCCCAAGCACCCCTGTGGACCCTCAGAAGGAGGCTCGGGCGGACGACACCACTGTGGCAGTGACTCCATAAGCCTTCCCAGGGGACGTTAGCGTTTTAACTGACGACTTTTACCTTAAACCAGATAGAATTGGTTTCTCATCGTGGACTTGCAGGCCCTATGGCAGATTTCCGGGAAGGGATTTTTTTCAATGGCAGGGCTTTCTGGTCTTCCTCCAGTTAGGCCACAAGACTGGCCTGCAGTTGACTCGATGGCTGGTTTGTGTCCTGTGGATGCCCCACTCCTGGCGAGGATACCTGTGAGTAGCTCCTGTGCTTCCTGTAACCAGCGTTGTGAGGGAACTAACAAGAGCTGCGTTCCAGTGAGAGTGTCTTTTCCACCTAACAAGGCATAAATGTGCATTTATCTGTGGCCAGTCTCACTATCATTTAAAAAGAGATTTTTGCTGAGCAAAAACAATCTTCTCACCTCCCATTAATATTGGCAAATAAAATATGCAGCCAGAAGCGGCACTAGTATTTGTTCCTTTTACATGTCTTGGGATGGATTTTGCTGCATGCACGAAAGTCCAGTAGCAAGACAGCCGGGCACCTGCAAGACCTGCTAATTGCCCAGGGTAACCCATGTGTGGGATGAGATGGGAGGGCCTGGAGAGCAAAGCCATCGCAGAGCTGAGGTGGGGCGATGAGAGGCCTGAAGAAAACACTGAAGAGCTCCCCTGCTCTCTGGTGGGAAAGAACCTTGAATGTTGCTCAAGAAATGTAACTTTCTCCTCCCTTTCCTTTCCTCTCTGCTCTTCTGTGTCTGTATCATCCCTCCCAGGCCCTATGCACTACTCGTCTGTTAGCTCATTCAGCAACAAAATCTACCTGATGCTCGTCTCTTCTATAAAACATTGTAGTGTTTGCAAATAACCTGCACACATCCTCCTGTATACTTTAAATCATCTCTAGAGTATGTATAATACCTAATACAATATATACCTAATATAATATAAATTCTATGTGAATAATTGTAAATACAACGTAAATGTTATGAAGTTGCCAGTGCACAGCACATTCAAGTTTTGTTTCTTGGAACTATCTGGAAATATTTCTTTCAGAATATTTTCCATCTGCAGTTGGTTGAATCCGTGAATATGGAACCTGCAGATACAGAGGACCAACTATGCTTGATGCTGGGATAAATATAAAGACAAAATGTGTGTGTGTGTGTGTGTGTGTGTGTGTGTGTGTGTGTGTGTGTGTGTTCCGGGCTCTGCAAAAGCTTAAAATTTAAAAAAAACCTAGATTCAGAATTCTATGAACCCTCCATGTTTGTGGATGCAGGATAGGGTGGTTCCTTGCAAGTGATCTGAAAGGTCTTTACTCATACAAGTTGATGATTTTGCTAAAGCAGTAATCACAGGTGAACAAATGACTGACTCGTGGGACATATATGGCCTGTGCTGTCACTTCAAAGCTGCCCTTCAAGCTAAGTCACTTGTCCAATGTAGAAGTTACAGACTGCCCAGTAGCTACACTCAAAGTAGCTTTGCTGTTTTTGTTCACTTGTAATGTACACAGCATCTCTCAGAAATGGCTTTTTTAAAATATGTTTCTTGGCCACCAAAAAAACAAAAAGAATCCAAGTACAATAAAATTTTATTGGAAGATAAAGGAGTTAACTTATCTGCGGATACGCACAGAAAACAAATGAGTCAATAAGAAGCCAAGAGGGAATTCCCTGGTGGTCCAGTGGTTAAGACTCTGCGCTTCCACTGCAAGGGGCGCGGGTTTGATTCCTGGTTGGAGAACAAAGATCTGCATATGCTGCGTGGAGTGGCCAAAAAAAAGAAGCCAAGAGCCTCTGTGTATACCACCCCATCACAGAATTTAGATCTTTGTGTCTTCCACATGAATATCAAATCTACAGCATCGAAAGGGTCCCTGCTCCCCAAGCTAATAATCCAGGGTAGGAGAGAGACGATTAGAAAATAAATATAAGACCACGTGACACTTACTCTAGTTGTAATAAACAGTCGTTTAGCAAATGGAAAGAGCAGTGGGCTGGAGTGGTTGTGGAAGATTAGATGGGGCTCATAAGATTTGACCTGACCCTTAGTTCAGCAGAAATGGAGGACTTGGACACGGGTCTGGGGAGTGTCATTTCGGGGGGCAAGAGAGATCACTGTGGAGGACAGAATAGAGGACTAAGAGAGTCCCCACAGCCCAGGGAGGGCCCTTCCTCTCAAACTACCTTTTCAGCATCTGTGACTTAGTGATTTCCATCAAACTGGTGAGTTTTGTGGGGGGAGAAAGAAGTTGCCTTCTGAACTGATTGATAAATTTCCACCAAAATGGCCCACTGATGTAGCCCCGCATATGTTCAGCCTTATTTGAAAGGAAATAGGCATTAAAACAAATTATCCTATTATGTTGTTAGTTTAAAATCACTAAATAGGCATGATAGAAATAGCTGTATTAAATATGATCAGCTAATGTTATTTTCCATAACCACCAGTGAATGCTTTAAACGGAACTTCTATTTAAAGGGTTTTGATGCTCTGAAATAGTTTACTTTTAGGTGTCTATACATGGGCATAATCCATACTTTGGGTTTTAGCTCCATGGTGCAGTGGTATCAGTTTTCAAGAATATTTTTGTACTCCTGAAGACCTTCATCTGAAGAACTCAATATCTTTCTCAAATAAGAACCTTTTGAATCTTGATATAAAAATAGATATAGCATTTTAAGAAGGATGGGTAGCCTTAGGGAAATGGAAACCCAGTATAATTCGAAGGTCTCTCCTACCGAAGTGTGGGAGTAAGATCATTCTGTCTTTACTACTTAGTATTTTTTTAAATTAATTAATTTATTTATTATTTATTTTTGGCTGCATTGGGTCTTCGTTGCTGCACGCGGGCTTTCTCTAGTTGCGGCGAGCGGGGACTACTCTTCGTTGTGGTGCATGGGCTTCTCATTGCGGTGGCTTCTCTTGTTGTGGAGCACGGGCCCTAGGCAAGTGGGCTTCAGTAGTTGCAGCACATGGGCTCAGTAGTTGTGGCTCGTGGGCTCTAGAGCACAGGCTCAATAGTTGTGGCACACGGGCTCAGTAGTTGTGCCTCACAGGCTCTAGAGCACAGGCTCAGTAGTTGTGGCGCACGGGCTTAGTTGCTCCGCGGCATGTGGGATCTTCCCGGACAAGGGATCGAACCCGTGTCCCCTGCATTGGCAGGTGGATTCTTAACCACTGCGCCACCAGGGAAGCCCACTACTTAGTATTTATGAATATAAAGTCACAGAACTAAACTGTTTTCCTAAGAAATGCCTGTAAGTTTACGTTTTAGGTATTTGTCTTCAGATAGATTCTTCAATACTGTTTTTAAAATACTCAAGCTTAAATGTATTCTTGTGTAACTTCATGTACTTAAAACTGTATTAATTGTCTCATTAAGGGAAACTAAGGATTCAAACTTCCTTCAACTGTGTGTTATTCTCCACCCCTACCCCCAAACTTCACTTTAAAACTTATGTGAAAGATGTGTCCCTTTCCCTTGAAACAGACAAAGTTCGGGAAGTGAACTTGAAAATATGGGAGCTCTGAGACCTTGCCGCTTTTGTGGACTTTAATGAGAACCGTGGCCAGAGCCAGGAAGGTAGAGCCCAAGCAGCTGTAGGCGAGTGTGGGTTGTATTTGATGTTCACAAAAGAATGGCAGTCGCAGGGTGTTGCTCAGCGAAGTGTGCATTTTCAAGTTACCCACAGTGGTGTCTATTGTCCTGGTTCTCAGCTGAATGATGTCATGTTTCATTTAAGGCTCTTAGTGATGCTGAAGTCTGTGGTCTGCACACCAGGGGGAAAAAGGCAGGGAGAAAGTTGCCAATCAGGTTTTTGTAAAGCCTTTGTGTGTTGGGTTTTGAGAGATAAAAGCTGACTCATGCAATATTTCTACGGAAGGAGCTGCACAGACTAGTAAAGGCTTCTGGTTTTACCTGACTGAGCTCCCAGTGAGGTCACTGCATCAGCTGAAGGCAGACAATGCGGCTCAGTCTGGGTAGAGCCCAGGTAGGTGCAAATGTGGATGTGCCCGGGGAAGCCATGCCCCACACCCTCGGTCCTTCCCCCTGGAGCAGCCGAGCCCATCAGCCTTGGTGAGAAACTGTCGCCGGGGTTTTCTCCACAACACTGCGCAGGGCCAGCAGCTTGCTTGCATATATTACAACTGTTCTGTTATGAACGCGAGGTACTGAAAAGAGTTCTCCAACAATGGAATTAGTCTAGAAGGTGATTTTTTTTCCTCCATCTGAACTGCAGTCTGCCTTCAAGGGTGTTTGCCTTGTTTTGGTTTGGATTTGATCTTCCCTTAAAGTTAGGTTGAAATAATCTAGAGAGCTGATGTTGGTGACTCTGGGGAGAAAACTAAAACCCTAACTGTTCGTGCAGCGACTGCTGAGTACTTTCATGTGCTTTCTTTATGAGGTTCATGCAGGTTAAGCGGGGGGAACAAAATCAATGTTTGCAAATTTTATGCTTAGCAACTGTAGTGATGAAACTTAGCCTGAGTCTAGCGGTAACCAAAGTCGACTAAGTAAATGCAGTTTCCATGTTGAGTGTTTATTGGTAAGAAATCCTTTTGTTAGCAGGAATAATTGGAGAGAAAAGGGCATGAATTGTAGTCAATGCTGTTGCACATTAGAATCTGATTTTTTGGTTGTTTTTTAATTATTTTAATTTAGTGTTACTAATATATTTGAGAGAAGATGTATATGTTTGGCATTCCTTTTCATTAATCATATTGAACATAAAATCAATTATTCTAATTTAAAATATTTAAATATTTGATACCGACTGAGGTTGTGATTTTTAATTTCTTTAAATAACTTTTTCAGATTATAAAAGTGATACACTTATTGAGGAAAAGTGATATTTACAAATAAATATCAAAAGAAAAATCATCCATTCTCCTATTTGGTAAAACCAGTGTCAGTATTTTATTCTATATCCTTTCAATCTTTTTCTCATGTGGAGAGTAAATAAGTAGTATTTTAAATTCAAAATTGGGATCACATTGTATCTATGTTTTATAAACCACCCATATTACTCAGCTGTATATTATGACCCTTTTCTATACACTTAAGGATTTGAAAGGGCATGACATTTAATAGTTTTATATTGTACTTTCTAGATGGATGTATTCACTCAGATCTCTATTGTTAGACACTGAATTCTCTTCCTCCTCTTTTTTTCTCTGAGAAAATGTTTAGTGTACTTTATGGATGGTTTACTTTCTCAGAGCACTATTGTTAGTTATTTGGATTTCTCCTCTTCTTCCTCCTCCTTTTTCTTTAAGAAATGTTATTTAGCCTAACCCTCCCTCTCAAGAGCACAGAGATGGTTTTGGAACTGAGCGTGCTCAGTGCAGATGGAGCCTGTGTATGTAGCTATCATTGTTTCGTTACTGCCTTGAGACTGATGTTTCCACACGAACAGGAAGGAAGCTGGAGCATAGACTGTGATTTAATCTGAATTAAAAATAGAGGTTTTTTTAGCCTTTGGCAAAGTCAGTGATATATATTTCATCATCTAAGACCTGGCATTAGTAGAATAGAGAAGAAAATTGCTATTTTGTGGTTACTGCTTGTCCTGTGATTCCAGCTGGGAATGGGCCATGCAGATGTGGCAGCCAGTGACTTGGCATCGATTGCAGAGTAGGAGCTGCGTCCCCACCGTCGGATGGCCCGGGAAAGTCATCTAGTCGAGCTGCCCCACTTATGCGCGAGGAAACCAGAGACTCAAAGATTGCAATACAGACCTCCATGGTACAGAGCCAGGGCAGAAATGCAGATCCTCTGAAGGAGAAACTGTTATGTCATAACTTGATTTCTGGCTGGTCCTCTGAGCTCTTTCTGCACACACAGGTGGGCACATACTCATTCCTTCCCACACACACGCTATTGGCACACTGGTATCATGCACTTTATACAAGTAGCTTATGTTTAGTGCTTCATTTCCTGATCTCTAAGCTCTTTTTCTGCCCTCTTGTATGAATCTATAGCCAAGTATAAGAAATAATGGACTAGAAATCAGAAACCATAGTCTCTGATTCACTGTTCTACTTTGAGCATGTTACCTAACCTCTCTATCTTTTTTCCCATCTATAAAATGTTCTAAAGGTAATGACACATGTGAATGAACCGCAAGGCTTCGTGTGAGGGGGAAGGGGTGTGTGTTTTGTTTTTTAAGGATAATTTTGACAGAGAGTTAAAGCACTGGCATATCATGGTAAGGCGGATCTGTTATAACAGAGGCTGGTTATCTGTTCTGGTTATCTCTTGTTGCATTACCAATCACTTCAGAACCTAGTGGTTTGGAACAACAACAATCATTTCTAATCTCTCAAGGTTTCTGTGAGTCGGGAGTTCAGGAGAGGCTCTGCGAGGTGGGTCTGGCTCAGAGTCTCCCAGTGCCGCAGTCAGACATGACAGGGCTGCGGTCATCTCAGAGGCTGCTCTCTCACACGTCTGGTGCCTGAGCTGGAAACACTCAGACAGCAGGGGCCAGATCAGCCAGCGTCCCTTCAGCTTCTCTCTGCATATCAGTGGGGTCTCACCACATGGTTTCTCCACAGCACATCAGCTTCAAGATAACCAGACTTTTTAATGGGGTGGCTCAGGGCACATCCAAACCCAGTTATTGCAAGGCCCTTCTGTCTTCGTGCTCTGCCATACTCTAGGGCATTGGTGTCATGTTCATGGTTCAGGCAAAGATCCCTGCCACATCTGGGTCCCCGTGGGAAGGGGGAAGAATGTGGAGGACCAATGTCTGATGCTTGAAAAGTGGACCCCCAGAGGGACATACATCTTTTCCACTGGTGAGAACTTGACCACATGGCCACATCTAATGGCAGGAGGCTGGGAAGTGTGCTCAGCTGAAACTCTATTCACTAAAGAAGAAGGGGGAGTGGGTTTTGGTGGACAACTGCCCATCCCCCTGAAAGTGATAGCAACCCACAGAGTAGCTTTAACCCCACCCCGTAATCTCCTTCACCTCCCACACCAAATCAGAAAAAAAAAACAGAAAAAACAGAAAAGCAGAAAAAGCAGACAGTAAAAGTAAAAAAAGCTGTATTTACATGAAGAGCCTGAAGGGAATTCCCTTAGGTCTTCTTTTAACCAAACTGACATGCCTGTGACCTCAGTAGAAATTCTGGAGTCACCACCTTAGCTAAGACAATTTAGCTAATATATTAGCTGCATTAATTAGGGATATCTAACTCAATCCCTACTCAACTGCAGGAGCCATTGTACCTCTTAGTTTTCACTGACTGGATAGGAACCAGTTAGTAAATTATCTGAATATTTAGTATCAGACTTTACAGCCCAAAGAAATCTTTGATTCTCTTTCAACCCCTCACCTCTTGTTTGAAGAAAAGCATTTTTGCAAAGCAGCTTTTCCTATCCTTGATCTTCTTGTCCAAATTTTTGCTTTACTGACTCTTCAATGGTAACAAGGCTTTTAAAAATTATTTATTTTGGAAAATTTTTTAATTTACAGAAAATTTGCCAGGATAGTTAAGTGTTTCCATACGCCCTTCATCCAGCTTCCCCCAGTGTTAACATCTTGCATTGCCAGAGTACACTGGTCAAAACTAAGAAATTAACATGGGAAGAAGATTTTTTTTACTTCTTGATTACCAAACAGCTACAAATAAAAATGAAAATCATGTTCCTTGGATTGAACACTCTGAGCAAAAACATGTGTAATTGTAGCCTTGGACTTACCATTAATACAAGAATCATGTTGGTATTTTAGAAAACCAAGAGGTTGATATCTGGTAGCTTTTATCTACTGAGCCCTTCACTATTAACTCAGAGATGTGTAGAGGAGGATTCCTCAAACACTTGGTGTTGTCTTTGAAATATATAAATGAATATGTTTTATAACTTTGACCCAAAAGTTTGTTTGTTTGTTTGTTTTTTGAATCATCAAGTCAGTTTACAACTTTGAGGCTCTACCAAAGACTGGCTCTATATTAAATGACCTTTGCTGGCTGATAGAATAACTTCTTGCTTATACTTTAGTCCCTCTGTTTCCTCCTCTTCACAGAGAGTGTAATAAGGAACTACATAATTTTAGTTATTCACTGGTCCTGAGCACTCTACATTCTCTTGATGCCCATGACTGTCCTGCCAAGGAACTCCAATTAGGTATTTGAAGTCTAGAATAGCAATGAGCAGAATGTGGAAATCCTGATCACTCCTCCTCCCAGCTGTGCATATAGTTTTTTTTTTCCATTCATTCATTCATTCATTCATTTTTGGCTGCATTGGGTCTTCATTGCTGCGCGCGGGCTTTCTCTAGTTGCAGCGAGTGGGGGCTACTCTTCGTTGCGGTGCACGGGCTTCTCGTGCTGCGGAGCACGGGCTCTAGGCACGCGGACTTCAGTTGTGGCACATGGGCTCAGTAGTTGTGGCTCTTGGGCTCTAGAGCGCAGGCCCAGTAGTTGTGACGCATGGACTTAGTTGCTCTGCAGCATGTGGGATCTTCCCAGACCAGGGCTCAAACCCGTGTCCCCTGCATTGGCAGGCGGATTCTTAACCACTGCGCCACCAGGGAAGTCCTGTGCATATAGTTTTGCCTTGCGTTGTAAAGCTCTCCTTGGGGGTTGTGACAGGGTGCGGTCGGCTGTGGCCCCGTCAGTCTCCCCTTTGACTTGTAAACATGGTCAGAGAAGCATGGACTTTTCCTGCCAATGAAAGTTTTGCTTCACCCCTAAATCAGCCTCAGAGGCAAGTTAGAGCCAAGAAGTGCTACTTTTGATTCTGACAGTGACATTCCAAAGGAGGGCAATTAAAATAGTGGACGTTTGAAGAGCAAACAAAGAAAAGCCAAGGAATTCAAGCTCTTTTGCCTAGAAAAAAATTAGAGAGGCTTGTCATGAAGTAAGATGTGTGAAAGTTATCTACGTGGGAGCCATACAGCCATATTGTTCTTTTCATTGAGAATGGGACAAGAAGGAATGTTTTTATTTTGATGGCTTTTAAGCTACAGTACTCCTAGTTGTAAGAATCAAGGTCCCTCTACACGTGCTTCCGCCACCACCACCTCCAGGTTTAACAAGCGTCAGAAGGACCAAGACCCTCAAGGCGGGAAAATCAGCTTACTTTAGGGTATTCATGGTCAAAAGATCCACTAACATGGGCCATTAGCAATGATTGGCAAGTTCTCAGAAGTTGCTATATTATTAGTCCTGTGTTTGAGGTCTGGTAAGAAAAAGAGAGAGGTTTTGAGAAGGAGAGCAAAGCAAAGCAGCAAGTTACCCAAATGTTAACACAATCACCAACATCTTTCACTCAAGGCGAGGATAAAGCTTTCTTGTTTTTTTTTTAAATTCATTCATTAATTAATTTATTTTTGGCTGCGTTGGGTCTTCATTGCTGTGCATGGGCCTTCTCAATTTGTGGCCAGCAGGGGCTACTCTTCATTGTGGTGCACGGGCTTCTCATTGCAGTGGCTTCTCTTGTTGTGGAGCACAAGGCGCTAGGCATGGAGGCTCTAGCACAGCTGTGGCACGAGGGCTCAGTAGTTTTGGCTCGCAGGCTCTAGAGTGCAGGCTCAGTAGTTGTGGCGCACGGGCTTAGTTGCTCTGCGGCATGTGGGACCTTCCCGGACCAGGGCTAGAACCTGTGTCCCCTGCATTGGCAGGCGGATTCTCAACCACTGCGCCACCAGGGGAGTCCCGGATAAAGCTTTCTTGCTCTACAATTTTCTTTCTCGTGTTTCAGTTTATCATGGGAAACCAGCTACCCCAATATCCAGTACACAGCCCTTGTCTCCCAATTCTATTTTCGCTAACTCATAACAATATTGTATATTAATGAATGGAGTAAAAAAAGATAAACTTCAAATTGTATTCACCTCTTCATTCACTATTATTGGAATAAAGATTGATAAGGAAGTAAGTTTAAATCTTACAGAATAATATAATTATCTAGAAGATTTCTAGATCATCATTGTCCAACTGAAATACAATGCAAGACACGTATATATTTTGTAATTTTCTAGTAGCCACATTTTAAAAAGTAAGATGGGGCTTCCCTGGTGGCGCAGTGGTTGAGAGTCTGCCTGCCAATGCAGGGAACGCGGCTTCGAGCCCTGGTCTGGGAGGATCCCACATGCCGCGGAGCGGCTGGGCCCGTGGGCCACAATTACTGAGCCTGCGCGTCTGGAGCCTGTGCTCCACAATGGGAGAGGCCGCGATAGTGAGAGGCCCGCGCACCGTGATGAAGAGTGGCCCCCGCTGGCCGCGGCTGGAGAAAGCCCTCGCACAGAAGCTAAGACCCAACACAGCCATAAGTTAATTAATTAATTAATTAATTAAAAATTTTTAAAAAAAGATGAAACCAGTGAAAATAATTTTAAGATCTTTTATTTAACCCACTATTCCAAAGTATGACTTCAACACGTAATTAATATAAAAATTATTAGTGAAGCATTTTACACTTATTTGTTTCATGCTACATCTTTGAAAGCTGGCGTATATTTTACACTTAGAGCACATCTCTTTGGATGAGTTGCATTTCAAGTGCTCAATAGTCACATATGGCTACTGGCTACTGTGTTGAACAGTGCAGCTCTAGAGATAAATATTAATAATTGAGGAATTGTATTAGGAAGAATAGGCCAGACCGAGTGGAAATCTTAAATTATTTTGAAGGAGGTGAGAACAAGACTAGACAGTTTTTATGAGGTACATTTCCTTATGTGAGAAAACTATAATTACCTATATAATCAACATAAAAAATGTTACCCATTAACAAATGCAGTCCCCTATTACATGCCATTATATGACCTAGCTTTAAATGTTTCACTTCTGTCATTGGCAGTTTTGGAAAGTATTTAATTTGGGGCAGAAAGCTTGGCTAAATACTAGAGATACCAAATATCTCAAATATTCTATTTTATTCTATTCAGTTGGCACTCTGAATGGGCTGGTCTAGTGGCCTAGAGCACAAGGCCTGGTATTGGAACATATGAAGCCTTCCTTGGAACCGGGTCCAACTGATGGCTGGTATATAAGATTCAACCATGAAGGGATCCCTGTTGACCCGAGTATCATATCCCACTCTCTCCAGCCTTTGAAAGTATAAAAGGCACTATCAGCCCTGGCAGCCCAACATGGACTCCTCTAAAACATCTGGCAATTTTTCGTTCCCCTTTAATCCCTCGGTCCCAATATTGGCTGGCTAACTTGGAGTGAAAGTAAGTAAAGAAATGAGTCTCTCTGTGGTGTTCATTATTCACCATCCTGATAATGAATATTTGCCAAGAGTGTTGTTACTGTCAAATATGGTTTTCTCTACTGGAGAGAAGGTTGATTCTCATCTGGTCAGAAAATCAGAAATTGTCCTGGAGACCAGTGTATCCAAATCAATGATCTAGACCTTTCCAGATGCTCTTTCATATAGAGTAGTACATCCAACTTATGTTTGGTCCTAATTCATAGCCTCATTGGCCCATTGGGACCTTAAAGAACCCTTATATCTTTCCCAAGTTAGTGCCCATTCCTGAAAGTGACATCAACCTCATGGTTACGGTTGTGATGGATGCCATTGTGTGTCTGCTCCTAATTTGAACTGCCCAGGACTTTCTTAACACCAATCCCAAACATGGGTAAGCATCCTTTGCTGCAAACATACCTAAATGCCTGGCTGCTTCTTGGATTCTTCCAACACTCAAGTTGGATCTGGATTTTCAGCACAAGTGCATTTTAATTACTATAACCAATCCATGTTTTATAGGCCATAAAGCTGTTACAGAGCAAGCAGAAAGAATATTGCAAAAGCTTTAAAAATTGGGGGCAAATATACCATGTGGTAGTGGTTATGCTGGTAATTTACTGATTTTCTGCACGTTTCTTACCATTCCTTCTTGTTGACCCATTAGTTCCTTTATTTGATATTCATAATTTTAATAATTGCAGTATAATCTTGCACAAATATTTACCATGCATATAAACTATCTAGAAAAAGTCTGGATGTTGAAGGATATAGACTTGATGGGTTCTTTTTTATTTTAGAACTATTGGTACCAGCTGTTTGATGACCTTTATTATCGAGTCAAACCAAATTCATGTTCCTTTTGAAAAGACGATCATTAGTCTATATTCTTGTTATTGTATTTGTCTTATTATAACCTTCCATACCTAAGTTTCACTCTCTTATTTTTCTAACAAGACCTATAAACATGGATCTTGGTGGATTTTGAAATGAAACAAATTTCTTCACTAATCACTCTCTTTATCGCGAGGCATTTTGTTTCTATAAACCTGGGATAGCATTGCTAGGGGGATAAAGTGTGGATCCTACCTTTCAAATGAAGAAGATTGGAACTTTGTGTGTTTCACCAAAATAGCTTCTGCAAGTTTAAAGTCCATGAAAGGTCTTTTTTGGACCCAAGATTTAAGTGCTGTTATTTAATTGCATGGTCACACTGTCATGTTATTGAACTCTACGTGCAGAACATGTAGTTCATCAAATATACTCTGTAACAGCTAACTCCATGTATACCGCAAATGGAATGCCAGCTTTCAAGAAGAGATTTAGAGAAATGTTCTGATGGGATGGTTAAGTTTTAACGGGGATGTGGGTCTCAATATTTTGGGTTTTCTTACCCAGTATTAGAAAATTATTGTCCATGTGACACTTTCTTTAATGCTGTGTACAAGTAAAGTGTAAAATTGTCAGTGTCGTTAAGTCAAGTAGTGGTGCTTCCAGGTTGGTAGCTTAAAATTTTGTGGAATTATAGTGGAATACTTAAAATCTAAAACAGTGCTTCTCAAAATACCATAAGAATCACGTAGGATGTGTTTTAAATACATAAGCATCACCTGTGGTGCTTGTTAAAGCTCTAGATTCCTTGTGCCCTGAGCCCTGAGCCTTGATTTAGTAAATCTGGACTAATCTGCTCTATTAGTCGTCCCAGGTGCTCACACTTTGAGGCCGTGGGTGCAGTGCTTCTCAGACTTTAAAGTGTGTGCACATGGCGTTGGCATCTTGGTAAAACGCAGACTGACGTTCCGTAGATCCAAGGTAGTGCCGGAGACTCTGATTCTGATGCATTTCCAGATGATGCTTTAGAAACTCCAGCTTTGCAACTCAGCGTCCCATGGGTATCTTTACATATCCGTCTATACCTAACTTGCTACCTTTTTGCTTTTGACCACGTAGATGGAGCTAGGTTTTAACCGCCTTTAAACTTTCTGTTTGATGTAATTTTAAAATACTTGCCTACCTTGCTTATCTTGTCCTTTTTCTTATTTATTTATTTCTTTTCATGTGTATAGATGTGCACCAGTTGCGCCTTGAAGTGCCATCCGCTGTGACACAAGCTCCAGATCCCAAAACCACAGCCAGGCCCCCTCGCTGCTCCCAGGACCTGAAAGCCATGGAGCTTTCCGACAGCGACCGCCCGGTCAGCTTTGGCTCCACGTCGTCCTCGGCCTCCTCCCGGGACAGCCATGGTTCCTTTGGCAGCAGAATGACCTTAGTTTCAAACAGCCACTTGGGCTTGTTTCCCCAGGATAAGGAAGCAGGGGCCATAAAGCTGGAGCTGATGCCAGCCAGGCCGTTTTCCAGCAGCGAGCTGCCGAGGGACGGGGCAGCCGGGCAACAGAGCACGGACCAGGGCAGCGAGAGTCAGCCCTGGGCCCAGCACAGGGTGGAAACCAACGGGGCAACCAAAACGGGGGCAGAATCAGCCACCAGCCCCAAGCTGCTCTATGTGGACAGAGTTGTGCAGGAGATTCTGGAGACCGAAAGGACTTACGTGCAAGATTTAAAAAGCATCGTAGAGGTAAGGCACATTGTTGGCTTTTCAAGTTTGTCCTGCAGGATCAACCTGTTCGCAAAATAAAGAACAAAGCCAGGCATCTTCTAAGATGCAAGAGTGGTGTGAATGTTTAAACAGATCATAACTTAAGAGAAACCCTAGGGCCATCCTCTCTGTGTTAAGACCCTCTTAATATTTGCATTTACAAATTGATTGCATGCTAGGAGTAAGAATGATGATACCAGTGCGTACACCGGTGTGCTGTGTTAGTGAATCCTGCCCCAAAGGTCTGAGAGTCTCTGGCAGAGAGTGGAGCAGACAGAGGATGGAGGCTTCCTGACTTGCAGGTGTCAGGTGTGTACTGACTGAGCCCATCAGGCTATCTTCGCCTTAATCACAATTGTCTCCTGGTGTCTGGAGCTTCCAAAACTATAGATGCCTGTGTCTCACCTCCAGAGACGGATTTCCTGGGCCTGGGGTGTGGTCTGCGGCTAGGAGGAAATTATGGAAGATCCCCAGGTGATTCTTCTGTGCAAACAAGCCTGGGAATTACCGTTTGATGCTGTTTTCTGTATTGGTTGGTATTTGAGGGAAGGTGGTGAAAGATAGAGAAAAACCCTGGGCTTGGTCTTAGGTGTTTACTTTTCTTTTATGGTAAGCAAGTTTGCATAAATTCTTTTACTCCCTGCAAATTGAACTCAGCTCAGGTGCCAGATCGCAGACTCTGGAAATTCAATTATTAATTTGTTGTTGTTGTTTTCCCTGTATCCTTTCTTTTTTTTTAAATTTTTATTTTATGTGGGAGTAGAGTTGATTTATTCAATTATTAATTTGACTTTGATTTAGAGTTAGGTTTTCAAGGATGAGGTAAGAATTACCAGAGCCACTCAGGTATTAATTCATTCTCAATGATTTAAAATATTAGTATTAATAGTTCAAAGGCAAATTGATATTATTGTAAAGCTACTCTCCCTTTGCTGCCTAGTACTATTCCAGATTCTTTCATGTGTTAGTGCCTACTTCCTGTTTTTAGACTTTTAATCTAAAATGTGTTTCAGAATAAAGTGGTGGAATATTTACTGATGAGGACATTCTCCACCAAATACATACATTCTTATAGCTTTAGGGGAAAAACAAATTCTAAGGCACGATTGTGTGTTGAGCTCCACAAATGATCGAACCAGACCCTGTCTACCAAAAATAGTTATGACATAACTTCCCAGTAAAAATAGAAAAATCAACTGATGCTCAACCAGAACAGTATGTGATACCAAATGTAGAATAAACCAGGCCAATTGTGTCTTTAATTTCAACAATGATGTCATTTGTACTTGAGAAGAAATACCTGTGAAGCTGCCAAAAATTTTGGAACCTCTCAGGAAATTTATGGTTGTCAAAGCTTTCTTTGGTCTGTCCTTTTTTCTTTCCTTCTTGGAAACTTTACCACTTCATCAAACCTCACCGTACTGACAGAGAAACCTTTAGTGACTAACCTGGGATTCTGTGAACACTCTTGTTTTTTCTGAGGCTGATTGACAAACCTTAGGTGAGAAGAAATAAGGTAAGATGTGTATGAAACAAAACAGATCAAGACAGAATTTTTCTTCTAAGAAAGTTTCAGCAGAAGTTTTATTCCAAGCTCTCCAAATGTTCTTGCCTTTTTTCTTTTATCAGTGCATTAGCCATGTTTTACACTAGGGGTTAGTGGACTTTTTCTATAAAGGGCCAGACAGTAAATATTTTAGGCTTTCTGGGCCCTAAGCTGTCAGTCCTAACTGCTCAGTCCTGCCACTGTAGCCCAACAGCAGCCCCAGACACTATGTCAATGAAGGGGCGTGGAAGTTCCAGGAAAACTTTAGGGCTGGGCCGGACCCAAGGGCCATGGTTCGCCAAGCCCTGTATTAGACTATGAATTTGTGCCTGCATTTCATCAACTGTAAAATGAGACTAATAATACCTGCCTTATAGGGGTGTTATTATGAGAATTCAATCTGATAATACATAAAAATCTCACACGACAGCACCTGGCATGTGGTAAGCAATTAATAAGTGGAAACTATCATCATCACGGGCCTCTTCTGCATTTGCTGGTTGAGAGTGAACAAACCACTCTCGACCGGCTCAGTTATAGCTGTGCTATAACTTACCTGAAGTCTTTCACAAAAATAAACAGATTAGTAATTCACTACAGCAGAAATTTAATTAGGAAAGAGTAATTTAAAACGGATGATTCCAACATTATTGTTTTGAAGGCAATTGGATTATTTCTGAGGAACCCACGGAAAATCTGAGGTGACACGTAAGAGGGAGAGGAGAGATGAAGAAGGTTGTTGGAGGGAGGGTGGTTGGGAGAAATGTCCCAAATATAGAAGGAGGCACCGAGTAGGAAGACGTAGGTGCTGCTTTGCTCCAAAGTCACCGGGATGTTTCGAGTCACATCCCCTCCCCACCTAGAAAAGTGCAGAATCTCTTCAGATCAGGATTGGTCACTGAGCCTCTTCTTGACACACTTTTGTATGTGACCACCTCTGTTTCTCAAGATCACAGTTTTCACAAAATTGTGAAATTTTGTTTTATCTAGTTCTTTCCTTTATGGAGAGTAACCAATTATTTTCCAGCTTGCAAGCAACTTTACCCAATAAAGACTGTTATGAGGGGTATTCTTTTAAAATACAAAGCGTCAACTCCTTTAAAAATCCATTTTTCTTGATCCATTTCTAACCTGTTTTTATAATTCTGTAGTTGAGTTCTCTAACATCCTCAATTTTTCAAACGCAGAATTTTCGGTTGGGAAAAGGGCTGCTTAGTAACAACCTACCATAATAAGCTCTCACCACACAAAGAGATAGAGTTTGTTCGTTGACTTTCTAAGCAAGAATTATTTCTGGAAAAAAACATCTAATCATTTATAGAGATAACTGGGAAGTCATTTTTCACTTATGCAGTAGCACAATTTCAGACTGTCTGCACTCTCTACTTTATTGACTTCCCACTAACTAATATCCTTCAATAATCAGTCTCGGTTTAATTCATTTTCCTGTAAGCGGTACATTTTATCTGTAGTATATCCTATCCATACATAATCCTCACCACTCAGGTTTAGGTTTAGTTCTTAGAATTTATAAAAAGAAACATTTTTGTGAAAGGTCATTGATATATATACACTGATTTAGAAGATGTTAATACAGTGTGCTTTGATAGCTCAGCATAGTACCAAATAGCATCAGAGTAGCTTATTTCTGAGAAGAGATCCTGCTGACATGATCTGGGCAATAGGATTCCCAGATGTTGGTTACAAGGCAAAGGAGGATGTATGTCTTTCTTTCCCTACGTAGAGATATTGTATTAAAATAATCCCAAATATATTGGTATTTTTTTTCTTCCCCATGCTATTTAGGACTTCAAAACTGAATTCCTAATGCTTTCTGAAAATGTAACTGAGAAATGTTATTGTTCTTATTGTCATTGGTCTTCATCCCTTGCATACTCCTCAGACCCTTTTCTCTGTCCCCCCATCCCCTCCCCATGGCTACTCCATCGTCTGCTCCTTTGCCTGACATCCTGGTGATCTGCTTTTGTACACTTGACATTTGAGAGAGAGAGAGAGAGGTGAGGTCTTGACTATCACCCATACTGAAAGAAACAATAGAGCTGTTATTTCCATTTCTATATATGGCTCCTAATAGCATTCACAGATAAAATGAGATGAAAGCAAGTTTTAAAAGTTAAAAGTAAAATCGCCAATGATACAATTTGTGGAGAGGGAGAAATTCATAGCTGGAAAGTGGGAAATAAGGGTTTCTTTCATGTTTAATGGGACGTTAGATTGACTGAGCAGAGACTGTCATGCGTAGAGGGGGTTTCTTTAATCTTTCTAAATGATCTATAAAAGAGCCTTTGACAGTCTCATAAACTTGGCCCCAGATATAGTTCATGGCCTGTTCTAACCTTTTTAGGAAAGTTTTTAAATAATTCATAGCATCATGTAATACTGTGTAATTAGAAGTTACATCCCTTCTACAAAATGGCATCTTTGAAGTATAAGAAATACTAAATTAAATCATCTTTTGGGATGCTGAGGACATGTGTAGTTAGTGAGGAAAAAGTGGGTAAAATATAAAAAGTAACATGTGAGTTTATTTTTTTTCTATCATATTCCAGAAAGCTAAAATCCTTTTCCAAGCACTTTATCCTTACAGTGTGTTAAAAAGTTAAGAAGTGATTATTATAACTTTACTGTGTAAAATTTAAAGAGCCAAAGCCTTAAGCAATCCTTGTTGAAAGCATTCAGCATTGTTCAAAAGCTGTAGCTACACAAGGATTATACTGTTGATCTCCAACCCCCAGCTCTTGTATTTATTGGTCGACAGGGACTCTTTGTTTATCGTGTGATAGTACAGACAGTGGCAGGGTAGGTGGACGAGAGAAGGATGCTTTTCACACACTTAGTGATATGAAGCACATTGAAAGCTATTCTGCCTGTTGCCATAGCTTAAAGAGGCCGCCCTTAGCACCGGAGGTATCCGTTAGTGGAAGGGGAACTCTCACGCTTGGGAAGCGAGCCTCTCCCAGGTCTGTGCAGAGTGAATGAAGGAACCCAGTGATCAGGCCCAGGGCATTTGTGCAGTGACTCCACCCTTGACTCTGCCTGGAGACTTAGGTCTTAGGCTGGTGAGGTGACTAAGACTTGGATAAAATGGAATCTGAGTGGGCTTTTGTCCTGTGCCACCCCTCAAGGACAACACTGTCAAGCTTGGAGGTGGTTTCTCTTGAAGCCTGGCTTCCTGTGGATTCTGTTGGAGAGATAAGATGTTTTGGCGTGGAAAGGTCAGTTTATGTCTCTGCTACTCTTTTCCCTTGGCCGTGAAAGGATGGCTTTACATGGGCATTCCCTGGACCAGCCTTAACTGCTTAGGATACTTGACAAGAGGAGAAAGGTTTTGAACCAAGGGAAAAGGCTGTTGAGATGTGGTGAACTGTCATAGATTTTATTGTCTTTCTATTTGCAGATGTCCTCACTCACTACTTTCCCTCCAGTTTAAATAACATTTATTAAACTGACACTTTTTATGAGGTTCACTTAGACTAAGATTTTTTGAATATTCAGGGAAGTATGTGTTCAACGCTAGAGTGTAGGACTTGTCAAGGATTGTTTTTAATGAAGGCTTATTATGTGGGTGGCTTTAACAAAGAACTTACACTGTAGTACTTGGCATAATGTAACGTACTTTTTCTTTTACATGGCATTTGAGCACTTCTGTTTGAATGGGTCTATTTTTCCTTCCAAGGACTTTTATCACGGCGGGTGAATGAGATCTTTCCTAAAACCATTTAAGATCTAAGGTAATTTGGAAGCAAACCTGTTAAGTAGTTTCATGTTTATGTAGAAGTTATTCCTCAAATAGCACATCTAACCACTGTACATGAGCCCCCCAAACTTCGCTTTGACTGTTTGTTTCCATGCCTCTTTGTTGTTGTTTCGCCCCCCTCCTTCCCTACCCTACCCCACCCCACTCTCATCTCTTGTCACCTTAACAACGACAGAAACTTAGAAGGTGAGAACATAGTGATTTTGAGTGTTCATCTCTTCTACTGGTTGCAGCCTAATATGGGAGGGAGGACAGGGACCTGGCCTTTTAAGTCTTTTGTCCATTTGGAATGATCTGTTCATACCTTCTGATTAATTGCTAATGAACATCGAAAATAGGTCAAGGTGGGCAGCATTTAGTAAAAGCAAAGTGAGTTGAGGTTTGCAGCATTGCTGTGCAAAAGTAGCTGTGGGCTGTTCACACAAGTTTGTGTATACTTAATGAATGATGTCGGTTTATTTCCTCCACATCGTTCTGGCTAGATCTTGAGTCAAAACTTAGGAAAATTAGTCAAAATAACTATATTGGTCGGATTCTCCTGGGAGCACGGTAGACAGTGAGTATCACCAACGTGAAACCTTAAGCTTTGTGACCACACCCGCCACCTCAATGAATCCGAACAGCTGTAAACATACGTCATAGCTACCACTTCTAAATTTTCTAGATACGTGCCTTAATAACAAAAACACCAAAAAATAGCATGAACAGCAACTAATATTTGAGTACTTACCGTATTTCAGGCACTGCATTAAGCACTTATCGCCTCACCCACAGCCCCATCTTGTGGGTACTATAATAATTTTCTTATTTTTAGCACAAGAATATTGCATGTACAAAGAGTAAAGGAACTTATCCAAGGTCTGTAAATGGTTAGTGCTAGAAGTGGAACTGGAACCCGAGTTTCACTCTAAAGCCCCTGTTTTACTGCTACACTGTTATTGTAAATCTCCTCTCAGAGTCTAGCAGAGGGCTCAGAGATTTTGGTCTTCTTCTTAAGCTCTCTAGGGCAGGGTGTTGCAACAGCAGCACAATAGACATTTGGGGCTGGATAGTTCTTGGCTGTAGGGGATAGTCATGTGCATTGTAGGATGTTTAGCAGCAAACCTGGCCTCTACCCACTAGATGCCAATAGAACCACCACCATCCCCACTCATGACAACCAAAATTGCCTCTAGACATTGCCAAATAGCCCCTGAGGGACAAAATTCCCTTGGTTGAGAACCACTGTTCCAAAAATTTGGAAGGCATAATGTATAAGAGTAGGCTAAGCCACAGTAACAAATAGGCCCCAAATTTAGTGACTTAATCCAACAGAAGTTTCTCCTTTTACAGTCATGTATGTGTGTGTTCAGGTTAAGGGGAGTTGTGCTTCTCCATGCAGTCATTCAGGAATCAAGCTGATGAGGCTCTGTCCTCTTCAGCACGTGGCTCCAAAGGTTGTGCTGGGGTCTGTGCCATCTCAGCTAGAAGGGCAAGAGGACACGGAGACATGCATTGGGGAAGGGGTGGGGGGTTCTGGGACAAGCACAGAAATGGCTCACCCCGTCTCTCATTCCACATCAAACTCTAAGTTTGGAGATATAGTCTAGCTGTGTGCCCAGAAAAAGTAGCAAACATTTTTGTGAGCAATTGCCAGTGTACACCATGCATTATATATATCTGAAACATTCTCACTGTAAAACCTATACCATGTATCCCACCATCGCTAAAAGTAAAAATAAAAATACATGAAGAAGAAAGCAGGAAAGATTTTGATGATGCTTACTGCCAAGATTATAGTTACTCTCTCTACTAAATAACCCCATAGGATGTTTGAAATGGAATCCTTCATTTAGGACCTGGAACAGATTCAGACCAATGTACCTTCTCTTGTTCCTCCCCTCTTTCATGTCTCCATCACCACCACCCTCTTTTTCTCCCATGATTCCTAATGCCCTCTCCTCTTTTATTTTTGTAGTTTTTCCTATCCACATGACCTGTCAACAGGGCTCTTTGGAATTATTGAACATAATAGGTAGTATTTCAGTTTAAAAAGAGGCTTTCTGGGTCTAGCATAGTTCAAAGGCAGGGATGGTACTTCTCTTGCTAGTGTTCTGGAAACCTCTTGAGTAGACTGGAGTCAATGAGGATAATGGACTAATGCCATCAAACCCTTAATAGAATGATGATGCTTGGAAGTGCAAGTTTATTGCCACACTGATAAAGTTTATAAGAAAATTGAACGCCCTCCTTTTCACTGCCCTGCCCTTCTCTCAGACTCATTTCTGTAGCTATTCTGAGAAGCCAAAATGAGAATTACGGACACTTGAAGAAAAAGTAAGCAATGAAAAACCTAATTGTTGAAAGTGTTTTAATACATTCTTGGGCCTTGCACACCCTAAATCAACTGACATCATTATGGATGGTTTTCCGTTAAGAAGTTGAAGTCAACTTGCATCTTTCCAGAGGTGAACTTGGAGAAAGTAAATTTACCATTGATAAATAGTAGTCTATTTATATTGTTAACCTTTACCTGGAGTACACTTTTCAAATTACTAAGAACTCTGTAGCAATAGCATAATGAACACCAGTTGGTATAATAATTATGAATTTAGTGATGTTCCTCATTGTCTCCTTAAGAAATACTAAACCTCAGGTAATGGAAAAGTCACCTTTGAGTTCCTGACAATCCTGACTTGTGACTTGCTTCTTTATTTTTTATTTTTTAAACTTCTTTATTTTTTGTGACTTGCTTCTTGAAGCTTGGAGCTGGAATCAATAGTTGAGGTCAGTCCAAAGATGTTCAGGCTTTGTAGGACATTTTCACCAGGTAGCAAGAGTTCATGATCTGAGAAGAGATTATAGTTGCAGATTGTTTTTAGCTTCCATATCATATGTCTAAGACCCAAGAGAGAGTACAGATGATAGAGGTAGAGAGCTAAATGAATTTCAAAGTGCCTACAATCAATTCTGCTATAATTCGACATACGACATATGTGCTCCTAAAAATTACTCACTATGCAAAATCATATGAGGGAGAAATGGAAAAATGGGTTCCAAGCACAACACTCAGAAACATCATCAGTGACACAAAAAAGAAAGATAGGAATCTAACAAATGGAGACAGTTTTATACATGTTAAATGGTTAAGAAATATATACCTTCTATAGTAAATATGATACTTTACCTCGAAAACAAACCCTGAAATTTCTTGTGGGAGCCAACTGATTCCCACAGCTACCACTCTCTGTGAGAGGAAGAGAACAAAGAGGAGTGAGAGAGAAAGAGTGAGAAAAAAAGAACAATAAAGAGGAAAAAGAACAGAGAAGGAAAAATATAAGGTAGGCTAAGAGGAAGGAGAGAAAAATTGAAGAGAGCAGAAGCCATGTGCAGAGTTGCAGTGTGAGTTATTATGAGGTAGGTTTACCTAGCATCGATGCAAAATTGATACACGTGCCGTGGATGGGTGCGGCTTAGAGGCACACAAGGTGGACTGAGGTGGACTGAGGTAGCTGGTATGTATTTGAGGTGTGTGTGTGTGTGTGTGTGTGTGTGTGTGTGTGTGTGTGTGTGTGTTTGTATTTGTATTCCTCTGCTGCTCTTTGGAAGTGGCTGTGCTTTTCTGTGCTCACCTAGTGTTTATCGTGGATGCAATCCTGCCTAAGCAAAATTCGGAAATTTAAGTTCAAATTACTCCCTAGTATATTAATCATGTGGGAACACATTCACGTTTTCAAAGCAAATGTTAAAGCAGAATTGACTGTACTTATTCTCTGGAGTATTATGACTTGTTACAAATAGGTCTCACCCCTCCCCCATCCCCTTTGCTCAGACCAGAAGATTAAAGAACACTATACCTGTTGTCAAAAAACATGATCTTCCATTTATGTTAAGTAGGACTAATAATGACAATGACAAATATTCCTAAAGCACTTTTTATTTCCTCTCTGTAAGAAAAAAATGGTTTAAAAGAATTTCAAGCTCTCTCAGCAATTTGAGAGTTTGTTTACATTTCTGAAAACTAAAAAATAGATTTTTTTTACCCTAATCTGGGACCAACAAATAAGATTACTTGAAAGTGGAGTTGTCAGAAATTTTTCTTTCTCTGAAAGGATTTTCAAAATTTGGTCAAATACTCTTACACAAACTATAGCTCTTGCTGTCTATGAAACTCATTACACCAAGGAGAGGTAAGGGGTAAATATTAGTGTATTTCTGATGATAAAATTAGAATATTTTCCACCTGCACTTGCAGATTCAGAGTTAGACAATGTATTAAAGGAAAGGATAGACTGACTTACAGACATAACTGAGTACATTGATTTCTTTTGCGAGATCAAGCATTAAGAAAAATACCTGCAACTAAAAAGTCCCTTCCCATTCTATTAAGCTTTTTTTTTAAGGCAACATTTTGATTTTTGATGAAAAGTCATTTCAAAAACTTCAGTTAACTCAGGTGATCGAGTAGCTATTATTACTGGTCTGCTCAAGAACTGCTAATATATTTCAAAGACTGCCTGTAGGCACGATTCTATTGAAGATTTGCTAAAACAGGTCATGTTCAGTTGGGGTAGAATTATGCTGCCTTTTGGGTGTGTGCCATCTTGAATATTCAGTTATACTGAGTGGGTAGAAAATATAGAATTCAGGAAATTGTGTTCAAAACAAACCAACCTTCAGTTGGGAGTAGTTTCCCATGACTGGAAATTTCTTCCAAACAAAACATGTTGCTTACACCTTGTGAAACTAATCACATCAAAGAATCTACCCAGGTCATTTGACAAGCCTAGAGCAAGTTGGTGTCCAAGCAACCCTGCTCTGTAACACCTAGAAAAGGAAGAGGTAGATTGGGCTGATGTGGGACTTGTCAGCCTACATAGTTTACTAACCTGTTTTCTGATCATTCATGTTTTCAATTTCTCCTCTGCCCACCAAGACTACTCTGCCACTTAAGGGGGATAGCATTGTTCAATACAGCAGCTCACATGGAATGTTTTATATCTTTTTAAAACTGGTAAAATATACATGACATTTATTATTTTAACCATTTTAAGTGTACAATTCAATGACGTTAAGTACATTGACACTGTTGTACATTGAACTACGTAACCATTGCCACCTTCCATCTCCAGAAATTTTCTGTCACCCCAAATTGAAACTGTGCACCCATTAAACACTAACTCTTCATTCCCTCTTTCCTCAGCCTCAGGCAATCCTTTTTTCATTTTTAAAAATCGTGGTAGAATACACATAACATAAAATTTACTGTCTTAACCATTCTTAAATGTACAGTTTAGAGGCATTCAGTACATTCACAGTGTTGTGCAACCAATCCCTAGAATTCTTTTCATCTTGCAAAACTGAAACTCTGTACCTGTTAAACAGTAACTCCCCATTCTCCCCTCCCTCCTTCCAGCTCCTGATAACCACGATTCTACTCTCTGCTTCTATGAATCTGACTACTTTTGATACCTCACATAAGTGGAATCATACAGTACCTGTTCTTTTGTGACTGCTTATTTCACTCAGCATAATGTCATCAAGGTTCATCCATGTCATAGCACATGTCAGAATTTTCTTCCTTCTTAAGGTTGAATAATATTCCATTGTATGTATATATCACATTTTGTTTCTCCAGTCATCTGTTGGTGGATGCTTAGATTGCTTCAAATAGCGCAGAATTTTTGATTCAGTAGAATCACACAAAGTTTTAGAACTGGAGAATAACTCAGGGAAGTCTAGCTGACCATAGATTCTGAAAGGGTAAGGTGTGTTGGTAAGTTTTCTATTCCTGGCAATCAGCACTGCCTTTGACACTTAATAGGCCATCAGTAAATATTTGCTGAATGAATTATCAAGTTCTACCCAATCATCTTCATAGGTGAGGAAATGGAGATCCAGAGAACCAAGTGATTTCTCCAACTGGATGCAAATCTTAGTTCTGTCACCTACTACCTTTGATCTTGAACAATTATTTAACTTCTGTAATCTTCAGTTTCTTCTTAAAATGAAAGGTATTGCTTACCTCATAGGATGTTGTGAGGATGAACAGAGGTAATGCCTGTAAAATGCTTTGCACGGACCTGGCACAGCGGAAACTCTCAACAGCTAAAAGCTGTTCAAGTCCAGACCCTGCAGCTAAGTATTGGCAGTGCTGGGACTGTATCCATTTCATTTAGAAACAACTAGAAAAATACAAGAAGCATCTATTGAGTTTCCCTTACGTACCAATTAAGGAGGGTTCTCATACATACTTGTTAATGAAATTTTCTGGAAACACATTACATTTACTGCCCAGTTTTCTACATCTCAGCCATTGACAAGGATGAAATTGACACGGATATGTGTGAAGGACAGAGCTTGTCTCTTCTACATCCAACCACCACATAGTTTAGACAAAACCAGAGCAGTGGTATAGAGGGGAAGTGGGAACAATTAGGGTCACTTCCTGAGCAACTTCTTGGGACATGTCTAAACTGTGGCATTACCTTTTTTCCCCTAGCATATATATAGGTAGCTTTTTGAGTATGAGAAATTGTCTCCTGCAAGACCAGAGAGTCTGGGCTAGCCCATTTGTAATAATTAACAGATAAATTTATATTCTAGGACCCCTTCTTGCCAACTCCTGTTCTGAAGTAGGAGCTGGCTCTAAAGTTCCAGTTCCTATTTGAAAGGAAGAAGGTAAAGAAGGTTACTGATAAGTTGTATATATTTACTTCATATTCAAAATTATCTAGAATGTTCTAGGTATTACTTTTGGCAAGAAAATCCACTAGAATAAAATTCCTACTTCGAAGATAGGACAAAGTAAAGCAACATAAAGATCCCGTATGAGAACACACAATTAACTGGTCATCAGTTAGGTTCCTACCAAGGACAATAAGCCCTCACAGACAGGTTCAAGGGGTTATTATTTGAGCAATTAAAAGCTGTCACCTAAGAAATCTAGTTAGGAAGAGCAGCTAAAAACAGGTTTTTTTCTAAAGCAGAGGCTGCACTTGAGTATCACCTGGGGAGCTTTTACAACTCCTGCCCCCTCAGGTGTAGCCTGGACTAATGAAATCTGAATCTCCCAGGGTGACATCACTTTTTCTTAAAGCTCTCCATATTCCAATAAGCAATCAACATTGAGGTCCACTGTCCTAAAGGGATTCTTTTTCCCTTTGTTATAAAGCAAACAATAGACATTTAAAGGCAGCACGAATTACCCCACCCACCCCATCCCCTGTGATGAAATGGTGAAAATGAAGAAAAGCTAGAATCTGCAAGAACTGAATCCAAATCCTGACTCTGCCATTTCCCTTTGTGATCTTGGATAAGTTACTTAACTTTTCTAAGTTTCAGTGTTTTTACCTGTAAAATGGGAATAAGAGGATTGTTGCGAAAATAAGACTATCCATGCAAAATGCTAGCACTGTGCTAGGCATATAGTAAGCACTCAAGTGAGAATGATTATTAATATTATCATTATTATTATTAATATACTTAGTATTATTTGGAAAGGCCAGTAACTTCTGGTACGCTTAAAAGTATCATAATATTGTTCTTGCTAATCTACGTTAAGGTATTATTTCAGAAAATTGTTTTAACTTTGCAGTTTAAAAAGGATATATATTGTTTTGATTTTGTTAGTTTATCTGATATACTTACATGTAGTTGGAATTTATTTCTAATATCGTACAGGGCTGCCAGGGATGTAATGGCAGAATGAAATTATTTCCAGAATTTTGACTTGAGCTGAGCTAAACTGGGATTGATTTAATGGACAGAGCACTGGTCTGGGCTCCAGTCCCATGCTGACAGTCAGCTGTGTGCCATGGACAACCAACCAGGCTGACCTCAGCTTCATCCTCTGTAAATGAGTCTAATTCAAGAAGCCAAAATCTAAAGATGACTAGAGATCTCATCTCCTCGAACCTCAGCTCTCAAGAATGTAACTAGGAGATAAGTGAGCCCTTTGAGCAGCCAAAATAGATATTTCAAACGCCAAACAGTAAATCCTGTGTCTTTACCCAAAGAAAGGCCCCAAGCTCTCACTAGGAGCTTATTTACTCTACATGTTTAAAATAAGCTTAATTAGGGAATTCCCTGGTGATCCATCCAGTGGTTAGGACTCAGCTTCCAGTGCTGAGGGCCCAGTTCAGTCCCTGGTGGGGGAACTAAGATCCCGCAAGCCGCGAGGCACGGCCAAAAAAATAATTAATTAATAAAATAAGTTTAATTATTTGGTTTCCTAGCCCACAGCAAGGGGAGGGAGGGAGGGGGAGGAGGTAGATGTGATGACACTAAGGAGCCAGAGGAAGAACTCCTTAGAAAACGAATTAAGGTAAAGCTATTTAGAGTGGATGCAAACTCACCTTCTCACCCTGGTGAATTTCACTTGTGAATTACGCCCCAGCGCGTAACCTGAGTCCTTACTGCTGAGCCTGTCTCGCAAGAACATTTTTTAAATTTTTATTTATTTATTTATTTATGGCTGGGTTGGGTCTTCGTTTCTGTGCGAGGGCTTTCTCTAGTTGCGGCAAGCGGGGGCCACTCTTCATCACGGTGCGCGGGCCTCTCACTGTCGCGGCCTCTCCCCTTGCGGAGCACGGGCTCCAGACGCGCAGGCTCAGTAGTTGTGGCTCACGGGCCTAGTTGCTCCGTGGCATGTGGGATCCGCCCAGACCAGGGCTCGAACCCGTGTGCCCTGCATTGGCAGGCAGACTCTCAACCACTGCGCCACCAGGGAAGCCCAAGAACATTTTTTATTATGTTTAGTATACATCTAAACTGTATTGCCTGATGCCTGGTCTTCATATACAAAGCGATTTTTTTAGTTATGATAACTGACTTTTTATTAAAGTATAGTTGGTTTACAATATTGTGTTTAGTTTTAGATGGACAGCAAAGTGATTCAGATATAGATATAGATATATTCTTTTTCAGATTCTTTTCCATTATAGGCTGTTACAAGATGTTGAATATAGTTCCCTGTGCTGTATAGTAGAACCTTGTTGTTTATTTTATATATATTAGTGTGTATATGTTAATCCCAGCCTCCTAATTTATCCCTCCACCCCACGCACTCCACCCCCCAGCTCCAGCTTTCTCCTTTGGTAACTATAAGCTTGTTTCTATATCTGTGAGTCTGTTTCTGTTTTGACTTTTTAAATGTTTTTCACTGTTGTAAAACATACATAACATAAAATTTACCATTTTCAAGTGTACAATTCAGTGGCAATAAGCACATACACAGTGTTGTGCAACCATCACCACTATCCATTTCTAGAACGTTCTTTACCATCCCAAACAGAAACTCTGCACCCATTAAACAATAACTCCCCATGCCCCCTTCCCCAGTCCCTGGCAATCTCCAGTCTACTTTCTGTCTGTGAATTTGCTAGAATCAAACAATAGTTGTCCTTCTGTGTCTGGCTTCTTTCACTTAGCATAATGTTTCCAAGGTTCATCCATGTTGTAGCATGTGTCAGAATTTCATTAATTATAATTAACTTTTAATACTTAGAGAAAATTCTTATACAATAACTCATCCCTTAACAAAAGTGAGGTGACCCTTTATAAAAAGTGAGACTCATCCTTACTCTGTAAGAAGGGGGTGGTATGAAAATAATAAAGGCATGATGAGAAGTTACAAGCATCTGTCCAACCCAAAGCAAAATGGAATGCTTGTTCTGAATGTTTTTGTTTTGTTAAACTAATATAAGAGTCCCTAATGATTCTTGTGCTTGAATCATTGACACACACAAACACACGCACACACCCCAAAATACATCACATAAAAACTAGAGAGAAGCTGCAGCCTAAGTCTCTGGTTTCAAATGGCAAAATCACATTGAGGCAAAATTATTCCTGTTTTCGCTGAATGCTGCTTAAAGGACTTGGGGTAGAGGGGGGTGCAGACGCGCTTGGAGGAGGCAGGATGAGCCATTCCTTTAAACTGCTCTTTAAAAAAAAATTTTTTTAAACATCTTTATTGGAGTGTAATTGCCTTACATTGGTGTGTTAGTTTCTGCTGTATAACAAAGTGAATCAGCTATACATATACAAGAATATATATTTTCTTCTGAAACAAGCCTTTTTTTCTCTTTGAACCAACAAGAAATGTTACAAGTGTCCCTTCAGTTTTATAATGGGGCTTAAAGTTAAGTTGTTAACCTTTAAGTGGGAGATGAGTCAGGAGAAGACGGCCACTCCCGCCACTGCAGCAGCCAACAGTCAACACGGAATGGCTGAAAAGACTGCTCTTCTGTCCTGTTTTCCCTAAAGCAGTGGATAAATCACTCAACCCCGGGGGCTGTTTATGGCCTTGTATATGGTGTTTCCAATGCAAATGCACATAGAGAAAAGGGTGAGAGTTAATCTACTTTTGATTGGGGAAGCGTTTCTTTTCTTGTGCAAAGGCGGGAGTTAGGTGGGTGGGAAGAGAGTTAAAAAGGATCGCAGAGTTTAGGAACTTTTGTCATCTTTGAGAGGCTGTGTTGTTTAAAGGCTGTCCCTGAGACCGAGGGGAGGGGGGAGGGGAGGGAGCAAAAGAGGAACACGGGGTTGGGTTACGATTCAATACAGCTTTTTTGCCACTTAGAGAGCTTAGGAGATCTGCCAGGGACTCTGTTAACCCTTGCCTTCCGGGCTCTGCTTCGCCCACTTAGCAGATGGATCAAGTTCACAGGAATTCACTCTGCAAACATTCAGTGCTGGGAGAGCTACAACAGAACCCCGGGTCATTGTGGACATCAGTTTTGTGGGAGAGAAGGAGCTACAAAACATTTTTTAGAACACCAACACTGGATGTTGATTCCTCTGGCTTCCTTTATCATGGAATTGTAAATGCTCAGGGGAGCACCTGACCAGACCGGGTGGGAAGGATCAGAGAAAGATTCCTGGAAGAATCGTGAAGGAGGCGTTAGCCAGGTTAGGATGGTGGGAGGGACAGTCTTGGCATTTAGAATAGAATATGCAAAGACAGTGACCCATGAGAGAACAGGGGACACTCCCGAAGCTACAAGAAGCGAGTGCCTGTGGGCTGGGAGTGGTGATGGTGGAGAGGGAACAAGAAAGTGGTGAAAGATGAGCCCAGGCCGGGGTGCAAGCATTGAGGGCCCTCCCTCTGTGCCGCCGCCCACTGGCTGTGGGAAGTCACTGAAGGATTTCATGCAGGAGGCAGAACATCACATCTGAGCTCGAGAAAGATCACCCGGGATTCATTCTGAAAAGCTGGAGGGGGTGGGACCCACCATAGAGGGATTAGGTAGGATGTCCTCGCAGTAGTCCCCAGTGGAGAGGAGCCAGGAGACCAAGGCAGCGGTGAGGGAGAGGAGGACTCAGTTTCACAAGAGCTACAGGTGGGAGAGGCAGGATTTCTCGTCCAGGTGGACAGAGCAGGGGAGAGGGCCGGGGTCTGGGAGACTTTTGAGTGTCATGGGGACTTTGAGTGCATGTGTCTCCCCTAACGGTGATCTTCACACTCTCTCCCAACCATGCCACTCAAGGACTGAGCCTTCCTATGGCACTCTTACTACCCGTGGGCAGAGAAGGGTGGTGGGGGAGCTTTTTAGTATAATTTGTCAGTGTGCAGGTAGAGTTAACTTGCTTTCGAACCAAAAGAAGTTCCAGTCTGGCTATCTCCCCGTTCTACCGAGGAGGAACCTGGGACGCGGAAGGCCACACAGCAGCCGCTGCTACCAGCCAATGTGTGCTGGCCACCTGGGCCGGGCGCCTTAAATGAACGTTGTTGTTTAACCCCCAGAATAATGATCAGGTGGGTAGTTATATTATCTCTACTTAACAGCTGAATCAGTGAGTCTCAGCAAGGCCAGTAATCCACCGAAGGGCCGGCTCTCAGACCCAGGCTGCCTGCCTAGGCGGCTGGTGCATTTCCCACCACACAGCGTCTGGAGCCAAGGCCTTCGGGAGGAATCTCTGTCCTGTCCCTAGTGCCATGCTCTGTCCTCAGATAAATCTGCTGTCCTGGGAAAGCAGATCTGCAGCAGATGGAAACTTCATCGATTATAAGAAAAGGCATGTCATGTCCTTCTGTTGAGACTGTAAAACTACTGTTGTAGAAATTCATCCTACACAGTCTCTTGAAAAATCATTTATGGAAACCTCATCCTATGAAGTCTATCTCTCTCTCTCTCTCTCTCTCTCTCTCTCTCTCTCTCTCTCCCTCTCTCCCTCTCTCCCTCTCTCCCTCTACCCCCTCCCTCCCTTCCTCTCTCTCTCTTTCAGTTCTAAGTAATAAGGTGCCCATGGACATTGTGCTTTTGATTTAAGAGAGGAGAAAAAATAGTTTTCCCAAAATCACACATTTCACTCTGTGGGCCTTGGAATTGGAACCAGGCCTCCAATACAACAAAAGGAAATCTTTGAATTTACCCCATTCAAGAGACCCAGTGCTCTTCAAGAAAGTCAAGTTTCTGGGGAGTGTCCCATCATGGTGGCCCACCTGCACCCTATTTTACCCTCCGCATAGCGCTTCTTCCCACTCCCCTGGAGGTTGCCAAGCCCATGGCTGTTTCTGTGTCAATAAATAACTTCTGGTTAAGACTGTGCTGTAATGAGATCAACAGCAGTATAGCCAGAGAAGCAATAAGATATGTCCTTAGGGCTGCTCATTGTTTTCGATACAATGAACGGAACCGTTTCCCCTATGCATTTCCATAGGGAAATGGATTACCTAATGCCGCCAGAGTATAATCACATTCATCCTCGTTGAAAAACTGCCCATAAAGAGATCGGTCCCTGTGTAGGTTCTTTATTTTAATATATCCAGTCTCGTTGTATTGCAATTTTCAAGTAGAATAGCTTGACCTTGAGGGTCATCATCAATCTGTGTGACTCAGTAGATGGGAAGTCGAGTGATGTCTTCCAGCATTTTCCTCTTTCTGTTTAACGTTGTCCAGGTAGCCCCTGCCTTGGGGGCCTGGTTGAAACTTTTATATGTTTCAGAGTCTCAAGTAAATTAGCATAAATTGCACCTACTGTATACAGACCAATTGCTATGAGAATTACCTATATCACAGTTCCTGTCTCAGTAAGAGACTAGAAAGTATTCCAACTCATTAAATAAGTCATATAGTTAATTACTGTCCCATTCATCATTAGTCAAGCATACACTAACTGGTCATGTGTATGTGGCAAAACTGACTGTATCTGTTTTAATGGGCCATTATTTGGTGTCCTTATTTCCAGATGTCTGATGCTCTAGAACTGAGAGTCCTCAGGTGAGGTATGGGTGGTTTTTGACCTGCAAACAGGAAATGTTTTGCTGAGAAATCCATGGCCACATTTTGATGTTTAGTGAAGGCCTTTAAGCCATCGGTGTACGAAGTGATGTGCAGAGTTCCGTGGAGGAGGTCAGAGCACCAAGAACAAAAATCCAGACTGTCGTCAAAAGCATGTTACTCTAATAAGCTGCCTACGGTACACGATCCCCTGTGACCCTTCCAGGGTCACTTACCCACAGTCGTAAGGAAGCTTTGCTGCATGAGTCCTGCACCTCTTTGTACATTTCATTTCTGTACACCACCCCTTTCCCCTGACGAAAGCTATGCTTTCAGAGCTGCTGTTTCTCTCTACATTGCTGATTGATCTTCATTTTATAGTGATTCCTGATTCTATAGCTTTTCAACTCTCTGCTTTCCAGGCTCTCCATTGTATACATTTTTTAATGAACTTAAAAGTAGCATGGTACTAAAAGAACAGGAGAAATTCATTTGTAGTGTTTCTGCATGACTGGCTTTGTAAAGGAGTATGTTCCTATGGGGAGAGCTACGCAGAGTCATGCAAATAAAGTGGGATGGAATGACCAACCTTGGGGGGACTGGCAAGGAAAGTGGGATCTTTTGAAGGAGTGGAGAACCATGTGCTAGTAAGAAGGAAGAGAACTTGTGAGTGGGATGGGAAAGCGTGAGCCAGTGTTGAAAGTAAAACGGCAGATGGCTGAGAGCTGGTGTGCTTGGCTGATGGAAGAGCAGGCCTGGGATGTGTGTTGATGAACACATGAAGAAAGTGGGTTCATCCTGTGAATGGACCGATACTAATTAAGATACAGTACGTGACAATCCTGGCACACGGCAGTCACCTGGTCAGTGAGAGTTGTGATTTTGGTAGGCTCCTAACTCAAACCTAATAAAAACCACATTTAGTCCCAAAGTCAGCAGCAGACCTCTACTGTCTAAAGATACTGTATTAAGGACTAAAACCTTTGAAGCAGTGGTACAGGGTTTGGGGGGGGGGGCAAGCTATAGTCAGCTGGTCCTGGTTTGAATGCAAGTAAGTCATGCACACGCTGTGTGACCTTGGGGAGCAATTGAACATTTCTAAGCTTCCAATAAAATGGGATTAACAATGGGACTCACCTCCTGGCGTTGCAGTGAAGATTAAATGAGATAATGCATATAAAGTAGTGAGCTCAGTACCTATCACCAAACCTTATAATAATAGTAATAACAATAATGCTAATGATAATAATAGTAGTAGTAGTAAATAGGAGTGAGGAGGAGTTAAACCTCAGGTGATCTAATAATGTAAATTTATTTTACTGATCTTTTATTTTCTTTCCCATATACAAAAGCCCTTGGGCTTTATTTAATTTTTCATAATTACCGTGTTTCAAATTACACCAGCAGTGCCGAGATTGTAATTGAGATGAATCAGTTTCTTTCTTTTTTTTCTTAATATTTATTTATTTATTTGGCTGCCTCAGGTCTTAGTTATGGCACGTGGGATCTTCAGTTGCGGCATGCGAACTCTTAGTTGCAGCATGTGGGATCTAGTTCCCTGACCAGGGATCGAATCTGGGCCCCCTGCACTGGGAGCATGGAGTCTTAGCCACTGGACCACCAGGGAAGTCCCGAGATGAATTGGTTTCTTATTTTCAGTACTTAAAGATTTGCCAGGACATAATCCCTCTGCTACCTCATCAGCCTTTTCTTCATTTTCCCTCCTGAAGGATTATAGCCACATCTAATTGTATCTGTCTGCTTCCTTACCTGGCTCAGGACCTGGAGAGTAAAAAGGGAGTATATGCTAAGTAAAGTTAACCCAGTGAGGAGGAAAACACAACAAGAGTCAGAAAAAAGTAGGGTGACCAAAGGGCTCAAGGGAGTGGTTCATGCACTCCCTTCCCTATCTTGTCAACGCCCGCTAGGACCCTGGTGCCATGCTTTACTGCAGGCAGCCTGGAAAACTCTCTGGTTGCCCATTTTGAAGATTTTAAACATATTTTATATTTATTCACATTCAGTAAGCACATAGATTATCCCAGAAATGCTTTCCTCCTTTTTTGGTAGCTAGAAATGATGATCGGGTTAAAGTGTACAGAGAAAAAAGTAATGGTAGGTTTCAAATAAGTATGGAAAGATATTTCAGTATACAGCAGGACCTCTTCATGGGTATGTGTCCACCTCTCTTATTTTAAGAAGAGCTTTTGCATATGAGAACATTGTCGATGTAATTTGAAAACCCTAAGCACAATTTTTAAATAAATATTTAAATAAGCAATTTCACAAAGCAATAGAAAATTAAGGGTTTTTTTTGCTGTTCTTACAGAAGAGACTCCTGTAAGAACTTTTCTATTTGTTATAACTAAGGATAATAGAAGAGATTCATTTCAGTGTTATATTTGTACCCAGCTTCTTAATTATTATAACATTTTTAGATTTATTTATGTACATCAAATTCTTCCTCCTGATATCAATATGAAGTAAAGGCAATTGATTTTTATCATGGTTGTCAGAAGTGTAGTAAAAGATGGGCAACTAGTCACTTTAAGGACTTTAATATATGAATGCTAGTCCTGTTTCTTAATATCTTGCTTATATCATTAGATTACTGTTAACTACCGGTTCATAAATATTTTCTGCTTTTAGTTTTAGGGGAAAACCAAACAAATATTCCCCGATATTTGCTCTTTCGACTCAGTACTGCTGTTTTTAACAGAACTGCTGTCCCCCACCCCCTCCCCAAGTTTCTCTTTCTGGGACAAACTACCCGACCCTCCCCCTTTCCAGGTCCAGCTGTCCTGTCTCCTCCCCAGGGGGCACCTCCTACCCCTCCTTCTTTCAGGAGGAAGAAGTGAAACAATAGAGGGAACTGAGCTGGCACAAGTGTCATTTGTCACAGCTTAGCCAGAAGGCCATTCTCAGCATTTTTTACTGATGTCTTAGGTACTGAAACTATTATAGAAGGTAAATGAGGCTGAAACCTCCCTGTTTTTTATTCTTCTTTTACTCAAATATCTCAGAGCATTAATACTGACTTCCATATATGGCCAATTAAGATCAACCTCTATACCATCGGTTAGGAAAACTCTGAATAAGAACTGATATCATATCAGCAACAGAAGCTGCTTTCAACTTGAAATTAATTTGGGTTTCATTCCTGCGCTTGCATGTGTGGGTCTCTCTCCTTTCTCTTTTTTCTTCCCTTTCACGCTTTCTTCCCTCTTTCTCTTCCTGCCTCATTTCTTTCCTCTTCTTTTTCTCTTCTCTTTTCCCCCTTCCCCCTTCTTTCTCTTGCCCTCCTCCATTCTCTGCAACAGTACTGGCAGAAAGATTCGTCCTACTGATGCTATATTGTATTTGCAGCACAGTTCTCTGTGTTGGGGGTGGAGGGAGCTATGTTATATAGACTCAGGGACAACATTGTTCCCATAATAAGAGCTTTTGTTTCCAGCCTGATGGGGTGGCCAGAGACCCCCCAGTCTCATTTCTTTGGCTGTATCTTCCTCCCCCATGGATGTCAATAGAGGAAGAAAAGAGATTAACGTGAAGACTAGACTTCTGATGCTTTATGTGCAGGCTACAGCAGGAAATTTTAGTGTAAGCCCTGTTTCGTGGTTTATTTGGAATAAAGATAAAAAGTTTCTTTCATTTGAAAATGGATTCTTCTATATTCTCACAGCCCTTTGTAAATAATTCTTATAACACTTAAATTGTTATCCTGTGATTTGTTTCTTTCTCCCTTACTGCCTTGTGAGCACCTAGAGGGTTAGGGGTCTTATCTTACTCATTTCCGAACGCCCCTTCCCGCAGTTCCCAGCACATAGGCCTGTGCCCACCCGCCCCCGCCGAAATCTTTATTGTAATAATGAGGTACATTATAATAAAGCTATTGAATGGGATACAATGTAGCCGTTATAATGAAAGAACTATGTTTACGTATAGGAGTTATGTGTATTTACATACACTGAATGGAAAAACAAAGTTGTGAATCAAGCATAAAATCTCATGTTTTATAGATATAATTATGCCCCAGAACATGACCCAGAAGCATGCACACTGCATCTTTATTTTTTTTTATTAATTTTTCTTGGAGTATAGTTGCTTTACAATGTTGTGTTAGCTTCTGCTGTGCAGCAAAGCGAATCAGCTATGCATATACGTATACCCACTCTTTTTTAGATTTCCTTCCCATTTAGGTCACCACAGAGCACTGGGTAGAGTTCCCTGTGCTGTACAGCAGGTTCTCGTTAGTTATCTTTTTTTTTTTTTTTTTAATAAATTTATTTATTTTATTTATTTTATTTTTGGCTGCGTTGGGTCTTCGTTGCTGCACACGGGCTTTCTCTAGTTGCGGCGAGCGGGGGCTACTCTTCATTGTGGTACACAGGTTTCTCATTGCAGTGGTTTCTCTTGTTGTGGAGCACGGGCTCTAGGCGCGCGGGCTTCAGTAGTTGTGGCACTCGGGCTCAGTAGTTGTGGCTCACAGGCTCCAGAGCGCAGGCTCAGTAGTTGTGGCACACGGGCTTAGTTGCTCCGTGGCATGTGGGATCTTCCCGGACCAGGGCCTGAACCCATGTCCCCTGCATTGGCAGGCGGATTCTTAACCACTGCGCCACCAGGGAAGCCCCTAGTTATCTATTTTATACATAGTAGTGTATATATGTCAATCCCAATCTCCCAATTCATCTCACCCCCTCTTCCCCCCTTGGTAACCATAAGTTTATTCTCTACATCTGGCACACCACATCTTTTTTTTGTTTTTTGTTTTTTTTTTTAATAAATTTATTTATTTATTTATTTTTAGCTGTGTTGGGTCTTCGTTTCTGTGCGAGGGCTTTCTCTAGTTGCGGTGAGCGGGGGCCACTCTTCATCGCGGTGCGCGGGCCTCTCACTATCGTGGCCTCTCTTGTTGTGGAGCATAGGCTCCAGACGCGCAGGCTCAGTAGTTGTGGCACACGGGCTTCGTTGCTCCGCGGCATGTGGGATCTTTCCGGACCAGGGCTCGAACCTGTGTCCCCTGCATTGGCAGGCAGATTCTCAACCACTGCGCCACCAGGGAAGCCCCACACCGCATCTTTAACCAGAGTTACCTCTGGAAAGTGACACCTGGGCAGAGAGGGAAGGCCCTTGAGAAGAAATAGGAAACTTTTAATTTCATATGCTCTGACTTGTTAGAATTTTGTTTTCTACAAGATCAAGTGAAGCTGACCAGTGTCAGCTTGGCCAGATAGACAGTGCTCCCCACCCAGACTTCCCAAGAGAGGTGCTCATCTTCCTGTCCTCCACCTTTCGTCTCGTCCCTTCACCTTGGCTCTTACAGTCACCTTCTGTCTTCCTCTGTGTTCACCATTGCCAGTTATCCCCTCCGATCATTCCAGGCTTCCTCCCTCCATCTTCTTCTTCCCTACACCTCCCACCAGCCTGTTCATGGATAGATGGATGCATGCATGCATGGATAGATGGATACATGGATAGATGCATGGATAGATGCATGGATGGGTGGATAGATGCATGGATGGATGGATACATGGATAGATGCATGGATGGATGCATGCATGGATGGATGGATACATGGATAGATGCATGGATGGATGGATGGATACATGGATAGATGCATGGATGGATGCATGCATGGATGGATGGATACATGGATAGATGCATGGATGGATGGATAGATGCATGGATGGATGGATACATGGATAGATGCATGGATGGATGGATAGATGCATGGATGGATGGATACATGGATAGATGCATGGATGGATGCATGCATGGATGGATGGATACATGGATAGATGCATGGATGGATGGATACATGGATAGATGCATGGATGGATGGATAGATGCATGCATGGATGGATACATGGATAGATGCATGCATGGATGGATACATGGATAGATGCATGGATAGATGCATGCATGGCTGGATAGATGCATGGATGGATGGATACATGGATAGATGCATGCATGGATGGATACATGGATAGATGCATGCATGGATGGATACATGGATAGATGCATGCATGGATGCATGCATGGATGGATGGATACATGGATAGATGCATGCATGGATGGATACATGGATAGATGCATGGATGGATGGATAGATGCATGGATGGATGGATACATGGATAGATGCATGGATGGATACATGCATGGATGGATGGATACATGGATAGATGCATGGATGGATGGATAGATGCATGGATGGATGGATACATGGATAGATGCATGGATGGATGGATGGATACATGGATAGATGCATGGATGGATGGATAGATGCATGGATGGATGGATACATGGATAGATGCATGGATGGATGGATAGATACATGGATGGATGGATACATGGATAGATGCATGGATAGATGCATGCATGGCTGGATAGATGCATGGATGGATGGATACATGGATAGATGCATGCATGGATGGATACATGGATAGATGCATGCATGGATGGATAAATGCATGGATAGATGCATGCATAGATGGATAGATGCATGGATGGATGGACAGATCAATCGATTGATCCTCCCTGATCCTACATCTCTTCCAGTTACTGCCCCACCACTCTCCTTCCTTTACATCCCAACGTCTCAAAATATATGCTCATCTATTACCCCACTTCCAAATCAGTCTGCAGTTCTCTCTAGTCACTGGATTTGGGACTCCATTATCCCCTGGGTTTTCCTGAGACTGTTTCTGAACAAGGTGGGAAGCACACATCTGGCTCTGTGCTCCCACTTAGGGGTACGACCTCCCATCAGTGTGGGCCAGGGTTCTGTGCTGCCCGAGGCCTCGTGGCTCTCAATTTGCCTTGCTACTCTCCTCCACAAGGGACCTTTGGTGTTCTCACTGCAACATGGGAGACTCTCTGGAGGTGCCATGACCTGCTGACACCCTCCAAGGTTGCAGTTTGCTAGCACTGAGATAGCCTGAAACCGCTTTCTCATGGCCAGGACTGGATGTGCCCCTGGGCCCTGAAGGTGGGAGGACATTTGGGCCCCATGCTTCTGTCACTGCTGCATAAGATGGGGCCCAAAGTTGCACAAAGAGCTCTCTCAACAGGCCACTCAGTTTTTCTTCCCAAATCTTGTGCCCGGCAAACCCCTCCTTGGGGATGTCCTACAGTCCGCCTCATCTTCGCACATCCAAGACCAAGGCGCTGTCTTTACCTGCAGACCACCACCCTCATCTCTTCAGTTCCCTCGGGAATGCAGAGGGAAGGTGCGTGAGTGGGGATTCGGGCAGGGCCCTGTGATTGTGAACCCATCGTGTCCCTCGTGATGTTCCTGAAGGGCAGCATTTGTGCAGAAGGCAACAGCTGGAAAATAAAACTCGTATTTCTTCTCCAAGCTTCTCTAACAAGAGCAGGATGAGCAGCCCTGAGCCACATGAAGACCTACCCTGTAGATGAGCGAGGCCAAAAGACATGCCTTGTCTCCTTTCTACCATGGATCCCCAGAGATGTCTTGAAGTGTTGGTGTGGGTGTGAGGCAGTCCAGTGCAGGTCTCAGTCAGCTGGAAAGGCCGAGAACCGCCCTGCCAAGGCCTCTGCGGGTTAGCTTTCCCTCACCAGCCACCTGGGAGAGAAACTCAGAAGGATGAAAGCTGGTGGAGACTTCTCCCCGGAGGGAGCGCCCAGCTCTCTCCAAGCTGCAGCCAACGGGACAAGGAGACGAGGGGCTGGCAGCGTCCTTGCTGGGAGCCAGGAGAGCAGCACCGCCCTCCTCGGAGCTGAAGGTGAGAGAAGAGACTCCCTTCTCCTGAAAGCTGTCTGCCTTGACTGGCTCCTTTCTCTCGGTCTCCGCATCTAATTAAATACAGCTCCACTCTGTGGAACTTGTGGAGGACTGGCTCCGATCTTACCTGTGCTGCTGTCCGGGTCTAACTGGCCTCCGAACTGGCAGTTTTATAGCTAATGTTCTATTTTCTGATGCTGGGATGATCTTTGGTCTCATGGCATCTGTCAGTGGTTGCCTCCACCTAAGAGCACGGAAGGTTCTCCTTGATCAAGCCTCTCCTGACTGTAGCCTCTCTCACTTTGCAGCCCCACTCCAGGGTCTGTGGACATACGCATGTCCTGCTCCCTCAGCCCATCTCAGCTCCTTTTATTTTATTGGCCATGCCATGTGGCATGTGGGATCTTAGTTCCCCGACCAGGGATCGAACCCAAGCCCCCTGCACTGGAAGCGTGGAGTCTTAACCACTGGACCGCCAGGGAAGCCCCTCGGCTCCTTTTAGTGTCCTGACTGCACCCTGCCTTTCGTTACCATGCGCCCCTTTACTCTTTTCAATCTTCCTGGGTGTTGTGTCTCCTTCTAGTTTCTCTCTATTCTAACTCCTGGTCATCCTTAAAGATTCACCTCCACCATCACCTTCTCTAGAAGACTTCTCCCTGACCTGGAATTGCCCACTTCCTCCTCTGCCTTCTTCTCCCATGTGCTGAATATTTATCAGTCATGCTGCCTAAACACTGTATTGTACTTAGTTGTTTATACTTGCCTTTCAACTACATGGGGAACTCCTTGGGGGAAGGGATCATGTTTTATTCATTTTATTTAATTCCTAGCTTGTAAAACAGAACTTGGCATGCATTCTTATGACCTCAAAAAGAGGGGGGAAGGAGGGTTTGTATGAATAAATGTGAATGTGCTTTTTGAACTGTAAATTGACACACAAATGTAAGATATTGTAGTATCAACAGCATCCCAATGTAATACATGAAACTTGGAGACAGGTTTTATATAAACAAATGATTACTCTCTAGTAAAGGTGGACGAGTTGGAGAAACCAAAGAAGATGCATCCTCCAAAATAAAGACCAAAAATCTTACACAGGAGTTATAACAAAGGGCTTAGAATTTGGAAGTGCTAACACAAAAACTAGACCAAAAAGAGGAAGCCAAAGAGATAGAATTTTGAAACCTGGGCAAGAGGAATTAGGAACAGAACATTTTCTTCATTTTGTTTCTACAATGTATCTTCAAGAAAGAGATAGAGTAGAAAAAAATATTAAGTACCAATCTAAATAAATCTTTTCTCTTCTTGTGGTTTATCTTCATTTTCATGTTAAACAGATTAGAATGTTAAACGTTATTTTAGAGGAAAAAAGAGAGACAAGCACGGGGGTATTAGCTTAATTCTTTCAGGACATCGTAAAGAAATAAAACGAGCTACCAAGGACACTGAGTTTGAATTCTGTTCCAGTTCTGGAAGCATCCTTTCTCCAGCATCTCTGCTGGACTGTTGTCTAGACCAGACCTTCTGAAACTATCTGTGGTGAGGGACAAGCGTGCGTGTGTGTGTGTTTTCCTATCAGCCACACACTGACACTTTTGTAAAACACCACAAAAAATGAATTACTAGAAAAACAAAATAGAAGATATCAGACATGCAAAATACAAGCCCAAATTTATCATTAGATTCAACAAATATCATTCTGTCAAAATGCTATAAAAGTTTCTACATGCTTTCTCTCAAGTTCTGCACTTATCTATCTTGTAGATCAGTAACAGTTTGCAAACTGGCAGTCCATTTATCACACTTCAAATAGCACCGAGTTCAACTTTACTTGGATATATTCAATAACAGACATCACAGGAATGAAAAAGTTATTGAGAAGAGGGCACACGTGTACAAATCTTACAATGGTGGAGCTGTTGATTAGAAAAGAAATACTTTAGGTAAAATTTATAGTAGTATAATGAAAATTTTTTCGAATGGTGTACAGCTCTTTTTTGTATCGCCTCCCTACCCTCCTCAAAATTGAGTGAATTCTTTGATCCTCTTGGAGAATAATTGTTTTCGGCGCAAAAGTTTTAAATTTATCTTTCATTGTTAACTGTAGGGTAACCATAGGTGCTGACATCAAGCCAATAAAATTAAAAAGCAGCATGACAGGCTCTAATAAATTTCATTGGTGTCTTTACTCTGTCATTTGAGCACAGAATGAACTATTATTATCACTGAGCTTCAAACCTCTCATTTTGGCTTCAGATAATTACAGCTGCTAATGCAGTGCATGCTACAGTAGTTTTCAGTAACTGGTTTAGGGTTAAAGTATCATATTTAAAAGACTTAATTATGATCAGTGGGGGAACACGTTGTGGCCATATGGCTTTGATCTGTTTTCTAGAGTGGCCTGCAAAAATCTGGACTCCTAACGATCTATTTTCTCAACGATTTCAGAAAACAAGCAGCGTTTAAAATCTAGTTCCTCTACCACGGACTCTGGGGTTTTGAAACTCTTTCATTTGGAGATGGGCCATCCTCTGTTGGAAGTGGGCCATGGTTCTTTGTCTCTCACCCCAGATGAAATTCTTCAACCCCCTTAACTCAGTCTTTCCCTGACATGAAGAATTTAGTATCAGGTTTCTGCAAAATGAACCAGCTTTGTACTTGAAGTGAGAAAAAGGATTCTTCCTTTTCTCCTTAAACTCCATTGCAGCTGGCCAGGTGAATCTGGAATATATGCGTCATCTACGTCCCAATCTTCACGCTGCTGTTGGGTGTGGATCACGCCTGCCAATATCGTTGTTTCACTTTTCAATTTTGTATTCATCTATAACCTTTGTTTTACCTTCTTAATTTTGCATATGACTTGTCCTTTTGAAATGTTGATCAAAGTATGAAACAACTATCAAATATAAGCATTCAATGCAGTTAAATATTAGCCCATCTCTTTGTGCCATGTGTAATTTTATGAAACTATCAAGGAATACATTTTTTTTTGAGGAAGCCTAAGTTAGATTTATACTTGTTCAAAATGCACTCTTACTTCCATTCTAGCCTTCTTGAGCATTTCTTATTTGGGCGTTATCGCTATAGCCTATACAGATACTTAAGTTCCTTATGACTGTTCCACTCATAGAAGTAAGGAGGCTGGGTCTTGCTCTTGTGGGTTTTTAATGGCAATTACACTTAAACCTTGGGAGTCTAATTTCTTATTGAGATGACCACTTTCTGAAGAAGAAATGATGTTACCACCAACCTTGTTAAAACACAAAAAGGCTTATGAACATCGGTTCCTGCATGACCACGATTTTAGCAATAAAGAACCAGAATGGTAAGCTATATGACGCAGTCGGTGAACCATGCTACGGAGACAGTTCCTGACGAAGCCTGACCTGTTTTTCATTTGAGGAACATGGAGGGCATGAGAGGGTGGCCGTGGCTTATTAAAAGACAAAAGCAACAATTATCTGATGGTTCTTACATTTCAGCTTCTCCTTTCACTAGTTGCACTTAAACGGTATTGTGTTTGCGATTGGCCAATGGAATGTGGTTGAGTGCTGGGATTTTCACGGTCTGGCTGACTTTTCCCAGGGTGACTTCCCCAGTGCTGCAGAACTCTGGGTGACGTTTGGTGGAGAGCAATACTGCATTGTTCAGCCCAGGGCGGGGAACTGTATTTATTTTTGATTTTACGTTATTTCAGCTGTTTTCACTTTTTTCTTTATTGTTTTCTTGCCTCCTACAGAGTTCTCTTTTCAAGGCTGGCTGGGGGAAGGGGGACACTCAGTTATGGACTCAGCACACAGCGTGGAGAGCAGATTTCCCCTCTCTCAGCAGTTCAAATAGCTTCTAAGCCACGTGCATTTAACCCACTGTGGGTCTGAGCCCACGTTAGCTCCGTGGGGAGCTGTTTCCATGTTAAAATATATAAAATCCTTTCAAGCTGTCTGTGACTCCTTAACATGGCCTATTGGATAGCATACGTGAGTGACGTGCTTATTTTATTTTAAAAAGTTTTTTTTAATAATCTGGTATTTGAGGATAAATTTAAGTCTAGACTTCAGCAACTGATAGCTTTCTGACTTTTTAAGTTATGTTTAAAACAACTGTGTCACATTTCAGAATTTTTTTTTTTTTTTGCTATACCACATGGCTTGTAGGATTTTAGTTCCATGACCAGGGATTGAACCCGGGCCATGGCAGTGAAAGTGTTGAGTCCTAACCACTGGACCACCAGAATTTCAGAATTTTTACTTCTGGTTTCCCACTGTATGAATTTTAAAGTATTGTTTTATCATATAAATCAGTCAAGGAGATAGCAGGCAATGTTGTATGCCAAAACTCTGACTCTATCAGTAACCGTGGTCATTATATTATCCATCTAGGGAAGCACTAATACATTTTGGGCGTAAGTATGTCACCGTACATACACTCTTTCTCCTTGCTCAAACTCCCTGTTCTACAAGTAGGGAAGTATTTCATTATTAATAAAAGAGAAATTCTGCCTTCTCATGGTAGAGTTAATGAGCACATTAGTATAATAATTACTTGAAACAGTTATGAAAGATTCCTCATGCATAACTAAAGATGACTTGAAAAAGGACAGGGGTGTTTAAGACATTCTTCTCATTGATTTCACAGGATTACCTTGACTGCATCAGGGACCAAACGAAACTTCCTCTGGGGGCAGAAGAAAGATCAGCCCTTTTTGGAAACATACAGGATATCTACCACTTTAATAGGTAAGCTAATACTCAAAAGATTGTTCTCACATAAGAACATTATGAATTTTTCTCAAATGAACGTGGCCTAAGAAAACTTACTTGAAATCCCTGATTTGACTTCATAAATTTTTGTGGCCTATCATGCCGTGATATCTTCTACCTGGAAACATCCTTGTTTGTATATGAGTCTCACATTTATTCAAAATCCCATCCCGCTCCATCCTCCTGGCTCAGAGAAGAGACCTATTCACCCTGACAGAGCAGAGGCATCTTTCTTCCACAGTAGAACGTGAACAGGGCATCCAAAAATATGTGCTGGCTTGGTCTCCAGCAGCCCCACCTCCGCCGGACTTTCTAAAAATTTTCTTCTGCCTAGGGAGTGGGCAGGAGGGAGTAAACACACAATAAATACTTTAAACATAACAGATATTAATTCAGATTAATTAATAGTTAAAATTTACAATGCTTAATTTAATTCAAACATGTATTGAGTACCTGCTGTGTAGCAGGAAGTGGGCTTAGAAAAGTATCGTAGTAAACAAGGCATACAGGGAGCCGAAGGGGATAGGGCAGGCAAATCAGTTCTTATAATGTATTGTGGTACTTCTTGGAAGACCAGGTAGTAGGCAGGTAAAGAGCATAGACTGGTTTCCAACATCTCTGGGTTTGCATGCCAACTGAGCCATGTGTGTATTCTTTGGGGAATTTTTAACAGAATACAGATGGTCCCCGACTTACGATGGTTCACCTCATGATTTGACTGTACGATGGTGTGAAAGCAAGACGTGTTCAGTAGAAACTGTACTTCAAATGTTGAATTTTGATTTTTTCCCGGGCAGTGAGCCGCAGCTCGCAGTCACGCACGCCGTCACGAGGGTAAACAACCAATACGCTTACAACCATTTTGTTTTTTACTTTCAATACAGTATTCAATAAATTGCATGAGATATTCAGCACTTTAGTATAAAAGAGGCTTTGTGTTCAATGATTTTGCCCAACTGTAGGTTAATGTAAGTGTTCTGAACACATTTAAGGTAGGCAAAGCTCAGCTTTTGTGTTTGGTAGGTTAAGTGTATTTTAATGCATTTCCAAGTTATGACATTTTCAACTTACAGTGGGTTTATTGGGACATAACCCCATCATAATTGGAGAAAGATCTGTAGAATGTACTGGGGAAAGATCTGTAGAATGTACCTAACTCCCTCATTTCAAGTCTTTGCTCAAAACTTCCTTTCTCAATGATGTGAACCCGGCACCCAAGCACACACCTTACCTGCTCACTTTTTCTTTTTCTCCAGGCATTTAGCAATTTCTACCATAGTCTGTGATTGACGTTTATGTCTGTTGTTCCTTCCTCCCCGCCCCCACTCACAGAACAATCCCTGAGGGCAGAGATCTGCCAGTTTTGCTGCTACCCAAGTACCTTAAGCAGAATCTGGCTTGTGGGACCCTCCAAACTTTTGTGGAATGAAGGAACAAATGCAAACAATAGGAATATCTACCTCACGTGGTTATTGTGAAGCTTCAGTGAGCTGAAGTACTTCATGTGCCTCACTCAATGCCAGCACAGAGTAAACAGCACAATATTAACCAGTGATGATGACATTGATTTTATTATAGTAAAATCCCCTTATAAAGTCCTCCAGTGCCCTATTATTGGGTGACTCAACCTTAGTGCAAATTATAAATCCTCCCCCTCTTTGCTCACTGAAGCTGGTGTATGTGAGCTCCTTGAGGGTAGGATCCACATCTCCTTTGCCATCCCTAACGTCCATGTGGATCCCTAACACCTAGCCCAAGCCTGGCCTCTGGGAGACATGTTTGAATTACATCAACTCGTCCCTTAATTTTGAAAGCCTGGGATATGAAAAAGGCCAGTGTTGCAACATCTCTTTTCATTTGACTCAGTAGACTTTGAAAACCAATTTGCATGTTCCAAGATAGTGGTTCTCAACCCAGGCTGCACACTGGAATCATCTGGGAAGGATTGTGTGTGTGTGTGTGTGTGTGTGTGTATGTGTGGTTTTTTGTGTGTGTGTTTTTTGTTTTTAATATGATGACTCCTACTCCTAGAAGTTCTGATTAGAACTTCTAGGTCTAGGGTGTGGACCACGGCATCAGGATTTTGTAAAAGGTCCTCAGATGTTTGTAATGTGCAGCCATGGTTGAGAAGCACTGTCTAGATAAAATAAACACGATAATAAGAAAATAGAGAAAGGGCATTAAAAAATTGAAATAGGGGGAATTCCCTGGCGGTCCAGTGGTTAGGACTCCGCACCCTCACTGCCAAGGGCCCGGGTTTGATCCCTGGTTGGGGAACTAAGATCGCACAAGCCGGGTGGTGCAGCCAAAAAACAAAAAAATTGAATTTGGGGAATTTAGAGTCTGTGTGTCCATTAGTAACATGCTGGTATTAGAGCAGGCTTCCATTTAGCAGTCGCTGAGGTTAAAAATCCAGGAGCCCCTGAGTGGCTTCTCCGCCCAGATCCCACCAATGGCACAGTAACCCAGGAAGAGAAACAAGGCCTAGATGCTGGGAGGCCCTGGCGTAAGCCTTCTGGTGGTTTGGCTGTAAGTTGACTGTAATGACTGCTTATCTAGGGCTTGCTTCTTGCCCGAGGCCATGGAGCTTTATGTGCATTATCACTTTATGCAAGTCTGGGCTTCTCTGACTGCAAACCCCAGGCATCAAGTGGCATGCCCTCCTGCCAGAGTAGAGCCCTGCTTTTCAGGTCTTGGTTTACGGCATAGTCCAGGAAAGGGGTTCTACTCCCCGGCGTTTACATCTTCATGTGTTTCCTAATTTAAAGGAAGATAAGACTGAAGTAGCCCCCGATGTCAACCAAAAGAGACCTTGGCTGCAATCTATGGAAGACTGAGAAGATCTTTACGTGCCTGAGTTGGTTCTCTCTCTGTTCTCTTTTCTCTTTGGTGTTCTCTGAATGAGGAAGTCAGACGTGACTAGAATAAACCTGAGTCAGGATGATGATATATGTGGCATCAGTGTAGTGGCACAATTCATGTTACCAGTGTTCATGCTTATCCCTTTTGTAGATCACATTTTTATATCTCCTGCACGTGCATTGTCTCATTTAATCCTCTTAACATCTCTGAGGTAGATAAGATGCAAAAATGTATACACATTGATTAGACACAGGAATCAGTGTAGAAAGTCCTTTGCTCAAGGACATAGAGCTAGAAATCCAACCTAGCCTATTTTGAACACACCTGGTTTTGTCAAATCTCAACTGGTATTCTTACTATTTTTAATTATTTTCAAGAACATCTTCCTGTTTAACTTTTACAGTTGAATTGTCTGTACTGTTTTGTCCCTATTCACTTTTATTTCCTTTCTCTTAAATCTGGACTCTAAATTTAAAGCTCAAATGTCTTTGCTATTATATTCGACTAAATAAGAGTATTGATGTGACTTTTTATGTTAATGCCTCTTATGAATCCCCTATTCTATACCTTACATAAGTTGATTTCAAAGATACAGCTATCTGGCAAATCTGTGGTTAAGGCTTGAAATAATTTTAAAGTTTCTGTTATTAGTTCAGGTCCAGGTTTTTCAACATAATATAATGCTATTGTGCCCAACTAAGCAAGATGTAAAACTCTAAAATTAAAGAGGGCAAAAAGAAAATGGGTTTATTTTGGCCTGGAAAATTCAGCTGATTAGATTTTGTTTTTTAGGAAATATTCCCAAAATACAGGAACGCATAGAGTACTATGATAAACACCCATGGAGCACCCTCAGTCTATCAAGGCCTTCCCTTGTGCCGTATTTGCTTTAGAAATTCTTTTTTTTTTAATTTATTTATTTATGGCTGCTTTGGGTCTTCGTTGCTGTGCATGGGCTTTCTCTAGTTGCGGCGAGCAAGGACTACTCTTCCTTGTGGTGTGCGGGCTTCTCTTTGCAGCGGCTTCACTTGTTGCGGAACATGGGCTGTAGGCGCAGCGCGCAGGCTTCAGTAGTTGTGGCACGTGGGCTCAGTAGTTGTGGCTCGCGGGCTCTAGAGCACAGGCTCAGTAGTTGTGGTGCACGGCCTTAGTTGCTGCGCATCATGTGGGATCTTCCCGGACCAGGGATCGAACCCATATCCCCTGCATTGGCAGGCAGATTCTTAACCACTGCGCCACCAGGGAAGTTTCTGCTTTAGAAATTCTTGAAAGCATAAAGGCGTTACAAATAATGCTGAGTCCCCTGATATACCCCTCCCAATTGCATCCTGCTCTGTGGAGAATGGCACAGTGATGTGCTGGTGTACCAGTTCTCCAGGGTGAGGGCAGGGGAGGGAGAATCTGGGATTTATAGTGTTTGCCAGTTTCTCTGGTGTAAACACACCCATCACTGCAGATTCAAGCTACTAAGAAGACATCACTGAACATGGAATTAGGAAGAGATGTACAGAATTGGCTCAGAAAAGCCAGTACAATCTGGCTCAAATTACCACTATAACTATAACTGCTATCCAAGACTTGATGTTTCATTCCCAAGTATGATCTTTGTTGCCATGACTATGTATGTAAGTATTTATTTAAAATACAGGGCTTCCCTGATGGCACAGTGGTTAAGAATCCACCTGCCAATGCAGGGGACACGGGTTTGATCCCTGGTCTGGGAAGATCCCACATGCCGTGGAGCAACTAAGCCCATGCGCCACAACTACTGAGCCTGCGCTCTAGAGCCCGTGAGCTACAACTACTGAGCCCACGTGCCTACAGCCCGTGCTCCACAACAAGAGAAGCCACCGCAGTGAGAAGCCCGTGCACCGCAAGGAAGAGTAGTCCCCGCTCGCTGCAACTAGAGAAAGCCCACACACAGCAATGAAGACCCAGCGCAGCCAGAAATAAATAAATAAATAAAAATTTTAAAAGATAAAATACATAGCATGCTTTAACTTATTTCAAACATGGCATAAATCGTGTCAACCTTTTAGAAATTTTTTTCACTCAATGTTGCTTTTGAGATTTATAGCTCTACTTTGCTTATTTTAACTGTGATATAATATTCCATTGGGGGATACATTACCTTGCATTTTGCCAAATGCAGTTAAGACTAAGCCTCTTTTCTTGTTTTTTTGGCCACTTTGATTTCTTCTGTGAATTTCTGGTTTATACCCATTGATCATTTTTCTGTCAGGATGTTTCTTTTTCTTTTCTTTTTTTTTTAAATACCTATACCTATTTATTTATTTATTTGGTTGCACTTAGTTGCGGCAGGTGGGCTCCTTAGTTGTGGCATGCGAACTCTTAGTTTGTGGCATGCATGTGGGATCTAGTTCCCTGACCAGGGATAGAACCCAGGCCCCCTGCAATGGGAGTGAGGGGTCTTAATCACTGCGCCACCAGGGAAGTCCCAGGATGTTTCTTTTTCTTAGGGTTGTGTAGGAGTTCTTGATGAATTCTCCCTGGAGATCGTTGTGGATTATGTGAGTTGTAATCCTCCCTTAGTATGAGACTTGTCTTTTAACTTTAATTATGGTTTCTTTGAAAAGAAGTTGTAAAATTCATAAGTTTGACTACTCTAAGTAAATATAATATTTATAGTATGTGGATTTTGTGTTTGTTTAAAAAATTACCTCCTACTCTCAGTTCATAAACATACTCTATATTTTTCCTGAAAGTCTTAAAATTTTGCTTTTCACTTATGTCCTTATCTAACTAAAATTGATGGAAGTATGGTTTGTAGTAGGAAATCCAAATCCTTATTTTCATATGGCTAGCTGATGGTCCCATCACCATAGGCTGAAAAGTACATCCTTTCTGTGCCGATTTGTAGTTCCACATTCCTCCTAGGTGAGGTTTATGTGTATGTATGGTCCTGTTTCTGGGCTCTGTGTTTTGTTTTGTTGGTCTCTTTGTCCATCCTTACTCCATACCACATTGTCTTAATAATTAAATCCACACTGCTCTTCTTCAACAATGGCTTAGCATTTCTTAACTCTTTGCACTGCCAAGTGATTTTTTTTTTTGCATTAATTTGTCAAGTTCCATGAAAAACTCTGTTGGGACTTTTATTGGAATTCGATTTAATTTTTAGATTAATTTTGGCAGAATTGACATCTTCGCAATATTGTCATCCTATCTGTAAAAATATCTCATCAATCAAGCTTTTCTAAAATGCCCTATAATAATATTTTATAGTTTCTCCATCACATTCATACATGTGACTTTTAAAAATTTATTCTTTTTGATGTTATTTTTGACTAGAATAATTCTTCTATTTTTAAATTAGCCATTATTGTCATGTAGGAATGCTTTTAATTTTTATATGTTGATACTATATCCAACTAACTCTCTAAACTGTCCCATCAGTTCTAATAATGTTTTATAGATCCTTTTGGATTTTCTATGTAGACAGTAGTGTCTGAAAATGAGGAGAATTTTTTGTCTTCCTTTACAGTTCTTCTACCCCTTATGTTTTTTTCTTGTCTTACTGCTTTGGGTACGTCTTTCCATACAAAGTTGATTAGATGTTGGCATTCTTATCTTTTTTCTGACATTAGCAGGAATGCTTTAACTGTTTACCATTAAGTATGATGTTTGTTCCAAGACTTAGATAGACACTTGTTTCTATTTTGCTAAGATTTTAGTGTGAATGAAAATTGAATTTTATTGAATACATAATCATCCTGTAAGAAAATTAGCATATGATTTTTCTCCTATTCTTAATGTGGCAAATTATATTAATAGGCCTTCTGATTTGAATCATATATACACTACTAGAATAAACCCTACCTGGCCATGATGTTTCATGTATTTATGCATAATGAGTTTGATTTGTATTTTTTTAAGAACTTTTTCATGTATGTTCATAAATGACAGTAGTGTATAATTTCTTTCCTTGTACTGTCTTTTTTTTTTAAGTTACTTTTTTTTTGTTACCTTTTTTTAAAATTAAATTTATTTATTTATTTATTTTTGGCTGCGTTGGGTCTTCGTTGCTGTGCGCGAGCTTTCTCTAGTTGTGGAGAGTGGGGGCTACTCTTTGTTGCGGTGTGAGGGCTTCTCATTGCAGTGGCTTCTCTTGTTGCGAAGCACGGGCTCTAGGCACACGGGCTTCAGTAGTTGTGGCTCGCGGGCTCTAGAGCGCCATCTCGGTAGTTGTGGCGCACGGGCTTAGTTGTTCCGTGGCATGTGGGAACTTCCTGGACCAGGGCTTGAACCCATGTCCCCTACATTGGCAGGCAGATTCTTAACCACTGCACCACCAGGGAAGTCCCCCTTGTACTGTCTTTGTTCGGTTTTGGCATATTACTAGATTCAAATTGTTATTTTACAAAATCTTCCAAAATGAACTGTTTTGGAATACAGTTGAGATTTCATTTTTGCTTTCTTTTTTATAGCCAAATCTTTCTCTCATAATCCCTTTAATAGCCTGGAAATTTAAGACTCTGGTTTGGTGTCTGGAAGAGATTCCCAAACGGTCAGGAAACAAGCTTAGTCCAAGAAACCATTTTCCCCATTTTAACTTGCCCCTAAACTCCCAAAACTTGGGGTTTTTTAACTGCACATGAAAGAAGAGATGTCAATTGTTTTTACACAGCATCCCTCTCTTGGAATACAGAAGAGTTATCCAAACTGTAATTTGAATCTTTCTTTAATGATGAAGAGTGAGGAAGCAGAGACCATTCCTCCATACTGGAATTCTATTTTTAAATTATTTTTTAGCAAGTTAAAATCGTAAGCTCTCTTCCTTCCTCAAAAGATGAGAGTAAAATTTTCCTTTTTCCTTCAACCCTTTCTCTTTATTCAGTATACCTATGTTGAGTCACTACTGTGTGTAAAACACTGGGCTAAGTCTAGTAGTATAAAGATGAATGACATCATTGTGTAGCAGAGGCAACAAGTCATATAATCAAGGAATGAACAAAATGCTTTGCGAACGCTGAGGAACAAGCAATTAATTTTGTTTGAGGGGCTAGTAAAAGCATCACAGAGCAAGTAACTTATGTCTTAAGACAAAAAAATTATTTGGGCCATGCTTTTTTTATCCTTTGAAATGTAATTTAAAAAGCAAATCATGGGATACATACAACAATAAGGCAGGGAAAGGTGGGGGAAGTTATCTTTTCTTTTAATGCCTTTCACACCACCAAAATGTCTTCAACTACTGCACAATGGTAGATATATATTTTTACCTGCAGGCTTTCTTCTTGTAGACTTTTCAAGACCAGTGCTAATGTATCAGTGAAATTAATGGAGCATTTCGTACTATTAACCTCACCCCATTTTCTATTCCCTCATGCACGTGTGCCTCTGTGGATGCAAACAAGTTAAAATGCCAGCTGACCTAGTTGGGTGGGTGGGAAAAGGAAGTGGTGCTTAGAGTCTATTGCACACCAGAAGGGGAGAGGCCCTGTTCCTGAATCTTGTTCAGTGTAAGGCAATAGAATCTTCAAGGTTGTATTACAATTCCTGACTTCAAGTCCACATCAGTGGTCAGAGAAAGTCTTACCTGGAATATGTTCTGTAAAAGAGAACTGTGTTTCCTGTAACTGCCCATCCAAACAAGGGACTTGAACTCAAGTAAGAAATCTTATTTTCTTTTTCATAATCCTACTCAAAAAGGAGGAAATATTTGGAACAGTTGCTCTGGGAAAAGGGAAAATACCCCAAACCTGAAGGTAGAATGACTCTAATTTTAGCTTTGAGTACAAAACACAATCTATGAGTCACTCCTTCCTGCTACTGTACTTGTAAAGTTGTTCATTAGTTACACTGATGCAGTGAGAAACCTAGTCCCCACCCCGTTAGGCTGTAACTCTAGAATGACAGTCTGTTTCTGGTCTTTATGGAGTCCCTTATCTCCCACATTTCATGGCCCCATCTGAGTTCCCATAGTACATGATGTATTATTTTATGTTTAGTCGTCTTCCGTATCTCCCACACTCCCCGTTGTTCACCAAACACCAGCCAGTGGCTTCCTTTCTACACCTCACATAAGAACACACCATGTTCATTCTGTCCTTAGACTCACTATCAATTTCTTAAATGACTTTCTCTTCCAACCTTCCCCAAACTCAGATATCACCTCCTCAGAGAACATTCCATGACTGCCCCAATGCTCCTCCACCACCACCCAGCCTCAGTTGCTCTCTACCACATTGTCCTCTTTATTTCCTTCATAACATAGTACAATATCATATTCTGTTGGGTTTGTCTTGTTTTTCAGTAAAACCAATACTTTACTGTTTTTTCACATAAACATTCTTATTAAGCAATATTGTACTATGGTGTGTAAGTTTCTATTGGTAAAAGAATGAAATCTCATTTAGTTTCTTTTTTTTTAATTTTATGTTATGATAGTAAGAGCACTTAACATGAGATCTACCCTCCTAAATTTTTAAGTGTTCAATACGTTATTGTTAACTTAGCTACAATGTGGTACAGCAGGTTCAACCTGTTTAGCTGAAACTTTATGCCTGTTAATTAGCAACTCCTTCATTTACTCTTACCCCCAACCCCTGCTAACCACCATTCTACTGTCTGATTCTATGAGTGTGACTATATTAGATTTCTCACATAAGTGAAATCATGTACGATTTGTCCTTCTGCGACTGGTTTATTTCACTTAGCATAATGTCAAGGTTCTTCCATGTTGTCACAGAATTTCTTCTTTTTTAAGGCTAAATAATATTTCATTGTATATATATACCACATTTTCTTTATTTATTCATCTTTATCCATTCACAGACATTTAGGTTATATCCACATTTTAGCTATTGTGAATACTTCTGCAGTGAACATGGTAGTGCTGATATCTCTTCAAGATTTTGATTTCAATTTTTGTAGATAAATACCCCAAAGTTGGATTGCTGGATCATATGATAGTTCTACTTTTAATTTTTTGGAGAACCTCCGTACTGCTTTCCATAGTGGCTGCACCATTTTGCATTCCTATCAACAGTGTACAAGAGTTCCAATTCCTCACATCCTTGCCAACACTTGTTGTCTTTTGTTTGATATTGTGTTGTTTATTTCTTCAGTTATTAACACTTATCACTCCTGATCGGAACATAAGCACCATAAGACAGAGCCTTTGTCCATGTTCTTTACCCCATCACCTCAGTGCCTATAGCAGTGCCTGACACACAAGGCTTTCAGTAATTACCATGTTGAATGGAGAACAAACAGGGTGGTTGGCCAACTGTATCAGGTTGATTGCTCTGATGACAGAGCTTGAAAGACTACTTCCTCCTCGCTGGTTCCATTATTTTAGAAAAGGGCTGTAAAGGAAAGTGGGCCAAGTGATTCACACAAGGCCTTCCAGGTAGGCAGTACGAGGTTGAAGACACTGTGATGCAGAGTCTAGCCGTCAGCTTTCTTGAGTCGATCAGGAAACAAATCTTTCAATAGATGTGTCTATCATAGAGTGTGGGACTGGGATTCAAGAGCCCTGATACTAACCCCAGCTATGCCATTAATTATTAGCTGTGTGACCTAAGGTAAGCCACCTCCCTTTTATGAGTCATGGTTTTCTCACCTGAAAATTAAGGGGTAGGACTGGAAGGTATCTGAGCTCCTTCCCAGCTCTGGTTGTTGAGCAATGAAGGCCATTCATTTATAGGTGAGCCATACTAGAGCCTGGGTGGGTCCCCTGAGACACTTCCTCCTACCAGGAGATTCAATCTGGAGATGAAATTAAAGCTCAAAGGGTAGCTTGATGAGTGTAACATTGAGAACACAGGGAGTTAAATATTGTCAAGGAGTATTTCTGTTAAACCTTGAGAAGTAACATGATGGATTCTGCTCAAAATTCTTCTGTGCTCAGAAAGAGGATTGATATTGAAAGACCTGGATACAAAACCTGTATCCAAGGCACTCCATCCTCCAGTAATGGAAAACACTGGTCCAGATATGTTGCTTCCTTGGCTGTTCTTTTTCTTTGATCTTTTCTCTTACTTCATCCAGTATTTAGATCCTAATGATTAGATTTCAACTGCCTTTAATTTAATCACACCCATCTTTCTATAAAAGATATTGATACAAATATCAGAACTATATTTAAACAAAACAAAAATAATCTTACAGATGGTATGTTTTTATAGGAATATTAGGAAAGAATGTTTGAAATTGGGACTATTCTGAAATCATGCATTGGTAAAGTTCCTTTCAAAGTACAAGATAGATGCATCAATGGATTTTAATGTAACAGGATATAGTATATAATGGTTTCAGACTCCAACAAACCTCTAAGAAACTACCATTTGTTGAGTTTCAGTGTCTTATCAAAGAAAGATATACATACTCACTTAAAAGGCTATTAAAATACTCCTCCCTTTTCCAGTGACATATTTGTGTGAGGCTGTTGAACGCAGAGCAGATATGAGCATCCATCTTTGTTCTATTAAGTTAGATATTAGAGATTTGCAAAAATGTACAACAGTGCTGCTCTTCTCATTAAATTTTGTTTTGTTTTATAAAATCTAGTTTTCACAAAAAGTTATTTGTATTAACATGTACTAAATTTATAATTTATAATTAAATGAATTGATCTTTTAAAAATTATATAGCAGTCTTTATTTCTAATAAGTGTTGATATAATCCACATAAAGAATTTTTAAGAGGTAAACAGGTCTTGACCCCAAAATGTTTGAGAACCACTGCCCTGAGTAAGGAGCACCCTACGCAAAGCTCCACTTCTGTGCAGAGTTTATGGTCGGCATCGTGGTGTCTCACCTTCAAAGAGGAAAGGATAGGGCTTCCCTGGTGGCGCAGAGGTTGAGAATCTGCCTGCCAATGCAGGGGACACGGGTTCGAGCCCTGGTCTGGGAAGATCCCTCATGCCGTGGAGCAACTGGGCCCGTGAGCCACAACTACTGAGCCTGCGCGTCTGGAGCCTGTGCTCCGCAACGAAAGGCCGCGACAGTGAGAGGCCCACGCACTGCGATGAAGAGTGGCCCCCGCTTGCCACAACTAGAGAAAGCCCTCGCACAGAAACGAAGACCCAACACAGCCAAAAATAAAAATGAATTAATTAAAAAAAAAAAAAAAAAAAGAGGAAAGGATAAATGAAGATTCTCAGGTATTTGAGGAGAACCTCTAACAAGAACAACAGAAGCCCAAATGATCAGAGGAAAGGTAGTTGAGCAAAAAGCACAGAGCAGGAAAGATAAGTCCAAAATCATCATCATCAACATCACCATCTGCTTGGAAATAAGAGAAGATTTTTCACACCCATAAAATAAGAATAGAAACATAAGAAGCATCCAAAGAGCATGTAAACACACACACCCACACTTTGAAATTAAAAATCAGATAGTAGAAATGAAAAAATTCAGTAGAAGGGATAGAAAATAAAGATGAAGTCTCTCAGAAAACAGAACGATAAACAAGAAGATGGAAAATAGGAGAGGAAGAATGAGAAAGATTAAAGTGTCTAATCTAATGGAGGGGAGGGAGTATTAAAGCCATAATTCAAGAACAGTTTCCCTAGCTTTTTGGTCCCAGGATCTGTACATGCTTAAAAATTACTAAGTGCCCAAAAAGCTTTTTTGTTTATGATTTATGATGTTTCATGTACCATGACAGAAATTAAAACTGAGAAACTATTAAGGTATCAGTGGGGACTTCCCTGGTGGCTCAGTGGTTGAGAATCCGCCTGCCAATGCAGGGGACACGGGTTCAAGCCCTGGTCCGGGAAGATCCCACATGCCACGGAGCAACTAAGCCCGTGTGCCACAACTACTGAGCCTGTGCTCTAGAGCCCACGAGCCACAACTACTGAGCCCGTGTGCCACAACTACTGAAACCCATGCGCCTAGAGCCTGTGCTCTGCAACAAGAGAAGCCACCACAATGAGAAGCCCGCACACCTCAACGAAGAGTAGCCCCTGCTCACGACAACTAGAGAAAGCCCGTGGGCAGCAGCAAAGACCCAACACAGCCAAAAAATAAATAAATAAATTTATTTTAAAAAAAGAGAGATATCAATGTATTCAATAATAATAAATCCACAAATTTCTAGAAAACTTTACTACTCTTCCCACTAACATTTTTGTGTGTGTTGGAATTGTTTTACATTTTTACAAATCTATTTACTGTTTGACTTACTAGAAGACAGCTGGATTCTCATATCTGCTTCTCCTTTCCATCTGTGATATCACAGGTCACGTGGCCTCTGGAAAGGCCAGTGTACTCTCACAAGAGAATGAAAGTAAAAAATCTAGCAGTGTCAAAGTATTTTTATAAAAATATTGACCTTATGGACTTCCTGAAGGGATCTCAAGAACCCAGAGGTCATTTTGAGAACTGACACTCAAGAACATTTCCCAGATATTCAAATTGGCTCTGTGTGTGAAAAAAACCCACCTCAAAACCAACCATCACAGCATTTCAGAACCATATTAACAAACAGAAAACGCCAAAAACCTCCAGAATTGAAAAACAGGTCACTTGGAACCTGGATCGCAGATCAGAATGATATTGGACTTCTCAATAGCAGCATTAGAATCCATAAGGCAGCATATAGCTCCCTGAAAACTGAGGGAAAATAACTTCCAACCAAGAATTCTATATCCATCGATATTATCAGCCAGGTGTGAAGGGAGAACATTTTGAAACAGGAAGAGTCTCAGAAAATGTACTGCCTATCACCCCTACTGGAGTCGTAGAATCTCCCAAAGGAGACAAAATGGCTTAAATGGTATCTGAGAAACAAGGCATCCAACATGAGAGCTAGGGAAGGGCACCATCAGGGTGGTATTGCAGAGAGGACCCAACAGGCCTGGAGAGCACCTGTCCAGGTGGGGGTGGAAGGACAGACAGCTCTAGGAGGGAGGTCAGCAAGAAAGAACACAGTCCATAGATGATCTGATGTTTGAACTCGGTGAGACAAGGGTTATACTTCTGGTGCAAAGTTGGAAGGTAAATTAGTGGAGTGTATTTTGAAAACAAAGCAAAAAAAAAAAAAGCATTTTAACTCCAGGGAAAACATGGTTGTACAAGAAAGGAAATGTAGTTATGGTACACTCCAAGGCTCAGCTGAGAATAATATTTACATAGCCTTTAACGTGTAAACTCTGGGGACTTCCCTGGTTGCGCAGCGGTTAAGACTCCGCGCTCCCAATGCAGGGGGCCCAGGTTCGATCCCTGGTCAGGGAACTAGATCCCCCATGCATGCCGCAACCAGGAGTTCACATGCCACAACCAAGGAACCCACTGGCCTCAACTAAGGAGCACGCCTGCTGCAACCAAGACCCAGTGCAACCAAATAAATAAAATAAATATTAAAAAAAAATAATAAAGTGTAAACTCTGACTTTTAATCTAATTAAATTTCATAACAGAGCTTGTTGAGAAGATGGGAGGAAAGGAAGCTGAGAAAATTATGGAGTAAATATCTAAAACTGAAAAAGAATGAAAATGCATTACCAGCATGTTTGGAAACGGGTACATACAGCAGAAACAGCTAGGAGTTGGAAGTGTTTCTTGGGAGTGGCAGTCGAGAATGGGAAACAAAAAGCAAGAAAGTGTAGAACTATTTTTATCATAATTCCTGCAGAACTGTTTAACCTTTTATTAAATATGTAATACACAGCTAATTAAAATAAACACTTAACATATCAGAGTACATATCAATCCAAGTTATATGGAATGCAATTTGGAAATGTGTTAACATTTAAACTGAGAATGCCTGATGACCCAGCAATCCCATTTATAGAATTGTATCCAGTCATGGGAGATCAGTTAAATTAACGATGCTACGTCCACACGATGAAATATTATGCAGTTAGTTACTTAAAATAATGAATCATTAAAAATAATACAGATTTTCATCTGAAGAAAGAGATTTCCTCCTCTGGCATATCTTTCCTTTAGAGCAGTATCTCCATGTAGAGTTTTATATTTCTCAGTGTGATTTTTCACTGAAGGTCTGACTCTTCCAGTGGATTCCAAGCTCCAAGAGACCAGGAACCATATCTCACTTGGCTCACTGGTGTGTTTGTTCTTAGTGCTTTGCACAGTATCTGGTACCTGGAAAGCTATTGGATGAATGAGTGAGTATGTGTGAGCATGCTACAGATGTGGACAAACTTCTAGAAGACTGAAACCGTTAGGTAGGGCTTACCTCTGGGTGGGAGAGTTACAGGTCAGACCGGTGTTTACACCCCTGCTCCACCATGACCTTGGGCAAGTCCCTTACCTAAGCCTTGGATATAATGACAAGAAGTCCTCAGTTATCCAATTAAACATGATTCCTTGTAAATGCCATATAAATGTTTAAACTTCTAAGTTATTTAAAATGTCCTCAACTGTCAGACCACAACCTAATACATTCTGGCTTTTATTTTTTTATTAGTGAACTTCTGCAAGACTTGGAAAACTGTGAAAATGATCCTGTGGCCATAGCAGAATGCTTTGTGTCCAAGGTAAGCAGGGTTCATCTCTCTGAGCCAACCAAGACAGAGACAGAGCACACATTGTTTTCATTTTAAGGTTAAAATGACCGTTGTGTTCCATATTGGCTGAGGTTCACCACTAGTCTCTCTCACTCTGAGGGGTTTTTTTCTCCCCACTAGCTAGGAAAACAAAAAACAAACAAAAAAACCCCACAGTTCCCAGTAAGTTAGGAAATGCTAATAACTTAGTAGTTGTCCTAGAACTTGTATAGTAGCTAAATGATGTTACATATCTTTCCTAGGAAAAACTTTAATCTTGGGAAGAGGAGAGTCCAGATTAGAGAAATGTTAGAAAAATAAATACATATACAATACCACTAGACCAGTTACAAAAATCTGTTAGAATATAAATAGTATTTATATATATATGGCACTAGCCTAGTCATTAGGGGGATAAAGAGAGCAGAATTAATCTCCTGCATCTTAAAAATGCACTCTAATTTTCCTACGTTTTTCTTAAGTTGAACTGATGGTTTAGAAAAACACAAGGAAAGGATTTGAATTTTAAAGCTTAAACGACAGTTTATATTCTGTACCCAGATAAGAGAGAGAATTCTGAAACTTACAAGGGAAGCCTTTACAACAGCGGTCCCCAACCTTTTTGGCACCAGGAACCCGTTTCATGGAAGACAGTTTTTCCGCGGGGTTTGGAGGGGGGATGTTTCAGGCGGTAATGCGAGTGATGGGGAGCGATGGGGAGCGGCAGATGAAGCTTCACTTGCTCTCCCGCCACTCACCTCCTGCTGTGCGGCCGGGTTCCTAACAGGCCACAGACTGGTACTACCCTGCAGCCCAGGGATTGGGGACCCCTGCTTGACAACATTACTTTCTCGACACGCTACCTACTGTATATAGAATCTTACGTTTCTCTTAAAAATTCAACAGGTTTTGTTTAGAAAACCTCTAGCAGAAATTGTTTTTGCAGTAAAACCTCATAGGATTTTTGCAGTTGTGGTTTCAGATGTACAAAGGTTGAAGCAAAGTTCATGACAGTGCTTTGGGGTCAGCCCAGAGTTAGCACCTCATTCAGAATCCTGGAGTCCGGGGTGAACTTGAAGATGTCCTCCCAGCCTGGCTGGGCTCCGGGGTTGTTCCACGGGGTCATTTCTGATGATCCAATGGTTTTGAATCCAAACATAACACTCTAGGTTCTGCTCAAGTGTGGTTCCTTAAAGGCAGTTGATGGGCTTGTATATAAAACACTCCTGACTTTGTGGGTGCGAGTGTTCGTGCCCACACACTTGCACACACAATTCTTTTCACAAGCGGCCTGAGTTATAGTGAATTCTCCTGCAGGGTAGGAATTTGGAAAAGAGAAGGAAAACGAAAGAGGAAGAAATGGGTAAAAAGATATGCTGAGTATATCAAAGAAGCTGTGTTACAATCACCACAGCACATAAACAGCATAGAAGCTTTTGGAAACATTGGGGCTTTTACTGCTAACTGTAATCACACGTTGATTAAAGCTGGTCCAGCGTACGCTTAGCTCTGGCCTAATTATTCACATAAAAGTTTGTTTGTGTGCCAGGTTGCCAGCTCCCAAATCTGATTTCTCGTTGTGATGTTGCCAAGTTTAATTAGAAGACTGATTATAGCGCTCCACGCTCTCGTGTGTGAGCCGGGAATCGCGAGGGAGTGTGGGGTCTGGCACAGCCTGCTTCTTACTCAGCGCCCTGAAATTTGGAAGATGTTACACTTCCGACACACAGCCCTCTGCTCGCCTCTGGGGAGGAATGGAAAAGTGCTTTAATCGAGAGGCTGTTAATGAAAGAGGTAAAGCTGGCGGCTGCCGTCTGCTTTTATCTGAGTCACTGGGGCTTCCACAGAGAGTCATCTTTGACCTTGCTTTTGTGGTACGGAGAGGCCACAGCCAGAGGAGAATACAGTACTTCTTACCTGCTGCTGCCCATAGAAGAACAACAGGCGCTGTTGCTATTGAAGCCATTCTCGAGAGGGACGAGAAAAGTCCTTACCAGGCAGACCCAGCTCTCTCCCAGCTGAGCGTTTCTCCGCTCTTAGGACTCTGGAAACACCTGGAACAGGTTTCCTTGGTTTCCTGCCTTCACCTCCACTCTCATTTCCATCCCTCATCTTGACTGTCAGCCAAGCTGGCCCTGGGCGGAATTTAGGAGGGAGACGAAGTTTGTCTTCAGAGACCCGACCTCCCCTTAACCTCCTCCTCTCCCCTGATGCACGGCCCCCTCCCCACTGGAGCCTTTCTCTCTCTAGTGCCAGGCACCACCACCGCTTACTGAAATTATCCTCAAGAAAGTGCTGGTATCAGACATTGGTGTAATTGGAGTGCATTCAAGTCAGTGTCACCTTACCCCTATGCTATTTACATAGTAAGCCTTTCTCATAGTGGCCTGTGAATAGTACTCAGGAATCAGTGAGTGTGTGTGTGTGTGTGTGTGTGTGTGTGTGTGTGTGTGTGTGTGTGTGAAAAGGAGAGAGGTGGGGTGGGGAGAAATTGACCTTATAGCAGAAGAAACCCTAAAATCATACAGATTTCTATACTCTGGTTATTCATTCAATAAACATTCAGATCCCCTGTGTGTTCAGTTGGCCAGCCGTGCGTATCGTGTTTTGGTTCTTTTATAATTAAATGTCTCATTTTGACATCATCTCTAATTGCAACTTGAAAGAGTTGAATAACCAGAAGAAAATAGAAGAAAATATCTATTTTTGTATAATTTTTTTTGTATCATTGCCTTCTTTCTCCCTAAATACTTCTGAAAAGGACTTGTGTGCATATATCATAAGAAATAGGTGTTTAGGGAATTAACTAACTAGGAGTTATTGACTTTTGTGTAAAGCCATTATTTGAATTGTCCACAGAGCTTATAAATCTAAGATCCAATATGCATTTGCTTCTATATTAAGAATATGTCACTGATTTAAATCAAAACTGTCTAAGGTAGGAATAGAGCCATGATGTCACAAAATGCACAGAAATTCAGTTGTGCAGAAGCCTTGAGGCTTTATTAGGGTAGGTGTGTGTAGGTCACATAGATGATGTAATTTAAATGTTTTCATTGAGGCCGTCGTGTTTAAGTTTGGTATTCCATATGATCCTAAAAGTCCTTAAATTTGAGGAAATCGGCCTGCTAATTGTTCAATCCCAGGCTGAGTGTGGCAGGAGGCAGGAAAGAAGCAAGAAACTGAAAGGGTGTGAGCAAACACAGGGAAAGGCTCTAGCTTGGTGTTAATTTCCTAGAAGACCTTGGGCAAATCACTTTGCCCTTCTTATCGCTGGAGCCGGGCGGGACACTCCAGTGCCTTCAGGAGCGAAACAGGTGAACATAATGGGCCCAGGTGGAGGCCAGAGCCATCGAGGCACTCATGTCTCAGGGACAGAAATGTTACCTGAAACTGTAGGCCCAGGGCCAGTGGATCTAATACTTTTTCAAGAGAAGCCAGAAATCAAGATATTTTTATCTTCTAACTTTTTGAATTTGGCAATTAATTTAGATTTTTTTAAAAATACTATGCTTAAAATTTTGGCAGCATACTAGGTTGGCAAGGCCATGGGGAAACAGACACTCCTGTAATTGTGGGAAAACAAAATAGACCCTGTGGAGGAGAATTTGGCTATATCTAGCCAAATTACATCTGAATTCACCCTTTATTCTAGCAATCCTACTTCCAGAAATCTATTCCAAAAGTATAGTGAGTATACAGCATCATACAGGAGCTTGTTAGAAAGCAAATTCTCGGGCCCCACCCAAACCTACTAAAGCAGAAACTCTGGGAGTGCAACCCAGTAATCTGTGTTTTAATAAGCCCTCGAGGTAATTCTAATACTCAAGTTTGAGAATCACTGGCATAGCTTGTTTTTATTTATTCAGAAATAGGGGAGGTTATACTTATATTTAAATGTGTATGTTTAAAAAAAAATTAAAAAGGATAAACTGTAAGATTAAAAGTTGGTTCCTGATGGGGAAGGGAGGGAATAGTCTAGAATGGGAAAGATTAGAAGCCAGACTTCTTTAAATGTACATTTCCTTGGAGAGTTGACTTTGAAACCATATATCTATTTTACATAGTTATAAACCAAAGTTAAAGTTTAAAACGGTCTTCAAAGCACAGGGAGATCAGCTCAGTACTTTGTGACCACCTAGAGGGGTGGGATAGGAAGGGTGGGAGGGAGGGAGTCACAAGAGGGAAGAGATATGGGGAGATATGTATATGTATAGCTGATTCACTTTGTTTTAAAGCAGAAACTAACACACCATTGTAAAGCAATTATACTCCAATAAAGATGTTAAAAAAATAAAATTAAATTAAAAATAAAATAAAATAAATTAAAAAAAATTGTTTTTAATTGAAAGCAAAATGAAACAATGAGTCTAATTGCAGATCCAGTTTGTGGCATGACCACACAGAGGAAATTCCAATCAATTGAAAAATATGCTGTGGACAAAATACAACAAATACATCCTTAACTGTTTTCAGTAATGATATCATATATAATGGTGTTAGTATTGTTATTCTGGAATTATTGTGTATATTGTGGGATAAAGCAAATGAATATTTACATTTGTGTCACTGAGAACTGGAATTGGTAAGAGAAAGAAAATACAGAGTAAGAATGAGGCTAATTAAAAACACTGTAGTCCTGAATCTGAATTACAAGAATTAGTATGAACTAAGCGTGTATTTTAGCTTTAAAAAAACACCATATTCCTAGCTTTGTCCACTGAAAAGGCCTAGGAATAATGATTAACCTAGTAGCAAGAGCATCCCTAAAACTCAGATTGTGGTGGTTTCCACATACTACTTCCTACCTAAAGGAATCAGGGCTCTGCGAAGAGTGAGTGTAGGGAAGTAAATATACAAGATGGTCTGGAACATCTTGTCACATCAGAAAACAAGGAAGCTACTGGAGGCTGTAGGTCACGAATACTCAAGAAGAGGCTCCTACTGGGCAAAGGTGGGATCATTTGAGCATCAGTAAAGATAACTAACTGAAAACAACGGAAAATCATGAAATATGTTTATATTCATGAAATCACAGTGATATATATATATAAAAAAAAAAACCCAAGCCCTTTGCAGGATGTTAGAGAACCGATGCATTATTTTGAAAATCAAGGAAAAGAATCAAGCATTTATCCTGCCTTTCCCATACAAACCACAAACTGCAGGGTAACCAGTCTAAGGCAGTTCCTTTTTTGGAAAGATTTTGGCTAATAAATGAAGACAGAATAGTAGAATAGAAATATCACCATGTTGTAACCCCTCATGAATTAACAGATCTAGGCAATAATTACCAATGGTTATTTTTTTTAATAAATTTATTTTATTTATTTATTTTTGGCTGCATTGGGTCTTCGTTGTTGCGCTCAGGCTTTCTCTGGTTGCGGCGAGCGGGGGCTACTCTTCGTTGTGGCATGCGGGCTTCTCATTGTGGTGGCTTCTCATTGCAGAGTATGGGCTCTAGGCGGGTGGGCTTCAGTAGTTGTGGCGCGCGGGCTCAGTTGCTCTGCAGCGTGTGGGATCCTCCCGGACCAGGGCTCGAACCCGTGTCCCCTGCATTGGCAGGCGGAATCTTAACTACTGCACCATCAGGGAAGCCCACCAATGGTTATTAACATCACAGAAAGAGAGAACCAGACATCATATGCCTCCCGATTTAAGTATAGTCTAACCTGTGATGTACTCGGACCAAATTATGAAACCTAAATCTGATCAAACCTCTCCTAAACCACAAAGAGTGTGGAGGACAGGGGAACACAGTAAAGGAAGCCATAGGGATGTGATCAGCAAAACTGAGACTGTGGGAGACTCTGCAGGACAAACCATCTGGTTTTTCTTCAACTTAATTGCAAGGGGAAAATAAGAGGGGGAATTTATAGATTAGAAGGGACTTAAGAGATATCAACAATATCAAGTTGCTGTGTGTGGGTGTTATTTGGATTCCAAAGCAAACAGCAAACTATAATTTAAAAAAAAGTAAGTAGGAAATAGGAATACTGATGACAAACCCTCATGATAGTATGGAATTACTTCTTTATTTATTTTACATTTATTGAAGTATAGTTGATTTGCAATGTTGTGTTTAATTTCTGCTGTACAGCAAAGTGACTCAGTTATACATATATCTGTTCTTTTCATATTCTTTTCCATTATGGTTTATCACAGGATATTGAATATTTAGTTCCCTGTGCTCTACAGCAGGACCTTTTTGTTTGTCTATCGTATATGATGTAATAGTTTGCATCTGCTAATCCCAGCCTCCCAGTCCTTCCAATGGAATTATGTAAATATGATAATAGCATTGCGGGGATGCTTCTTTTTAAAAGTCCTCCTATTAAAGATATATACTTTTTTTTTTAAAACATCTTTATTGGAGCATAATTGCTTTATAATGGTGTGTTAGTTTCTGCTATATAACAAAGTGAATCAGCTATACATATACACATATCCCCATATCTCCTCCCTCTTGTTCTCCCTCCCACCCTCCCTATCCCACCCCTCTAGGTGGACACAAAGTACTGAGCTGATCTCCCTGTGCTTTGTGGCTGCTTCCCACTAGCTATCTATTTTACGTTTGGTAGTGTATATATGTCCATGCCACTCTCTCACTTTGTCCCAGCTTACCCTTCCCCCTCCCCATGTCCTCAAGTCCATTCTCTAGTTGGTCTGCGTCTTGATTCCCGTCCTGCCCCTAGGTTCTTCATGACCTTTTTTTTTTTTTTTTGTAAAAGTGAAATGATATTATGTCTAGAATTTGCTGATGAGGGAACCTGGAATATGATCATAGCAAAAGGCAAGAAGCCCCCATTAGTTAGCCAAATATTTAAGCATTTGAGGCATTGCTGCCACGTTGGACGCATACAGGTGAGTAGACTTGGATCCTGCTCTCAAAAAATGTTCAGCTTCATAGGAGAGATGGGGATTCAGTAGTTCAACAGACATTATGTGCCAGATGAACACAGTAGGGCCCCCTGTTGCAGGGACTCACAGCGTAGAGTGGGAGACAGACAGACATGCAGAAAATGTCATTATCGTTCAGCAAATGCTGCGAGATGGGCTGGTGTTGGGTGTTGTGAGGTCCCAAGTAGGAGCAGTGGGCTTGGCCCAAGGACTCAGGAAGTCCCCTTAGAGGAAATAAAGCCTCAGTTCAATGTCAAGTGGTGCCTAGTAGCTATCTGATGAAAAAGGTGGGAAAGACAGTGGGCGGAGAGAACTGCACACACAGGGCTTGAAAGTGTGCAGCGGCTTTCTTGTGCCCTGCACATGCCTCCAACATGTTCTGATCACATGATATTTAAATTATCTACCTATATTTCTCTCTCACACTGCAAATCCCCCAGAGGACTACGAGCATCTGGGGGCAGAAACCCTACTGTCTTCCTCTTCCTATTTGCCTTCAGATTCAGCTAACACAGCAGACGCTCAATAAGTGTTTAATGGACTCAGATGAGTTCAAGTGCACGTGGATTCTAGGTATAACCCAAGGTAGATAAAAAGGCATGGATGATTGCCACAGGGGCTCAGGAGACAGGCCAGTGTGGTTACAGGAACAAATTTAAAGGTATGAATGATATATCTTTTCTTTGTAATTGATTGTTGTTGTCTCGGCTTTTTTTGCCCATAAAATTTCTTTTGTTTCCTTGCAGAGTGAAGAGTTCCACATTTACACCCAGTATTGCACTAACTATCCGAGGTACGTCTTGTGAATGTGCAGGAATATCTGCATATTGTTTTAAGTCAGTCCGTGCAGTGTATGTGGTCGGTAGGCGTTATGTGCCTGGCGCTGCCCTGAGTACTGTGGGAAAACTGCAAACATGCTGAGAACGGACCCCAGGGGTACCCAGATATTGATCCATTCAGGCTTAGGGACTCTCTAGCAGAGCCAGCACAGGGAAAAATTGTGAAAGACCTTAAAGGAGACCAAAAAGATTGTTAGGTTTCCCTCAGTGGAAAACTAAGTAAACCAATTGTGTTGGGCTAGAAGTCTTATCTATTAACCCTTTTGTATATGCGCCATGTTTTAAAGAATATGGGATGCACTGCTAATGAGTTTATATAATCTAGCTGGGGATAAAATATGTTATATTTTTGCCACATAAATTTTAGGAACTACATAAGTTTTATGGAGTTCAGAGAAAGGAAAGAACATGGTAAGCTTATGTGAGAAAAGAGAACACATCATCCCACCTGGATCATTGCTTCAGTTTTGCTCACACTGGGGGTGTCGGCAAGAGGGCCATTTAGGGAGCAGCCTCTGGCCAATATAGCGACCATTTCAGTAAGGGAGTCAGGCCTAAGACCACAGCTCACACTGTAGGAAATTCTTTTTTCTGCAAAAGACATTTATTGAGCACTTACTGATTTCTAAGTACTGCGCTCAATCCTGTAAATACAAAATGTGGTTAAATGTAGTTTTCCCAGGAATCTAGAGCTATTGAGGGGTTAAAGAAAAGCAGAAAACAGAGAAGACACTGACAGCACAGTGCCTGGCCCCTGACAGGTCCTCAGCAAGTGCTAGCTCATCATCGTCCCTGCCCCATCCCCACTGCGTGGATGAAATCACTGAGCCTCCAACAGGTTTATTGATGTTACAAGGGTCACCTAGCTGAGAAGTGACCAAATCTGGCTGGGATTTGAACCAAAGTTGGTCCAGCCTCAAACCTCATGCTACTACATCTTTGTGAAGTTTCTGAAGCTTTGTGATTCCCCTCACCCCATATACCTTTCTACTGTCTCTTTGCCCACGTGACTAGCAGGACTTGAGTTGTTATGTTAGGGATGAACTGGGAAGAGAGCTTGGGGGATTTTATCTACTCTGTAGCCAGTCTTGGTAGAGACGTGTCCCTAAGGATAAAGTGGGTGGTGGGGTCCACCTAGAAGAGAAGCCAGTAGACTGAGCCCCTTGTGTCACTGTGTTCAGGAAGAACAAGTGGGTCATTCCTGCTTGGGGATGGCCCTGGAAAGCCAGTGTGGATTAAAAGACATGAAGCCAGAGGCTCAGGCTTACTGATGGCAAAATACTTTCCACTGGAGGATTTTCATCTCCCCCTCTAAATATTGGTCAGGATATCATGCTATGGTGATTTATTTGGTTGGGGATCAAGCGTGCTTTTCTCAGCTTTCCCTAAAAACAAAACAAAACAACACCCCACATGCAGATTAGTACATTTATCCATATCCTTATCTGTAGACCCACCCACAGTTTACACAGTTTCACTTAAGCAGTGTTGTTTCCACCTCTCTCCTGAAGATATCAGGAAATTGTAGGATGCCCCAACTAAAGCTATGGTCCTTATGCTAAAAGCCAGCGTTGCACCACACCCTAAGGCAGAGAAATCAAAGAATCAGCCCTCAACTTCTCCACAAAACTTCCTCCTGTGGGAAAGGAAAAAACATTCCAACTCTGAGGAATCAACAAAATTCTGGACCCAATTATCAGGATCTAAGATGCTAGAGGGGCTTGTTCGGAGGATTATGTCTGTGTAAATTTCATTATAAACATGTCATTTGAAGAAATATCTTCTGAATTTGCAATTTTGGAAGTTTATGTTAAGAAGAATTTTCTGACTTAGTAATAAGAACAGAGGGCACAAAATGAAGGCAGCTTTTATAAACTAGACTGCTTCAGGGTCAGGCGATAGGCATAGTCATTCGTGCAGGACATTTCTGAGAGCCTGTCCTTCATGGGGCACATGTCCAAGCTTGGTGTACACTGGCAGGAAATAGGAACGAATATCCCTTGCCTTCTAGCAGTTTATACTGTTTTGAGAGTCGGAACTGAACCAAATGCAACAGTGGAACAGCCGTTAGGAAAGATCAAATCAATGAATACAAGTCAATGTAGAACCAACTCAGTCATATGTAATAGAAGCTAAAGATGCATGAGATAAACGAGGAGTAAGTCCCAGCGAGGAGAAGTCAGGACAGTTTCCAGGAGGAAGTGTTTTTTATCTTGGGTCTGGCTTTGAAGAAGGAAAGAATCGTGTTAGCAGGGAACTGCTCCCCAGGCCCTCTCAGTGAAGCAGGCACATCCGGTTCTTGCCCAATTGTGTGGTTTTCATAGTCATAGAAAAAGATTTCTTCCTGTCCCCTTGCCTCCCATCAGTTTGCCCTCTGAGGCCCGAGATTTCCCACCCCCGTCTTCACAAGCCATGAGCGCCAGGTGTTTCAGCCCATCTGACAATGCGTCTTTCCCCTTCGGATCCAGGCTGGTGATATTAAATGTCTCCTGCACACCTTGACAGATGTCTTTCTTCATACCAGTCACGCCCCCAGCCCTCCCTCTTGTCCCCAGGGAGGAGCACAGACCCGCTCAGGTCATTGTCCTCGGATGTCTCCCAGTGGCCTGAATCCGGAGTTCAGTGCGCTCAGGATTTCTTACAGGTCTTATCCTTGGGCAAGAACTCAAAACTTCAGATGGTTAGAAGGCCAGTGGGCAGCAGATTCTGACTCTAAAGAACCTTAGAAAAGTCCCTAGGTTACATGATGAAGAATAGTTTTGAAATCTTAAGGGAAAAATAAAACCATTTGAACAGATACTTCTCCAAGCAATCAGCCACAAAAGGGATTCTGATCGCTTAATTAGGAGACCTCCATCCATGTCACTTCCTTCCAAGGAGTTTTATTTTGTTGTTTGGCTCTGGTTTTCTAAATTAATTCTGAAAACATATTACTGACTTGGGGAGAAAGGGGCTGAAATTACTTCCACCTGCTTTCTTCTAAGTTATGAGACCATAAGATTTTAATTTACGTGTGTATGCGCAACTATACAAGCCCACCAGCTTGCTTTATGTATAAGATATGAGCATTGTTTCAACCATCCCTCTAGGATGTTTGGGGGCTGTACTTATTGCCTCTAGGGGAGCTGAGGTGGAGGAAGAATTCCGACCTACTTTTCTAATATGCTCTGTAAGGCACGCTGCTTAAGGACCAAGGTTATCCAACTGTTTCAGAAGCTGAATTTAGAATGAGGAGAGACACTTGGCGGTGGAAAGAAGGATCTGTTCAGAGATTCTCAAAGGAAAGTTCCTCGGGGGATGAGGTCTCCAAAGACCTGCACATAATGTGACTCACTTTGTGCATTTATTTAAAGGCAACCGGCAGAGGTGGTGGCAAATGTCCAGCACGGGGCTGGATCTGCTGGGAAGAAGGCACTCCTTCTGTTTAGTACAAAGGTGCCCACTCCTTGCAATCTAACTTGAAAACTGAATACAGATGTGTATTTGAGCACTGCACAAAGATGCCCAGATGGGGCATAATTAGGGGCTAACGTCCAATTTAAATCCCTTTGCAAAGCCCCGTGTCCTGGCAGGGCAGCATCTCCCTGGAGGAAGGAGCTTGCTGCTTAGCTGCCATGTGTCCATGTTTTACTACCTTCTTATAGTGTCTTTTTCTAATTCACCCACCCAGAGGGACACCTTTTCTTAACCTGCCCAGAAGCATTCTAGCTTCTCTAGCTCTTACCTGTTTTAAGGTATCAGCACACTCCGGCATTTAAAACTTGAATACTCGTGTTAAGCGTTACAATTTAGATTTTAAAACATTTCTTCTTCTTGCAGATCCGTGGCTGTGCTAACAGAGTGCATGAGGAACAAGATGCTGGCCAAATTCTTCAGGGAACGTCAGGAAACATTGAAACACTCACTGCCTCTGGGGTCCTATCTCTTGAAACCAGTTCAGCGGATTCTCAAGTATCATCTCCTTTTGCATGTAAGTTTCTGCCTGCGCTTGAAGGACATTCTAGGGGATGGGGATTTTGTGTGTATATGTTAAGTTTAGGAGAAAAAAAAAATCAGAAAAAGCTGTGGACATATGGAAACATTTTCCACACTCATACTTTACAACTGACTAATCTGCTTTGAGGAATTAGAGATATTTATATTCTAGGCCTGCAACCTCATTGACAACAGCCAAGTAAAAAGATTCATTTTAGCTCTGTTGGTGATAGGGCTTAGGAGTGACAGTTTCAGGCAGGGAGCTATCATTCATGAACAACAGATCTTTTTGTTATGTTTTATTTTATTTCCATGAGCCCGGATTCAGTAGGCAGTTGGGAGGGAGAGCTGTTTGTCATAGATTGGCTTGTGTAGGGGCAACGAGAAGGGGCTGAAAGGGGAGAAGACAGATGAGCAGCATAATGAGTGATCTTCGAGCTGGGCTTCCCGTCACTTCAGGGTCTGTTTTCTTTATATCATTTCCCATTATTTGTAAAAAACTCAAGGAGACCTTAGAAACAAAAGTAGACATAGCTCTCATACATTCTCATTTCTTATCCTCTAAGGAAGCTGATAAAAATGGGAAATAGTGTTCTTGAAAGTAATTTCATTCTATAAGTAGGATTTGATTGCCTTTGCAACTTGAGAAAGACAGGATATCAGAGAGGTTGGGAGCAGGGCTCTGGGGCAAGACTGCCCGGGTTCAAATCCTGTAAATTTCCCACGTTCGCGGTGCCTCGCAAGCGGTCAATAAATATGAGCTATTATTTTTATTTTATTATTTTTAATACTGCATTAAAAATCTTTTTTAAAAAAGATTTAAATCCAGAGCTCCTATATATATCAATATGTCTGCAATTTACATGTATCGCTTTTTAAATGATTCCAGGTTTCTAACTTGCATAAGCATTCCAAGGTTGCTCAGTTCATATGCATTTAAAATTTTAAGAACTCTTTATGATCCAACTTTACCAGAAATTTCTCAGCTTTGTCTTTTTGCCTGCCTGGCTCATCTTGGGAGAATCTTGCATCCTGTGAAGCCACATCAGGGATATTACTTTAACTGTTCAATTTGTTTTAATGACCTCTAAATTTAGTGGGATTAATTTACTGAATCAGTGTCCAAATAATTCTTTAAAAAATACTAGCTTTCCCAGGATAGATCTTTGCTGGACTCTGCTAATATGGCATCTAAAACTAGTATGTCCCACTAATCTCTATTTATGGCTTTCTAGACAGTAAGTCAGTCAAAAGAAAAGTCTCGGACCTCCATTACATAAGCATGTCAGATATAACAAGTCAAGATTCTTACAAAAAGTTAACTGCTAGGAAGAACAGCCCTTACCCTCTAAATTAAAAGCTGGTGTCTTAGTTCATGCTGCTATAACAAAATACCATAGACTGGGTGGCTTAGACAACAAACATTTATTTCTCACAGTTCTGGAGACTGAAGTCCAAGATCAAGGGGCCAGCATGGTTGAGTTCTGGGTTGCACACTGCCTTCTTCTCCTCATTTCCTCGCATGGTGGAAAGAGGCAAGACTGCTCTCTGGGGTCTCTTTTATGAGGGCACCTACACCATTCACGAGGGCTCCACCCTCATGGCCTAACCACCTCCAAAGGCCCTACCTCCTAATACCAGCACATTAGAGGTTAGGATTTCAACATATGAATTTGTGGAGGGCACAAACATTCAGTTCATAACAGCTGATAGTGAAGATAAAAGGGAAGAACAGTGGTTAGATTAATTTAAAACTAATTGCCTGGAGTATTTTTGCTTTTATAGTTGGTTTAGAGTGTTCCTTCTATATCATGCACATCACTTCAAAGTTGTGTAGCCACCCGTGAAAATCCCCACAGAAATACACTCTGTACTTCTGAGTCTGTCTATTGATGAACAGGATTGCCTCTCAGACTAAAAGAAGAAATGATTATTTTTTAAAGTTTTCTCTTGATCTTGAACTTACCTGGGAGTTGTTAGTTTCGTGATACAGTTTCATAGGACCTTTCTAACAGCTGAGTCTGAGTGCAGAAAGAAAATGTAAATTCCTTTCCAGTTTCTAGCTGGATGGAAAATTTGAGGATTCAGTAAAAGTAAACAAAGTGTGACTAAAAACAAGGGAACTAATCTTCATGATTTATACCATAAGATTCAACCTCCACCCTTGAGCTTAACATCTCTGCATGATAAGTGTCATAGGAACAGTCTAATTGACTATAATATCTTCTTACTCTTTTAGATACTTACATTGGAATTTAAATACTTAAAACTTATTGTTGCTCTTTGAAGATGATACAGCTTCAATTAAATAAGCATTTATTTACCACCCAGCTCTCTGGTGGGCACTGTGGAGAAGATAAAGGACTAAAGGAACTATGCAATAGTCCCTATCCTTAGACTCATAGGAGTCTAGGGACATGTGTCTTATGTACTTAAAAGGATTAGATAATAATCGTGTCCCCTTCTCATCTCCCTGGGATTGTGGAACTCCAGGGCTCAGATAAGTGCTGGTGTTACATCCTTCTGACCATCAGAGAGTGAATACTTGAACCATGAGATATCTCTCAGCACTCTGAAGGATTATCTTTAGTGAATTTCATGAACTAGCGAAAGGCTTTAAAGGCTTTAAAGCCTTGACTACATGATGACTACATGATGACTACAAGACTAAATGTCTTGCTGTATAGGTATTTTTTTAAATATAATATTCACTGTTTTTTGTTTTGAGGCCATTACATATTAAGCCCTGTGTGTTAGTTTTGCTTCCTCTGGGAGAAAAAAAAAATTATGTTTCCTATGTAGTAAGAGTGAGAACCATATTACTGAGAACTGTACTACATTGGCCACCAGGAAGTTCAGAAATCTCCAACTATAATATCAACTCTCTTATCTATTACAATCACTCTAATATCTCTGTGAGACTTAATGGCCTGTATACTTGTTTTGTTTCATCCTCCTTGTCAAATTCCTCTTTGTGCAATTCTCATGGACTTCTGTTTTTCCTAGCTCCATTCTTATTCATATCTTACCATTTTGTTGTAGGTATTTCTGGTAGTTATCTCAGAATCTTAAGGAAAGATGATAGTGTGTAAATAAGCAAAAATAAAATGATAAACTAATCACAGAAATGCCTTTTGTTTCATTGAGTATATAAGAAAAAAATTTTGAAAATAACTAGGGTTGGGTGTTTTGGGTTTTTTTAAAGGAAATAGAAAATCACCTTGACAAGGATACAGAAGGCTACGATGTGGTGCTTGATGCTATAGACACGATGCAGCGAGTAGCCTGGCACATCAACGACATGAAGCGGAAGCATGAACACGCCGTCCGGTTACAGGTGAGGCCTCAGGGTGACAGTGCCTGGTGGGGCTGCGGCCCTATGACTTGTTATCATTTCCCAAATCAGATATTAAGGCGGTTCAGTGTTGCACATCATTCATGGTCTTCATCATAGATCTCCTTGAGAAAACATCAGGACATCGATAATACCAATCATTGTTTACTGGCTATTAAAGAGAAAGGTACATTGTAACATTCAAACTAGTAGTTCGCTCATAGCCCCTTCCGTGACCCAAATTAAAAATTTGAGTCTCCCAAGGCCTTATTTTATATTAATTACCAATAAGCAATTCTTGCTGAAAGCAACTCTCTCCAAACTGCTTTTTGTTTTTTGTTTTTATAAATTTATTTATCTTGGGTTGTGTTGGGTCTTCGTTGCTGCACGCGGGCTTTCTCTAGTTGCGACGAGCGGGGGCTGCTCTTCATTGTGGTGCGCGGGCTTCTCATTGCGGTGGCTTCTCTTGTTGCGGAGCACGGGCTCTAGGCACGTGGGCTTCAGTAGTTGTGGCTCACAGGCTCTAGAGCACAGGCTCAGTAGTTGAGGCACATGGGCTTAGTTGCTCCGCAGCACGTGGGATCCTCCTGGACCAGGGCTCGAACCCGTGTGCCCTGCATTGGCAGGCGGATTCTTAACCATTGTGCCACCAGGGAAGCCCTCCAAACTGTTTAAAGGGGTTTTAAGACTCTGTTCCTCTCTCACTAGTTCATGCAAAATCATGAGGTGGTGAACATGTGGTGATGGGACAGGGGACTCAGAGGAAGGAGAGCTAAGTCTGGAACCAGGTCCTTGGCAGTTTCACTGGGGAGGAGACTTCACCACTGCATTTTAGATTCCTCACTTTTAAAATAAGACACGTTTACTAAGGTCCCTTCCATTATCCACATTTTGAGCCCTGAATTCCTGGGAACTTCGGATAGATGCTAAGTTGGCGATCATGTCCTGGGCATCTCAAAAGATGCACTATTTAAAAACAAAAGGTCACGTGGGCCCAGAGGCTAGTCCTAAGCTCCTTGTTGTCCCTGGAGTAAAAGCAAAGCCCAGGGTGACTCCGTGCTATGCAGAGCACCTACATCCGACTCAGGAGGGAAAAAAGCTACGCTCTTCAGGCCATACCTCCGAACAAAACTCAAGGTTTCGGGACTTCTGTGGTGGCACAGTGGTTAGGAATCCACCTGCCAATGCAGGGGACACGGGTTCGAGCCCTGATCTGGGAAGATCCCACATGCCGTGGAGCAGCTAAGCCCGCGTGCCACAACTACTGAAGCCCACGTGCCTAGAGCCCGTGTTCCACAACAAGAGAAGCCACCGCAATGAGAAGCCCGCGCACCGCAATGAAGAGTATCCCCCGCTCGCCGCAACTAGAGAAAGCCTGTGCGCAGCAGTGAAGACCCAATGCAGCCAAAAAAAAAAAAAACTCTAGGTTTCATCTATAGGCAGCCAGAGTGTGATACGATACAATTGACTATCAAAAATCAAAGGAAGATGACATTCTTTTTATTTTTTTTATTCATTTATTTTTGGCTGCGTTGGGTCTTCGTTTTTCAAGTCAGTAGGTCTGAAGGTTTTCGTCCAGAGAATGGGGGTGAGCACATCAGGAGAAGGATGGCTGAGAGGGCCACACACCAGCAGCCTCTTTACCTGGCTTTTGAAAGACAATTCCACTGCCTTAGTAGAGGGATTATGGAGGGATGGAAAGAAGTAATTGGCAACCCGTCAATTAACAGCTTGATTCATTTCTTAACCCTTAACCCTTAAGGGTCACTTAACCCTTAATTGACACCAGCCGTAAGTGCAGATTTATGTCACGGAGAGCAGACACATCAGACACCACGCAGGGCCCTTAGACCCTGTCGCAGGTATTTAGACATCATTCTTGAGGCTCAATAAGTGGGCCCCTGTGTCCTTGCCGTCTTGCCTTCCCAGCTCCTGTTTAATCACAGGGAACGTTCACTGTTTCAGGAGATACAGAGTTTGCTCACCAACTGGAAGGGGCCAGACCTGACCAGCTACGGGGAGCTAGTTCTCGAGGGGACCTTCCGCCTCCAGCGGGCCAAGAATGAGCGGACGCTCTTCCTCTTTGACAAGCTGCTTCTCATCACCAAGAAGAGAGACGACACGTTTACGTACAAAGCTCACATCCTGGTAGGTCCGAATAGAGGTCCCAGGCGAGGACTGGGAGCGCTGGTTCCATCCTCTTGCGAGCCTGCCTCCCCCTCTCTGCCCGCCCCTCCAGTGCGGCAACCTCATGCTGGTGGAAGTGATCCCGAAGGAGCCCCTCAGCTTCAGTGTCTTCCACTACCAGAACCCCAAGCTGCAGCACACCGTTCAGGTACCAGCACTCCCTCGCCTCCCCGAGCAACTCCTCACCCTTGTGCGTCATGCCCGGAGGCCTTTGCAGGGCTTTCTGGCCACCCCACGTGTGTCCCATCCAGTCAGAGGGTCTTAGGAGTGTCTGTGTCTTGTGACTGGTGGGGTTGCATGACTGTCCACGTCTCCTCCTGGTAGGCGAAGTCGCAGCAAGACAAACGCCTGTGGGTTCTGCACCTGAAGAGGCTGATCCTGGAGAATCATGCGGCGAAGATTCCAGCTAAGGTAAGACCGTGAGGGCAGCAAACAGTAAAACTGCAAGGAATTCAAGTCCCAGAAAGACAGCCTGGCGGCAGTAAATGTGCATCTTCAAAATTAAGACAGTTGAGAGATAGGCTACATAAGGATCAACCGAACCAGCCATTGGTACTGAAAAGATTCATATGTAGGGAGACTCGGTGGAGAGTTTTTGGTTTGTTGTTGTTGTTCCTTTTGAGGCTTGAAAGAAGAAAAACAAGGAAAAGACTGTAAGGGAATTTCTAGAGAACTAGTAGAAAATAAAGGCAGTTATGAGAATTATTCAGAGGTGTGCTAAGCACCTAGGGTGAATAAAGCTGGCTTAGGCTCTGTGGGAAGCAAGACCCAGACTCAGCCGTGAAGGAATTTGCAGACCAGGGAGCTGGTCATATAAATGATATGATGAATTAATAGAGGTGTAAGCCAAGTATTGTGGAAGAATAAAGTGTTCGATTTTACAGTAGAGTGAGGAGAGGAAGGAAAATGCCTGTTTCCGCAGTCTTGAAGGATGAGGAATTTTTTTATCAAGTGGGGGAAGAGAAAAAGGGAAACCAAGCTGAGAGAACAGCATAAACAAAAACCAAGGAGGTGTGAACACGGGCCCAGTGTTCACAGCACACAGAGTGTGCCCGGACAGAAAGGTCGAGTCCTCAGGAGATGGAGTAGGACGTAAGACTAGAAAAGTGGAAAGCAGTCATCCGGCCTTGGAAGGGCTTTGAACACAAACACTGAGGACCCCGGGTTTTCGTGGTGGGAAACTACTGAAGGCTTTGGAGGAAGTGGGTGGCATGGTCCGCGCTGTGCTCTGAGAGTGTAACTTTGGGACAGTGTGACGGTTCAGCTGGTGGCGTGTGAGTGGCGGCAGGAGAAGAATTAGCCGGCTTCCACAGTGGCCTAGAAGAGAGACGAGGGACACTGCCAGCGAGCATAAGAGAGGGGGGAGAGGCAGAGCCCATCGTGGAAGCAGAGGGAACAGGATTTTTCCCACCACGTGCATGAGGAGAGGGAGAAATAAAAGTCAAGGATGAGTCAGGAGTTGGGCCAAGAGGATGGTGGTGTGAGTTCCAAGACAGGCTGCCCAGGGGAGGGACTGATTGGATGGGCCTAAGAGGGAGCAGCAGGGACACGTGTGCAGGGGCGGGTCGGCTGCAGGGAGAGATGCAGGTCTCTCCGCACAGCCGGTCACCGAAGCCCCGAGATTTGATAGGAGGACCCACACAAACGTGTACAGGAAAGACGGACCCCCGGGAATCCCAACATCTAAGTGACCAGCAAGGGTTGGGGGATTTGCAGAAGAACCAAAGGAAGAGCAGCCAAATGAGGCAGTAAGGAAACCGAAGGAGAAAAGTGTGGTAACAAAGGAAGGAATGTCACTGAGAAAGAGTGGAGTAACCATCTCAAAGCCTGCAGAGATGAAGACAGATTCAAACAGAAAAGCAGATATTAGATTTGGCAACTAAGAGATAAGGGAGAGAGGGCAGTGGGTTGACAAGAAAGGGAGAAATAAGGAACAGACTGGGTGTAGCCTTCTTTGTTAAACAAAGTTCAGAAGAGACAAACGGTGGTAGTTTGAGGGGAGGTAAGATCAAAGCAAGACGCTTTGCCCTCATGAAGAATATTGTGGACATGTAGGCTAAGGGGACAGGGAAAGGGAACAGGAGACAGTAAAGATAAGAGGTGGAACACCCCTTGGAATGTGACCCAGGGAGATGGCAGAATACGATCATCCTTAACCCCCAAATTTCGGGGATGGGGGCATGTACTGTAAATATAGTCTAATAAAAACATTAGAGTGTGAACTTGATGCTGGAAGCTCAAAACTTCTTATTTACTGAAAAAGTATGCAAGAACAGCTAATGTACGCCTCCATATGTTTGCAATATGGCTTTTGAAAACATTTAAAGAGGTCATCCATGTAAAAAAAAAAAAAAATTAAGGAATAGAAGTAATCCCATTGGTCTTAGGAACCAAAAAATTGGTGCAGCTCCAAATAAAATTAATAAATCTATTCGCCTCTTCTACACTCATTACACTATTTATATTCACTTTACCAGTAGGTATAGAGGTTAGTCTTGGAAAGGGTCAGAAACATCTTCCCTGAGCTGGGGGAGAAGAAAAATGAGAAAGGATAAACTTTGAGGTGGACTTGAGGGAACTTAAAGTGTTTGCCTTCGCTGAAGTCGGTAGTAACGGCATCTACTGGGTGAGTGAAGCAAAGATGGGGCTGGATGTCCGAGGGAAAGTGGAGGGGTTCAGAACACGTGCTAAAGAACACAGGCTAGGGGCTTCCCTGGTGGCAGTGGCTAAGAATCCGCCTGCCATTGCAGGGGACACGGGCTCGAGCCCTGGTCCAGGAAGATCCCACATGCCACGGAGCCACTAAGCCCATGCGCCACAACTACTGAGCCTGCGCTCTAGAGCCTGTGAGCCACAACTACTGAGCCCACGAGCCACAACTACTGAAGCCCACGTGCCTAGAGCCCATACTCCACATAAAGAGAAGCCACTGCAACTAGAAGCCTGCACACCGCAACGAAGAGTAGCCCCCGCTCGCCGCATCTAGAGAAAGCCCGTGCGTAGCGACGAAGACCCAATGCAGCCAAAAATAAATAACTTAAAAAAAACACACAAAAACTAAAAATAAATAAATAAAGAACACAGGCTAGTGAGTCAGCGGGGATGACTACAGTAATCTGTGAAAGGATCCTAGGCCCACTGAAGCTGGCCACCATGAATGTGTATGATGATTCAGCAACTTCAACACTAGTGTTGAGGCGCCATGGCGCATATGGGTTCCCCAAGGCTGAGGATTGGCAGAGCAGTGAGGGGGAAGGTTAAGTGGGCAAGGGAAGACACAGTGCCAACCAGCATCCGACCTGCAGTGACTGAACATGATTTCCAGGCTGAGTGGAGAGTGAAACCAACCGGGAAAATAGGCACAGGTTGAAGGATAAGTCAGAGAACTGGTTCAGCAAGAGTTAAGGTGGAGAGATGGAAAATACAGAGATCTGTCATTGAAGAGGGGACTTTTGGAGTCCTTCGGGAAGCGAGGGCACTTCTGGGTGATGATGAGGCCCTGGGGGGCGCTATGACTGTGTGTTGCTGTTCTGGAGTGGAGGGAAGGGTGATCAGAAGTCAAGTGGCGAGGAACTAAGGTGAGGGTGGAGAATGGGTGTCCACGCGTGTGGGGAAATGGTCCGTGCCCAGGCGAGGAGGAACGAAGTGGAGCAGTAAATGGGATGAGGCTCATGAGAGTAGAACTGGGTGGGAAATAAGGAGATCTGAGATTTCTGAGAAAGGAAAGTCTATTTGCTCTTTGCATAGTTTTTGAAAAGTATTTGAAGCTTGTTCTCAGGGGCTATCAGCAGTGATTCGGTGCCCAGGAAATGAATGTGCATAGGTGTGTGCTTTGACTTAAGCATGAGTCTCATCTCATCAGGGTGTTCCAAGGTGTCAGGTAGCTCATGCAGAGAGGTGACTGCATTTGCTTCACGGTTAGTCACTTGTTTGCTGGCCTTGTGACTCTCAATGCCCTTCTGAGCAGTGGCAGTGTGTCTTTGATATGCCCCACCTGTTGTTTACCTGTCCCTGGGAAAATCAAAACTGCCAAAGGGCTTCTGAAAAGCAGTTATTGGCCATTACAAAATGAAACTAGCTGACAGAACTTCCTTTCTCCCACACTAGGGGTGTGTATTCCAAGCAGTTTTCCCTTTATATTTTATAATGGTTAATAGAGTCACAGTAGAATTGTGCTTTTTTTTGTCCAAGTTCCTGACCCTTTTAGATGTAAATAGATGTAAACATTCTATTTTTTTTAGCTACAGCTTCTTGAGCACACATTCACTGTGCCGAGTACTTTATATTCTTATTTCACCCTTAGCAAAATACCTTACGAGAAAGGTCTTATTCTCCCCATTCTAGAGAAATAAAAACAGAAGCTCAGAGACGGAAAGTAAACTGCCCAAGTTTATGCAACTAGTATACAACTGAGCCCAGATTTAAACCCAGTTCTTCCTGGATCCAAAGTTGATCTTAACCACATTATTCCTAGGGAAAATGAAAACACACTTACTTAATATACTTTAGCTACTATGAGCTTACGATAATTTTCTATTTTATTTAAGCAGGATTATTACTAAGTTGAAGTTTTCTCTCTTCTCAAGACTGTTTCTTAAGTTATTTTCTTAAAGCTTTCAAACTATATTTACTCCTATCAAATAAAAGGATTACATAATGGGAATAAACATCAAAAAATGTATCACCGTTCTACTGTTAACACAGCTGTAGAGGTTAGGTTCCTTGTAACCTCCTTCCATTCCTTTAATTCAGTGATAGTCTCTGGCTGACCCCTAGTGGAAAAATGTGGGAATAGACTTTTTTTGAAATTAAATGTCAAGACAAGGAAAAAAAATACTGAGTTCTCGAAGTCAAGTTTATAGATACCAAGAAACTTTCTGGAAATTAGCCATATGGTCCATCTATATACGTGGTATATAAACTAAATTTCATCCAGATTAGTTGGGAATAAGGTTCAGGTAGAGACTGTTGCATTTTATATATTCGCATGGTTCTGCCAATGCACTTCACGGAAATTGAGCTAACGTTTGTGTCTGAAATTAACTTCAACTACTAACCTCAAACTCTGAATGTATGATAAAAATAGCAGTGTCATAAAAATCTAAGCATTTGTTTTCTCAAAATTAAGGTTGACTGCATCGTTTTGTGTTTTTTTTGTTGTTTTTTTTTTGGTTGCCCCTTAGCCCAGACATTTTTACTGTGATATCATCACATACTGTGACAAAGTATTAGTAAAATTATTTTTAAAGTTATTTTTAGCATAATGTTTGTAGGTTCCGTTACACTACCTTGAAAAATGAAAATGACATGAAAGAGGCGAGAAAGCCTACCTAATTTTTTTCTTCTTTGAATCCTCAGGCAAGATGATTCATGTTAAGGCCATTAACATATCTTTTCACTGTTCCCTAAACATTGATAACATATGGTAATAATTACACAAAAAGAAGCCTCAAAGCAATAAAGTTCAGAAGCTCGGGGTTGAGGTGGGGAGAAGTTTGTATACAGAGAGAGCAAGAGTCAAGGTCATCAGGGCCTGTGGGAGTAAATGGTAACTAACTTGGGTTGAGTGCCTGTCATTTGGTCCTGGTAGCAACTTTGAAAAGTCGCTCCTATCTTACCATCTTAAGGTCGAAGAAACACATGCAGGAATGTGAGAGCACCTGCCTAGTTAAGTGCTAGAGCCAGGATCACAAACCAAGTCCTCCGGGGTCCTTCTCCCACACCGAAGCTCTTTCTCCCCCTCTGGGAGATTCTAGGGCACACACAAGTGACGGTAGGTACAGGGGTGCTGGGAGAGTCAGCTGATGATAATCGCATAATATTTGGAAGGAGAGAGGAACTGTCCAGCAACTATTTTGCATTCAGCTCAAAAGACTTATAATGCCCCAGTGAAATGGGGAGGGCTGGTGGTGTAGATCCTAGGCCCTGTCCCTTGAGCCTTTGGTTTCCATAGATCAGGGCTGGATTCAGTAGACCAGGGCTGGGTAGCAGGAAGCTAGATTTTATGATACGCTGCTCAGCCAGGTTTTTGAACCTTTAGTGAATGTTTCTTTCTCTCTCTCCCTCTTATTTTCCCTTCCTCCTCCTCTTCCCTACCTGTGTCTCCTTCCCCTTCCCTCTCCCTCCTTCCCTCCCTCCTTCCCTTCCTTCTTTCTTTCCAGGTGAGGGCTGTAAGCTTAGCTCTGGGGCACCAGTGGTGCAGCATCTACCACCCACACAAGGACGCTCATCTGTTGGAATCCCTTGAACTATGTGTTAATGCCTAAAAGAAATGAGTTGTTTTTCTTTTTTAAGCTTTTCCAAAACCATTCATTCAGGTGGGATAAGACCTGTATTAGGATTGGTAGTTTAAAGAAGAAACAAAAAAAGGTCATTGCAATTATAGCTACACCTTCTTTCTTTCAGGCCAAGCAAGCAATACTTGAAATGGATGCCATTCGTAAGTTTTGTTTTCTACACAATTTGAAATCTCATTGTCTCCTTGTATCTCTCAAGTTTCTGTCTTCAAGTTTATGGAGAATGTCAATTGTGAGAAAGTAGCAGCTCTCTATTCACTGTTTTAACAAACAGAGCCAGCAGACAGTATACCCTCTTCCTAACCCATTGGCTTGTTTCTACACTGATTTCTCGGTTCATCTGTGAGCTCCCTGATGGCTTGCCACTGGTCTATGCATCAACTCACAATGTAAGATATGCTTCCAGGGTCACCCTTGCCCCACCTCTGCCACCACCAAACATGAAGGTCCCACAATGCATTTCCCACCTCACTCCATTAGCGGAAAATCTACGTTGATTATCTGCAATAATCACGCTAACTAGATAGGTATTGGTTTTCCTGATGCAGCTCACATTTTAAAATTACAACTGCCCCACATATGTTATTGTGTCTCTGGACTTCTCATAGCAGTCAGAGAATAAATATAAGTGAGGTCTTATAAAATAAGACCTGTTCGAAGCACTTATCACATCCTTGTTATCTCCCAGATTAAATAGAATTTAAAAAGAAGCAATAGCTTTAAAGACTTACAGCCAGGTCTGACAGAAACTTTTACTTAAAACTTTCTAAATAACTTACTTTTGAGGAATCTTTCCCCAAGAGCAAACACTGATTCACTTACCCCACCCTACCCCAGCCCACCCCCCAGCCTGCTGGTTGTTAATTCTCCGGGGGGGGGGGAATAAAGAAACATTACTGAAGTAGAAAAATGAGCACGGCCACTGTCACTGAGATTCCCCCACGGCACGTCCATCAGATCCTGAGAAATGATGCAAGGTGATCCCCACAAGAGAGCTGGGCTGGGGCTCCCTGCCCTGTGTTCTCTGAATCCGCTTATTTTATTCAGTGGAAGTCTCTCTAAGATTCTTTTTACTGAGGTATAGCTGATTTACAGTATTATATAAGTTATAGGTGTACAACAATTTTTAAAGATTATACTCTAGTTATTATGAAATATTAGCTATATTCCCTCCGCTGTACAATATACCCCTTATTTCTTATATAAATATATATATGTATATAATATATATGGGCACTCTGAAGAGAAGGCAAGGCCACAGATGGGCATGTGAGAATTAGGAGAAAAGATGGAGGAAGATGGGGATCCAGAGAGGTCAGCTGTTCAATGTGAGTAGCTACATTCAACATTGTTTATTTATTCCCAGGCTCTGAGCTAGCTCTTGGACACCATTAAGATTCTGTGAGCACACAGAATGATGTGAAGCCTCTAATCGGTGCCATGTGCCTCTCTGCCAGGCCAGGCCTGGGCCGGGGCAGCTCAGCCTAGGAAAATAGCCTTACTTGCCCTACCCTGACTTTGGTCTCAGCTGGCTGTGAACAGAGTAGGCCAGTCCATTGGACCAAATGGCCTCTGACACTGGAGAAGTATATGTGGTCTTTAACAATCCTCAGAACTTTCTTGCACTTCAGATGCCCTTGAAGAGCCTTAACCCCAATTTGAAGAACGCCAGTCTACGGCTATGTCCTAAAATTGTTTACCCTCAGGCTTTAGGGTGCAGATGATCTTTGAATATGCTATGACTTTAGGATTAGACCAGATTTTCTTAATCCAAAACCTGTGTACCCCTTAGATGAAATAAAATGAAAACCCCTTCTCTGGGAAGAGAACCTAAACCATTCATCACATGTTCAAAGCAGCCATGTCTAGAAAAATATGGAGAGTTGCTGCCCAGGAAGACAGCTTCCGCGGGGGCAGGAAGGGCTCGTCTCCCTCCACCGCCACGCCGGGCACAAATGCCTCACAAAATTGCTACCTGGAGGGAATTCTCCATTTGGTTTTACCTTGACAGGGCCTCTGTTGTGGCCCATCGCCGCAGTCTGTCGGGGGCCTTGGTAGCAAGTTCAGCTGCAGGGATTTTTATGTTCATGGAATTGACTGACCACTGTGGGTCTCAGAGTTGCAGGTGAGTCTGAGTGAGAGTAGCAAGTTATCACACCCTACACATTTGAACTAACTTTCTAGTAAGAGTAGAGCCACTGGGTATAGCTCTCTCTGCCAGAGAGTGAAAAAAAAGAGTACAGAGGAAGAGTGCCTGTGTGTGCCTGGTGGGTGTGGGCGGGGTTGGGGAAGGGGGTGTGGCCTAGCTTGCTAACACACTTCAGCAGTTAGTAAACAGAAAGTCTGGAGATGCATATTCAACACCCGTTATGGCAGGAGGGATTCCACCATGCCTGAGGAAAAAGAATAAATCCATAGGTATCCAAGACAAGTCCCGCCCATTTTCTGAGATGTCATGGGACACTTCATTCTTATAGATGCATGTGGTTCTTACTTTACAGATTACCCAGGCTTCTGTTACAGTCCCAAGGGAGAGACAAAAGCCTTTTGTGGCTCTAAAGATGGCTCTGCTCCATATCGGCTAAGAAGAAAATCTGGTAAATAGGATGCGGTAATCAAGATAATTATGGGGCGTTAGTCGTGAAAGTCCCTTTCAGTCTGACAAAAAGGTATATTCTTTCCGGTTTTTGAGCACACCACCAGTCTGAATACCTTTGAGAATGCCTCCAGGCGGGGCTCTCAAGCTTTGGTTCTAAAACTCTTTCTACTTAACTCTCTACTTTCCAGTGAATATAAAAAAACATGTCAATCAACTAAGTTCACTTTGTATAGCATGTTATTACCATTGGCCTGCAGGTACTTAAATGCTATTTACTGTCGCTAGTGAAAAATTGTATCCTGTAAATGACACATCCCAAAGATTATTCAAACCTAAAATTTTAACACACATTTGTTAAACCAGACTTCATGTAGTATCCCCTTAGCCCTCAGATTTTTTTTTTTCCATTTAAATCAGCATTATTGAGTATCTACCTAATGTCCTACACTGTACTAAGAACTGGGAATGTATGAATAATACACAGGATTCCTGCTTGCAAGGAGTTTGTAGTCTAGTGGGAGAGTCAAAAAAAGGTTGAATAAATACCAGTTCATACAATGGAGCTGTGGTAGAGGTTGAATGGAGGAAAGAGCGGGGAGACAAAGGAGAGAGGTCAACCCTCTAGGAAGGAGAGAGAAGGCCGTACAGAGCAGAGGACCAGTACCCCAGATGGAATCTGCGGGCTGAGGAGCCTGATGGGGTGGGCATAGCACACGCAAAGGCCCTGAGACTTGAGCCAGTGTACCTTAGATCAGACAACTATTGCCAGTTGTTTGGCCTGGCTGCAAGGTGGGCCAGAGGTGGAGGTGGGCAAGGTCAATCGGAAAGAGATGTGGCTGGAAGTACAGATTGGGCCCTGATCATGGAAGGCCAAGTAGGCCACGCAGAGGGTCTGAACTTGATCCTGCAAGCTATGGAAGGATTTTAAGCAATGAAATGTTTGCCTTTTAAAATGAGAGTTCTGGCTCGATGTGGAAAATGAGGTAGGCAGGGAGAATTGGTAGGAGGCTGTTCCTCTAGTTTGGGCGAGAGATGGTAAAGGTTTGGAATAAGACAGTGGTGACTGGGGTGGAGTGTTCCTGGGATCCCACAAGACCATGATGGATGAAAACAGGAGAAACTTAAAATGATGTCCTGGTCGCTAACTAGGGAGGGTAATGTGAGTGACAACTAAGGTAAGAATCCAAATGAAAGAGCAGATGGGGGAGACTGGTGAGCTGAGATTGGGACATGTTGAGTTCGCTGGGTCTATGGGCATGTTGGGGACATGTCAGACGGACAGTTGGCATCTGAGACCTGGAGCTTGGGGTAGGGCTCTGGCAGAAGAATATAAAATTGAACATTATCCGCTTATACGTGGTAGTTAAAGCTCAGAACATTGCTTTACTAGTTGGTAGGGTTGGTTTTCTGTTAGGTGACTCCAGATTGCACAGCTTAATATTTATCCTACAGTTTTGATGGAGTGAATGTCTTGCTGCTAAGTATCTCTAAGCAATCAGGATTTAGATGAATTTGATAGAAAATTTCTAGAGCTCAATTCATTTGCCCATAAGCTAATAATTCACTTATAAGGAAAAAAACTTGATTTGGTTTTGCAAATGATGCTGGCCTTATTTTTTCACTCAGAACCTTCCTCAAGATCGCATAAAGTTTTGAAGACCAGCGGTAAGTCCTAAAATACCTTTCTTTTTTCATTCTTGTTGATATCCACTAAGTCAAACCATACACAAAAAAATAAACACCAGATGAATTACAGATTGGCAGATTTGATTAACCCCATTATAAAATGTAAAGCTGAATGACATAAAATGTTTGCAGCATAGATAATGGACATAAAAAGATGACTATCTGTGAATGTTGATGTTAAGAAATCCCATATATCAAAAAGAAAGGACAGGGGCTTCCCTGGTGGCACAGTGGTTAAGAATCCACCTGCCAATGCAGGGGACATGGGTTCGAGCCCTGGTCCGGGAAGATCCCACATGCCACGGAGCAACTAAGCCTGTGCACCACAACTACTGAGCCTGAGCTCTAGAGCCCGCGAGCCGCAGCTACTGAAGCCCACATGCCTAGAGCCTGTGCTCCGCAACAAGAGAAGCCGTCGCAATGAGAAGCCCTCGCACCGCAACGAAGAGTAGCCCCTGCTCTCTGCAACTAGAGAAAGCCCATGTGCAGCAAAAAAGACCCAACGCAGCCAAATAATTAATTAATTAATTAATTAAATCTATTTAAAAAAAGAAAGGACAAAGGACTCTTTCTTTTTTTTCTTTTTAAATAAATTTATTTTATTATATTTTATTTTATTTATTTATTGTTTCTGGCTGTGTTGGGTCTTTGTTGCTATGCGTGGGCTTTCTCTAGTTGCGGCGAGCGGGGGCTACTCTTTGTTGCGGTGCGCGTGCTTCTCATTGCAGTGTCTTCTCTTGTTGCGGAGCCTGGGCTCTAGGCACGCGGGCTTCAGTGGTTGTGGCATGTGGGCTCAGTAGATGTGGACTCTTTTTTGAAAGGCAGAGAATATAATCGGGCAGTTTCACAGAAGAAACACAAACTGCCAATAAAATTTACAAATGGTCTCCTATATTAGTGATCAGAAAAATCATACATTTAAATGAGATAAATGGAGGGGAGAAAGCTGTGGGCTTGGCCAAAAGAAAAGAAAAACAGGCACTCTGAAACTGTTGGTGTATAAATTTCTGCAACCTTTTTGGAGCAAAATTTGTTACTGCCCATTTAAATTTAAAATGTGTATTTGCTCTTGAACCAACAATTTCAAATTTTTCACCTATAGAAATTTCACAATGTACACTTCCTGTATAGAAATGCTCACCCAAGTGAGCACAGATCTATGAGTATCTGTGTTCTTTGCAGAGTTTATAACAAGACACCACATAAAATGCCCATCTAGTGGGAAATAGTTTTAAAAGTTGTAGTAAATTCTTGAATACTACATGGAATATTCTGCAGCTATCAAAAAGAGTCAAGTACATATCTGTCTACTGATAAGAGTGTCTACATATATTTAGCAGGAAATTCAATCTTGCATATTGCACCTTTAAGAACAAAAAAACTGTGCATTGTTGTGGGATTGGGGCAGTAGGCATGGGACCTGGGAAGGTGAACGTCAAACTTTTGAGCGTGGCTACCTCTAATGGGTGGAATTTGTGGAGAGGGTTTGATCACTTTTTACTTTCAATGCTTCTGTAATTAAACAGCGTGGAAAGATGAGACACACATGATCAGAGTATCGTAAGGGCACCTATGAGGATGTGGCTAGTGAATCTCTCCCCACAATTCCTCTTGCACCCTCCTTAGCACAGTGCCAAGGTGACCCTGTTGATAAGTGCTGTATCTTCAGTTAAAGCCAATAGAATATTTAAAAATTAACAGAAGCATAATCTTATGTTTAAGTGAGTTTCATGGCTTAGGGCATGTGGATTTTTTTTTCAGGTAATATATATTTGGGTGGGGGGAAGCTTTTGAAACTTATTAATATGAACTGGTCCATTGCTCTCAGGGATTTAAGGAAGATACTTATCACTCAGATACATGTATGGTTGTTTTACATGTAGTACAAGATCTATACTTAGATAACTGAGAGGCATTTTCTAAAAATTAGGTCTAAAGAGCCCAGAGACGCTTGGGCTTCAGTTATTAACAGTAAGTTTAAAAGACCTATAAAATATGAGTGCTTACCTATGTATATGAGAGAGACATTTTTAATCCTCAAACTTAAAAAATAAAAAAAACTTTTATTTTTCAGAAACAGCACAAGACATCCAAAAGGTAAGTACTATTACATGTCTTATTTTGAAATGTTTACTTTAAGTGCCCTTTATACCTACCCTTTCCTTATATATCTCATCTCCAGCTAATCTTCCAAGTGTAAACAATTATTTTACATGTTGAAATAGATTTAAGTTAGGGCTCGTCCTTATCAACTCTCCCTCCACCTCACCACCCCAGCTTCATCTCTCAGAGCCAAGGCAATGATTTCTTCATCCTTCTGCCCCACCTCTCGATTCAGAAGCTATTATCTTAAGATGTAACACCCGGGCTTCCCTGGTGGCGCAGTGGTTAAGAATCCGCCTGCCAATGCAGGGAACACGGGTTCAAGCCCTGGTCCGGGAAGATCCCGCATGCCACGGAGCAACTAAGCCCATGTGCCACAACTACTGAGCCTGTGCTCTAGAGCCCGCGAGCCACAACTACTGAAGCCTGCGCGCCTAGAGCCCGTGCTCCGCGACAAGAAAAGCCATCGCAATGAGAAGCCCACGCACCGCAACAAAGAGTAGCCCCTGCTCACTGAAACTAGAGAAAGCCTGTGCACAGCAACGAAGACCCAACACAGCTAAAAATAAAATAATAATAATAAAATAAAATTAATTAATTAAAAAAAAAAGATGTAACACCCACACAGGGCTAGTGTGGTGCACCCCACATTGCCCTGTGCCTCTGTGCATGTATGACTGAGGCTCTTGCATCCTGAGTATTTGCTCCCTTTTCAAAGCATCAGACTTCAATCACACAGATGCCCGTCTAAGAATATGGTCCTGCTGCTGGTATAAGAGGTTTGATCATATGTGTTATAATGAAACTTCACTATATCAAGCTTTGATTTTTCTCCCTCCAATAAAAGGTTAGGAGAGGCAGAATAAAAATGGTATGTTGTATTAGAAGATGTATATTCAAATTTATTACCTATGAACAACGCATATTGTATCCTGACCTGGGTAAACCACATCCAGTATGCCTACTGATCAACTGGCTTACCTAACAATGCTTAGGGGACTGAGTGCAGCTTCTTGCTTCATGCTCTGTATCTGTAGCAACGTGGCTGTGAAAATCTCCCCAGCGATTCTAGGTGCTCCACTCCTTGGCACAGGGCCAAAGTGACCCTGTTAATAAATAATGTATCTTTCAGTTTAGACGCCTAAATGTCTAAAAATCAACATGGTCTTATCTCAAAGCTATTTGCTTAAAATTACGGCATGTGGATTTTTTTCAGGTAGTACATATTTCTGTTTGGAAGCTTTTGAAATTTATTAACATGAATTGGTTCATTGTTCTGAAATATGGCATGAGATTTTGATTTTTTAAATGTACTTTGTTTTCATAAACAAACACTGAGACGGTGCCCTTGTAAGGCAGCCAAGCTATGATCACGGAGCAAGCCTGGCTTAGTACTAGCTAGGGGAATCGCTCTATTAGTCCTAGAGATACAATCTCAAGAGCTTCTCGGAAACTTTTACGATAGTGATCAAGTCTCCATATGGGGACTAACTAAACCTTATAAAATCTGAAGACAAGAAAGAAATAAAACACCAATGTACTTTTTTCTTAGTGGTAAAATTCCATCTCCTAACAAAAATGAATGTATACTAAATGCAGGGAGAGATTAAAGAGATAAAGAGATTAACATTTCTCCTAGAATATACCTTCTAAAGCCGTGTTTATGTGTGTGTGTGTGTATGTGTGTGTATGTGTAGAGCGAGAGATGGAGGGAAGGAGAGAGGGAGAGAGATTTAGCTCATATATAAACTGAGGGTTAAGATGGGTTCAAATCCATTTCTGCCATTTATAAGCTGTATGACTGTAAGCAAGTTGTTAAACCTTACCAAGACTTAGTTTCCTAATTTATGGAATTGTTATAAAGATTAAATGTGATATGTTTTTTAATGTGCTTAGTACAGTATTTAGCACAAGTGCCCCATAAATTAGCTCTTATTATGTTATTATTAAGTAACCATAATGCTGAGAATGTGGAAAAATGTTCATCACGAGGGATCTACACAACATACTTCTGTGCTGTGTCCAATCCATATACTGATTATTTCTAAATCTAAGAGCTTCCTCAGTTCTCCTGACGATTTATTTGATATAAAATTTCAGCTTCCAAAGTACTGCTAACTTCACTTCAAGTGTAGTTACCTTTTGGGAATTCCCTGGCAGTCCAGTGGTTAGGACTCTGCACTTCCACTGCCGGGGGCACGGGTTTGATCCCTCGTTGGGGAAATAAGATCCCACAAGCCACGCAGCGTGGCCAAACAAACAAACAAAAAAAGTGTAGTTACCTTAAAAATATACTTTGATATTAACAGTTCAGGTTTTCTAATTTTCTAAAATGTCTGGGAATTTTTCTGGAATGAAAGATTTTAAGAAGGTATTACTTCTGGCTGTTCACAAAATTGTTCTGTTACACTTCCACAGTGTTTGATCATGATTTAACTAGCTAATACTAACTTGTTTTATTTTATAAAATGTAGTTACTGGGTACCTATATTTTATAAACATTTTACCAATGCAGTCTGAGTAAGAGGAAAAGGGAGAGATATTAAAGGGTAAAGAAAAAAAACAGAAGAGCCAAAATATAATATGATATATGTATTTGTATGTGTGCACATATATCTATATGTGTGTATATTCATTTATTCCTACTCTTCAAATAGTCCACATTTTTACTATTTGAAAAAAGTGAACAAAAGATTAAATGACTAATTAGACGTTTTTAGCTTTAAATTTTTAATAGAAAAACAACATTCATTCAGGATAAAATTTTATCTTTGCCCTCCCTGATAGACAGACAGGTAAGCAGACAGACAGACATATTAATAGGTGAATATTCCAAGGTAATATGTATCCCAATTTCATTGATCAGTGATGAAAAATTCTTGCTAATTTGACATTTCCAATAGGTTACTATAGTGTTTTGACCAGAAAATATATCCCTGGTACTAATTAGTTTGAACCTGTCTTAACCCTTTCAAATCTTTGAAGCTAATCCCAATACCCACAGAGGGCATCAGAGGGCAATCCACTCCCTGTCTGCACAATTGAGCTCCATCAGGAAAGGTTCCAAGTTATAACAGACCCATTGTTTTCTCTGATTAAAAATCGTTAATGTCACTCATATTTTACTTCCTAATAGGCGTCTAAATATTGCTTAATTAAAGATATTTTGAAAGAAAGTAAAAATTTCATTAGCTCAGGAGTGGATTAAATTAAATTCCTGCAACAAAGGCTCTTTTGCCTAGAATCTATAAACCAAGGCAGTGCTGGTCAGGTTCATGCAGGTCTGCAGATTTAAAGGAAAACCCTTGGGGGTGCAGTCAGATCACCGACAGGGGTGTTTCTCGTACACCGGAAACCACAGTAAGACCGCTAAGAATCAAACCCCAAATAGAAATCAGATACCATGGCCCTTGACACCTATATATGTTCATTTATATAATGTTATTTCCCAAGAACACATCGGAATTATTTGAAATATCTAAGTTTTCTGTGTGTAGCCAATTCCCTGCAGTGGGGTAAGGTATTTGGAGTCAGACCTGGCTTTGCATGCCAGCCTTTCCACTGCTGGGGGAGAACATGTTACTGAATCCGAAGAGCCTAGATTTCCTTACTGTGAAACTGGTACAGTCATATCTAATTCAAAGAGTGATTGTGAACATTAAGTTTGGAGAATGTCTTCAAATGGCCTAGCCTAATTTTAAGCAAATATCAGTTCCTGTCCTTTCTGCTCCTTTTGCAAAAAATCTGACGTGCTTTTCAACTCAGTTAAGATCAACAATGTTTACTGATCATTTTCTTTAAGGATATCATAGTCTAGTGGGAGAGGCAATGTGTAAGTACAGGAGAACATCCTAAGTTATGTGTCCTGTGGTGCTACAATTCAATCGATATGTTTCTATCCTCCTCAGGTTTCCAGAGAGGAAGGGTCTCCCCAGCTGACTTCAGCAGGGCCGTCTCCCGCCCAGAGGAACAGTCAGCCGAGCAGTTCTGCCATCATCAGCGTGCTTCGTGGGGGCGGGGCTGTCAGAAACATCTGGACAGACCACCAGATCCGGCAAGCCTTGTTTCCCAGTCGACGGTCTCCGCAGGAGAACGAGGAGGACGAAGATGATTATCAGATGTTCCTGCCATCCTTCTCATCTTCAGATCTGAACTCTGCCCGACTGTGTGAAGATAGCACTTCCAGTCGACCTTGCAGTTGGCACGTGGGACAGGTCGAGTCCTCGGAGACCCCCAGCTCTGGCCACAGGGTTGTGCGGCGGGCCAGCAGTGCTGGCGAGAGCAACACGTGTCCCCCTGACATAAGAACTAGGGACGGTGACAGCCCTCAGTACAGCTCCCGAAGGGAACTGCAGGATGACCCTAAAACAGAGGGGCGGGGCGGGCTGACTCCCTTCGGGTCCTCTATAGAGTTGACCATTGATGACATAGACCATGTCTATGATAACATAAGTTATGAGGACTTGAAACTGATGGTGGCTAAACGGGAAGAAGCTGAAGCCCCTCCCCCCAAATCAGCCAGGGACTCTGCTCGCCCCAAGAGCACCCCGGAGCTGGCCTTCTCAAAGAGGCCAGCGGGCCCAGAGAAGAGCCCTCTGCAGCCCCGGAGAGATGGTGTGCCCCCCGGCCGGGAGGCGTGGAACCAAAGCTCACGCGAACTCCAGGTGGTGGAGGAGAACGTCTACGACACCATCGGGCTCCCAGATGCGCCCTCCCAGGACTTCAAGTGCAGCAGCCTGAAGCGGCCCAAGAGGAGCACCTTCCTGGGCCTGGAGGCCGACCTGGGGTGCTGTGACAGTCTGAGGGCCTCTGTTTCCCAGGACAGCCTCCAGGTCAGCGAGGACGAGGCGCCCTACCCCCCGGGACCCTCCGACAACGATTATCTGAGTTTGTTCTATAACTCCTTCGGCTGCAACTTGTCCATCGCTGATCGGTCCATCTCCGATAAACTGTCTGAAGAAGTAGACGAAATCTGGAATGACCTGGAAAATTACATCAAGAAAAACGAAGTCAAAGCCAGAGACCGGCTCCTGGCGGCGTTTCCCGTCAGCAAAGACGACGTGCAGGAGCGGCCGCTGGGGGGCAGCGCCCCGGAGCTGGGCGCGCGCTCCCCACATCCCCTGCCCGCGGGCCGGGCTCGCCTCGTGCCGCCCAGAGACGGGCCGGGGCCGGCCTCCTGCACGCTTGGCCTAACCCCGGCCTCCAAAGACGGCTCCTGCCAGAGTCTCCACCGGCTGCCGCTGGTCAGTGACCTGCCGCCCGTGGAGAGTCCCTACGACGTGGCTGGCAGCAGCCTGTCCCCTGCAGACCTGGAGAACCCTGACCCCGGCGCGGACAACGCAGACAAGACCAGGAGCAGGGTTCTCCTGATGGCCAGGCAGTACAGTCAGAAGATCAAGAAGGCAAATCAGCTGTTAAAGGTGAAAAGCCCGGAGCTGGAGCAGCCGCCTGGCAGCCAGCTGCAGAAGCAGGTTCCCAGGGACCTGGCGGCCATCCTAGAAGAAAAGAAGCAGGGCGGGCCCGCAATCGGTATGTCTCCCGCGCTGCCCTTCTCCTTCCGAGGACTGGGAGAGAGCTGTGTTCTGGTTCGCAGTATCCTTAGCACCGTGAGGGTGCTGTCACCCAGATGTTCATTCTCACAGAGAGACCCCAGACTCACTGACGCACAGATGAGGCCGGCCCTGCACCCACCACATCTCACCAGTGGGAGGCGATTGGGTCTGGAGGGTTTCCTGGTGTCTGTGACATCATTGCTCCAGATATGATATTTGAAGCAGTTTTCTCTAATATAATCTAAAGCTGAGAAATAGCCATCAGTTTCCGTTTCAGTGTGTTAGGAGGGGTAGCTGGGTAGCAGGGTAAGAGTTTAAGGTTTGGACGAATACGGAATAGGATTGCTCTTTGCTCCGGAATCCTAACAAAAATGCCTACTCATCCTAACAAAGACAAAAAGGAGGCCTTTTTGCATGGTTTTTTTTAGCTGTTCACACTGTAACTCGGCTGTTTTCTCGCATGTTAGGTTTTCTAGTTGCTTTTTTTTTGAATAGCTGCTGTAATGCATTTAATACTGTCTCATTTGGTATTCTCATGTATGCTTCCAAGAAGTTTAATTCTTTGAGTCAAGCCTCCTTTTTTGGGCAGAACCAAACCAGGATCACATGCGTGATATTGGTACCATTAGGGTTTAGGAATGAGACGATCACAGTTTGATTTTTTTCTCTATTGTAAAGAAGTACATATCCCCTGGATAAATTACACAGGGTTCTCAGTGGAAGGGCATGATGTGAATTAAGCACTGGATTGTCATGGAAAGAAAGATACCTGAGGGTGCTGACTCTCACCTGAGGAGTTTTTCGCCTCCAGACCCAGAGAGATTTCTGGGATTAGGCCCAGGAACTGAATTTTTTTTAAAGTGTGGACTTTTGATCCTGTTTTAAGAATCCCTGCCCTAGATCTTCTGACAAAGGACTGTCTCTGTATCAAATGAGAAGAGACAGTTCTCCAATTAAAAATAAACACCAGATGGCTCAGTATCAGGGCATGTTTCGTTGGTTAGCTTGGTGGCGACATGGCTCATCCGGCCAACTTGATGCCACCTACCTCCTTTCTTTGGGACTGCTTTCTTAGGTGGAAACCAGAGAATCAGAAGCGGGTATCCAAGTCCTAAATGGCTCCACAAGTTGCATGACAAGAATCTGTAGGAAAAAAATTTTTTTAAGCTTGGGAGTGTTTAAGAATTACCTAAGTTTACTCTTTTTCCAGAGCTAATCACACAGTAATATTTCTTAACACATAGGGAAGTTAAGCCCTGGAAATGTTACCTGAAGGATTTTACAGACTCTCTGTGACTTGCTCTTCTTTTTAAGTTAGATAAAGATTAAATGTGATTTTTATATGAATGTGAGAGACTAGATCGCATATATTTTTCTCCTTGCAATAATATGCTTGAATTAGTCCCTTTTCCAATGCTAGTGTTGCTAAGCTGGTTTGTTGTTACACACAGAAAAAGTGACTGAGTTCCAGCTGCAGGCGGACTGTTTTGGAGTACAGATGGCACTAGAACCAGTAGTGTGTTGGCAATGCAACCACTGACTGAATCTGGGCTAGGGTGCCTCAGAATGAGAGAAAATATAATACTAAGGTTTCCGATGATGATGGATTGATTAAGCCATCAGACTGTTGTTTAAAAAGTGGTAATTGCCTGAGGCCGGTTGTTTGGAATATCGACCATCCATTAACATGTGAAGCTCTAACCCTGGTAGAAGCAAGGTCTTCAATACTGAATCATTAGGGCTTACAACTACCTTGAATAGTCTTTTTTACCCACCTTTTAAGTATTAATAGATTTCCCTTTGGGGTTTTCTTTTGCTTTTTTCCCCCGCTTTTTGTTTGTTCTTTCTGTTTTGCCTACTCGTGTCTTCTTGGGCTCCTGTAGGATCATAGCTCTGTGTCTGGGCCCTTTCTTGACATGGTGGGCTACTATCGACATTCTCTCCAAGAGAAGATCTCTCCAGAGTCATCTTCTGAGCCAGCCAGTATCTCCCCCTGCTGGCTGGCAGGAGCGTGTCCCTAGGGCCTGCCATCTCTCAGACCTGAAGAATCTTCCATCTGGGTGGATCGAGACCACTTCCTGTGCCCACCAGGCTTTCAATCAGTTGACGTGATGACTCCTTTTCTCTCTCTTGTTTATCTGGGCACAGGACGTCGTAATCGAATGGACCGATTCTCCAGACTTCTCCGTATGGGCCTTGCCACTTTGCCAGGAGCTTGCTCTCGGTGTTGTGCGGAAGGAGGAACGCCCTATTCACCTGCTGAAACTCTCCAGCACCTTTATTGAACTCTCTAGCCGGGGTCTACAGGCCCTGGGCCAGACTTCCGCCTGTAAATCACCCAACCAGGTCTAGTCCCTCCCACCTTTTGGAGCCTGTTGTGGCATGCCGGCCACCTTGTTCCATCATGTCTCCCTCCTGATAGTCTTTGAGGCCAAGGAAGCCTTTGGGGTCCCCCCCCCCTTTTTGTTTTTTTGGTGATGTTCTATGTGGGAGAAAACTCCATACAGGCTTGAGGAATTTTCCTCCTTGTGTAAAGTAGGGAAGGCAAAATAACATTTTATGCTTTGCTCTACATCCCAAGCAACATCAGAAATGTTGATTTTAATCTCTGTCTTGAAAACAGTATATTTCATACTTCTCTCAACAAGGATCACTTCAAATTTTTATCTGGAATGATAAGAATTCTACCTTCTAAACTTACAAAAGAGGAATAAACCAGAGATAGCCCTGACGTTGTCGCATAATGATAATGTACATGTTCTATAAGGACTATTAATGCCAGAACTAAGAATAAGGGGGAGTTTTGATCCAGCTGACTAATACTAAGCTTTTTAGGCTAGAAGTGTCATCTTGGGCTGGCTATTTCCTGTACCTCTGACTAAGGGTATCTATTTAATGACAGCCATTGCTCTGGAAGCTTGTCTCATGTTCATGTTGGCATCAAGCAAGTTATAGACTCTCTTAGAAGGTCAACCTGAGACCAAAAAAACAAAAACTTAGATCGGCACAGTATATTGTCTACTTGTGAGGTACTTTCTATTCCAAATTTATAAATGGTCAACTTTTTATTATCCAAAGATAAACTGTGCCCATTATGAGTTGTCTATAATATATAATATATGTTTACATAGCATTTTACTAAAGGCTGTCTTCCTGCTTCCCCATTTCCTGCTATGCCCAAATTGTAGGCTGCCTTTCCACTCTCAGTGGTATAGTCTTAGAGCACATTTATTCTTAACACTATGTTTAGAATAAATGGAGGCAGTCCAAAAATTATCTGGGTAATTAAGTAGTTCTTGAGACCAATTTCTGCCTAGAGCTATGCTTGGTTTTCTGTGGGGATTGTTCTCCAAGATTAAAAGCTCATGGACTAGATGGAATAATAAACCAGCTTAGATACAATAACTAGCAACACAAGATTGTGTGCATGCATGCGTACACAACCAATAGCTAAGTATTATGGTGCATATAAGACTTCAGAGAAATCAGTTAGAAAAGGATTCATAGAAGTGATAAAGCTTATAGAGGGTCTTGAGACGTAAATAGGATTTGATTAAGCAAAGGAAGAAGAAGAGAGTGTGATAAAGAAGAAAAAGGCATGAGAAATACTATGGATATTTTGGATAATACATGGTTTCAGATGATCTGGGCCACCATGTTCTAAAGTCAAGAGCTATTTGTTCTTACAAGACTTGATAGTTAAATTTTGATGCTGCAATAGTTTAACTGAATTTTTTTAATTAGTTCTCACTGCTTTCTCTCAAATTGTCATTTTCTTGGAACTTTGTGGAAGTTCAAAGCCTTCCTGATTCAGCTGTGGGATCAGGCTCAGAGCCACAGTGTAGGTGAGAATGGCTTGGGAAGAACCGTCTTGACTTTGAGGTGGGACTGCTAACCAAAGACAAGCCTAAAGGTCCAGCTAACATCAGTTGAGTTTCATAGTTAACGAAACGGTGTATATTTCAGGATGGCTAACAAGGGCACCTTGGTGTCCATGTAGACTTTCAGTCTCTTAAGGGGTTACCAAATCTTAATTGGTATTGAGAGTCTTTACTATGCCCTTTAAGGAGTAATAGCTCAAGTTTTTGTTACTACAAATTCTAAACTAATAATCTCTGTCCTTCCAAGGAATTTGGACTTGAAAGTCTGAAGGATCTGAATGAATGTAGGATCTGTAATGAGAAGATAAACACTGTTTATTCTGATTCCGGGGACTAAGGGGCAAGTAATCTGAGGGGGTTGCAGTTAAAGGGCACACAGAACAACAGCACATTGTTTTCTGTCCTCATAGAAGGCAAACTTGAAAGAAACAGCAGAAACTCAACTAAATATTTAGTTTAAATTCAAGGAATAATTTACTAACAACAGGTTACTAAAAATATAAATAGCTTAAAGAGGAAAAAATTATAATGTCAGTTGCTGGTCATCATATATAGAATAGATGCCCTCTATAGAGACTGCATAGATGTGGTCTGAGTGATTTATAGGATTCGTGGAATTCTTTGATTCTAGGGTGGTCATGTGGGTACCTGGATTGGGAGGTGTGGGGACATGGCTCTTGAAATTGACATCTCTGGGCTCTCTCTTTTTAATCATTCCTGGCCCAAGAGAATTCTCTGTATCTATATCATGGTTCTGTTAATATCTTTAGAGATGTCTGTACTCAGAAGTGAAGTAGAGAGGATAGTGGCCTCATAGCTTAATTTGAAGTGGCAATAGCTTTCGTGGAAATAATGGTAAAACCCTGTTCTGCAAACAGTACTAGAGAGCATTAGATTATCGACTGTATGCCCAGGATGGTTCATTCTTAATGTCTTGGAAGCATAGACTTCAGTGCCTGGCTTCTCAGTGATAGGAGGGGATGTATGGATCAGTCAGTTACATGTGGTTTTGAAGGGAGGCCCTCCCGTCGACATCCCGAGACAGTGGCAGTGGAGGGCTGCCTGGAAACAAGAAGTGCAGGAACAGCCGCCGGGAGCAGACTCTGCTGGGAGTAGTTGTCTGAGAGCAATCAAGACTGGTGAGACGGGGGTAGCCATTGCAGGGTGGATTGTGGTCATGCTTCTTTTAATGACTACTTGAGTAATTTTTCATTGACCAGGGTTTAAGTGCTGACTTTCTTATTTTTATGTTGCCTGTTTTTAGCACTGACACACTATTCCATGCTTGTAAAGAACACTAGAAATTGTCATTACAAACAGGGAACGTTTGCAGACCTGCTGTTGAAATAAAATAATCCAGAATTAGATCAAATGAAGTTTTAGGTGGCTTTTTCATTAAACGGGATGATTTTATTAGTTTGTGTTGCTTAGTATTTGATGATTTCTTATCCTCAGACTTAAAAGTCCTGTCTACTGTTTAAATTTTTTTAATATGTTGTTAGAACGTTCTTATTTTTTACATCTTTGCATGTAGAAATGATCCTGTATATATTTATCATTTTAATATTTGCCTTCCAGGTGCCAGGATCGCTGAGTATTCCCAACTGTACGACCAGATCGTATTCAGAGAGACCCCCTTTAAGACTCAGAAGGATGGCTGGGCCAGCCCTCAAGACTCCTCCAACCTCAGCTCTGCATCACCTTCCCACACCCAACACGGTAGCGAGGATTGGCTTTTGCATTCAACCTATAGTAATGGAGAGTTAGCAGATTTCTGTCCCCGGCCAGAGCAAGACTTGAAGTCAAAATATCCCACTTTAGAGATCAATACAAAAAGTACCCCAAGACAACTGTCCGCAGCTTGCTCTGTGCCTTCTCTCCAAACCTCTGAGCCTCTGCTGGGCTCCATGCAGAGACACAGCGTGGTGGTCAGCCAGCCCAACAAAGAGAACTCCTGTCAGGGCCATCTTTACAACTCTCTGGGACGGAAAGGAATCAGTGCTAAATCTCAGCCTTATAACAGGTCTCAGTCATCTTCCTCCATCCTGATAAACAAGTCCGCGGACTCCATCAACTACCCTAGCGAAATGGGAAAGAAACAGCCGCTGTCTTTACACAGAAGTTCAAGGTGGGAGAGTCACCAGGATTTGGTGCCAGGTATTGCTGACTCAGGTCAACAGGGCACTGAAAAACACTCAGATCTCACACTCCAGGACTCGCAGAAAGTTCTGGTAGTAAATAGAAATTTACCTTTAAGTGCCCAAATAGCTACCCAGAACTATTTTTCCAATTTCAAAGAGACTGAAGGAGATGAAGATGACTATGTGGAGATCAAGTCAGAAGAAGATGAGCCAATAAGCAACAAACTTGGACCATATCTGACATCATACAATGATTCTGACAAACTGAATGACTATCTCTGGAAGGGGCCATCTCCCAGTCAGCAAAATATTGTCCAATCTCTAAGGGAAAAATTCCAGTGTCTTAGTTCAAGCAGCTTTGCCTAAGGTTCTTAAGAGTAGCTGCCTGAATTAACTTCTTACTGTGCTCATGAATTAGAGATACTGAGAGATGTTTTGTATGTACCAGACTAGAACAGTTTTGTAATAACCAGAGATGTAAAGTATACTTTCTTTAACAGCACAACTTTTTGAAACAGCTGGCGATCCAGCCAGGATTGTACTGTAGCAAATGTTAGCATCTAACACTGTGTTTTCTGATGCTGATGGTCTTCATGTTTCATGTAAGTCAATCTTACTTGAAAATTTTAGGCTTTTTTTTTTTTTTTTTTTAAAACATGATGGCCATGGTATTTTTTCCCATATCCTGACAATTAGTGCCCAGACTTTAAGAAATGCAATAATCATTTCCTATTATCCAGAAGCCACAGGTATACTAGGACTCAAAGGCAGCAAGGAGGACTTTTCACGTTTTTTAAAAAGAAAGGAAACTAAAGCTGTTTAAAGGATTATGCTTACCTCTGACATTTTTGTTAAATTTGTGACAAGACCCTAGAATAACTTAAATGAGGGATCTCTAATTGGAGTATTGTCTAGGTGCCCATTTTAGGGTTTCTATGCTGGCATTCCTGCATCGAGTTCATTATAAGGCAGAAAATATGTAACTATTGGAAATTAGAATGTATCATGACCAATTTTCTGTAAGCAAAAATCCTTCCCTGTCTTCCTGAACAAGGCCTGGAGAATGTGCTGCTCGTCACTTATTTTACATTTCATGGGGTTAAATGAATGATTCCCTTAATGGTTTAAAACCAAGTGCAAGAAAATGCAAATTGACTTATTAGAAAAGATGGGTTGACATCTGGGTACAATTTGATTATCTCATTATATGACAGTTGGGGATGGGGAGAGGACAGAAAGAACCCTTCACTATTTTTTGTGCCTGTTTCTAATCAACACAAAGTAAACCATAAACTAAAATAAAACAAAGCGCTTTAAAGCTACTCTTCCCAGAGCAGTTTTTCAGATGTCCTTTCATGAATTTTATACTCAGCCAAATGACCTGGTCCCAGCCTTGAGAATTTTATTGACTGCAGTGAAATTTATTTTCTAATCCAGTCATAATATGGGGGTCTTTTTTCATTGTTTGGGGGCATATAGAAGAGCAGAATCTTTGGTTACTAAATTCTGACTAATCACATCTTTTAAGTTGTAATTATGGTCTTTAAATAGTGGTTCATTGTGATATTATGTACTAATACAACTCTTTATGGAAGGAAACAAAAACAAAAGCAAGACCTTGTGAGTAAAACACAAAATTAAAGAAGCTAAAGAGAAAAATGAAGGCAGATTTATTGCCACTTTATAAAAATATTTTATTGAAGACTCCAACCAATGTAACAAGTATGTTTTCTCGAACAGTGGCTTTCGCATTCTCACTTTAAGCCATTTTACATTCTGTGGCCTCTTCCCCACCCTGTCAGTTTTCATCTTAAAAGATACGATAATCTGTGTAGGGAAAGGGGATCTGGGCTTTTCATTTAAAGATAAGCAATGATATTGATTTGAATCAGTGACATCTACCATAATTCTTTTTCTCTCTTTAAGTGCTATGCCTCTTTTTCTTAAAAACATAAAATGTGACCATCCTTATTTTATACACAGGTACCTAAGGCATTCGTTTTCCTTTTTAAGTAACCAAAAATACCCTAAGTTTCTTCTTTCTCCATACCGTACTTTCTTCTTGTAGCTTAGAAAACAAAGTCCATATGGACGAGCATTGTTCTGGAACCATTCCTTCTTTCATTGCCCTTCTTTAAACATGATATGAGTTTTCAAGAATAAGCAGTATCAGAAAAGAGAAGCACTGTATCTGAGTATAGATTCTCAGACTTGCTAGAGGTATTTGTAAGGGCGTTTACAAAACAAAGTTACCTGACTTTTCTTGTCCCAGGAATGCAGTTTCCCACTTCTCTGCTTTTTGGTTTGTAAGACCCAAATTCTGTATTATCCATATTACTGTGGTGTGTTACTCTCAGAAATTATTAATTCTCCACACCAATGTCCGGTTGCACGACTTTGATGTCACTTATAGGAACACACCCCACTGCACGGAGGCTGCTGTCATACTGTATAAAATGTCTGTATGGTTGTCTTTAGGTTCTAGGACAAATCTGCAGTTCTATACATCCGTTCTGTCAGCCAGGATACAGATTTTGAGATCTGTGTGTATATATATATTCAAGTTCGTATTTTCCCTCAAAGTTATTCAATGAGTGCTTTTGTTTAAAATAGTTTCTTCGGGAGGTGGGGTAGGGATGTATATAATTGGGGGAAAAGAGTTATATGTACTTAAATGGATGTCAAGTTCTTACTAAGTCTCTGTACTGAAGGTTCAATTTTTTTTTATAAGTTCACTTTTCACCTACTCTATTCTTTGTGCAAAAAAAAACCCCCAGAAAAACAAACAAAAAACCATGCATCTAGGAAAACATAGTTTAAATACTGTATATATGATAATGAAAGTTAGTAATGCTCATTATTTAATAAAGTTTGTAAAGTACAAAGTAAAATATAGTGTGAATTAATGTGTTAATTCTAGAAAGATCAAGATTTTTCTGAACTATACTCAGTTATAATACTTCGCCTTATGAGCTGTGCAGAAAATGGTTCAGGGTAGAATTCCCTGGCGGTCCAGTGGTTAGACCAGTGGACTCAGCTTCCACCGCAGGGGGCACAGGTTCAATCCCTGGTCAGAAAACTAAAATCCCACAAGCTGAGCAGCATGGCCAAAAAAAAAAAAAAGAAAATGGTTCAGGGTAGTGATGACATACCATGTTTCAGTGGCCTGTGACTGACCATTTTCTATATCTTTTGATTACTTTTCAAATATTGAATTTAGCCTGGGATTATCATACCCTTCTCTGAAATTCCCTTTAGACCAAGTGCCTTTCCAGGTAACTGGTTGTGATGGTGTGAGAAGATCATAGAGTAGCTTGACGTGCAGCTGTGGGGTTAAAGTCAGGTGAGGTGGAGGGGAAGGGCCCAGAATGCTGAGGTTTTTTTGGTGCCAAAAGGCAAACTTGCCTACTTTACTCTGGTGGTGCAAGCCCATGGGCAAAGCCCACTTTGTGTATCTATGAAAACCAACAAAGCTTGATTTTCCAGACAATAGCTTATTCACAATGCATCATACAATAGGAAAGGAAGAGAAACAAGCAGTTCCACTTCATTAGTTCTAAAACCATGTTTATTCAGCTCAAACGTAAAAGAACAGGGCTTGGATAGTAAGTAAATCATCCGCTCTACGGCGCAAATACAAGCCCCCAAATATTCTATTGTTTGTATGGCAAGGTGTGGCTCTCCATATAAGCATCACAAGACCATGGGTAAGCAGATTCCTTCTTGTACAGACTAGTTAAATCAGAGGCTGTAAACTGGTGGCCCAGAGTCTGAATCTGGTTTGTACAGTTTTACAAAGGTTTAACAGGAAAATCCAGATTTCCACCTTTAAAAAAAAAATTAGATCTAGCCTGTTTGGGGCTGGCTTCTGATGAGGTGACTCCAAGATCTGAGGATGGAATTTAAAGGTGAAAATCATCCTGTAAGCCGATAGGGTAGCAGATCCCTGGAGAAAGAAACAGGCGAGGAAGCCATTTGGGCCTAAGCCATTTTGGGATCTCAGCCTGGCCAAAACACTCGTCCTTGAACAGGTCTCAGTACTTAATGATCCCAAGGGAACAAAAGAACAAACTGTTATTAGGCAAGAGATGTAAAAACAGCAAAGTCCTTATCATTGTAAGGACTCCCAGTTCTCTTTCAATGGTAAAGATTAGCCTGAAGTGCTCAACTACCTGAAGCCCGGAACATAAGAGATGATGTTGTAGCGCTAGTTTCCTACCTGGTTGTCTTGCCAGTTTTCCCCATTTGCAGACTTGTGCACCTCCATCCTCCCAAATCTTAGCCAGCATAATATTTCTAAACACAAATAGAATCCAATCTTCTACAAAGTCCTCCAAATCTGTCTCTGCCTTTATAGGAGCTGCTCCCTTTGCCTGCATGACCCCCCCACTACCATCCAGGAGAAAACCTGCCCGGTCCTCAACACTCAGCTCAAAAATCACTATTAAGAACTGTGGAGAGGGCTTCCCTGGTGGCGCAGTGGTTAAGAATCCGCTTGCCAATGCAGGGGACACAGGTTCGAGCCCTGGTCCGGGAAGATCCCACATGCCGCGGAGCAACTAAGCCCGTGCACCACAACTACTGAGCCTGTGCTCTAGAGCCCGTGAGCCACAACTACTGAGCCCGTGTGCCACAACTACTGAAGCCCATGCACCTAGGGCCTGTGCTCTGCAACAAGAGAAGCCACTGCAATGAGAAGCCCATGCACTGCAACGAAGAGTAGCCCCCGCTCGCCGCAACTAGAGAAAAGCCCTCGCACAGCAATGAAGACCCAACGCAGCCAAAAATAAATAAATAAATAAAAATTTAAAAAAAAAGAACTGTGGAGGGTCTGGGATTTTACTCAGCTTGCACGCTAACAAGTTAGCTTGCCTCCGTATCCGAGGTCATGATCACTCCCGGCAGGATAGGCAGCATGAATGCATTGATTGGTTTCCCTTGCTTCTCCAGGCCCCCAGGGGCCTGCAGAGCAGCCCAAGTATGTGCTACACACACACAGTGGGTTGGTTTCACAGCTGAGGAATACTGGATTTAGGAATCTTTTATCTTAAAGAGCTACTGGCAAACCTGCCCAATCTTTGACCCTGGAGGGAGGCGTTACCTTTACACTGTGGGCAGCAAACATATCTGCCCTCTGCCCTGGAGGGAAACACTCTCTATTTTCCAAGGTTGTTTGCTATGCAAATATCCTTGCAACACTAGCTCAGAACAAGACCAATTGATACAAGACAGAAAGAGATGCAAAATGCAGGAAACCCATAGAGAGTGTCTCAGAACAATCACATTGTTACCCCAAAATTGGGTTCCCCTCTTGGTGGGTGTCAGGCTAAAAGACACAACCATGCCAAAGGTCCGGAGAAGGATTTATTACTTGCAACATGAAAGGAGAACACCAGGGATCTTACCCAAAGCAGTGTCTCCCCTAACAGCAAAGTTGGGGAAGTTTTTAAGCTAAGGGTACATGCATATTCATGAAGGGGCTTGAGCAAGAGAATTCAGCATAGAATTGGGGCAAAGGTCAACAGAGTCCAAGCTTTAGTTGATGGAAGTCAGAAAAGGTCAACATCGTCATCCTTTAGGTTCCAGTTGATCTGTTGGAAGCTTCTTGTGACTCTCCATGTCTAGGAAAGTGTTTCTTCTTAACACTTATAACTCTCTGAACCTTTAGGCTTTATAGCTTTCCATCAACATGCCTGTGTTCTACTATACAGTTCTGCACAGTAAACTCTGACACCCTGACACCCGAGCTTGTGTCTGTCTTGTTCAAAGTTGATTCCTTCACCACATGCCTAGCATAGAGGCTACTATAGAACAAATGCACTCTCACTCTCTCTATATACCCATAATATCATATTAACTTCATATATATATATTCCTTATTCTGGAAACAAACTTTCTTTGACCTTTGTCCAAATGTCATCTCAAAGTGCACTGAAATTACCTATATCCACTAGGGAAGGAATGTGAGTTAATGCATTTTTAAGGGCTTCAACACAGTAGAGCCCTTTCCTCCCAGGGTAGTTGACTTTTCCTAAGTAAACCAATATATATTTGAGTTTGGGATAAACAGATTCAGACTATCTCCAAATGAGATCCTGACACTTCCCCATGAAACAAACCTGGGAATATGAAAGACCCTGAAGTTTACTTCCATACATCTTTCTCCCTTTCCTATCCTTCTCTCCTACAGGTGTGTATTATGAGTGTGTAAGAACCCAAATAGCTCTCATCTGGAATGACTTCAGGGTGGGGCCCAAGAGGGAGTTGAAGGTGAGCAGAGGACAGAGGCCTCCATGGTCATCCACGTGAGGACCTGAATCGGTTGAGTAAAATACTTGAACTGGCTTGATCAGCACAGGCATTTGCTGTCCTAGACCTTAAAGTGATTTCTTAAAATTACATATAAGATGACAGTTAATCATATCCTAATGGGACAGACCGTTGTTGACCATCAGTGTCAACACCTCAAATTTTTTAAGATTAGAAAGTATGTTAATTCAGTTAAAAAAACCAGAAAACAAAAAAACCACATGGCTTCTAGGTGAACTTTATTATACTTTTTTTTTGGCCCTGCTGCGCAGCTTGCGGGGATCTTAGTTCCCCAACCAGGGATTGAACCCAGGCCCCGCCTCGGCAGTGAAAGCGCCAAGTCCTAACCACTGGACCGCCAGGGAATTCCCTATTATGTGAGATCTAATTAAAAGAGATAGAGTATCGCTTTAAAGGTGTGGATTGCCCTAAGCTTTTGGTGACGACTGAAAACAGCCTCCAAAGTGCCTTCTTCAAGATGGCTTTGTAGCACATCTATATGGCCTGAGTCATTTCCATATTAGGGATTCCAGTAACAAATTGGTTTTGGTGGCTCACCCTTCCCAATCAATTTAGCTTAGGTGTACAGTTTTAAACTTGATCTTTTCTATTCAAACCTTTCTTCCATACAGAATAGTTCATGAGGTGTTGGGAAGTCTTCTTTGGGGCCCACTGTGCCATGCTGAGCCATGCAATTCACAAAAATGCCACACTTTTCCGTGCAATTCAGTATGATTGGAAGGGTTGCCTTTTTATATGAAGTTGTGGCTGTGTTGTTTCTTCTCCACTTCCCTGTGCTGTTTCTTCTCCACTTAACATTTTTAGCAGTTATAAATTTTCTGAGAACTGCTTCTGCAAAAGGTTACAGGTAAATATTGCCACCACAGGTGTGGCCCCGACTGACCATCCTATCCCTCCCCCAGCACATAGAAAGCCTTCAACACACAGCTACTGAACAAGCGAACGAAAGAATGTTATTTCTCACACCAAAACTGGAAACAATACAAACAACATCAGGAAAAGGTAAAATAAATTATGGTCTATCCACAATATAGATTGGGTTATAATATATAGCCACTATAAGTCATGATTTCGAGTACTATCCCTTCCCAATTTCATGAAAACAGATACAGCAAGTGAAGAAGAGACCTATATATATAATATGGTCACAGTCTTGTAAAACAAGTTAAAATAAAATTAAGAGATCAAAATGAACAGTTATGACTTGGCTATAGTATTGTGGGTGATTTTATTTTTTACTTTATGCTTTTCTCTATATACATTATAAATAAATAGTATATATATTTGAAAAACACACTCAGCTCCAGCATCGGATCCTCTGGTGTTTTCTCTGATGCTCCTCCATAAACAGTTAAGCATTTCATTTTCATCACCTCAGAAAACAACCCTGTACCTATCAGCTCTAACCTCCAATCCCTCTATTTCCCCTGCCCCCAGCCATAAGCAAACCCTAGTATTTTATGTCTCTATAAATTTGCCTATTCTGGACATTTCATATAAACAGGATCATATAATATGTGGTGTCCACAGTCTTTTTAAACATCACTATGGTTGGCACTCATCAGATGGACTGACAAATTGTCACTACTCTGGTGGAGTTACTGTTGGAAACTCCTGAGGGTAGAGACTGGATAAGTTAAAAAAAAAAAAAAAAACAACTTTTTTTTTTTTGAGCAGTTTTAGGTTCACAGCAAATTTAAGAGGAAGGTATGGAGATTTCCCATAAACTCCCTGTGGACTGGGTGATTTTCATCTTCATGGCCAGTGGCCTGTGTTCAGCAGTGTCCAATGAGTGCCCATTGAATGAGTGGTCCCCAATTTATAATGAGACAAGCCTCTAAGGGTTTTATGACTTGCCCAAGATTATCAGGACAGTAGGTGAACGGGCCATTCAAGTCTCCTTTCTGATGTTTATATGCTTGTGTAACCAAGCAGGACACTATGGGGCATTCCCAGGACAGGTCCCCCTGACCCCCCAATGTCCTCCACCTGCCTCTTGCTTGTAGAAAAATTTTAACCTCCTAAACCTTCCTCAAGTTCCAAAGAATAAACTTAATCAGAGAAGTGAGAAAGTGCAGAAACAAAGCAAAACAGTCAAGCAAGACAAAATCATAATAGTTTAGTCATTAGACAAATTCAAGGACCCTTAGTCCCTCCTCAAGGGCTATAGATAATATTCTGAACCATATCCTTTGAGCTGTTCTGTAGATACTGAACCCCCCACTAGGGATGTTCATGGGCTGATCATGCATTCAAAACCCTCTTCCTCACCCTGTCTTTAAAAACCTTTCCCTGAAAACCACTGGGGAATTTAGGTCTTCTGAGCATTAGCTGCCAATGCTCCTTGCATGGCACCTGCAGTAAACCCTGCACTTTCCTTCACCACAACCTGGTGTCAGTAGATTGGCTTTACTGCACCCTGGCGAGTGGACCCAAGTTTAGTTTGATAACACTTGTACAAGACATAACTTCTGTGATTTTGTTTCCTCTTGTGTAAAAAGGTGGTAATGAAACCGTGCACCTCAGACTGGGACTTGAACCCCTGTGCCAGGACTTGAACCCGGCCAAAACCCAGGCTGGAACTTGAACCCACACGGCCGGGACTCGAACCCAGCCAAACCCCACAGTCTTCCAACTGAGATCACACACCTGGTTTCAGGACGTAATGAAGTTCAGGTTCTTGATGTCTCATCCCACAAAGAATTCAGTGAGAGACAAAGTGATAGGTAAGAAGTGGATTTATTTAGAGAGAAACACACCCCATACACAGAGTGTGGGCCATTCCGGAAGGTGAGAAAGGCACCAGGGTATGGGGTTGTCAGTTTTTATAGGGGTGGGTAATTTCATAGGCTAATGAGTGGGAGGAGTATTCCAGCTATTTTAGGAAGGGGCGGAGACTTCCAGGAAGTGGGCCACCGCCCACTTTTTGATCCTTCTGGTCGGTCTTGTAACTGTCATGGCGCCTGTGGGTGTGTCATTCAGCTTGCTGATGTGTTACAGTGAGCCCATACTGAGGCTCAAGATCTAGTGGAAGTTGATTTGTCTGCCATCTTGGACCCATTTGGTTCTAATCAGTTTACGTCATGTCCTTGGGCTATGTCATTCTTTCAAAGGTTTTGCCCTGCCCCTTCCCTCCTGTTTCAGTAATATCTACCTCACAGGTTTGTGAAATGTTAGCTATTGCTGTACCCTCATGTGTGAGATGTGGCAATCAGCCTTACAATGAAAAATATAGACAGTAGCATGCGATTAAGACATGATCAATGAAGGCAGGCAAACCAAACTGACCTCTCTGGACCCAGTTTCCTCGAGGCTGAAAATCAGGACAAAACACATTACTGTTTTTTAGGATTAAATTCAGTGTCTCTCCAGAACCTCCTACAGGGTTTAGCTGATGGAAAGCCAGTGTTTATAATTTGTAGTTTTATTCCCACTTTACTTGGGAATTATAAACCTGATAAGATTATAAACAATGTATTTCGTTTTGAGGCAGCTAAGCTTCACAGAGGTTAAGTAACTTGCCTACGGCTACAAAGTCAGCTTTTGAACTCCAAGGCCCACACGGTGTTCACTGTTCGGCCGCCTCCAGCCTGATAAATCCAATCCCTGGTAGCTAAACCAATTGCCCTTCCAGGAAGCAAACTGCCACTCGAGGGCAGGATGTTATTGGCAGCCTAGGCGGAGGAAGAAGGTACTGTCTCAGGACAGGGCGGGAGCCCCATCCTCACGCCCCACCCTCCTCTGATATTTACCCCTAGCCAAATTTCGAGTCTGTGTTTGGAAGTGCCAGAAAGTGCCCGTCCCTGACGTCAGGCAACTCGAACAGCAGCCCCGCGCCCCACAGGCCCCCGCCTTCCCAACGTCACGGCCACTGAGCGCAGTGCCCCCTAGGGGCTCCTCTCCGCTGAGGAAGAATAGCCAGGACCTTCCTGCCACTGGCCCGTTACCGGCCGGGTCCGGTTCTCCCGCCTGGCGCCCGCCCCGCCACCCCCAGGAGGGACGTGAGCCGCTGCGTCTCTGAGCTCAGCCGCCGCATCTCCGCGTCGCGGGAAAACCCGCGGCCTCCCGCTTCCGCCGCCTCGCCGCGTTCCCGCTGCACTGCCCGCGCCTCGCCATGAGCGCGCGCCTGCCGCTCGTCCTGCGCCGGCTCGGCCGCCTGCAGCCCCCCGGCCCGCCGCGCCGCCTCCGAGAGCTTTGTCGCGCCAGCAGCGGCGGGGGCGGCGGGGAGGGCCTGCTCGGGCAGCGGCGGCTGCGGGACACCCAAGCCGGGAGCAGCCGGGGCCCGGGCAGCCGGGCGCCCCCAGCGCGGGACTCCATCGTCCGGTGAGTGTACGGCGCTAGCCGCCGCCCAGGTCCCCGGCGGCCGGGGGAGACCCAGGAGGTGGGGCGGCCGGAGCTCTCGAGTCTCGGCCAGGGCCCGGGGGCCTCCGTGGGGGCTTCGCTGAGCACGGGGTCGCGAGTGTTTGGTGCCAACTTTTAGGGGTGACGGCAGCTGGTGGGGGACGGGCACCGAGAGGGCGGGCTGGGCGCGCCGGAGGACGGAGACGCTCGGGGCCGGCCCAGGTCGGAGGGGCGGGGGGTCGGGAGGGCGTGGGCATCCGCGGCGGGTGCTGAGCAGCTCAGACCGCGCGCCTCGCTCCACGTGCACCTCCCGCCGCCTGCTCTGATGCAGCCGCTCCGGGCGCGGCCTGGGCAGGAAAGGGGCGGTGCGGCGAGGGCTGGAGCCCCGAGGGGGAGGGGCGCCCGCTCCCGCCCGCCTGCTGGTCGGATCCGGGGTGGGGGCCAGGGCGCTGCGGGCTTGCGGGGCTGCGGCGGCTGCACCCCGAGCCCAGCGATCGGCGCCTGTCTGCTCAGGGGCTCCGCCTCCGGGAGGCTGGCTGCGGGCGGCGTACAGTGACTGCGGTGAGGTCTGCGCTCCCAAAACGCCGCAGCCTTATGCGCGTGGGAGGGCTGCGGCCCGGCCCACCCAGTGACGCGCGGAGGGCGGCCGGAGAAGTCGGGGCCGGCTCGTTCCCAGCGTCGCTGCACCGTGGGTACGGAATGCCCAGCGCAGCCTTATTTCCAAAGTTCTCTCCCGAGCCAGAGGCGAACTCTGCCTGGGAGCCCCGGGCCGGCCTTCCGCTGTCCCCACCGGAGACGTTCGCGGGTCCCCCTCCACCCCCGTACCCACCCGCCTTGATCCTCACACACACCCTAGCCGCTTCTCCTAGCCCTTCGGTGGGAGCGAGGGGAAGTAGAGCCTTGTCTACCTCTTTCTGGAGAAGTGTGTTAGCTGGGGACCCAGAGGGTGTAGAGTGAAGCGCTCAGGACATGCCTGGGGGTCGCGGGAAAGCCCTTTCTTCCCTTCCGTAACTAGAATTCCTAGTTCCAGGATGCCATGTTACGGAGCGAGCTCTTCACGTCCATCCACTGGCCTCATCCTCTTATGTTTTCCTTCTAGCCTTCATTCTGAAATGAATTTACCTTTTTACTCCCTCTGTTTCCAAGGCGCTTCATGATGTGGCCCATGACTCCAAGGACTCTTTAGTTTACCTTGTCTTCTCTCCGGACGTCGCGGTTAGGTCTCTTCTGGTCATTAGATTTTTTTTTTTTAATTAATTTATTTTTATGGCTGTGTTGGGTCTTCGTTTCTGTGCAAGGGCTTTCTCTAGTTGTGGCAAGCGGGGGCCACTCTTCATCGCGGTGCGCGGGCCTCTCACCATCGCGGCCTCTCTTGTTGCGGAGCACAGGCTCCAGACGCACAGGCTCAGTAGTTGTGGCTCACGGGCCCAGTCGCTCCGCGGCACGTGGGATCTTCCCAGACCAGGGCTCGAACCCGTGTCCCCTGCATTGGCAGGCAGATTCTCAACCACTGCGCCACCAGGGAACCCCCCGGTCATTAGATTTTAAGCAGTGTACAGCTGAGCTCATCTTAAGGGGTTACCAAACCGAACTGGGGTACCCTCGCCAGATGTGCAGCAAACCCAGTCTACTGACACCGGGTTGTGACGTAGGCAAGTACAGTGTTTGTTGCAGGGTACCAAGCAGGGAAGTAGGGGACAAGCCTCAGATCCACTCCAACTTGGTCTTTGAGATAGAGGTTTTGGGGTTTTTTTGTTTGTTTGTTTGCCGAGCCACGGGGCATGTGGGATCTTCCCCGACCAGGGATCGAACCAGTGCCCTCTGCGTTGGGGGCGGGGAGTCAACCGCTGGACCACAAGGGAAGTCCGACATTTCTTTTGGCAGTCGGGATGTCTCTGGTTTATGCTTCTCTAGCCGGGTGGTCCTTGGCCAGAGGTCTGTTAGCTCATCTTGCCCTGGAGAAACAGCTTGAGTTTGTAGTTAATGAAGATATCTATGATAGCATTTTAGTATATTAACGATGTTACGAACAACAGCAATTTTAGTCATCTGACTCCGGTTGGTTGATTATTGCTCATTTAGCACAGGATTAAGGGGACAAGAAAAGGAATAAAGTTTTGGATAGAGAGATTAATCATAAACTGGATAAGAAGTTTTAGGGGGATTTGGTTTCAGGGTAAGGGTCCAAAGACAGTATAGGATGCAGAAATCACCTTCCAACTAGAAGTTGAGGAGGCAACTTTTCTCACCCAGGGCAGAAAAACCTCTGATGAGAAACATCTTTGCTACCTCTTAGACTTCTTGAGCCTGGTAACTCCTTGCTTGCTTTGCTTGGCACTGTAAGAATAATGGAAGAATAAGGAGTAACCCCAAAGAATGAAATGTTACACATGTAACAAGTTGTGGGAGAATTAGCCAACTTTATGAGCTGAGTTGGTGACAGGTGTCAGCTTCTACAGTCGTGTGCCCTTCATTTTATTGAGGGGTAGGTGCTACAAGTGTTTCTGGGAAAATTGCTTTTGGAAGGAGTGTTTTTAGTGTTCAAGTGTAGCTTTGAGGCCCAGAAGAACGCTGTACAATTATAAGAACAAAGGTAGAGCCCTTGTAGTACACCTGCTCTACAGATGAGGAAGCGGGTTCCTTAGTGGCTCAATGAATTGCCCGCGCTAGTCAACCAGAGGCCTGAGCACTGGTCCTCGGCTGTTTCCACTGAGTGCTTCGGGGCCACCCAGACTCCTTGTTGAAAGCACACATTCCCAGGCCCCATGCAGACTTAGGGAGTTCAACTTTCTGGGCTGAGTCACAAAGCCTTTCTCTTTACCAAGCTTTCCAGGTGACCCTTATACACATTGCCAAGAACCACGTGGGACCCGCACTCCAGTGCCTTCCCACACTAGCCAGAAATGAGGACCCAGTATGGCCCAAATTCGCAGCCAAGAAAGGCAGAGAATCTGCATACAGCATGTGGTCCTCAGCCGCATGTTGTTGGACAGAAGATTCTTGCTCATTTATAAGGTGATTTGTGAACTTTCACATATAGTCTGGTTTATCAACACAACAATACAGTTGTTTCACTGGAAATCAAGTTGCTTTATCCCAAGTGTTTAAAAACAAACCAAAACCTTCCTGGGTTGTACACAGCTGCATGCCCATTTACTCTCTCTTCTAGCCCAGCTGACTGTGGGAAGGCTCCTCCTGGTTGAGTTTTGAAGCCTTTAAACGTTTTCTGAGCACCCTTCTCTCCTCATCCACCTACAAGAGCAGTGCCTGCCAGCTACATTCGTCAAATTCTTCTCTAAAACTGGGAGGAGTTTTGCCCCTGGCCATTTTGCCTTTTCCCTTTGCTCATGGCCATTTATTGCTGATGGGATCTGGCTGGAAGTTCCCCTTGCATTTTTTGAAAGCTGTTGTGCATGCAAGACCCTGATGGAGACAAGAGATGATACTTAAAGGTGGTCTTAAGCACTGAAGCATGGGTACTGCCTTGGCTAAGCCTTTTGTCTCTTATTATGAGAGGAAAAAGAGCCAACTTTCTTTTTTAAATTTTTTATTTAATATTTTTTAATTAAAAATTTTTATTGAAATATAGTCGATTTACAATGTTGTGTTCCAGGTATACAGCAAAGTGATTCAGTTATACATAAATGTCTATATGTATATAGATATATGTATAGATATATCTTTTTCAGGTTCTTTTCCATTATAGGCTGTTACAGGATACTGAATATAGTTCCCTGTGCTATATAGTAGGTCCTTGTTGTTTGTCTATTTTATATATAGTAATGTATATCTGTTAATCCCAGACTCCTAATTTATCCCTTCCCCCTCTTCCCCTTTGGTAACCATAAGATTGTTTTCTATGTCTGTGGGTCTGTTTCTGTTTTGTAAATAAGTTCATTTGTAAGAGCCAACTTTTTTTTTTTTTTAATACATTTATTTATTTATTTATTTATTTATTTATTTATTTATGGCTGTGTTGGGTCTTCGTTGCTGCGCGTGGGCTTTCTCTAGTTGCAGCGAGCGGGGGCTACTCTTTGTTGCAGTGTGTGGGCTTCTCATTGCGGTGGCTTCTCTTGTTGCAGAGCACGGGCTCTAGGCACGCGGGCTCAGTAGTTGTGGCACACGGGCTTAGTTGCTCTGCGGCATGTGGGATCTTCCTGGGCCAGGGCTCGAACCCGTGTTTCCTGCATTGGCAGGTAGATTCTCAACCACTGTGCCACCAGTGAAGTCCATTATCTCTCTTTTAGAGAAAATATATTTATATGGCACATTTCATCTAATGAGCCATATTAAGGAGAAAAAAATTAAAAAAAGAAAATTACTGCTAACATCTAGTTTGTTTACCTCTGCTTATTTTGAAAATTAGAGATTGTCATGTTCTATGCTGGATTTTTTTTTTTTTAATAAATTTATTTTATTTATTTTTGGCTGCATTGGGTCTTCATTGCTGCACACGGGCTTTCTATAGTTGCAGTGAGCGGGGTCTACTCTTCGTTGCGGTGCGCGGGCTTCCCATTGCAGTGTCTTCTCGTTGCGAAGCACAGGCTCTAGGCATGTGGGCTTCAGTAGTTGTGGCGCACAGGCTCAGTAGTTGTGGCGCACGGGCTTGGTTGTTCCGCGGCATGTGGGATCTTCCCGCAGCAGGGCTTGAACCCGTGTCCCCTGCAGTGGCAGGCGGATTCTTAACCACTGCGCCAATAGGGAAGCCCTACGCCAGGTATTTCATGATTGTTCTCCTCCCCCTACCTCCACCTTTTCCACACTTGGAGGAGCCCGTCCTTGTGCTGTCTAATTAGTTTCATTTAGAGTAGCAGACCTTCTAAGAACATGTGTTGTATCCATCCTTTCTAGTCATTAACCTAGACCTGACTATGTTGTTTTTCTTTCTCAATGCAGAGAAGTCATTCAGAATTCGAAAGAAGTTCTGAGTTTACTGCAAGGAAAAAACCCTGCCTTTAAGCCGGTTCTTGCTATTATTCAGGTAAGCTGAGAATGTGGTTCTGTCCTGCTATTTTAGGATGTCTTTTAATTTAGAAGACAGTTGTACACAGGTCACCAGCTGCACTTCTTGTCACAGAAGTCCCACTCGGGCTTAGGGGAGGGAGGAGAAAGCTCAGGTGGAAATGTTGTCGTTTCCCCCTTTATCTGCTCATTTTGCTGCTTCAGGGTTACAGGTTAGGTACCACTCTGTTTGAGTCTGTCTCCTTTTGGTGCGGATAGCTTCCAGAGGTCAGGAGGTAGGCGCTCACGTAAGTTGCATTACACAGGATATATTGTGGTCCATTATAAATGCTGATCAGATGTGATTTGAGTGGGATGGGAAAAAACATTCCCCTTTGTTTCTGTGGAAGGCAGATGCTTGCCGAGACATGGTATTTGGTGATCTTACTACTCAGTCTTTTAAAGCCTACGATGAGTCTGAGGGGCCAAAAGCCATGGCATGGCAGAAGGACTTGGAGTTCCATGTCTATGTTCTGGCCACGGCCCCTTCATTGCCAGCTGCAGTTGGCACTGTTTGCCACCCTTATTGGCACACCCAGATGATGCAGGTGCAGGGAAGTGGTGCGCTGAGCCAAGCCTGTAAGGTCACACAGCCCAGCAGTTGAACTGCCTCTGTTGTTTTTGGTGCATGCTTAATGTATCAGAATAGCAGCCTCTAGTTTCATCAGTGCTGTAATTTCAAGACTGGAGAGCTATGCTCAAGTCACTTTGGGGTCTGCATTCTTTGGGGTCTGTTTCCGCACCCCCTACAAAGATAAGCAAGTGAGACGAGTAGGAAGAAAAGCAAAACAAGAGCCTGGCCTCCTGGAATTCTGCTCATTGGTAGCTTTTCACCCAAGGGCAAGTCATAAACACCCGTCTTAGGCGTCCTCACTTAGAAAGGAATGCTGCCTATGTGGCTGTATATGCCCTATGAGGAGTATTATTTTCAAAAGTGATATATCTTCAAGCCTGAGAAACTGACATGTTAATAAGTACCAGCCCTTAGTCCCCTTTTATGAGCAGTAAGATTCTTTTTCTGCATTTCCCTTGTCATCTTTGTAGTCAGGTAATGTATAATCACAAAATTAGTCTTTGTATTTTGTTTTGTACCTTTTCAAGATATTTTTATGTTGTTACATTCTCCTTCTTGCTCTCCTTCCCCAAGGCAGGTGATGATAACTTGATGCAGGAAATAAACCAGAACTTGGCTGAGGAGGTAGGATTGTTGGTTTTTTGAATGATTTTAAAAATTCATTTTAATTTTAGGATGATAGATTCATTTTCTCTCAGTGACAAAATCGCCCTATGTTCTCTTTGCAGGCTGGTCTGAACATCACTCACATCTGCCTTCCTGCAGATAGCGGTGAAGATGAGGTAATACGGCAGCACACTTAACCCTTATTTTGTGTTCCTCTTCAGTCCTAATAGACCTCTTAACGTCTCTTAGTTGTGGTTGGAACTGAGCCAGCCTTTTCTTAGGGCTGAACTTTTAGAGGGAAGAGTTCACTTTTTCCACTAGTGTAGATGCTGCTTGATCTATCTGCCCCATACCATGTTTCTTTTTTTTTTAATTGAAGTATAGTTGATTTATAACGTTGTATTTGTTTCTGGTGTATAGCAAAGTGACTCAGTTATACATATATATTTATATATTCTTTTCCATTATGGTTTATTACCATATTGAATATAGTTCCCTGTGCTATACAGGATGACCTCTTTGTTTATCACCTTACCATGTGTTACTGTTGACAATGTGACCTATGATGTGGGGACTTCGGTTGTGTTTCTTCAGCTGTAGCAACAGCGTCGTCTAGTGGAAATTATCAGTGTCTGGAGGACTAGTTCTGGTTTGCAGTGTCCTGACAGGTTGTTTGACCTTGCTTGGACCATTCTTTGGTTTCTCTGGGTCTCAGTTGCCCTGTCGATAAAATAAAGGAGAAGATCTTTTTCAGGCTAACCTTGTGTGAATCCCTCAGTGGTTTTGGGGCAGCTGATGAAAAACCACCATAGGGTTCTTTCGCTGCTATTGTATGTGCTTTAGTTGTTTCCACCAGCAGGGAAGACCAGTCCTCATAAGTGTCATCTCAAGCCTGGGAGAAGCAGTCACCTCTATAAGTAGGGCCTGGGAAACTGGACCATGGGCCATCCTGGTGTCTCCTCCTTCTGTGGCTAGGTTTTCTTCAGACTGGCTATGGCAGTGATGAAAACCTTAAGTAATCTGGAATAACACAGAAGTTTTTTGTATGTGAATATAAAGTTTAGAAGTAGGCAGTCCCTGGCTGGTGTGGTGGCATCACTGAGTCGTTAGGGACTCAGGCTCCTTGGATCTTGCTGCGCTGTGGTCTTTGTTGTGCTGCCTCATCCAAGATGGCAGATTCAGCACTACAGATCACATCCACATTCCAGCCAGTGTCAAAGAGAAAATAAATCCAGACTCAGTGAGGAGAGACATAATCTGAAAGGATTATTGCAAGGTGGGGAAAGGGACTGCCCACTCTGTCTGTAAGCTCGACACACCTTTGAGAGGTAAGCAAAAGGCTTCTCTTCTATAGGGAGGAAAGAACCCAGTGTGAGAAAAGTGGGATGAAAGGGTGGCTTGATGGGATAGCAGATTAGAGAATGTTTTACCCTGAGGCCAGCCTGTTCTCCCGGGGAGGTGGGGTGGTGGTAGAGCTGTTGACCAATCAGACCGAGGGTAGGTCAAAGTTTAGGAACCTGGGGGGAAGGAAAGAAGCTTACCCGAAGTTTGATGAACAGGCATTTTGTGCTGATGGATCAGTGGAGACAAGCAGTTCAAGTAAATCATTTATGAACAAAGAGTAGAACTTTGTGGGGTCTGTAGACTAGGGAGCATTGGATGGTCTTGTCAGAATCATATGGGGAAGGTGGTTCTTTGCAGTACACGAAGGATGGGGGCATTTCTTAACCATCCCTGTTTTCCAGGATCACAGGGCTTAGTTCAGCAAGTTCTTATCACCAGCAAGAAAAAGGAGGGGCTAAGACCAAAGTCAGGGTCCCAGTCTTTCTTCTGAAAGTCACAATTCTGCTTCCATTCCACTGGCCTGAGCCTAATTGCTTGGCCTTTTTTGCAAGGGAGGCGAGAAATGTGGTCTTTATACCAAGTGGCCTTAGATCATTTCTTAGCACAGCTAAAAATTAAGAGTTCATTACTAAGAAAGAATAGAAATTGGATATTGGGCAAACAGTTTCTACCACACTTGCCATTGTAGGATATTACAAATATTGACACGTGTCCTACCAGTACTAACAAAGTGCAGAGAAATTTGTTTTCCCTTTGCAGAAGGACACTCATTTTCTGCAGTAGCATTTGCATGTTCTTAGATTGTTTTGCCACTGGTATTGATAGCCCTTGACTTTTTTTTCCCCCTTGGCTTATTTAATTTTTTTCATTCAAATGTTTTTTTTTTTTCAGTTTGTCACAATATTTTCTTTTACATTCTTATTGGAGTATAGTTGCTTTACAGTACTGTGTTAGTTTATACTGTACAGCAAAGTGAATCAGCTATATGTATACATATATCCCCTCTTTTTTGGATTTCCTTCTCCTTTAGGTTCCCCTTGGCTTATTTTTTTGACAAGGAGTCACTTATTCACTCTTTTTCTTTGAAATAAATGGGAATTTATATGATGGTGTTATTATGTTGGAAAAGAGTAAGGATCTTAATTTATTAAGATTTTGTCGTTGTTACCTCTAACTACCAAATCCTAGTTAGAGGTAACAATAGTACCCTCACTTCATTCTGGCTGGGCTGTGTGTATAGATGCCACCCCCTCTGACCACCCCCTACCCATCATCACTCCATATCAATTTCAGAGATTATACTATTATTATTGTTGTTATATTTTTTTGTAATTTTATTTTATTTATTTATTTATTTTTTTGGCTGCATTGGGTCTTTGTTGCTGTGCACGGGCTTTCTCTCTAGTTGCAGCGAGCGGGGGCTACGCTTTGTTGCGGTGCACGGGCTTCTCATTGCTATGGCTTCTCTTGTTGTGGAGCACGGGCCCTAGGCAAGTGGGCTTCAGTAGTTGCAGCACGCGAGCTCAGTAGTTGTGTCTCACAGGCTCTAGAGCGCGGGCTCAGTAGTTGTGGCACACGGGCTTAGTTGCTCCGAGGCATGTGGGACCTTCCCGGACCAGGGATTGAACCCGTGTCCCCTGCATTGGCAGGTGGATGCTTAACCACTATGCCACCAGGGAAGTCCCTGTTGTTGTTGTTATTGGTCTTGTCTTCTGTACTAGAATATAAGCTCCATGAGGGCAGATATTTTTTTACAACTGTATTTCCTTTACTCAGAACTGGTACAAGGTAGATATTCAAAACATTCAACATTTGTTGAATGAATGACAGAATGATGAATATTAAATGAAACAGAATTTTCTTTCTGAGTTTTCTGAATATATCAAATAGCTTTTTCTTCTCTTACCAGCTAGAAATACCATCATGATTTTTGCTAGATAGTAAAACAGAAATGGTAAACCAACACTTCTCATAGTGAGATCCACATCTACGAGCTAGAATCTCTCTTAATTATGAACAAGTAACATTGCTCAGTGAAATCCTGGCATAAAATAAAGGTAAACAGAGAGGCCAGAGCATTGCTTATTTAAAGACATACCTGGCCATTCAATAACGGTTATATTAGCTTCCCAAACTGCTTTGGTCTTTTTCATAAAGAGCAAATTATTTTAGTGTTTCCTGTAAAATGGAGCTATCTGTGCTTAGAGGTTTTCTGTCATAAGCCTTTGGAAATGCTTTCTACATGCCATTCTGGTCCAGAGAACAGGAGGGCCTGAGTGTCATGATTAGTAAGCTTTGGTTAAGCACAGTGTGCTTGAAACACAGGCTTCTCTGGGCCAGGTTGGAATGCTCGAGGTTCCTGAGTCCTGGCCTCCCTGAAAGTTGGCATTACATTGGACTCAAATCTGATTGTGGACAGGGAATTGTCTTTTGCTGATCTCAACTTTATTCACTGTTGAGCTTTGGTTTTGTTTTGTTCTGTTCTGGCAGAGAATAGAGCGGTAAGAAAGACTTGAAGTCACTAAAAAATTCAGCCAAGCTTTTTTTTTTTTAATTAATTAATTAATTAGTTTATTTATTTATTTATGGCTGTGTTGGGTCTTTGTTTCTGTGTGAGGGCTTTCTCTAGTTGTGGCAAGCAGGGGCCACTCTTGATCGTGGTGCGCGGGCCTCTCACTATCGCGGCCTCTCTTGTTGCGGAGCACAGGCTCCAGACGCGCAGGCTCAGCAATTATGGCTCACGGGCCCAGCCGCTCTGCGGCATGTGGGATCTTCCCAGACCAGGGCTCGAACCCGTGTCCCCTGCATTGGCAGGCAGACTCTCAACCACTGCGCCACCAGGGAAGCCCCAGCCAAGCTTTTATAAAAGTGGTTAGAAGGAACGTAGACTTCTTCATTCCACTTTACACCAGGTCTTCAACAAGGAGAAAAAAGAAACTAAAACAGATGCATTTTTATGAATCTATTTTTTACATAAAGCATCTTTTCTTGGGTCTTATTTTTGCAAAACTGACTTTAGTTTTCACTTCAGATTATAGATGAGATCCTGAAGATTAATGAAGACACCAGAGTACATGGCCTTGCCCTTCAGATCTCCGAGACCTCATTTAGCGACAAAATCCTCAATGCCTTGAAACCAGAAAAAGATGTGGATGGGTGAGAACATATAAAAGAAAACAATCGACTCATTGCTAAACTAGTTTTTCTACTGTGAATTTTTTAAAATTCTGCTCTTTCAACTATGTCAGTAATTGAGCCATGAATGAAATCATTTTAAATATTTCAGGAGTTGGAGGGCTTGTAAAATTATGCTTAAGAAAGTACGTATTTGAGAAAATACACTTGCCCTTTTGTAGTGCTTGGGTGCCATTTTGGCCAAGTCATACTCATTTGAGAAGTTCCTGTCTGACCTACAGAGTCCTTAGCCAGCTCTCCTCTTCTGATAGCTTTTCCTTTTCCTTGATAAACCAGAGAAAAAACCCAGGGACCTGCTTCACCACAGTAGCACATTCTGCCTTAGTCCCAGGCCAGCAGAGAAAAACAAAGCAAGCACTTACATTCATAACGTGAGGTTTTATTTGAAAGTTGAGGGGAAAACTATGAATATCAGGTGCTCTGATATTGGTCTTGACTCATGTCATGACGTAAGTTTCATGGGACAAGGAACACTGACCATCCCTATGGGAGTTCATGATGTTTCCTGGAAGTTAAAAGCCTCATCTTCCTACATGGAAATGAGAAATTTTTGTATCGTGACCAAAAAGAACATGATATATTTAGCATTCCAGGGTCGTAAGCAAATTTATAACGTTAGTCTTGTAGGGACTGGATTGAGTGACCACCACCTCACTGACATTCCCAGGTTCCCCCATTATCCTAGCCTCCTGTTGTGACTTAGGGCAGACTCAAACGTGGGTAGAAAATTGTCATGAAAATCTCCGATCCTATAGCAGACAAACCATAAAGGGGGAAGAGGCTCTAGTCAATTAGAAAACATCCAGAATCCCCGGGTATCAGGGTGTAGTTTCCAGTCTTTCATAAAAAGAGAGAATTATGCAAAACTTTTCCAAGTATCTCCATTTTGTTACTAACCTGTATTGAGACCATCAATTTAAGCTCACTAGTTAGGGACTATTTTGTCCTGGGTTTGACCGAGGAGGAACACAGAAGGCATTGAAAGGATATGGTCCCTCATTTTTTTCCTTGATCTCCTTAAGGAGATAAGTACCGATGTCAAGTGGGGATCAGTCTTGCTAGGTCACCCCTGATTTCTAGGATTGGTTCTGGACTTTGATGTTGATGGAGATGTAGATTTCCTCAGGATGAAGTGGCTGCAGGACCTTGGCATTGCGCACGTCCGGGGCCACCACTGCATGTAGTCCATTGAACGGAGCTCTGCAGCGCTGTGCAGTGAAGCCCCACGTGGCCTCCAGCTGCGGTCCTGCTGTCCAGGCAGAGCCAGCACGCCCAGTGTCATCCTGAGTCATAGGGACCACATCGGCGTTGCCTGAGGGGCTGCTCTAGAAGCTAATGACCTCTATTCCTGCCCGCTCTTTCATTTCTATTTAATAATTTAATATATCCTACCTATCTGTCGATGAAAATTCAATTAACTATCAAGTTAAGAAGGAAAAAAGGGAACTTAATTCAAGCCAAACCGAGGATTATAACCCAGGAAACAGATTCTCAGGAAGCTCTGAGAACTGTTCCACCTGTTAGAAGTCGAAGGCACAGTCATATACATTTCTGAGAGAAAGGATTGCACATCAAAATGACGTACTGATGTTTTACATAAAGTTCATCAAGGATATATAGTCCAGGTAAGCATGTACAAAGTGAGCAGCAAGTCACCATGACCCCCTACAGAGCTGGGAAAGAACAATGTTCTTTTAAGAAGTTACATCGCTAGTGTCAGAAGAAAAAAATAAGCAGGCATTCTCATCTTTGAGGAGCTCTGGTTAATGTTTAACCCAGATACACACTGCACATGAGGGAGGGAAGAGGCCCAAACAAACACACAGAGAGAATTTTATATGTAATTTTTTCTTGTCCTGCCTTAAAAGATAAATGTTATTTCATCATATCAAATATTGACTTGGATGTTATTTGGGATTAATACATGTGAATTACAGATGAGTGAGTTTTGGCCAAGCTTGACTTACTTGTTCTCTTATTTTTGGATTCAGAGTAACGGATGTAAACCTGGGGAAGTTGGTACGTGGGGATGCCCATGAGTGTTTTGTTTCACCTGTGGCCAGAGCTGTAATTGAACTTCTTGAAAAGTCAGGTATGATGCTCCTTCAGAAATGTTGCTATTTTCTATTTTTTGTTATTTATGTGAATTTTTAGTAAGGATTTGTTTCTGGAAGATACTTATTGAAACACAGAAGCGATATTCAGTGTCAGCTTTATTTTTCTCATCTTTTAGGAGATATGAATGACTGGCAAATTTTTCTAATAGGATTAACTGTATTATAATTTTAAAGAGAAATTTGTAAAGATGAATGATTAACCTGTGTTTTCTCAGTTTCTCTTATGAAACCCTCAAAATAACCACAATGAAAAATGTTTCAAGTTTCAACTTCTCAAATCTGTCAATATGTAAACCTAGATAAGTTTTATATTTAAAACTTAAATGAAGAAGCTGTCAGATATAGTTTAGGGTATAGAAACCTAGATTAGGATCTATCAGTGAGCAGTATCTCTTTCAATAATCAGTATTTAATTTTTTCTGTACACCAGCTTGAGTGAAAAGGAGACAATGCCCCTCCCCTACACCCAAACATGAAATGATTGAACAGAAATTCCAAAATATATACCAAAGTTCTATTAGAAGATTAACTTTCAAGATATACCTTTAGGACATTAGCCATTAAGCTCAAATCTCTGAGATAATCCATATAGACAGTGTTTTTCCATCATATGGATAATTAGGATGATGAGTCTAGGTCACTCTACCATAAAGTTTGCAAAGAAGGAATAAGTTACGGCTTATAGTCATTGTAGGTTTGGGGCTCAGAGGGCCAAGTTTTAAAAGGCTATTTTTTTGCAGCCAATTAAGCCCAACCCTGCTCTTTCCCCCGTGGGAGCCCCGTGTGCAATGGCTGCAAACAGCAGCCTCCTTGGTAGTGCACACAGCCTCTTGCCTGTATGGGTTGCCCTAAGGGACTTCGAGACAGCCCTTTCCAGTGGACATTCATGTCTGCCATGCTGTCCCGAGTCTGGGCTCCAGACAGGTATGTGCGGTGCCCTTGGAAAGCCCCAGGGCACAGTGGCCTGGGTCCACGTTGGCCAAATCGTAATGTCCATCCGCACCAAGCTGCAGAACAAGGAGCATGTGATGGAGGCCCTGCACAGGCCGAGTTCAAGTTCCCTGGCCGCCAGAAGATTCACATCTCCAAGAAGTGGGGATATACTAAGTTTAATGCAGATGAATATGAAAACATGGTGGTAGAAAAGTGGCTCATCCCAGATAGCTGTGGGATCAAATACATCCCTAATCGTGGTCCCCTGGACAAATGGTGGGCCCTACACTCATGAGAACATAGGCGCTGTCCCCTCCTTACTCAGGCCCACCAGTAAATACTGCTTTCCTGTCCAAAAATCAAATTAAATTAAAATAAAAGCTATTTTTCCTTACATTAAAGCTGTATGGGAGGAAGACTTTGAAGTTTTGATTATAATACTGAATTTCCATTTGGTGGGTAGGTGTCAACTTAGATGGAAAGAAGATCTTGGTAATAGGAGCCCATGGGTCTTTGGAAGCCACCCTGCAATGCCTGTTCCAGAGAAAAGGGTCCATGACAATGAGCTCCCAGTGGAAAACACCTCAGCTTCAAAGCAAGGTAAGCATCTTCCATGTTGGAAACATATCCTTCAATGCCTATATTAGAAAAGGAGGACTGAAATGCATAGGCTGATCGTTTAACATAAAAAGTTAGAGAAAAAAACAGCAGAAAATCTCAAAGGATGAAAACAAAAGAGCAGAGATTACTGAAATAGAAAACAAATATGTAATATGAGAGATTATTAGCAAAGCCAAAAGGTGGTTCTTGGAAAAGTCTAGTAAAATAGACACACCACTAGCCAAAATAATTAAGACAAAAAGAGAGAACACCAGCAATGTTAGGAACGAACAAGGGGACATAACCACAGAAGCAAAAATTATTTTTTAAGAAGGAGAATATGAACAACTTTATGCTGATAAATTTGAAAAATTGTATGGAATGAAAACTTTCCTAGAAACTGTAACTTACAAAATGGATTCAAGTAAAATTGAGTAGTCTTATATACATTGAAGACATTGAATCAGTCTACCCTGCAAACAAGCAAACAAAAAAGGCACTAGGTCATTTTACAAATGAGTTACCACAGTAAAGAACATTTTCTCTGGAGAATAGAAAAAGAACATTTCCTAACTCATTGTATGAGTGCCCAGTGCAGAAAATGACAAGATGCTAAAGGATAATTACAGGCCAATTTCATCTATGAACATAGATGAAATAATCGTTAGCAAAATAGAAAACCAAATCCAGTATCCCATTGGGACTATCATAGGATTGCAGGGGGGTCTAACATTAAAATCTGTTAAAAGTATTAATGTAATTCACCACATTATCAGATTAAAAGCTATACTGTCACCACAGTAGATGCAGAAAAATCACTAGATAAAATCAAATGTTCATTATGATTTTTTCCTGAAAAAAAATTAGACTAGGAATTTAAGGAAATTCCTTAACAAGATAAAACATCTATAAAAACTTAGAGTGAAAAATCTCATTTAACAGTGTAATATTAGAAACATTTTCTTAAATTAGCAAAGACAAGGGTGCCTGTTATTAGTACTCCTAACCAGCATTGTGTGGGAATTCCTAAACAATGCAGTAATATGAAGAAAGAAAGGAAGAAAATTCATAGTGATCGGAAAGGAAGACACCAAACTGTCATCAATCCTGGGTAATATGATTACATAAAAAGTCCAAAAGAACCTATTAAAATATCAGAATTAGTAAGAGTTCATCTGGGTTCTTGGATATAAGATCAACATGCAAAAATCAATTGCATTTCTAAACACTACTCCCCACAGTTAGAAAATTAAATTTTAAAGAAATACAATTTATGATAACAATGAGAATATAAGGTATCTAGGAATATATTGAACAAAAGTTATTTCTGACCTTTAGAAAGAAATTATATAATTTTGATGAATGTCATTAAGAAGACCCAGTTAAAAGCAGAGATACCATATTCACGGATAAGAAGACTCATCTTTTTTTTTTTAATTTTTTTATTATTTATTTATTTATTTATGGCTGTGTTGGGTCTTCGTTTCTGTGCGAGGGCTTTCTCTATTGCGGCAAGTGGGGGCCACTCTTCATCGCGGTGCGCGGGCCTCTCACTATCGCGGCCACTCTTGTTGTGGAGCACAGGCTCCAGACGCGCAGGCTCAGTAGTTGTGGCTCACGGGCCTAGTTGCTCCGCGGCATGTGGGATCTTCCCAGACCAGGGCTCGAACCCGTGTCCCCTGCATTGGCAGGCAGATTCTCAACCACTGCGCCACCAGGGAAGCCCCAAAAAGACTCATCTTAAAGATACTAATTCTCCCCAAATCAATCTATAAATTTGAATCAGAATCCTGACATAATATTATTGTGTAGACGTTGACAAGCTGATTCCATTTACATGGAAGCACAAGGACAAAAACAAGACAATTTTGAAGAAAACTAGAGCTGTAAATATCAACAAGAAGAATTTTTAAAAACAGCATTCATTGGAAAACAAGTTGCAGAAGGCTGTATTTCATCTAACACCATTTATATAGGGTTTTTTGTTTGTTTGTTTTTGTTTTTTTTTAAAAGCAGATTCCCAGTTACCCTCTTTTTTTAAAATTTATTTTATTTTTGGCTGTGTTGGGTCTTTGTTGCTGTGCGTGGGCTTTTTTTTTTTTTATGTGCACTTTATTATTATTATTATTTTTTTAACATCTTTATTGGAGTATAATTGCTTTACAATGGTGTGTTAGTTTCTGCTTTATAACAAAGTGAATCAGTTATACATATACATATGTTCCCATATCTCTTCCCTCTTGCGTCTCCCTCCCTCCCACCCTCCCTATCCCACCCCTCTAGGTGGTCACAAACCACCGAGCTGATCTCCGTGTGCTATGCGGCTGCTTCCCACTAGCTATCTATTTTACGTTGGGTAGTGTATATATGTCCATGCCACTCTCTCACTTCGTCCCAGCTTACCCTTTCCCCCTCCCCATATCCTCAAGTCCATTCTCTAGTAGGTCTGTGTCTTTATTCCCGTCTTATCCCTAGGTTCTTCATGACCTTTTTTTTTTTTTTTTTTCTTAGATTCCATATATATGTGTTAGCATACGGTATTTGTTTTTCTCTTTCTGACTTACTTCACTCTGTATGACAGACTCTAGGTCCATCCACCTCACTACAGATAACTCAGTTTCGTTTCTTTTTATGGCTGAGTAATATTCCATTGTATATGTGTGCCACATCTTCTTTATCCATTCATCTGTTGATGGACACTTAGGTTGCTTCCATGTCCTGGCTATTGTAAATAGAGCTGCAATGAACATTTTGGTACATGACTGTTTTTGAATTATGGTTTTCTCAGGGTATATGCCCAGTAGTGGGATTGCTGGGTCGTATGGTAGTTCTATCTGTAGTTTTTTAAGGAACCTCCATACTGTTCTCCATAGTGGCTGTATCAATTTACCTTCTCACCAACAGTGCAAGAGTGTTCCCTTTTCTCCACACCCTCTCCAGCATTTATTGTTTCTAGATGTTTTGATGATGGCCATTCTGACCGGTGTGAGATGATATCTCATTGTAGTTTTGATTTCCATTTCTCTAACGATTAATGATGTTGAGCATTCTTTCATGTGTTTGTTGGCAATCTGTATATCTTCTTTGGAGAAATGTCTATTTAGGTCTTCTGCCCATTTTTGGATTGGGTTGTTTGTTTTTTTGTTATTGAGCTGCATGAGCTGCTTGTAAATTTTGGAGATTAATCCTTTGTCACTTGCTTCCTTTGCAAATATTTTCTCCCATTCTGAGGGTTGTCTTTTGGTCTTGTTTATGGTTTCCTTTGCTGTGCAAAAGCTTTTTTTTTTTAAGTTGCGGTGAGCGGGGGCTACTCTTCACTGCCGTGTGCGGGCATCTCATTGCGGTGGCCTCTCTCGTCACGGAGCACTGGCTCTAGGCGTGCGGGCTCTAGAGCGCAGGCTCAGTAGCTGTGGCTCACAGGCCTAGCTGCTCTGCGGCATGTGGGATCTTCCTGAACCAGGGCTCGAACCTGTGTCCCCTGCATTGGCAGGCAGATTCCTAACCACTGTGCCACCAGGGAAGCCCTATGTAGGGTTTTAAATCAATACCGCGTATATATTTTTAGGGCTGCATACATATAAAGTAAAAGTATAAAGAAAGGAGTGGAAACTGTGAACCAGATCAGGAAAACCATGACAGAACAAAGATGTGCAGGTAGGTAAGAGGAGACTAGGGGACCTTCCCTTGTGTTGGTCATGCCTTTCCTTAAACTAGGCAGTGGGCGGGATGTCCAGGTGTGTTATGTTATTCTTTTACATTTTTGTGTCTGAAATAGTTAATAAAGTTTTTAATTTCAAAAACTGACAATGAATTTCACAAATTTCAAGCAAAGTGAAGTTAAATTAAAAGTGCATTAAGTACAATAAATTACTAAAATCTAAAAATACCTGTTCTTCACTTCGCAGTGTGAGGATGGAAACAAACAAGTTGTAGTCCTGTCCAGGGGAGACGGGCCTCTCGACTGAGATATGTAATTTTTCAGTGGCAGGTGGATCTGCTGTACGTAATTCCTTCTTGTTTTAAAATAGCCCAGCAGCATGGTCTTGCAATTAAACTCAAACCTATGTGCTTTTTTAGTGGTCACCACGTGGTGGCAGCCTATTCAAGAAAATTCAAGGACAGTGTTTCACACTTTAGAGGCCAGGATTTTAGGTTGGGAAGCTTAGTAGAAGAGGACAGTAAACTTGCCCTGAACTGAACAGCTGTGACGAAAAAGAGAAAAATGCCTTCATTGGCAATTCATTGTTTTCGCAGCTGTCACAGATACTTTTGCTAGTTGTATCTGTATTTTTGAACAACAAAGACATCTTTCAAAGTGCCTTTTTTTATTATGGAAATAAATCACCTTGACTCTTTTGGATAAAGCTCACCCTAACTTTGAGAAGATGATTTCGAGGCTTTATTCTCTAGAGAATCTAGAAATTGAATAACATTCTTGTTCCCGCATGTCTAAGAAGGCTCTTTTCAATAGCTGACATTGCACACACATTTTGTTTTCTTAAGTCCTTGGCACTTAACAGTGGCACCACTGTGAATCTTATAGGCCGTCAACTTCCACTCTTTTTATTGCTTCAACTTTATAGCCAAAAATAGGGAAGGATTCAGGGCTCCCTATACTTGGCTTTAAAGTTCATTTGGTCTCTGGTGTTTGGCCCTCTCTACCTGGCTTACTTACTTACAACAGGCTCCCCTCACACCACAGGATAAAGGCTGTATCTTTCCATTTTTTGGTGCTAGCAGCCAACTTCACTAGTCACCTACCTCCCGCTGATATGCCTCCGTGCTTCTGCCTGACATTTGACTTTTCACTATTCCTGTATTTTATTTCTAAAACACAGGCCATTCCTGGGCCTGGTTTCAGAGGGTCAGTGCGCCCTCTGCAGACCACAGTGATGGCACTTAACGTGGTGCAAAGAACACCAAGACACACGTTAGTGTCCTAGGACACCTGAAAGGGACAGGCTGTGTCCACCCTTGGAAAACCTTCACTGTGAGAATCCTTGAAAGTATACATTTAACAACAGATTTGGATTTTTGTTTTCTGATTCCATCAACAATGCATTTTAAGATTATAGTGCATTATAAGTGCATCTTAACATTGCATTTTAAGATTATGGCCCATTTAGCTTCTCATTATCAACAATGCTAAGTATCAGGGAGAGAAAAGAGCAAGCAAAGGATTATAGCTATTAGGTCACAGGACGTTATCTTTGAAAAGCATTTCTTACCTGCTTATTTGTACCTGACATGGGACAAGACCCCCTGTTGGCCATCTGGTGGCAGATTTCCAAAACCAGGGGGGTGAGGGTTTGGGAATCAGGGGGTGACTGTAACACTGGAGTCCTGTCCACCACCTCCTAACTACATGTAGCCTTTCAAGTTTGGGATGACCTTGAAGCAGTCGCAGCCTGCTGCAACCAGTAGGAACTGTCTTTGAAGGTCTGGAGTCAGAGACATTTGTGTTCTCGGGAAGCAATAAAACATAGGCATTGGTGGAGACAGCTCTGGATTCAAGCCTTATCTGTTGTTTAACCTCTCTGAGCCTGTCTCCTTATGTGGAGAATGGGGATCATAATACTCCCTGCCTCATGGGGCTGCTGTGAGAATTCAATGATCACATAAGTTTGCTTAGCACAGGATCCCTGGTAGTAGCTTGGCTGTTATTGATGGTGAGTCAGGAAGGACACTGGCAAGTTTCACCATACGGATGTGCAATTGATCCTCAGTGTGGAAATGGAAAGGCCAGTGGGTCATCACATTGTAAGGAGGTACTAAAAACTCAGGACCCAGGGTTCCTCATTGGAGGAAAAGTAAGAGACAGTGTCCCTGAGAGAGTGGGTGCCCAGCTTTGGCCAGTCCGGGCTCTCCCTCTGGTCCTCACCTCCAGGGCTGTGGACCTCTTCCTTCCCTGATGCCTGTGTTACCCAGAAGCCGCTCCACTTCAGAGCATGTCTCCTGGGGATTCCTGGTTTACCAATCACTCCTTCCAGGAATAGTAGTCCTTCCTACGATTTTGAGGAGTAGTTACATTGAGTTACAGTCAAATAGAAATGGATCCCTTCTCTAACAGCCTGCCTAGATCTAAAGATAGTCTTTGGATACTGATTACGCATAAAATCTCATGGAGTCTGAACATGAGAATTGAGATTTGCCTTTTTAGAGAAGTACAGAAAAGAGAGTTGACTTCTGTATTTGGTAGCTTGATAGTTTATGCCCCTCTGAGTGTATGACTGAAAATCAAGAATAGGTTTCCTGCTTTGTTCTGCAGCATCAAAACAAAGGTGCATGCTGCTTTGAGATGCATTCTGCATTTACGGTGGGAGAGGGGAAGAGTGTCTGGGCACTGATCCAGATTAGCTGCACAGCTTGGAGCATCAGCTGTTGGTACCCCAAAGCACTGGGTGTGATGTTTCTGGGTCCAGATAAGGAATCGCCCTCCTTCCTCCGCCCAAACGAAGGCCCCTCACTCAGCTCCCCAGGCTCCTGGAGTGGAATGACACCCTTATGTAGGAGGGGACAGCCATCCGCCCTGTGAGAATTGGCCTAGATTTGGAGATGTCCTCTTCCTCACCCCAAGGAGTTCACTCTGGTACCAAAAGCAAATGTTCTGCATTTAGTATTTATGAGGCGGAGTGGTACCCCTCTCCAGGTAAGAGAGGCTGGCAGGCACCCCGGGGCTGTGCTCACACGCCCTCACTTGCTCCACTGGCTGGAAAACCTCTTCTGAATCTGCAGTCGGGCGCAGCTGGAAGATGATGGCAAAACGGCCTCCAGCTGCAACGAATCAGGTCAATCCCAGCTGCGTGTATAAGAAATAACCCCGGAATAAGAGAACCGTTGTATTTTGTTTGTCTCAGGGGATCTTGTTTCTCCTGAGCACAGAGATCGTCAAAACTAGCACTAACAGAAGAAGGAAAAAATACAGGTCTTTCACACTTGAAGGGTCAAAGTAGGCTGTTTTCTTGAGCAAAGCTAAATTATCACAAAGTCATTTCCGCTTTAAATTCGGTACATAGCATGGCTTACAAAAGGCCTTAAAAAGGGAATTGGAAAATTCTAAATATATGTGTATTATACATATGAGATCTTGAAAAAGTAATCTATTTTCCAGAGACTGTGGGGAAAACCCTAGCTTTTGTTTTTTGGCCGAGCCACGTGGCTTACAGGATCTTAGTTCCCTGACCAGGGATCGAACCCGGGCCAACGGCAGTGAAAGCGCCAAGTCCTAACCAGTGGACCGCCAGGGAATTCCTGGAAAACCCTAGCTTTTAAACTGGACTAGATTGGCAAGTTACACGAGTTTTTTTTTTCTTTTTTATATTTATAATTTTTAATGCATTTGTCTTTTAAATCGGGTAGGAAATTATAAGTGTAGTTTCAAACCAAAAATACAAGAATACTGGCTTTTCTGGAGATCTTCATTTCTTCACACAGCTTGGAGTTATGACTAGTGTCTTTTCACTTCTTGTAGAGCAGGTCTAATGGTAACGAACTCCCTCCACTTTGTTTAATATGCAAATGTATTCATTTCTCCCTTTTTTTTTTTTTGAAGTACAGTTTTGCTGGATATAGAATTCTCAGTTGACAGATCTTTTTTTCTTCAGGCACTTTAAATATGTCATCCCACTGCCTTCTGGCCTCCAAGATTTCTGATGAGCATGATAATTCTTTTTCACCAGAGAGGCTACACTTAAACCAGTAACATACGGTAACAGCAGTAAGGAGAGCTAATAATCATTGAGTTAGTGGCTACTATGAACCAGGACTGTCCCTCACTTGTGTTATCTCGTTGATTCTGCAGCCATCCTATTCGGCAGGACTCTCACTCTTCCCATATCATAGATGAGGAAACTGAGGCTCGGAGAAGTAAAGAGACTATGCAAATGTACATAATTTAAAAATGATAGAGGTGGCAGTACAGCCAGTATTTTTAGCCACTATCCCATGTCAGCTCGTATTCCAGATAATCACAAAACCCAATCTTTAAAAGTACCTTTAAAGTCTAATCTTTAAAACCCAAAAGTATCTGACAGCTCGCATGGGGAACATCAGCGGGACCAAGGCCCAAGACATTAGACTTGGGTTGAGTTCACCATTGTTTCATTCCCACAGTTAATAGTCCCACAGATATCTTCCTAAGATAAGGAAGCCAGTTGCTCCCTGAGCCCTGGGCTTCTCACCACCCCTCCAGGGGCACCCTTCAGAAGGGATGTGTCCACCCTCTCGAGAGGGCAGGGTGGGGGGCACCCTGGTCCGGTGTGTGGACACGCAGTACAGCCTCATTGATGTGAATCCCTCCCCCCACCCCACCCCCCTGTAGTGGCTGGGTGGAGAAGATAGATACCACCGACCCCGGGGCACCACAGATCTTGTGCCAAGCAAATACCAAGGCTACTGCGTAATGTGTGATTAAGTGACCTGGATCGTGTAGCCCCCTGAGTTTCTTTGACAGATTTTTCAGTGTTCATGGACTGAAAATGCCTTTGGATGTCAGCTCCCATTCTTCTCACTCTTGCTTCTGCCTGATCATTGTCTGGCTTATCAGCACCAGAGAAGGAGGTGAATAGAATTTTTTAAAAAGCCCCCAAATCAGGCCATTTATATTTAGCAGCATTGAGAAAGGGATCTGAGAGAGTCTCTTGAAACTTGGCGTGAGATCCGAAGGGGGCGTGTGAAGTCTCAGATGGTTCAAGGCAGGTACTGCACGAAGGAAGTGCTCCAGGCTGTGTCCTGCAGAGATCAGGCCAGTGACATCACCTCCCGTCCCCCTGCAGACGGTCCCTGCTTGCCTGTCCGCACCATCGGCAGAGCCTGGCTCTGTCTTTTACCCCCTCCTCTCCAGTGTAAATGCTTCCTAAGGGTGTAGAATTAGAATACTCTAGTTGGTAGGTCTTAACATAATCTATAATGATAAAGCACCTTACATTTGTGTACAGATTTCGTTTTCAAAGTCTTTTCATATTCTAGCTCACTAGCGTTATATCCTGAAAGCAAGGTGTTACGTGTGGTGCCTTGACCCTGGTTGTCAGTGAAAAGGAGCAGAGCCTGGATATGAATCCGGGTCTTATAAACCCCACCTGCCACGCTCTTCCCTCTGCACCTCAATTCCTCTCTGTCAAGTGCAGCTTCTTCACTTCTCCAAGGAGGCAACTGAGGCCAGAGAGTTACTCAGGGGAAGTGGGATGCAGAAATCCTATGTGCAGCCCAGGGTTCAGGATTGGAAAGCACAAGTATGGTGGGAAATGCGGCGCAACGCTGAATTTCCCACAGTCACATCAATTCACCTTAACTTCAACACGGCATAACCATAAATCATAAGGCTGTCCTGCCTCTGTGAAGTGCGGCTTGCCTCTCGTGGATCTGGGGACCATAACTTGGTCTTTTCCACATTTTTGTGCTACGTGGTTCTGAGTCTTTGTCATATTAGATTATCTCTCATCACACATACACACACGCACAGACACACACACACACACAGACAGGTGTGAGCTCACGTGCTCTCTCTCTCTCTCTGTGTCTCAGCCCTACTTTTTAGTTTTATTTCTTCCTAGGGTGTGAGAAAGGGAATTATTCTTGATGAATCAAAGTATATCCATTACTGGATTTGAGGTTGCATTTTCCTTTTATCATCCATCATAATTTATGTGAGAATCAAGTAAACTTGAAGAGGGATTAACTGTCTTTTCTGTAACATTTGGGACACAACTGGCTATCTTTGATACACTCTTCTCATACGTTGAGCAGTAAATATGTTGAATGATGAGGTAAGACATGAACTTCTTAGAAAAAGGAAGGTCATTTATTAACCTTTGGGGGAAAAATTGGGGAGATAAGTGCTGTGATCATACTCCCAAATTATCCATTTGGCTTGTAGTCATTCTGATTTATGAAATGGGTCTTAATTTTAAAAGCCAGTAATGTCCTACTGATCACAGATGAGAGTGGAAAAAAGAAACATAGGCAATTCCAGAAAGGAAAAAAAATCTCTGGGATGAGATCACTTGCTGAAGTGGGGGAGGTACCTTTTGCTGAGACTCATTCTCTTATCTTGCCAAAGTATTACAACAGCTGAATGAACATGGTTTGACATTCTTATTTTAGAGTGTTTACACAGTTATTTTGCTGGTCTCATTTGATAGTATGCTTAATATTGCAAGAAAATATGTATATTTATCCATGGGTACAAAGCAAGAATCCTTTGGTAGATATTCAGTTAATTCGAATAAAAAGTTAGACATTCTAAGTTTGAATAATTTATGGATAAACAGGGACTCTGCTCATGAAAAACTCTGCCTCAGTGAAATCTCCATAGGCAGGGAACACACTGGACTCAAAGGGCAAGAGTTTACCCAGGCATGGTTGCCAATACCCATGTCTATAATAAAGTCACTGATGAGTTCCTAATTGCCAAAAACGGAGTTTTTTTGCTTTTAGCTTGCTTAGCCATTAGGCGTCATTGGAACCGGCTGACCACACCCTTTCCCCTTAGCAGCCTGCTTGAAGGCACCCAGTCCTCCTTCCTGTGTCTGGGGTCGCACCAGAGTCATGTCATTTATTCCCTTCTTTTGTCATTTAAGATGAGTGCTCCCAAGGGATGCATTAAACACCTTTTTCTCCCTATTCTCCCTGTTTCCCTCGGGGATCTTGTCCAAGCTGCTAGTTTTAACTATGTCTATAATGCTGGCAGGTCCCAGCCTGCACCCCCATCCTCCTTGACCTTCCTCGGTTCCAGGCATCTAGCTTCCCACCAGACCTGCCCTCCGCCTGCTGCAGTGTAATGCTTTCCCTCTCAGCCACTCCGATCCCTCTCAGTCCCGCCTCCAGAGTAATCTTCCTAAAACACAGCTGATGGTGTGAGGGCCACCAGAGTAGCCCGGTCTGACAACTACTTATCTGTTATCAAGAAAAGGCCAGCAAATTCTGGAATTTGGCATTTATTGAAAGAAAGTGACATTTAATAAAAAAGAAAAACACTTCACTCTTTTTAGGACTTTGCCATGAGATAGCCACGGGGCCTCCACGCCACATGAGATTTCACAGACACGCCCTGTCATTGCAGAGCACTGTGAAGACTCTTCTGCGGAACATGATGTGATCTGTAAAGCCACTCACCCGGCTTCCACTAACCACAAAGTGTCCCAGCTCATTGAAAGTGAAAGAATGAGGGCCGGGTCACCTCCCACCCTCCCTCCCTCGGGGCCCCTCCCTGTACTTAACTGTGTGTGACAGCTGCCGGATGTCCCTGTCACACAGGGACTGCCGGATGTTAAACACTAGCAAAGTTTTAAAGTATTTTACCAACTGTGTGGGCAAAAGAAGTAGAAATCGAATGTTTAATTGTTTCTTTTCTGTATTCCAGTGGTTTGCCCTGCGCCTCCATCTTGAAGATCCCCAGCTCTCAAATCCTGTAGGCAGGGATTTTTATATTCTGATCCTCAGCAACCTCAGTGTCTGCCCCAGGCGGCACTTGAGAGATGGCAGGTGAATGAGTATATTCACTAAAGAATCCTGGATCTCTTTTATTCTCTTCAGTCACTGTAATTTGAGAAGCGTGTCTTTGCTGGAGAAAGTACCTATTTTTTTTTTTTAAGTATTGTTCTTCATTTTGAACTTTATTTTCTGAATTGTGTTGATAACTTTTGAAGGATGTAGAAGCAGGTTTGATAGGTCTCAGGTAATTCAGTCACGATGCTTCAGGACATAGCTCCAAACCTTTTTTTTTTTTAACCTGTCCTACCTTTTGTAGGCATGCAGATCTCATGCCTGAGATTCATATATGCCCTTTCAAAACCGTTGATAGCATAAGTCCTGTCTTCTAACTAGGAAGGTGGGGCTGTCCTTTCTGGAGTTTCCATTTTAAAATGCATTTCATTTGCTAAATACAAAGTTGTGAGGTTCCTTATAACTCTGCAAGTCCTATCTGTCCTCCATCTCCCCCTCCGTATTCTGAGACCTGTCCCCCACCCACACTCCCTGAAAAATCAGTGACTTCAGAAAAGTAGTTTTCATGGTATCTAAACCCTCTGCATTCCCACGTGCTCCACACTAAATGCCTGCATATCTGTGTCTTGCGATTGTTTTAACATTTGGTCTTCTGCCTGGGGAGTGGGCGGTTCGCTGAAAGCTGCTTCCACTCAAGTCTCAGCAGAGAAGGCAATATTTTGTTATGAGTAAAGTTTCAAGCCAGGCTTTGGCCAGGGTCCTTCCCATTAGGGAGGAAGAAAGTAGAAACAGCCAGTGAGATGATAATTCTCCTTGAATCATTAAAAACCTCGCCTGGGTCTCCGTGGGTTATTTATTGATTTAAGCATCTAGCACTTTTCCTTTCCAGAAAGATTAGCATCTCCGATGCGATCACGGCTGGGGGAGGAGATTTTGGCCTTTTCTCTGTGGGATCAACTGCCCCCCCCAGTTGCTTGTTAGCACAGCCCGCTTTCGAGCTGAGTCTAGGTACACAGTTAAGGGGTCGGAATGAGATTTCCGAGATTTATTGGTAATGAAAAGAACAGGTTGTACCGAAGACACCACATGTAGGAAACTAAGTGCTCTTAGGGGACTCAATTAAACCTGTGATCCTTGGCTTTTTCCAAAATGAACATTGCAGTCTTGTACATATTAACTTCCTTTTTGTAGATGTTTTAACATGTTCTGTTTTTGCCGCCGTCGAGTGTGGAAAATGCAGCGAAATGGCGTTTCTTATCCGCTGATCATTTGCCACACGCTAAGCATCTGTGTTTCAGGTCTTACTGTGGTTGAGTGTCTGCAGTGGTAAAGGAACACAGATATTTTCTTATCAGATGTTTAAAATCCTCTTTCCGTAAGAACACATTTTTCCCCTAAATATAACATCACCTGCAAGTCTAGCTGCCTTTCAGCTCTATCTGTACAGAACCCATGGGACATTAACGCACTAGATTGCTGGGAATGTTGGCTGTAAACCTCTTAATTCGGGTTCACAGTACTGTGACTTGGGCATTAAAAAAGTGGTTTTTCCAGTAGGGACCTCTTTTTGAATGTGACTAATACAGACTCACAGAGATACCATTTTAACGTATTCCTCTTCCTGTGCCTTAATAAAGGGCGGTGCTGAAAAGCAGTGAGCACCTTCGGGCCTCGTTAGCGGTACTCACTGAATTGCTCTCCCCTATTTGCATGATCCAGCTGATCAAGTGTTCCTGGGATGTTAACCTGTAAGAGTTGGCTTTATCGGCTCGTTGAAAAGACGTGCATTTAAATTTTCACCATGCTTCTCCTCTATCACGGGAGCTCGGAGCTGCTCTAGATCTTGTCTTTTTTGTTCCCAAGATTCCTGAGACTTTAGCTGATGCAGCCTCTTGCCCAAACAGTGTTATGGACTCGGGCTGAGGAGCTGGCCTGGTCCTTCCCCACGATCTTCAGCCATCAGCACGTGCAAGCTGAGAGCGGATGAGGACCACTGGAGCCCGTTCACTCCCTGGGCTGTTGGGTGGTTGGGTGAGGGTAGTGGCACTGGGGGAGTTTTTGTGTTTTGTCTTCCGTTCCTGTTTGTTTGATTCTGAAGAGTCTGCAGTCAGTTGCAGGGCATTGAAGTCTGTGGAAAAAGCAATGGGGGAGGGGCCATCAGCGCTACGGAGTGGAGGGCTGTCAGCTTCCCTCTCTTTCTGCCTCATAGAGTATTGAGTATTCCAAGGCTGGGTTTGCTAGGGAGACAGGACATACCATAGGGGTACTTACACTCCCTGAGCCTCAGTTTTACTTGTCCATTAAATGGGTATAATGACATCAACCTCACGTATTTGTGAGCTGACATGCGCAGTTGTTGGTATTTTCCCCATGGGTCTAAGATTCCTTCTTCAGTCCTCTCCCTCCACATATGGATCCACTTTGAAGTCTTTGGTTGCTTAGTTGGTACTGGGACAGGTGGTCATTCTTCTGTTGAGGCCAGAGCCAACCTCTTACCCTACTTCATAACTGTCCTTCCAGACATGTTCCTCCTGTGCTGTGTTATCAAAGTACAAACAGGGCAGACATGTGAATGTCTTTTGTAGTAGTGGTTGCATTGTTTCCTTTTTCTTTAAGAAAAAAAAAAAAAAAAAACAGTTTGACAAGAGACTAACCAGGACCTCAAGGAAAATGAGATTCTTGCTTGAGCTCTTGAAAATCTGTCCATGGATCTAGTAAAAGTTCCATATGGGTCTAATTTTGATTATGCAGTTGTACAGGCCGGAAGGCTCCCTGCACTGGTCAGATCTTCAGGTGGCTTCATTGCGACCCGCACTGTCTCCCCCGTAAGTCAGGATGCTGCAGAAGTCAGGATGCTGTCCACCCCATTCGGCTTGCAGTCTCCTCCTCCCATCAGTGCAGCTTCCTTGGCCCCATCCTTTTTCTTGATATTATAGTTAGCGTTGAAAACATGTAAATGATAAGACTACACGTAGTATGTATGCTGAAGTAACTGCCCCGAAGAAATTTTTTTTTTTTAATAAGAGTAAACACTTTATTTTCTTTGTTGCCGTACAGATCACAACGACGGAATTGTCCTTCTCTGTCTCTCTTTTTTGTGGCCATGCCATGCGGCACGTGGGATCTTAGTTCCCCACATGCCACATCCCAGGGATCGAACCCGAGCCCCCCTGCAGTGGAAGCACCGAGTTTTAACCACTGGACTGCCAGGGAAGTCCCCATTGAAGAAATTTTTAAAGCTTCCTTTTTTTTCCTAGGATATGATGATCACATTTGGTTTGTACTAATATGAGCTACATTATTAAATTAGTAAAGTGATTCTGTCAGTGCATCCGTGTGGAACTGAACTCTGAAGATTGTTGTCTGTTACATTGAAGGCATTTGACGTTGATCGTCACGTCTTTATGCTACCGTTGAAAATGTGTGTGGTGTTTTTCTTTTTCTTTCTAGCTTCATGAGGCTGACATTGTGATCTTGGGCTCACCCAAGCCGGAAGAGATTCCCCTTTCTTGGATTCAACCAGGAACTACTGTTCTCAACTGTTCCCATGACTTTCTGTCAGGTAAATGTCTTCAAATTGGTGCCAGGCCACTGATCAAAATAGGTAAGATTGCTATGAGAAAAGTTAATCTTCTTCAGAAGAGTATATTCCTGAAATGATGGTTGCTGTCAGCACATGTGCACAGGTCATGTCATGTGCCTGCCTTTTGGGTTACTTGGTATGGGAACCATATTGTCGGGCAGAGAGCAGCCAAGATGCCAGCTGCAGTCAGGCCCTCTCCTCCTCCTCCTCCTCGTTCCGTTCTTCCCCCTCATCAGCACGTCCCCTGCTGACCTCCACCATCAAGCAGTCAAGTCGGTTGTGACCTAAAGTAGGAAATTTTTACATGTGTGAGGTAAACTAGAAACAGTGGTTTTCACAGTCTTACAAAAACCAGCAGAATCCTTTCTCCTAAAGCAGTCTTAGATGAACCTCAACACGTAAAAGCAGATGAAAACACAGCTACCAGAGGGATGGGAGTGGAGACTAGCTCCCCTGTGTTTGTAATTTCCCTTTGCAGTGACCCCCTCAAGCACTCCCTTGGAGCCACAAAGTCACTTCAGAACACTGTGAAAGTCACCCTTAGAAACAGAAGAGGTCTTAGGATAGGTGCTGATATTTGATGGTGTTTGCCAAGGGACCCAGGAACGTCCTGGACCACACATCAGGTCACCCTCAGGGTAGCTGAAGCTGTGCCAGCCCCAGGGCACTCAGCCCAGGGACCAGCAGGAGCTGGCCCAGCAGGGATACCCTTTTCTCATTCACAGAAAGACACTCGGGCTAAGAGAGCTTTAACACACCCAGCCCACCCCCTCAAGTCCCTGAGTGACATGTGTATGCAAGAGACAATTGCAGAGGGAGACAGAGAACCCTCTTTGTTACCCGTGGCCTCCAAATTTCAACATGTGGTAGGGGAGGCTATACTGAACTGTCCAGGAGGATGGCGTTTTTTTCCCTCAAAGCTGGTCAGAACTTGGGCCAAAAGGAGTAGAGGTCTCTACCGGTACCACACTGGAGTTCTAGACCTTGAAACTTAGGCAGCCCCGGAACACAGAGTGAAATAGAGAATAGTATCAAGGAGAAAATAAATGTAACTTCTGATCCAGTCACCTTGAGATAACCATTTTACACTTTTCCATTAAAAAAGCACTGAACTTAATTTTATTGAAATACAATGGAAAGAAAAGAAAGTAATATGCTAAAAGCTCTACTGAAATTCATTTAACTCTTTCTTCAAAAAGAGAAATAATGCACCTTCCTCTCTGGGAAATATAGCTCCTCCCAGAATCGACCAATCAGATTAAAAACCCCTTGGAGCTGAAGGGCTAGGGGGTTGTTTGGGGCGCTTTGAAAGGAAGATGCTCAGGAATTTCCCAAAATGCTCGTGTACTCAGTTCACAGATGAGCACACACATGAATAGAGCAATTAGAGGTACAATATAATACGAATGTGGGATTAATGGCTCTTTTTAGCATACAGAAAGCATGTACTAAATTACTTTTTTGAAATATATGTAATTTCTGGGTACAACTTCTTTTTTTTTTCCTGAAAAAAACAATGCCTAACCCATTAACAGTGGACATGCACGGTAGATTTGCTCAGAATCCTCGTTGGACTAGGATAGTCAGTTATGACTTTATTATTATTTTTTTTAATGAATGTTTCCTTGCTACAATGTTTACTTGCTGTTTTTTATTAGAGTTTATATGTTTAGGACGATTTTGGTACAATCCTGGCAGGAGATAGGAGAGTCTGCTTCAGTGTTCTTTGGGAATCCCCATGAGCCATATGTTTTATTGGTGAAACGGTGCCCCATTTCTGATGTTTCTTTTTAGAACTTTTATTTTTTAAAGGCATTTTAAAAACATTAGATTTAGATGTAGCAATTCTCTTGAGGGAAAAAAAATAAGACCAAGCATTATGTTTTAACAATTCTGTATGTAGACTGATTGCAGTTAGTTTATTTTCAATTTATCTGGTCCAGTAGTAGTGGTTTTATTGATTTTTGAATGCCCAGTGCCCAGAACAGTGCCAGACACGTAGGAAGGGGTCAGTAAATACTGAGTGAATAAACATGGACTCAGAATTGTACTCTAATTGATTGCACTTTTAAGTTAGTTGCAGATATAGAGACATTTCCTTGAACTTGCATCCCACTTAAAAACAGGGCTGACGGCACAAAAGCAGAGATGAAAAATGCTACACTGATTAAATGGATGAATGTTTTCCAGTCGGTACTATTTATAATAGCATTACATTTCTCAATTGTCAAAAGTTTTTTTGTTTTGTTTTGGTTTTGCTGCGTTGGGTCTTCATTGCTGCGCGCAGGCTTTCTCTAGTTGCGGCGAGCAGGGGCTACTCTTAGTTGAGGTGCACGGGCTTCTCACTGTGGTGGCTTCTCTTGTTGTGGAGCACGGGCTCTAGGTGCGCGGGCTTCAGTAGTTGCAGCATGTGGGCTCAGTAGTTGCGGCACTCGGGCTCTGGGGCAGGCTCAGTAGTTGTGGCACACGGGCTTAGTTGCTCCACGGCATGTGGGGTCTTCCCGGACCAGGGCTCGAACCGGTATCCCCTGCATTGGCAGGTGGATTCTCAACCACTGCGCCACCAGGGAAGTCCAAAACTTTTAATTTTAGCAACTTTAATTAGTATGAAATTTTAATCTATGAGTAAATTGGAGAAAGGCCTTTTCCCTCTCTTTTATATATAATTTTCCACTTTAAACAAATGAAGACCTTTTTCAAGCATTATTAAAAGGAAAGTTGCTTTTATTTAAACTTCAGAGAAAAAGAATTTTTAATATACTTATGACTGGGTGAAGGCAGGGCTTTATGATGAAATTTTCATAGTCATCTTAACGGTACAGGGTTCCCCTTCCCCCCCCTTGTAAAAATAGATAGGATATGGTGATTTATGATGAGGTAATTCTATAGAGGCATTTTATTGAATACCTAATCCCCAGAGAGATTTTCTTGATGGCTGATATCCCAGAAGCAGTGCTTGGAAAACAATTACACCTAACTTGTTGGATCTGTTCACTCTTCTATGGCATGAGTCTAATGTTTAGATTGAAAACAGGGACATAGCAGTGCTCAGTTTTCTAGCTATAAGCATAATTTTATTTTTTAAAAAATTATTTCAGATGAAGGAAGTGGGCTGTGATTTTGTAATGCTCTGCTTGCTAAAGGTCAGGATTCATCCTGAGCAAAACCACTGTGCACTCTAATATTCAAACTTATTTTCTGATGTACCAAATGGGACGAAGGAGAAACTGGTCTTAATACTTGGGCCCAGAGAACAGGATCAAAACAGCAACTTTACGCGTCAGAGTAGTTCACAGCGTCGTTTTAAGCAGACATAAGTCAGCAGGGAGCCCTGGGCTGCATCCCAGGACTCATGCTAATCAAAGTTGCTAAAATTCCCAGGGTGGCCTCGGAACAGCTCCTGTCAGAAAAGGATTGTCCTGATTTCCAGGGGAAGTATTGTAACACTTGAGCCTTAAATTTTCCGATTGTGGCGAGTTTGGATATTATAAGAAAACTTATAAATGAAAGGCCATCTTTTAAAGTGATTCACTGACTTGTCCCTGGAGGAAGGAACTGTGAGTTAATGGGGAGTGGTCAGTGGGAAGTGAAAAGACCCATCTGGTTTGGGACGGGAGCCCGGCTGGACCCACAGCCTGAGTGTGGACACCCCTGCGGGTGGGGCCCTGCTTCTACATAGGCAAGGGGGTGACGCAATGATTTCCTCCTGCAGTTCTCCTTAGCCCAGAAATTCATTACGAATGTAGTCCTGAGTCACTGAGTTACCATCTTAGTTGCTTCAATTCCTCCAGGTTCAGAACTCTCAATCCATATTAAGATCGCATTGATTCCTACTACAAAAGTGATACAGTGGTTATGATAGAAAATTTTTGAAGTATACAATAGAAAAGAAGAAAGTGAGTAACTTCTGACCCAGTCAACTTGAGATAACCATCTTAAGATTTTTTCCTATGAAAAAATTACACTCAGTTTTATTGGATGGAATATAGTAGAAGGAAAAGAAAATAACATACTAAAAGCATTGCTGGAATTCAGATAACTCTTCTTCAAAAAGAGAAATATTGCTCCCTACAAGATTATCCTACAGTTTGAAATATGAGTGTATGTGTCTTTTGTGTTGTGTTTTAAAGTCTTCATTCGTTTTAGCCATGTTCTATTTTATGCAAGACAGTGGCTAAGAGTATGGGAGAAATTATTCACTGTGTAATTCTGTAGGTGAAATAGTCTTCATTCACATGGGTATTTGTGATTTATTCCTGTAACATGCATTTATAAGTTGAGATCACATCCTAGAATGTAGCTTTTCCTTATTTCTCCATCATTTAAAGATAGAGGTAAGAAAGAGGGAAGCATATTTCTTTTCCTTAGTGGCTGGATAAGACCTTTAGATCAGATCTCTAGTGGTTCAAACAAAAGAAAACAAATCTCTCTCATTCTCTAGACTCTTGGCTTTTGCCTAAATATGATTTATAAAACTGAAGTGTTGCTAATCTTTAAACAACACCTGAGGGATATGATTTTCCAACACCCTTAATACATTTGACAATAGAACATCACAGAACACTTACTTTTGTTTCATGCTCTTTCTTGCAAAGAACTTCCAGGAAAATGGATAATTTAAAAGTAGAGTGGTCATGGACTTCCCTAGCGGCACAGTGGTTAAGAATCCGCCTGCCAATGCAGGGGACACGGGTTCGACACCTGGTCCAGGAAGATCCCACATGCCGCGGAGCACCTAAGCCCGTCCGCCACAACTACTGAGCCTGCGCTCTAGAGCCCGTGAGCCACAACTACTGAGCCCATGTGCCACAACTACTGAAGCCCGCGTGCCTAGAGCCCGTGCTCCGCAACATGAGAAGCCCTCGCACCACAAGGAAGAGTAGCCCCCACTCGCCGCAACTAGAGAAAGCCCGCACACAGCAACGAAGACCCAACGCAGCCAAAAATAAATACATAGTTAATTGATTTAAAAAAAAAAAGTGGAGTGGTCCAATATATACACTACCAAATGTAAAATAGATAGCTAGTGGGAAGCAGCTGCATAGCACAGGGAGATCAGCTCGGTGCTTTGTGTCCACCTAGAGAGGTGGGATAGGGAGGGTCAGAGGGAGACGCAAGAGGGAGGGGATATGGGGGTATATGTATACGTATAGCTGATTCACTTTGTTATAAAGCAGAAACTAACACACCATTGTAAAGCAATTATACTCCAATAAAGATGGTAAAAAAAAAAAATAGATAAATAGATAAATAAATAAATAAAAAGTAGAGTGGTCCGAAAAAGAAGAAAATAGTTTCTTACTTCAAAAAAGTTACTATTAGCAATGTTTCTCTTCTCTAAGAGAGGATGTAGACTAAAGCATTTTACGTGTGTTTACTTTTCATAAACTTCCTAAGTGCCAACCACAGTAGAATTCTTATAAAATGCCTCGCTCTTTTGAAATCCAGGTAATCCTCAAAATTAATGCCCTAAAATATAATTTCTCAGTTTTGATGGAAAATTGTCTCTGTCACTTTTATGACAGGGATTTAAAAAATTATCCAAGAAAGCCTGGTCGTTCACAGAACACTTTAACTGGGCTTGTCCTGTAGGTGTTTTAGGTCTCCTTTTTAATATAGCGTTGGCCAAAAAGTTCGTTCGGGTTTTTCCGTAAGATGTTATGGAAAAACCCAAACGAACTTTTTGGCCAACCCAATACTTTGTATTCACACATGAAATTGCTTTGATTTTTTAATTTATTGTTTAAACATGCATACAATGTGACAAGCACTTTACATTACCATATCACATTCAGTTCTCACAAAACTCTACAAGGTTGAACAACATTAATTAACAGGCCCAGAGTAACAACTGCTAGTAAGAGGTAGGGGCAAGATTTTAAGCCAGTCAACACTCTAAACATGAGGCCCAATTGAGAGCCCCAAGGCTGTGCCAGGACCTACCTGGTAACCTATCTGTAGCTGTGCCATGACATCCTAACTTCCTTGGTTGAAAACGAGAACATCGTTGAACGTCCTGTCATTTTACAAGGAACAATATGCTGAAAGTCTTTTTTTTTTTTCCAGGGAAGCTTGGATGCAGTTCTCCCGGTGTCCATGGTACTGGTCCCATCGCAGAAGATGTGAGTCTCCTTGCTGCCGCTCTGCGGATTCAGGTTTGTCTGACACAGCTATTTGAGAATTTTTGAGTTTGGAGCTTCAATGAATAGTTGCTAACATTTGGAAGTGTTTTCTGTTGAGCAGACACAGTGTCAAACACTTTACAAACATGGTGTCATTTAATTCTCACAACAATTCCTGTAAGATAGTGTGATTCCCATTTGATAGATGAGAAAATGGAGACTTGGAGAAATGGTCACATGACAAGTATGGGGCAGGGACCCACATCAGGGTCCTCTATTAGTTATCTATTGGTGTGTAATAAATTACCCCCCAGATTTAGCAATTTAAAACAACAAACATTTATTATCTCACAGTTTCTGTGGGTCACATATTTGGAGCCGCACAGCTGGATGGTTCTGGCTTGGAGTCTCTCATGTGGTTGAAATCAAGATGGCGGGGCTGTAGTCATCTGAAGGGCTTGACTGAGGCCAGAGGAGTCAAGATGGCGCCCTCACATGGCTGTTGGCATGTGGTATTTAGATCCTCTTTGGCTACGGGCAGGATGCCTTTGTTCCTCATCACCTGGATTTTTCCATGGGGCTGCTCACGATGTGGCAGCTGACTTCCCCCAGCATGAGGGATCAAAGGAGAGAGCAAGGAGGAAACTGCAGTAGGTTTTATGACCCACTCTCCAAAGTCACATGCCACCACTTCCTCTTTTCTTCTTTGCTAGAACTGAGCCACCAATCTAGTTCACAACCCAGGGAAAGGGAACTGGGCTCACCTCTTGAAGACAGGAGTGTTAAAGAGTTTGTGGACATCTTTTCGAACCACCGCTATCTGTGTGACCTAAAGCCCAAGATCTCCGGCTCCCCACTGCTGTGTGCTAGGCTGGTGCTGAAGCCTGCAGTGAGGGTGCCGGCCAGCAGAGGTGTTAAGTAGCGGTAGAGAAACCTGAGCCTCTAATTAAACAGAAGCAGGTTTTAGTTCATTTCTTTCTTAATACATGCAATACACAATTAAAAATTTTACTTCAAAATGGGGCGTAGTGCATTTCTGTAAGGCATCTGTTACATTGCAACTAAAGGCAAATATGTGTGTGTGTATGTAAATATATATATGCGTATCACCGATAATTCGGTTTGCTTGTTCTATTATATCAGCTGTAGAAGGATTATGCTTGCAGTGGTGCAAATTTTTGGTGAAGCTGGGCCTCCCAGCCAGCCAGGCGTGCATTCTCATATTTCCCTCATTTTTCTTCTCTGAGGTGATGCTGTAATTTTAATCCATGTACTTGATGACTTTAGTGAATACAAACGTTTTTAATAGTACTTGTATCTCACATTTTCTTTTTTAAGAAAGATCTGCACATTTAACTACATGTGAATAAAATTAGTCCTGATGTTCACTTGGATTACTGTGCAACTTTTACTCCTTTTCATGACAATATCCCTGAACAATATTCGATATTTTCATAGTTTAGATGTGTAACCTGTCAGCTTTTACTTTTCTGACATGCTTTCCTTCCTATCCCTATTGAAGAACATGGTTAGTAGCAGAAGGAGATGGTTCCGTGAGCAGCAGTACAGGAGGTGGAGACTTCACTGCTTGAAACTTCAGCCTCTGTCCCCCGTACCAAGGTATTCAGGTGATTTGTTTATACTGACATTGGCTCACCAAAGTGCCTTAGATGTCCAAAGTTACCCATTGGATGGGGGCACAACTTGTGGTGTTATGGCTTTGATGGTGGATAATTTTCTCTAATCAAATTGCTGCACTATTTTTTCTTTTTTTTTTTTTGGGCCGCGCTGTGCGGCCTGCAGGACCTTAGTTCCCCGACCAGGGGTCGAACCATGCCCCTGGCATTGGGAGCGTGAAGTCTTAACCACTGGACCGCCAGGGAAGTCCTGCTGTACTATTTTTTTCTGTCCTTTAATTCCTCCAAAATTAAATGATAATGAACATGTTGACCATATTCTATCAGTTCTAAGATGTAGATTTTTTAATTTCTGAAATCAGGATGCACCTTATTGTCAATGATGTACCCTGTATTCAATAGCAGTGTTTTTTCTTAAAATAATGGTATCTTAGATTTGGCAGAATACAGTAATGTAATATTTGGAATATGCTTTTCAGTGTTAGAAATGCCCAAACACACGTCAGCTTGGTCTTCAGGGCCTCGTAGGTTTCTACGCTGCGGGTAAATGACCAACCAAACCAAAGGCCATTAGACGTGGGACCGGAGCTCTGCCTTCTTCAGAACGTGGTGGTATCTGCTCTCTGACAGGACACTCTGGGAGGGTCCAGATGGATATTTTCTTCAGCGTGGTATTTAATGAAGTGTAAGCTACATATTCCCTCTGTATAAATTTGGAAATACAAACTGCAGGACAGTCTCAGCATGTGATTTTGGAACAATTCTCTAGATAAGCTATCTGAGCCAGGGAAATGCATTTTCCAGCCTCCTAGTGAATCCCCCATGGCCACCCCTCCTCCTGTGAATTGGCCCAATCCCCTTCCTACAGGGCGCCCGTAAGTCCAGCGCTTAACCAGGTGATGCCGTCTGCCAGCATGGAAAACACAGGACGTAGGAGATAACACCACCCGGAATTGACTCATTTTTCACCTGATAACCAGTTGCTTTTCAGAACTGACCTGTGTTTCCTTGGGCCACAGCCCAACACTAAGGTTCGATTATACCCACCAGGCTGGTGAAACCCTCCAAGCTATGTTTTCACGCCTCAAATAGACTAAACATCTTAGTCATCTTCTGTGTTCACTAATACATAAATTCCAAGAAATGTTCTTTGTAATATCAGCCCTGTAGTTGTGCAATCTGTTTCATAAAATAGTTTTTGAGGCTACTTATGTTGTTATAGAACCTTCATTTTTAAAGCTCAATGAGTAAATGCTACTTACAGAGAGCTAAAAAAACTTGAGAGGGACTCTGCCAAATTGTGTACAAATCCAAATAAATTCCCCTTGGGGGGAAAAGCCCCTAAATTGCTTAACCAAATTTGACTCCTACAGCCACTGGGGAAAGAAAGGCAGGCTGAATAGTTTATAAATCACTCAGAAAATCAAAATGATGTCACCATCACTCTTCAGCTAGTGAAGAGAAAACCGTGGAGGCTTTCCAAGAGTAGGCTCTTCAATTTAGGAGATTGTGGGAGGAGAGAAACAGAAAAAAAGGTGTAGCCAGGAAGGTGAAATGAAGTGGGAGCACGGACAGTGGAGGCTGGGGTGCAGTTGGCGGGGGGAGAATCAGAAAGGACAATGCAGGTGGACCCGGGGAAGGGGTTACCTAGCTGCAGGTGCAGAGCTCCGCCCACATCTGGGCAGAGGCACCCTTCCCCCTCTCCCGCTCTAGTGGGCATTGGAAGTGGGTTTACTGTTACCTCTTGCACCAGAGTCAGGCCCCATGGGGTCATGGGGGAGAACACAGGGTAGCATGAGGACTGAGAGATTGTCCGCAGTAGCAACAGAAAAAAATAGAGCAGGGGGCTGCCTACCAGTGGAGAGACCGCTGCGCCGCAAAATAGGGACCCCAGGGTGAATCAGGAAACTGCTGCATTGTCAGACATCAGCCCTCAAGACCAAGTCACAGACAGATGGATGGGCCAGACCCCCAGTAAGAGCAGCGGCTGAGCTCAGGAGCCCCAAAAGACTCTCTCTGAGAAGTCTTTTGGTTTGCATAGCACTCCTGTTAAGATGAGCAGCAGCATGCAGATCTTAACCAGTGAAATAGAATAGTTCAGTTGTTTGCCCAGCGACACTCTGGAGTTCCTAAGATTTCCTGTGTCTGAAGTTGAGCCTCGGGCACTAGCTCCATTTACCGACAGTTATGTAATTAATGAAATATTTTGAAATGTGATTTTTGACTTGAGAGGGAAAAATATGGACACAGATAAAACAAAAGAGTATTTCCACATTTTTGAATTGCCAAGAGACACATGTGGCTAGCCCAGTAATAAAGCATTATGCAACAACCCGTCCATTCCTGGTTAAAGAATTCAGCGATGACCCGTAAAAAACACTGGGCTCTATCCTGTAGTTATCTTTAGGGGTGGCCTTCGGACACATTGTAATAATCCATCTCCTTTCCTGTGGCAGAGGTGTATCCTGGCACCTGGGAAGAATTCTAGAATCTAGTTTTTAAGAGTTGCTTCTCTATCTAAAGCAATGTACCGTTTTCTTATGCACTTTAATTGTTAGCAGTTGTACTTAATCCTACTTGGGAAAAAAGACCACGAAGCCATTTGATCTAATTGTTGGCATGGTGTACGGCTGTTTTCTACTCTAGCAGCGACCACCTAAGCTGAGCAGACTCTCTTGCCTCTTATGTTTCCCCACCCAGTGATATCGAGATTTCAAGAGCACAGACTCCAAAAGCTGTGGATATCCTTGCCAAGGAGATAGGGTTGCTTGCAGATGAAATTGAAATCTATGGCAAAAGCAAAGCCAAAGTACGTTTGTCCCTGCTAGAAAGGTTAAAGGATCAAGCAGATGGAAAATACGTCTTAGTTGCTGGGTAAGACTACTTTTAAAATCTCTTTTACTAAGAAGACATTTATAAAACTCTCTTCCCTGTTTATATCTGTCACCACACCCCTCAAATCCATCCTCTTCTCCAGCTTGACATTATTTTGTCCATTTCACTTGGCAGTCCTTCATTTGACATGAGGTAAGTTTTTATTTTCAGTGTAAAGCAAATAAGTCTCCTCCACAGAATATAAAGTGTAACGAGTTCCTAATCCAGGACTTTGCTTTTTGTTTCTCATATTGTGTTTTGGTCACCCTGGTTCTGCCTTGGATTTTTCATTTCGCTTTTCATGATAAAAATTAAAATAAGAATTGAAAGTAAAATATTTTGAGCTGAATGGGTTGTTTTTCTACTTAGAAATAACATTGGAAAATGAACAGATCATTGTGTGAGACTTAGACTTTTCGATTAGTATCCTTAATATTTATGAATTTGCATTACAGAAACTCATTTCTCTTTCTTGCATTTCAGAATTAATATTGGGCCACTTACATTTATGTTGCTCGTTTTACAAAAGGCAAATGCACAGTTTTTGTGAAAAGGAGCATTTGCTTTATTTTGCCTCTTTTTTAAAAAAAGAAACACATTCACCAGCTGAAAAACAATAGAAAACAAGGGATTTCAAATATTTATTTAATGTGACCCAAGGGCACATCAGGAGACCATATAAATTCCTTTGTTGTCTTGAAATGTCATTACATTGACTTACTAATGATATATAAGCCAAGGCTTGGGGCACAAAACCCTATTTGTTAACAGAGACATTTTTGTAACTGGACTTGACTCATAGTTAACTTGGTTTTTATATATCTAATTATTTGTGTAAGTGCGTTATTTCTTTTTCTGGTTATGAAAGTCATGCATACTTGTAAAATTATTTGAAAAATACAGAAAGTAAAAACAAGAAAGTATAAACGGCTGTTCACATTTGAGACCATCTTGACACAGATGCAGTCTGTCATAAATGAGATCATTGTACACATGCTATTCTGTAAGCAACTTGATTATTAACAATATGTTGTATACCTAGCTCCATGTGAGTCAGGACAGAGCTATGTTATCATTTTGCATGACTACCTAACATGCCACTGCTCACATCCCTGATTCTTCAATGTGCTGGGGGATTGGGCTTGGGGGGAGTGGTAAAAATGCCTGGGATGAGGGTGGGTCCCATTCTACACATCTTCCCAGCACCAAGAAACGTAGCTGTGGCTCAGCCACTGATAGTAAAGCATGTTTCTAATTCTTCTTCAAGTGTATTAAGGCAGAAAAAAGGTTTGAAGATGACATAGAGATGTCCCACAATTTATTTAACCAATTCTCTATTGATGGGCTCTCAAATTGTTCCCCATCTTTGGCCATTACAAACAGCGCTGAAATTAACAACCATGGGCATGCATATTTGTGCATTTATCCAATGATCTGCTTAGGAAAAATCCCTAGAGATGAATTCAATTTTTCATACCTACAAATAAAGATAAAACTGCAAATAAAGCAAGATAACATCCATAATATCACCTCTTTAATGGTATAATAATTTCTTCATATCTCTTCCCCTTTTTCCTTTAGCCTCCCTCTACCCCCCCACCTCACCCCCCATCCCACCCCCCAGCTCCTCCTTCTCCATCTCCTTGTGTTACTGTTTTCTAAGAGGGATGGACAGCTAGAGTCATTCGGTGGCTGTGTTTTTAAGGAATTCATACCTTGCTGCAGCACCTCAGTTGCCTGTGGCTTAAACCTCTCTCAGACTTCCAGGTTCACTACCGCTGGATTCCCAATCCTAATGGGATCCTCTCCAGCCTAGGACCCCAGCCCTGATGTCCCCATAACTGAGCTGTAGGAAACCTCTTTGAGGGGAGATTTGGCCTCACCTGAGGCACCCTCTGGGGGCAGATCTGTGAAAGGAGCTGGCTGATGACAGGGAGTGGGTACTCCTGGGTCCCAGAGTTTGGAGCAAACATCTAGTCAGTCAGTGTTGCTTTTCTGGAAATGTGCTTCATGCAAGTTTGTTTACAGTGAGTAAATTAACTCTGAGACATAAAGAACTTCAGAAGCAAATTTAGCATCTTATCCACAGACTTGCTTCCCTTCTTCCAGGATTTAGGTGCTCTTGGTAGGTGGGTTTGCTGGTTTTCTCACCCTGTTTAAGGTAGGAAGAATTAGGAAAACTCAGGAGGATGTGGTCTCAGTTTACTAAGGAAGAATCATGCAGCCATTTTTCACATGGAATGGCTGTGATTTACTCTGTTTTGGGCTCGTCAGTATTGGAAATAAAAGCGCACATCTACACATGGTCCTGCCCTTCACTGGGAACACAGAATTGATACTTCTAAAACAAAACCTGTGTTGGTACTGTTATCAGATTCCTAACCTGAAGTCGTAACCTGGCCTCCAGCCACATGCCAGAGAGCGACCGCCAGCCTGGCCGCCTAGGATTGCCACTACGTGTTGGTCCCTACCCAGTAGAACATCGTTCCACTCTGTCTCTGCTGGCCTTTATGTGTGTAACTGAGCGGAAGAAGCCAGGCTGCCGTGTTATACATAGAAGCCAAAATTAAACCTGAATTCTCAAATACAGATTTAACCCCAGGACATCAACAGTTCTTTTTCTGAAATCGTGGTATAAATTCCCTTACATAACGAAGACCTATGAAGGAACAAAAATCAAATTGTGTTGCTTTCACCTGCATTGAAAAAGAAGCTGGGGCTTCCCTGGTGGCGCAGTGGTTAAGAATCTGCCTGCCAACACAAGGAACACGGGTTCGAGCCCTGGTCTGGGAAGACCCCCCATGCCGCGGAACAACTAAACCCGTGCGCCACAACTGCTGAGCCTGCGCTCTGAGCCCGCGAGCCACAACTACTGAGCCCGCGTGCCACAGCTACTGAAGCCCGTGCGCCTAGAGCCCATGCTCCACAACAAGAGAAGCCACTGCAGTGAGAAGCCCACACACTGCAACGAAGAGTAGCCTCCGCTTGCTGCAACTAGAGAAAGCCTGCATGCAGCAACAAAGACCCAATGCAGCCAAAAATAAATAAATAAAATAAATAAATTAAAAAAAAAAAAAGAAAAAGTGGCTGTGAGGGTAGGATTTTGAGATGTATATATGTATCTGTTTCAGAGCTTGGAGGTTTTTAGAAAAGACATATAACAGTGTATTCTATTAGAGAGGAATGAACTCCCCTCACCAACACAACAAGAGATATTTTTTAAGTGTGTAAACTGCCTTTGTTATCTAATCTTTTGATACCTGGATGTTTGAAATCACTTTAAAACAGCAAGACAATCGTTTATAATCTAAAATGACAACTTCATTTGAAATAAAATCACCTTTAATTTTTGTCAGGTCAGTTATGGAAAAGTGACATTATCAAGCCCTTATACACATGGTTGCAACTTCTTTTTTTTTAAAGAATCACATTGAAGTGAAACTTTGCTGGTTTTTTTGTTTGTTTGTTTTGTTTTGTTTTGTTTTTTAATTTTATTTATTTATTTATTTATTTATGGCTGCATGGGTCCTCGTTTCTGTGCGAGGGCTTTCTCTTGTTGCGGCAAGCGGGAGCCACTCCTCATCGCGGTGCGTGGGCCTCTCACCATCGCGGCCTCTCCCGCTGCAGAGCACAGGCTCCAGACGCGCAGGCTCAGTAATTGTGGCTCACGGGCCCAGTTGCTCCGTAGCATGTGGGATCTTCCCAGACCAGGGCTCGAACCCGTGTCCCCTGCATTGGCAGGCAGACTCTCAACCACTGCACCACCAGGGAAGCCCGCAACTTCTTAAGAAATATAAATTACCCATCCACATAATTCAAAGAGTCATGTACCACAATGTTTACTGCAGCACTATTTACGATAGCCATGACATGGAAGCAACCTGAGTGTCCATCAACAGATGAATGGATAAAGAAGATATAGCATGTATATACAATGGAATATTACTCAGCCATAAAAAGAAACGAAATTGAGTTATTTGTAATGAGGTGGATGGACCTAGAGACTGTCATACAGAGTGAAGAAAGTCAGAAAGAGAAAAACAAATACTGTATGCTAACACATATATGTGGAATCTAAAAAAAAAAAAATAAAGGTTCTGAAGAACCTAGGGGCAGGACAGGAGTAAAGATGCAGATGTAGAGAATGGACTTGAGGACAGGGGGAGGGGGAAGGATAAGCTGGGAGGAAGTGAGAGAGTGGCATGGACATATATACACTACCAAATGTAAAATAGATAGCTAGTGGGAAGCAGCAACATAGCACAGGGAGATCAGCTCGGTGCTTTGTGACCACCTAGAGGGTTATATGTATATGTATAGCTGATTCACTTTGTTATAAAGCAGAAACTAACACACCATTGTAAAGCAATTATAATTATACTCCAATAAAGATGTTAAAAAAAAACAACTCAAAAAAAAGCAGAACTCAAAAAAAAAAAGGATGTGGTGCATATATACAACAGAATATTACTCAGCCATAAAAAAGAACGAAATAATGCCATTCGCGGCGACATGGATGGACCTAGAGATTGTCATACTGAGTGAAGTAAGTCAGATGGAGAAAGACAAAAATCATATGATATCGCTTATATGTGACATCTAAAAAAAAATGGTACAGATGAACTTATTCGCAAAACAGAAATAGAGTCACAGATGTAGAAAACAAACTTGTGGTTACCAGGAGGGAAAGCGGGTGGGAGGGATAAATTGGGAGATTGGGATTGACACATAGACACTACTACATAAAAAATACATAAGTGATAAGGACCTACTGTATAGCACAGGGAGCTCTTCTCAATACTCTGTAATGACCTTCATGGGAAAAGAATCTTAAAAAGAGTGGTTATATGTATATGTATAACTGATTCACTTTGCTGTACAGTGGAAACTAACACAACATTGTAAATCAACTATACTCCAATAAAAATTTTTTTAAATAATAATAAAAAAATAGATGGCTAGTGGGAAGCAGCCACACAGCACAGGGAGATCAGCTCGGTGCTTTGTGACCACCTAGAGGGGTGGGATAGGGAGGGTGGGAGGGAGACCAAGAGGGAGAGGATATGGGGATATATGTATACATATAGCTGATTCACTTTGTTATACAGCAGCAACTAACACAACATTGTAAAGCAATTATACTCCAATAAAGATGTTAGAAAAAAAAAAGAAATATAAATTACCTGTCCATTAAATGAAGAATTTTTTCCTTTTTTCTGAAAGGTCTTTTTTTTAATCTGAAAATAATACTGACCCATTGAATAAAAATTAGCGTAAAGAAAAGTAAAAAGAAGGAGAAAACGAAATCTCTCATTACTCAGAAGTATTCAAAATTTTTATATTTCCTTCCAGGATTGTATCTCTGCATCTATCCTTTTTACACATTGAGATCATGCCATAAATACCATTTTGTGTCCTGCTTTTATCCCTGAATACTATAACATAAGTCTTCTCTCATGCTTTAGAAGAATTCAAATGCCCAAGTAATTTTTCAGTAAACCTAAATAACAAAATATTATTGCACATTTGAGTTCATGTATAAATGTGATTTGAATATATCAACAGTGGGATTAAAATATTAAAACCATGGGATTAAAAAAACCTTCTACTATTAATAACCCAAATGCAAAACAGATTAATTCATTTTAAAAAGCTATTCTTCAAACTTCAGAATTTCTTCTTCCGTCAGAGTCATCTGTATTTCATCAGCTACACTTCACATGGTATTTACACCTACACATCACTTTATTTGCTCTGCCTGACAAAATGAAAAGTATTGGGAATTGTTCAGGGAAATATGCCAAAAGAATCTTAGGGTCTCCTGAGTTTTACATATTTTCCTAGTTACACTAATGAAAAGGAATTTGTTTGAGAACTTGACTCGGAGTGCAGCTGCAGGGCATTGAAAGTGTATGCAGAATGGGTCTCCATCCGCCCTTTACTGATTTCCATGCAGAAGTTTTTAGAATTTCTCTGAATCGCTTGGACCCAGCAGTTAAAAAAGAAGCCCAAATTCAAAGTATGAATAGACTGAATTTCACATTAAAGGAAAATATTCCCATCACTATTTTTTTCTCTAGAGTGCCAAATACCTGATTTTATTTTATTTTTGTTTATTTTTTAATGTTACAAACCATTTTGGTCAGTGTAAAAATAACTTCTTTTGATTCCTCTAAGATTTCGATTTTCTGCCCTGTGCAACTATCTAAATATCTGTGAGCTTTTCTTCTATTTACATTAGTGGTAGAGCTGAACAAAGGTATTTACAAGCGGACAGGGACTTTGAACTATTTGCCTTAGTCAAGTGTGATGGGAAACAACCAAATGGACCATGGCTATCCTTTTTTTTTTTTTTTTTAAACAGACTTTATTATTTTTTTTTTAATGACTTAGGACAAGCTTTACTAATTGTTTTTTTTTTAACATCTTTATTGGAGTATAATTGCTTTACAATGGTGTGTTAGTTTCTGCTTTATAACAAAGTGAATCACCTATACATATACATATATCCCCATATCTCCTCCCTCTTGCATCTCCTTCCCACCCTCCTGATCCCACCCTCTAGGTGGTCACAAAGCACCAGGCTGATCTCCCTGTGCTATGCGGCTGCTTCCCACTAGTTATCTATTTTACATTTGATAGTGTATATATGTCCATGCCACTCTCTCACTTTGTCCCAGCTTACCCTTCCCACTCCCTGTGTCCTCAAGTCCATTCTCTACATCTACGTCTTTATTCCTCTCCTGCCCCTAGGTTCTTGAGAACCTTTTTTTTTTTTTTTTTTTAGATTCCATATATACATGTTACCATACGGTATTTGTTTTCTCTTTCTGACTTACTTCACTCTATATGACAGACTCTAGGTCCATCCATCTCACTACAAATAACTCAATTTCGTTTCTTTTTATGGCTGAGTAATATTCCATTGTATATATGTGCCACATTTTCTTTATCCATTCATCTGTCGATGGACACTTAGGTTGCTTCCATGTCTTGGCTATTGTAAATAGTGCTACAGTGAACATTGTGGTACATGACTGTTTTTGAATTATGGTTTTCTCAGGGTATATGCCCAGTAGTGGAATTGCTGGGTCGTATGGTAGTTCTATTTTTCGTTTTTTAAGGAACCTCCATACTGTTCTCCATACTGGCTGTATCAATTTACATTCCCACCAACAGTGCAAGAGGGTTCCCTTTTCACCACACCCCCTCCAGCATTTATTGTTTGTAGATTTTTTGATGATGGCCATTCTGACTGGTGTGAGGTGATATCTCACTGTAGTTTTGATTTGCATTTCTCTAATGATTAATGATGTTGAACATCCTTTCATGTGTTTGTTGGCAATCTGATATCTTCTTTGGAGAAATGTCTAAGTCTTCTTCCCATTTTTGGATTGGGTTGTTTGTTTTTTTGATATTGAGCTGCATGAGCTGCTTGTAAATTTTGGAGATTAATCCTTTGTCAGTTGCTTCATTTGCAAATATTTTCTCCCATTCTGAGGGTTGTCTTTTCGTCTTGTTTATGGTTTCCTTTGCTGTGCGAAAGCTTTGAAGTTTCATTAGGTCCCATTTGTTTATTTTTGTTTTTATTTCCATTTCTCTAGGAGCTGGGTCAAAAAGGATCTTGCTGTGATTTATGTCATAGAGTGTTCTGCCTGTTTTCCTCTAAGAGTTTTATAGTGTCTGGCCTTACATTTAGGTCTTTAATCCATTTTGAGTTTATTTTTGTGTATGGTGTTAGGGAGTGTTCTAATTTCATTCTTTTACATGTAGCTGTCCAGTTTTCCCAGCACCACTTATTGAAGAGGTTGTCTTTTCTCCATTGTATATTCTGGCCTCCTTTATCAAAAATAAGGTGACCATATGTGCGTGGGTTTATCTCTGGGTTTTCTATCCTGTTCCATTGATCTATATTTCTGTTTTTGTGCCAGTACCATCCTGTCTTGATTACTGTAGCTTTGTAGTATTGCCTGAAGTCTGGGAACCTGATTCCTCCGGCTCCGTTTTTCTTTTTCAAGATTGCTTTGGCTATTTGGGGTCTTTTGTGTTTCCATACAAATTGTGAAATTTTTTGTTCTAGTTCTGTGAAAAATGCCATTGGTACTTGGATAGGGATTGCACTGAATCTGTAGATTGCTTTGAGTAGTAGAGTCATTTTTACAATGTTGATTCTTCCAATAAAAGAATATGGTATATCTCTCCATCTGTTTGTATCATCTTTAGTTTCTTTCATCAGTGTCTTATCGTTTTCTGCATACAGGTCTTTTGTCTCCTTAGGTAGGTTTATTCCTAGGTATTTTATTCTTTTTGTTGAAATGGTAAGTGGAAGTGTTTCCTTAATTTCTCTTTCAGATATTTCATCATTAGTGTATAGGAATACAAGAGATTTCTGTGCATTACTTTTATATCCTGCTACTTTACCCAATTCATTGATTAGCTCTAGTAGTTTTCTGGTAGCATCTTTAGGATTCTCTATGTATAGTATCATGTCATCTGCAAACAGTGACAGCTTTACTTCTTCTTTTCTGACTTGGGTTCCTTTTATTTCTTTTCCTTCTCTAATTGATGTGGCTAAAACTTCCAAAACTATGTTGAATAATAGTGGTGAGAGTGGACAACCTTGTCTTGTTCCTGATCTTACAGGAAATGGTTTCAGTTTTTCACCACTGAGAATGTTGGCTGTGGGCTTGTCATATATGGCCTTTATTATGTCGAGGTAAGTTCCCTCTATGCCTGCTTTCTGTAGGGTTTTTATATAAATGGGTGTTGAATTTTGTCAAAAGCTTTTTCTGCATCTGTTGAGATGATCATAAGGTTTTTCTCCTTCAGTTGTTAATATGGTTTATCATACTGATTGATTTATATATATTGAAGAATCCTTGCATTCCTGGCATAAACCCCACTTGATCATGGTGTATGATCCTTTTAATGTGCTGTTGGATTCTGTTTGCTAGTACTCTGTTTAGGATTTTTGCATCTATGTTCATCAGTGATATTGGCCTGTAGTTTTCTTTCTTTGTGACATCTTTGTCTGGTTTTGGTATCAGGGTGATGGTGGCCTCGTAGAATGAATTTGGGAGTGTTCCTTCCTCTGCTATATTTTGGAAGAGTTTTAGAAGGATCGGTGTTAGCTCTTCTCTAAATGTTTGATAGAATTCACCTGTGAAGCCATCTGGTCCTGGGCTTTTGTTTGTTGGAAGATTTTTAATCACAGTCTCAATTCAGTGCCTGTGATTGGTTCTGTTTACATTTTCTATTTCTTCCTGGTTCAGTCTTGGAAGGTTGTGCTTTTCTAAGAATTTGTCCATTTCTTCCAGGTTGTCCATTATTGGCATACAGTTGCTTGTAGTAATCTCTCATGGTCCTTTGTATTTCTGCAATGTCAGTTGTTATTTCTCCTTTGTCATTTCTAATTCTATTGATATGAGTCTTCTCCCTTTTTTTCTTGATGAGTCTGACTAATGGTTTATCAACTTTGTTTATCTTCTCAAAAAACCAGCTTTTAGTTTTATTGATCTTTGCTATTGTTTCCTTCATTTCTTTTTCATTTATTTCTGATCTGATCTTCATGATTTCTTTCCTTCTGCTAACTTTGGGGTTTTTTTGTTCTTCTTTCTCTAATTGCTTTAGGTGTAAGGTTAGATTGTTTATTTGAGATGTTTCTTGTTTCTTGAGGTAGGATTTTATTGCTATAAACTTCCCTCTTAGAGCTGCTTTTGCTGTATCCCATAGGTTTTGGGTCATCGTGTTTTCATTGTCATTTGTTTCTAGGTATTTTTTGATTTCCTCTTTGATTTCTTCAGTGATCTGTTGGTTATTAAGTAGTGTATTGTGTAGCCTTCATGTGTTTGTATTTTTTACAGATTTTTTTCCTGTAATTGATATCTACTCTCATAGCATTGTGGTTGGAAAGGATACTTGATGAGATTTCAATTTTCTTAAATTTACCAAGGCTTGATTTGTGACCCAAGATATGATTTATCCTGGAGAATGTTCCATGAGCGCTTGAGAAGAAAGTGTACTCTGTTGTTTTTGGATGGAATGTCCTATAAATATCAATTAAGGCCATCTTGTTTAATGTATCATTTAAAGCTTGTGTTTCCTTATTTATTTTCATTTTGGAGGATCTGTCCATTGGTGTAAGTGGGGTGTTAAAGTCCCTTACTATGATTGTGTTACTGTCAATTTCCCCTTTTATGGCTGTTAGCATTTGCCTTATGTATTGAGGTGCTCCTATGTTGGGTGCATTATTATTTACAATTGTTATAGCTTCTTCTTGGATTGATCCCTTGATCATTATGTAGTGTCCTTCTTTGTCTGTTGTAAGCAGTCTTTATTTTATAGTCTATTTTGTCTGATAGCAGAATTGCTACTCCAGCTTTCTTTTGATTTCCATTTGCATGAAAAATCTTTTTCCATCCCCTCACTTTCAGTCTGTATGTGTCCCTAGGTCTGAAGTGGGTCTCTTGCAGACAGCATATATATGCGTGTTGTTTTTATACCCATTCAGCCAGTCTGTCTTTTGCTTGGAGCATTTAATCCATTTACATTTAAGGTAGTTATCGATATGTACGTTCCTATTACCATTTTCTTAATTGTTCTGGGTTTGTTTTTGTAGGTGTTTTCCTTCTCCTGTGTTTCCTTCCTAGAGAAGTTCCTTTAGCATTTGTTGTAAAGCTGGTTTGGTGGTGCTGAATTCTCTTAGCTTTTGCTTGTCTGTAGAGATTTTAATTTCTCCGTCTAATCTGAATGAGATCCTTGCTGGGTAGAGTAATCTTGGTTGTAGGTTTTACCCTTTCAGCACTTTAAATATGTCCTGCCACTTCCTTCTGGCTTGCAGAGTTTCTGCTGAAAGATCAGCTGTTAACCTTATGGGGATTCCCTTGTATATTATTTGTTGTTTTTCCCTTGCTGCTTTTAATATTTTTTCTTTGTATTTAATATTTGATAATTTGATTAATATGTGTCTTGGCGTGTTTCTCCTTGGATTTATCCTGTATGGGATTCTCTGTGCTTGCTGGACTTGGTTGACTATTTCCTTTCCCATATTAGGGAAGTTTTCTACTATAATCTCTTCAAATATTTTCTCAGACCCTTTCTTTTTTTCTTCTTCTTCTGGGACCCCTATAAGTCACATGTTGGTGCATTTAATGTTGTCCCAAAGGTCTCTGAGACTGTCCTCAATTGTTTTCATTCTTTTTTCTTTATTCTGCTCTGTGGTAGTTATTTCCACTATTTTATCTTCCAGGTCACTTATCCGTTCTGTCTCAGTTATTCTGTTATTGATTCCTTCTAGAGTATTTTTGATTTCATTTATTGTGTTGTTCATCATTGTTTGTTTGCTCTTTAGTTCTTCTAGGTCCTTGTTAAACATTTCTTGTATTTTCTCCATTCTATTTCCAAGATTTTGTATCATCTTTACTATCATTACTCTGAATTCTTTTTCAGGTGGACTGCCTATTTCCTCTTCATTTGTTTGGTCTGGTGGGTTTTTGCCTTGTGCCTTCATCTGCTGTGCATTTCTCTGTCTTCTCATTTTGCTTAACTTACTGTGTTTGGAGTCTCCTTTTCACAGGCTGCAGGTTCGTAGTTCCCGTTGTTTTTGGTGTCTGCCCCCAGTGGCTAAGGTTGGTTCAGTGGGTTGTGTAGGCTAGTGCCTGTGTTCTGGTGGATGAGGCTGGATCTTGTCTTTCTGGTGGGCAGTACCGCGTCCAGTGGTGTGTTTTGGGATGTCTGTGACCTTATTATGATTTTAGGCAGCCTCTCTGCTAATGGGTGGGGTTGTGTTCCTGTCTTGCTAGTTGTTTGGCATAGGGTATCCAGCACTGTAGCTTGCTGGTCATTGAGTGGAGCTGGGTCTTATCATTGAGTTGGAGATCTCTGAGAGAACTTTTGCCGTTTGATACTGTGTGGAGCCGGGAAGTCTCTGGTGAACCAATGTCCTGAAATTGGCTCTCCCACCTCAGAGACACAGGCCTGACACCTGGCTGGAGCACCAAGACCCTGTCAGCCACACGGTTCCAAGCTCCGGAAATCCACACTCCAGAGGCACTCCTTTCAACGTACTGCCTCTCCCCTTCCACGCAAGTCCTGGTTATCCATTTTTATTGTTAGTTTAAAAAGGTGTTAAAAGACCTTCCAAGCAAAGAGTGTTGGAGTTCATGGTTCGACCCATGGCTAATGGCAATAATACTGTCCAACAGGATTCTAGATTTTGAGAACGGATCGGTTTTATGACTTCTCTCTGCATAAGCAGTCTCTTTGACCTTTGAGCAAATGGTAAGCTTCTTTTAGTACGTGTCCAAGTTGTCACAGACAATTGATTCGTTCAATTCATTTTTACTGTAGTTGACAGTGAATAGCATTTGTCTTAGACAAGGTGTCATTCCTTTTTCTAATGTTTTTTGCTCATCTATGCCTGGACATGTGACAGAAACGCAATGGAAATAGTCCTTCACCTCAGCAAGCTTGTAGTCATAATGCCCCCTGAAAAGTTAGATAATAAGCACGAAATGAGTCCTGTGGGAAGTTGGAGGGAGCAGATAAATATCCTAGGAGAAGACGAGGAAGATAATGAGCAGAACCCACAGCTCCATTTCCATGAACTCCAGGCTCTTACAGAAAAAAAAAAATTAGGTTAACATGCTGCTCTTTCTTTCCTCAGTCAACTTGATAGTTTGGAATGTGAGCTAAGGATCGTGAGACGACAATTAAGCCAAATTTTGATGCCAAATGTAGGAATGAGGTGAAATAAAATTTTTATGGTAGCTCTCCTTTGATTGCTCCCCATAAATACTTCCTACTTTCTGATTTTCCCGAATTGTATCAGTTGGCAGAACGCTCCGCAGTCCTGTGTTTCTCATTAAGAGTTGGATGCTTAGCTGAAGTTTTTGGGAGGTCATCTCTGGGTGTGTCTGCTTTTGGCTCTCTCCAGCAGCATTGTGAGCGTATCCTTAGGGATGAAAATGTAATCCTTCATGTGACACATTTAAGTAAAGCCTCTATTCCTTTGCAAGAAGTAAATACCAGTACAGTACTTAATCCACCCTACATCTGACCTGCATTTTCTTTACGTAAGATCGTGATGCCTGTGGCTCTTGGTTGGAAGTGTACGTCACCGAGGAGCATTCCAGTGGGATCACTAGCTCCCTCCCAGTGGCCTCCTTGTTGCTAAATCCAGTGACCGCTTTTCACTGGACTGCATTTGAGTCTGTGGACGCTTCCATGGCTCCCTTCGGAGATTCCCCTGCCACACCTCTGCCTCCAGTCAGGGTTTCCCTAACTTAATACTGCTCCTTCTTAGTTTCCCTTTGCTCTCTTCTAGCTATTCCCCATGAGGCAATGTTCTTAACAATTCTGTCTTTATCCCTTTTGTACTCTGTTCACTCCACTGACTGATCGTCCCCATTCCCATGCTTTAAATTACTCATTATCGATAATGATTTCCATCCATAGAAATAACCTAGTGAAGTCAGATGACTTGCCTGGGTTTAATTTCCAGCTCTACTGCTTACTAATTGTGTGGCCTTGGGCAGGATACTTAAAATTCCTGTGCCTTAGTGTCCTCATTTATCAAATGAAGATTAACGCAACAAATATAAAGCACAGAACCTAGCATATTAACTACCCCAAACCCACCCTCACTTTTATCTGGCGAACGCTTATTCATTTGTCAGGTCTCAGCTTAGATGTTACTTCGGCCAGGAAGCCTTCCCTGCTGTCCCAAGTCTACTTAGATCGTCCTCCTATGGGCTCTCATAATATAGTGTAATTGCCCTGTTTCCTCTGTCTCAGTGTTTCTCACATTCATTGCAACTGCCGATTTATCTCTCCACGTCTCCCATCGGCCATAAGCTCTGTGAGGTCAGCAATGGAGTCCAGTGTGGTCATCACCGTGTCCCCGGGGTCTACTTACCTGGACACAGTGGTACTTAAGAAATATTTGCTGAAAGAGTGATTGATTGTATTGCTGTGGTGGACGGAGATAGTCGTATTACTTCTTTGTGGTCACACCGCTGGGTTTTATGGGTCAGAAAACTCTGTCATCAGTTTTGTTGTGGTTGAGTGTCCTAGACAATCTGGCTCACAGCATCTAACCCACAGAAGACTAAATTGTAAGGCAAAATAAGTTTTTAAACTTGTAACAGTGGTTAGAATATGCCAAGGAACAATTTCATGGGTCTTTACTTGGGAATGTAATATACGCCTGTCCCATTACTTAATTCTTTGATGTTGTGAGCCTCTGATGCTTGGCTTTGTAGGGTGTGTGCTCAACAGTGAGCTCCCAGGGCAGAGTTAACCTCCTTAGTGTGCTTAGGAGCTGTGGACTTATTCCTTCCAAATACTGGAAGGGTTGTTGTATGGGAAGGGAGAAGCTGAGTGTGTCTGTAGGAAGCTACAGGAATGCAGATATCTCCTCTTTAGGACAAAGAACTTGTCTAACTGTAAAAGCTATCAGGAAATGAACGGGCCACCCTGGAGGTAATGAGCCTCCAGGACAGCTTATGTTTAAACATGGCTGGACAAGCCCCGGACACTGATATCTAGAAGGAGATGGATGAATGGGGACATTAGAATCCCTTCTAAAATGAGAGTCTGGCCATGCCCCACCACCCACGGACCATTGACTTAGGCCTCGTGCCCACTTAATGCCCTCAGTAAATGGCCCTGGAAGAACAAATGCCAAATTATCCATCAGCAAGAAAATGACATCAGCTTAATTATTTAAATCATTTTGATGGATAATTCTTTGCCATTTCTTTAAGTTGATAGTGTTATTGGCACTACTGCTGAATAACTTTTCTTTCTTGGCACTCTTGGTAAAGGTATGTCTATATCTTGACTTTAGCTTAAGCGCGGCCTTTGTGACGTGGGTAGACCATAAAAAGATCCAAGGAGGTTGAATGATTCAGTGATTCTGGAGTGGCCTGGTCTCTACCGGTCTCCTCCGAGTTGGTTCTTGTACCACAGATTGATTGTGCATAGGTTGTCTAGAAAATATGAAATTTACTATTCTTTTTCCCCCAAACCAGGATCACACCCACCCCTCTTGGAGAAGGGAAAAGTACAGTTACCATTGGGCTCGTGCAGGCATTGACTGCGCACCTGAACATCAACTCCTTTGCCTGTCTGAGGCAGCCTTCTCAAGGACCGACTTTTGGAGTTAAAGGTAGCTTGTTTAACTAGTATATTTTTCAGAGCAAAATTTATCACCAACAAATGTGGAATTACAACTTACTAGATGAGCTGGTACATTTCATCTCTACGTGCACTCCCGCAGCCCTCCACCCCTCACCCGCCGCCCTGCACATTCAGTAGGTCGCCCCAACATGATCCTCCCGCAGAGAGAGCTTCAGGGGGAGGTCTCAGCGGAGCCCCTCCGGAAGCCGATTCCCTTGCTTCCCTTGAGCGATGGTTGGGCTCTCGCTCAGGACTCCAGCCTTGAGCAGAAGCCTTCCATTTCATCAGTACCTTCTTTGCCGAGCGGTTTTGAAACTCTGCTGTTCATATTGATGTTTTGTCATCCCAGCCAAGCTAAAAGGTCTTTCCATCCAAACCGTTCAGAGATCCCTTAGGTCAGCCCCAAGCCTCATGTCGTCGGAGTTGCTGCGTGGGCCCTGAGGAGCTCTGGAAGCTGGCTGTGGACCGGGAGATGTGATGAAATTCCTCTGTGGCTATGGTTGCGCTAAGATCTGGCACCTCCACAGTCACTAGTCTTTCTTCATGGATTTATTGTGAATCATTCTCCAGCTCACTTTATAATAGCCTTTACTGCTGCAATTACTGCTTGTTCTTGGTACTTTGTGGTTTTTAGCAGTATTATATTTATATTACTGTTACAAATATTAACAACTCCTAACTTTAAGTACTCTTAGAATGTCATACATTATGTAGTGCAGTGAACACTAGACGTGGGCAAGAAGGCTGGGGTTTTATTTGTGGCTGTGTCTCTTACCGCTGTGTGACCTTTAGCCAGTCATAACTTCTCTGAGCCGCATGTCATAACTTCTCTGAGCCGCATGTAATAACTTCTCTGAGCCGCGTATGTAAAAGTGTAAAAGGTATATAGTACTAGGCTTACCAGATTATCGGGAGGCAAAATAGTGTATAAAAATAAGGTCAACTGTAAAATGATGTGGACACAGAAGGTATCCTTGTTTTAGGATAGAGAAGTCTTTTTAATGTAATAACTCTACTATTTTGAGGGATAAGCAGCATGACAAATCATACATACTATTAACTAAAATAAACTGACAGAAGTCTGTAATGTGTAAGTCTGTTGATCAGGTAGATTTTATTTAGGAGTTTTTTGGTACTTTAAATGCATGTGCAATTGAGGTGAAAGCATAGCCACATAGATCTAATAATAAATTAACAAAAGAATCTCATGTTCGCTGTAATGACGTTTGCTGTATTCTGCTTACCCCCCTTTTAAACAAAGGGACCAAAGTCCTTAAATTATATAGTGGGATGTAGGGTGAACTTTCTTCACCTTCTGTTCTGCTTTGCCTGAGAGGTATTATTTCTCACTGCCTGTTTTTATTACATCTTGGGGGTACGTGCCTCCCTGTTGGGCTTGGGGGGCTGTGTCCCTGGGGCTCCTGTACTTGGCAACTCATTTCAAATGGTACCTGCTCTGTTGTTTAGGAGGAGCTGCAGGTGGCGGATACGCCCAGGTCATCCCTATGGAAGAGGTAAGATTCCAAGAGACATGTGTCTTGTGTCACTGTTTTTCCCTCCTTGGAACGTTTTCTCTGTGCTTCTATAAATACAGGCCCACAGTACTTTATCCTCGATCGCAAAGTTCTGAAGGCTCTGAAAACCGGAAATGTTTGCCTGACCCATTTGGGGGAAAACCTGACATTTACTGTTAATGAGCTACTTATGGATTTTGTCTATGCCGCTTGGTGTAAATATTCATATATTTTGCTGCAGAAATATTATTTTTAATTAATGGATGCTGACCTGGACCCTGCTTGGAATGTTTTATAAATAAATTATGTGTCCATCACACTACCTTTCTACATTCCAAAAAATTCTGAATCCCAAAACCCACCTCAAGGGTTCTGGATGAGAGGATGCAGAGCTCTATCTCCATCAATCATCTGTTATACTGCCAAATTCAGGAAGGCCTGGACTCTTCACTTCTGTGAACTGAGACTCCAGAATCAAATCCAGTCGCTCATCTGTATCCACAGGTTCCACATCCATGGTTTTGACCAACTGCAGCTTGAAAATACTCAGGAAAAAAAATTTTCCAGAAAGTTCCAAAAAGCAAAACTTGAATTTAATGCACGCTGGTAACTATTTTTGTAACATTCACATTGTATTGAGTATTATAAGTAGTCTAGTGATGATTTAGATTATACCGGAGGATGAGAGTATGTTATATGCAAATACTACACTATTTTACATAAGGGACTTTGAGGGTCTGTGGTTTTTGCTATCTGTGGGGTCCTGAAACCAATTCCCCATGGATACTGAGGGACAACCATAGTTCCAAAAAAAAATGGTCCAAATAGGCCAATGGTGTCAATTCGTATTTCTACAAGACCAGTTTCTACAACCTGTATTAACACTTCCTTGTCCCCTGGATTTAACCAGTGACCAGGTCTTGTCAGTGCCACTCTCCACATCAGCCTCTTGGTTCAGGTCCTGAGAAGTCTTCTTAAAGCCCATGTCCTTTTCTGTTGCCTGTGTTTCAGCAGTTACTCCATCACTCTCCGTCCAGCACAGCACGGCCACTCCCTGTGTGCTGCCGCTCTGGCTGTCTCTCCGCCCCCAGTGTCTCAGGTTCCCACGCCACCCTCCCTCTCTCCACCCTGTCAAACTCCTTGCCCTGTTGTCTCTTGGTTCCAAGCCTGGAATGGTCTTCCCTTCCTTTCCTGCCTTCCCTGCTCAGCTCACATTTCAAATGGTACCTGCTCCGTCGAGGTTCTGTTCCATCCCACAGATCCCCTTCTGCTCTGTGTTTACCTCCGTGTGGTTCCATTGGCCGTGAGGAGTTAGACCCCCTGGGCCCCAGCACTTAGCAGTGTGCCCAGCACGTAGGAGGTGCTCACTAGGAAATATTTGTTGATTTTGTTGAAGGAATAGGAAAGGTTTTTTTTTTTTACCCACAGAGATGTGAGCATCATGGAAGCTAGAGGGAAATTTTGGATAATTGTCAAATATTGGGGGTGGGAGTGAGAAAGAATAGTCAAGGCTTGGCTGAGAAAAATAGTCCCAGGCCTCACATCTGCAGGAGGATGAGTAACAGTCACAAGCCAGGAAGCTCCAGAGCCAGGGGGCCAGGTTGGGGATGGAGTGTAAGGAACGTGGCCTGGGGAACAGCTCAGGGTTGTGCCATCGAGTACTGAAAGGGCGCTGGTGACCTGCTGTCATATGGCATCACCTGCATGGCCCAAGTTGGGCCAAACTGAGGGACAGGGTAGTTAGAACTATCTGAAGAAGTTAGCAAATTACAAACATGCTGATTCTACAAATAGTAATCATGTGTGCACATAAGATTAGAAGAAAAATAACAGAAATAGAGAGTTGTGAGAGTGATACTTTTTTTCTTTTTCTCAGGCTGTCACATTCTGTATTATTCTATTGCTACTGTGTGTTTTATTCCCTGCCTTATTCCAAAGTATATTTGATATGGTACTATTTTCTTAATTATAAAACAGTACATGAAAAAAGAAAACCAAAATAAGGAATCCAATCATTAAGTCCATCAGAATTGTTTCACTCTTAACCTGAGAAAGGAAGAATTTGCAATAGAAAGTCTGTGCAAGTGTTCTTTGTTGTCAAGTGGAAGACTCTGACATTTTCTGATCTTCGGATTCAGGCTATATAAAACATATCCTAAGCATTGTAAGGGTATGTCATTAGCATAATATTTTGTTTATTCGGCAAGTCCTTCAGTACTGCAATGGTTGTTTGAAACAAGTAGGAAGGTGTTTTCGTTTCATTCTATAGTTCAACCTTCACCTGACTGGGGATATCCATGCCATCACCGCTGCTAATAACTTGTTGGCCGCTGCTATCGACACAAGGATTTTGCATGAAAATACTCAAACAGATAAGGTGAGAAAGGCTCCTTGTTGGCCATTTTGGGCATCTTTTCCTGGGATTCCTGGATTAAGGAATTCATGAAAAAACTTTTGGAGTCCGAAAGTTCTCTGAAATTCTATTCAAAATGTTGTGAATTGTATATATGTCCTTATTTCTTAAGGAGAGGATCTATACTTTGGTAAGATTCTCAAATGAGTTTATGACCACTACCAAGTTATTGGGAGAATTATGCTAGTTGCACTTTTTAAGCCAAGTTGTCTTCAAGACGAACCTTTACTTTTAAAGGTAATTGGTAGACAAGTTCTCTTAGTTTTGCCCATGGGTGTAATCTCTGGTCTCTGCTAAGGGGGTTGGAGAGATATCTTTTTAAGATTCTGATGTTACAGGCAGCTATCCTAGATGCCCTGCTAAACAGGTCAGACCCCCTTTTTGGGCCTCAGGGCTGTAGGGTCTGAGAGGTAAATCACACACCTGAAGGGGACAGACTACTAGATGCTAATTCCTCATAGACATAGGACATGGATAAAAATGGGAATTTCTGACACATTTTACAAAGGTCCTGACATTCTCCAATTAAACTAACTCCCTAGTGAGTTTTTGAAGCCAAAAATAAATATAGAGATAAATTTTAATTTGATAGTTATAAGGCCGTAGATCAAGAAATGTATTTTCATACAAGCTCTTTACAATGTGCATTATTGCAGATCTAGTCAGATTTATTAAAATGACAGAACTTCAGTCTAAATTGTTTACATTAACCAAGAATTTTAATAGGGTCTGTAATCTAAACAGTTTGGTTATAAATGTAATGAACTTTGTCATATTCTGTAAATTGTCCAAGTTCATGGTTGGTCCTTAAACTTTTGTGAGTTTTGTTTTTATTTTGCGTTTCTAGGCGCTGTATAATCGACTGGTTGCTTCAGTGAATGGTGTTAGAGAATTTTCAAAAATTCAACTTGCTCGGCTGAAAGTAAGTTTCTAGTTAATGGTTCTTTAAAAAGAAAATACCCTGGAAACATCAGAACCAGAAATTTTGAACTTGGTTTGATTTTGGTTTTCAGTTGCTTTTTTTGGATATTGAACTCTAAATAGACAGAACAATGTAACAGAGATTGCCCAGAACTAGATGCCTGAGGCCTTGATCCTGCACCAAAAAGCAGGTGGACAAATTAGTTCACCCTTATAGATGTCAGCTTCTTCATCTATAAAACGAGAGCACCGCTCTGCTGAGAACTCTAGTCAACTAACAAATGAGGATTTGCCAGGAGTCTTCCTTTCTCATGGCATTTCTTAATGTTCTAAGAAAGACTTTGAAAATTCATCTATTTCAGTTTTTATTGTAGCAAGATTCTAAGATTGTATTTGTGGATGTGCTCTTAATTCTTATCCATTTTACCATTTTCTAGTGCTGTTTGCTACTTAATGCCCTACTATCACATAGATTTTCCCTTTGCTTTTTTTCAGAGGTTAAAAAATAACTTTAATGGTATAATCTACAGCCACTGGTTGGTGAGAATTGGTTTAAAAAATTCATCCCCTGGCTTCTTACTGAACCAACTTCAGTTTGTTGAGAATAACGCACAATATGGTATCCTCAGCAGCTCCAACGTTTATAGTTTGTTTCCCAGATTCTTTTCTTATACTTTATCAAAAACCACTTTGTTAGAGTGTTTTCTTTATAGAAAGAGATGCTTTAAAAGTTTTAATTTCTTTTCTTGTGGAATTAGAAATAACTTGAAAACGTAGACATAATTGTTACTTAAATTATTGGTAGGGACTTCCCTGGTGGCACAGTGGTTAAGAATCTGCCTGCCAGTGCAAGGGATACAGGTTCGATCCCTGGTCTGGGAAGATCCCACATGCCTCGGAGCAGCAAAGCCCGTGTGCCACTACTACTGGGCCTGAGCTCTAGAGCCTGCGAGCCACAACTACTGAGCCTGCGCTCTAGAGCCTGCGAGCCACAACTACTGAGCCCGTGTGCCACAACTACTGAAGCCCACGCGCCTAGAGCCCATGCTCCACAACAAGAGAAGCCACTGCAACGAGAAGCCCGCACACTGCAACGAAGAGTAGCCCCCGCTCGCCACAACTAGAGAAAGCCTGCGCATAGCAACGAAGACCCAACACAGCCAAAAATAAAAATAAAATAAATAAATAAAAGAGGAAATTGTTAAAAAAAAATTATTGGTATTTGTATCTGAAAAGAGCAACTAGTGAACTGGAGCATCAGTTAGATGGAAGTTTTATGCCCCTTCTGTGCATGGCACGTGGTGACCACGTAGAGAGCCTCAGGCCATGACAGACAATACGGCACTTATTCTTTGCGTACTGTCACCTGTTTTTCAAAGGGTGTATTATTACAAATATCTGTGTCTCCCATTTTAGGAGGTGTTTGGACCCATTCATTTATGAGTTAGACTAACCTACCATTTACTTGAAGTTCAGCTTAGTTTTTAAAAAGGCTTTACTAGTCATGGAGAAGGTAAAAGTAGAGGGATAATTTGGTTCCATCTTGCTTTTTATTCCTTCTAAAACATATTTTGTTCTTCTTAATCATTAGAAACTGGGAATAAATAAAACTGATCCAAGCACTCTGACAGAAGAGGAAATGAGGAAATTTGCCCGTCTTGACATTGACCCCTCCACCATCACCTGGCAGAGAGGTAGGTGCTGGTGGCTAGATGGGGAGGGTGACGTGTCTTCCAGCTGGAGCTCTTCATAAACGCACAATTGTATTTCTTCCCACTGTCTTCCTAGCTTGTGTTACATAATCCCTCCATTTATTTCGGTCACTTATTTTACCAGCCTCTTCTCTCATCCTTGCCTCCTATTTAGGAGAAAAAGCTGTACCCTTAGCTCATCCCATTCACCCCATCTCTTCCAGATTTCCAAGGAAAATTACTTTTTTCCTGTCTCATCTGTGGCCTCCTGTATTCTCTTTGGAGGTAAAAATGTCTGTGTCTCTCCCCTTAATTGTCCTGCTGCCCTCTCTACCCGCCATTCTAATTTCTTCCTCTCTTCCTCACCACTAGCTCTAAGCAGCTTAGAAATTTGTATTTTCAGTGCAGAATCTTTTCTCTGAGTCTAGTGCTTCCAGCCACTTAGTAGAATCCCCTTCAGCACTTCAAATGTGGGGTAGAGGGACATCTGTCCTGACCTCCCTGTCTTCCTCTTGGCTGTGACACCCCTCACTTCTCCCGCACTGCCCTCCACAGGGGTGGGATAGTGGGGAAAAGCACTAAATGTGGAGTCAGGAGCGTTGAGTGGGTGTCTACCCCTCAGCCAGTCACATACCTATTCTGGGCCCCGGTCTCTTGGAGGTGGAAATGGAGGTGGTAATATATAATTACAGGCATGTGGTAATAGCACTTGATAAAACCTACCAAAGAGTTAGATGGTGTGTATTCCTTTTTTTTTTTTATTTTTTTATTTTTAGAATTAAATCACAACTGCTATTACTTTAGTACCAACTATGACAAGATTTTTTCCAACTTTTTTTTTTTTGAATTTTTGAATTTTATTTTATTTATTTTTTTATACAGCAGGTCCTTATTAGTCATCAATTTTATACACATCAGTGTATACATGTCAATCCCAATCGCCCAGTTCATCACAGCACCACCCTCACCCACCGCTGCTTTCCCCCCTTGGTGTCCATACGTTTGTTCTCTACATCTGTGTCTCAATTTCTGCCCTGCAAACCGGTTCATCTGTACCATTTTTCTAGGTTCCACATACATGCGTTAATATATGATATTTGTTTTTCTCTTTCTGACTTACTTCACTCTGTATGACAGTCTCTAGATCCATCCACGTCTCTACAAATGACCCAATTTCGTTCCTTTTTATGGCTGACTAACATTCCATTGTATATATGTACCACATCTTCTTTATCCATTCGTCTATCGATGGGCATTTAGGTGGCTTCCATGACCTGGCTATTGTAAATAGTGCTGCAGTGAACATTGGGGTGCATGTGTCTCTTTGAATTATGGTTTTCTCTGGGTATATGCCCAGTAGTGGGATTGCTGGATCATATGGTAATTCTATTTTTAGTTTTTTAAGGAACCTCCATACTGTTCTCCATAGTGGCTGTATCCATTTACATTCCCACCAACAATGCAAGAGGGTTCCCTTTTCTCCACAACTCCTCCAGCATTTGTTGTTTGTAGATTTTCTGATGATGCCCATTCTAACTGGTGTGAGGTGATACCTCATTGTAGTTTTGATTTGCATTTCTCTAATAATTAGTGATGTTGAGCAGCTTGTCATGTGCTTCTTGGCCATCTGTATGACTTCTTTAGAGAAATGTCTATTTAGGTCTTCTGCCCATTTTTGGATTGGGTTGTGTGTTTCTTTAATATTGAACTGCATGAGCTGTTTATATATTTTGGAGATTAATCCTTTGTTGATTCGTTTGCAAATATTTTCTCCCATTTTGAGGGTTGTCTTTTCGTCTTGTTTATGGTTTCCTTTGCTCTGCAAAAGCTTTGAAGTTTCATTAGGTCCCATTTGTTTATTTTTGTTTTTATTTCCATTACTCTAGGAGGTGGATCAAAAAAGATCTTGCTGTGATTTATGTCAAAGAGTATTCTTCCTATGTTTTCCTCTAAGAGTTTTATAGTGTCCGGTCTTCCATTTAGGTCTCAAATCCATTTTGAGTTTATTTTTGTGTATGGTGTTAAGGAGTGTTCTAATTTCATTCTTTTACATGTAGCTGTCCAGTTTTCCCAGCACCACTTATTGAAGAGACTGTCTTTTCTCCATTGTATATCCTTGCCACATTTGTCATAGATTAGTTGACCATAGGTGCGTGGGTTTACCTCTGGGCTTTCTATCTTGTTCCATTGATCTATGTTTCTGTTTTTGTGCCAGTACCATATTTTCTTGATTACTGTAGCTTTGTAGTATAGTCTGAAGTCAGGGAGTCTGATTCCTCCAGCTCCGTTTTTTTCCCTCAAGACTGCTTTGGCTATTCGGGGCCTTTTGTGTCTCCATACACATTTTAAGATTTTTTTGTTCTAGTTCCATAAAAAATGCCATTGGTAATTTGATAGGGATTGCATTGAAGCTGTAGATTGCTTTGGGTAGTATAGTCATTTTCACAGTATTGATTCTTCCAATCCAAGAACATGGTATATCTCTCCATCTGTTGGTATCATCTTTAATTTCTTTCATCAGTGTCTTATAGTTTTCTGCATACAGGTGTATTGTCTCCCTAGGTAGGTTTTTTTCCTAGGTATTTTATACTTTTTGTTGCAATGGTAAATGGGAGTGTTTCCATAATTTCTCTTTCAGATTTTTCATCATTAGTGTATAGGAATGCAAGAGATTTCTGTGCATTAATTTTGTATCCTGCAACTTTACCAAATTCATTGATTAGCTCTAGTAGTTTTCTAATGGCATCTTTAGGATTCTCTATATATAGTATCATGTCATCTGCAAACAGTGAGAGTTTTACTTTTTCTTTTCCAATTTGGATTCCTTTTATTTCTTTTTCTTCTCTGATTGCCGTGGCTAGGACTTCCAAAACTATGTTGAATAATAGTGGTGAGAGTGGACATCCTTGTTGTGTTCCTGATCTTAGAGGAAATGCTTTCAGTTTTTCACCATTGAGAATGATGTTTGCTGTGGGTTTGTCATATATGGCCCTTATTATGTCGAGGTAGGTTCCTTCTGTGCCCACTTTCTGGAGAGTTTTTATCAGAAATGGGTGTTGAATTTTGTCAAAAGCTTTTTCTGCATCTATTGAGATGATCATATGGTTTTTATTCTTCAGTTTGTTAGTATGGCGTATCACATTGATTGATTTGCTCATATTGAGGAATCCTTGCATCCCTGGGATAAATCCCACTTGATCATGGTGTATGATCCTTTGAATGTGTTGTTGGATTCTGTTTCCTAGTATTTTGTTGAGGATTTTTGCATCTATATTCATCAGTGATATTGGTCTGTAATTTTCTTTTCTTGTAGAATCTTTGTCTGGTTTTGGTATCAGGGTGATGGTGGCCTCATAGAATGAGTTTGGGAGTGTTCCTTCCTCTGCAATTTTTTGGAAGATTTTGAGAAGGATGGGTGTTAGCTCTTCTCTAAATGTTTGATAGAATTCACCTGTGAAGCCATCTGGTCCTGGACTTTTGTTTGTTGGAAGATTTTTAATCACAGTTTCAATTTTGTTACTTGTAATTGGTATGTTCATATTTTCTGTTTCTTCCTGGTTCAGTCTTGAGAGGTTATACCTTTCTAAGAATTTGTCCATTTCTTCCAGGTTGTTCATTTTATTGGCATAGAGTTGCTTGTAGTAGTCTCTTAGGATGCTTTGTATTTCTGCAGTGTCTGTTGTAACATCTCCTTTTTCATTTCTAATTTTATTGATTTGAGTCCCCTCCCTCTTTTTCTTGGTGAGTCTGGCTAATGGTTCATCAATTTTGTTTATTTTCTCAAAGAACCAGCTTTTAGTTTTATTGATCCTTGCTATTGTTTTCTTTGTTTCTATTTCATTTTTTTCTGCTCTGATCTTTATGATTTCTTTCCTTCTGCTAACTTTGGGTTTTGTTTGTTCTTCTTTCTCTAGTTCCTTTAGGTTGTAAGATTAGATTATTTATTTGAGACTTTTCTTGTTTCTTGAGGTAGGCTTGTATAGCTATAAACTTCCTGCTTAGAACTGCTTTTGCTGCATCCCATAGGTTTTGGATTGTCGTGTTTTCAATGTCATTTGTCTCTAGGTATTTTTTGATTTCCTCTTTGACTTCTTCAGTGATCTCTTGGTTATTTATGAACGTATTGTTTAGCCTCCATGTGTTTGTGTTTTTTACGTTTTTTCCCCTGTAATTCATTTCTAATCTCATAGCGTTGTGGTCAGAAAAGATGCTGGATATGATTTCAGTTTTCTTAAATTTACTGAGGCTTGATTTGTGACCCAAGATGTGATCTATCCTGGAGAATGTTCCGTGCGCACTTGAGAAGAAAGTGTAATCTGCTGTTTTTGGATGGAATGTCCTATAAATATCAATTAAATCTATCTGGTCTGTTGTGTCATTTAAAGCTTCTGTTTTCTTATTTATTTTCATTTTGGATGATCTGTCCATTGGTGTAAGTGAGGTGTTAAAGTCCCCCACTATTGTGTTACTGTCGATTTCCTCTTTTATAGCTGTTAGCAGTTGCCTTATGTATTGAGGTGCTCCTATGTTGGGTGCATATATATCTATAATTGTTATACCTTCTTCTTGGATTGATCCCTTGATCATTATGTAGTGTCCTTCCTTGTCTCTTGTAACATTCTTTATTTTAAAGTCTATTTTATCTGATATGAGTATTGCTACTGCAGCTTTCTTTTGATTTCCATTTGCATGGAATATCTTTTTCCATCCCCTCACTTTCAGTCTGTATGTGTCCCTAGGTCTGAAGTGGGTCTCTTGTAGACAGCATATATATGGGTCTTGTTTTTGTATCCATTCAGCCAGTCTATGTCTTTTGGGTGGAGCATTTAATCCATTCACGTTTAAGGTAATTATCGATATGTATGTTCCTATGACCATTTTCTTAATTGTTTTAGGTTTGTTTTTGTAGGTCCTTTTCTTCTCTTCTGTTTCCCACTTAGAGAAGGTCTGGTTCAGTCTCCCCTGGGGTCACTGCTCCTTCCCCTGGGTCCCAATGCGCACAGTACTTTGTGTGTGCCCTCCAAGAGTGGAGTCTCTGTTTCCCCCAGTCCTGTCAAAGTTCTGCAATCAAATCCCACTAGCCTTCAAAATCTGATTCTCTAGGAATTCCTCCTCCCTTTGCCAGACCCCCAGGTTGGGAACATGACGTGGGGCTCAGAACCTTCACTCCAGTGGGTGGACTTCTGTGGTATAAGTGTTCTCCAGTCTGTGAGTCACCCACCCAGCAGTTATGGGATTTGATTTTACTGTGATTGCGTCCCTCCTACCATCTCATTGTGGCTTCTCCTTTGTCTTTGGATGTGGGGTATCTTTTTTGGTGAGTTCCAGTGTCCTCCTGTCCATGATTGTCCAGCAGCTAGTTGTGATTCTGGTGTTCTCGCAAGAGGGAGTGAGAGCACGTCCTTCTACTCTGCCATCTTGGTTCCTAATTGATGGTGTGTATTCCTGATCCTTCCTGTGTTGTTCTTCTCAGACCTCCCCTCCCGCCACCTTTCCCCATTTCTACACACTTCCAGAACATTTTTATTATATGCTTGATTTATTACAGTTACCTTTTTTTTTTTAACATCTTTATTGGAGTATAATAGCTTTACAGTGGTGTGTTAGTTTCTGCTGTATAACAAAGTGAATCAGCCATACATATACATATATCCTCATATCTCCTCCCTCTGGCGTCTCCCTGCCACCCTACCTATCCCACCCCTCTAGATGGACACAGAGCACTGAGCTGATCTCCCTCTGCTATGCAGCTGCTCCCCACTAGCTATCTATTTTACGTTTGGTAGTGTATATGTGTCCATGCCACTCTCTCACTTCATCCCAGCTTACCCTTTCCCCTCCCCGTGTCCTCAAGTCCATTCTCTACACTGAAGTTACCTTTCAACACATTTTCTTGCTTCCATTTCCAACCCCCAATTCTGTAGGTTCATAGTGTAGAGAGAGATGTCTTGTCACCTCCTCGCTCAGAAGCCTCCAGCCGGTATGGTAAAATTGCCATCACATAGCATGGCCTTCAGGACCACCACCATAAAGCCCCACATACCTTTGCTTCCCGTCTGCTTTGTCCCTCTGCCCGCCCCTGCTCCACCCCATCTCCATGTCTGCCTTCCCAGACACACCTCAGGCCCCCTCGATCCACGAAACTTCCCTCCTGGGAATCCATTCAACCTGTTCACTAAGAATTTAGTGAGGTGGGGAAGCAAAGACCAGGGGACCAATCGTGGCTGTGCCATTTACGAGCCATGCAGCTGTGGACAAATGACTTACTTTCCTCATCTTTAAATGGAGTCGTAATAGCAGGCTTTCCCTTGTGCGGCTCTACTGCGACATGAGACTACTTTGCAAACCCTGAAGTGCCACCCAGATGATCACAGACGCCACTCTGGTATTAGTTGTGTGAAGTAGTTTTTCTGTGTATGTGTGTCTCTCAAACTCCTAAAGGAGAGTAAAATCTCTTTACAAACTTTTGAAGATTTTTTTTTTTTAATTGTAAAAGTGGTAACATTATACAGATTTTGGAAATATCTAAGAAGAATCAGAAACATCTTACTGTACTAATAAAACTACCACTCAAATTTTTTTTGTGTATCTATGTTTTGTGTATAACTTGAATTATAATTAGTGGTGTAGATTTTATATCCTACGAGTTTCATTTATATCATAATAAGCATGTTTTGTTATGTGATTTGTTAGTGATTTGTTAGTGATTTGTGGTAATGGTCATTTTAAATGATTCCAGAAAAGTCTTTTGTGGATGGATGAACCACAGCTTATTTAAGCACGCCTCTATTATTGAAAAGAACAAGATTATTTTTAATTACCGATATGAATATATTCAGCATTTTATTGGGAAGTCTACTACCTTTTTTTTTTTTGGCCGCATTGGGTCTTCATTGCTGTGCAGGGGCTTTCTCTAGTTGCGGCGAGCAGGGGCTACCGTTTGTTGCGGTGCACGGGCTTCTAGTTGTGGTGGCTTCTCTTGTTGTGGAGCACGGGCTCTAGGCATGCTGGCTCAGTAGTTGTGGCTCGTGGGCTCTAGACCACAGGCTTAGTAGTTGCGGCGCACGGACTTAGTTGCTCCGCGGCATGTGGGATCTTCCCTGACTAGGGCTCGAACTGGTGTCCCCTGCATTGTCAGGCGGATTCTTAACCACTGTGCCACCAGGGAAGTCCTAACTTTTTTTATAACTAGGATTAATTATTACTATACCATTATATCTGAAATGCATAGTCAGCTTTTTCAAGGCATTTGTGAGGTTGTGTTACTCTTAAAACATTTTTGTGAACAAAAAATTAATGCAGGTGGAAATCGGTGTATTTTTTTTAAATTTAATTATTTAATTTATTTATTTTTGTCTGCATTGGGTCTTCGTTGCTGCGTGCGGGCTTTCTCTAGTTGCAGCGAGCAGGGGCTACTCTTCATTGTGGTGTGTCGGCTTCTCATTGTGGTGGCTTCTCTTGTTGCGGAGCATGGGCTCTAGGCGCACGGGCTTCAGTAGTTGTGGCACGGGCTTCAGTAGTTGTGGCTCGCAGGCTCTAGAGCACAGGCTCAGTGGTTGTGGCGCACAGGCTTAGTTGCTCTGCGGCATGTGCGATCTTCCCGGACCAGGGCTCGAATCCGTGTCCCCTGCATTGGCAGGCAGATTCTTAACCACTGCACCACCAGGGAAGCCCTGGAAATCAGTGTATTTTAAACCTAGCATGGGGATATGCTAAAAAAGAAATTTTTACACAAGGGGCGTTCTTCCACATCTGCATTGTGGCTCCAGCTGAGGCAGCCACCAGAAATAGGGCCACGATTCATCCAGTGGGCCTTGGAAAAAGAAAGGTTACACAATCCCTCATATGTATCCAGGGCCACCTTGCAGATTGCTTTTTCCCCAAGAAGCATGAAAAGACTGACGCATACCGTGGTTGCAAATCACTTTTAATGTGAGTGATAATGTTAAAAAATTACTCCAGATAAATACTAGAATTGTATTATTGTTTAGGGCACTAAAGTGCTAGTTATTGCTGTAGACAAGCCACCTAGGTCAGAGGAGTTTGGAATGACATTTGATAGCTAGTTTGGCTCTTATTCCCATGAATTAATATAAGAAATAGGACTCTCCATCAAATAGATTGAGGTCATTTAATAGTAAGATTTTTTTGTTGTTCTTTTTTTTAAAGACAATATTGGCTCAGAGCTAGAAAGAGTATAGCCTTTGGGTGAGATTAGATGCTTTTATAATTTGATAACTAGAGAGGGGACACTCAGTGACCACATGGGGCTAAAAAACTCTTCTGAGACCATAGATGTCGCATATTTAATGCTCGCCTCTTCCCTTTTATCCTTTGTAAGAAATTTAACTCGTGGTTGTTTTCTCCTATGCTTCCTGTCACTAGCTTGAAGGCCTCATAAGTGCCTGTTAACAGGGTGGAACTGGGAGCCGATAGAGTATTCCAGAAACACATAGTATAAGCAAAAGAAACAGTGGACATCAAGTCATTTTATTGTTCCTCGAAGGAAGTGAACCCTGCTTTTCTGAGTATCAGAACCCCTGGGGCCTCACAGGCCGTTAGACCGAAGACCAAGAAGCCTCAGTCTCCAGGGAACTGACATCCAGTTACTAGTTCCCAGCACTCGCCTACAGCCTTGCAGGGAATCGGTACAGTTCTTCTGCCAAAGCCAAAGTAGTGGGCCTAGCCTCGATGTCCTACCCTGTAATTCCCAGTCGCTGAGCTGGTGCTGCCCCCTCTGCACACCTACCTGCACTCTCCATCTCTCCCCTTGCCAGTGAGTGCCTTCCATCAGAGAATGATGCCTTGTCCGTCTTTGTATCCCTGTACAGCTTGCACAGGACCTGCCACAAAGTTGGCCCTCAGTAAATAGCCCTGAAATGAATAAGTATGTTTCTCATTCCATCTTTAGCTCTATCACTTAGAGGGCAGGAATTCCGTATCACTAACTTAGCGTTACTTTCTGTTATCCATCTTTCTTGTGTAACAGAATTTAATCTTCACATTTCTCTTATGTATCACTGTCATTTCACACATGTCTTTCCATGGACATCAAAAGCCTGGTGAGATGCCCTGTTCTACCAGGGCTGTGCTAATAAACGCACAGGTGGCCTTCTGATGCCACTGATTATAGTTGATCTTACTAAGTTTTTTTTGGGGGGGGGGGCGGTTCTTGTTTGTGTTTTCTTTGCTAAATAAAAACCAGCTGAAATTCCAATAAAAAGATCACATTAAGATTGTGTATACTACACATGAGAGTAGGAAATATTTTTACTTTATATGATTCTGCACCATTGGTCTTGGGAATAAAGTACTAGCTAGTGGTAATAGTGAGAGGCATTCCTTTCTCTGTATGCCCTCTGCTTATGCCTTAAAGTCATAGAGAGGTTTCTGTGTGCTTGAGGAGGGTTGCCTGGGTGCCCGTATGGGTGTGCGGTAATGTGAATGTATATATGTATGTGTGAGAGAAAGGAGAGGGTTTGTTTGTTTTTGTTTTTTGGGGGTTTTTTTGGCTGCGTCGGGTCTTCGTTGCTGCGCACGGGCTTTCTCTAGTTGCGGCAAGCAGGGGCTGCTCTTCGTTGCAGTGCGCAGGCTTCTCATTGCGGTGGCTTCTCTTGTTGCAGAGCATGGGCTCTAGGCGCATGGGCTTCAGTAGTTGTGGCATGTGGGCTCAGTAGTTGTGTCGGCCCCCAGGCTTAGCTGCTCCGCGGCATGTGGGATCTTCCCAGACCAGGGATCAAACCCCTGTCCCCTACATTGGCAGGCGGATTCTTAACCACTGCGCCACCAGGGAAGTCCCGAGAGGGGAGTATTGTACGTAGAGAAAGAGGCCGGCAGCGAGTCAGGGAACAACAGAGGCAGGCAAGGTTGGCAGGTCTGTTCGTGCTTCGTGTGTGGAAGAAAACAGTCACAATTTCATCCTACAGATGCTTGTAATCCCCAAATACACAATTCCCGCCACCATTTTTGTCAGAGCCATATTAAACATTTAGTAAATTGGATCTAAGTTGTCAGTGTGGACGGCTTGCTATTTGATGCGGTATAAATTATTAGTGAAGTCTGTGTCCTTCTGGCTTTACTTTCTGGCATTGTAGATTCGGTTTTCACAAACAAAATGTAAATCAATGCAATTCATACAGGCCAGTGAAAAGAGTAAAGAGAATTGATACTTACTCGAATCATCATTGACTTCTCCCCCCACATATACTACTTTATTTATTTGGGGGTTTTTTTATGGTAAAATATACATAGCATATCATCTTAATCATAAGTGTGCAATTCATGGCATTAAATATATGCCACGAATGGCATATAGGCCAAGGCTTGGGATGGTTACACCATCACCACTAACTACACCCCAAACCTTTTCATCATCCTCAACAAAAACTCAACACTCCCTAAATCATAAGTCCTCACCTCCCCTCAGCCCCTGGTAATCACCATTCTACTCTCTGTCTCTATAAATTTGCCTATTCTAAGAACCCCATACAAGTGGAATCATACCGTATCTGGTTTATTTCATTATGCATAATGTTTTCAACGTCCGTCCATGTTGTATCATAATATATCAAACGTTCACTCATTTTATGGCTGTATAACATTCCATTGTATGTCTGTACCACATTTTGTTTGTCTATTCATTTGTCAGTGGACACTTCGCTGTTTCCACCTCTTGGCTGTTGTGAATAACGCTGCTATGATCATGGGTGTGCAATAGCTGCTTCCAGTTCTATTGGATATATACCTGGAAGTGGTGGGTCATGTGTTCGTTCAATGTTTAACCTTCAGAGAGGCTTAATTGGCTTCTTCTGGTGCCTCAGGTTTCAGTGTAAAAAGGACACTCCTTCAGAAATGCTTTTCCTTACTGCCCGTTCAAGACGGCACCCCACCCCAAACGCCTTTCCGACACACGCCGTCATATCCCCGCCTTGGTCTCCTGAAGGCACTTAGCGCTAGCTGGGTGATCCCTAGTTTATTTGACCCCTGTCTGTGCCCCTCCCACGGGGTCATCAGCTCAGGGAAGCCAGACCTGATCTCTTGCTCTCTGCTGCCTCTGCAGCACCCAGAACAATGCCAGACACACACTGGGCGGCCAGTCCCTGCTTGTTGATGCTCTGTTCTCTTCTCTTCCAGTCATGGATACAAATGACCGATTCCTACGAAAAATAACCATCGGGCAGGGAAGCACAGAGAAGGGCTATTCCCGGCAGGTAGGTGGTGTTTTCTTCAGGGAGGGCTCTGCTGTCGCACTTAAACCAGCCCAGAAGCTGGTTCCCCACATTTCTCCTCCTGTCCTTCCACCCGCCGTAACCAGTGGGCCCCTGATGAGTCAAGGTGTTTCTTGCAGTCCCTCAGCAGGACTGGGAAATCATCAGGAGACAGAAAGTCCCCAGTATTATTTTGCCATCCTTTTTCTGTGTGATTTTAGTTGTGTTTCTGGTAAGAGCCATTCAGGGTGTCCCTTGAATATACATTCTAACATGTTTTATTGCCAACCCACCCAGTTAGTACTATATCTGCATAACAACTGAAAAATGAAAATCTCAGACACATTACTCACGTTTCATAAACCAAAGAGCAAACACCCAGTTATTTGGCTTAATAGCCTGAGAAGTTGTTAAGGATAATGTCTTATTAGCCACATCCAGCAAATGTAGAAGATAAATTATGATGTCCACCTTCATTTTAATAGGTCTCCAGTGTGGGGTGATGGTGCTTAGTGAATATAAATTCATTCTATGATTTTTCAGCCAAGCCCAGCAGGCCTCTAAATTATTATTTTTTGTAGTAAACTTTATAGCTTAAGACACTTTTAGATTTATGGCCTTTACATTGTTAAGTTTTTATTAACCTAAAAAGAATCACTTTTACTATAGTATTCAGTCCTCATACCAAATAGACTTTTGGATCTTTTGAAATATTTGAATTAAAAAGTGAATCTGAACAACAAGGTCCTACCCTATAGCACAGGGAACTATTATTCAATACCCTGTGAGAAACCATAATGGAAAAGAATATAAAAAAGAATGTGTGTGTGTGTGTGTGTGTGTGTGTGTGTGTGTATAAAACTGAATCACTTTGCTGTACAGCAGAAATTAACACAACATTGTAAATCAACTATACTTCAACTTAAAAAAATTAAATTAAATTTTAAAAAGTGAATATGAGGATTGAATCAAGAAGACAGGCTAAGCCCCTACTCCATCCCTCCTCCAAATCCTGGAACTTGCACACACAAACAGATTTCAAATAGTCAATATCCTTGCTAGAAAACCAGAGTGATGGCCATACTCTTTGGGAAAGCTTCTGAAAGATAGGAAGATGGATTGGTGGAGAAAAGCACAAACCAAAATATGGTGGAAGTACTGGAGGGGGTCGCTAAATTCAAAGGCATTAGACACCCTACTTCTCAGATACAGGAGAGGGATGGGGACAGCTCCCAAAAAACTGGTGCACAGGCACCTTCCTGGGACACCTGTGTTGAGACACAGCCAGTGGATACATTGGTCTCAGCCTCAGGGCCCAGCCGTGGGGGGCGGCTTACATCAACGTCACAGATTTGCTTGTGTACCGTGCTTCCCGGCTGGCAGTGCAAGGAAAAGCAGTATATTGTGACACTTAGGAAAGGGCAGCCTTTTGTCATTTGCACAGTGGGCAACCTCAGGACGAATCCTGTGAGAGACTGCAGGACGGGAAGCCAAGGAGCCACATGTCCTATTTCCTACTGTCTTGAATGTCTAGAGACAGGGTGAGGTTGTCAGAAATCAGGTCCCCAGACAAGGAAAAGAGAGCATCAAAGCCAGGAATCGTCCGTATTAAAGGAAAACCCATATCATGAACATGGACACCAGACACAGCAAAGAGAAGCTTAGATGCCCTAGACAAGATTGCAGATCAGATAGGGGGGACTTTGAAGAGATTACCATCAGTATTCTCAGAGGCTTAAGGGAGCTGTCCTACAAGGATTGAGAATTAGCTGTTGTGGGGAAAAAAATGGGTTAAAATCTTGGAAATAAAAGTGTAGTGTCAAAATAAAAATCCAGTTAGTGGATTGAATAAGAATAGGGTTAACTGAATGAGAGAGGAAAGTTCAATCCAAGAAACTCTCTCAGAACATACTACCAAAAGGAAAACCATAGAAAATATAAAGGAAAAATCAAGAGACATACGAGACATACTGAGAAGTTCTAATACTCATCTCAAGTTACCGGTGAAAGTACCAGAGAATGTAGGGAAGAATGTATTCGAGGAAATAATAAAAAGGGGATTTATTGACTTTAAGCAAAATTTAGAATTTTCATATTAAAAGACTTAACAAGTGCTGAGCAGCATAAATGAAGTAGACTTACACCCAGACACATAATGTTGAAATTTCACAATGCTAAGGGTAAAAAAAAAAAAAAATTCCGAAGAGCTGCCAGAGAGGAAAAAAGTCTTGATGAGTCACAAAGGAGTAAGATTCAGATTGTCATCAGACTTCTCATTGACAGCACTGAATGCGAGGTGACACTGGGAACACTGATTTGGAGTTCTGAAGGAACAGGATTTTCAATCTAGAATCCTTGAGTAGAAAGAAAGAAAAATTTGGAACAGAAAATACAAAATAAGCTGGAATAAGTCAAACACAGTAGTTTGGCCTAGTAGAATTGGCACTGACATAAAAAGCAGAAACTCTAATGAATAGATAATTTTGACATAAATAAAAATTAAAATCTTCCATATGGAAAAATGATTTACAAAATCAGTAAAAGACCAGTAACAGTCTAGGAGAGGTTATTTGCAGTATAAATATAACAATGGGTTAAAGTGCCAAACATAAAAAGAATTTCCATAAATTAATACTCTAATCCTGCTCTCAGCAAGGCCTTCACTGGTCACCTTCTTTAAAACTGCCCCTGCCTGTCCCCAAGCTCCCTCTTTCTTTCCCTGCTATCCTTACTTATTTGTTTATTTTCTGCCTCCCCTCACTGAGATGTGAGTTTCATAAGGGCAGGGGTTTTGGTATGTTTTGTTCACTGCTGTATTCTCAGTGCATAGGACTTTGTTACATAGGAGTAGTAGGTGTTTAATAAATCTATACTAAAGAAATGAATAGGATAAGTAGAAGATAATAAGACTTATCTATGAGCTCGTTAAAACATAAATAAATTAATATTAAACGTTAGTGAGGATGCAAAGAAATAGAGACTTTTATACAGTATTGGTGAGAATATAAATTGTAAAGCCTTTTGGATGATAGTTTGTTAGTATTTAAAATTTGAAATGTCAGAACAATTCTAACTTCAGGACTACAGATTTTTTTTAAAAAGGGGGGGAGGGCTTCCCTGGTGGCGCAGTGGTTGAGAATCCTCCTGCCAATGCAGGGGACACGGGTTCGAGCCCTGGTCTGGGAAGATCCCACATGCCGTGGAGCAACTGGGCCCGTGAGCCACAATTACTGAGCCTGCGCGTCTGGAGCCTGTGCTCCGCAACAAGAGAGGCCACGATAGTGAGAGGCCTGCGCACCGCGATGAAGAGTGGCTCCCACTTGCCACAACTAGGGGAAGCCCTCGCACAGAAACGAAGACCCAACACAGCCAAAAATAAATAAATAAATAAATAATTTTTTAAAAAATTAAAAAAAAAAAGGGGGGGGGGATATTTACTCAGGTACAAAAAAAATCTATATATAGGATACTAATTGCAGCATTTTTTGTAATGGTGAACATTGGAAGCAATCCAGTGTTCATCGTTAGCGGTGATTACATATATTTGGTATATCCTTTTGCACAACAGAAACAGGTAGCCGTTGAAAATGATAAAGTATATATCGGGGGAGTGACATAGAGCTCTCATACAGATTGTGAAATTGAAAGTTTGTACATACAAACGTATGGACACCAAGGGGGGGAAAGTGGTGGTGGTGGTGGGGGTGATGGGATGAACTGGGAGATTGGGATTGACATGTATACACTGATATGTATAAAATAGATAGTAAGAACCTGCTGTATAAAAAATAAATAAAATAAAATTCAAAAAAATAATAAAATAAAATCTTGGAAAAGAAAAAAAACACACGTTGAAAGAAGTTGGACTAAAATGAATATAGTGTAATCCAGTTTATGTTAAGAAAAAGCCAGCATACGTCTTTATATGTGTAAAAACACATAAAATGGAAGCTGGAAAGCTGTTCACCTTCTGAAATCAGTGACTTCTGATTTCAGAAGAGGAATAGTAAGGAAGTTCTTTCACATTTTCTCTGCGTATTTTTGTACTCTATCTTGGCACTAGAGAGATGCAGGATTAACAATTGCTGTGATCTGAATGCCTATTTTGTGCCTTGTATTGGTAGGCCCATTACATACGTGAGCACATTTAGTTTGTAAATCTGGTTTGCAAATGAGAAAAGTTGCCATATTGTGTTAAGTGACTTGTCCAAGGTTATGTTCTATATTGCTTTATGCATACATATTGTTAAGTAAAAAGGGATTATATCTAAGAGGTTTAACTGCTTATTTTCACCTTAAAACTATTGAGGACATCTTTTTATGTCAGTAAATGTAGATCTATATCATCTTTTTTGGCTTGTGGGACCACACGGCTTGTGGGATCTTAGTTCCCCAACCAGGAATCGAACCCGGGCCTTTGGCAGTGAAAGTGCGGAGTCCAAATCACTGTACCGCCAGGGAATTCCCTATATCATCATTTTTTTAATGCCTATATAATGCCACATCTTGTAGATGTACCATAATAGACACAACCATTTCGCTGTTAATGGACACTTAGGGTGTTTGCAGTGTTGGGCTATCATAAATAAGCTGTAACATACACATGATAAACAGATCCATAATTGCAGAGCCAAAGGGGATTCGCATCCTTGTCAACATGGCTTTTTGTCTTTTGTCTAAATCTGTGATAAACAATAAGAATAATCTCATCTACACCTTTATGTGATTTAGAAGTATTTTATTTGCAAAACAAAAGTGAGCAGCCCTCTATTAGCTCTACCATTCAGGCATAAAATGAGTAACTATATATTGATCCTTGTTTCATTCTGATGTTGCTAGAGATGCAAAATTTTGAAATTGTAACGATTACAAATGAAGAACTTATGGGTGTTATACATTCCACTTATCACTTACACCGTTAATATTTTAAGAATATTTCTAGCCTCAGGTTTTGCACAGAAAGTCTCATCATTTTTAGTTATTTTTCATAGGTACTGTTTTTAATGGAACGGTGGTGTAGAAAGCCCTAAATTTCATACAATGAAAAACCACTTAGGTTTGGAATGGGTTATATTGAGAATGTAATAGTTGAGTATAGGTGCATTTGCCTTTCAGGTAATGTGTTTTCACTAAATCAATGACTACTGAAATCTCAACCAGGAAGTAGCCAGAAAGCTCCTTCTTTCCTTCACTTCCTTTCTTGTGGGTGCCGGAAATGGACAATAAAATATCTCCTGAGGTGATCCCTCCAGGGCACAGCCATTTTCTATGTAAGACTGAACTTGTCTGGCTCACATGCCCCTTGGGAAGGAGTGTCATGGAGTGGTTTTGTCCAGTGGCTGAATGCAGAGGGGGAGGCCACGCGCGGTCGTTGTGTCTCTTTTGGTTCCTGTCGGGTTGTGTCCAGCTTGGAATCAGAGCCAGGAGCGGGAATAGGAAGGCCAGGAACATTTCTTAGGAAGTAGCCGCTCTCCAGCATTCATGGCTGGACAATTCACGATCTGATGTGGCCAAGCCTCCGTGGACAGCTCAGAATTGATTCCACGTCACCTTATGACCGGGGGGATAACAGCAGTCGAGGGTCTCCTCACCGCTGTGCTGAGCTCGAAGTCTGGGAAACTGGCCTCAGAACCCGCTTTTTTCACGATCTGCTCCTCGCCTCTTTGCTGGGCAGACACATGCATCCCCCTTGACACACATAAACAACAGCAGGGGTAGGCAGCAGACTCTTGCTTTATTTTGCCGGTATGCATTGAATGCCTCCTGCATTTCACACTCAGGCCTCCAAGCTGGGGACGCAGGAGCAATCCCTCCCCAAAGGGTCCCTGCCTTCACGGCACTTACAGTCCACTGGTGGAGCCGTGCGTCCATCAGATCATCACGTTAATAATGACAAGGCTGAAACGTGCTACAGAAGCAAATCTCATAGCGCCGTGAGCTGCTGTAACGGGGGGGCCCAGCCAGACCGTGCTCAGCACAGCAAATGGAGGAAGGGGTGGCCTCCCTAGGGAGCACTGATCCCAGGACCGGGCATGTGCTGGCAACTTGTGCCTCTGAGAACGGCCCATCGAGGGTTAAACCCCGGGCCTGCAGGAATTGCTGCAGTACAGATCCCCATGGAAATGGCCATCCAGGTGGAGCTGCAGCTGACCAGTACCTTGGCTTTGCCTTTTCAGGCGCAGTTTGACATCGCCGTGGCCAGTGAGGTCATGGCAGTGCTGGCTCTGACTGACAGCCTCGCGGACATGAAGGAGCGACTGGACAGAATGGTGGTGGCCAGTGACAGCAACGGGCAGCCCGTGACGACAGGTGATTTGGTACGTCCATCTCAGAAGCTCCAGAGAGCTCGCTGCCCCTGTTCTTTTGTGATCAGGAGAAGGAAGGTTTTCTTCCTCTTACATCACTGGGTAACAGTGGGAACTCAGAGAGTTTCTGCGCACATTTTCCTGCTCACAATCCCGTTTGTCTTACAGCTTCATCGCGTTCTCACAGGCGTTTATAACATGCTTGTACCTGACTGCAACCAAAGCATATGAAATCTATCTCATGAGCTTTTCACGATCCTTTCCAGTCCTGATCTCTGCTCTGCCTGGGGTGCGGTCATCCTGCAGCCTGTGGCTTTTTTAAAAAAGTGTGATCTATGCTGGCTTTAAGTTGAGGGCAAATCACCTTTCCAAGGAATAAGAAGTGACTCCACCTTCATGAAAGGGAAGGTTAAGTTAAAAATGGCACATTTTTGCCTCCAGCCTGCTCCCTGGGCGCCCTGGCTTGTTTAATTTTGTGCCTTCGACTTGGGTTTCACATTATAAAAGCAGAGCTCCCCCTTAATCATTCTTACTCATGTAGCTTTCTGTTGCGTGGAATGATGCTTCTTAACAAAGCTTTCATGGTACCCTGGCACACCACCACCTTTCTTAGTGCTTTTTGTGATTTGGCATGCTAATCTTTTTTCCTTTTTTTAATAACCAACTTTACTGTTAATCCCCATCAATGGTGTAGCTATTTCATTTGCTTGTACGTGTTTATAAGCACATAGTACTTAGTACAACGTAGGCAGCCATTACTCTAAATTTAAGCTTACTTTCCCACATAGCGAGTCACGTACCATAATGGAATCTTAAATGCACACTGATGATTGAAAAACAGTTGTGAAAAGAAGACAGGCAAATTAATATTTTATTAATTCCAGGGCCTTGGGATATAATTTTAAACCTTTGCCAAAATGTCTTTGTTAACTTTTGGCTCTTTTGAAGAGATGAATCTGAATGACTCGAGTCATTGTCAAGTAGATTAAATAGATATATTTATATCAGCAGCCCATGGAATGCTTAGTATAAGGCTTAAAGAGAAAACTCAAACCCAGGTTGCTGTAAAAGTACTGCTTTTTAAAAATTATCGACATCTCAACATTTCTCTCTAAACTTGCGTATAATAGTTTCTGTATAAATATTTATCTGTATCTTCTTAATCTTAGGTATCAATAAATATGTGCCAGGAGTAGTTTGAAACTTTATCCACAAATATTTCCCTAAACTTACTCTTTTGGTTTGTAATAAAACTCTTGGATCTGGACCAAAAAAACCCAGAGTTAACTCTTTTTAGTTTTCTTTTGTGTTTCTTGTTTGCAGAAGGTACCTGATTTCTTCATATATTTATAATAGGAAGGTTACAGTTCTTGCAAGGTTTATTTTCTGCAATAAAGTAGAAAGTAAATTCAATTTTTAAAGAAATCTTCAATGATTAAATATTATAAAAATACAAAAATAGAAACTGATCATATACAAGAAACACTTAACATTGTTGGTGATAGAGGTAGAAGGAGAAAGTAATGAACGAATGCACCTTGGAGAGCTGAAGAGTCTCTAGATTCTACCACCTGATCTGTTAGGATCTGTTGCATGCCGTATTTATTTTTTCAGGGCCACGTTCACATGCATTTGCTCGTATTATGGCCTTCCAATAACTGACTAATCTGTTGAAAGGTACTTGCCCAGTGTCTTTAGAAAAGGTGGAAGGGAGTTTTTTAAAAAAAGCTTCCCCTTGTGGCCTTCTTTGGCACAAATAGTTTCCCCAGTAGCTCTCAGACTTCATCCCTGCTGTGTCTCTTCCTCTACCTCTTCTTTTCCAGGAATGGGATAGGGAGCTTCGAGAGAGCCCAGCTCAAGCATTATAGGATTGGAAGGAAGCAGCCACAATCTGTGTACAAGTGGCATCAGCTCCATTCTAGGCAGACATAGCACGAGAGACAGAAAAGGAGAAGCCTTTCCAATGCAACAGTGTTCTGAGTGCCTTCTGTTATCTGTGGGTTGAGAGGTCGAGAGAGGGTGGGAAGCCAGAATGGGTGCCTTTAGACACGTCCCTTTCCCTTTCTTCGTTCCCTCTGTGTAACAAGCCTTGTTTTTGTTCTTCATCTGATTTCTTGGGTCAACAGTGTAATCTCTGGTAATGAAAAATGATGTGCATAATTGCAAATTGAAAGGTATGGCAAGCCTCTTATTTCCATCACAGGAGGTTTTTTAAAAAAATGCAATGACTACTACTTCCCCATCACATCTTAGAAGGGTTGGCATCCATTCAGGTGGAGGAGAGATGGACAGAGGCAAGAGCGCTGTGTCACCTGTAGCTCAGAGGTGACGGCGGCCGGTGGGGATGCCCACGTAGGAGGTAGGATGGTGAGAAAAGGCTGAGAGACCCTTGTGCGAACGATTTTTTGTCAATAATCTGAATAAGTGGGCTTTTTTCTTCCTTTCCTTTAGGGAGTGACAGGTGCTTTGACTGTTCTGATGAAAGACGCGATAAAACCAAATCTGATGCAGACCCTAGAAGTAAGTGATTTTCTTTTCATAGACATTGTCGACAGAGTTGCATTAATTAGATTGCTTGTGCGTTCCCACACGTGAGCATTTCCAGCCAATGTGAGCCCATGAGGAGCATCAGAGTAACTGTTTGGTCATCCCCCCAAAAGTTCAGAGTTCTTTGATATGATTCATATCTTGGCTAATGAAGTACTAATTGACCAGAGGAGAAACTTAGAAACTCAGTGTCTGATATCTCAGTAACTTGTGTAGCCATGTTTATCACGTTTACATGATGTTTTCTATGTTGCTTTTTTTTTTTTTTGACTCAGCTTCTCATAATCCTTAAATTTGGGGAGTTTAGGTTTGTTGTCTTTTTTTTCTCCAAGCAAAACGCAGAGTATTCAATGAAATTAAACATACACACACACACACACACACACACACACACACACACACACACACATGAGTAATGCTGAGTAATGTTTTCCAGGAAAGTGTGCTGTGCTCCACTTTTTTAAGAAGGTCATTTTTTGTATATGGCTTGCTCAGTGGAGGCTGACACAGCCAATGCTTTTCCTTCTGGAGCGCTTGCTCTCTTGCTTTTGACGCCTTGCTTTCCTGGACCTTCTCAGTGGCCTCTCCTCCGTCTCTTTCACTGCCTTCTTCTCACTTCTCCAGCTGCGCTTTCCTCCAGTATCAGCCGTGTGATAACCCTTGAACTCTGGTTCTGAATCTCCTGACCTCAGCATTTCAGACTTGTAGGTATGGTTACCAAGAGCTGCTAGGGTGGGTAAAAGGCATTTCAAAGTTATGCATAAAAAAAGCATCTTTGATTCCTATCCACCTCCTACCTCCTCCCAACTCGTTCCATCCCCCAAACCTGGTCAGTGGTTCAAGCCCAAAACCCACCTTCTTGTCATTTTCTACATGGCACAAAATATTATCTGAGAGCCCCTATTTCTTTGTTTGTTTACTGTATTTCTCCTCCCACCAGGATGAGAGCAGGACTTTTTCCATCTTGTTCACCATCATATCGCCAGCTCCTAGAAAGTTCCTCACACATATTAAGTGCTCAGTAAACACTTGCTGAAGAATTAAATGGATATTTATTGTTTTTACTCCATTGCTCCTAAAAATATATACATGTTAAATAAATAACTAAATGAATGAGAAAAAATGTATAAAGAGACATGATACTGCTTCATCATAACACTTCCCCCTCAAAAATGAACACATTATCACCATCATTAGGGATGATCAACTTACTGTTTTAAATAATTTGGTAATTACAATCATTGTTGCTTTTGTTGTGGTCATCCATTTACAATGCTTGGTGTCAGTCTATTTATCTCTTGTAAAAATAAAATACAGTGTATGTGTGTGTGAAAAAAAAACAAAACATAATTATGGATGAACTTAGTACTTATTATAAGTTTAGGCAGAAAATAGATACTTATATACTAGAATCATATTCCTGTTTAATCTTTTTCTAAGATAAATAATACTTTGGGTTTAGTCTTATTATAACTATTTAGAAAAATTACCCCAAACTTGGAAATACCAAAAAGAAACTTGCATATCCTCACAATGTCATTCTAGAGTAGTGTCACAGGCTTATCTAAGAACTTTATGACTGTAGGTTAACTTGAGGATTTCTGTCCTGTAGAGATACAAATGTCAAGAAGAGATCACTTTAAAGGTTATGGTTCTATCCCCCATAAGGGCATAAACTAATTTTGTCTCAAATTTAGAAAAATTATTTTGGTATAAACTACATAATCATTTTCCTCTTCTTGTATTATCTTGCTGATTCCTTTATTTAAAAGCTAAATAAAAAATAATAATAATAATTGTCTTTCTTAGATTAAAAATTACTCCCACCTTTCATACATATCCCACTCTAAAAGGCTAGTTTCTTGTTAGTTGAATGAATTACTGGGTTGGACTCCCCCTAAGCAGCTCTTATAGTGCTCACATTTGTGACGTCATTTTGATGTCACAGGCAATGGGCATTGTTTGAAAAATGAACACAGCATTCAGTTAAAATATCTGCATGTATGAACTCTGCTACCTGGGTCCTAAATATTCATTCCACATTAACCTGGCTAATCAGTGGCAGTAGGAACCTAAATCAACAAATGATCTAAAAATCACTGGTTAATGTACAGATTCTGCTTTAGTGCTCATGTTTGAACACACTTGATTGTTAGTCCCAGAGAAGGTTATCAAGGGTCCCATTGCTGCAAGGTGCCAGGAGACCAGTAGTTCCCAACCCTGGCTGCACATTAGAATCTCATGGAAAGATTTAAAGATGCTGATGCCAAGCTCTCCCCCAGACAAAGTGAACTCTAGAATGTCTGGCAGGTAAGGCTTGGATACCCTGGGTGATTTTTATATACATATAAGCTTGAGAACTTCCCTGTGGAAGAGGGAGAATAAGAGATCTTAACATTTTACCATGGGTTAACTGTGTGCAGTGTTGAGGAAAACACCTACTTGCTGTGGTCTTTTGTCCAATATGGGAGCTACTGGCCACTTGTGGTTATTTCAATCTAAATTAGTTTAAATTAAATAAAGTTTAAAATTCAGTTCTGCAGTCATACTAGTTCTATTTCTATTTATTTATTTATTTTCACCAGCCACATTTTAAGTGCTCCATAGCCACATGTGGATGGTGGCTATTGTATTGGAGAGTACAGATACAGAATATTTAGAGCACTGCAGAAAGTTCTTTGGATCATGCTGTTTTAGATCTCTGGTCAGCAAAGAGCAACTGAAGTTTTAATCTTATGAAATGTTTAAAAAGTCCATTATGGAGAATATTCACAGCTTTGTCATCATAGAAACCAAGATAGTTCCTGTTATTACTTTCCTAAGTGTTCTGCATATAAAATAAAATATTGAACTCAGGATAGATATTTTTATGTCTTTGGGTTAGTGATAGAATTTCTTAAACAAAGTATTAGCTCAGTATACTGCATCATATAAGTATAAATATCAGTTGAGTGTGTGAGTATTTGTGTCTGTGTTTGACTGTCCAACAGTGATGGTCTAAGAATTTTTCTATTTAAACCACATACTGGGAGTTCAAAACCCAGGGCTCTAATACTGCTTTCGTGATTAATGTGCTGTGTGGCATTTAATTTCATTTTAAATTAAAATTAAATGCTGCCCATCTAGTCCCCAGAATGGTTATCCCAGGAATAGCAATGTGTTTATGCTGATCCAGCCATACCCTGTCACCTGTCGCCCTGGAGACTGGTGCCCGGTGCTTCTCAGACAGATGGCCAGGATGAGGGTTGCAGGGCATAGGAGAGTGAAGCCAGCCGCGCCCCCCCCCCCAGGGGTGGAGCCTGTGACCTTGTCTCTTTAAACGTTTCTCATCGGCTCCGCTAGCTTTCCACAGGCGGCCACGTCCTAGGACTGGCAAGGCTAGGAGGTGATGGAGGCATTAATACCTTTTAAACAGTGTTTCCGTCAAAGCACTTAAAAGGCTTATCTGCATAGAAGTGAGAAACTATAGATGGATAGACAGGTGGAGATCTAGACAGTAAACATGCATGTATGCATTTCCATAAACACGTATCCCAGTGTATCATTTCCACAGACATTTGTATGGCCGTGTCCGTACTCTGTGACTGTCCCTCCTGAGGACTTTGGGGGGAAAAGTAAACAGAAAACTGAGTGGCTTTGATAAATTCTTTTTCGTTCTCAGTGATGATTTTTCTTTCACTGCCTTTCTTCCTGCTTTTGTTCACCCCTCTCAGCTTTGAAACACGTTCGCCCACAGCCCATCCTGGTTCATGGGGACTTTCCATGGCTCCCAGGCCCCATCCTCGGCATCACTCCCTGCCTTCCCCATGTCAGTGAAAGGGCAGCCTGTATTTTCACAGGTGGAGCCAAGGCTTCACACACACAGACCTCAGTGGCCCTGGCTGACTCTGAATGCAGCCTAAACAATTTAATGCATGTGGGTGATTTCTTTAGACAGGGCTACAGTCTCTTCTCTTTGACAAAAGAGAAGTGTAGAAATGAAAGTAAGAATGACTATATGACAGATTTTGTTTACATAATTAAAATCTAAAGTTTTTGAGAATTCCCTTATTTTTTTTTTTGCCTTTTTAGTAACTAACATTTTAGCATGGATGAATTTTTTTCTTTTGTTTTAATAATTACCAGGTAACTTAACTTAAAAAATTAACAGGTAAGAGAAACAATGAGAAAGACAAAGTTTTTAAAAATCAGAATAAGATTATTATTGTAAATATAAAAATGGCTTATAATAAAATGTACTTGCCCTGCCATGATTCCCACGATTCATTTATTGTGTTGATTTTGTGATTGGATTTTTCTTGAATTGGTTAATTTCTTAATGGGGTAAACAATTTAAAGAAGCCTCTTAGACCATCAAGGTTTAATTCCATTCTTTGTAACAATATAATGCAGAATAATATGAAATAAGGTTTATTTCATGGTCACTGAGACAGCTAAAACAGTGGCTTATCAAAATTATAATAGGAAATAACTCATTCTCATAGCTTTTTAAAATTTGCTCTTCCGCTTCCACAGGGGACGCCTGTATTTGTGCATGCTGGCCCCTTTGCCAACATTGCCCACGGCAACTCTTCAGTGTTGGCTGATAAAATTGCCCTGAAACTGGTTGGTGAAGAAGGATATGTAGGTAAGTCACTTTTTTTAAATGTAGTTTTTGAAGAATATTGAAGAAATCTGAAAGGTGATGGCTGGAACAGAGTGAGATCCATTCTGACTTGAAATATATTCTTGTAAGCCCACCTTTCAGAGATGGCCTCAGTACTGGAAAAACCCTAAGGTCTGGGCTGTACTAGTGACATGACATTGTGGTTGAACCATAGATTTTGATGTCAAGTGCATGTGGTTTAGAATATAAGCTCTGACACTTGCTGACGACGTGACTTTGGGTACAGTGTAATGACCTCTGAGCCTCAGCTTTCTCAGCTGAGAAATGGTGATAACAATATTGTATCAAACCTTATAGGGTTATTTTGAAAACCAAATGAGATTATTTATTCATTCAACAAATATTTATTGACAACCTAACACATACAAGGCATGCGACTCAGAGCTGTGGCTACGCGGTGAGCAAAGCAGAGGCCTGCTGGAGCATACTGTGTGTAATTTAACAGGAGAAAATGCTCATTAAATGTTAGCCAATACTAGCAGTAATAGTAATACTGATTACTTGAAATGAAATCAGTCTGCTCTTCGTTGAATCCGAGTGTGGTTTTGTGGCCTAATGGAGGGGAGATTCCCAACCATTAGACTAGGACATTTTTATTAGTAGGGCCTCAGATGTGTCGCTGCTGTGAAGCTCTTCTCTGTGGTACCTGCTTCTCTCTGGCTTTTGTTGGATATTCCAGCCATAAAGAGGGGGACACTGCCATAGAGTTTGCTCAGTCCATGCCAGCCCCAATCCCACCCACAATATTAAGGTTGTAAGAAAGAAAAAGATAAACAAGGATTCATGGAATATCACCTTAATTTGACATCTGAGGCATTACACTGGCAGATTTTCACATGCCAACAAGTAATTTACATTCACTGCGTGAGTGTCTATAATCAAGTCTAGCAATTGCTTTTTTCACACTGATCATTAGCCTTGTATCTCAGAAGTGAGTTATTTTACACGAAAAGATTCTGCTGGACAGAAGATCTTAGCTCTGCACTTTTACACTCGGCCATTAAAAAGATCACTCAGGGTGGTTGAGTCTGTTTTAAGAATTCCTTATAGACATACAATCAGGATCAAATGAGGATTTATATAGTTCATTTCTCAAAGGTCTGCATTATACAGCTCTCGTGTACTTTGCTGCTTGGGTACCAAATCCACTATGAGAGTAGCTAGACATGCCGTCTAAGTGGATTTGCTCAATTGATCACAGCATAATTGTGGAGCTAATGGAGGAGGTTGAGTAAGGGCAGGCACTGAAAAGTTGGATGCTTACGTGAAGTGTAGGTTCTAAAGCATCAACTCCACAAATAAAAGAGTTTCTAGAAGAAAGCACTCTATCTTATGCTGACAGAGCTCTCTGCCTCTGTGCTAATCCTTCCTTTATCAACACATATTTATAGAATATGTGTTGTCATGGCTAAGGATTTTTAAAGGCATAGGCTGGTGATGTATGCAGAACATACTAGCTCTCTGTGTGACCCTGGACAAGCCATTAGCATCTTTGGGCGTGTCCCTTGTAGACAGTCTCATCTGAAAAATGAGAAGCTGGACTAGACAAGGAATTGGATCTGGATAGTTAGCCATGGACCCAGAGTTAGAAGCTGTGGAATCGGAACCCTGCCTGGTAACATGACTTGAAGCCATTTACTTAACTTCTCTAGTCTCTGTGTCCTCTCTGATAAAAGGAGAATACCTGTGCTGCAGTATTTTAATGAGTAATATCAAAAGAGAAAGTGCTTTTAAACCTAGAGAACTATGCAAATGTCAATAATTATGTGAATTATTTCTATGATCTCTTCTAGTCTAAGAGGCTGTAAATGGGAGATAGTTCAGTGACAGTGAAATCTGTCCACTGCCGGAGGTTTAGAAGGCTAGTTCTAGAATCAGAGTATCTCTGTCAACTCCTTTCAAGTTGTGTAACTTTAGGCAAGGTAACCCTTCTGTGCCTCAGTTTCCTTATCTGTAAAGTAAGGATTTTAATAGGACTTGCCTCACAGGTTTGAAATGAGGATTAAATGACACCATGTATAAGTCCTGGCATGGCACCTGACACATGGTAAGACAGGATAATTCTTAGCCACTTCTCATTATTCACTCCATCAGTGATACATGACTAATGGAGGTTAAATTTCCTTTTTTATTTAGTTTTTATTTTCAACTGTGGCAAAATGCTTAGAACATAAAATTTATCATTTTAACCAATTTTTAAATTTTTATTTATTTATTTATTTATTTATTTTGGCTGCGCTGGGTGTTAGTTGTGGCATGCGGGATCTTCAGTTGCGGCATGTGGGACCTTATAGTTGCAGCATGTGAACTCTTAGTTGTGGCATGCATGCGGGATCTAGTTCCCTGACCAGGGATCAAACGGGGGCTCCCTGCGTTGGGGGCATGGAGTCTTACCCACTGGACCACCACGGAGTCCCCACTTTAACCATTTTTAAGTGTACCACTCAGTGAAATGCTTTCACATTGTTGTGCAACCGTCACCATCATTCATCTCCAGGACTCTTCATCGTGCAAAACTAAAACTCTGTATCCGTTGAACAACAACTCCCCACCTCTCCAGTGCCTGAAACCACCCTTCTACTTTCAGTCTCTGAACATCACTATTCTAGATAATTCATACCAGTATTTTTCCTTTTGTGACTGGCTTATGTCACTTAGCATAATGTCCTCAAAGTTCACCCATGTTGTAGCATTTGTCAGAACTCCCTTACTAATTAATTAAGGCTGAACAATGCTCCATCGTATGTATGTAACGCATTTTGTTTATCCATTCATCTGTCCATGGACACTTGGGTTTCTTCCACCTTTTGGCTGTTGTGAATAATGCTGCTATGAATATGAGTGTACAAATATCTCTTTTTATATTATTTTTAATATATAAAGATCATGGTCCATTATGTGTAACTGTGTAACACCAGTGACTTAGATCAGTATAGACCACAAGACTCAAGACCTGTGGTGTTAAACTCTCACGAAGGTGGCAAATTGATGCATGAAATGCTGGGAGCAAAGTCAGTGCCCTGAACAGTGGGAATAAGGAGGAACGCTCTTTCCCCATTGCCTGGTCAAGCCCGCTCTGTGGGCTGGTTCATTCCTTGCACTTGGAATAAACTTATGGTAGATTGCTCCCGCTCCCAGTTAATATCTGGTTCCTTTAAAATATTTTTTAAAACACTCCTCTAGTCACTTTGGTCACAAAAATAGTCGCATTTTGTTAAAAGGATATGGGTCCAGTCTCATGAAAGCTCCAAATCTCATTCAAATTGAAGCTTCACCCTGCCTTCCTGGGTCTGCCTGTGGGCGGCAGTGGGAAGGGGAAGGCGGCTGCTTCTCTGACCCCCCTCACCTTGCACTTAGGTCGGCTCTGGCCCCTCCAGGGTTGAAGGTTGGCCATTCGATGGTACCAGTCTGGCCTCTTCCGCACTCTTGGCAGAAGACCTCTGGCCTGTATATCTCCCTTTCAGAAAATCCTGCTGCTGTTTGCACACCTGGTCTCCGGGTACCGCAGCCCTTCGACCTCTGACCTACCATCAGTGGGAACGCAGTTACGTCTCTCGCACAACCCTGTCACGGGCTGTTTCTTTTCAGCTCATGGACGTTTTTCATACCCCAGTCCACCCCTGTGTCCCTGATGGCAGTGTCACTCTTGATTCTTTGCGGTTGTTCTGCTACAGCCTCACTCACTAGCTCCAGAAAAGGGGGCAGCAGCTCTGCCTCCTTCCCACTGGAGGCGTGGGGTGGGACTGGCACATCCATAACTTTCTTTGAAGAAATCCTTCCCCGGGATTCCTTGTCAACCCCTTTCTTTGAAAGGTATCTCTTGGACTAAGGGATGCAAAGTGTATTTTCAAACAGTTCCTTTGCACGTGCTGCTAGGTCCAGCATCGTCCTTTGGCATGTGAGCAATTGACATGGTTTTGGGGTGTCAGGCCAAAGACCCCCATTTTAACATCCTTCTGCAGAAGTTAAATGCAGTAGTACGGGTTTGTCTGAAGTCTGAGTATGAATTTATGTCCATAGAAAAGTCGTTGTATATAGGAGACTATCTCTCTTAAGATACAAAAATGCTCAAACTCAAAAAGATTGGTAATTTGGATTACATTTAAAAAATAAATTATTCATGATAAAAGGTACAAGATTAAAAAGGCATGGGACAGATTGGGAGGAAACATTTTCAAAGATAACAGACAAATGACCAGCCTTCAGAATAGATAAACCGCCATGGACTACAGATTGATTTTTTTTAAAAAGGGACTTCCCCTGGTGGCGCAGTGGTTAAGAATCCACCTGCCAATGCGGGGGACACGCGTTCAATCCCTGGTCCGGGAAGATCCCACGTGTGATGGGAAATTATTAGAAGTCATGCCCCCCACCCCAATCTCATTTCTCTGCCCTCCCCACTAGATGTGCCCACCGTCCTGGATTTGGGGTGTTGATGCTCAGGTGTTTAGTTATTGCTGCTAACTTACATATATTCTTTGGTACGTGTCAACGATTTTCATAAACTTTTTTAAAACTTAGGAGTAGGACCTCTTAATTACAGGTCACCAAATTTTACAACCTGATCTTCCAATGCTTGAGTGGAATTCACTTAGAATAATATTAAGTTAGACTAATTTGGGGGGGGGGTATTCATTTTGATTCCAGTATGGTTTATTGGTCATTTTCTGCTATAATACTGAAAATCCAGGTAATGGAGAGCAACCACATGAATTAGATTGCAGGCTTCAGCCGCCTGGATTTGAATTGCTCTCTGCTGCGTGCCCACTGTGACCTTAGGTAGGTCGAGTAACCTCCCCGAATCTTGGTTTCTCCTTACCTAACTCAAGCCTTGTTTTCAGGGCTTAGTGCAGTAATGCTGGAAAAGCACAGACCCTGGTGACTCTGGCCCAAACAGAACAGTGGATGCCAGCTGCTGTTACCACGTTAAGATGCTAACGATCTTTACTTTTAAGATAAACCTTCACAAATACTAATGCATTCTTTCAAGTGAAGAATATCTGTGTTCTGACGATGGAAAACACTACTGCTTGTTCCCTTCTCAGACAAAGGTGTTTAGGACCATTATCCATAGAAGGGATCTGAGATTCTGAGCGAATCTGATGACTCCTTTGGGTTAGGGGAATCCTTCTGGAAATATGGGGATCCTTCTGGAATCCTTCTGGAAATGCTGTGTAGTTACCAGGGAGAAAGCAGAGTGCCTTGGAACCCAGCAAACTCACAGGTGCATGATATCCAGTACGTTTCCCTCTTTAAATTTTAAAGTCTTACTTGCTCACTACTGAAATAACAGGAAAAAGATTTTAGAATTTACAAAAGTAATGTGGTGTTGTATCTTCTCTAACCAGTTGCATCTAGCAACGATGAATATACCACCACTTCTCCGTTCTCTTGTCAACAGATACTTAGGTTGTTTCCAGTTGCTGTGTTATTATAAACAGTAAATGTTGTGATGAGCAGACATTCTTGCTCTTATCTCCTGGTGCACTTGTGCAAGAGTTTTGCCCTAGGAAAGGATTAAATATGCTGGTAACATCCTACATGTGAATAACATAAAACAAGAATTTTCCCTTGTTAAAGCCTCTCGCCCTCCTCCAGCTACTCCTTCCTCTGTAGTCTCCTTTGCTGAAGCACCGTCCCGGTGCCTGGGCTCATCCTCAGATCCTTTCTCTTGCTGCCCTGTACTTTCACCCTAGAACCTGACTGACCATCCCCACACGTAGCCAGGACCTTTCCTTGACCACCATATACCAGATGCCTCCTCACACTTAAAAATTTCTAAGCCATATTTTTGATTCTCTTTCCATAGGTCCCAATCCTGTTTCCCCATCTCAGTTGATGACAGTTTCATTCTTCTGGATGCTTTTGTCAAAGGCCTTGAAATCATTCTTCCTTCCTCTTTTTTATTCACACCCCAAACCCAGTCCCTCAGAATGGATGTGACCCAACCACGCCTGGCACATGGCTGCCCCACCTGGTTCAGGTCACCACCCTCTCTCTCCTGGGGTTTGTGACAGCCACCCCTCACCGCTCCCTGACCACAGAGTCTGTTTCCACAGTGCCACCAGAGGGGTCCTGTTGAAGCCTAAGTCACACTCCATCCTGACTCTGCCAAGACCATCCAGTTCTGTATCTTTCAGAATAAACCCAAACATAATCTCTTCCACCATCTGCCCCTCTGATGTCATCTCCTGCCCTGCCTTTCCCCCAGTTTGCTGAGCATCTGGCGTGGGTGCTCCCCGCCGCCTTCCACATCAGGGCCTTTGCACGTGCTGTTCTCACTCTCAAAGCTCTCTCATAACCACATGGTTTGCTCCCTTGCCTCACTCAAGTCTCTGCTTATGTGTCAGGGAGGTCTTCTGCATGCATTCTAGCTGAAAGAGCATCCGCCCCCTCCCCCCAGCACCCCCCGTCCTCTGTGCTGCTCCACTAGACATGCAGGCATTTGTGTGAACACTGTCTGTCTCTCCACTGAATATAAATCCTTTAAGGCACTGGGACTTTGGCCCTTTTGTTCACTGCTATATTCTGAGCTTCTGAGTAAATATCTAATAAGTGACTCCCCAATTCAAAGAACTCCGTGGAGGTGGGGAGCATCCATTAATCTTCCACCTCAGAAGTGTAAGAATTACAAACGTGCATTCTAAGGACAACCCTGGTTCAAATACCGGCTCTGTTCCTTATCAGCTGTGACTTTGAATGAGTTATGTAGCCCAGTGTGTTCTCAAACTCAGCATAGCCATTCCCTCTTTTTATACCAAACACTTGACTATCGTAAATAAAACTCAGGTACTATAACCTTGTACAGGTAATTTCAAAACACAACGTAATGTGTTAGTTGTGATATAAAAGTATTTTATGGTAACATGATATGTGTTTCAGTCTGTATTACTTAGGAGAACTATTTCGACTACACGAAAAGATAGAGTTCTGAGTAGCGCTTGCACGTGCACAAGAATTCGTTCACAGGACAGCCACAAGTGCAGAAGGATTAGGCGTGTTTCGGCAACTCAGATGTCACAAGTGGTTATTGGCGTTGGTGATGCAATTTTCTGCAGAAGTGAACATCTCTTGGCAAAGTTCCAAAGAAAACAAAGTTAACCTTCCTTCAGTTTGCACTCTTGTTTGCATTCCTTAAAAATGATAGCTATTGATAGCTTGATTTGGAGTTTTTATGTAAAACAGATTGCGGGGAGGGCTCTAAGGTCATATAATCATAATCAGGTTTTCCAACTACGAGAGTGGAGGGAAAATCATGTGGGGCAGGGGACAAATCTTTGTGGGACTGTCCTGCACGGTGCAAGGTCTCCAGTATCCCGGCCCCGCCCACATCTTGAGGACCTGCTGTGTGGTGGGCATCCTGCTGGGGACTTTCTCTGTGTTTTATGTATACGTTAATATGTCTTATACCAACCCTAGGAGGCAGTTGCCATAATACACCCCATTTTACAGGTGAAGAAACTGAGTTAGTAGTTGCCCAAAGGCTAACAGCTAGTGCAAGGGGGGAGCAGAGATTTGAGTCTAAGCCCCGGCACCGAGCCTTTGCTCTTTGCACTGTGCTTTACTGCTTCCTAAATGTTCACTTTCATTCTGTATCACCATTATCACATACCCCTATGCTTAGCACATAACTGGCACTAAATAAATGTTTTTTTTAATGAAAAGTTAATAATACACATCAGTTTACTGAATAACTTATCCACTGGTAAACATGTCTGAATTTCCTCTAGGCTTTTTATGGTAAACATTGGCATATTTGCCCGGTGGTTTTTTGAGGCAATAATTCATTAATGAAAAGAGTAGTTAAATAAGAAGAGTAAACAGTTTTGAAAGGAGTTTTGAACTTTAGGAATGTCTAACCTGACCTTGACTGTTTCTTTGTGTGCCACAAAATGCAAATTTATTTTCAATGAGTTATCTAGCCTATCCCTACTTAGAATTTATGTGTATTCTAAATAATGTGGTCGTAATGTAGTTCTGCTTACCATCATAAAACATGGAGTTAAAATAAGACCCCTGTCAAAACACTGTCTTGCAGGGATTAGTGCTGTGAAAGTTAACATAAAATGATTTTAAAATGCATAGGCTTTTTGAGGATTAAAAATAAAAATATCCACTATGCAATGACTTTAAATTTATATTATTTGACTACTATCTTACCCCATCTTGGCTGTGAACTTTCAGCCTGCTGATAAGATGTCCAACTACCCTTACTTAATGTATAAATTGTAGTTTAGAAAATTGCAGTTATATGAGGTTGTTCTTAAGCTTTTAGCAATGTTTGATATAATTACAATATTGCGCTGTTCTCATGCAAAGAAAACCTAGTAGAACTTTGATTAAGGAATATAAGGAAGCTGACTGTCACTAAATGAGTAGTGTATTCTTGTGTGGAACTTTTTATATATTTTGGGGGGAGGGGAGAGAAAATTGGATTTTTAGGGCTTTCTAAAAGTCTCAACCTCTTGCTAGCTTCAACCATAAATGTTCTTTTAGCCATTAATGTTTTGATGTAAGTAACATAAATTTTTAAAACTACCCGAAGTTTAAAAGAACTATGGCAAGTTACAAAGTGCTTGGTTATCCAGTTCAAAATAAAGCAGAGTAAAGAAGTAACTCTTTACTTGAAGAAAGAGGTATCTCAGTGTAATGATAAAGACCTCATGCAATAGAAGAATTTAAACAGATTTGAAAAATGGAAACTAACAGTCAGCATCATATTAAATGTTGAAGTCCTAAATGTACACGAATGTATTCAGGCCATGACAAGAATACTTTTGATGATCACCATCATTATTCATCATTATTCTGCAAGTATTAGCCAATGTAATAAAACAAGAACAATACAAAAGTATAAATATTAGGAAGTGATAAATTTTCCACTATTTATATACAGTATGATTGTATAATAGAGTTCAAGAAATTTAAGTAAATTGGTTGATTGGTTATTTGGATGCAATGTAAGTATGTAATAGTTTTTCTTTATATCAGCAATAAACAGATACTGTAAAAGGGGAAATATCCTATTTATATGTGCCCCCAAACTATAAAATACCTAGGGATAAATTTAACAAGAAACAAGCATATAGAAAGAAAACCATAAAATGTTATTGAAAGACACAAAGCAGGACTGTTGAGTCTGAATCATTGGTGAGACATACGCCATGTTCTTTTTTTTTTTTTTTTTAATTTTTATTGGAGTATAGTTGCTCTACAATGTTGTATTAGTTTCTACCGTACAGCAAAGTGAATCAAATATATATATATATATATATATATATATATATATATATATATATATATACATATGTCCCCTCTTTTGGATTTCCTTCCCATTTAGGTTACCACAGAGCATTGAGTAGAGTTCCCTGTGCTATATAGTAGGTTCTCATTAGTTATCTATTTTATACATAGTATCAATAGTGTATATATGTCAATCCCAATCTCCCAATTCATCCCATCCCCCCTTTCCCCTATCGTCTATACCAATTTTTCAGATTCCACATATACACGTTAATATATGATATTTCTTTTTCTCTTTCTGACTTACTTCACCTCTGTATGACAGTCTCTAAGTCCATCCACGTCTCTACAAATGACCCAATTTCGTTCCTTTTTATGGCTGAGTAATATTCCATTGTATATATGTGCCACATCTTCTTTATCCATTCGTCTATCGATGGGCATTTAGGTTGTTTCCATGTCCTGCTATTATAAATAGTACTGCAATTAACATTGGGGTGCATGTGTCTTTTTGAATTATGGTTTTCTATGGGTATATGCCCAGTAGTGGGACTGCTGGGTCACATGGTAGTTCTATTCTTAGTTTTTTAAGGAACCTCCATACTGTTCTCCATAGTGGCTGAATCAATTTACATTCCCACCAACAGTGCAAGAGGGTTCCCTTTTCTCCACACCCTCTCCAGCATTTATTGTCTGTTGATCTTATGATGATGGCCATTTTGACCGGTGTGAAGTGATACCTCATTGTAGTTTTGATTTGCATTTCTCTAATGATTAGTGATGTTGAACATCCTTTCATGTGTTTGTTGGCCATCTGTATATCTTCTTTGGGGAAATGTCTATTTAGGTCTTCTGCCAATTTTTGGATTGGGTTGTTTGTTTTTTTGATATTGAGCTGCATGAGCTGCTTGTATATTTTGGAGGTTAATCCTTTGTCAGTTGCTTCGTTTGCAAATATTTTCTCCCATTCTGAGGGTTGTCTTTTTGTCTTGTTTATGGTTTCCTTTGCTGTGCAAAAGCTTTAAAGTTTAACTAGGTCCCATTTGTTTATTTTTGTTTTTATTGTCATTACTCTAGGAGGTGGGTCATAAAGGATCTTGCTTTGATTTATATCATAGAGTGTTCTGCCTGTGTCTTCCTCTAAGAGATTTATACTGTCTGGCCTTACATTTAGGTCTTTAATCCATTTTGAGTTTATTTTTGTGTATGGTGTTAAGGAGTGTTCTAATTTCATTCTTTTACATGTAACTGTCCAGTTTCCCCAGCACCACTTACTCAAGAGGCTGTCTTTGCTCCATTGTATATTCTGGCCTCTTTTGTCATGGATTAGGTGACCATATGTGCGTAGGTTTATCTCTGGGGTTTCTATCCTGTTCCATTGATCTATATTTCTGGTTTTGTGCTAGTACCATACTGTCTTGATTATTGTAGCCCTCTAGTATAGTCTGAAGTCAGGGAGCCTGATTCTTCCAGCGCTGTGTTTTTTTTTCTTTTCTCAAGATTGCTTTTGCTATTCAAGGTCTTTTGTGTTTCCATACAAATTGTAAAATTTTTTGTTCTAGTTCTGTGAAAAATATCATTGGTAATTTGATGGGGATTGCACTGAATCTGTAGATTGCTTTGGGTAGTGTAGTCATTTTCACAGTGTTGATTCTTCCTATCCAAGAACATGATATATCTCTCCATCTGTTTGTGTCATCTTTGATTTCTTTCATCAGTATCTTATAGTTTTCTGCATACAGGTCTTTTGCCTCCTTAGGTAGGTTTATTCCTAGGTATTTTATTCTTTTTGTTGCAATGGTAAATTGAATTATTTCCTTAACTTCTCTTTCTGATCTTTCATTGTTGTTAGTGTGTAGGAATGCACGAGATTTCTGTGTATTAATTTTTTATCCTGCAACTTTACTAAATTCATTGATTAGCTCTAGTAGTTTACTGGTGGCATCTTTAGGATTTTCTATGTAAAGTATCATGTCATCTGCAAACAGTGACAGTTTTACTTCTTTGCCAATTTGGATTCCTTTTATTTCTTTTTCTTCTCTGATTGCCATGGCTAGGACTTCCAAAACTATGTTGAATAATACTGGCGAGAGTGGACATCCTTGTCGTGTTCCTGATCTTAGAGGAAACGTCCTCAGTTTTTCACCGTTGAGAATAATGTTTGCTGTGGGTTTGTCATATATGGCCTTTATTATGTTGAGGTAGGTTCCCTGTATTCTCACTTTCTGGAGAGTTTTTATCATAAATGGGTGTTGAATTTTGTCAAAAGCTTTTTCTGCATCTATTGAGATGATCATATGGTTTTTATTCTTCAATTTGTTAATATGGCATATCACACTGATTGATTTCCGTATATTAAAGAATACTTGCATCCCTGCGATAAATTCCACTTGATCATGGTGTATGATCCTTTTAATGTGCTGTTGGATTCAGTTTGCTAGTATTTTGTTGAGGATTTTTGCATCTATGTTCATCAGTGATATTGGCCTGTAGTTTTCTTTTTTCATGGTATCCTTGTCTGGTTTTGGTATCAGGGTGATGGTGGCCTCGTAGAATGAGTCTGGGAGTGTTCCTGCCTCTGCAGTTTTTTGGAAGAGTTTGAGAAGGATAGGTGTTAGCTCTTTTCTGAATGTTTGATAGAATTCACCAGTGAAGCCATCTGGTCCTGGACTTTTGTTTGTTGGAAGATTTTTAATCACAGTTTCAATTTCATTACTGTGATTAGTCTGTTCACGTTTTCTGTTTCTTCCTGGTTCAGTCTTGGAAGGTTATACCTTTCTAAGAATTTGTCCATTTCTTCCAGGTTGTCCATTTTATTGGCATATAGTTGCTTGTAGTAATCTCTTATGATCCTTTGTATTTTTGTGGTTTCAGTTGTAGCTTCTTTTTCATTTCTAATTTTATTGATTTGAGTCCTCTCCCTTTTTTCTTGATGAGTCTGGCTAAAGGTTTATCAATTTTGTTTATCTTCTCAAAGAGCCAGCTTTTATTTTTATTGATCTGTGCTGTTGTTTTTTTCATTTCTATTTCATTTATTTCTGCTCTGATCTTTATGATTTCTTTCCTTCTACTAACATTGGGTTTTGTTTGTTCTTCTTTCTCTAGTTGCTTTGAGTGTAAGGTTAGGTTGTTTGAGATTTTTCTTGTTTCTTGAGGTAGGATTGTATTGCCATATACTTCCCTATTAGAACTGCTTTTTCCGCATCTCATAGGTTTTGGGTTGTCGTGTTTTCCTAGCCATATGCCATGTTCTTGAATGGGAATAGTCAGTGTTAATCATCATTCCTCTGTCAAACTAACATGTAAATTACTATAAAATTACTGTGCTATATATCATACCATATTATGGTATAGCACAGTAATTATGCTGGGGAAGGAAAAAATTTCCCTCTACCCTTGTAGGTTTTTCTGGCTGGCCTAATAATTACATTGACATGAGACAGATTAACAGGAGAAAAACCAAATTTAATCATGTACGTACAGGGAATCAGAACATGAGAGATTCCAAAGACAGTCAGGTAAAATGAAGTATATATTTCATCCTGGACTAAGGAGAAGGGTGTAGGGTCTGGGACCTCATAGGTTATGAAGGCAATTCACAGGAAGATGAAAAAACAAATGTTTGGTAAACAAATGTTTCCTTGATTATGCAGAGACAGTGGAACACAAAGAGGACTTTGATCTCCCTGCCGAGTACCCCCCCACGTACACCTGACCCATCCATATTCTTTGTAGGTATCTCTGGTGAACGTGCTCTTCCTGGATCAAGCCCTTTATCTAAATTCTTTCAGGCAGTTAAGGAGGAAGTAAAAAGAAAGAATTCCTGAGTCTTCTGTTTCTTAAGAATAATCAACATAAAATAACCCTCATGTCAGAGACACATTTTGGGGTGGAAAATTTCGCTCTCCTATGGTTACTGTAAAAATAGAGGAAGATGAGCTTCATAGTTAAATCAATAGCAACATTTGTTTAGATTCTAAAAGAATAAATCATGAGGATAGACAAGAAAAAAAATTTAAAGAACAATGATGGATGATTTACCTAACTAGATATCAAGATAATACTGCCATAACAATAAAGAGGAATAAACAAAGAAAACTGGTATCAAAAGAATACCTGAGTGTCCTTAATCAGACTTACTGCATTATATGTAGATATTAATAACTTGATAAAGATAACATTTCAAATCAGTGGCCAATGGATGTATCACTGATTAAATGATGTTCAGACATTTGACTATTAATTTTTTTTTTTTTCCATCCAGCCACACTAGTCTTCTTGCTATTCCCCAACACACTGGGTGCTTCCACCTCAGGATCTTTGCACTGGCTCCTCGCTGCCCGGAGCTTTTTTTTTTTTTTTTTTTTGGCTGCCCCACAGCATGCGGGATCTTAGTTCCCCGACCAGGGATCGAACCCATGCCCCCTGCAGTGGAAGTGCGGCGTCCCATGACTATTAATTTTTAAACATAAACTTTAGAGTCCTTCATCACAATTTATTCCGAATAAAGATGGATTAAATTTTAATGTGAACGTTAAAACATAAAGCTTTAAGAAAAAAAGCAAAAAGTATGGTATTATTGGTGTAACATCAAGGTTATTAAAAAGAATAGATGTGTATAGAACGTGGAAAGAAGTTCACAATATATAAAGTAAAAGAAATTACGCTGCCAAGCAATATTTATAATGTATTTCTTGCATTTTAAAATTATGAAATAAATATATACCTGCAATGAAAAGGTATGAAAGAAGTATATCAGATGATTACTTTTATTCATCTGTGGGAAATGGGGTCATGGTGACCTTCACTGTATTCTTTACGTATTTTGGTATTCTTGAAATTTTTACAATTAGTGTGTATTACTTTTGTGATTTTTTAAAAAAGGAAAAATTGATTTAAAATCTGAAGTTATTTGACACACAGAGTTAGGGAGAAATGGTTTTTAGGCAGAGTGCACAGAACAAACAAATGAATGTGGATGGGAAAGAGTTAGTGGGTTCTGAGGATAGTTTAGCTGGAGTATAAGACGTGGGGGAGATGAATTTCGTGGTTAGATCAGGTCATTTGGAGGGGAATAAATGCCGATCTGAAATGTTATGCTTTCAATTACTGGTAGAGATAAATGGACAATTCTTCAATAGTGGTTCCATTAAGATTCCCTTGAGAAGATGGCGTTTGAGGGAGGTTTTGAAAAAAGTTTAAGATATAATCCAGTAAAGGGGGACAGAGGGGGAAAGGTCAGTATGTGTTCAGGGAATCACCAGGAGTTCATCCAGCTCAGCGATATGGCAGCGAAAACAGACTGGACATGTATTTTCAACGTCCTTAAAGGTCATGGAGAAGAGCATACAGTTTCTGATCCATGAGAACTTCCGGAATGATTTTGTAGTGTTACTGTTATCAGGACTCCACTGGAAGATGGGGTTTCTTCCCAAACTACCCCTTTCCCATCAGGTAAGACAGTCCACCTTCCTGACGAGAACGATTGAGGGGGAGGAGAGGCCAGAGGGTTATCTAATTGGGCCCCTTCCCCAGGAAAGGACTCGGTTAGCAGTTACAGATTGTGGGTGCTTCACAACCAGCAGCACTCCTTCTGGGCATTTCCGCAAGGTAAGAGCTCAGAAATACAATGTTGAGTGAAAAAGCAGCTACTGCAATCGTAAATACAGTCTCACACACTTAAAAAACATACAAACAGCACTGTATTTTGTTTATGCCTTTGGACATGCGCAGAAGAATGAAAACATGACCCGCATAAGCACCAAGTTAATAAGAATTGCTGACTGTGAGAGGAAGGGAAGGAGCTGAACTGGGTACCCGTGCATGAGGATAGCCTTCAGCTCTATCTGTGCTGCGTTACTTCTTAAGCAGTTGTGGCAAAATGTTAATGTTTGTTATTTATGCAAGGCGGGGGAGGAATATAGGTTGGAATTGAGGAGACAGGCTGAGGCTAGAGGCATAGATTGGCAGTTGTCATTAGTATGTGGTCAAGTCTTTACTTTTTTGAGAGCTAAATCTGGACGCTGACAGTCATGTTTAGTGGGTCAGGGCCTTCACATTGCTTTCTGGCAGGAGCGATGGTTGTGTATAGCCGTCCATGCTCTTCCGTCTCCCTTGATAACGGGCATGGTAGAGATGCGGACAGTGGCTGACCTGAGGGATGAGACAGCCTGAGCCCTGGCGAGACTTTCTCTCTACAAACCCACTGGGGAGAAGTGAAGCGATTGTCCAGAGGTTGCCCTTGTAGCCTGCTGTCCAGAGGCAGTGAGGATGGCTTATTCATCCACTAAAAACTCCTTCTTCCCCACTGAGATGTTCAGTTATGTCCTAAAGAATGAGGTTTTTTTTTTAATTTTTATTTTTCATATATTCAAGTGTTTATGCACACAGACATACTGAATTTTAGACACCAGTGATATGAGTACCTTCTTTTGATTGCCCTCCGCCCCAGCCCACCTCAGTCTTGTTTAGTCCTTTGTTGTTTGTTTTATACAAGTGCATGAATGTTTTGGTCGACTGGATTGTTTTTACTTTTTAGGGTCAGGCAATAGTTAAATAATAAATTCTAAAAATATTTAAAACAACTATGAAAATAGGTTTTTTTGCCTTCAAAGAACACTTCTTTGTTTAGCACATACACAGAGGAGATAGAATTTAGAGTGGGAACAGTTCTGAAAGTCAGATGAACAGGAAACCCTCTTGAGACCTACTGTGTGTCCTCTTCTACTGCAGACTGACATACCAGTTTCTGCTGTCTTGATTTTTAAATCTGTGTCTGGAGCTTTCGATTAGACCCTCTCTCACTTACCTTCAGTGGCATAGCTTTGGGGCATCTATCAAAGAGTTACAGCCACTCTCAGCCTCAGAAATTTTAGCTTTTTCATCAGCAAAACTTTGAGCCAATCTCACATCTTTTCTAAATTAGAAATGTAACCTTGTCTTTAGTCCAGAGTTACTGTTGTGCAGAGAAAGAAAACACTGCATAACGTTCAAATTATGTGCAAACTGAAATGATAGAAATGAAAAATGCTATCACGTTTCTAAGTAGGCTTTATTTTCACAAAGGAATCAGCTAGGATTAGGTTCACCCACACATAACAGCAATGGTGAAAAAAGTGGCCCAAAGCAAATATAAGTTTATTTCTCTGCCATGTAAAAGAAATCCAGGGTAGACAGTCTCAACTGGTATGTCATCTACTCAGTCATCAGGGTGTGCCTAGTAGCCCAGGATGGTTGCACAGGCCCCAGCCATCACATCTGTAACCCAGCCAGCAGGAAGGAGAATCAAAGGCATATCACCTTTTCTAGAGCCTTACTGGAAGTCATACAACACTTCTGTTTACATCTTATTAACAACCTTGGTCTCATAGCCATACCTAGCTGCAAGAGAAGCTAAGACATTTTCTGATTCTGTATGGGCTCCTTTAAATAGAATGGTGAGGTTAGCATGACATAGTTCAAGAGGTTTTCCCAGACTCAGAATCAAGTTAATGCCAAGTCATCCATGTCACTATACCTCACTCTCTCTCTCTCTCGTGTGTGTGTGTGTGTGTGTGTGTGTGTGTGTGTGTGTGTGTGTGTGACAATATCTGCCAGTGTTTAGAGAGAGTAGACCTTTGACTTCTTTGACTTCACTACACAAACATGCTTAGGATTATCTTCTAAATCAGCCAAACCGACAGGCCCACTTTCATTCTTAAGTAAATCAAAGATCAGTTTTTTTCTTGTGTGATACAAATAATCATGTTTTTATTATTGGTACTTAACCCAAGTTGGACCCCACTTCTAGATATAAGGCCAGGCTGGGGACATACCAAGAGCAGGAGAAAGAAACAGGGGTGGCAAATGAGGGTTTGTTCTTTGTTTATACAAAATAAGAATGATACCAAACTTCAGTATCAACTCCTTCTGCACATAGGGATGGGGTAGAGGTGCAGAGGTGGGAACATGAGAATTATTCCTGACGCTTTGTTACCTTTGTTACCTTTCCCTTATAAACTGTGTTTACTTGGACATCTCAAGGGCATATTCCGTGGTCAACAGTACAGAGAGATTCAAGGACATAAATAACAGCGAAAACGGTTAAAAGGGCCTGATATATTTTCTCCTTCACATCAGATTTTCCAGTAATCAATAATATGTTTCTACTCATATATATTCATTTTATAGACGGAACGGATTATTTTTTAAATAAGCCAAGGAAAAAATATGCTCATCCCTCCTTTCGGGGCAATTATCTTTACTTTGAGTTTTTTAGACTTGTAAGGAGGAATTACTGGCCTTTTCAGTGAGTCCTCATTTATTCTGTTAAATCGAATCCTTTCAAGATCTTGTACCACTGGACAGGCAGGGGGGCTTGTCTATTGCTAGTGACCAGGTCAGACACACTGAAGAAAACATGGAAAGAAGGACCATAGAGACCATTTCTGCCCAAAAGAGCCACTGAATCAGTGAGAGTAACATTGCATCTGTGCCCCTAAATGTACTGGAAATGGCTGATACCACTGAGGTTAGGGTCGTCATTCCTTTGAGCTACCTGTGCCGTTTGTCCCAGTGCTGAGCAGAGTGGGACCAGGTCTGGATAATCATTAAATTGATCTTGTGAGAAACCAGTGGGGCTAGACATGACTGTAAAACCAGCCGGTCTGTCTCCCTTCCTAGATAAGAAATCTGCAGAGTCTGGGCCAGTGGCTCTTGGATGTTTTGACTGAAACCCAGAGCATAAAGTACATTTTATATCACAAAATGCATGTGCACACGTGCACACACGTGTGCAAAAATGGAATCAATGTCTTATGAAACAAGACTACTTTCTCTTATCATATGTCATGTATCCTAATATTTCCTATCCTATTTCTTCTTCTTTTTTTTTAAATTCTTGTTGCAACCCAGTAAATTGATTATGTAAAACACTAATGGGTCTCTACCTTCAGTTCAAAAATTCCTGCCCTGCCTGCTTTTATTTAGTTAAGTATGTTGTAGAATCTTCCAGCTTTCAAGTTTAGAATGTTTTCCTTCCGTCTTAGTTTCTTTTTCTATAATAGAAGTTGTCATACTAGGAATGTTGGTAGATTTAATTTGTTTCCAAACTCAGGAATCTTGGTTTCTCTTGCTGGGTTTCTTGCAGTCGCAGAAGAAGCTAATACAGGTTTTTGGATGTTGTTTTTTTCCCCTGGGAACCTTTGAGATAAAACGTATTTACCTTTTGACATTTATGCTTTTTTCCTCCTTGGCTTGGTTTTCATCAACTGCTCGATGAAAAATGTTCTATTTCATCTTTCCATTACTTTAGATTAAGGCATGTTGTTAGCAAAGACTTTCAGAATTTGTTTCAAGTTATTTTCCTAGTGTCCGGTTTTCAGGAGCTGCAAGAGAACAGCTCTGCCCCAAGCAGTCATCCAAAAATCCAGGCCCTTAGCCAGAACTTTGGCTTTAGCAAACCACAAACCACAGTTTGCTAAAAATGGAAGGGTTAAAACCTTGATCAAAGCAATGACATTGTACAAGTGCTCATGATCTGTACAAGAAGATGGCATCTTTGGATAATGAATTTATGAATTTAATTCAGTTGGATTTTTTATAGAGGAGGTAAAACGTAGCATGTATAATTTAATTTTCATCTAAGCATTTTTTTCAAAATCAGATTTCACTTTGGTCAAAATCATTTTACAAAACAAGATGTATAACGATGGGTTCAAATAACGGGAACCAGTGTCTGTACCTAATTAATTCTCTGGAAGAAGGAAATTCTGGATCCTGATACCAGCGTACATCTAAGTGGCATTACTGGTATTTTCAAAGTTTTTATTACTACCAAAAACAGATAGTTCATGTGGACCTATGTCCTTTTTATACTTTCCTTATCTTCTCTTTCCTTTTCTCCTAATAAATCCCCTGTAACCTTCTCATGCTTCTATATGACTACCAAACTTCCCCTAATGTGTGTAAGCACTGCCATCACCAAAAAGGTAAGAAAGAGGAAAGGCACATGTTAATATTAATATTTTTTTTCTTTTTTAATTGGTTTCTTTTTCCTTTAAGTCTCCTAATATGTGCCCAGTTAAATCTGTATACTTGATGAAAATTTGACCCTAAGACATTTAATAAAACCGAAGAGCAAAGACAAGTCCAAAAGAGCAGAAAGGATTTAATTTTTTGTAGAACTTCATAGACTTAAGTTGGATCCTTAAAATTAATACATTCTAGGGCTTCCCTGGTGGCGCAGTGGTTGAGAATCTGCCTGCCAGGGCAGGGGACACGGGTTCGAGCCCTGGTCTGGGAGGATCCCACATGCCGCGGAGCAACTGGGCCCGTGAGCCACAACTACTGAGCCTGCGTGTCTGGAGCTTGTGCTCCGCAACAAGAGAGGCCGCAATAGTGAGAGGCCCGCGCACCACGATGAAGAGTGGCCCCCGCTTGCCGCAACTGGAGAAAGCCCTCGCACGGAAACGAAGACCCAACACAGCCAAAAATAAAAATAAATAAAATAAAGAATTACAAAAAAAAAAAAGAGGAAAATATTAAAAAAAAAAAAATTAATACGTTCTAAATCAAGTCCCCCCACCCTTTTTTTTTCCAGCTGTAGTAATAATACAGAGCTTCCCCTGTCATTTACTGATTCATCCTGGTTTACTTAGTTTCCTTCTAGTCATTGAAAAAATAATTAAAATCCTCGAAGGCCAGCAGCCTACCTTGAGCTCCAATTCAGAGTTTATGTGCTTCTGTGACTCTGAACTCCACTTGCCCTGAGTTTATCTGTAGACAGCTGCAGCGGAGTAGACATGTTTACATAGGATAGAAAAAGGCAGTTTGAAGAGTCCAGTTTCCATTCCTTTAGCATTGTTCAGGAATTATAGCCCACAGTGCTTCAGAATGAAGCCTAGTCCGGCATCTACCTTACTTCTTCCTGTACAAAGGTTTTGTTTTCATTTCTGATTTGTCGTGAGAAAGTTAAGTGCTAACTGAATGAAAGCTATGGTTTTATTTCTCCCTCTGTTTACTAGAAATTCTTTTGAGGATTAAGTTAGCAAAATCTGCCCTGTGCAGACATACTTCTTATCTCAACCTATTTTGAGCTAAACTGATTGCAAAGGCTAGTTCTTCTGTGAGGCCTCTAACAGTCCATAAATTCAAGTTCATGTCCCAAAGTAATGGGGACTCACTAGGTTGTGTATTTGATGTGTATGTTGGTTGCATGTATCATGGAGAGAAAAATTATTAGCATTATAAAGTGGCTGTGAAATCTGAAAATCCTAATCTTCTGAGTACACATGGAGTAAACCCTTAGTGACACAGCAAGGTGGAAATTCAATTTGCTATGGTGTAGTGACAATATTCAGGTGTCTCAAGTAGCCAGAAACTCAGGGACAACTCTTGGTGCCTCAATTTAACTCTATCTCAGAGCCTAAGGAGGGTTTTCCCCAGTGTAAAAGCAGAAACGAGAATTTCAGATCTGAAGTATTTGTTGCCTTTTCTCCCACCGTGGTGTGCAATTTGGAAAGGAAAACCGAAGCAAGAGAGTTGGGGCTGGTCATTTCCCCAGCCCGTGCTGGAGGGTGGACGCCTAGCTTGGAGGAGGCTGGGAAGACCCATCTTGGCATCTGACTCATCCAGCGAAAGGTGGTGAAATACCCCGTGACTCCCAGAATACCATCTGGTTCTCAAGAGGCCAGATTGCAGAGCAAGTATTCTCTACCTGTGACCTGTTTCTGCTGGTGTTGGATACCAAACCCAGATGGAGCTGGTCCTTGCAGCTCTTTCTTTTTCACCAGTATACTGCCCGCCACTGCCCAGAACTCAGCACTGTAGGCTGAGAACTGGGAGAGGATGAGATCCATTATCCCTAAATGAATTGCTCTAAGAGAGAAAAGAACTTCCTGAATTGAGAGAGAGAGAGAGAGAGAGAGAGAGAGAGAATGGAGGGAAGGAGGGAGAGAGGGAAGGAAGGGAGGGGAGAAATATAATAGAGAGGAAGACTGCAGATTACTTACTTTCTTTTATCACAGCAGGGCCACATTGCAATTAGAAAACAAGCCTAGGGTTCAGGAAAAGAATCTTAGAGCTACATCTTAGATATCAAACTATTATTGAAGTACAAGGTGTTGAGATTTCCATCTTGGTACACAACTTGCCAAACAGCTGAGTTAAAGAAACGCTGCAGGATCAGTTATACGTGGACAGGGCAGGATGGAGTAGGGGCCTAGCCTGCAGTCATATGGGCCATGGTTTCCATCCAAGCTCTATCGCCTTCTAACTGTGTGACCTTGGAAAAAAATTATTTAAACTTTTACATCTTTAGCTTCATAATCTGTAAGCAGAGGATGAAGGCGATAAAAAGTGAAATGAGATGAAGAATGTCTAGTGCATTGCCGGGCACACAGGCATGTCAGTAAATGTCAACGTCTGTGCCTCTCCCCAAGCCCCAGTCTCTATTTGAATAGCTTTTCCCCATCATATATGTTTGTTCTTAGTAGTACGACAGATCATTGCCATCACCCGCGTTGTCCTGTATTCCTCGCCTCCTTACGAAGTTGGTGCGTCAGTCACCTGTGAGACACTACTTTTCATCACCAGGAACTGCCATGTTGTAGTAAACACATCGTTGGCACAGCGCATCAGACTTTGCTGAGTGGAGTTTTTACTCACATTCCAGGGTCTCATATGATTATCGTTAACATAATCTTGTACAGCCTTTTGTTCTAATGCAGCAAATGCGTTTGTAACGTTCTCATGAAGAGTGTCTAGAAAGTGCAAGGCTCCTTTGTCCTGCTTGAACTAGGGCAGAGTGTCTACCTCTTTGGGCATTTTGGGTAGATAATTCCAGGTGGGTTTTTTGGTGGTGGTGTTGTTTTAAGCGGGTGTGCGGCTGCCCTCTGCATTCTAGGATGTTTAGCAGCGTCCCTGGCTCCTACCTACTAGATGCCAGTTACAATAACCAAAAGTGACTCCAGATATTGACACGTGTCCCCAGTTGAGAACGACTGAACTGCACTTAAGATTGTGATTCCACAGAAACAGGTTCAATAAACGTACTAACCCATGAGATCATCTAGAAGTAATTGCGAAAGAGAGTTGATTCAAATTTGCCTACATACTGATAGATAAATAAACATTTTGAAGTATCAAAGGGAATTCAAGCAGGAAAAAAATGAAAAGAAAGGTTAGAAAGATGTTCCTTTGTTATTAGGTAATGAATGAATCTTCCTCATCTGTGTCTTGTTAAAAATGTGCTGGCTGGCTTCCCTGGTGGCACGGTGGTTGAGAATCCGCCTGCCAATGCAGGGGACACGGGTTCAAGCCCTGGTCTGGGAAGATCCCACATGCCGCAGAGCAACTAGGCCCGTGAGCCACAACTACTGAGCCTGCGCGTCTGGAGCCTGTGCTCCACAACAAGAGAGGCCGCGATAATGAGAGGCCCACGCACCGCAATGAAGAGTGGCCCCCACTTGCCGCAACTAGAGAAGGCCCTCGTACAGAAACGAAGACCCAACACAGCCATAAATAAATAAATAAATAAACCCAAAGTTTAAAAAAAAAAAAAATGTGCTGGCAGCCCTGTTTGCTCACTAAGTGAAGGCAAGGGCACACTGATAAATGCTTAGATGCCTGGCAGGGTAATAGAGGTTCAGTAATTATTGAATGAGAAGAAACAAAGGTTTTTCCTAAATTCTGGGGTGTATATGTCTAATCAAGAGTGCTTTTGGGCAGAATGGCAGAGAGTATGTAATATAGAAAGGAGCGCTCTGGGCCAGGCATCAGAGGGACCTGGGACAGCATAGCAGGTTCTTCATTGTTATCTCAAGAAGAGAGCTTACCTGGCACATAGGAGTCCTGAAGAGGTTAGAGTATGTTATCCCTAAAGGTCCCTCATAGCTCTAGAATTTTATGAACCCATGGCTTATAGGGCCTGCCTATGATGTCATGACGTTAATGCTTTTTTTTTTTTTTAAGGTAGCAGATCAGTGATTACTCTAAAATCTGAGTCCCGATTGTCACTGCAACTTCTCTGTGTATAGCAAGTTGGGGATGTGATAGAATAACTTAAATATAAGAATCATTCTCTCTGCCTCATTGAAGAATTTCGTAGATAGCAAGTGTGCCTGTCAGTAGTGGGTTTTTTGTTGTTATTGTTTCTGTTCAGTTTGTACCATGTGACTCGGGGTGTCCTAGCAGATCAGCATAGAGAGCCAGCCACCCAGTTGTCCATTATTGGTTTTTACCCAGAGCTGTTTCCTGTGCAGGTTATGAAGAGTATTTGTCCAAATAGTCCCTTCCCAGAGCAGACCCACTGACAGTTCCTTTCTGAGCAGATTATGGGTTTTGAAGTTTAAATCAAGCCAGGCTACAAAATCCCTATCTATGAGCTTCTGTGCTCACACAGAGTATCAGTCAGCATTTCCTGTTTCCATTCACGCTGCAAGTTGAATAGCTGTAAACAACCCCCTCGCCCCTGGCCCCCCCCCAAAAAAGAGATTGCCAAGACAAATAATTCCTGTGGCATGGGCAGTTTCTCACAAACCTTTTAAAACATGCAGCTTGCAGAAGTCTACATTATGTGCTCTTCAGGATTGCTAAATCATAGTAAATGTACTTGCTTCATGACTCAAGACCAAGTCTATGCTACAGGCCACATTAAATAATTCCTTCTCCCGTATCTGTTTTAAAATTTATAGAGAGCAGCAAAGACAGTAAGGGAATAAATTGCTTATTTCAGGTCACTGGGAAAACTTAACTTATGGGTTTTCGATGTCGACCAGTCCCAGGGTTTGCCTAGGAAATGGAACGTGCCCCCTTATCACAACCAGACACTGTCCCCCTTGCCCGTGGGACTAAGACACAGATACACAGCACTGCACGGTGGCCATGTCGAAGTTCTTGTTGATGACACCGTATTAAGTGGTCCTTACTTTTGGAATTACTGACCCACCAGCGTACCTTCTGTTTTCCTTAACAGTCTGATATTTGCAAACAAATAAAAATACATGCAGTATTTCCAGTTTTCAACGGATAAGAATCTGGCACTTCCTCCTGTTTTCTTCATATTGTTTGCCTCCATATTTCCTTTGCATTTTGGAAGCCACAGTCCTAGACCTTTATTACCGCATCCTGTTTCCTTCCCTAACTGAAGTTCTCTTTGTTACTGTGCTTCCTCCCTCCCAATAGGACATTAATCTTGTCTAGCTTATGTAGACATTTGAGGTGGTCTATCTTTTTCAGATGTGACCTTTATAGCTCTTATTAAAATGGTTTTGGTATTTTAAGAAAAAAAGATATGCTAGGGAGCTGTAAGAAAACCATTAATTCTGTTTAAATTCTGTATTATGTATATGTCTATCTACCTTTCTCTGTTGAATGATAGCTGGCTCCCTCTCTGATAGTTTCTTCTTTTCTTTGTTAATTCACTCATTTTTTTTGCACTTGGTACTAGAGATACAAAGGTGAATAAGATCTGGCCCCTGCCCTCCACATGGGAGGTGACACATACGTCTAATTAGGATGCTACATGCAGAGATAGATGTGGGCTCCGTGGAGCAACAAACCAGAGGGCTAGGAGGGGCAGAAAGGGTAGCTTCCTCTGCCTGAGAAGTTCAGAGCAAGCTTCCAGGAAATGAGACATCTGAGCTAATAAGGCTTTAAGGGAGAGGGGAGAGAAGAACATTCCAGATGGGAGAAGAGGGGTGAGGATGACAAGTCACATGGTTTGTGTGGGCTCTCCAGGAAGTGGTATTACTCAAACGTGAAATTTGAGGCAGAGGGTGAGGAAAGCGAAGGTAGTTACATTAGGGTGGCCTTCGGTTTTACGTTAGGGATCTTGGGAGTTTTTCCTTTGGCAGCACTGAGCTGATGAAGGTAGGAGAACTTGGTAACTATATGTGAAGGCTGAGGAAGGGAAGAGTTCAGGTTTTTTGAAGAAAATTTGAGCATGCAACTTTTGCAAGGGAATTACACGTTTATAAATAAAATGTGTTACTAATATGTTAATAACACAATAAAACAAGTGTTTTGACCAAGTGTTTTGAAACTTTCTATTGCCTTTTGTTTGGTTTGGAGGTATATACGTTAATTCAGTGCCTACTATGTGCCTTGCAGTGTTAACAGACATGGTCCCTATCCTCATGGAGTTTACAGTCTAATAGGGGAGCTTCAAGTGGACATGTGCATGCAATTGGAAAGACTAGAGATCACTTGATCAAACCCCATTATGTGAAATGTACATAATAGTCTACTTCTAACTATAGGGTGACATTAAACAGTTTTTAAAATATCATAGCATAGCTACATCGCTTGTTCAAAGGAAATATAGTAAAGGGGAAGAAAATGACTTGTAGCTATGTTCATTCCAAATTGAATACTTTCAAAGGAATGTTTTTCAGTTTGTCAAAAGCGTATCAACAGTCATAAAAAAATTTTATACCCTCTGGCACCATACTCTCACCCTTGGGAATTTATTCCAAGAATATAATTTGAAAGAGATTAAAGCCCATATGCACAGCTATTTTGCAGCATTATTTATATTGGAAACAATCCAAACATCTAATAACAGGGGGAACAATTTTGCAAATCTTGGTACATAAACAACAAAATTATAAGTTGCCACTTATAATTCTTGGAAGTTTGTAGTACAGCAAGAAAACCCTGATAATTTTAAAGTAAAAGAGCAGACTACAAAATTCTACCTATTCGTTAAAAATTATATAGGAATTTGAGGTACTAAAAGGAAACCATAAAGAATTAGGACAACTAGTTGACTAAAAAAGTCAAAAAGAGTCTGAAATTATGTGTGATGTTTTCTTTTTCTTTTCTTTTTTTTTGAATTTAATTTTATTTATTTTTTTATACAGCAGGTTATTAGTCATCCATTTTATACACATCAGTCTATACATGTCAATCCCAATCTTCCAATTCATCACACCACCACCACCACCCCCCACTGCTTTCCCCCCTTAGTGTCCATACATTTGTTCTCTACGTCTGTGTCTCAATTTCTGTCCTGCAAACCGGTTCATCTGTACCATTTTTCTAGGTTCCACATATATGCGTTAATATACAATATTTGTTTTTCTCTTTCTGACTTACTTCATTCTGTATGACAGTCTCTACATACATCCACGTCTCAACAAATGACCCAGTTTCGTTCATTTTTATGGCTGAGTAGTATTCCATCGTATATATGTACCACAACTTCTTTATCCATTCGTCTATCGATGGGCATTTAGGTGGCTTCCATGACCTGGCTATTGTAAATAGTGCTGCAGTGAACATTGGGGTGCATGTGTCTTTTTGAATTATAGTTTTCTCTGGGTATATGCCCAGTAGTGGGATTGCTGGATCATATGGTAATTCCATAGTGGCTGTATCGATTTACATTCCCACCAACAGTGCAAGAGGGTTCCCTTTTCTCCACACACCCTCCAGCATTTGTTGTTTGTAGATTTTCTGATGATGCCCATTCTAACTGGTGTGAGGTGATACCTCATTGTAGTTTTGATTGGCATTTCTCTAATAATTAGTGATGTTGAGCAGCTTTTCATGTGCTTCTGGACCATCTGTATGTCTTTGGAGAAATGTCTATTTAGGTCTTCTGCCCATTTTTGGATTGGGTTGTGTGTTTCTTTAATATTGAGCTGCATGAGCTGTTTATATATTTTGGAGATTAATCCTTTGTTGATTCGTTTGCAAATATTTTCTCCCATTTTGAGGGTTGTCTTTTCGTCTTGTTTATGGTTTCCTTTGCTCTGCAAAAGCTTTGAAGTTTCATTAGGTCCCATTTGTTTATTTTTGTTTTTATTTCCATTACTCTAGGAGGTGGATCAAAAAAGATCTTGCTGTGATTTATGTCAAAGAGTGTTCTTCCTGTTTTCCTCTAAGAGTTTTATAGTGTCCGGTCTTCCATTTAGGTCTCGAATCCATTTGGAGTTTTTTTGTGTATGGTGTTAGGGAGTGTTCTAATTTCATTCTTTTACATGTAGCTGTCCAGTTTTCCCAGCACCACTTATTGAAGAGACTGTCTTTTCTCCATTGTATATCCTTGCCTCCTTTGTCATAGATTAGTTGACCATAGGTGCGTGGGTTTACCTCTGGGCTTTCTATATTGTTCCATTGATCTATGTTTCTGTTTTTGTGCCAGTACCATATTGTCTTGATTACTGTAGCTTTGTAGTATAGTCTGAAGTCAGGGAGTCTGATTCCTCCAGCTCCGTTTTTTCCCCTCAAGACTGCTTTGGCTATTTGAGGTCTTTTGTGTCTCCGTACAGATTTTAAGATTTTTTGTTCTAGTTCCATAAAAAATGCCATTGGTAATTTGATAGGGATTGCATTGAAGCTGTAGATTGCTTTGAGTAGTATAGTCATTTTCACAGTATTGATTCTTCCAATCCAAGAACATGGTATATCTCTCCATCTGTTGGTATCATCTTTAATTTCTTTCATCAGTGTCTTATAGTTTTCTACATACAGGTCTTTTGTCTCCCTAGGTAAGTTTATTCCTAGGTATTTTATTCTTTTTGTTGCAATGGTAAATGGGAGTATTTCCTTAATTTCCCTTTCAGATTTTTCATCACTAGTGTATAGGAATGCAAGAGATTTCTGTGCATTAATTTTGTATCCTGCAACTTTACCAAATTCATTGATTAACTCTAGTAGTTTTCTGATGGCATTTTTAGGATTCTCTATGTATAGTATCATGTCATCTGCAAACAGTGACAGTTTTACTTCTTCTTTTCCAATTTGGATTCCTTTTACGTCTTTTTCTTCTCTGATTGCCGTGGCTAGGACTTCCAAAACTGTGTTGAATAATAGTGGTGAGAGTGGACATACTGTCGTGTTCCTGATCTTAGAGGAAATGCTTTCAGTTTTTCACCATTGAGAATGATGTTTGCTGTGGGTTTGTCATATATGGCCTTTATTATGTTGAGGTAGGTTCCCTCTATGCCTGCTTTCTGGAGAGTTTTTGTCATAAATGGGTGTTGAATTTTGTCAAAAGCTCTTTCTGCATCTATTGAGATGATCATATGGTTTTTATTCTTCAATTTGTTAGTATGGTGTATCACATTGATTGATTTGCCTTTATTGGAGAATCCTTGCATCCCTGGGATAAATCCCACTTGATCATGGTGTATGATCCTTTGAATGTGTTGTTGGATTCTGTTTGCTAGTATTTTGTTGAGAATTTTTGCATCTGTATTCATCAGTGATATTGGTCTGTAATTTTCTTTTTTTGTAGTATCTTTGTCTGGTTTTGGTATCAGGGTGATGGTGGCCTCATAGAATGAGTTTGGGAGTGTTCCTTCCTCTGCAATTTTTTGGAAGAGTTTGAGAAGGATGGGTGTTAGCTCTTCTCTAAATGTTTGATAGAGTTCACCAGTGAAGCCATCTGGTCCTGGACTTTTGTTTGTTGGAAGATTTTTAATCACAGTTTCAATTTCATTACTTGTGATTAGTCTGTTCACGTTTTCTGTTTCTTCCTGGTTCAGTCTTGGAAGGTTATACCTTTCTAAGAATTTGTCCATTTCTTCCAGGTTGTCCAATTTATTGGCATAGAGTTGCTTGTAGTAGTCTCTTAGGATGCTTTGTATTTCTGTGGTGTCTGTTGTAACTTCTCCTTTTTCATTTCTAACTTTATTGATTTGAGTCCTCTCCCTCTTTTTCTTGATGAGTCCGGCTAATGGCTTATCAATTTTGTTTATCTTCTCAAAGAACCAGCTTTTAGTTTTATTGACCTTTGCTATTGTTTTCTTTGTTTCTATTTCATTTATTTCTGCTCTGACCTTTATGATTTCTTTCCTTCTGCTAACTTTGGGTTTTGTTCATTCTTCTTTCTCTAGTTCCTTTAGGTGTAAGGTTAGATTGTTTATTTGAGATTTTTCTTGTTTCTTGAGGTAGGCTTGTATAGCTATAAACTTCCCTCTTAGAAATGCTTTTGCTGCATCCCATAGGTTTTGGATCGTCGTGTTTTCATTGTTATTTGTCTCTAGGTATTTTTTGATTTCTTCAGTGATCTCTTGCTTATTTAGTAACGTATTGTTTAACCTCCATGTGTTTGTGTTTTTAATGTTTTTTTCCCTGTAATTGATTTCTAATCTCATAGTGTTGTGGTCAGAAAAGATGCTTGATATGATTTCAATTTTCTTAAATTTACTGGGGCTTGATTTGTGACCCAAGGTGTAATCTGTCCTGGAGAATGTTCCGTGCGCACTTGAGAAGAAAGTGTAATCTGCTGTTTTTGGATGGAATGTCCTATACATATCAATTAAATCTATCTGGTCTATTGTGTCATTTAAAGCTTGTGTTTCCTTATTAATTTTCATTTTGGATGATCTGTCCATTGGTGTAAGTGAGGTGTTAAAGTCCCCCACTATTATTGTGTCACTGTCGATTTCCTCTTTTAGAGCTGTTAGCAGTTGCCTTATGTATTGAGGTGCTCCTATGTTGGGTGCATATATATTTACAATTGTTATACCTTCTTCTTGGATTGATCCCTTGATCATTATGTAGTGTCCTTCCTTGTCTCTTGGAAGGTTGCCTATCTCCACTTCATTTAGTTGTTTTTCTGAGGTTTTGTCTTGTTCCTTCATCTAGTACATAGCCCTCTGCCTTTTCATCTTGTCTGTCTTTCTATGAATGTGGTTTTTGTTCCGCAGGCTGCAGGATTGTAGTTATTCTTGCTTCTGCTGTCTGTCTGCCCTCTCTATTTTTCTTTTCTTAATTTTTATTAAAATGTGTGTATTCAGTGAATGCTGGGGACAAATATCCTCATTTATTCACATGTTAAATGGTTTTTATTTTATCTTAGTAAATTTTTTTTACTGCCTCTTCCTATTTCTGCCATAAATTATGGCCTTGGTTGTACTGTAAGTATATAGTGCATATTCCATAAATATTTAATATCTATTACATTAATAGTATTCCTTCCCTAGAGCAGTGTGCTTCTCAAATTTTAATGGGCATTCATCTCACTAAGGGATCTTTTCAAAATGCTGGTTCTGATTCAGTAGTTCTGGGATACAGCCCAAGAGTCTGCATTTCTGATAAACCCCCAGGGGCTGCTGATGTGGCTGGTCCAGAGCTCCGCTTTGTGTATGAAGATGATGCAGCTTACCCAGCGTCAGGAGTATTATCTTGGAAGGCAGTGTTGGATAGTCTCCCTGCTATAGCCGTAACTGCCTCAGTAACATTTTTAGCAATTTGGGGGCAGGGGAAATGATGGTTAAAGATGAGTGTCCTCTGTGGTTATGAAGTAAAGATACCATCTTATTATCAAGCCTGATGATCAACCTCCTTAAACGGCTCAACTAACTTCAATTTTGTCCATCAATAGAAATGGCCAGATGGAATGAAAATAAGTGATTCTGTATGTATCTTATAAAGAGTAAGGAAAGATCTTCCATACTAATCATACCAGCAATGTTCTTTGACACACTTTGGAACCTGATTAAAAAGTTGGAAATCCCATCTGTGTTAAGAAAAGCTTTGCCTTGACCTTCTATACTAGAAGAAAAATGTTGGCCATGGCAATGAATCCTTAAGGAACAGTGGTGTGAAGCAGAGTAGAGAGTCATCTTTTTATGGAATGTAAGGAAGTAGGACATTTTCTAAAACCATGGAAACATCTTTTTACCTTTGTATATGAACAGGATGCAGTGGTGTATAGTAACCTTGAACGTGGAGGAAAATTTGTCATCCTTTGAATTTGAACCACATCAATGATTGTCAAAACCTACTGTTGTTTTTAGAAGGTAATAGCAAGTTTCAAACTTGATTCTCCACAGTGACTGAAGCTGGCTTTGGTGCTGATATTGGCATGGAGAAATTCTTCAACATCAAGTGCAGAGCTTCTGGCTTGGTGCCCAGTGTTGTGGTGCTGGTGGCGACGGTGCGGGCTCTGAAGATGCACGGAGGTGGACCAAGTGTAAGCACCATGCTTCCTTTCTAATAAAACAGAAGGAAGCAGAATTGAACCTTGGAAACATCCAAACCTGCTTCATAACTGCAGTTTTCTAGAATATCTCCTTTTTCACAAATCACCATTACAGGGCACTTAGAGTTCAGTTCGATCAAGTAATTAGTAACACCCACAAAGTTATTTCTAAGCAATATTTTGGAAAGGAGCATAATGTGACCATTTTTTAGTTCTAAGAGTCTAAACTGAAACTTATGTCAACATTTTATAACCCTGTGGTAATGGGAGGATAGAGGCTTTGGTTCCTGAATGAAGAACAGAAGGGTTAGAGTGATTGCTTTTGTGGGTGAGGTTGTTCAGTGCTTGTACGGATAGTTTTTTGGTTCACTGACGCTACATCTCATCAGATTTCATCTAGCGCTATTTTCCTTCTGTTTCTGTTTATTATGATTTCATTTTATAATTCTGTTAGAACACTGGGTTATTTCTAAGAGAGCTTTGCTTAGAAAACACAAATTCTATTTTAACTTTTTTAGAGACTTTATCATGTATAGCATTCACACACACCTGAAAGGAAGTTTTCACCTTTCCACAGCAAAGATATAGTTTTTTGGGTTTTTTTTTTTCTTTATCTTTTTCATTTTTAGGGATTTCCAAAGAGAGAATAAGAAATGTTGTACTGATTAACCATTTTTGAAATAAAATCATTTAGAGTTTCTTTATCACTTATACTATTGATGTATTACACAAACTACCAAATCTGATTTCTTAATTAGTATACTGTGTATGCAAATATCACACAATGATTAATTAATATAGCATAAACAAATAACAAGTTTGCCATGATGAAACGCCATAATGTGCACTGTTTAATCATCTTAGCAATTCTTTGTCCTAGGAGAGGCAGACATTATATCATTTTACAGATGAGGAAGCTGAGGTTTGATGTGTTTAGGGGATGTCACCAGGCCAGCAGAGAGCCAAATCTCAAGCCTGGGGCTGAGATACAGATTCTCCACTTTTGTCAGGCATTCAGAGCTGAATACGAATGAAGGGTAAACCTTTTCTGAATCCCTAATCTGCTCATTAATACCAGACACCTGAGCACTTCATTTTAGGCTAGAGCTTCACCATTATATCAAAGGCAAGATTGACACAGCAGGTATTATAATATAGTAGTGCTAAAGAGTTCTGATTTTGTTCAAAACACCAATTGTTGCTACCAATCACTCCTTGAGTTCAGACTCTGAAGCTGTATCAACTTCCATTTTCAAAAAACGATCTCTACCTATATAAGATAAATTTGAAATTCCCCCTCCCTGTTTTGCACCCTGAAAATTATAAAAGCAAAGGGCTTTAATACTGGAAAGGGCTTAGAAATTAGTCTGGTTCAGTCTTTGCAAAGATAAAATTACTGAGGTGCTGGAGGATTCCGGGTCTTGCTTAGTATCCTCCGTCTATTTAGGGCACTGATCAGACATGAAATCAAGGTCTCCGGACTTCTAATCCAGTGTTTTTGCACACTCCAATCTCGTCTCTGTCCTATAAAAATTCACTACATGATTTATAATCCTGTTTCAGTTCATCTTAATGTGTGTGCTCTGTTGTACAGTGGTTGCATTTTCTGCTCACCTTAATCCTTGGTACCTCTTTCAGTTCCCCTTCATGTCGTGTTTCCATGCTAGTGATGATTGTAACAGGGCTCGAGATTAGTAGGCACAGATATGGGTGGAGGATAATGAAAGGGGAGGGTCAGGAAGCCAGGTGAAGCTTAGCATTCCTCTCCTGGACTCCAGTAGTGCTTCTGCATCATATTATTTTATGAATGTCTATATGTGTACCTCCCCACTCGACTCTGAATTCCTTGAGATTAAGGACTATATCTTATTAATTTGTGTATTCCTCGTGCCCGGCATACTCTGTATCAAGGAAATGTTTTCAGTAATTGAATAATACATGAACTTTGATCTTCTTAATCCTGTATTCCACGTTATCCACCTCAGTGTCATTCCTTCTTACTTGAAACAACTCCATAGTAATGTTTTTGATCCATTATAATCCTTACTTCCTTTTGATATCATTACACAAATAACCACGGCTGCCTCTTATGTTTATTCAGCTTGTTTTTTTACATAATTTATGCAGTGGAAAATCCTATGACCCTTGAACTTGCCCATTTTAGCCCCAGTCATATCCTGTCTTCCAAAATGCTGGCCATTCTTGGTGCAATGGAAGAACTAATACATTTGGATTCAGATATGTCTTTTATAATTAGTTCTTTAAACATAGTTTCTCAAGGAGGGTTCTCCATAACCAATAGGATGTGTATTTATATAAAAAGATTTGTTATAAGTAATCGGCTCACACAATTATGGAGGCTGACAAGTCCAAAAATCTACAGAGTGGGCCACTGCTGGAGACTCAGGAGAGCCAGTATTCCAGTCCCAGTCTGAAGGCAATCTGCTGGAAAATTTTCTCTTGCACAGATTCTTTTTGTTATAGCAGGCCTTCAACTGATTGAAGTGGCCCACCCACGTTATGGGGGGCAGTCTGCTTTACTCAGTGTCCATCAATTTAAATGTTATTCTCATTCAAAAACACCCTCACCAAAATACCCAGAATAATGTTTGACCAAATATCTGGGCATCCCATCACCCAAGCTGACACACAAAATTAACCATCGCCCTCATTACTGATTTTTGGTGTGTGGTGTAATGACCAGACCTAATTTTATTTTTTCTGTGTTAATAACCAACTGGCCTAGCACTATTTATTTTGATTAGTCCCTCCTTTCTCATCTTCAAGCCTACTTTGTGATAAATCAATTCTCCGTACATGTGTAGGTGTTTTTCTGGGACCTTCGTTTGGTTGCACTGGTCTATTTACACATAATTGTGTCTGTGCTACACTAAGTTTGTAGTGCAATCTCTCCCTGGTAGTTCTCTTTCTTCATGGGTGCCCGGCCTTTATCAGTCCTTTTCACTTCCATATGTATTTTTGAACTAATCATAAAGTCCCATAAAGAATCTTTATAGGATTTTGGGGTTTTTTTGGAATGTCATTAAATCAGTAGATCAGTTTTATATCTAGGAACTTGGGATATTCACTGATTTAGGTCTTTTGAAATATATTTTAATAAACATTTACAGTTTATTGCCCAAAGGACTTCTACATCCTTTTACCGATCTGTTCCCATGTGCTTTATATTTTTAAATAGTTTCACAGGTTACTTCTGGATTCTTATATATATATATCCAGTGACCTGTCTAAATTTTTTAAGGTATAATTGACATGCAACATTATATTAGTTTCAAGGTATACAACATAATGTTCAGTATTTGCATACGATGTAAAATGATCACCACAATAAGTCATTAACATCTGTCACCATACATAGTTTAAAAAAAATGTTTTTCCTTGGAATGAGAACTTTTCAGATCTACTCTCTTAGCAACTTTCAAATATTCAGTACAATATTTTTACCTATAGTCACCATGCTCTTTATTAAATCTCTATAACTTAAAAAATTATCTTATTAATTGTACTAATTTAGCTGTAAATACTTTAGAGAGTTCTATGTGGACAATCATATGAAAATAATGACAGTTCTGTTTCTTCCTTTCCGATCTTGATACTTTTTTTTCATCAGTAACCATATGTTTCTAGTTGCAATGCAGTATTAAATAGTGTTGATAGCCAGCATCCTACTGTTATTCCTTATCAGCAAGAGAACACTTTTAATAGTTCGCCGCTAAGTATGATGTTTTCTGTAATATTTCAGTATGTTTTTTATCAGGCTAAGAAAATTGCCTTCTGTTGCTATTTGTCAAGTTGTTATACTATATGTTGAATAATTTTCTTCGTCTATTGAGATGATATGATTTTTCTCTTTATTAATGTTGTAAATTATATTACAAATATTAAATGAACCTTTCATTATCTTTTTTATGAATAACTGAATTTTGCTTATTGATTCTTTTTTATATTCTCATTAAGGGATTTTGTAACATTAGAATAATCTATTTATTCAAAGATGGGAAGGAGCCACCTATAACACTCCCTGGGCCTGTTGCTTATTGGTGAGGGGTAGGTTTTTAACTACAAACCTAATTTTTTTTAATGAGTAGAGAACTGTTTAAGTTCTCTATTTCTTTCTAAATGAGTTTTATATTAAAACTCATACTAAGTTTCTCTATCTTTTAAAAAGTATTGGTATAAAGTTTGTCCCAGTATCCTATTAATTCTGTCTACAGCATGTATAGTTATAATTTTTTTTTCATTCCTTTTTAAAAAAAACTCTTGCCAGAATATTATCAATTTTGTTAAGTCTTTAAGAACCAGCTTTGGTTTTGTTGATCCCCACTACTTTCTGGCATTTGCATACAATCCATTTTTCTTGATTTTGCCTAATTTTTGATTTTGCAGAACTTTGCATATGTTCAAGCTCAGCAGTACTTTATGTTCCTTTTTTAATCCAGCATTTTGGTTGTTCCAACTGAAGGGTCCACTGTGTGTTTTAGTTTATGCTAATGCTGAAAAAAAAAACCCATCTGAAAATACCTTGTGATGTTTCCTCACAATCTCAAAAAACAATCTGTCATAGAGGTAACTTTTCAAAGGATTTCTAATATTCTCAAGACCTCTTTCGCTGAGAGGAGAATAAGTCACCACGTCCTCAGTGAATTAAAATGTTGTCTAGGGTTTCTCACTGAAACCAGTTGCAGGCTATAGACAAAAAAAAAAACAATGGGGAACTGTGAAAAGGCACTAAATTGGGGTTTCAGAACCCTATTATACTCATGCCCCTGTTCTGCCTCTCATTTGCTGTGTAACTGTGGGCAAGATACCTGCCTTCTGTCACCTTCAGTTTCCTTATCTTTAAACTGCCAACCCCATCGGCTTCTGTAAGAAACTAGGCCAAAAAAAGGGGAAAATTAATGGCAATTATTTTTAAATGACTTAGAATTTATTTAGAACGATTATGCACTCTGTATAAATCAGGTATTAATCATACTGTGAGTTCCCTTTTATGCTAGGATAATGGGCAACAGTATGAAAGTTCTTAATATTAGCTCAAATTAGAATCACCTGAGAAGTTTTTAACCATCACTGATCCTGGGTCCCACTCCCAGCAATCCTGGTTTAATTGGTCAGGGTAGAGCTAAAGCATCAGTGATTTTTAAAAGCACCCAGAAGACTTTATGTTCAGCCAGGGCTGCCAGTTACTGGTTTAAAAGCACAAAATGTGGTCCCAAAAAAGGACCATGATTTGTTTTTCTTTCAGATCTTAATCAGAGTAAACAGTTTGATAGGATTATTCTTAATTTTTGTCTTTTCTTATCTCAGGTAACTGCTGGGGTCCCTCTTAAAAAAGAATATACGGAAGAGGTAAGAGTGAAGAATTATTCAAATCCAGTTAACCATTGACTAGCCGTTGAATCTCAGTCAGGGAATAGGTCCTCCACCAGTGGCCTCTTACAAAAGTGCTTTTCTAATAAACCAAGAGGAAATGGGTGGGGGAAGGGATAAAATCCATTCAGTTAACTCTCCAATCTTAAGAAAAGATGGGTGTAGGCTTTCTGTCCAGTTCCTACCCCCTGGGCAGCCATCAGAGCAGGCCTCTTACATCCATGTATTCTTTTTTTTTTTTAAATAGTAATCTTTTATTTATTTATTTATTTTTATATTTTTTATTTTTGGCTGTGTTGGGTCTTCGTTTCTGTGCGAGGGCTTTCTCTAGTTGCGGCAAGTGGGGGCCACTCTTCATTGCGGTGCGTGGGCCCCTCACTATCGCGGCCTCTCTTGTTGCGGAGCACAGGCTCCAGACGCGCAGGCTCAGTAGTTGTGACTCGCGGGCCCGGTTGCTCCGCGGCATGTGGGATCTTCCCAGACCAGGGCTCGAACCCGTGTCCCCTGCATTGGCAGGCAGATTCTCAACCACTGCGCCACCAAGGAAGCCCCCCCCCCCATGTATTCTTTTGATGTAGCAGATACTGACTTTTGGAAGATATACAATTGGCTTTATGACTTGCTTGAGTAAATAGACTTTGATTGACTGGCAACAGTACCTCTTAGCTCCTACGGGTGGCGCCAGGGACTTGAGCAGGGAATAGCTGGACGGTGCTCGTCGCCCTCCCGGGACCTTACGCCTTCTGGTCCACCAGCGCACAGAGCGTGGGCATGTTGCTGACGTCCTGGCCACCAGTCTGCAGCAGAAATAGCTGCCTGGCTCAAGACCCACATATGCCATTGGATCTAGAATAATTTTAGACTTTATTTGGAAAATGAGCCTCCTCCTTCTGCAGCCATCTTTTCTTGGAGGGAAAAAGTGATTGATGGCTTGAGTATAACGTATAACGTGAGTATAGATAGACCCAAAACCTGCCAGAGTGGGCCTGCCTGTGTAATTTGGCAGGTTGGATGGGAGGTGATACATGGGGGCCTGGTTTTCTTACAGAACCTCCAGCTGGTGGCAGATGGCTGCTGTAACCTAGAGAAGCAAATTCAGATTGCTCACCTCTTCGGGGTCCCTGTTGTCGTGGCTCTGAATGTCTTCAAGTAAGTCAAGTGTCCTACTTTAAATGTGGTCATATCGCTGGGCCACCCTGTGAACTAACTGCATTTGTGTTTTGAGGATGTTTGACCTTTTCTCTGCTTCATCTAAAAGTATAGAGAAATACTCTGCTCATTCTATTTGTTTGATTTTCTTTGAATTGGTTTTACTTTAGCAGAAATGTTTTCAAATGTTATCAGGGAAGTGAAATCTATATAGTGAGTTACCATTTCTTTGGCTTTTTTTTTTTTTTTCTTCTTCTTCTTAATTCCACCCAGCATTTCTGACGGAAAGACTGTGGATGATCAAAGGGATATGTTATGGAATTTTCTCAGTAAAACCCTTAACAACTTGAAATATTTGAGTCATGTTGGAGAGGATTTTTCCCCCATGCTTTTCTTAAGGTCTGATTTATTTAAGCACAGTGTAACCACTTTTGATGTTTAAAATATATTCAGTGTTTGGGAGCAAAGTTCTGTATAAGCAGTTAGTCTTTCTTTAAAAACATTGCTAAATGAATACAGATGCAAAACCACAAACATTTTCATCACCAGGACCGACACCCGAGCGGAGATTGACTTGGTGTGTGAGCTTGCAAAGCGGGCTGGCGCCTTTAATGCAGTGCCCTGCTATCACTGGTCGATTGGTGGGAAAGGGTCGGTGGACCTGGCTCAGGCTGTGAGAGAAGCTGCAAGTAAAAAGAGTCGTTTCCAATTCCTGTATGATGTGCAGGTAAGATCCAGCACAATGATAATGGTGCCTGACGGGTCTGGCACCTTAACTGTATGCCAGGCCAGCGCTGAGAGCTTCACATGGGTTGTCACAACAGCTCTGCAGATAAGAAACCGAAGGTTAAAGAGGTTAAGCCATCTGACGAGGTCCTATTGCCAAGGGGCCCCAGCTCCTTGCCCCCAAGCCTGTGCTCTACACTCAGTGCAGAGGGGTTTTGGAGTACAGGGTTCAACAGGGTTTGCACAGGAACAAGACTTTTGAGCAACTTCATAAGGCATGGGATATCACGGGCAATATTTTCCTTGTCCGTTTCTACTATAGCCCATTTGCACCATGGTTTTCTTGAGCTATGCCTCGTATATTTTTAAAATTTTTTGAATTGTGGTAAAATACATCATAACATAAAATTGACCATCTTTACCATTTTTAGGTGAATAGTTTACTAGTGTTAAGTAGCTTCACATTGTTGTGCAACCACCCTCCTTCTCCATAGGTCTTTTCAAATTGCAAAATCGAAACTCTGTGCCTGTTAAACACTAACTCCCCATTTCTCCTTCTCCTCTGTTGCTGGCTCTCTCATACCAGTAAGCCATAAAGTTTGTCCCTTTTTTGACGGGCTTAGTCACTGTCTCAGTCCTTTCAGGCTGCTATAAGGAATACCACAGTACTGGGTGGCTTATAAACAACAAATTTATTACTCATAGTTTTGGAGGCTAGGAAGTCTAAGATCAGGGCATCAGCAGATTTGATGTCTGGTGAGGGCCTGCTTCTTATTTCATAGATGGGAGTCTTCTCACTGTATCCTCATATGGTGGAAGTGGGGAGGGATCTCTCTAGGTTATCTTTTTATAAGAGCACTAATCCCATTCATGAGGGGTGCACCCACATGACCTAATCACCCCAGAGCCCCATCTCCTAATGACATCAACCTAATCACTCCCAAAGGCCTCAGGTGCTAATATATCATCCCATTGGAAATTAGGCTTCAACATACCAATTTGGGGGGACACAAACATTCAGTCCGTAGCACTTACTTAGCATAATGTCCTCAAGGTTCACCCACGTTATTGCATATGTCAGAACTTCTTTCCTTCTTAAGGCTGAACAACAGTCCATTGTATGTTTATGCCACTTTTTTGCTATCCATTCACCTGTCAGTGGCCACTTGGGTTGCTTCCACCTCTTGGCTATTATAAATAATGCTGCTATGAACATGTGTGTAAAACTGCTTCCAGTTCTTTTGGGCATATACGCTGAAGAGGAGTTGCTGAATTGTCTAGTATATTTTTTAAACACAGCTGGATAATGAGGGTTCAGTCAGAATATCTGAACTTCTCGGGACCTCACTCTTCTTGGTTCATCTTTGCTGCCACCCAAACATCTCCATTCTGGATTTGCTGGCTCCAGCTCTGGCTGTTGGATTTGTTCTCATAGGTAGTTCCTGGTTGCCAGAGTGCTCAGGCTTCAAACTGGTGGCTTCTCTGGTTCCTTCATCCCTCACAAATTCCGTTAGTCTTGAGTCTAGAGTTACATCATGAAGAACACGATGATAACTTTACGTCTAAGGAGGACTTGTTGTCTGCCAGGCATACGGGCACTTTGTGCTTGTTAACTTCTTTAGTCCTTACTTCCCCGACGGGTAGAAACTGTTGCTTTTCCCATATTTTACATACAAGGAAACTAAAGCAAAAAGAGGTTAAGTAACCTACCCTATGTCCCACAGCCAGACAGAGGCAGAGCTGGGGGAGTGTGTGTGGAATGATGGAGGCCATCATCCTACTCTGTCATTCAGAATCCAGTACTGTGTTCAGAAGGGGCAGTTGGGATGGGGGGATTCCTCTCAAATGGGCAACAACTGAGTGACCCACCTGAAGAGGAAGGACCATGATGGGCAAAGCATCCATGCCAGATGGGGTCACTGCAGGTAGTTGGTAACTGTCGGAGGAAGGATTTCAGGAATGAATTGGGATGGTTAGCTCAGAAAAAGTGTGTCGTGTTCAAAGGTCATTTTATGAGAGACCCTAATGTTCTGTCTTATAGAGGTGGTGGTGATCAACTGGGGGCAGGATGTGGCAGTGGGGAGGGCGGTGGGCTTGGGTTCTACAGGAAGAAAGATGTCCTAATTAGAAACTGTTCTTTGGAGATGCTGGGCATAATATAGATGCAGCCCTGCAGTGGGCTCATCACGGGGAAGGAAGCCAACTCAGATGGTGGCTGGCCAAGGTAATCTTGTGTTCCTTCCTGGGCCTTGATGCCCAGGGAAGCCTTGCTGGGTTGAGGGTGATTAGGTCATGAGGGTGCAGCCCTCATGAATTGGTGCAGCTCTTGGCCCTTTTACACAAACAACTGTCAGGAAACCCTCAGACCACTGCCCCACTCTGATCGTGAACCACCCCACTCTGAGTGGCAATGGCAGTTTTTTTGTTTGTTTGTTTGTTTGTTTTTAATAAATTTATTTATTTATTTATTTATTTTTGGCTGCGTTGGGTCTTTGTTGCTGCACACGGGCTTTCTCTAGTTGCGCCGAGCGGGGGCTATTCGTCGTTGCGGTGTGTGGGCTTCTCATTGCGGTGGCTTCTCTTGCTGTGGAGCACGAGCTCTAGGCGCGCGGGCTTCAGTAGTTGTGGCACGCGGGCTCAGTAGTTGTGGCTCGCGGGCTCTAGAACACAGGCTCAGTAGTTGTGGCGCACAGGCTTAGTTGCTCTGCGGCATGTGGGATCTTCCTGGACCAGGGCTGGAACCCGGGTCCCCTGCATTGGCAGGCGGATTCTTAACCACTGCGCCACCAGGGAAGCCCCGCAATGGCAGATTTTAAACGAATGATTTCACAAAGTGTGGCTTTTTCAAGGAAACCATCCAAAGTGAAAAGGTCAGTAAATAGAAGCAATGTTTTGTGAGTTGTGCTGTCTTAAACATGTACTATCCCTAAAATGAACCCTTTTCCTTTCCACCAATATCATAATTTTTTTTTCCTGAATTCCCATTTTTTGTGGAGATAATGCTGTTAAAATGTCTGCTCTTCTGTGAAAAGGGGAACAATTTTATAATAATGTGGTCTAAAGTCATATTTGATAGGATTCTTGCCTCCTTTGCCATACACAATTCCCTTTTCTTATAACACAGAAATTTGATGTGAGCTGCGTAATTGCTTCTTAAAGAATCAGCAGCGCAGCCTATTATTGCTACGTGACAGTTTATGAAAAGAGCTGTTGCTGCCTCTGGCTCACTAGGGACTGTCTCCTTGATAGCTCTGTCGCTCTCGCTGGCGAGTCGATCTTCGATAATATAAGACCATTTACAATCTTGTCTTGTAACGGTGTAGAAATCTGAAGTCATCATTGCAGGCGGTAACAGAGCTCAACCTCCCTCCCGCCACAATTACGTGCATAGTCAGTGTTGGTGAGCCTTTGTGGACTGAGTAATGGTTTTCTTCCTCTTTTTTTTCTTTCTTTTTTGTTTTTAATTTTTATTTAAGTAATAATGGTTTTCTTGAAACCCTTTAATTCCCTTTGTTTTCCCCCCACGACTAGCCCTTTGATGCTGGACAGCTCAATTAGGTATCAGGCTGCCCTGCAGGAAAAAAAGAAGTGACAAAATGCTTTTGGATAAAACACGCTGCTGCCTTTGCTTCTCTGCACAAACTGGGCTTCTGTGTGCCTTTTGCTATCATCCCAGACTCTATTCCACCAAGAACGTATTCAGCGCAGGATTGATGGCATCTTACTTCCTGCTCCAGCCCCGCCCCAGTCTCGTGTTACAGAAGAAAGACACCTGAGCTCATTGGAGAAATTGGAAATAAGTGTCGGAGCACAGGGCATGATTGCTTTTGTGTGGGGAGTAGAAATCGCCTCAAAACCCCAAATGGAAAGAGGAACAGCTAGAGAGAAATAGTGTTTACCTGACCTCAGTGACACTGTAAGGCCGGACAACTCACAGAGCATGAGGCCTTCTGATGACGGTTCCATTAGTTAAAGTGAGAAACAAGCTGCTCTTCTGACTCGGGAGTCTGTGGTGAACTTTGAAATATTGAGGGAAGCAGCCACTGTTCTCTAGAGAAAATTCTGCACCTCTTTTACCAGAGTAGCTTCTAATTCAAGAGGAGGCAACTTTTGTTCATGGTACTAGAGGTGGCTGTTGATTATTTCAGAATAAAAAAAATTTTTTTAATACAGCAGGTTCTTATTAGTTATCTATTTTATACATATCAGTGTATATATGTCAATCCCAATCTCCCAGAATAATAATTTTTTAAATACGGAATAGGAGGCAGTGGCCTAATTGTTCAGAGGAAGTTTATCCTGTGAGAATTGATATATTTAGACTTGAACTACACTGCGTCATTTCCTCTAAACCGTTAATGATGATCATAGCCCCCTTTCCTTTTAAGGAGCAGTTAGAAGTCCTCCCCAAAACCTATCTTTTCTATTATTACTTTTGGCAATTATATCTTTACAGGTGACCAATATATCTCCATATCTGCAAGCACCCAGGAAAACAGTATAGCAGATGAAAAAACGAATCTGTATTTACACTTTATTAGCTAACAAATCCCTCTTCCATACATAATTTCAAGTATATCTGATCCAATCCCATGGGGTGTGTGAGCTCAACTCTGTATCTTAAATGCAGAAATAGGAATTCAGAGAAGGTGAGGGGCGTGCCCCATGACAAATGGACACTTGATGGACGAAGTAATGTACTATAGTTAAAGGGGTCATTCAGAATTGAGTTCAAATCTTTTTTTTTTTTTTAATTGGCATATAGTTGATTTACAATGTTGTGTTAGTTTCAGGTATACAGTAAAGTGATTGTTATACATATACAGATATTCATTCTTTTTTAGATTCTTTTCTCATATAGGTTATCACAGAATATTAAGTAGAGTTCCCTGTGCTATACAGTAGGTCCTTGTTGGTTATCTGTTTTATATAGAGTAGTGCATGTATGTTCATCCCAAACTCCTAATTTATCCCTCCCCCTTCCCTTGCCCCTTTGGTAACCATAAGTTTGTTTTCCATGGCTGTGAATCTGTCTCTGTTTTGTAAATAAGTTGGTTTGTGTCATTTATTTAGATTCCACATGGAAGCAATATCATGTTATTTGTCTTTCTCTTTCTGACTTACTTCAGTATGATAATCTCTAGGTCCATCCATGTTGCTGCAAATGGCATTATTTCATTCTTTTTTATGGTTGAGTGGTATTCCGTTGTATATATGTACCACATATCTTATTTATCCATTCCTCTTTCGGTGGACATTTAGGTTGCTTCCATGTCTTGTCTATTGTAAATAATGCTGCTATGAACTTTGGGGTGCGTGTATCTTTTCTAATTAGAGTTTTCATCTTTTCCTGATATATGCCCAGGAGTAACTCTATTTTTAGTTTTTTAAGGAACCTCCATACTGTTCTCCATAGTGGCTGTACCAATTTACATTTCCCACCAACAGTGCAAGAGGGTTCCCTTTTCTCCACACCCTCTCCAGCATTTACTGTTTGTAGACTTTTTGATGATGGTCATTTTGACCTGTGTGAGGTGATAGCTCACTGTAATTTTTATTTGCACTTCTCTGATAATTAGTGATGTTGAGCATCTTTCCATGTGCTTTTTGCCATCTGTATGTCTTCTTTGGAGAAATATCTATTTAGATCTTCTGCCCATTTTTGATTGGGTTGTTTGTTTTTTTGACATAGAGGTGTATGAGCTGTTTGTATATTTTGGAGACTAATCCGTTGTCGGTAACTTCATTTGCAAATAGAGTTCAAATCTCGATGGGACCTCCCAGTATGGATATAAATGTGGACAACTCTCTGAACCTCAGCTTCCTAATCTATAAAATAGTGTCTGATATTAACACCAACTTCACCCAGTTGCTGTGAGGACCAAATGAAATGTCCTGGAGTAAAATGCTGGGACATAGGAGGCTGGTAATCTATGTTAGCACTTCCTTCTGTCACTTTCACTTCAGGAAGAGAGGGGGTTTCCTGAATTGACCTTCAAGAATTGTCTTGTAACTCAGGTAACCTGGAGGTCGGGCTCCAGGGTTGGTTTCCTGTTCAAGTGTGTTAAAACCAGCAATTAGCAGCCCCTAGTGCACCAGGAAAGAAAGGCACTCCCAAATTAAAGTAAGACATTTAGCATTCTTTCTCCATTAGAATTGGGAACTATTAGTGATTTAATAGAAAGTCAGTAGCTTTTGCAAAGAATGTATGGCACCGAAAGTCCATCTGAATATTGTTTGTTAAATCAGGAGTAAAGGTTGAAAACCATCTCCACATCCCTCCATATCCTTCCTCTAAACTTGTAAACATTTAGAGGTGTAACCTTGACAGCATGAGAAGATGGTGTTTGTTTTTATTAAAAGGTCTTTCCTGTTCCTTGTGTGAAGCCATTCTCTTGATCACAGCAGGGCTAGAATCAAGGGAGATCAAAACAGACCAGGAAGACTCCATCTAGGGCCACAGCCAGCACCGCAGATTTCTGAACTATTGCACTTTCACTGCCTGTGTGTTTAGGAGTGTTTTCTCCCCTGCTGGCAGGGGATCGAGGGGTGAAGGAGTTCGTTGATTATTGAGGAATTATGTATGTTATATTTTTTAAGGATTCAAACCAGTTGTTGGTAGGGTTTTGAGTTATCCTTTAAATGGACTCCGGGCATCAGCCAGCAAACAGAGCCTCAAATTTTAAGGAAATAAATAAAAATGCATACGTATAGGTACCTGTATGTATGTATATAGAGTATATGTGTTTGTGTGTATATGTGTATAGTTTTTTTAATTGTGGTAAAAAATATATGTAAAATGAAATTTTCCATTTTAATCATTTTTAGATATATACAGTTCCATGTATTTAGAATATATAAAAATGTATACATAAATACTATATATGTAGTTTTAATTCATAGAACTTAAAACATACATCTCTGTATGTCTTTTGTATTTCATAGTAATTGCTAAACAACAGTCTAAGGAGAAGGGATGACCTTTCTTTTTCTATTTTTAATTAATTAATTAATTTTTGTTTTGTTTTTGTTTGAATTTTTGAATTTTATTTACTTTTTTATACAGCAGGTTCTTATTAGTCATCAATTTTATACATATCAGTGTATACATGTCAATCCCAATCACCCAATTCATCACACCACCACCCCACCCCCTGCAGCTTTTCCCCCTTGGTGTCCATACATTTGTTCTCTACGTCTGTGTCTCAATTTCTGTCCTGCAAACCGGTTCATCTGTACCATTTTTCTAGGTTCCACATATATGTGTTAATATACGATATTTGTTTTTCTCTTTCTGACTTACTTCACCCTGTATGACAGTCTCTACATACATCCACGTCTCAACAAATGACCCAGTTTCGTTCATTTTTATGGCTGAGTAGTATTCCATCGTATATATGTACCACATCTTCTTTATCCATTCGTCTATCAGTGGGCATTTAGGTGGCTTCCATGACCTGGCTATTGTAAATAGTGCTGCAGTGAACATTGGGGTGCATGTGTCTTTTTGAATTATGGTTTTCTCTGGGTATATGCCCTGTAGTGGGATTGCTGGATCATATGGTAATTCTATTTTTAGTTTTTTAAGAAACCTCCATACTGTTCTCCATAGTGCCTGTATCAATTTACATTCCCACCAACAGTGCAAGAGGGTTTCCTTTTCTCCACACCCTCTCCAGCATTTGTTGTTTGTAGATTTTCTGATGATGCCCATTCTAACTGGTGTGAGGTGATACCTCATTGTAGTTTTGATTTGCATTTCTCTAATAGTTAGTGATGTTGAGCAGCTTGTCATGTGCTTCTTGGCCATCTGTATGTCTTCTTTGGAGAAATGTCTATTTAGGTCTTCTGCCCATTTTTGGATTGGGTTGTTTGTTTCTTTAATATTGAGCTGCATGAGCTGTTTATATATTTTGGAGATTAAACCTTTGTTGATTCGTTTGCAAAATTTTTCTCCCATTTTGAGGGTTGTCTTTTCGTCTTGTTTATGGTTTCCTTTGCTCTGCAAAAGCTTTGAAGTTTCATTAGGTCCCATTTGTTTATTTTTGTTTTTATTTCCATTACTCTAGGAGGTGGATCAAAAAAGATCTTGCTGTGATTTATGTCAAAGAGTGTTCTTCCTATGTTTTCCTCTAAGAGTTTTATAGTGTCCAGTCTTCCATTTAGGTCTCGAATCCATTTTGAGTTTATTTTTGTGTATGGTGTTAGGGAGTGTTCTAATTTCATTCTTTTACATGTAGCTGTCCAGTTTTCCCAGCACCACTTATTGAAGAGACTGTCTTTCCTCCATTGTATATCCTTGCCTCCTTTGTCATAGATTAGTTGACCATAGGTGCGTGGGTTTATCTCTGGGCTTTCTATCTTGTTCCGTTGATCTATGTTTCTGTTTTTGTGCCAGTACCATATTGTCTTGATTACTGTAGCTTTGTAGTATAGTCTGAAGTCAGGGAGTCTGATTCCTCCAGCTCCGTTTTTTCCCCTCAAGACTTCTTTGGCTATTCGGGGTCTTTTGTGTCTTCGTACAAATTTTAAGATTTTTTGTTCTAGTTCCGTAAAAAATGCCATTGGTAATTTGATAGGGATTGCATTGAAGCTGTAGATTGCTTTGGGAAGTATAGTCATTTTCACAGTATTGATTCTTCCAATCCAAGAACATGGTATATCTCTCCATCTGTTGGTATCATCTTTAATTTCTTTCATCAGTGTCTTATAGTTTTCTACATACAGGTCTTTTGTCTCCCTAGGTAAGTTCATTCCTAGGTATTTTATTCTTTTTGTTGCAATGGTAAATGGGAGTATTTCCTTAATTTCCCTTTCAGATTTTTCATCACTAGTGTATAGGAATGCAAGAGATTTCTGTGCATTAATTTTGTATCCTGCAACTTTACCAAATTCATTGATTAGCTCTAGTAGTTTTCTGATGGCACTTTTAGGATTCTCTATGTATCATGTCATCTGCAAACAGTGAGAGTTTTACTTTTTCTTTTCCAATTTGGATTCCTTTTTTTTCTTTTTCTTCTCTGATTGCCGTGGCTAGGACTTCCAAAACTATGTTGAATAATAGTGGTGAGAGTGGACATCCTTGTCGTGTTCCTGATCTTAGAGGAAATGCTTTCAGTTTTTCACCATTGAGAATGATGTTTGCTGTGGGTTTGTCATATATGGCCTTTATTATGTCGAGGTAGGTTCCCTCTATGCCTGCTTTCTAGAGAGTTTTTGTCATAAATGGGTGTTGAATTTTGTCAAAAGCTTTTTCTGCATCTATTGAGATGATCATATAGTTTTTATTCTTCAATTTGTTAGTATGGTGTATCACATTGATTGATTTGCCTATATTGAAGAATCCTTGCATCCCTGGGATAAATCCCACTTCATCATGGTGTATGATCCTTTGAATGTGTTGTTGGATTCTGTTTGCTAGTATTTTGTTGAGAATTTTTGCATCTGTATTCATCAGTGATATTGGTCTGTAATTTTCTTTTTTTGTAGTATCTTTGTCTGGTTTTGGTATCAGGGTGATGGTGGCCTCATAGAATGAGTTTGGGAGTGTTCCTTCCTCTGCAATTTTTTGGAAGAGTTTGAGAAGGATGGGTGTTAGCTCTTCTCTAAATATTTGATAGAATTCACCAGTGAAGCCATCTGGTCCTGGACTTTTGTTTGTTGGAAGATTTTTAATCACAGTTTCAATTTTGTTACTTGTGATTGGTCTGTTCATATTTTCTATTTCTTCCTGGTTCAGTCTTGGGAGGTTATACCTTTCTAAGAATTTGTCCATTTCTTCCAGGTTGTCCACTTTATTGGCATAGAGTTGCTTGTAGTAGTCTCTTAGGATGCTTTGTATTTCTGCGGTGTCTGTTGTAACTTCTCCTTTTTCATTTCTAATTTTATTGATTTGTGTCCTCTCCCTCTTTTTCTTGATGAGTCTGGCTAATGGTTTATGAATTTTGTTTATCTTCTCAAAGAACCAGCTTTTAGTTTTATTGACCTTTGCTATTGTTTTCTTTGTTTCTGTTTCATTTATTTCTGCTTTGATCTTTATGATTTCTTTCCTTCTGCTAACTTTGGGTTTTGTTTGTTCTTCTTTCTCTAGTTCCTTTAGGTGTAACTTTAGATTGTTTATTTGAGATTTTTCTTGTTTCTTGAGGTAGGCTTGTATTGCTATAAACTTCCCTCTTAGAACTGCTTTTGCCACATCCCATAGGTTTTGGATCGTCGTGTTTTCATTGTCATTTGTCTCTAGGTATTTTTTGATTTCCTCTTTGATTTCTTCAGTGATCTCTTGGTTATTTAGTAACGTGTTGTTTAGCCTCCATGTGTTTGTGTTTTTTACGTTTTTTTCCCTGTGATTGATTTCTAATCTCATAGCGTTGTGGTCAGAAAAGATGCTTGATATGATTTCAATTTTCTTAAATTTACTGGGGCTTGATTTGTGACCCACAATATGATCTATCCTGGAGAATGTTCCATGCGCACTTGAGAAGAAAGTGTAATCTACTGTTTTTGAATGGAATGTCCTATAATTATCAATTAAATCTATCTGGTCTGTTGTGTCATTTAAAGCTTCTGTTTCCTTATTTATTTTCATTTTGGATGATCTGTCCATTGGTGTAAGTGAGGTGTTAAAGTCCCCCACTATTGTGTTACTGTCGATTTCCTCTTTTATAGCTGTTAGCAGTTGCCTTATGTATTGAGGTGCTCCTATGTTGGGTGCATATATATTTATAATTGTTATATCTTCTTCTTGGATTGATCCCTTGATCATTATGTAGTGTCCTTCCTTGTCTCTTGTAACATTCTTTATTTTAAAGTCTATTTTATGTGATATGAGTATTGCTACTCTAGCTTTCTTTTGATTTCCATCTGCATGGAATATATTTTTCCGTCCCCTGACTTTCAGTCTGTATGTGTCCCTAGGTCTGAAATGGGTCTCTTGTAGACAGCATATATGTGGGTCTTGTTTTTGTATCCATTCAGCAAGCCTGTGTCTTTTGGTTGGAGCATTTAATCCATTCACGTTTAATGTAATTATCGATATGTATGTTCCTATGACCATTTTCTTAATTGTTTTAGGTTTGTTTTTGTAGGTCCTTTTCTTCTCTTGTGTTTCCCACTTAGAGAAGTTCCTTTAGCATTTGTTGTAAAGCTGGTTTGGTGGTGCTGAATTCTCTTAGCTTTTGCTTGTCTGTAAAGCTTTCGATTTCTCCATCAAATCTGAATGAGATCCTTGCTGGGTAGAGTAATCTTGGTTGTAGGTTCTTCCCTTTCACCATTTTAAGTATATCATGCCACTCCCTTCTGGCTTGTAGAGTTTCTGCTGAGAAATCAGCTGTTACCCTTATGGGAGTTCCCTTGTATGTTATTTGTCATTTTTCCCTTGCTGCTTTCAATAATTTTTCTTTGTCTTTAATTTTTGCCAATTTGATCACTATGTGTCTCGGAGTGTTTCTCCTTGGGTTTATCCTGTATGGGACTCTGCGCTTCCTGGACTTGGGTGGCTATTTCCTTTCCATGTTAGGGAAGTTTTCGACTGTAATCTTTCAAATATTTTCTTGGGTCCTTTCCCTCTCTCTTCTCCTTCTGGGACCCCTATAATGCGAATGTTGTTGCGCTTAATGTTGTCCCAGAGGTCTCTTAGGCTGTCTTCATTTCTTTTCATTCTTTTTTCTTTATTCTGTTCCACAGCTGTGAATGCCACCATTCTGTCTTCCAGGTCACTTATCCGTTCTTCTGCCTCAGTTATTCTGCTAGTGATTCCTTCTAGTGTATTTTTCATTTCAGTTATTGTATTGTTCATCTCTGTTTGTTTGTTCTTTAATTCTTCTAGGTCTTTGTTAAACATTTCTTGTATCTTCTCAATATTTGCCTCCATTCTTTTTCCGAGGTCCTGGATCATCTTCACTATCATTATTCTGAATTCTTTTTCTGGAAGGTTGCCTATCTCTACTTCATTTAGTTGTTTTTCTGGGGTTTTATCTTGTTCCTTCATCTGGTACATAGCCCTCTGCCTTTTCATCTTGTCTATCTTTCTGTGAATGTAGTTTTTGTTCCACAGGCTGCAGGATTGTAGTTCTTGCTTCTGCTGTCTGCCCTCTTGCTGGTGATGTGATTCTATATATATAAAATTCAGCATACTGCTAGTGTTGGACGGTGTCCTGCAGAGGCTGGGGGTGGCTGTGGCTCACCGAGAGGACAAGGACACTGGCAGCAGAAGTTCTGGGAAGTACTCCTTGGTGTGAGCCCTCCCAGAGTCTGCCGTTAGCCCCACCAGAGATGATGACCTTTCTTTTTATGCCCTTATCCCTTTACTATTGTGTCCTTCTCAAGGCCTTTGACCTCCTCTGGCTCTTTCCTGCCTGTCCTCAGACCTGCCCTTGGTCTGCCTGTTCCCACCAGTCCCTTCTTCAGCTCTCTCCTTTCCTCCTTTTGTGCAATTGAATGTTTGGCATGTTTTATAGGAAGCTGTCCCTTATATTTCCAGTCAGTTAAGTATCTCATTCAGAATCCGTGTCTCTTCCCTGTGCTCTCATGTGCTGCTTTCTTATTTATGGTTGAGCTCTGGTCATCCATGCTGAACTGCTTCTAGCCCTTCCCTCATCAGCCTCTTCTCCTCTTGCCTCCTTTTCATGATTCAGCTCCAAATTCCCACACTGCCTCAATACCACATCCTTCTGCAAACACATCTTAGATCGCTATCAAAACTAGATTGTTCTCCAACACTGGCCTCTAGGTTCTTTGTCCAGACTCCTTTGGACAGCAGTGTATCACCCACCTCCTTGGCCTACCCCTACTGCTGCCTCACCCATCTGTGTTTGACAGGTCTCTTCAGATCTGAACCTATTGTTAGATCCAGCCCAACTTTCTCAATGCATCCTATTCAGCCCTTTGTGATTCTGGCAAAGCATCCCGCAGCTTTGTCTCCTTGAAGCTAGAAATAGCACCTGATGAGAAAGAAACAGTGGTCTATATCCATTTCACTTGTACATGTCACAAGGATTCCTATAATTTCATTTAAGTGCTTCTAACAAAAAATGAAATGTCACTATGGCAAAACTTTCTAGAAATGCATTATTTCATCCAAAATTATGGGCCAAGCAAGAAAGACAGGGATGTAAAATGAACTGTCAGTGTCCCACCACGTGTTAGCTAGTCACCTTCTGCCATCACTCCGTCCATCCCTTGGTCTTTCTGACTTAAATTCAGATGACACGAGAGGACTTAGTAGGGAAAGCATCCATTTTCTCAGCCTGAAAAGCAAGCAACATTATTTCAATATTATCACAGGTGTATCAAAGACCACTTCAAAAGGAAAACGACAACCTTAGGACTGGAGGGGGAAATCACTCAAAACAGCACAGGCTTCCAATCACCCCAGGATCTGAGAGGTTAGGGATTTGTCTTAGCAATTATTTTATTTCAGAAAATGATTTATTTTTCCTTTCATGAAAGTAGTTTACTCCACTCTTGAGTGAGACTTTTAATCTTAGACCAGAAGATTTTTCCTTGACAGCACTGCTCCAGTAGATGAATGAGGGAAGTATGACTCCTGCCCAGGAATACAGAGGCCAGGCTACACCTCATGTTCAATTCATATTAGTCTTACAACACACTGAGGTTTGCGAGTAACTTCATGCCAGGAGGAACAACAGGTGTGTCATACATGCATATCATTAGGCCAAGCAAGTGCTCGGGCCACTGCCAGTCCTTCCCCCTCCTTTGGGTGAGATCATTAAAATCACCTATTCCTCTATATTGCTCTCTTTTGGCGTTGCTGTAATGTTCTGTTTAAGAGTATACAGCACAGGGAACTCTGCTCAATATTTGTAATAACCTAAATGGGAAAAGAATTTGAAAAAGAACAGATACATGGGGGCTTCCCCGGTGGCGCAGTGGTTGAGAATCCACCTGCCATTGCAGGGGCCACGGGTTCGATACCTGATCCGGGAAGATCCCACATGCCGCGGAGCAACTAAGCTCATGTGCCACAAATACTGAGCCTGTGCTCTAGAGCCCGTGAGCCACAACTACTGAGCCCGCGTGCTGCAATACTGAAGCCCGCGTGCCTAGAGCCCACAATGAGAGAAGCCACTGCAATGAGAAGCCCGCGCACTGCAACGAAGAGTAGCCCCCGCTCGCCACAACTAGAGAAAGCCCACGTGCAGCAACGAAGACCCAACACAGCCATAAATAAATAAATAAATAAAAATAAAATTAAAAAAAAAAAAGAACAGATACATGTATATGTGTAACTGAATCACTTTGCTGTACACCTGAAACTAGCACAACATTATAAATCAACTATACTCTAATATAAAATAAGAATTAAAAAACAAAAGAATATAAATAAATAAATATAAAAAATAAAATAAACATTTTATTTTTAAAAATAAATTTTTTAAAAATTGTTTAAAATTAAATTAAGAAATCAAAAAAGGGAATAGTGAGGAAAAAATCCTCAACTAGGAGTAAAAATCTAATATTGTCCCACTAGATGAAACAAAATTAAAATGAATTCATATTCAATGAGCAAATTTTAAACCCAAGGCTCTGTATATCACTCGAGATTGCTCTGTTAGACACTATGTTGATCCCTTTGCATATTTGGTCCTATGAAATATAGTCCTCAAGATGTCCAACTACAGAAAATTGGACAAAGAAAATTCCTGTGACCTGAAATAAATCAAACTGAAGGCAAAAAACAAACAAAAACGAGTATACAAGGTCACCCTTGTGATTTGAACGTGAATTCCTTACCATCATCATTTCAGATGGACAAATGCAGACTTTCTGGCGATGAGCCTTTTTTCCTTTCCCAGACCCCAGCGATCTCCGACATGTGTCCTGGTTGTCTTAGGAGAGCGAGATTCTTCTGGGATTCTTCTGGGTTGACCTGTTGCTCAGGACCAACACGCCAGCGGGACGAGCCACTCAGGGAGCTGGCTCATGGCACTCAGCACGTACACCTTGGGTAGCTCAGATGTGCTGGTTTCCAGCCAGTGACATGCTTTGTGTCAAAGACACAAGGGTCTGTTGTTCTCACTCACAACGCAGAGCTGCTCCCATGACACCAGGGGGATGTTGTAATGAAGCCCTTGCTCCTGTTGGAAGCTGGTTTCACATTACATACTTTTATTTGAGGTACAGGAAAGGCCATTTACCAAACTGCACTTGTAGATCACTGAAAATTCATGTTTCATTTTAAATACAAAATACAAATTGAAGTAATTACTGTATGTCCAGAGATTTTTATTCGACTTACAAATTTACTAATTGATTCCTCTTTTTAAATATTTCATGAGCATTGAAGTACTTCAAGCCAACATCACAGCATAGGAACACTTAACTTATGTGAATTCCAGTCTAGGCTTTGGTAAAACAAAAGAACAATGTAGTTTTCATTCAGTGTAATGGCTGAGGAAACAGCAGTGTATTTCAACACTTCAACAGTTATGTGCTTAAGAGATAGTGGAATATTGATAATAGAGTATTGTGTCATGTTTTCATGGGTCTTTTAAGAGATCTTCAGGACTGCTGACTTTAGAACCTGACATCTAAGTAAGATGAGATGCCACTATATTATAAAGCCTTCATACTTCTTTATTTTCCTCAACTCTGTCAGCTTCATTGTTTTTAATTGAAGTATACTTGATTTACAATGTTGGGTTAGTTTCTGGTGTACAGCAAAGTGATTCAGTTTTTTATATATATATATACATATATACACACACACACTCTTTTCAGAAAAGAATATATATATTCTTTTCAGACTCTTCCATTGTTATTACAAGATATTGGATATAGTTCCCTGTGCTATACAGTAGTACCTTGTTGTTTATCTATTTTATATATAGTAGTGTGTATATGTTAATCCCAAACTCCTAATTTATCCCTCCCTGCCTTTCCCTTTTGGTAACCGTAAATTTGTCTTCTTTGTCTGTGACTCTATTTCTGTTTTGTTAATGAGTTCATTTATATCATATTTTTAGATTCCACATATAAATGATATGATATTTGTCTTTTTCTGTCTGAATTACTTCACTTAGTATGATAATCTCCAGTTCCATCCTTGTTGCTGCAAATGGCATTATTGCATTCTTTTTCATGGCTGAGTGTGGTATTCCATTGTATATATGTACCACATCTTCTTTATCCATTCAACTGTTGATGGACACTTAGGTTGCTTCCATGTCTTGCCTATTGTCAGTAGTGCGGCAATGAACATTGGGTGCATGTGTAATGAGTCCAGTGGTCTTTTCAAGAAGGATATGCCATCTAACTTTGAGTAACTTAGCTTCTATGAGCCTGGATCACCACATCTACACAAGGAATGTGGTAAAGAGTGAAGACCCCTACATCCTCCAGCCTACCTTCCTGGTGTCACTCAGCCAGGATTCTGGGTGGGCATACTCTAAGCAAAAGACCATAGGCAATACGACCCCCCAGTCAGGGTTCTTTTCTAGAGCTAGAAAGAACTGCTGCCCAGTTCAGTAGCCACTGGTCATAGAAAGCTATGGACATTTAAATTAACTAAAATTAACAGCTCATTTCCTCGGTTGCACTAGTCCCATTTCAACTACTTACTAGCCACATGAGGCTGGCGGCTACTAGCCTGGAAAGCATGGTTGTAGAACATTCCCATCAGCACAGAAAACTTCCATCGGAAAGCTCTCTTCTAAAGTATTTCAGTTATTTTTATATGTTTAAGAGGTTTGGGAGGAAATTAATGAAGAATATGTTCAGAATTATATTGCTGGTGAAGATGGAGATTTAACATAGTGTTAGTTCCAAAATGATCAAAGATCCTAGTATAGACACCAGGCTTTGTGAAGTAGCTTATATGAGTATGTTGAGCATAATACAAATAGAGTAGTCCCTCTTTCCAGAAAAAGCCTTGTCTTTGCTGCCATTCACACCTTGATGTGTGCCATTCTCCTTGTGTGAAATAATCTTTCCTTTTATTGCTTATTAAAATCTTTCACATCCTTCAAGCACCATTCAAGTTCCTTTTTAGGTCTTACCAACTTATGCTGACTTCCATGCTGTCCCCTGCAATCTGTGATCTTCCAACTTGAGTAGTAACATAGAGGCGGAGGCTTTATCACACACTCCATTCTGTCACACTTTACTGTGTCATTGTCCCCACCCCATCAGACATTCTTTGTACACAAAATCTCTGAAACTCTTTGTACACCATGACATCTTGAAAGTACTTGCCACAGATGGTTGTTCATTCAGCAGATGTTTGTGGAGGGCCTACTGATTGGAAGTTACCATCCTAGACATCAGGGATGTAAGGAGGAAAGAGGTGGCAAAGAGATAAATTTGTAAATATTTAGGAAGTTGGAGCAAACCCAGGGTTGATTAATGCATACCCATTCATAATTTATTTTACCATTTTATTTGTTTTATAAAAACTACCACTTAAAATGAGCAGTACAAGTGAATGTCAAGTTCAGATCAAGATCACTGGACATGAACTTGGCTTTTTTCTTTTTCTTTAAAGATGACACTGCTCCCCAAAATCGAGCAGAGAAACAGCAGGAAGTTCCTTTCCGGCTGTCACAATATAAATAGATGGTATACAGTGAAGCTGCCTTATCAGGGCAGGTTTTAGTTTTTATATTAAACCCAAAAGTTGTGTTAACTGAGATGTTCTTTTTATTTATTCACTTGTACACACAGGTGAAAAAGAATAATTGTAGCAAGAGTCCCAAGAGAATTTTGGTCTTGGGATTTCTAGCTCCATGAGCTGAAGCACATTATTTATCCAGTGTGGGGCTGTGAGGCACACACCAGGTGGTGATGGTCCCTCTCGTAGGCTCACGGTGGACAGCTTTGTGCATGTCGAGGCCGGCGAGGGAGTGTCGTCTTCTCTGGGGCTGGCGAGGCTGAGGTTGGGGCATGGGAAGTGCAGGATACCAGGAGCTGGTCGTGGTGACTGCTGGGATGCCCCAGGCTCTGGCACGTGCAGGTAAGGAGGGGAAACAAGTCTCCTGACCGGGACTCACTCGCACCACCAGCCTCTTCCTGCTTCCCTGCTTTGCCTTCTGTTTGAGTCATCCTGTCATGTGTGGTTGCAGTTTTCCTATAGGAAATAAGACCACAACTACACAGTTCACAAAGTCAGCCTGGCACCTGCTTGAAATTTCCGCAACACTTTCAAATAAACATTAGACAGGGGGCTTCCCTGGTGGCACAGTGGTTAAGAACCCGTCTGCCAATGCAGGGGACACGGGTTTGAGCCCTGGTCCGGGAAGATCCCACATGCCGCGGAGCAACTAAGCCCGTGCGCCACAACTACTGAGCTTGTGTTCTAGAGCCCACGAACCACAACTCCTGAGCCCACGAGCCACAACTACTGAAGGCCGCACACCTAGAGCCCGTGCTCTGCAACAAGAGAAGCCACCGCAATGAGAAGCCTGCGTGCCGCAACGAAGAGTAGCCCCCGCTCGCCTCAACTAGAGAAAGCCCACGTGCAGCAACAAAGACCCAAGACAGCCAAAAATAAATATAAATAAAATAAATAAATCTATTTTAAAAAAGAAAACATTAGACAGGAAGGCAGTTTAGTTGTTGATAAAAATGTATATTTCCTTATGCCCCAAAGAATTGAAGTCTGGAAGAGAAATATTTGTCTGTCCCCCCCCACCCCCGCTTTTAGCATAGCAGCATTATTCACAATAGCAAAAGGGTGGAAACAACCCGTGTCCAACAGTGGATGAATGGATTTTTTTAAATGTGGTATGTCCATACAGTGAAATATTATTCAGCCTTTAAAAGGGAAGAAATTTGTAACATGCTACATCATGGTTGAACCTTGAGGTTCATGCTAAATAAAATAAGCCAGATGCAAAAAGATACATATTATATGATTCCACTTATATAAGGTACCCTGAGTAGGCAGATTCATAGAGACAGAAAGTAGAAAGGTGGTAGCAAGGGGCTGAGGGGAGGACAGAATGGGGAGGTAGTGTTTCATGGGTACAGTTTTAGTTCTGCAAAATGAAAAGGGTTCTGGAGATTGGCATCACAACAACAGGAATGTGCTTAACAGTACAGAACTGTACACTTCAAAATGATTAAGATGGTAAATTTTCTGTTATGTGTATTTTACCACAATTTAAAATTAAATATATGTATTCCTTGAAAAAAAATTTCGTGTTTAAAAACTAAAAGTAAGTCAGTTAAATACCCACTCACACTCATTCCTTCATTGTCATCCATTTACTATTACCTTGTTCACGTGTGAGTTTTTTTCAATTATTATCTTATAGAAAAGTCACGCTCACTTTTCCTTTTCAGATCAATCTAGAGTTCAGTAAATAGTGCATTCTGTTCATTCAGTGTGTCATGAGTAGTACTAATCTGTTTTGTTGTTGTTTTGTTTCACTTCCAGGGAAAACATAAATCTTTAGTTAGCCCTATTGCCCTCACACCATCATAATAATATTACTTAAGGTTTGTGCAGTGTGATATTTGTAACACACTGCGTGGCTTCAGTGCTTGCAGTAAAATGAGTACAGCAGCATATTCACATCTCCCGCTAGGAATGAGGTTGCATGATTCAGCCAGATCTGAGGGGCTGTGTTCTTCCTTTGCCCTCCTGTCCCACAGCAGCCCACAAACCCCCCACCTGAGCTGCTCTGGAGGGCTGGAGGAGCCAAGGTGAGCCAGGTTGCTTGGGACCTATCACACTGCTTGGGTGACACCATATTCTGTGAGCTGCCTTCCCCTGAAAAAGCGTAACTGTCACATCACATGGAATCCTTGCTTTGTCAACAGGAAGGTCAGAAAATATTTATTCATTTATTCAACTGTATATTGAGAGCCTACTCTGTAGTCCAGGGGCTGTACTGTATCCCACCTCTACGTGAACAAGAGGTGGTCCTTGACCTCAAAGAGTTTATGGACTATTCTCAATTCTTCAGCTAATGAACATGGAATCTTTTACATTAGAAGTTACACTCGAGGTTTTCTCTAGCCCAGACTCAACTTTGCACTCATGCGGTCATTCTCCTGCAACAACCCTGGAGCCATACTCGGTTTACCCTGAACTCTGCCAGAGTAAAACAGCTCTGGTTATTATAGCTTTTCCTTAAACATTTCCTTCTGATTTCTGTCCTTGCTTCACCTTCTGCCTTCCTGGAAAATAACGATCATTTCTTTCTAGAGTTGTCCCTTCTAGAGGTGGAGATTCTTCTTTTTTTTTTTTTTAAAGAATCAACTTTATTTATTTATTTTTGGTTGCATTGGGTCTTCGTTGCTGCGCGCGGGCTTTCTCTAGTTGCGGCGAGCGGGAGCTACTCTTCGTTGCGGTGCACAGGCTTCTTATTGAGGTGGCTTCTCTTGTTGCGGAGCACGGGCTCTAGGTGTGGGCTTCAGTAGTTGCGGGCTCAGTAGTTTCGGCTCCCGGGCTCTGGAGCACAGGCTCAGTAGTTGTAGTGCACAGGCTTACTTGCTCCGTGACATGTGGGATCTTCCCGGACCAGGGATTGAACCGGTGTCCCCTGCATTGGCAGGCGGATTCTTAACCAGTGCGCCACCAGGGAAGTCCTGAAGTGGAGATTCTTCTCTGATTTCTCTTATGACATGTTTTACAAAAGGCCCCTTGCCACCCGGTAGATTTCAGCATCAGAGTTTGATCCTGGCACTGTTACCATCCGAGGTCCATCAGTGCATCCCAACAGGGCGTGGGCTTTGCTAGCAGCCACTCATTGCCAGGCCCTGCTGAACCTCTGGTGCCATGTAACACCCAGGTCAGAGCATTACAGGGCTATCGGATGGCAAAGAAGAGAACGCCCGTGTGCTTAAGGAAGGTCAGTACAGGCTTCCTGGAGATGCTGGCCTTTGAGATAGATCTTAGAGCACTCAGGGAGTTTTAGCAGAGGTGATCTTGAGTTTTTCTTACTTAGGGACATTTTAAGAAGGTTAGACTTGCAGTAGAGGTGAGGGTGTGTTAGAAGTGAAGAAACCAGTTAGGAAGCTTTCATGGTAGGCGAGACCTTTAACATCTCAGCCAAGAGCACTTGGAAGGGTCATCTTCCCCACATCCTCACCCACACTTGATATTCTCATACTTTCAGTTTTGCTGATCTCACGGTTGTGAATTGGTTTTTCATCATTTTAATTTGCCTTTCCTTGATCACCAATGAGATTGGGCATTTTTTCATATTGTTATTAGTCACTCTTTTGCCTAGTATTTGTCTTTTTCTGAATTTGTGGGAGTTTTATGCATTCTAGTAACTAATCTTTTAAATATTTGCAAGCATCTTCTCCCAGACTTCCTTATGCTTTACCCTTATTTCTGATGTCTTTTTTTTTTTTTTTTTTAATACAAGAAACTTTAAATTTTGATGTCAGGTCTATAAATCATTTCCTTTAAGGCGGAGTTTGTTGTTACCTTGTTTAAGAAATCCTTCCGTACCTCAGGATAATAAAGAGAGTTCCCCGATTTTTTTCCCCAATATGTAGAGTTTTGATTTTGAAGATTTTGCCTTTGTTCCATATTGGACTTATTTAGGGGCCTGGTGTGAGGCAGGAATTTAATTTTATTTCTCCAGCCAAAAGTCAGTTGAATAGTCAGTCCTTTCCCTGTTTTGTGCCATGTCTACTATATACTATCCCACACCTGCTGAGGTGTCCTTCTACGTTCTTTGTTATCTTCCCTTGATTAATCATCTCGTCCTGTGCCGATACCACATGGAATTAATCAGCATAGTTTTGTAGTATGATTGATAACTGGTATGGCAGGCCCCTTATCTTTGTTCTTTTGGTTTTATTTATTTTTGAAGTTATCTTACCTATTTATGCCGTTACTCTTCATTATGAATTTTAAAATCGGTTGGCCAAGTAACCTAAGTGCTCTTGGGATTTTTTTTGGAATTGGATTGAACTAATAGATTAAGTTTGAGAGACCGACCTCTATTCAGTATTGCGTCTCCTCATCCATGAACAAAGTATTTCTCTCCATTGATTCAGATCCTCTTTTATGTCCTTCAGCGAAAGATCATAATGACTTGCACCTTCATTTCCTTTTTATTTGTTGAAACATCCAATATTTCAGTTCCAGACCACAGAGCGACTCTACAGTAATAAAAACTGTAGTAATAAAACACATTTTAAAGCAATTTGGGGTACTATCAGATTGGCAGAGCAGAGCTAGCTTTTATTTTCTCCTGTTAGGTAACTCTCCTCCTGTATATATCAGCAGTAATTCATGCAAATGTACCATTTGCCACTGCCCAGCAAAGTCCTTGAGGTGGGCCATGAGAGGCTTCTGCCCCTTGGTTGATGTCTGTTCCATCAGCACTTGGTCCAGCAGCCCTTCACTGAACAGTAAATCCACCAACCGTCTTCATTATGCCTACGTGTTTTCTACCCACAGTGAAATTAGGAACAATTCTGTCAAATGCTTTGCTTGAATTAAGAATCACTTTATCCATGACACATTCCTTTCCTAATGAACCATCCTTGTTTCTGAAGGCCACTTTTAGTATTTTACTAGCAACCTATATCCAAGTGTTGCATCCAACATTGTGGAAGGTTTTTCCATCTCCTCCCCACACACTTATTTGCCCATATCTAGTCTTCTCAGATTTTTCCCATTCTCCTTGTTGTCTCATAATTTGCTAAAGTGACACTAGGTTCAACCTCTGGTTTTCCAGTCAAGTGTTTGATCACATTAGCATTTATATTAAAATCTCAACCCATTCCTGCTCACCAAAAAAAAAAAAAAAATTTGTTCTTTAGAACTGCTACATTTCTGTCATATAACCCAAGTTGAGACCCACTTAAACACCAGCACTATTTAGTTAGGAGACTTTTGTTCTGACTTAAAAGATCACTAAAAAGCATAGTATAAACTACATTTTTTAAAAGGATGCAGTGGATAAGAATGATTTAACTAGATAAGCAGCCTCTGAACTGGCTGAACATCTAAGGCTTCTTACTTGCTAGTTGATCTCTGATCTGAAAATTTCAGTACATTAAGGATGATAGAAGAGAAAAGTGCTTCAAATACTACAGTTGATGAGGAGGGAATCTGGTAGTGAATTTTAAGCAATTACAGAAAATCTCACTAAGCTCTCCCTTAATTCTTTAACCAGATTGAAGTTAACGATTTTGTGGTCATTTGTGTTTTTCCAGCTTCCAATTGTGGAAAAGATAAGAACCATCGCCCAGGCTGTCTATGGAGCTGAAGATATTGAACTCTCTCCGGAGGCACAATCCAAAATAGATCGTTACACGGAACAGGTAAAAGTTGTGCATCAAGGGGGGAAAATCCAGCTTAGGCTTTTGAAATTATTCGCCTTGACTTGAGAGCTGGTGTATGTCCCAGCAGCTGAACTTGGCTTAATCTACTCTGTGGTCTACAAAAATTGAATTAATGTCCTTGGGTAGGACGTTAACTGTAATTATGGTGAGAGTACATACATCATTGACTTTTATGGTTATAAATTTGTCTAATATAGGTGGTGTCCATGTTTATCTGCGTGTGTGATCTTTAGCCCCTGCTAGTCAGCCAGAAACATTGAAACTGTTCTTGGATGTGCAGCAGTGGAGTCAAGAGTTAAATAATCTGTAGTGCTTCCTCTTACTGTCTTAAAAATGGTAGCATGGTGCCAGGTTAGTCAAAGAGGACTGCAGCACATGAAGTTGGCGGTGCTTGGTATTCTTTCTTATACAAGTGCTTCATTGGCTTGGTACTGAGATTGTCCACAATGGCTGAAGGCTCCATCACCTTCTGCCGTGCACATGGCCAAGATTCAGCAGCGAGAGTCTAGTCCTGTAATGGTTTTGTCGAATAGGCTCCACTGCAGTGTGTTCGGCCACCTTAACCAAAGGGGCCATGTGCCTCAAACACCCCCTCCAGTTTGCTGTGATCAGATAGAAGTCAGAGCTCTTCAAGAGCTTGCTGGCAAAAGAGCTTCATGATGAGTATCGCTGATCTATTTTTTTTAATCCCCCAACTCCTAAATTCTGTTTTTAAAGCATATTTAATATTTTGTCCTATGCTACCAGCACTAGCCAGAGTATTCTCCCAGGTTTGGTAAGATAGTCAGCAATTCATTTCTTCTTAGGATTTTCCAAGAGCTTAGAATGCTCTTGGCTTGTGCTTTTTAATAAATGATTCTCAAACATTGCTGTACACACTGGCATTGTTCTGCAGTGAAATTTTCATTCATCTGCAATGAAATGAGTAAAATAAGGTCATTGTCATGAGGTGTTTTTTTTTAATAAGTTTTTAATAATGCTATTTAAGGACTGTCATTGATTCTAATATTAGGTCCTTCCTGATGTTTTTCAGGCTTAAAATCTTCTTTCTTTTATGAAGTAATATGGTGATGGTATATAGCATATTGGGTTTTTTAAAAATATATTCTTACTGGCAAGCTTTTAAATTGGCAAACCTATATCAGTACATAAAAATTATTTCAATATTTGATTGATCTCTGAAACCCAAAATTCTGGGCACCATTTCTGTAGAGCAATTGTGATCGCCACCAGCAGATTTCTGATCCGTATCTGAGAGTAAAGGGAACACCCCACCCCCAACCCCAGTTGATAGTACTCTGAAATCTTCCAAATAGTTCTACGTTGAATCATAAGAAATTCTGTGTGGGTTACCTCTGAAGATTGCATTCCTTTTATCCCTGTCTGTCCACCGAGGGAATGTTCCTTAAAAGTTACGCGTCAAGTATGTGGTTGCAGTTAATTAGCCAAGTCTCTAAGGAGCCACTGTGTGCCCTTAATCGGGACCAGGCAGCGAGGACACTGTCCTTTTTGTGAGACCCCACATGTGACTTCCTCCCCTTTCACCTTTGGAACTCTGGGTCAGGCATCGCCTTTGGTCCTTAAAAATAAGAGGCTTAAATAGTGACCTCATCTTAGTTCATATAATGTAATCGCAGATCAAATAGCCATGATTCATAAAACAACACAAAGAGGCTCTTTGCTTCCTGACAGCCTCTAAGAATGAACGAACAACGGGACTAAAAGCCTTCTTACAAAGCCTTTCTCCAGATTACCTTTCTGAGTGCCGGATATTAATATCCTTAGAAAGTGGTTTCTACAGCTGCTGCTGCTGCCGCCCCTTTGCCTGCAAATAACCACCTTTTCTTCAGAGACACACATAATGCTGCCTTTCTGTAGCAAGAATTATCCAAAATAAGTAGTAGACACCCTCAACTTGCCAGGTGATGATCTCGTGCAGATGAGTTTTTGTCCCATCTTCTTGTTCAGTGAACAAGCAGTAACAAGCACTATTGTGTGTGTGGATCTGAGTCGTGGGGATTCTGTGGCGTGCGGGTCACACAAGTACAGGAGATGAACGTTTATGCTCAAGGAACACCTTTCCTTTCCTTTCTTACAGGGTTTTGGAAATTTGCCCATCTGCATGGCTAAGACCCACCTTTCCCTGTCTCACCAACCTGACAAGAAAGGCGTACCGAAGGATTTCATTCTACCCATTAGTGACGTACGGGCCAGCATAGGCGCTGGGTTCATTTACCCATTGGTTGGAACGGTGAGTGTGTAACATTCTCCAGAAACCTTCCCCAGTCTGTGTTGTCATGATGCCTAAAATCCTTATGCTCTGGGAACGCCTTACAGATCGGGTATTGGGAAGTAATTAATAGTATTTGCTCTTTTCCTAAATAACCCTCTTCCACCATGAAAAATGCACCTGCCATCAGGGTTTGGATTTTTCTTTTCTTTAGATCACATGTTCAGGATCCCTTGAGTCATAAAATCAATTCCCCCCTCATAGAACATGGAAGAGAATAATTTGGGAGGAGCCAGTCTGCTGTTGAAATGGTGGGGTGTCTTAGTGTAGGGCTTCTGGATCTTCACATCACTGCGCTCAGAATGATAAGACTTCACTGCGGTGGGATACATGGAGGCCACCACCATGTCCAAGAGACAGGACCAGCCCCCCACCCCAGGGCTGGGGAGATCAGTCTTTCACCCTTCACCTCTTTGTCAGCACATTAAGGGGGGAGGGAGCTCTGCCTTAGAAAATGAGCAAATCACATGAGTTCTCGTTTTTGACCTTGTTGTGAAGGGACATTGTTGCTATGGGATGGTTATTGTTATTTCAGAGCTTCTCCTTGGACGGAGGGGAGATAGCACGGAAGTGAAAGCTTGTCAAAGCGCTTAAAATCCACGATGATAGGCTTAATACATAAAATGCTTCATTATAGCCACACAGAGATGTGGTGGTTTCCCTTGGTCTGTCTTCTTATCATGGGACACTCCTGGATTAGACTCAGCACAAAAAGTCTTGATCATCTCTGTTGCTGTCATTGTTGTTACAAGCTGATCCAAGTCCAAACAGGAAACATAACAGTTTTTAAAATAAGCCATGTGGCTCTGTTGTTTAAGCAGTGGATGGGTAGAAAGTGCATAATGAGTACAGAGTTGCTTGCCTTCATGTTTACACGTTTCGTCTGATACCGGGCAAAGTGTTTTCAATAAGCGTTTTTTGAATTCTTAATGCCTGTGACGCACAGAGGTACTAAGACGAGCGCTGGGTTGAACAGCACAGAGGCATCTAGTAAGTGTGGTGTTGGTGTTGGCATTTGAAATGCTCTCAGGGCACAGGGGAGGCAGTAGGTATTTCTCACCAGGTTGGGGGCAGAGGGTGTGTGGAAGAAAAAGAGAATCAACCTCTGAACTCGGGAAACAGTGACTCTTGACTCAAAGGCACAGAAGTACATGGTGCCCTTCGCAGCGTGGTCCAGTGTGGCTGGAGTTGGACAGGGGTTGAGAGGCTGAGAAATGGGATTAGGGTAGCAACACCAGGCCAAACTGTTAAGGACCTCAGCTGGCCGCTTAAAGACCTTGGGTTTTATCCCATGCACACTGGGAAGTTACAGTAAGGTGGGTTTTGTGCCTGGTTTTTATTCTTTCTCTTTGTTCTTTTTTTTTTTTTGGCCACGCCACGTGGCTTGCGGGATCCTAGTTCCCCCACCAGGGATCGAACCTGCGCCCTCAGAAGTGAAAACACAGAGTCCTCACCACTGGAAAAGAAAAATGTCTGATTTATAGTTTAGAAAAATAGCTCTGGTAGCAATGTGGAGAATGTTTTAGAGGAAAGAGAACCAGACCCAGGGAGACATCGGCTGAGGCCAGAGGTAATCAGGGTTGGCGTGGCAGCCGTAGAAGTAAATATGGAGAGTAGAGACGAATTCGAGGTGTATTTTGAAGGTAGCCACCTGCACGTGGGGCTCGGGGGAAGGGACACTTCTAGCCTGAGTGTAGACGGTGATGGTGTCCGTCGTGGAAGGAGTACAGTCAAGAAGACAGATGGGCAGGGCCAGAAATGCGTCTGGCCAGGACGTAGACAGCTGAAAGGGCTCATAGGATCTATAAAATGGTCTGTGAGTCCATGAGAAATACAGACACAACACTCAGAAGAAAGGAACAGGCAGGAAGAAGGCCCTGAGAGCTTTAAGAATATACATGAGGGTGGACACGGGGGAGAAGCAAGGATATGCATGAGAGAAATAAGCGGTAAAGGATGGTACTAGGAAAACAGCCATGTTTCTGGAGCCAGCGGGGTAACAGGAGCCCTCGAGGGTGTGGGCAGAACCATCGTATGTGGCACGGGGAGACCAGAGAGTAACCACAGGAGCTGGCGGTGGAGTTTCCCATTGAGGGAGGCTTAGCAACGGTGCTGGAAGAGAGAGAAGGGTTCAAATAAAACAGGTTCTGAATGGTAATTTTAGAAAAGGTGCAACTGAAGGTAAAAAAAATTCAGATCAGTGGTCCAGGGGGCAGAGGGGGGAGGGGACAGATTGCAGAGGGGCACCAGCGACCTTTTGTGGGTGATGGAAATACTCTGTATCAGCGGTCCCCAACCTTTTTGGCACCAGGGACCAGTTTCATGGAAGACGGTTTTTCCACGGATGGGGGAGGGGGATGGCTCAGGCGGTAATGCGAGTGACGGGGAGCGATGGGGAGTGATGGGAAACGATGGGGAGCGGCAGGTAAAACTTCGCTCGCCCGCCTGCCGCTCACCTCCTGCTGTGCGGCCCGATTCCTAACAGGCCGCGGACTGATACCGTTCCATGGCCTGGGGGGTTGGGGACCCCTGCTCTATATTTTAATTGTGGTGATGGATCCATGACTGTATACATGTGTCAAAGCTCATAGACCTACACGTTTTGTTTTGTTTGTTTGTTTTTAATTTATTTATTTATGGCTGTGTTGGGTCTTCGTTTCTGTGCGAGGGCTTTCTCTAGTTGTGGCAAGCGGGGGCCACTCTTCATCGCGGTGCACGGGCCTCTCACTACCGCGGCCTCTCTTGTTGCGGAGCACAGGCTCCAGACGCGCAGGCTCAGTAGTTGTGGCTCACGGACCTAGTTGCTCCGCGGCATGTGGGATCTTCCCAGACCAGGGCTCGAACCCGTGTCCCCTGCATTGGCAGGCAGATTCTCAACCACTGCGCCACCAGGGAAGCCCGACCTACACGTTTTTAAAGGGTAAAATTTATTGAGTATAATTTAATCCTACCTCAGTTAACAAAAACACGAGGAGAGCTTGCTTTATATTCCTTAGAAGGGCCTCCCTGATGGCAGCCCCTCAGGGCCAAAGATCTGGTCTTCAGTCCATGAAGGCCTTTGCTTAGCAGAGCACAGCCGGCTAGTACCCGCCCAGAGGGACCAGGGACAAGCGGCCACGAGGGTCCCAAAGAGCATGGAACAGTGGACACAACTGAGGAGGGAATTAGCCGAGTTCCTAATCTGCCCTGTCTTGTCCTGCACAGATTTGAAATCCCACAGCAGTTCTCCCAACACATTCATTCATTCATTCATTCATTCAGGGAACGTGCACATGGCCCTGTGCTCCATGCCGTGGGGAGCCCCCAGTAAAGCAGCTTTCTCCACTTTAGGCAGCTAGTAAAGGTCGATAGAAGGGAATTAACAAAGACAATCGTTTGGTGTAAAAATTGTGAGTCAGTAAATGATACCTTCTGAGTATCTGAGCATTTAAGAGTCATTAAATACCAATCATAATTTTAAATCTGTGGGGTCACTAAGCAAATAGATGCTGTGAGTCTCCTCCCACCTCAACTGATACCCTCACATCCACAGCCTTGAAAGACCAGTTGTGGAAAGCCAGCATTCCGTCAGCCACAGCTCGTGTGTGTGTTCATGACCCCTAGTCCATCCCTCCATCCCTCTGCAACTCCTTGAGGCCTGACTAGTCGTTAGAAGATGAAGGTGTGAGCGGTCCTCGCGGGGTGGCCTCCGGCTGCCTGGGCTCCCTGAGGAGGTCCCCGTGCCTCCACCCCCGGGTGGAGCCGTAAGCAGCAGGGCCCCGTGGTAAAATCCTCCAAAACAACCGTGTGAGGAGCGAGGAAGGAAGAAGTTCCTGGAGGTCAGGAAGCATCACGTGGAGGCAGTGACCTGCGGTCTGCTTTCTGTGACAGAGCAGGAAGCCGCTGGTGTCCGGGGCAAACGCACCGCAGGAGGCCAGGATCGCCTAATAAGGGCTGGTATTTACTTTTACTTGACCCCGTCCGGGGCCCTGCCACAGTCTGTGAGAATGCTTGTAAGATTCATCATCCGTGTGGGAGACACAGTGTAGTAATTTCCTGCTGAGATGACCGAGGCAAAGGGGGATGGGGACACTGGGGTGACTGGCTCCTGCAGGTGGGAAAATTCTAGCCTGATGAATCACCCTGACTCAACACGGGCTTATGTGAGCGCCTCTGAAGCACACATCCGTCTCTCCCCTCCAGGAAAAAAGCCCAGACTGAGACCTCAAAATCAGAAAGCCCTTCAGTTTTGCTGCCTTGCTCGTTCATTCATTCATGCATTCATTTATACCTGTCGGGTGGGAGGTGCTGTAAACCACCTGGAGGTGAACAAGCTCCAGTCCTCTCCTGAGGGGCCTTATGGCAGATGCTGGCAAATAAAATCGTACACGTGCAGAACACCGTGGGCTTTATAGCAAAGGAGAAATCCCTTACGGTGTGTCCTCAGGGGAGGCCCGTCCTCCTGGCTACCTCGTAGGTCTAAAAGTGGAGGATCTCAACATAAGCATGTCCCTCCTCAAACAAACATCTCCAGCTTTGCTGACTTTGGGAGATCGCACGGTGAAGTGCTGGAGAGTTCGGTGTTTTCCCCTCCAGGTTTAGTTTTCTAAATATTTACTTTTACCTTCCATCCTTACTTATAGGCCAGAGTTTTCTACCACTGAATGATTTCATCATGTGTTATTTAGTTACTGCTTTAATTGGAGTTGATCACCAATTTGTGACCTCCAGTTGGTGTAGACACTTTACCAGTACATTTCACTTCCTGGTGCTGTTTTTTATGGAAGCACCCAGTCGTACATGGGTTCCTCAGCTAGGGCCATCTAAGACCTTTGCCCCATCCTTAGGTGCACTGGCAGTGTTTTCTATCTCATTTTTCCTTCCTAAAATATCTTCATTCCTACTAAGCTCCGTGTGTATCCTTGCCTCTCTTTAATGACATTATTCTTGTATATTCTTTCCATCGTATTATTGAAAGCTACAAAAGAGTATAAAATCCTTGACCAACACACCACCACTTAGTACATCTCCTTGTAAGAAATAGTTTAGCAAATCCAGATCTTTGATGTGGGGAGAAAAGAGCAGGCGGTTTTTAAGATTTTCCAACCCTATATTCTACAGATTACCCTGTTAAGTTTCCAAAAATTCTTTCAAAGCTTATGGTTTAGAGTGCTCAATAAATCTCGTAACTTATAAAACTTCTCCAAAACAATCTCATTCCCCACCCCTTCCCCAATTTAGTAGGTGGTCTTTGTCTGGTGGTCCCATTGCTTTGGTATTGTCTTTAGGTTTTTGTAATTTATCAGGGCTGTTTAATCATTTGACATAAATTTCATGACATAAAAACATTAATATGTAAGCAAAGTTTATGAAATTATATTATTGGGAAGTAAATTACATTCCATATAGAAAAGACTAAAAAGACACCAAAATGTTGACAGGGGGCTGTGATATTATGAACAGCTTCTTTTCTTTACTTTTCTGCTTATTTCAAATTACTGCATCAAGTATATGTCACTTTCATAACATGAAAATACAATAAATAGAGAAATGGTAAACTGAAAGTACTTGGGGAAATGTTTAGCCAGGGCCAGTTAGTTGCAAGGGAGTCAGAGTACACGTATGGCAGGCGGAATTAGGCTGGTAGAATCATCTTGCCCTTCCTGGCTGTCTTGTAGTGTTTTAACACCTGAAAATTGGGACACCAAAGAATGGACAAAAGAGCTGGAATGTTCCTCTAAGAAGTGCACTCCTGAGTATGGTTTGTCGAGTCTTGTCAGATGTTTGCTGGCCCCAAATTCTGTTAAGGAAATGCAAGATCGTTTTTTGCATGTTAATTTGTTTTCTTGTGGGGCTTCCTCATAGAGTGACGTGTTGTCAGAACAGTTGGCTTGGAGAGGTGTCCAACCAAGTGTGAATTCCTAGCAGAAGTCCATTTGAAGGTAGTTTTTGGTGTATCGGACTATTTTCCTTTGATATCACTTTGAGGCAATGAGATTGGCTCCTTAGAAGAACTTAGAAGTCCTCTTGAATATGAAGTCTTCTTTATTGACAAACTTAGGACATAAAATTAGGACCAAATGGTTATTAAGGACAAGAATATGAGCTGGAATCTTGGGCTTAAGCCATCCTGCAGTTTACCCTGAAGGGATTAAGACTTCCTACAGCGTTTACATGGTGTTCAGTGCCAGTTAGAGCCTTTCTGGGGGACACAGTGGCTACTTGAAACTGTAGAGAGAATCCTAGTGCTTTGGCCTCACAGACCAATGGGGAGAGAGAAGCATCTAGGCTGGGGGCTGTAAGATGCAGTGCGTCAGAGCTCCGAGTCCGTCTGGAGCAGTGATTCTCACTGGGCAGTTCCCCTCTCCCTTCCTACACCCTTCACTTTGGTCCCTGTGCTCTTTCTGGAGCAGACTGTGTGATCCTGGGCACTGAATATGTGTACATGCCATGATTGGTCTGGGCTGGCCCCATCAGAGCACGGAAATCTGTCCAAGGAAAGGGGACTGAAAAATCAGTAAAACAAGCAGCTCATTGAACGAGCAAACAGGCCCTGGTGTGGCCTTCATTTCCACTCTGTGACCTGACCTGGCCACATCTCTACCCAGGTGCCCCACTGACAACCTCGCTTGGCTTGACCCTGGAAAGCAGGAAACTGCTGGAGCGTGTTTGGGAAATCAGTGATGTCATCCACAGCGAATGCTGGGTGGAGAGTTACTGGTCTGCGGGGAACGGGGGCCAGTGAAAGAGCAAGCTGGGGCCCCACCCAGCCAAGTCATTGCCGTTTTCTTTCTCACATTTCAGTTAAGCTCACTTTGTTTTCCGTTCTCCTCCCTCTCCTGTAAAAGTATGTACTGAATGTTTTGTTTCCGCTGCATCTGATTCAGGTCGTGATGAAGTTATTCTGCAGCTCAGTGGGGAGGTGTTTTCTTCCTGGCACACCGACCCTACTCAGGGATGCATAGTCATAAACTCGGTCCACCTGGTTAGGCATGAATTAATTCAGACCTTGTAGGTTTCAACCCAATGCACTACTCCTCACATTTTCCAGAGATTCATGGCCAGGTACACACACTCACTCCTCAAGCTGCCTTTATTTTTTTTAATAAATTTATTTATTTATTTTATATTTGGCTGCGTTGGGTCTTCATTGCTGAGCGAGGGCTTTCTCTAGTTGCAGAGAGGGGGCTACTCTTGGTTGCGGTGCGCAGGCTTCTCACTGGGTGGCTTCTCTTGTTGCAGAGCCCGGGCTCTCGGCGTGCGAGCTTCAGTAGTTGTGGCGCGTGGGCTCAGTAGTTGTGGCTCGCGGCCTCTAGAGCATGGGCTCAGTAGTTGTGGCGCACGGGCTCTAGAGCGCAGGCTCAGTAGCTGTGGCTCGCGGGCTCTAGAGCACAGGCTCAGTAGTTGTGGCACACCAGCTTAGCTGCTCCGCGGCACGTGGGATCTTCCCGGACCAGGGCTCGAACCCGTGTCCCCTGCATTGGCAGGTGGAGTCTTCACCACTGCGCCACCAGGGAAGTCCCCCCAAGCTGCCTTTAAATGAGATGGCTAAGCAGTCGTGTTGTAAAGAGCTTCCCATCCTATGAGATCACACAGAAGGTCTGTCGGAAGCTCAGTATTGGGCATATTTCCTGCAAAATAATCCACTCCTCCTCTCTCCTTTCCCTCACTCTCCTCTTGCCTTACTTTCCCCACACACACACCACCCACCCCCCGACAAATAAAGAAACTCTTAGCTTATTTTTTAAAAGTCTCTGCAAGTAGCCTTCCTAACTCCCATGTTCCCTGGCCCCAGTTAAACCGACACCTGAAATCTCTGTGATTAGTTTGAAATAATCCAGACTCACTGCACAAATGGCCGCAAGCCTCCCCTCCCCATCTGGCCTCACTTTCTTTGTATCGCTGTGTCCTTTCACCCCATTCGTGGGGACCTGGTCGGGTTCCTCTTCTCCACCCAGCTTGGGTCTCTCTCCCACTAGTCTTCTTATCTCTACATCAGAATTTCCTGCTTTCTTCCAAACGTGACCTTCCTCTGGAGCAGGCACCCCTCGCTTCCTCTTATCCTGACGTGGCTGCAGCAAGTGACCCAGTTGCTTTGTGACCATGCCCCCTTCCCGGTGTCCAGAGGAGAGGCACACGTGTGTCTGTCTCCAGCAGGAGAGAACTCGTCACTGCCTTTTCAGTATGGCATGTTTCAGCGAAAGGAAAGTGACCAGCAGCATTCTCGATTTCCAGAAACTGTTTATCAGATTGATGACACACAGGAAGCTTTGTGACTCAGGAAAATGTTTGCCCCTCTGCCACATACTGTTATCTAGGTCTAATCCATTTGTTTCAAGGACGTTTTCTCCCTGAGTTTGATGCTAATGTTTTTTTTTTTAAATAATGTGGGTTTTTACATTTTATTTATTTTTATTTTTTGCTTCGTTGGGTCTTCGTTGCTGCGCGCGGGCTTTCTCTAGTTGCGGCGAGCGGGGGCTACTCTCCGTTGCAATGCAAGGGCTTCTCATCGCTGTGGCTTCTCTTGTTACGGAGCACGGGCTCTAGGCACGCAGGCTTCAATAGTTGTGGCACGCGGGCTCAGTAGTTGTGGCTTGTGGGCTCTAGAGCGCAAGCTCAGTAGTTGTGGCACATGGGCTTAGTTGCTCTGTGGCATGTGGGATCTTGCCAGACCAGGGCTCGAACCCGTGTTCCCTGCACTGGCAGGTGGATTCTCAACCACTGCGCCACCAGGGAAGCCCAATGCTAATATATTTTTAGCATAAATATAAAATTACTTCAAATGAACTCAGCCTCAGCCAGGGAAACGTGCTGAGTAATAACGTTACCAGATATTTTTATTATTGAGTTAATTTTTTTTAAATTGGGTTAAATTTGTAACCTACCACTATTAATCCCTATGTGTAGGCTCTGTCTTTCCTATTTTCTGTGAACCTAGAGAAGGGTACTTGTGATGCTTAAGTGTCCACCCCTATCATCAGGATATTGACCTTTTGTTTTCTCTAGGGATTGATGAAATTGGCCCATTCCTCTTCCACTTCCATCTCTAGCCTACTTGTTTCCTGCCACATTTAGTAGTTTGGATTCAGAGCATAAAATTGCCAATCAAGATATACACAAGTCAGAAAGACATCCATAGAAGTATCTGGTACTCAGGGCACTTCTCTTTATTCTCCACCTCTTTGTTGCATTCGTTTACTTTGTTATCCTAGTCTTTACTAAGAGGCATATAGTTGGAAGCAGCTAAGCAGTTTAAGAAAGGGAAATAAAATTAATACAAACCAAAATACCAGCTTTCAAATTAAATAACTGCGCCACCCTTAGAGTCAGTTTGAGCATTTGGTGGGAATGAATGAATAGGAAGAAAAGCTAGATTTAGAAGAAAAATATGGCACTTTCAAACTGGGATTGTAATTTGAGGGAGGAATATAGTTGATATTATCTGGAACTCATAGCAGTTCACAGGCTTAACTACGTATGTGTTCATCAAAGTATCCTCCCATGGACATCAGATTAAATGTCAAAATAAAAATAGTATATGTCCCTGTAAAACATTTGTGGTATACTGCTTTTGGAAAAGTTGGTTCCCCCCTGCTGTTTTCTGGGTATCATTGAAAATTCAAAACATTTTATACCAGTGACTATAGCCAGATCTAATTAAATCAGGGAACAAGTATAAAGTAGGTATTAGAGAAATAATTTATGTTGGGTTAAGTGATCAAACGGAGGTATTTATATATATAGTCCCTGGAAGACCCAGAATGAAAATTCATAGCCACATTGCCACCCTTCTGTAAGGATTTCCAGGGGTGCCTGCATTACGTATGTGCCCTTGGCCAGTCTGCTGAGGGGGAAACCTAGGGCTAAGAATACAAGCTGAATCCATAGTGTATGTCAGTCTCCTGTTTGAGACTTAAGCCAACCCCAAGAATCAGCTCTGGGGAGTGTGAAGCCTGTGAAAGTCACTGGGTGACCGCCGTGCTTCTTTGTACCTTCCAAAATCCATCATCCAGTTCTCAAATTTATCCGCGTTTCTTCTCTGAAGACATATTTACTCACTCCAGAACCTGCCCCCAGGACTGGCATTGTGACCCCCTACTCACCTCCCAACACTGCATTTCTCCCTCAAGCACACCTCTGCTTTTGTGCTGCCAGCTCTACCCAGCTAAGATCTCTTGCACTTATTTCCTTTGGGTGTCCTGTCCTTTATCAAGTCGCCTTGCCCAGTGTCTCCTGTTAATCCAGGCCTCCCCAGGGTAGAGACCCTGCCTTTGGTTCCCTTGATCTGTCCACACTGGGGAGTCCAGTGTAGAACATAGGGCTGAGCCAACCCAATGTGAGGGGGTCAGCCAACTGCGCGGAGGGCACGGGGATCCTTAAGGTGTCCTCTGCCGATGTGACCTCACAGTATCAGGATCTCCACTCAAGTCCCAGTCTAGAAAAGCACATCTTGTAAGAAACTAAGAGGACAGGCTCAAATGCCCACCTATCTTATCTGCTCGTAACTCCAGCCTTTCGGGGTCAGTGCTGTAGCCCTTCTTTTCAAACCAGTTACTGACCAGCAAGGCTATAAAACCAGGTCTAAATATATTTTTCTTAACGTGTTTAGATATGGACTTATAGATCGAATATCCCATCAAGCTGTATCACTTGGCATATGGCCGTTTGTGTGGAAACTGCTTGTTAATGAATCTCAGCCCTCATTTCAGTGGGAATAATAATAGCAGTAATAATAATAATAATAAATAATAGCTGTTATGACTACAGGCCAGACACTCTTCCCAATGCTTTAAATAGATTAACTCATTCATTACTCCTCGTACCAGCCCTGTGAGCCGAGTTAGTGATAAGTGGCCAAGGAGGGTTCTAGCGCTCCATGAATATTAAGGCTTATGAGATCTTTGCACAAGAATAACTTAAATTTTGATCATCTTGATATTTTCTTCTCAGTAGGTCAGTCAGTGTGTATTCCCGGTGCTGTGTGTGCTACACGCTGAGACATATAACAAAGCATAAAAGGTGGCGCCACCCTCCAGGGACAGCAGGTGCTTGGATAATAGAGCATCAACACCAGGAAATTACAGCAAATGGTTTGTGCAGTTTGCTCGCCACAAGGAAGGCGTAAATGATCCATGCAGTAAAACCTCGAAGAAAACCAAGACCACAGTGGGTCTTTGCGTAGGCTGGGAAGGTTGGTTAGAGACTGGGGCCTTGAGTGACATACTGGGGCATACCAGGACGTTTGAGATTTTGTGGGTGGAGGACCACCTGGCATCAATCACCTGAAGGAAGTAGAGACAGGTCAGGAGCCCTTGAGTGCATGTGGTAGGCCCAGGATGGGGGCAGTAATGGTAGAAATGGAGAGGATGGTGTGTGGCCGGGAGACCACTAGGAGTCACAGAAACCGAACATGGATGGAATATGAGGAGGGGGTCCAGGGTGACTCCCGACGACCTGGAAGGAAGGGCTCACGAAGAGCAAGCTGGTGTCTCAGTGGAGGTGACTGGGAGCACCATGTTGTTTGCGGTGCCTGTTGCATTTCCCTGTCAAGTCATCCATCAGCCAGTTAGAAATTCGTTTTTGGAGCTCAGGAGAGAGGCCAGAGCAAAAACATGGAGACTTTTTTTACATTCGGGTGATACACAGTCTCCAAGTTCCCTTCCAATTCAAAACATTGTTGCGTGTCTGATATCCACTATGCACTGGGTGACGGAGACGGGAAAGACCCAATCCCTGCCCTGGACGCTTAGTGCTGACAGACTAATAGATCCAAGCAAAGTGTTGAAGGTGCCGGGTTGTAGGGAGACACGAGGAAGGGGTGCTCGCTTCTCCCGAGGGAAAGGACAGCCGTGCAGAGAACCTGCCTGGAAGTGCCCTGGGTGTCCTGAAAAAGGGCAGCGTTTAGGGGGGAATCATTCCAGACAGAGCAGTGGGCAGGAACCTGACTGCAGAGGGCCTTAGACCCTGTAGTTAGGAGTTGAACTTGACCCTGAAGGCAGTGGGAGGGAGCCCTTAACCAATGGAAGGATGTAATAAGACCATTCCAAGGCCTCCGCCTTGACAGCTCCAGGGGGCTCTTCACAGCAGTAAGTGTGAGTGGTTGTCCCTGGGCATGGGCAGGGCCACCTCCTGCATGGCCACAACACAAGGTCTCTGGGTCATTCTCTATTGCCTTTGAGGCAGAAAAACAAAACTTCCAGCAGTTTCCCTTGCCCAGGCTGGTGAGCCCTGTTCCAGGATGGACCTTGTACTAGGTAAACAGGAAAGCCAGAAGTGTCAAAACGGGCAGCTCCAGGCTGTGTCTGGGGACAAATGAGTTGTTTCTGCACTCTATGTGGTCGCCTGTAGTGAAGTACTATTTCTGTGTCCATTTAGTCATTAAGCCTCAATAATTTGGTTTCTGAATGGACCGTGATTTGCTGCAGGTCAGAGGCTTTTAAAGTTGTTTCAAGCTACATTACACAAATAAAGAGAATTCTCCTAAAAATAAAGGAAGTAATCTCTTCTCTGTCTGAGACACCATGCATAATTTGTCGAACTTGCACAAATATTTCCAGCCCATTAGAATCCTCTATTTTCAGCGTGTTTGTGGCATTATCACAATTATTGTAAGCCCATGGGGACCAGTAACCTGGGTTTCCACTATCTTTGCTCTTTCTTTTTATGGAGTGGTTCAGTCTGCTTACAGGTGGCAAAGAGTTAACTTGTCGTCAAAGCTATAAAATCACAATGATATGTGAAAAGTTCTCCCTGAAGTGTAAATCCCAAGTACTTGCTCATATTAAGAGACAGTTTTTTGTTTGGGCCTGAAAATAATTATAACAAGGACTCTTCTGCAAAAGGTCGGTTCTCCAAGTTGCATACGGTCGGTCCACCTCCCAGGTCCGTGATGTGGTTGGCGTTCCCTCCAAAGTTTATAAAATAATGAATTTAGTAAATGACTCATTTGTAGTCCTTTATGCCATCTAAAACCCATTTATTTAAAGAAATAGTTTTCACATGGGTAAAAATCATTGCATAGGTAGCCGTAAGTTCTTTATTATTTACAATAACCACAACTGACTTCTTTTTTTTTTTTTTGAAGTTGTTTTGACAGCCAGAGGTTGTTATTTTAATTTTGATAAGTTTGTCCAAAAGAATGGAATGTGCTCCATTTTAGAGATGGAAAAGTTTGGGCAGGGAGAGAGGAGAGAGGCACCACCTAACAATGGGATTCCAAAAGGAGATCTATTTGACTTCTTTGAAGTGCTTTTAGTTTTCATTTGAGGCATAAATTGGAACCTGCTATCTTTCTTTGGAGTAGAATGCATTACAGACAGAAAAAATATATATATCGCTGCAAACACATCACTGGAAAAAGAACGGAAGATTTCAGGAAGAAGAAGAATGTTAAGTGTATGGATTAGAATTTCAGACAGAGTCTTCTTGTCTTTGGACAATAAATAGTTAATGGTACATGGAAACCCTGATGGGGAATCTCTGCAGCACTGAAAACAGAAATGCCCATAAATCCCTCTTTAGCACTTCCTTGTGATCACACATTCAAGCTGAGGACAAGGGTGGAATGTCCAGTTCATCTCAAGTGCACCGGGCTACTCTGCATCTTACCCTGACATCCTGTCCTCCTTCCTGTGTTATCAACATGCAGGCACTGCTCTCTGTGTGTTATTAAACACAAACAAACAAAAACTCTGTCTACGGTAGTCCTGTACGTTTTCACAGATCTTCTATTGTGATTTTATTTCTTCCGTATCTTCTCTGTTGAGCACATAAGCTCACATCTTTCTAGCCCCCAAAATAATCCATTCTTTTCCCCCAGATGCAATGTGTGATGCGAAAAGGAATCATTGAAAGGAGGGTTAAAGATACTAATGTCTGGATAGTTTCAGGACCAGAATGTTGTCTCTAAATATATACAGCGGCTATATGCTTATAATGTTTAATGACTTGGAGAAATAACTGGTTTGTTTAGTGGGAAAATAAATGGGATTCATAGACTATAATGTCAACAGTGTAAAAATGCATAGAAAAAGCAAGTAGAAACAAAGGGATGTTTACTTAAATTACAATGATAAAAATTAAAACTGTAGGGCTTCCCCGGTGACGCAGTGGTTAAGAATCCGCCTGCCAATGCAGGGGACACGGGTTCGAGCCCTGGTCCAGGAAGATCCCACATGCCACGGAGCAACTAAGCCTGTGCGCCACAACTACTGAGCCTGCGCTCTAGAGCCCGTGAGCCACAACTGCTGAGCCTGCATGCCACAACTATTGAAGCCCGCGTGCCTAGAGCACATGCTCTGCAACAAGAGAAGCCACCGCAATGAGAAGACCGCGCACTGCAGAGAAGAGTAGCCCCCGCTCGCAGCAGCTAGAGAAAGACCGCACAGCTACGAAGACCCAGCGCAGCCAAAAATAAATAAATAAAAATAAATAAATTTATTTTTAAAAAAAATTAAAACTGTAATCAGCACTAACATCAGAGCCAGACAGCGTTTTCAGCAGTATATATCAACTCATTTAATGCTCACTGCCCCCTTCCAGGTAGGTAACATCACTGCCCTTGTTTACACAGAGGGAAACCGAGGACAGAGACATTAAGTAAATTGCCCTGATCCTGGAGCCAGTAAGTAGTAAAACCATGATTCAACCCCATCATTGCCTCCTCAGAAATATTATATCATCTTTCTGCTGATTATATGGTCTTATTTTCACATCCTATCCATTACTGGACATGAGCCTTGATTCTGGTAGCTGTCCAATTAGAAAGAGTGGCTTCAAACGATCTATTCTAAAACTAATCCCATTATGTGAGAAGATGGTATCCAGAACCTTATTGCTTGATAGCCGTTAATTCCATTCTAGCTTTAAAGTTGTAGTAACTTAGGATAAACTGTCTAACTAAACTTTTGGTTGCTTAGCAGAAAGCTGTGTTGCTCAAAGGTAAATTTTTCATTGTGACATGTTGAGATTTTTCAACCAGGCTTTCCTGGTTGAAACTATTGCCTTGAGTATCTTCTAAATCAGAATAATGTCACCTATTTTTTTTTTTTTTGGTGTGGATCTTGGTGTTTCTGTCACCCATTAATTAATGTGCTTTAAAAGGTTAAAGAGGTCCAGAATTGTTTTCTACTGGCCTCTTTCTCTCTTTGGGATAGGTTGGTCATCTCTTTAGGTGAGAGACTTGATTTGGTTCCTTAATTTCACAAAAGTATTATCAACCCTACCAGCCCAATGATTGATCTGCTAGGCCGTAGGAACCTGCTCAGCCAGCGTGATAGAATAGAGTCAGTCCCTGCTGTCACTGGAGATTATAACCCTGACCTGTCGGCTGCCAGGCCCAGCGCTTGGCACACAGTAGGTTCTAGTTACTGAATGAATTTCTTCCGATCATAAGTGACAGTAGTATTTTGGGGTTATTTACTTTGTTTTCTGTGCTGCTTTCCCAAGGGAATGAAAATACCTTTTCAAGACACATCGTTGGCCTGAGTGCCTGAGTGTTCTCCCCTTTTTCTTGGGTTGTCAAGAAGCTCTAAAACTAATAAACAGCTCAGTTCTAATAATTGTAGGATGCCTGGACCACACACCTACTTTCTAACAGGATCTTGACGTTTATTCAGTGTATATTTTCCTGATTTCTGTCAATCTATTTCTTAAACTTTATTTTAAAGTAAGCCTCCTTAAGTTGTTTGCTGAAAACCTCCACCTTCTGAAACCAGACTTCAGAAGATTAGGGGGCAAAGTCGAAATAAAGATACCACCCAGAATGCTCCAAGGCTAGAGAGATCTAGACTTTCCAACACACACACACACACACACACACACGCACACTCATACAATATGTATACAATAAAATGTGTTCCTACCATGTCTTTCTCAATTCAGACACTGCCCAGAATAGTCTTACCTTTGAGGAAAGCAGTACACAAAATCCTTATTTTCATTGCCATTCAGGGACAGCCCATGGCTTATAGATTAGCGGTTTCAATTTCTTCTTTCCTTGTTTCATTTCCGTACCCAGTAAGAGCTTAAGCTGATTTACCGCACTGACGTTTTAATGAAATATAAATAGCTTCACAGAGAGACAAGAAAGATATGTATCTAATGCAGCTTGAGACTCTGGGAAGGTCAGGACCATGTTGGGTTTCGTAAAGGAGCAGGAAGTATGGAGGCACTGATTCTTGGGGTCTGTCACATCCATTTTTGGCCTTTGGTGGAGGCTGCTTTTCTGATCCTGCAGAAGCTTGTTGGTACTCTTTGCAGAAATGTGCTATTTGCTTGCTTTTAAGGATGACCTACAGGCTGACAGCCAGCAAGAATCATGAACTGCATTATACACTTGCAAATTCTTCAGTGAGATCGATGATAATTAGCCTACAGAAGCCCATTTAACCCTCAAGATAGAGCTGTACCATGAAAATTATGCTTTGTGGGGTACGTGTAATTTGTCCCCCACCTCCCCAGAAGGGAGAGCCACGGCTCACGCACATCCCCAACCCTGTGCCTGCAGCAAGGCCCTGGTCCCCTCCTTTCCAAGGACTCCTGCCCCCGTCTGCATGGCTGGGCATGGCCTGGCCAAGTGAGTTGTCTAAGAGCATCTGCAGGTGTGGACCATGGGTTGTTTTTACTGTTTTCACTTATTTGATGACACTTGAACCAATATTGCGCCTTTCTCAAAACTTTGGAAGGAATTTTTTTTTTTTTTTTTTCACCAGAAGTGAGACAGCATCAGGATGAAGGGCAGGATGGTGCCGTGGTGAGCACCCTAGATAAGGCATTGCCACATCTCGACTTAAAGTCTTGCCTCTGCCACAGGCCAAGGCCCTTCACCTCGCTGATGGGATGATGGCCTCTGGTCTCTGTCAGCTCCAAGGCACTGTAGTCCTAAACTGGATGTTGATTGGGTTTTTTGTAAAATCAGAGTATACAATTTGAGCATGTCCTTCTCTTTTGTGAGAAACGACAAGTACTAAATGATGCAAATGTTCTAAAAGCTATCAGGTACTTACCTAAGTATTAAGGCCCTTCTCTTACCATTTTGTTAAATAATTTTTATTCCTGAAAACTAACCGAGATATTAAGTATTCTTGCTAATCAAAGCACATAGATTGGCATTTGCCAGAGCAGTTTCTCAAGTTTACCTGACCCTGCACTTCAAACACTCAGCCTGGAGGTTGGCTGTGCTCTCTGTCCTGAGGCCATGTGTACAGATCATCCATGAGATGGTAAGGAAGGGCTCTTCCTCGGCACGTTGCGTAATGCACCGGGGAGTCATCAATTTCATTTACAGGTAAGTCAGTGTTTCCAATGGATTTTGGCTTTGCTTGGTTCCAAATTCAAATCCTTCATATACTGTAGGAAGGGAACAGTAGAGACTTGAAGATGGACATTAGGATTTAAGTGAAGGGCAAGGCAAGCCACGGTCAGCAAGCGGATATCTCTAAGATAAACAGCACTGAATTTGTGGGAAGCAATTCAGAGAAATCTGCTGAAAACACTTCAGTTAATATTTGCATAGTAAAGAATCATATGCATTGCCCCGGGGTGGGTTATGGCCAGAAGGTAGAGGACCACATGGGTCTGAGAAAAGGGAGCTCTGGAGAAGACGATTTTATTGTCATCACCAGGAGAGTCCCGGGCAGAGAGTTCTGTCCTTGGCAGTGACTAATCCTCTTCCTTTAGATGCACTTCAGATACTCAAGCTAATGGTGATGATTCATCAGGGCATTCGAGCTTAATGAATGCATCACTGTGCGACCACACAAATGCCTTATTTCTGATTCACTCATACAATATTTATTGAAGAGTGCCGTGCACTAGGCCATGAGAAGAAAAACAAACAAAACAACAAAAGGACTGGGCCTTGCCCTCATGGAGTTCACAGGCTAGTGAGGGGCAGCAGTTAAATATATTAACACCTAAAAGAGCCGAGAGCTCTTTCCTTCCGAGAGACAGAGGGATGCAGAGGTGCCCCAGGGCCCATGCGAGCCGATGGCACTGGGAGCTGGCAGGGTTGGGGAGCTCAGGCTGGGCGTGGGGTTGCCTCATCCCACTTGTGAGGGATGAGAAGAGGCTAGTCAGGTGACGTGGGGCAGGAAAAGAGCAATACATACAGCATCAAGGTGAGACAGAACGTGGTCCTGTGGTGATGGTGCGTGCAGGCAACGAGAGATGTGGAAGGAGCGCGCGCAGTGACACTGGGCAGGAAGCTAAGGCCCAGCTCATGCGAGGCCTTGAGGGTCAAGCTCAGGAAGCAGAACTTAATTCTGCAGGACCTGTGGATTTTAAGCAGAGCAATGTCATCACTGTGTTCACAGTTTAGAGCCATCTGGAGAGTAGTTGGAGAGAAAGGAGACTACAGGCATGAATACCTAGTTAGGAGGTGGTAGTACTGATAGTTAGGAAGGCAAGAAACGCACCGCCTAGCCTGCAGCAGAGCCAGTGAAGGTGGAGGAGGACGTGGGTACCAGAGGGATTATGGGGGTAGAATGAGCTGGACTCAATAAGCAGGATAGGGGAGGAGAGACTTCAGAAATGGCTCAAATGTCTGACTTGTTCCCCAGGTGGGTCTGGTTGTCATTTACTTAGATAAGCAAAAAAGGAGGAAAAACCAATTTTAGGAGGCAAATAATTGTGCTGGGGGAACCCAGACCACCCCCAGTGATTCACTAGAGGGACTCAGCATATAGTCGTACTCACAGTTACAATTTATTACAGCAAAAGGATACAAAGCAAAATCAGCTAAGGGAAAAGGCACGTGGGGTGAAGTCCAGAGGAACGTAGGCACCCTCTGCCTGGCACTCACCGAATTCCAGACTCCCACAAGAGAAGCAGGTGTTCAGTATAAACCCTTTCAAAAGCCAAGTTCCCAGACACCAGCCTTGCAAACAGGTCTAAGGGTAGTTTTCTCTCTTCCGCACAATAGTGAATTCCGTTTTGAACATTCTGAGTCTGAAGCATTTGTCGTAAGTTCAAGTGAAGATGTCCACTGGGCAATTGGTTATTGGGTCTAGGGTTCGATAAAGAGATCTGGGCTATAAATGAAATGCTCTGGAGTCATTAGCACTACTAAAACCAGCGTCACACAGAGAGGAAGCCCATCCCTGGATGTCTCCCAACCACCGTGCTGGAGATCGTCCAGTTCAACTCTCTCATTATATAAATGAGGAAACTAGGACCCTACTATGGGGCTTGCCTGCGCTTTTTTCTGTTTCATGTCTGTTGCTCTTTCCATCACTCTGCAGTGCCTTCTCAAAATGGCTAAGTCATACCTCACCCAAAATGAATAAAATGGGATTTAGATTATAAAACAGACTTTGTAAGTTTGCTTAATGCAACTTACTTCACAGTGAATCCTTGGACCCAAAAAAGTCGAGTTGATCACATCGAGGCCTCCACACGGAAGAAATTTCTAAGCAGCCGCTAAGTCAACCATTCATGGTCAATCCTTCTGGATTATCAACGGGCAGTAAATTATTAGGACCTTTCCCATCTCTTTCCTCTTGTGTCCATTCAACAAATTTTTGTGTTTCCACTTTGTTTGCCACTAGGAATAAAAAGGTAAATGTGGCAAAGTCTTTGCCTTCACGAACTTATTCCCTAGGGTCAGGAAAGAGAAAAACACAATATATTAGGGGTGTGTCAGGGGCAAGAGTGTAGGCAGGGTGACCTCTTGGATACGGGAAATGAAAAGAAGTCAAACTCAAAACATGTTAGTTTTTTGCTTGAAGCTCTGATAAAGGATAAACTGGAACTTGAAAACTGTCAAATGAGGTTGCTGCATATTTTCTTAGTTTTGGATTTCATTCCTGGGTGGCCTTAAACTTGGATAGACAAGTACTAGAAAGCAATGTGACTGTAGTTCTGTAAGACATCCATTTAACTCAACACATGTAAGTCGGCTTTGGTCTTAGAAGTTAACTTTGGTGCCTAAACAGGTAACCTCCTCTGATGCCCCCTCGAGCCCTTTTATGGCTAGATTGAATGCATTCCATGTGTTTGCTGCTTCTTGTGTGATTATTAATAGTCAATTTTGTATTATTCTAAGTTGTCTCAGGGGATATCATGTAATATGTACAGAGTCAAACTTAATGGTAGAATGTCGATTTTAAAATAAGTTGCGGGCCATTTGTATAGTCTCAAAATGCATATTAAAAAAGAAACAAAATATTTTCCTCTCGAATCTTTATTCCTATCTCAGCTTCATTTACTGCCTCATTTGTCATCTAAACAGTCTTTGTTCTTTCAGCTTTCAAACATAATTAACTGATGGTGTGCAGCGTAGCATAAGAAAAAGACTGAATATTTTGTAAGATGAGTAATCAGGTCAAACACCCATCTTTCTTTTCTTTTATACTTTACCAACAAATATGTCTTATGTGGATGTAAGGGCAGTTTGCTTATTTCCCTGTTCAGAATTTTTGTGCTTTTAGCATAATGTTTCCTTTCCATTAAGCTAGCCAAATATAATATTGACAAATTCATGGAGCCTTCCATCTGATACTGTTGTAAACTTATGCAAATATATTTAGACAGTTAAGCGAATAGGATAATTAAAAAGCCAGATGTCAAGAATGGGAAGTGGCAATGTCCATCACGTTATCTGGGCTCAAGCTGGAAGTTAATGAAGTGTTTGAAAATATACCTTCAAAACCAAAGACTTGAATTTGTGCTCCAATTTTTTTTTCAAGAGGGCAATAATTTGAATAAAACGCAGTGTAATATTATAGTTGTTGCAGGGAGTTATGAGTATTTCTGGGAGTGTTCGTTTCCAGCACATGCTACTTAGAATTTGAAAAGATATTCAGTGTCTCTTTGTCATGAATCTTTCCACTGGGACCAGGCCACTCCTGGATGAACTCACAGATTGAGAGTTTCTCAAAATACATAATCAAATTGTTGGTCTTAAAAATATACTATTTTAAAGTCTTGAAAAATCAAAGAATGAAAATAAGGTTAATATTTGGCAAAAACAGTCAATTTGAGGAGTTGTCTCTTTCAAAACTCTGATTTCACTTACAGAGTTCGCTTCCAAAAAAATTCACTTCGCATGTCATAAATTAAAATTGTTTCTCTTTATGCCATTCCTTAAATTCCTGATAAATTTCCTTGAAGTGTTAAATTGTTTTTAACTTGTTGGGAATAGAGGTTTGGTAGGTTTGGGGTTTTTAAGTGCGATTTAGTGAAGACTGGTTTAATACTCACCATAGTTCCAAACAAAAACCTTAAAATATTAAACAAAATCATAGCTTATAACTTTTCAAGGTAGCAAATGTTTGCTAATCTTGAAAAATGTGTTAATGGTCGTAAATGACCTCCTGCACATTTCTTTACACTTTTGGACCTCTGGTGTGGTTTAATTTAGGAGCGTCTGCAGCACCACTCCCATCTCACAGCCACGGGTAGGGGCGCCTGTGAGCAAAGGAAGGGCTGCTCACGCACGCGGTTGAGCACAGACGTGCCGACCCTTGTTCTACGGGAAGAGACGGCCTGCCTGGGACTCGGGCCACCGTGGCTTCACCTCCCAGTGCTCTCCCACGTCCCCCACAGGGCCCGCCCCACCGAACAGCCCCTTCTCCAGGCTGGGGGCCTAGGCAGGGGCTCCTGGCCAGCGAAGTCTGACCCTCACTGTGCTCGTCAAAACTCGCTTTTCATGGCAGTAAGAGAAACTCAACTCAAGTGTATACAAAAAGAAGAACTGACCCAGATAACGAAGTTCTAGGATTGTCTGGCTTTAGCCACTGCTGCCTTCTGGCTTCTGCTGTCCGTTTCTCAGCCCTGCCTCTCTGGAAGGGATGCCCTCCATATCACAAAGTGACCTACTTCCAACGTGAAACCCTCTTTCCCAGAGGAAGACGAACCTTGTCTCTCCCACCAACTGCCTATTGGTACGGTTGACCCTTGAGCAACACCAGGCTTAGGGGCGCCAGCTTCAGCACAGTGGCAAATGCACGTATAGCTTGTAGTGGGCCCTCTGTGTCTGCAGTTTCACATCCACAGAGTCAGCCAGCCACGGGTTGTGTAGTCCTGTACCATTTACTATTGAAAAACAGCCCTGTATAGGTGGGCCTGCTGCAGTTCAAACCCGTGTCGTTCAAGGGTCAGCTGTATTCAGGAATCCCCTGACGGCCCTGTTTGCCACACATCCCCATCCCGACCCACCAGCGTGTCCAGCCAGGGAGTGACTGTCATGCCCATCCTGTGGGCGAGGCAGAGGCAGACCCCCCTGCACCACATGGAGCTGCCCCTACGGTTACCGAAAAGCCGGGGTAAGAGTGCCGGTCAGGCACGACCCCCAAAGGCTACTGCTCAGACTGTGCGTGGTCTGTAGAGTGAATAAATCGTGTCTCCCATGGGCCAAAACTACCGTTTGTTTAATTATAGATAGAGGTTGGCATGGATGAAATACAAAGTCATTTAAAAACATAACTCTCAATTTATAGTCGCTCCTTCTCATTATGCATTTTCATGTTGAATGGACTGTACCCCATGGGAACCATTTTGTACTTCAAAGAGAGGTCTCCATACTCACAGCGATTGGGTAGCATTGGGTTTTTTTTAAATAAAGCTTTGGCTTGAAAAGAACCACAGGAAAAGTGCGTTGGGCCTTAGTCTGCTGCTCGCCTTTCCCCAGAGTGCATCCTTTTTGTGATACTTGAGCCCGCCATCCTCACCAACCCCCCCTAACCGCGTCCCCTCAAACTTGAGGTTTCTCATCTTATTCCTGCAGAATTTCTACAGTTATTCATCGCATTCCTCTCCTGTTCAGCTCATTAAAGCAGTGTGTGTAGGTCTTCGTAGTCCACATTAGTGTTAAAGACGTATCAATTTGATTATTATAAAATCAAATTATATTAGTTTGATCAGTTTAAAATATCAATATTTATTTAAGCAGTTCTTTACATCGTAATTTTTGTTAAGCTCATAAATAATAGATACCAGCTTATGACACTGGAAATAAGATTGCGTGTTAATAAAGTTTAAGGTGGGTAACGTATATACACACACATATTTCCATGTACTGATGAAGTGAAATCTCTCAAACCCAGTGACCCAGGCTTACCATGTGGTTGACTCTTCTCCAGGAATTGGAACACGGTGGCCGCTTGCCAGCTTGGCATCACCACTGATTCCTTTTCTTTCTGCCAATGTTGTGCGGACACCAGCCAAATGAACTCTCCCGTCCCGTGTATCGCATGTGGACTTCTGGTGCATGTAAACCATGGACGCTTATTCTTGACTGCATGTCTGTAACTCAGTGAGGCTCTAAGGGAGACGCAGGAGGACTTGAAAGGAGCATTTGAATAACAAGTTTATTTTCAGGGATGGCAACATAAAAGAGATGAGAAATGCTAATAAACACGCAACACAATTCCAGTTAACCCCATTGGCAAGAGAGGAGGCTTTGGGTAAACAAACCAAAATAACAGCTAGAATTCAGATCTGATAACTGTGTTTTGATTAAGTCAAAAGATGGCAAAAGATCGTTTTTGCTACTCCTCCTACTGCAGCAACAGAGGCTCACCTCCCCGACCGCACCGAAGTGGAAACACCACATTGTGATTCTGCGGGGACCTGGTGCATTTTGCCCAGTGACCCATCAAGAGGAACTTGAGCCAAGATCTTATCAGTGATTGAGATGGAGACACCTTAGGGTTTTCCAGTATCGTTTTTCACTTTTTCTTCTTCGACATGGTTATTAACGCTACCAGATCTTTCAAATCCTGAGGTATTTTCTTGTGGCTCCAAGTAGCTGCTACGGGTTAGGTTCTTGAACTGAGGGTCCAGTTACAACATCCATATGCTTCCCAGCCCACTCTCTGACCTTCATTCCTTTTCAGTACTTTTTCAGACTTTTTAATGTTTCCATCCACTAATCCCAGGAGACTCAATATTGTGAACCCTCAGCCCAGTTCTTTCTTTTCCAAAAGTTAAATAGAAATTAAGCTTGATATGGATTGCATAACTTTTTTAAGTTAAAAATCCTTTGCTCACAACCTAAGACAGTGAATCTTGACAGCATGTAAATGCTAAAAATTTAAGAACTTCCTTAGGTAGGCCAGAACCTTACCACTTCCTCCTGCACTTAGTGGTGTCAGCAATGATGCATCTGCAGGAGGGATCGTCAGTGTCCTTAAGAATAATATCAGTACTTGTCCACAGCCTTATTTCTTTTGAACTCTGCTCCATTTCTCTGAAGCACTGATCACAGGATCCAGCTTTGATTCCTTTCGTGTGGACTTGTGCCAGTTTGCCTGATTTCATTAAGTTTTTGGAAAGGGCTAAAACTATGGTATCGTTTCATTGCAATCCTCACATCAATCATAATTTGGGATGGTCTTGGTGAAAGATGAGGAATTCAGACTGGGAGGCTGGAGCAGGCTGGTCTAGTGGTGAGGGGCTGGGGTACGGGGAATAATGATTGCATGTTCCAACTCCAGGCACCTCTACCTCAGGGTTTTTTAGTTGTGGCTTCACTCCAAAATGATTGCAGTTATAAGGCCCATACCCAGGTATATAGAAACCATGCAATTTTTTAAAAAAAATTTTAATGAAGTATAGTTGATTTACAATGTTAGTTTCAGGTGTACAGCACAGTGATTCAGTTATATAGAGAGATATATATATAGATTATATATATATGTTCTTTTCCCATACAGATTATTACAAAATATTGAGATATTGTGTATGGTTCTCTGTGCTATACAGTAGGCCCTTGTTGGTTATATAGTAGTGTGTATATGTTAATCCCAACCTCCTAATTTATGAAATCATGCCTTTTTTTTTTTTCAGGCGGGGGGCTGTGTTGGGTCTTCATTGCAGTGCACGGGCTTCTCCTTGTGGTGGCTTCTCTTGTTGCGGAGCATGGGCTCTAGGCACACAGGCTTCAGTAGTTGTGACTCGCGGGCTCTAGAATGCAGGCTCAGTACTTGTGGCGCACGGGCTTAGTTGGTCCACGGCATGTGGGATCTTCCCAGACCAGGGATCAAACCAGTGTCCCCTGCACTGGCAGGCGGATTCTTAACCACTGTGCCACCAGGGAAGTCCATGCCAGTTTTAATTAGGCACTTATCCTCTCTCTCTCTCTTTTTTTTTTTGAATGGGGACCCCCTGATCTTCCAGGTTTACAGCCAGGAATGGTAAGGTATAGCCAAGGATAAGCAAGTTACTCCCTTGCTGACTTGATAGGCCAGAGGACTTTTAGATGATGGCTGTTCATCACAGAAGCTAAATACCATAAATTCTAGCTTACTCCGTGTTTTTTCCCTTTACTACTCTTCACCCTTGACCAAATTTTCCATTGTATTGTTTTCCTGTTGCAATCCTCTCCTCTGGATTTATAACTTTTCATCTTAGGAAAGTGCCCCTCCCCCCCCCCCCTTACCCCCCATTATTAGCTAAACCACTTTGCTATGGCAACTTTATTTTGTCCAGTGGGCCTCAGTGTTTCTTTTCTACGAGTGTCCTTGGTTCTATTTAACTGCCTGTCCAGGGATCACTTTCCCTCTTAAGGTCCCTCTGGTGACCCTCTTGTCTCAGAGCCCATCTGGGCCTTTGGTGCCACTTGCCCATCAATCCACATTACCAGGACCAGGTCTAAAAGGACATCAGCAAGTACTAGATCACCGCAGCTACAATTTCAGAGTTCTCAGATCATTGATTCCTCAACAAGTCTCATCGATACATTGAACATGCCATAGAACCTGTGTTTTCTCTTTCAGTGCATAGTAGAACACTACCTCTTCAATATCAGTGATACACAGAGGACCTGGTTGGTCAGTAAGAGTTCATCCTTTCAGCCTTCAGATGACACACAGATAGATAGGCTTACCACCTCTAACCCAAGTAGAACAGAAGGTTTTGCCCTCTGGTGCAGCATGTCACATCTCTAAGAACTCAGGTGTTTTCCCAATCAAAGAAAAGTAGACTTCAGGGAAGCTCCCTGGGGTTCCAGTGGTTAGGACTCAGCATTTGACTGCCATGGTCAGTCCCTGGTCGAGGAACTAAGATCCCGCAAGCCACATGGCACAGCCAAAAAAGAAAAAGAAAAGAAAATTAGACTTCAAGTAACACGTTTATCTAGAATCTACAAATTAGGTGTTATGAATTTTATTCTGCAAATGAGAACTCCATGAATTACAATCTTTGAAGTAGATTCTAAGTAAAAAATACTATAACATCCTACCACTAAGCATCTTTTAAACTGAGAATGACTGTCCCCCAGCAGTCTCCCAAAACATTGAGAATATGCCAGGTTAGTGCCCTTGACCTTTCACTTTTGGAAAATGTGTTCTGTTGAACCAGTAATCTAGATTCAAACACCATCACCCGCCTCTGTCTTTTCAGTTGACACCTCTACTTTACTAGTTATAAAATGTTTTTGGTGTCTTTAGGGAAAGTTAAAGAATATCCACAATCAAATTCTTCATCTCTCTTGGTTTTCATTAAATCCTTTTGTCTGTGACATTGTCTTTTAAAACAGAGATCAACAAACATTTTCTGTAAAGGGCCAGAGAGTAAATATTTTAGGTGTTGCAGCCCAAACAGCCTCTGTCCTCACTACTCAACTCTGCTGTTACAGCACAAAAGCAATCACAGACAATATACAAATGAGTGTGTTCCAATAAAACTTTATTTATAAAACTAGACAGCTGGCCTGATGTATGGTGTATGGGCTATAGTTTTCCAACCTGTGATTTAGAAGAAAGGAGAGGTCCATGAAATTTCCTGTTTGAGTAATAAGGCACACAGAACTGTCTCAGGACCGCCTAACCTCTTTCCCATTGGGAACTGTTTTGGGTTTCCCAATGTCCCTAAGTACTGGTGTGAATGAAATGAAAAGGGCTGAGATGCTGTTCCCTGAGGCAGATAGCCAGCCCTATTCCTTTCCCCCATGGAAATCCCCATGGGCTGCAGGGAGGGGAAACAGCTGGTCTGGGAGCACCCAGCCAGCCCCAGTTTATAGAAGGAATTCAAAGCCCTGCTTTAGGTCACTTTGCCTCAACTCTGAAATATAACAACATATGAAATATAAATATTATTTGTACACTTGCCACGTCTAGTAGACGTAAGTGCTTGAAATTAAATTTTCATAGAAAATTACATCATGATAGGTAGAATGGTTGTGGAGGTGGGGATAGAAGGTGGAGGAAGTAGAAATTGGAAGGTGAGATTGTAGTCAGAAAGGGACACCACACAAAGCTGGCAGACGTGTGGTACTGACGGAACTGTTTTCGGATGTAAAGTGCATCCACATTGATGCTTTGTGTTATTTATGTGCAAGTACATGAAAAATTCAGGCTTTATTGGCTGGGTGTCTGTGGGAAAATAGCTGATGGACTGATGGTATCACTCTCCTTCAACACGCTAGAGAATTACTCAGACACTCATCAGATGCCTGGGCCACATATTTATTTGAAAACGTGCCATCATGGGAAGCTTTCATTCACCAAGGTCACTGAGAGGGCAGCAGAGGGAGGCCTACTGAACTTCAAATGGTTCTTGCCGCTTGTGTCAGTAGCAAAGCAATGAAGGAAGGATCTGACTTGCCAAAAGAAGAAAAGTTCAGAGAAAACTGACTTTGTTTTGATTGAGAAAAGCAGATAGCTGAGCAGCAAGTATTCTCTTTTTTATTCCTGTTTTTCAGTTTATAAACATAAACAAAATGTGTATTACCTTATTCCTAGTCATTTCTACAATTTTCTCTATTTTTTTTCTATTAGTATAATTTTATTCTTGGACTACTTATTTTAAAATCAAATTCTGTCATTATATGTAATAATATGTTTCCAATAACCTTGCTCTTTAATTAGGTACACTGAGTGGTGTAATCTTTAAAACCTCCATCAAAGGGAACAGTGCATAGCTCCCACACAGGGCCAAGAAGGTCTTGCCTCAGTAGTAGGGGAAAAAGTAATCCTAGACTAAACACAGTTCTGGTCCCACCCAACAAAGCTTTAAAAGAAAAACCCCCCAAAATCAAGTTGTTTCCAAGTAACTAAACTGTATCCCAGGACAGAGTATAAAATATTTATAAATACAAAAAATACAGTATGAAAAAAGATAAGATGTCTGACATCCAATTCAAAATTAGCAGGCATGTAAACAAGCAGGAAAATACAACCTATAATGAAAAAAATCAACCAAAATTAATGCTTAAATGACACAGATAATAGAATTAGGAGACAGGGACATTAAAACAGTTATGACATTTTTTTTTTATGTTCATGAAACTAGAGGAAAGAAGAAAAGATTAGTTAACTTGAAGACATGATGATAGAGACTATCCAAAATGAAGCAGGAAAAGGCTGAAAAAAAATGAAAAGAGCAATCAGTGAGCTAGAGTCCCATAGGAGAGAAAGGAGAGAACTGAAAATATTTTAAGATATAAAGGCTAAATTTTTTTCTAATTTTATGGAAACTACAAACCCACAGATTCAAGAAGCTTCAGGGAATCCCAAGTACAAGAAATGTGAAGAAAATTAGAGCTAGTCACGTCTTAATCAAATTGCTTAAAACCAGTGATAAAGAGAAAATGTTAAAGGACAAAAGACTTTATATACAGAGGAACAAAGATAAATTGACAGCTGATTTCTTGTCAGAAACAATGCAAACTGGAAGACAGTGGGGCAACATCTTTAAAGTACTGAAAGAAAATTCTCCACCTAGAATTCTCTACCCATTTAAAATGTCTTTCAAAAACTAAGCTGAAAAAAATAATTTTTCAGACAAGTAAAAGCTGAAAGAATTTATCATTAGCCAACCTGAAGTATAAGAAATGATAAAAGAAGTCCTTCTGCAGAATGAAAATTATACCAGGCAGAAACCTGGATCTACTCAAAGGAATGAAGAGGACCATGAAATAGTAACTACGTGGGTAAACACAAAGATTTTTTTTAAATTTTTATTTATTCATTTATTTATTTATTCATTCATTTATGGCTGTGTTGGGTCTTCGTTTCTGTGCGAGGGCTTTCTCTAGTTGCGGCAAGCGGGGGCCACTCTTCATCACGGTGCACGGGCCTCTCACTGTAGCGGCCTCTCTTGTTGCGGAGCACAGGCTCCAGACGTGCAGGCTCAGTAACTGTGGCTCACGGGCCCATTTGCTCCGCGGCATGTGGGATCTTCCCAGACCAGGGCTCGAACCCGTGTCCCCTGCATTGGCAGGCAGATTCTCAACCACTGCGCCACCAGGGAAGCCCAAACACAAAGATTTTTGAAGTCTCTATGAAAGTTAAGTGACTCTATAAAGCAAAAATAATAGAAATGTAATGCAGGGTTTCTACAATACATGGAAACAAAATAAATTACAGCAACAGCTCAAAGCCTAGGAGGAGAGAAATGGCCCTATATTTTTTTTTTAGATTCTTACACTGTATGTGGGGGAGTAAAATATCACTTGAAGGTAGACTGAAAAGTTAAATGTGTATCATAAGGCCTTCCCTGGTGGCACCGTGGTTAAGAATCTGCCTGCCAATGCAGGGGACGTGGGTTTGAGCCCTGGTCTGGGAAGATCCCACATGCCACGGAGCAGCTAAGCCCGTGTGCCACAACTACCGAGCCTGTGTTCTAGAGCCCACGAGCCACAACTACTGAAGCCCACGCACCTAGAGCCCACGCTCTGCAACGAGAGAAGCCCGCACACAGCAACGAAGACCCAACGCAGCCAAAAATAAATAAATTTTTTTTTAAAAATGTTTATCATAAACACTAAGGAAACCAGTAAAATAACACCAAGAGTTATAGTTAATAAAACAACAAAGAAATAAAATGAAATCATTAAAAATGGTCTATCCAAAGAAAGCTGAAAAAGGAGAAAAAGAACAAAGAATAGATAGGACAGAGAGAAAAAGAATAGCAAGACAGTAGATTTAAACCCAGCCATATCAGTAATCACATTACATGTAAATGGTCTAAATATCCAAATTAAAAGACAGAGATTGTCAGATTGGCTAAAAATGCAAGATGCAGCTATATGCTGCCAACAAGAAACCCACTTTAAATATAAAGACATTAGTAAGTTAAAGGAAACAGGCTGGGAAAATGCTAATAGCGATCAAAAGAAAGCTGGATTGGTGTCAGAATAGAACTAGAGCAAATAATATTAACAAAGATAAAGAGGGTTGTTTCATATTTGTAAAGGGGCCATTTCATCTACAGGACATAACAATCCTAAGTGTTTATGCATCTAATAACAAACCTTCAACGTAGACGAAGGAAAACTACAAGGAAAAAGAGACAAAGCCAGAAATACAGTAAGAGATTTTAAAACCCTTCTCAGAACAAATAAACAGAAAGTTAATAAGGATATTAGAAGACTTGAACAGCACTATAATCCAACTTGACCTAACTGGATTAAAAGAACACTCTACCTAACAATAGCAGAATACACATCCTTTTCAAATGCAAACAGAATATTTACCAAATAGACCATATTCTGGGCCACAAATTAATTTTCAGTAAATGTTGAAGGATTCAAGTCATACAAAATATCTTCTTTAACCAGAGTGGAATTAAATTAGAGATCAACACTGAAAGACATTTGGAAAAACCCCAAATATTTGGAAACTAAATAAGCCACAGAAAAGGAGAAAACATTTGCAGATCATCTATCTGATGAGGACTTGTATATGGGTAATTAATACATGAAAATGTGCTTATCATCATTAGTCATTAGGGAAATGTAAGTTAAAACCATAATGGGATACCACTGTATAGCTATTAGAATACCTAAAATTAAAAAGACTGACCATACCAGATGTTAGTGAGGATGTGAAAACAATTAAAGGCTAAACATGCACCTACCGTATGACTAAGCCATTCCATTCCTAAGTGTTTACTCAAGAGAAATGAAATATATGTCTGTACGTGAATGTTCACAGCAGCTTGTTTTGTAATAGCATAGAAGAAACTTTACACTTGAACACATGCAGCTTATCGTATGCCACGCTGCTAAATAATTCACTCTGTTTTTAAAATTAAGTTGCTGAAAGTAGAAAAACAAGAGAAAAAAAATTTAAAAGAGAAAGTTAAGTCCATTAATTTTTTTTTAACTTTCTATGCTGCATAACAAATTACCAACAAATTTAGCAGCTTTAAAATAACACCAAACCCAGCTTAGCTAAGTTGCCTGCTTCAGGCTGCAGTACTGCCATCAGCTAGGGCTGCGGTCTCATGTGAGGCTAGGGGTCCTCTTCCAAGCTCACAAGGTCGTTGGCAGATTTCAGTCCCTTGCAGTTGTAGGACTGAAGGCCCAGCCTTTTGCTGGCTGTCAGCTGGAGGCTACACTTAAGTCTCAGAGGCTACATGTGATTTTTACCACCTGGCCTTCTTAGACCCTCTCATGGCATGGTAGTTTATCAAAAGCCAGCATGGGGGAAAGTTGAATCTGCTAAGACAGAAGGACCCCATCACTTTTGCCATATTCTCCTGGTTAGAAGTAAGTCACAGGTCTCACCTGCACTCAAGGAGGGGGAGTTACTGGGAGTCACCCTAGTGTATATGAACCGCAATACGGTACAGCACATGGAAACAGAGACAATAGAAAGGAGTCCCCAGGATCATGGCAAAGGGAGATGCCACCATCAGCTGTTTAGTAGGCCTACAGGAAGAAGGGCGCCCGCAGGATGGCCACAGGGATGACTAATCTCATGTGTGGGCATATGAAGGGATGACCAAGACTGTCAGAGTGCATTAGTGCATGAATGATAGGCCTATAGAAAGGTAAACTAATGAAGATACAAGACAGTTATTAACTCTAGGAGAAACAGGAGTTGTACAAGAATGAGAATGTAATCAGAATATGTATGATGGCCCTCCTGTGAATAATATTTACATTGTCCTAATAAATCCTGATCGGACCAAAAGTAATGATAGCTCTTTATTTGAGAGATGGAAAGTGGAGGTGGGGGAGCATGGGTAGTAGGATGTCAAAGAGCTAAATCCTCATCTTCTGTGTTAGAAAGCCAATAGGTAGCATCTGAAGTTGCAAATCAAGAAAGAGCAGAGATGATAAAAAGAAAGAGCTGAGAGGCCTTTCTCGCCTTCTGGGATGGCCCACACTCTGTCTGTGGAGTGTGTGTCTCTCTAAATAAATCCACTTCTTACCTATCACTTTGTCTCTCACTGAATTCTTTCTGCGATGAGACATCAAGAACCTGAGCTTCATTAAGTCTTGAAACCAGGGACTGAAGACTCCCAGTTCTGCTTCATAAGTAAAGGTTAGCCGGAAGCGCTCAACCACCAGATCAACTGGAACCTAAGGAATGATGATGTTGACCTTCTCTGATTCTTGTGATGTCAATCAAGTTTGGAGTCAGTCGATGTCCCAAGCCCCTTCATGAATATGCATGTACGCTTACCTTAAGACTTCCCCAGTTTTGCTGTTGGGGAGACATTGCTTTGGGAAAGATCCGCGGTGTTCTCTTTACTTGCTGCAAGTAATAAATCCATTCTTCTCCCAAAAAAAAGAAAGAGCTGAGAATTGCTAGTGGTTGCCTCTGAGGAGCTGGAATACAGCTGGGGTGGGGCAGCAGTGGACAGGGAACTGTCATTTTTTATAGTATGCCTTGAGGGCCAATGTGACCTTTTAAGCCACGTACATGATTTGCTTTGATAAAAATTAGATTTACAAAATAGAAATCCATCATGTTGCTCTCTTGATGTTTCTCCTTACTTTTAACACATGCTGTGTGTTTGTGAGAAACAGAAAGCGAGCAAGGTACATGATTTGTGAGGGACTTAAAGATACTTGGTCCGCAGTTTTCTTTTTCTTCCACGGCGTTAATCCAGAGGAAGCAGGTCTGGCAGCTGCAGCAACCCTGCCGTGTTGGGGAAGCCGGGTGAAGAAGGGGAAAAGGCGGGAGGGACGGCGGGGGGCTCACCTCCCAGGCAGGATCTGCACCCGCCAAGTCCTTTAATTATCGGCTGCCCTTGCAATGAGAAAAAGTGTTGTGTTTAGAGAAGCCTTTGCAAGTAGCCCAGTTAGGACTCTTTCCATCCAGGAATTGGAGAAAGGTAAAGCGGGGAAAACATGTTTTGTGGATATTCATGGAAGTATGTAGAGAGAAGGAAATACCCACATAAGTACATGTGCATTTGCTAGGCCTGCCATAGTAATGTACCGTGGACTGGATTGCTCAAACAGCAGGTTTATTTTCTCAAAGTTCTGGAGACCAGAAGACCAAGACCCAGGTGTCAGCAGGGTTGGTTTCTCCTGAGGCCTTTCTTCTGTGCCCATGCATCTCTGGGCTTTTCCTCTTAGAGGGACACCAGCCCTACTGGATAAAGGTCCCACCCTTATGACCTCATGTTGGAGGTTGGGGCTTGAACATATAGATTTGGTTGGGGGGTGGGGGGGACACAGTTCAGTCCATAACATCCTGTAAATCACTTATAGACCCAATCTGAGGTCCTGAGCATTCAGCTGGGATCTGGTCTGAACCACCTAAAAGAAAAAAAGAAAAAAAAAAAGAGAAAGAGATGGCAGAACAATATAGGCCTCTAGTATTTAAAATAGTTAAATTAGGTGGCAGGGTGGCCATGAATTCTTTCCTAATTCAGTTTCCTGGTCAAGCCTTGGCCAGCCAAGTGTCCGGTTAGTAAACATGAGATGAGATAACTCCTTCCCTCCCCCTCCTCCCAGGCTCCCCCAGACCACTCCTTTGCCTCTGTCCCAAGAGAGCCATAAAGGGGACATTAAAATAATGGATACAATTTCCCTCTGTCTTGTTATGTTTTCCTGCTGCAGCAGCTTATTATCTCTGGGGAGGAGCTTTGCCGGGGTTGGAGGAGGGGCGGGGGGAAGAAAAGGGAAATGCTAAATTACATGGGCAGCTGTGTCTTCGATAACAAGCTGGGTGAAGAAAAGGACCAGCTCAGCTAAGTCAAGGCGGTTTTCGCGACACCGCCCCCCCCCCCGCCCCGCCCTCCTCCTTCTCTTCCCTTCCCCTTCATCTTCTCTCTCCTTACAGGAGTTACAGAATGATGACTTAATTGCTAATAGGACCTTGGGATAAAACACACGCCCAGAGTATCACAGTTCATTTTCAGAAGATGAGCTTCTCAGAAACCAGCATTTGATTACTTAATATTGAGTTTCCAAACAATGAAACGTTATAAAATTGGTTTGTTTTGCCAAAGCTGGGGGGGTTCTCCTGGCCTGCCACCTGTCCATCGAAAGGCCGGAGAGGAGACACTGCAAAAGTTGCAGCCGAGAGGAGCAGTGTGTAAAGAACTGAATTTGTGCTTCTTCTCTTCACAGCATCTTCTTCGGCCTACGCAGAAAGAGTAATCCTCTCCTCCTAAAGACTGAACTCAGTTTAAAATCATACTTGTTTTTAGCTCCTCATCACACTTCTGAAGGTTTCTCTCTTAAAATAACATTGGTCATCAGTCAGAGGCCCCCGATTACTCGATATTTAGGTCTTGGTTATTGGGTGTAGCGTCAGATTTGATTGTCATTAGTAGGAACAACAGAAAGGGGCTCTCTTAAATTGTTTATAGAGCAGGAAACGATAGGGGGAAATCTCAAAACTAATGAACGTCTTTTTTCTTATAAAAGAAACATATAATTATTCACAGTTCAGATTTGTTTTCAAGTCTCCTTTTTCTGTTTCTATCATAAGTAACAGCACTGTGCTTCATCTAGACAATTATAGTTGTACCTTCTATAATAGAATAGCAATTGTATCCATTGTGTATTACACACTAAACTAGGGTCCTTTCTTACTTTATCTCATTTTAATTTTGAAACAGAGCCTATAACATAGATCTGTTTATATTCATAGTGTATTTCCAGGTAAAGAACCAAGACTCAATGATGTAACTTACCCAGGTACACAGGCAGTACAGGAATGGGGCCCTTCCCCTCACCCCTCAGAGTCACCTGGGTTACTGCTGCCCGTCAGACTTTGGTTACCTCTTCCAGCCTTTGTACTCGACGTTCCCATTCCTAATTGGTCCAGGGAAAGCCACACGACTGTCTTGAGGCCACGTCCACACCTCTCAGTGGGGCTGCGCAGACCTCTGCCGCCTCACCTGTCCCACACGGCTGTTGGCAGCCTCAGCTGTGGTCCTTATGGTGAAATGAGGAGAGATGGGGAAGAATCTCCCCAGCTCCCCAATGGATATGGAAGAGTGAGATGTGAACAGTGTAATACCTGTGTAGATATGACCTTTATCTATCATTTTGGCAATGGATAAGAACAAAGCATATGATGAATGAATAAGAACAAAGTAAGTGAGAGAGGAACCAAATTGGTTGGTCAGCAGTAGCAATGTTTAACAGTCACAAGGTATTATTTACTCACTGCTGACTACTGTGACTAAGATGTAATTTGGAAAGATACCACCCCGGGTGTAAGCTGTGTAACATTTTCTTGCATAAATATTAAAAGTTTAAAAGGAATCAAGACTAAAATTGTAAAGTAAATGAATCTGCTTTACAAATTCATGTAAATTTATTTACACAGATATTGTAGCTGAAATCTCAGTAGTTTGATAGGACGTGTATTCCCATTGCAAAGGCAGCTCATAACATTTCTTTGTGCAGTTGAAGCACACATGTTGCCACCGAGGGGCAGCGACACTAAATGCCATGATGTAAGGGAGACAGTAGGGATCAGTGGTTAGAGCTAGGACTTTGAGGTCACACTGTCTGCTTTTGAATTCCAGCTCAACCAGCTGTTAGCCATGTGATTTGTGTTATTATGCTTTTCCTCGTCTTATTTTCCTAATCTGCAAATTGGGGATAATGAAACTGTAATAACATGCACCTTGTGGAATTGTTGGAATTAAATGAGATACAGAGCATGGAAAGCACTTGGCAGAGTCCCAGAAGTATTACCATTGGGCACCAAACTATTGTTTTGAAAATTGGTAAATAAAAGAAAGGAATCAGGGGGAAAAAAATGAGTCACTGAAGGGGACATTCTTTCTCGCACTGGATATCACAGGGTGTGGCTACGATGTGGCCTGGAGCTGCCCACGCAGAGCAGAAAGCCTGGGGATGAAGCCAACACCAAGAGGACAATAGAGAGAAGCCCTGGGGCTGCATTATGCCACCTCTGGTCTTCCAGGCACGGAAACAGGAAGGACAGTGTCTTACTGAGCAAGCCAGCATGGGGCTTTCCTGGCAAGCATAGTTGAAAGCTGACTAACGATACTGTCCTTAAAATCAGAACAAAAAAAGAAAAATAAATTATATGGTGGGGAAAAAGATGCACTCAAATGCAGAGTGGTCTTTGAACTGAAAGCTCTTAGTCCTTTGTAACATTTGAGATGCATGAAAGGTGCCGAACTTCTTCGTTTCCTTTGTCAACATCCATTAGGTCAGACGCCCTGCTCGCATTTATTTTTCTTTTCTTCTAAAGAACTCTCCCTAATCTCTCATCTTCCAAAAGGCAGGGCGCATTGACTTTACAGTTGATCCTTGAAGAACAGGGGTTGGAACAGGGCGGGTCCACTTCTATACAGATTTTTTTCAATCTAAATATGACAGTAGTATTTCAGTCTCAACAATCCACGGTCTGCACTGGTTGAATCTGTGGATAGGGAGGAACCTCGGCTACCAAGGGCCAACTATAAATTATCCTTGGATTTTCAACCCTGCTGGGTATCAGTGCCCCTAACCCCACGTGGTTCAAGGGTCAACTGTAGAATGTGTTGGCAACAACTCTTCTTGGGTCTCCCCACTCCAGCCACATTCCTTTGTTTAGAAATTACCCCAGGTGCCTCTTTTAAGTTTTACTCTCCCTGAGAATCAGATTTCAGAATTGTACATGTGGAATTTTCCAATTTCTGTACGTAACTACATAAATACATGTTATATAGTCACATGGCTTATATAAGAATAGAAAATTTCTTGGGAGTTTGCACAAGACATTGTTTACAGGGGTCACCTCCAGGAAACAGTATTAGGAGAACAAGACTTGGCTTTTTACTTCTATTATTTATTACTTCTCAGTTGAAAGTATTTTCTTTTTGAAAGTGTTTTTTGTTGAAAGTAAGTTTTTTCTAACTAATGGAAAAGTTAGTTTGGAACAGCCTTCTTACCACTAAGACTTATAGTTTCCTTTACAAAAGAAGAGAGAAATAACTGTACTTGCTCAGTCTTTTATTCAACGCCATTGAAATAAATTGGAATCGTCGGAGCTCTGTAATACTGGCCCAAAATGTGAGCACGATAGAGTCATCTTTATAGTGATTGAACTTGACTTCCATCTTCGAAAATCAGACGTTAAGAATTTATTATGTTCATTCTTTTTATATGAAAAGCAAAGAATGAAAAAGATTTTTTTTTTTAACTAAAAAGTAAAAAGTGACTCGACCCAAATGATCTACTTAATGGTCTGTCCCTCTGGAAGCAGGGACCAGGTCCTGGTCACCTTGGTATCCCCATAGTGAGTGCTCAGCAAAGGATTGTGGGTTGAATGAAGCCTCACTGTCCTTTCGCACAGGAACAGGCACTCTGATAGGACACGCCCCAAGCACCCAGAGCATCCCTGGCAGTCACGGGCCGTGCAGGTGAATGTTACCTAACCCAGAAAGAAATCCCAGAGCCTCCATCGCCGCTAAGTCAGGCAAGTGCAATCCCAGTGGTAGCAGCACTGTTTTCATTATCATGATTTTTTTTAAATTTATTTTTATATTTATTTTTGGCTGTGTTGGGTCTTTGTTTCTGTGCTAAGGCTTTCTCCAGTTGCGGCGAGCGGGGGCCACTCTTCATCACGGTGCGCGGGCCTCTCACTGTCGCGGCCTCTCTTGTTGCGGAGCACAGGCTCCAGACGCGCAGGCTCAGTAGTTGTGGCTCACGGGCCTAGTTGCTCCGCGGCATGTGGGATCTTCCCGGACCAGGGCTCGAACCTGTGTCCCCTGCATTAGCAGGAAGATTCTCAACCACTGCGCCACCAGGGAAACCCCCTCATTATCATGATTTTTAATACTTCTCTTCTTTCCTTTCACTTGATGTTTATACCGGCCATTTTTCCTCTTGCACCGTCTTAGTTTAATTATCTAAATGACCATTAGATGTAAACAGTTCTGTCCCTCATGTCCAAAGAAGAGGGAGAAGGGAAGAAACAAAAAACCCAGTCCTCGAGAAGTTTTCTGTTTGTTTCCTCATTCTCTAATCATCCTCCATTTTACTCATCTGTTTAAAAAGATATTTAATGCAGGCCTAATATTGCCAGGCAATGTACTTATAATTCAGAAAATACTTTTGCTCAGTAGTTTAAATGTTTGAGTTATTATTTCATCAAAAAGAATCTTTTTATTTAAATTACATCATCGTGTAGTTAACCATTGTAGTCTCTTTGGTGGTTCTTTTTTTTTTTTGGCTGTGTTGGGTCTTAGTTGTGGCATGCAGGATCTTCGTTGAGGCATGCAGGATGTTTCGTTGCGGTGCGTGGGCTCTTCCTTGCAGCACTCAGGCTTCTCTCTAGTTGTGGTGTGTGGGTTTTCTCTCTCTAGCTGCGGCACGCAGGCTCCAGGGCTCGTGGGCTCTGTAGTTGTGGCACATGGGCTTAGTTGCCCCGCGGCATATGGGATCTTAGTTCCCTGACCAGGGATCGAACCCGCATCCCCTGCATAGGAAGGGGGATTCTTTACCTCTGGACCACCAGGGAAGTCCCTTTTTGATTGTTCTTAAATTTTTGGAACAAGATGATGGGTGTTTGGCCATATTGGTGGAGGAAAGAAATGTATAGAAGGGATTCCCTTTCAGATCATGAACTGAAGGAATAATGAGTTCAAATGCTTATTTCTTTTCTGAATTACAACAAATCTGAATGATTTATCCAGTAGGAAAAAGCAGTAGATTTAAGGAGAAGTCAGAAAAGAAATTATTTCACAAACACAACAAAATTAACTACAACGATATTTTGGTTAAGTGGTAAGTATGATACTATCACTTTATGAAACAGATTTTTAGGTAATTTTTCTACTCATTCTAAGAGTGTTTTACTCTTACTTCTGAATGACAACTTTTAGCTGTATGAATACTTTCTCTTTGCTGGTGTTAATGAATGTTTATAAAGGCTATTCCTATAACTCGTCGTTTCTCCAAAATAAGCTTAACCGGAAATCAAAGATTTGGAAGATTCATTGTAGTTAAAATTAGGGGCATGGAGGGCAAAAGCCCATGCTTTTCAGCCTTTGTAAAAGAATCCATTAATGCAGCATGACAAGTAAGTACAATTTAGTGGCCCCTCATTATTTTAAGCAGGAGGCCTTCTTCAAGGGCACACAAATAAGTCAACATAGATCACCACTGACCCCAGGCCTGGGTCCAGAGGTCAACTCCCAAGGGCTGTCCGAATTCTTCTTTCCTGTAGTGCCCTGCTGACTCTTGTCTGGGGGCTCCAATCCTTTGGAAGCAGAGTGTTTTTTATTGGGAGAGAATCTGATGCGAATGTGTAAGGTCTTGGTTAACATAATTCCATACTGTGTCTGCTCAGCAGGACTTTTATGTTAAACATAGATGTTCTGGAGGTGGCTTTGTCTCCAGGGCTGGGAGTCCCCCAGCTCTGCACACTCCACATGCTTCCTGGTCTGTTGTTGCTCATCATCCCGAATAAGTAGGGAATCTTGATTCTTGAAAGTGACGATTGCATCATTGGAAAGGAACATGGGAGTCTTCTGATTGATCTCATTTTTCTCCCATTTGAGAGAAGTAAGTTGAAAATAGAGGAAAGACATTTCATACTTCCTGGCATTTAATATTTTGGCTACTTTGAAAAGCTCCCGGTTTCGTGACAGTATCAGAATGACCCAAAGATGCACGTGCTGAGTCATTGCAGCCAGTGGTTCAGCTCCAGGAAGCGTGCGAATCACACTGCCTTTGTCGGTCTTGGTCTTGCACCAGCTAAAAGTGAATGGTGGAAAGCTGAGTTTTCATGTCTGTTAAAAAAGCTTGTAAACAAGCAGGCAGTGCAACTGTGTTATCCACAATAGGAGCTTCCATTATAACTTTGCTCAGATGAACCCAAATGCACTGCCTGCGGGGTTCTTCCTGGGTTTTCTCACCTCGTGTGGATTTAGATATGATCTGCCTCGTACTGAATCCTGCCCTGGAGTGGACAGTGTTGCAGCCTCAGGAGCGGCAGCAGTCAAGTCTGGGTAGCATCTTCACCCAGATACCTTCGACCCAGAGAATTATTTTACATTAGAGACGGAGCAGCTTCACGGTGGCTGAATGCGGTCACTCGCTTCTTAAACTATAAAACGCTGGTTCCTTTTTCCAAATCCATATCCCCGCACAGATTATAAAGGCGTCTTAAAATGCTCACGTCAGAATGCAGTTAGGTAGGAAAATTGTTGTAGAGTAACTGGTATGAGTTTGTAGCCCAGGAAACTGGAAAAAATATGAACAGTTCCCACCAATGTCCTTTGTGTTTGATGTTTCAGTGCTAAAACATTAAGTGTGGGTTTCTTTCTGGGGTCTCCTAGGAGCAGCGACTGTAGTAACCAGAGAAAAATGTTACCCCCCCCCCCCCGCTAGGAACAGAAACCTCAGGAGGATAAGTAGCCATCCACATACCTAAAGTTTTAAAGTACGGGAAATCCCCACCTACAAGCAGGTTGTGTGCCAGAACTTTATTTGTAGTTCATTGCTTGAAACGCAGAGCACATTTTCCTGAAGACATGCTGTCAGTGGCGCCTGTATTCCAGGCAGGCCTCAGAAGCCTTTTTAGCCCATAATACACTAAAGTGCAGTCCTGTGCCATTAGCAAGACAGGAGCTGGCCACCGTATAGCACAGTGTTCTATGTGTCTGGCCACGTGGACCCACCTCACTCACACTCTCATCGTCCAGGTGGTTATGAGGCCGCAGGTGCACAGGTTTCCTCCTCGACCTGGAGCTCGGGCCAGGAAGAAGTAGCAGCGCTTGGTCAGGGGTGAAAGGGCTTTCCTCTCCCCTTCCTCCTCAGCACCTCACCCCCTTCCCCAGGAGCTCCCTTTCCCAGGGCTAGAGGGAGTGGGGGGAAGCATCCTAGGCCGTATTGACTAAGCCAGGGCTTCTCAGATGGAAGCGTGCACGCAGATCTCCTGGGGATGTGCTGAAATTGCAGATTCTGATTCAGTGGGCCGCAGGTGGGCCCTGAGGTCCTGAACTTCCCACAAGCTCCTGGGTGATACCGACGCTCCTGGTCCACAGACCCCAGTTTGAGTAGCGAGAGTCTGTCAGCATCACAGGGGGGAAGAGTGGGTGTCAGAGAAATCCTGTCCCTACAAAAAAGGACCTTGAGAGTGAGAGGACGGAGATCTATGACAGAGGCCTTAATCTGGCTTCCTTCGGTGTTGAGAACTTTCAGCCTGGTAAGAAGAAGTGGGAATACTAAAACTGATAAGGAGCAGCTCGTCCACAGTCCTCACACTCCGGGTCCTAGACCCGTGTGTAGTGTGTGAGCATCGCCAGAGGAAACCGGCCAGCTTCCCCAGCTCACCGGGGGTCTCTGGTGCAGGTGGACAAAGAGCGCTTTTTGCAGAACCGATCTAGACACAGTGCAGCAAAGCAGTGAGAAGCACGGGCCTGGTTTTAATTCTGTCTCCACCACTGACTAGCTGTGTATTCTTGAGCCCATGCCTTTGTGCCTAAATGTCCTCTGTCCTCATCAGTAAAGTGAGGCTAAAATTAGTGCCTACCTCTAAGGGTGATGGGGAACTTAAGTTATTATCTATGTAAAATTCTGAGGATAGAGTGCCCCAACGGTGGTGGAGGCAGCAGTGGTGGTGGTGGTTATATGAGTAATTTGAGATTACAAACGTGGAGTCCAATTTTCCATTTTGCTGTTTATTACCTGTGTGGCCTTGGGCAAATGACTTAACGCCTCTAAACCTCCATTTCCTTCCTTGTAACATGGAAACGATAAAAGTACCTACTTCATTGAGTTTGGGGGACGATGAAAAAAAAAAGCACTTACACAGTGCCTAGCACATAGTAAGTTCTCAATAAACAACAGTTACTGCTAGTAAAGTAGGCCAGCTATCTGGAGAACAGGAGTTTTCAAACTGTGCTCCAAGAGTTGAAGATTTTACCGAAATGTGTCTTGGGGGTTATTCATTAATTCATTCCTTCCACACCCACTGTCCCCTTCAGCCAGAGGGGCTTATCTTTGTTGGGCTTCAGCATTAAGATTTGACTTAGAAAAAGAGTTTGAAAATCACTGTTTTGGAGCTATGATATGCTGTGGGACCATGGAGGGATTTCATTTCCTTAAACAAAGATGGAAATAGCAGATGGTGAATTTAAAAAGATACATGTATATATAACCCAAAGTCACATGAGGCTGAATTGAATCATATAGTTAATTTATGTCGTTAGATGTGCAGTGTCCGGAGTGGCCGCTCTGCAGCACTGGCTAATACATAATCTTTGGTTCCCTCCCCTAGATGAGCACCATGCCAGGACTGCCGACTCGGCCCTGCTTCTACGACATAGATCTTGATACGGAAACGGAGCAAGTTAAAGGCTTGTTCTAAGTGAACAAGATTTTCACAGGACTCAATTCAGGTAGGCTATTGTGCTTTTTACTTTTTCTTTCTTTCTTTTTTCCCTAGTTCAAATCTCTTTTAGTTTTATTTTGTTTGGTTTTTCTGATATTTATTACAGAAATGGTCTGATAAGTAATTTCCTATTACTGTGGTTGGTTACTGTGAATTCCTACCAGGTTACAGCCATGCCCGGGGTCACTCCTGGGTGTGGATAGGCAGTGACATGGTCAGGTCCTTGGTGCACCTGGACCCGATTCCAGTGAAAGTCAGTCACACCGTCTCTGAATATAGATTCGTTTTAAGGCATCTCTTGCTATAACAAAGGAGCCCTGTAAATTCATTATTCTTTTTCGAGAATTAAAACTAACATCTGCTGTCATTAACTATACCAGCTATACCTTCGTCCCACATATCTCTTGGTACAGAGTTAGAATCATGTGATAGAGGACTCCCAGCATGCTCGTTTCCTGGGGCTGCCATAACAGTGTCACAGCTGAGCAGCTTAAACAACAGACATTTGTCCTCCCACAGTTCTGGAGGCCAAAAGTCCAAAGTCAAGGTGTCATCTGGGCTATGCACTCTCTGAGATTCTGGCAGAATCCTTCCTGGCCTCTTCCTAACTCCTGGTGGTGCCCATTGATCCTTGACATTCCTCTGTCTCCCTGTGCGTCTCTGTCTTCCTTAAAGGACACCAGTCTCATTGAATTGCGGCCCACCTTATTGACCTCTTCTTAACTTGATTATATCTGCAAAGACCCTATTTCCAGTTAAGGTCACTCTCAGAGGTACTAGGGGTCAGGACTTCAACATACCTTTTGGGGACACAATCTAACCCATAGCACTGTCGCACAACAGGGGGATTGGGCTCTCATACCACCGGAAAGATTCATAGAGATGGGACAGATCGTCTAACTCCAAGGGCCCTGTGAGTCACAGGAAGGACAGGGCAGCAGAAATTAGAGCCCTTGATGATTCAGCGTCTGCGCAGTGTAACAGGGTTGGGCTTGCCTTGGCGCTGGCTTAGGCGGCCCACAGCAGGGGGCCTTTGGTCTCATTCATGTCTGTGTCTCGGTCCTGCAGCCGCAGGCACACCTGCTGGCTTCTGTCCTAGCTTCCCATCACGAAGAAGAAGGACCCCCCCCCACCCCCACCCCGCTCTGCAAATCCTCCTCCCTGGGAAACTCCCAATCAGAAGTCTCAGAGACTTGGAGCTGCTTTTCCCCATCCCATATATCAGACAAGCCCTCACCATATTCTCAAGACGCATTCCTTCCCCATAAACAACCCCATTCCTTCTTCCTACTCCCTCCTGCTCCTGTTCCTTAGCCCAGCACCCATCCCTCTTCCCAGTATATTCTGGGCCTTCCAGATGAGCTTGCTTGACCTAAAGACCCTTCTTTCCAATTGTCTCTGAGTTATGCCCTAAGCCAAGCACACAGGACTCTCACATTTGTTTGTTTGACTATCAGTAGTGAACATGGGGAGATTTTTTTTTTTTTTTTGCAAGTCTTTGTTACTAAAACACTGAAGACTTAGGCTATGATGAGAAAGGTAAGAGACACATTAATACAAGTTGTGGGATTGTTCAGTTTGGGTTGTGTGTGTGGTGTTTGGTGTTGTTTGTATGTGTTTTTTGCTGAGGAGTGGGAGCTGTATTTAGTTTTAACCACAATCACATTTCAAATCTTTGTCATTTCTGAAAAAGAAAACTCCAGAAAATGAACTAACGGAGACTAATTTAACAGAGAAGCCCATAAACTTGAGCTTTGATAACAGAGTTATTTTGGTCTTTTGATATGACTGTGCATGTGTATGTGTGTGTGAATGTCTTGGGTTTCCCAGCCAGGTCTTGGGAAAATCACAATATCATTCCTCTTAAACTTCGAGTTGACCCCTGTCCAGACTAATTTCCCTTGTCATATCAACCCATTATGCTACATTTCTGCCACTTGTCATTTTTCTCCAGAACAAGTGTGTGTAATTCTTTCATCTCTCTCAGATAGATGAGTATTTTTCCAGCCTTTTGGTCCATTTTTATTTGCTCTCCAAATAGGTCATATAAATGCATTTATGCCTTAATTCTTGCAGTTGGGACTCAGGTAATGCCAGGTGGCGTGTCCTTAGCTTTACCAGTACCTACCTCTAAAACCTTGTGTTCAAGTTCGCTGACAACTATCCCTCTGGACTTTGTTCAAAGACTGCGCAGGGGGACTTCCCTGGCGGTCCAGTGGTTGAGACTGCACACTTCCACTGCAGGGGGGCGCAGGTCGGATCCCTGGTCGGGGAATTGAGGTCCCGCATGTTGTGGGGTGCGGCCAAAAAAAAAGAGAGAATTAAAAACAAAAACAAAAAACAAAGACTGAGCAGGGGTTGGGGGTCAAGACACTTGCCTTTGGGGATTCCCTCCAATGGGCCAGGCCCAGTGCTAAGCACGTCTCATGGGCAGTCACTGCGCCCCTCGCAGGCAGGTGTCGTCCTGTCCCCTGTGGTCACAAGAGGGGGTAGCTGAGGGATGGCCCTGATCCACCAGATAGCAGAGGAGTAATACTGCCTTTCCACTACTCAGCCCTGCCTCTCGTTCCGTAGCTGTAGCAGGAAATGCTTTGCCATCCCCGGTCACATGTCATGCTGGCCTCAAATTTCAGAACTGCGGAAACTCTGGCCCAGAGACATCAACAACTTGCCTAAGTTGCACAGCTGATAAGTACAAAAGCCAAGACTCAACCCAGATCTGCTTACTCTCGGTCTCACCCCATCCTTTCTGCCCCAAACCAAAAGATTTTCACGGGGTAAATGAACTTTGGCCCATTCTGGAAGATGATAACCAGCTCTTTGAACAGACCCATAATTTGGGGACAACCAGGTGATGTTTTCATAACAAAAGATAATTGAGGGCTTCCCTGGTGGCGCAGTGGTTGAGAATCCGCCTGCCAATGCAGGGGACACGGGTTCGAGCCCTGGTCTGGGAGGATCCCACGTGCCGCGGAGCAACTAGGCCCGTGAGCCACAACCGCTGAGCCTGCGCGTCTGGAGCCCGTGCTCCACAACAAGAGAGGCCGCGACAGTGAGAGGCCCGCGCACCGCGATCCGCAGCTGGAGAAAGCCCTCGCACAGAAACGAAGACCCAACACAGCCAAAAATAAATAAATAAATTTATTTTTTTAAAAAAAAGATAATTGAGTATTAAAAGCTATGACTTTGTCAAAATTCTTTTCAGTCAAACTATACTAGAGCTATCTCTTACTTAAGTCTCTCATTGAATGTCATTTTCCCACTCAGTTATCCAACGTTCTTTCTTCTGTGTGAATTGCCAAACCTTGTTCTAGGCTTGGTAGGCAGTGTTTCAAAACCCATCCCTTGACCCTGCTTGAATAATCGCAAACCATCCGGTGCTGTAAGAGAAGACCGCTGTGCAAAGCACACGTTCCCTCTCGGGTGTCCTTCAGAATAACGATCCCGCAGACGTTCTTCCTGCTTCCTGTCTGCTCTCGCACACGGCAGGCAGGGACCTCTCCTACTAGCAGTCACAGGTCTGTGGCTATTAAAAACGCATAAAATACAAATGTTAAAGCTTGGATGATACTCGGACAGATTTGAGCCTCAGGAGAGGAAATGTCCGGTGGGCTGCTTTGCTCACATCGTGGTCAGACTCCAGCTCTTCCTCTGGACTCAGCCGCAGGACATCACTCTCCTTACTCCTCGCAGAACGTGTTGCAGACGTGACGTGTCCCACGTGGAAGAAGCCCCTCGGTTGAGGACTGCTGTCTTTCCTTCCGCTTCCTCACCTTCCCTGCTTATCTCACCCTCTAGGAAACGGTGTGAGACAATATGAGCCAGAGGTGCCAGGAAATCACCAGAATTTGAGCTCTTGCCTCTTCTTTCCAAAGCTTCCCTGTTGTGCTTTCACTATTGTTAGACTAAGGGCATGATTCATTCTTCTGGATGTTACCAAATAGAACTAATTAAAATGAGTTGTTTGTCCCAGTGAAACTGATCCTGTGACATGACTGGTCAGTCTTTTGTTTGAAGATGATTGGATTTGGAGGTTTGATTTACCCCCCTCCCTCTGGGTTTCTCATTTTGAAGCTTTATCATATTTCTGGGCCTTGGCAGGATTCAAATGAACTCAAGAAAGCCTGGCAGATTTCCTGAAGGATTCAAACACTCCCTTACTTTATTCTGATGTGCAAAGTTATGGTTAGTACGGAATCAAATTGACTCTGGCCCTGCTATAATTGTTTATCTTGAACTGCACACGCAAAAAGGAGTATAATACCAGCTCATTTCTTCCCTAAACGTTCTTTCGAGCCGAAATTTTCAGTGATATTTAATAATTATAAATTAATCTTCAGACGCTGCTTGTGGGCAGAGCCTCTTATCCCCAGGTTGTAAACCACAGAGTTTCAGGGTTTCCTGGGGGAGCTCCAGGGCTCTCTGATTTTAATTTTGAAACTCTGTCTTTTCAAGAAGCAGCTCAAAAATTGTTCATCACCGTTGTGCTTCAAGAAAAAGTCCTCAATTCCTCACCCCAAGCTATCCTTGGGACAGAGGGAGGCCCCCTTTTCCCACTCCCAGGCAGGAGCCAAAATAGGCTGGAAGCCCAAGCTACTTAAATAAACGATTGTGATAATTAAATCTAAAATGGAATCTTTAACATCTCTAAAAGATGGTGATAATTAAATCTCCCTTATCTAACTAAAATGGAATGTTTTGAGGCTTAACGGTTGTGAAATTCTTAATTAATTCCCTTTTAAAAGAAACTTCCCAGGAGGCAGTGGATCTAACCATCTTATACTTTTTTTTTTTAATAAACCAAGAAAAATAATATTTCATCAAATGCTGGAAAAATATGATTTTTCTAATAACTCTAAATTTATACATGGTTAATATAATATATAAGAAATTATAGGGCTTCCCTGGTGGCGCAGTGGTTGAGAATCTGCCTGCCAGTGCAGGGGACACGGGTTCGAGCCCTGGCCTGGGAAGATCCCACATGCCGCGGAGCAACTAAGCCCGTGAGCCACAACTACTGAGCCTGCGCGTCTGGAGCCTGTGCTCCGCGATGGGAGAGGTGGCGACAGTGAGAGGCCTGCGCACCGCGATGAAGAGTGGCCCCCGCTCACCGGAACTGGAGAAAGCCCTCGCACAGAAACGAAGACCCAACACACCCAATAAATAAATAAATAAATAAATTTATAATTTAAAAAAAAAAAAAGAAAAGAAAAGGAAGTTAAACACATACAGATTGGGAAGGAAAAAATATAGCTGTCTTTGTTTGCAGATGATATGGTTGTCTATATAGACAATTCTAAAGAATCAAAAACCAAAAAAAAAACAACAAAAAAAAACAAATAAAAAAAAAATTATAGGTCAATGAGGAAAGCTTGGATGAGCTTTTGGAAAAGCTTGGAAAGCTTGGAGAAAAGCTTCTGTTATGTCATTAGTTATAATCTACCAGTTGGTTTGAAAAAATTAGAACTTGTAAGGTAGGGTGAAAGTTTTAACCCAATGCTATGAACTTGAAATTTTCTCCATTTTGCAGAAGGCATTTTTTAATCAGACACTCAAGCGGGTTAATAAGCATCCAGTGACTATCATGCAGTTTCACTAATAAGAGAAATAAATAGACTTACTTCTCCTCAATTCAAAAGCAAATCTCAAAAAAAAAATTCATGATATAAATGATTCCAAATTATTCACTTTTCAGGTTTTAAAAAAATTGTCAAAATATGTCGCCATCAACTTTACAAATACTACTGAGGTTGACTTCGTTTTTACTTTAAATTCACTTTCAGGGGCTTCCCTGGTGGCACAGTGGTTAAGAATCCACCTGCCAATGCAGGGGACATGGATTCGAGCCCTGGTCTGGGACAATCCCACATGCTGCAGAGTAACGAAGCCCGCGAGCCACAACTACTGAGCCCACATGCCACAACTACTGAGCCCACATGCCACAACTACTGAAGCCCACACGCCTAGAGCCCATGATCTGCAACAAGAGAAGCCACCGCAATGAAAAGCCCGCGCACTGCAACGAAGAGAGTAGCACCTGCTCACCGCAACTAGAGAAAGCCCACGCGCAGCAATGAAGACCCAACGCAGCCAAAAATAAATAAATAAAATAAATAAATTTATAATAAATAATAAAGTCACTTTGGTAGCGTATTTAACTTTAACCTCTGTTATTCAACAGTGGGAACCAAAACAAGATGGTTGTCAGCAAAGAGAAGCCAAGAACCAAGTGTCATTACCAATAATTAACATAAGGGTAAATACAATGAAATTGTCTTAGTTTAATAAATAGGAGAGAACTCCCCTTATGGGGGGGGGGAAATGTGTGTGTGTTTTATCCCCATGGCTGCTATAACAAATCACTTGGTGGTTTAAAATACCAGAAATCGATTCTTTCACAGTTTTAGAGGCTAGAAGTCTGAAATCAGTATTAGCAGGCTGAAATCAAGGTGCCAACAGGCCACACTCCCTCCAGAAGCTCCAGGGGAGAATCCTTTCCTTGCCTTCTCCAGATTCTAGCGGCTGCCAGCAGCCCTTGACTTGTGGCCACGTCACTCCAGTCTCTGCCTCTGGTCATTCACGTTGCCTGGGCACTTTGTAATTTCTTATTATTCACATACCATGATTGGATGTCTTACATATTCTGTCTTCCAAAAGATTTAACACTAAATCAAATTTTTTTTAACATCTTTATTGGAGTATAATTGCTTTACAATGGTGTGTTAGTTTCTGCTTTATAACAAAGTGAATCAGTTATACATAAACATATATCCCCATATCTCCTCCCTCTTGCATCTCCCTCACACCCTCCCTATCCCACCCCTCTAGGTGGTCACAAAGCACTGAGAACACTAAATCAAATTTAAAAAATTTTTGCCCCACTGAATACACAATAAACAACTGATTCATTTGCACCTTCGCTATTGTGTTTCTGATTTTTTTTTTTAATTTATATTCAGACTTTCTATACCTTTAACCAACCCTTTGAGTTTTCTGAAAATATGGAACCACAGACTCTAAGCCTCTTTAACTATAAAACTGTTGATACCGAGGTCACGTGGTCAATCCACGGGTCTTCCACCGAGCCCACCCTCATCTCTCCCGCCACCCACCTTCCCTCCCCAGTAGTCACTGTGCCTCGTATCTAGAGTCACCAGAGCCACCGACGGGAGGCTGGCACGTCACTGAGAGGAGGGGCAAGGTCTGCACCAGGCAAACCTCCCTTCCTAACATCAAAAATATTTTCTTTTTGTTAATGTTTACTATGATTGTGATGCTTCTGTTTTCTGTTTACTTCCCTGATTTGAACCAGACATCGGGGAGTATTTGAAACTCCTAGTCCCCTGCCTTCATCACCGTCTTCTGTTCTGAAGCTAATAAAGCATCCCTTCTGGCTCCAGACCCTGCCCTCATCCGTGGGAGGCTGGCTCGCTGTATTCCAGCCGAGTTTGAACTCTTGGCCGAGTGGATAAATTCCTCCTTGTATAAATTCAGATCAAAGGCCAAGTGCTTGTATTTTACATTTCTCCTGATGAACACTTTTTTTTTTTTTTTTTTTGGTACTTAGGTGTTTTGTTTGCTTTTTTCTTTTTAAAATGTAGTTTGATCACTTCTTTTTCTAAAAGATTGGAGAATTCACAGTGACAGAGAGTGCTAGTATCCTTTGCGGGAAAACAACGAAGCTTTAACAATAATAAGAAATTCCAGATTCACTCACTTCCATTCTTGTCCTAAATGCATTTTTCAGACCTTGCTCTCTGTGCCTGCTATAAAAGAGAAACTGAAATCCAAGGCAACAGGATTGCTAATCTAAAATCCTGGATGTTCTCACTTGACAGGATCCTGGAAACGTGTAGATTCCAAATTTAGAAGTCATGGAATTTCAGCCACGGTCCCCAAGCAAAATCTTTTAGGAAATCAGAACTGCTGCCTGCCGTGTCCATGCTGGCTCGGTCCCGAGTGGTGCACAATCGGATTCTCCACTGCTCATAAGTAAAAAGATTCCAAGCAATGATCCCAGTCTTGCCTTGTGAATAGACTCACTTGTCTTCTCTTATATTTTCTTGTGGTCTCCAACTTCAGAGCTATAATATATGAACAGTTTGACACCAGAGGAAAAAAGCTGTTCTTAAACCACCGAAATATTTTTTTTTCCTGTTTTTCAGGCTCCACAAACACAAACTACTCCTTGCCTTTTTGCTGCAGTTGGAGAAGAAAGTGAATTTGAAATATGCTCTTACGCAATGCTGGGGAAATGGTGAAATAGGCCAAAGATTTATTCTTCGTTCAAGATGAATTCTGTTTGTAACAGAGTGTAGTGTTCAGGAAAAGGACCTCCACCAAGTCTGAAAGAAACTAATTTATTTTCTGTTTCTGCAGAGTTTACATTATTTCCCACTGCTTACACTTTAGAATGTTTATTTTATGGGGACTGGGGGATTAAAAGAGTGTGAACTAAAAGGTAACATTTTCCACGATGGAGTTTTCTATTTTGTCTTTGAACTGAAAATAAACATGTATGTAGAAAACCAACCAGCAAGCTTTCAGTGCCAGATAAGACTCACTGACTGCTCTCTAGAGGTAGCTTTTCATGGTGGGGTTGTTACCTGACACTGATTTCCTGGAAAATTGTGAATGCAATGAGAGCTTTATAAACATAACAAGGAAAAAATAACAGACAGAGAAATATCAGGTCAGTTGTGAAATCTTCTGACTGCTGGAAAGTGGTAATATCCTTTGGAACAAAATACATTTTATATCCAGAACTACTTTTCAGTGCCAGTGAAGTTTACATCACTTACCTAGAAACTGATGGGATTATGCTGGTTTCTTCCACCGATGAATGAATCTCAATGGCCATTAAGCTCTCGCAGGCCCATAGGGCAAGAGAAGTGACTCTTAAAGGTCGGGTGTTTGGCAAATGTTTTTTCATTTTTCCAGCCCTTAAATTGTTCCTGACCCTCTCTTGTTTCCATTTTTTCCCTACAATAATATAAAATTACATAAAAGTTAAGACAAAACCAAGGATTCAGGAACAAACAAGCAGTGATTGTCCTCTAAGCAGTATAAGTAAAATAGTCACCATAAATATCTTAAATGTCCCCCAGGCACATCCTGCAAAAGTCCTTGCCATCAGATCCTGCATGTTCTTGTACTGCACCCTCAGTGACCCTGCTTGTTAGCTGCTCTGCCCATAATGTATCTTTATGCGCAGTTTAATTTGTTCCAAAACACTGTTTAATAAGTAAAAAGCCTCCCCACGCAAAGACTGTCTGTCTGTCCTGAGAATAATTTTGCTTCATGTTTCTGAAGTGTCACGGTCCCATTGTCATCCAACCCACCCGCCCCTCTGTCCCTGCCTTTTATTTGCGTGTATGCCTCTCCAAATACACAGTGAACTAGCATCTCCGATGTATGAATCTATTTCAAGATTATGAGGGTTCACAGTCAATTGGTTCTCTATATAATGTGACCAGTGAGCAGCCTTTCTCACGAAATGATTTTTACTTAAATTTTTTTTTTTATTCTTTTCATTTTATTTTTTGGCCAAGCAGCATGTGGAATCTTAATTCCCCCACCAGAGATCAAACCTACGCCCCCTGCATTGGAAACACGGAGTCTTAACCACTGGACTGCCAGGGAAGTCCCCGAAGTGACTTTTAAGCAGTTCTCTTCTGCTTGTTATTTTCCTCTGCCATTTAAAGTTTCATTTTCTATTTTTGAAAATGTTTTAGGAAAAAAAAAAAAAAATCTTACAAACCTATATTCCAAGGGCTTTAGGCCAGAGACTTCTTTCCTTACCTGCTTTCACCAGGCAACTCACCAATTCATCAAAAAAAGGAGAGAAAAAAAAAGAGCATCCTGAATACAGATGTGGGAGAGCTTCTCAACACTCACACCGAAGGACGTATAATCCAGGTGTTGCTGGGAACTCCACAGTTTTCCCATCATGTGGGCTCGTCTTAACTGCTAGGTGTCAGAACTCATGTTCCGATGGATTGTTTTCTTTCATGCGCTAACCCTACCAGGATACACTCCTGCTGAGGGATAAGCAGCCTCCACTGAGAAGAAAGGTCTTTGGCAGGTTAAATAATGGGCTTATGAACTCATGATGACCGAGGCATTCATGGGCAGGAGAAGACGTTATTTTAGAAGAGAGCTAGTTACCTACCATCTCTTCTGAGGCCAAGGCATGAAAAAAAAAAAATCACATAACCTTTGGCATGGCGGGTTTTAGACAGAAATCTTCCCGAGAAGGGTAGATCCTGATTTCTCTCTGCCTCTATAACTGAAATGTAAGAAACTACTAACAGACCAGAAATGGTGAGGGCCACAATGACCACCATGGCACGCAGAGACGTATGGCCTTTTTTTTTTTTTTTTTTTTTTTTTAATAAATTTATTTATTTATTTTTTGGCTGTATTGGGTCATCGTTTCTGTGTGAGGGCTTTCTCCAGTTGCAGCAAGCGGGGGCCACTCTTCATCGCGGTGCACTGGCCTCTCACTATCGCGGCCTCTCTTGTTGCGGAGCACAGGCTCCAGATGCGCAGGCTCAGTAGTTGTGGCTCACGGGCCCAGTTGCTCCGCGGCATGTGGGATCTTCCCAGACCAGGGCTCGAACCCGTGTCCCCTGCATTGGCAGGCAGATTCTCAACCACTGCGCCACCAGGGAAGCCCGAGACGTATGGTCTTGCTCCCTCTCTGCTCAGGGTCCTGAAGTAACACCTGCAAGGGTTAAGACCCAGACCAGAAGGATATTCTGAAAGCCGACAGGGGAACGCACCATAGTGATTAACAAAAAAGCAAGGGAGAGATGAATGGGGACTCAGGAAAATAGCGGCAAGGCAATTAGCCAATCCATTCCTTAATATTCTTTTTATTTCTCTATTTCTGGGGTTATTCTCTTTGTTTTAACTGGAATGTGCTGACTCCATTAAAACGATACATCAGTGTTCTTCTTCACAACAGATATTCAAAGAGGATCCTCCTGTCTAACATTACCCAGGGGCTGTTTTTTAACATAATTTACACCTGCCGATAGATAAGATGGTGTAGGAAGCTTACTTTATTTATTCCAGAAGAGTCCACATACACATATTTGTCCATTGCTTTTGTATAAATGTATATGTACAAGGGAGTAAAAATTAAGTAATAAGTGCACTTTTATAGCATTTGTTACAAACCTGTAATCCATATCCACCGAAAAAGTTGAGCATTGTGGCAGAACAGTTGGTTACTAATCAGAGCCTCACTGGTTCCTTAGACTTTAATGCAGCCATGGATCGAGGGACCCCAAAAAAGCTCTTATAGCTACACTTTAAACAAGGGATAGTGCTGAAATCCAAGAGTCCATGAACTTGGATGGGGGGAAAAAGTACATCTTTGTATTCACTAACTTCTAACTGTAATGTCACATTTCCTTCCATTATGAATGTCAGCAGCAAATCACAGCAATATTCACAGTACCTGTGTCTGTCGCAGTAGAAATCACTGACATTCTAATATTACAGTTTCTGCAGAGAGTCACAGTAGCAATTATGCCCATCACAGTAGCACATCATCTAACAAGGCAGATGTGCCACTATCCTGTTATTTCATGTGTCAAGAGCCACATATATTGCTGTAATCAAATTTGATAACTTTTTCAACATTTTAATAACTGCATTTCACTGTTGTTCTGCGTTATAATCATACGTGGTATTTAAAGATATTCTGAGAAGGGCTACACAGCCTTCATCTGACTGTTTAAGGGATCTATGGCACCAAAATGGTGATGACCCCCAGGGACTGGATGAAATTCTAACCTCCTAAATCCTGCAGCCTGTTGTGATGCTCTGGGATGTTAATACATCTGCATCTGTGCTCCAAGCTGTCCCTAAGGGTCCCTGCTCCAGGGCTCCTGTATCTGAGGTCCTTGTTCCGGGAGTAGCCCAGGTAGCACCTGTCACTGGAGCCCTCTCAAGCCTAACTCAGATGAGAGAAGAAGCTCTGGAAACTGTAGAGTGCTGTGTCAATGTAGAGCTTGCTTAGCAACCCCAATCCCTGGGCCAGCTCCTGAGCTCCCACCTCTGCCCTGCTTTGGGGTCAAACTTTCCCACATGGCTTTAGACGCTGCCCCTGGCAACTAAGGTTCTACCTGACCTGGTCTCCCCAAGGCTCACACAGAACCTCAGCTTGCGTCCTAGTTCTGGGGACCACTGGCTCAGGGTAACCACAAATGCCATTCCCACAAAATTACAAGTTTTACTGTATGGTTTTCCTGATAAGGGATCTTACCATTGTTGAGTAACATTGTTTAATTCATTGACTTGTTCATTTGTTCTGCAAACCCCTATTGGGCAGCTACCATGTGTGAAGCAGAATGTCTTAAAAAGAAAAAGAAGTCGACGTACAAGGTCCATGACTGAAGGGAACGTGTTGGGGCATTCCCCACTGTATCCCAAACCCACAGAGTAGTGGAATGTAAGGTAGTAGTTGATCAGTAAGTATTTTCTGAGCGAATTCATCCGTCCACTGACTGAGCACGTGTCAGCCCACTTGCTGACACCAGTGATTGGTGTTGGAAGTGGGGGGCAGTCCTGTTGGTTGGGGACCCTGCTCTCTAACCTGTGGGGTCTGCACTAACTCTGGGTAGTGAGCGTCAGAACTGAATTGAATGGAGTTGTAAGACATCCAGTTGGTGTCGGGAATGTACACCAATGGAGGATTTCGTTAAGCAAAGGATTTTAGTTCATGTCGTGAAAAACTATCGAGATACATAAATACCAAAAGTTTCAGAAATCATGGGGCAGATTTCATGGCCTACATCATGTCCCTGACAGATTGCCCATAGGCCCCCATGTCACACTTTGAGAACAACTCTTACTCAGTTTTAGATTGAGCTATTGGTCAATTCGAAGATCTGATTTGGTTTCAAGCCCTTAGCCATCAAGAGATAGGCAAGATTTCTGCTAGACCCCATAAATTTCCTGAGAGCAAGCCAGTGTCCGCAGATCTGGGCAGACACCGTTGGTCACTGGAGATGAGACACTAAATAGCTATGTCCCTTCCTGAAAGGCCAGAGTCCCCCCTACCTGGCAGCTGTCCTTGGGATGTTACCCACAGTTGCACCATGTTCTGAACTTGCATTAAAACAACCATAGATTCAGGGGATTGTCCAAAGAACCGTTCTTTTCTTTCTTTCTTTGGCTGCATTGGTTCTTCATTGCTGCACGCAGGCTTTCTCTAGTTGCGGCGAGCAGGGGCTACTCTTCGTTGCGGTGCGCGGGCTTCTCACTGCGGTGGCTTCTCTTGTTGCAGAGCACGGGCTCTAGGCACACGGGCTTCGGTAGTTGTGGCACGCGGGCCCAGTAGTTGTGGCGCACGGGCTTAGTTGCTCCGCAGCATGTGGGATCTTCCCGGACCAGGGCTTGAACCCACGTCCCCTGCATTGGCAGGCGGATTCTCAACCACGGCACCACCAGGGAAGCCCCAAAGAATCATTCTTAATGATGACTCTGGGCCTTCCTTCAGGTCTCAGTAAGATGGTTGATTCTAGGACAAAAGATGAATGTCATGAACCAAGAAAGATGGCGAAAATACTTCATAAAAATGGAGTAGGACCATGTAGTTGAGCCGTCAACATGAGACAAAAAAAGAATGAAATGCTCTGCTGTGCCATCCTCCTGTGATCTCAGCCTTATCAATGTGGGTTGTCTTCCTAGTTAATCTAATGCTCTTCCTTTGTGCTGCTCAGGCTCTGGGGTAAGCATCCTTCTCAGGTCCAAAGTGTAGCCACCTAACCTAGCGTTGCTTTCCTGAGTCCAAGACAACGATGAACACTTTCCATGGAGCAACACCGTGACTGGCCACGGCCAGTGTATTCAAGGCAAGCTAAATCCATATGAGCTAGCTGAACATCGAAATCCTCTCTGGGCAGTTAATAGCAGACTCCCAAGCATTTGGGCTAGTTTTACTTATAGGTTTTAGAATCATGATTTTTTTTTTTTTAACTGGTCTCAGGACCATCTGCATTAGAATTACCTGCAATGCTTGTTAAAAATGTAGCTTCCCACCTCCACTTAGACCTAGTATATTCAACTCTCTAGAAATGATCCTGGGAATCAGTATTTTAACAATTCACTAAATTATTCTCCTGCATCCTAAATTTAAAAATTAACGCAGACTCCGCTTTTGTATCACCACTGTGCTTAGCACGATGCTTCACACCTAGAAGGTGCTATGCAAGGACTTGTTGAAAGCCTGAGTACACATTTCTAGCCGTCTGTCTCCTGGCCCGTGGCGGCCCTACCTGCATGTTATGCATCATCCCTACAGCCCTCTCAATTCCTGATACCCCTTCAGAGCCAAGGAATTAAGTTTTGGTTTTTTTCATGGCATTTCTCTCCTGCCTTCCTCAGCTGTGGCTTTTCCAGGCTCCCAAGCACCCCCCGCCCCAAGCTGAATCCTTAAACCATCTCAGGAACCACAGACCTCCTAGGAAGATTCAGTGGACAACGAAGAAATATATGAGGCCAGTCAAGTTCAGGATCTCTCATCCTAGACTTGTGTCTAATAATCCAGTATGGGTTGAGTGCCTACCCAGGCAAGGCCTCACACTCGGCTCTGTGGATTAACGAGGATGATCAAGGTCGGGGAGGGGCGCTGGTAAAATGGTCCCAGAAGCCACTGGGAGGATCCTGGAGGCATTGGGGGATGGCTTTCCACCCGTCTGCCAGAGGGAGTTTATACCCATGCTTTTGAGTTTTTCATAAACTCACACTCCGTGGCAAGGCTTCCCTTCTCTTTAGCACCCTAGGTTTGTATTTAAGTCTCCTGAAATGCTTTAAAAAATACAACCTTTCAGATACGTTGTCAATCATATTTCATCCCACGATTAGAATGAGACTCAAGGCAGGTTTGTTCTGAAAACAGCCCTTGTCTCCTCTATTTTGGCAGGGCAGAGCTCAGAGGAGGGCAATGGAATTGCCCAGACTGAGTCTGAGGTTAGAGTGTTTATGTAACAAATCCACTAAACTTAAATATTTCTCGTGGTGTGGTCAGGGCCGCAAACCTTTGCCCGGGCTCACCACGGTGAATGTCATCTGTTTACTCAAGCCTGTGTGGGCATCTCTGTTTATGTGAAAGGACCCTGCTAGCTTAAAGCCAGTTAATATGTTCGGTCATAGATCATGATGCTTACGTATTTTACAATAAGGATTGCAAAGACAATTTTTCAAAGTAATCAGACTGGTTAACATTTGTGTGTGCACTGAGCAGACATATTGAATGAATGTTCGCTTGGCAAAGTCTTACAATTAAGGAATTTTTCTTCCCCAGATAATTACATGAGCCCTGATAGTGTTCCTCCAAGCCAGCCTACCGATTACCTTCCCCCTTGATAGAGACAACGTGTACCAGACAAACAGCTGAGACAGACACCCCGAAGGGACTGGAAAGGCTCTCCTGGGGCCAGAATTAGTCAACTATATGAGAAGTGATGCTTTCCAACTTCATCACGGAGCTGGGAACCAAAGGATGCTTCAGGGGCCAGGGGAAATGATGCTGAATAACACCCCAACTCCTTCCAAGCCATTTTCTACTGTGGCTTCATTACTGAGTTTGAAATGTGAATTCCCAGAATATCAGACATCCCCAAACTCAAATGGGAGTACAGAAAGGCATTCCAAAGCCAAATGTAAATTATTTTTAAATTATTCATGCCACCTCGATAGCCATTAGAACAGATAATTGAACTAACTGTAAATATGTATGAACAGAAGTGACAGAAACAGAAACATCCACAACAAACTACAGATGAACAGAAAAATCCACTTAAGTGCTAAATAATTAGGGAGGAGAGAAGCCAGGGGAGGTGGGAAGCCATAGTTGTAGAGTGATGAGTGATTTGGGACTCAACTGGCAACAGCCAGCGAGATGGGAGCTGGCTTGAAGAAGAGGAGGGCTGAGCCTTGGCAGAGAGGAAGGGGGAGTGGTGAGGGCTGAGGAGGGAAAATAAGATGAATCTGTGGTGGGTTCTGGTTTCTGACAAATCTGAGCTCAGCGAGGCAAAAGTGACAGATGGAACCCCGGCCAACATGAAAAAAAGAAAGTACACACTATATGAGATATTTGAGGTCCTTCTGGAACCTCAGGACACAGCGCATGGAAATAACATTCCATCTGCAGCCTTCTACCCCAGGACTGGCCCCCTTCTCTACAGAGTGAGCTAGGGGTAAAAATGCTCTTAGAAGCAGCGCTCTCTTCCAGAGAGTAGCAACTGATTTGGGAGCAAGAATGTGTTACCTGGCAAATGGTTTGGGACTCCCCTATTTTAAAAAATTCAGAGGGTTTGGGAATTCCCTGGCCGTCCAGTGGTTAGGACTCCGTGCTTTCACCACCAAGGGCGCGGGTTCAATCCCTGGTTGGGGAACTAACATCCCGCAAGCTGTGCAGCATGGCCAAAAATAAATAAATAATTAAAATTTTTTTATAAGTTTATAGAAGCTGGTTTGTAGACGTGGTGACTCAAAACACTTTAAAAAGATTCAGAGGGTTCAAAGCAGCTAGTGAGAACACACAGGTTTTAAGTGTAAAAAAATGTGATGCTGTCCCCCCCCAAAAGGTTCCTGTTCACCACCACGGCGTGTTCCGGTGCAAACACAGGCAGGTAAATGATAGAGAAATTGCATTCAAACCCTAACGAAGTCGGCAAGCAACCTGAGAATGAAAGCCCCAAATTAGCTGGCGGTATTGATCATTCCTAAAGGAGACATCAAGCATGAAAAATTCAGTTCCTAGCAGATTCTGAAGCAGGAGCAGGGATTTGAGCAAATGTCCCTCATCCATGCAGACACCTGATGGTTGCTGGCAGGTCCCAGACCTGAGCCGCGTCAACTGTCCCGTGAGGACTGAGGGTGAAGGAGACCAGCCCTGTGGGGCGGATGAGGAACAGTCTAGATGAAGGCTCACAGCCACCTGGATAACAACAGACATAGGAGATAAGTGAGTAAAGGCCAGGGTCTATCGAGTTAAGCGCCAGAGAGGCTGTCTCCAATGTGTGTAAGAAGACAGTAACTTTACCACGGAGCTTGTGCCCTAGCTCACACGGCCCCCAACCTCTCCACACCAGGGCTTTCCCCTCAGTGTGACCAAAGCGGGCAAGTGTCGTCCTAGGAGGCAAAGCTGTCTCTACACCCTGTGACCAGAGCTCCCACACTGAGGATGGAAGCACAGGGCAAACCTACCAATCCCGCACAGGCTGCAAAGAGACATCACGGGCACTGACTCTGGTCCTAGACCTGAGTTATGGGATCAAAACAGAGAAATTAATGGCGAAATTGGTAATATTTCCACCCAGATATTTTTAGGATAATCGTGTTTAAAATTCTGTGGTCTTGGGACTTCCCTGGTGGCGCAGTGATGAAGAATCTGCCTGCCAATGCAGGGGACACGGGTTCGAGCCCTGGTCCGGGAAGATCCCACATGCCGCGGAGCAACTAAGCCCGTGCACCACAACTACTGAGCCTGTGCTCTAGACCCTGAGAGCCACAACTACTGAGCCTGAGTGCCACAACTACTGAGCCCGAGCGCCTAGAGCCTGTGCTCTGCAACAAGAGAAGCCACCGCAATGAGAAGCCCACGCAACGCAAAGAAGAGTATCCCCCGCTTTCCGCAATTAGAGAAAGCCCGTGCACAGCAACGAAGACCCAACACAGCCAAAAATAAATAAATTAATTTATTTTTTTAAAAAATTCTGTGGTCTTACAGAATTGTCTCTGAATCACTGTACCTAGAGATGAATAGCATCTTTTATAGGGTATTCGATTAAACTTAACAAACATTTTTCAGTGTTAAGTTCTTATCCTGTGCTTGGTACCAAGGCCAGGCTCTAGGCAGACACAGCCAGGATAGATAAGGACTTCACACAGCACGGGTAGGCAACTACACTGCAAAATGTAATGCACAACAAACGGATGATTCCTGATCATTATTACTGATAGTAGTATTTCTATTTCTGCTGTCAAAAATCCAGAAACGGGACTTCCCTGGTGGCACAGTGGTTAAGACGCCGCACTCCCAATGCAGGGGGCCTGGGTTCAATCCCTGGTCTGGGAACTAGATCCCACAGGCAGGCCACAATTAAGAGTTCGCATGCCACAACTGAGGAGCCCACCAGCTGCGACTAAGGAGCCCACATGCCACAACTAAGACCCAACTCAACCAAATATATAAATATTTTAAAAATCCAGAGACAGCTAAATTCAAACCATCAGATCAATAAAATGGTAATTAGTAAGAGTTTATTGTGCACATAAGGACAGTTCACGAACTGGGGGCTTTCAAAACAATAGTGGAATGGAGCTGAGAAGTATGTGTTATATAGGACAGCTTATATAGTGAAAATTTGGAGGCTGTTTATTTTTTACAGTGATTGGTTATAGCATTGAAGTTTTTCCTAATAATGGGGATTGGGTAAAATGTTTATCTTATGCCAATTTTGGAAAACAGTCTAAGTTTCATTTATGATTTTCAAAGGCATCTACAAGAAGCGACCCAAGCTAATGTCACTTGTGTTGCAGGATAAGCTAAATTAGTTTTTCCTTACATGGCTTAACTGGTTGTATCTGTTTAGGGAATTTTCAAGTCTGGTCTCCATTTTGTAGTTTATTTTATCACTGCTTAGTAGCCCATAGCAGGAGCTGCTCAAAATTTTTGTTGTTGTTGAATGAATGAATTAACCAATTCATTATCAACATGGACATTACAATTGCCCAAGATGGCAGCGGGAAACAGGACAAAGAGAAGAACCCCTAAGTCAGGCTCCATTGGGAAAATGGCAGGCTTGCCTTGGAGGTTGGTAGAAAATGGCAGTGAAGGATGGATACTTCACCTCACATTGACTGAAACGTGTCCAGGGGTCAACAGTAATGCAGAGAGAATAATTCATGAAGTTAAAGGAATAAGACTTTTTCCTTAAAGACTTCCTCCGTCTGCTCAAATACAGTTGACCCTTGAACAACATGGGTTTGAACTATGAGGGTCCACTTATACGTGGATTTTTTTCAGTAGTAAATGCTACAGCACTACCTGATCAGAGGTTGGTTGAATCCATGGATGCAGAACCAGATTCGAAGGGACCATGTATGTGAAGGGCCATGTAAATTATATGGGAATTTCAACTGCGCGGAGGGTCAGCACACTTAGCCACCCCCCGCCCCTGCGTCACTGTTCTAGGATCAGCTGTACTGTATCTAGGTTGAGGCTTGCGAGCCTGAGGGGTAGAATCTAGTAACGTGCTGGAGTCTGGATGGTGGGAAAAGGGAGTTGGAGGGAGCCCTGCAAAGTGCCTGCCGGCTCTGGGGTCCCTACCAGGGGTTGCCCCAAGCTGTGAGTGCAGGTGCCGCCAGGACCTCTGAGGGCAAAAAACTCCCACACAGGGAGCTGACCCCTGAGGAAAGAGTCCTGCCTGCTCCCTCAGAGTCCTCACCTTTTAGATGTGAAACCCACAGACGCGGACCAACGGGAGGGCCCGGCCTGGGCTCCCAGGAAAGCTGATGATGCCCTCCCCTGAGACAGCCCCTCTAGAACAATCTGGTCCTTGTCTGCCACCCAAGGCGCCCTGAGAAAAGGACTGGAGAGAAAAGGCACTCGCTGGTGCGCTTTATGAATGAATTTAATCCACTGTCACTTTATTACCCATCTGCTGAGGGTGTGTCGTTTTCACGTGACCTGGTTAGGGCTGTGCAGGCCGACAGTGAGGCATCAGAATGGCCACAGTTACAGCTGTGTCCCCAGAGACTCGGCCCCCCACCTACACACTGAGGCATCACAGGCAGAAAAAGTGCTTTGAACTGAGAAAAGAACAAAGCTCTGCCGTGATACTTCAGAGGCAGCAAAGGAGCTTGAGGACCCATCAGGTGGTTTTGCCAAGACAGCTCTTAGTTGCCTTCAGCAGTGGAATCCAGGGTTTTCCCAACAACACTGCTTTCTCAAACTCCAGATCACCAGCAGCTCTGAACTGTCATCTTTTTTTTTTTAATATATTTATTTATTTATTTATTTATTTTATTTTTGGCTGTGTTGGGTCTTTGTTGCTGTGTGTGGCCTTTCTCTTGTTGCGGCGAGTGGGGGCTACTCTTCGTTGCGGTGCACAGGCTTCTCACTGCGGTGGCTTCTCTTGTTGCGGAGCACGGGCTCTAGGCTCACGGGCTTCAGTAGGTGCAGCACGCAGGCTCAGTAGTTGAGGCTCACAGGCTCTAGAGCGCAGGCTCAGTAGTTGTGGTGCACGGGCTTAGTTGCTCTGCAGCATGTGGGATCTTCCCAGACCAGGGCTTAAACCCATGTCCCCTGCATTGGCAGGCGGATTCTTAACCACTGCGCCACCAGGGAAGTCCCTTTTTTTTTTTTTTTTTAATTTTTATTGGAGTATAGTTGATTTACAATGTTGTATTAGTTTCAGGTGTACAGCAAAGTGAATCAGTTATACATATACATATATCCACTCTTTTTTTAGATTCTTTCCCCATATAGGCCATTACAGAGTATTGAGTACAGTTCCCTATGCTATACAGTAGGTCCTTGTTAGTTATCTATTTTATATATAGCAGTGTGTATGTGTCAATCCCAATCTTCCAATTTATCCCTCCCCCACATCCCCTGGTAATCATAAGTTTGTTTTCTACATCTGTGACTCTACTTCTGTTTTGTAAATAAGTTCATTTGTACTCTTTTCTTAGATTCCACATATAAGTGACATCATATGATATTTGTCTTTCTGTGTCTGACTTACTTCACTCAGTATGACAGTCTCTAGGTCCATCCATGTTGCTGCAAATGGCATGATTTTGTTCTTTTTTTACAGCTGAGTAATATTCCATTGTATATATGTACCACATCTTCTTTACTCATTCCTCTGTTGATGGACATTTAGGTTGATTCCATGCCCTGGCTTTTGGAAATAATGCTGCAGTGAACATCAGGGTGCATGTATCTTTTCAAATTATGGTTTTCTCCGGGTATATGCCTAGGAGTGGGATGGCTGGGTCATATGGTAGTTCTTTTTTTTTTTTTTTTAAACATCTTTATTGAAGTATAATTGCCTTACAATGGTGTGTTAGCTTCTGCTTTATAACAAAGTTAATCAGTTATACATATACAATATGTTCCCATATCTCTTCCCTCTTGCATCTCCCTCCCTCCCACCCTCCCCATCCCACCCCTCTAGGTGGTCACAAAGCACCGAGCTGATCTCCCTGTGCTATGCGGCTGCTTCCCACTAGCTATCTATTTTACATTTGGTAGTGTATATATGTCCATGACACTCTCTCACCCTGTCACATCTCACCCCACCCCCTCCCCATATCCTCAAGTCCATTCTCTAGTAGGTCTGTGTCTTTATTCCCGTCTTGCCACTAGGTTCTTCATGGCCTTTTTTTTTTTTTTTTCCTTAGATTCCATATATATGTGTTAGCATACTGTATTTGTTTTTCTCTTTCTGACTTACTTCACTCTGTATGACAGACTCTAACTCCATCCACCTCATTACAAATACCTCCATTTCATTTCTTTTTATGGCTGAGTAATATTCCATTGTATATATGTGCCACATCTTCTTTATCCATCATCTGTCGATGGACACTTAGGTTGGTTCCATGTCTTGGCTATTGTAAATAGTGCTACAGTGAACATTGTGGTACATGACTCTTTTTGAATTATGGTTTTCTCAGGGTATATGCCCAGTAGTGGAATTGCTGGGTCGTATGGTAGTTCTATTTTTAGTTTTTTAAGGAACCTCCGTGAACTTTCATCTTTAATTCACTTGCAGCCTTTGGGTGGTCAAGGAGTAACTTCAGACAGAAGCCAGTGTTCCTGCTCCCCGCCAGCCTGCACCCGAGTCAGGGTCTCAGAAGTGCCCCTTCCTTCCACCTGCTCAGAACTGTGTCCTCCCTTGGCCAGGCCCCTGGCCTCCCAGGCTTAAGCCTCTCCCCGGGCCTAGCATCTCCCTACAAAATTGCTAGGGAGGCAGGGTCAGTTCTTCCCGCCTGTCTTTCAAATACCACCTCTAGAGCGGAGAGACTCTATCCTTGGAATACAACCACAGATTTCTAATAAGGCTGAATTTTAAACACAGTTTTTGTAACAATCCACTCACATCTTAACTTTGTGTTATCAAATTAAAAATATATTGTCAAGGGCTTCCCTGGTGGCGCAGTGGTTGAGAATCTGTCTGCCGGTGCAGGGAGCGCGGGTTTGAGCCCTGGTCTGGGAGGATCCCACATGCCGCAGAGCAACTAAGCCCGTGAGCCACAACTGCTGAGCCTGTGCGTCTGGAGCCTGTGCTCCGCAACAAGAGAGGCCGCGATGATGAGAGGCCCGCGCACCGCGATGAGGAGTGGCCCCCACTTGCCGCAACTGGAGAAAGCCCTCGCACAGAAACAAAGACCCAACACAGCCAAAAATAAATTAATTAATTAATTAAAAATATATATATATATTTAAAAATATATATATATATAGTCAAGAATATTCTTGCCATTCTAAACCACAAATGGGATTGTTTTGTTTGGTTTTTAATCATAGCAAGGAAATTTACTCTGTGCAGTTGCAGCATATCTCTTTTTTAAACCTATTTATGTCCATAGCAAGAAAAAAAAAAAGAAAATTCCTCGTAAAGTTAAATATAGAATTAACATATGACTCAGCGATTCCATTCCTACGTATGTGCCCAAAGAATTGAAAACAGGAACTCAAACATGTACACCATGGGGAATTTGGCGGTCCAGTGGTTAGGACTCCAAGCTTCTACTGCTGGGGGCATGAGTTCAATCCCTGGTCAGGGAACTAAAATCCTGCAAGCCACACGGTGTGGCCAAAAAAATTAAAATGTACACCAAGTTCGTAGCAATAGCCAAAAGGTGGAAATGACCCAACAAATAAATGGATAAACAAAATGCAGAATATACATACAAATGGATGAAATTTTGACATGTGCTACAACATGGATGGACCTTGAAAACAACATGCTGAGTGAAATAAGCCAGATGTAATAGGACAATAGTATATGATTCCACTTATATGAAATATCTAGAGTAGGCAAATGCATAGCGACAAAAAGTGGATTGGAGGTTAACAGGGGCTGGAGGTTGTTAATTCATTGGTAGAGTTTCTGTTTGGGTGATAAAAATGCTTGGAATTAGATAGTGGTGATGGTTACCCAACATTGCGCATGTAATTAATACCATTGAATTGCACACTTTAAAATGGTTAAAGTAATAAATGTTATGTGTGTTTTAGCACAATTTTTTTTAAATCAGGCTTTTTATTAGTATGACAGGTTTTGGCTACTAGAGCAGTTATACATCTTATTGGCTCATATTTAAAGTCTTGGTAATGATATTTACTCCCAACATAAAAATCTAGTTTTCAATGTCTTGTAGAACTTCGCCGACATGACCAATGTAACCAGTGCACACTGCCTGGAAATGCCCTTCTCAGGCACATGGGTCCAGAAAGAGTGGCAGACCTGGAGAAGCCTGGCCTTGTGTCCAGCTCTCTGCTTCCTGCTTCTGCGACCCTGCAAATCGCTTATGATCACAATGCATCAGTTTCCATATGGTACAATAATGACACTAATTGTTTCACAGGGTTGTTGTGAAGATAAAATGTGTGGGGAGTGTAATGTGCTTAATACAGTGCTGGCGCAAAGTCAGTGCTCATCATTAAGCTATTGTTCTTATTAATATTATCATGACAGAATTCAGGGCTTTGTTAAATGAGTGATTGAGATTTAAAGGGGAAGAGTGATTAAGAAGCACTAACAATTCCAAAGAGAGGAACCGAAGAGCATGGCTCGAAGATTTATGATGAAACTCAGTCCTGGTTGTTGAGAAAAGGCACGAAGCCTTCTTGAACATTCCACCAGCTGAGCCTGCAGTGGCACCTTGGGGCGGCAGGTGGAGCCCAGGCTGAGTCATTCTCAGGGGTCCCTCGGCCTGATCCCATGGAAGCCTCTGGTCCCAGCAGCTGCGAATCACAGCTGTGGGCAAATAGACCGAGTGTCTTTTGCTGTGATAATTGTTTGCTCTGATCACTTGCACTGTGTTGGTTTATGCTGCTGGGATGCATTGCCAGTTTAAGCACCTTAACCTTCTGTTTCCTTTAGCTCTCAACCTCTGAACAACCTTCCCACTCCGGACCCCAGTGACATACAGGGAGGTGTCCAAAATGGCCACTGGGACATTGTTGGTCGGGATCAACATCCGCTTTGAAGGTGTCAGGCCTGATATGAACCCAGTCTAGGGAGGGAGGGAGGGAGCGCGCCAGCAGGGGAACAACATATTTCACATAAACAGACCCTTCAGCCTTTGCAGCTTTGGTTTCCCAGGAGCGCAGCCAGCGGCAGGAGTTTGGTTTTGAGAAGTAAAGATTTAGCTTTAACAGTTGGGCGGTCACTGCATCCCGATTGCTTTCCTCTGTGGGAGTTGCTATTGCTGGTTGGAGGCTGTTATTTTCCTCTATGTGTTGTGTAGGATTCAGACCTTTCCTGGGAAGAGAGCGCACATTCCTTGCTTCCCTTAATCACTACTTTGGCATCAGTGCGGAACACTCTAGATAAGGGACCACAGTGCCTGAAGCATCCTGGAGAGGAGGGAGGGCAGTGGCTGGAGTGAGAATACACACTGTAAAGAGTGGAACCCTAGAGAGTTTAGGGCTCATCTCCTGCCCCCGGAGCAGAGCACGTGCAACCCGGGGGCAGGGAGCGGAAAGCAGAAAGCATAATAGCTGAAGGTGAAGAGGAGGAACTTGTGAGATTTTTAAGTCATAACTATATGCTAGGATACCCTGGAAGTTTATTTTCCCAATTCAAAATATTTTTTTTCTGACTCAAAAGTACATTAACGGACCTTACATGAACCAGTGGGGCAAGTGTGCTATGAAATGAGAATTTGATACAGCAGGGGTAAAAAAACAAAAAACAAAACAAACAAAAAACGTAATTTAAAAAAATATGTATATAACTTTTTTAAAAAGGAAATCAACAATTGTTTAATGGGTGCAGAGTTTCAGTTTGGGAAGACAGAAAAGGCTGTGAAGATGGAAGGGGGTGGTGGTTGCCCAACACTGTAATTGTACTTAATGCCACAGGACTTTATACTCACAAAGGGTTAAAATGGTAAATTTCATGTTATGTATACTTTGCCACGTTAAAAACAATTTTTAAGTGCTTTCACTGATACATATTTGTCTCCTCATTTGTATCCATTTTATGTCTGGGGTTTAGGTAAGCTCTGGTTCTGATTACTAGATTCTACTCTAGCTAGTTATGTGACCTTGAGCAAGTCATCTCACCTTTCTGGTCTTCAGTTGCCTCACTTGTAATAGGAGAAATTTGAAAAGAATAGTCCGTTACAGCTCTGATAGCCAAAGGTTAGTATTTCTTGAGGGTGTGCCATGTGCCAGGCTCTCTGCTACACATTTTATCAGCATGACCTCATTCAGTCCTCACCAGTATCCCGTGAGGCTGGTATAATTATCCTCATCTGAGAGAGAGAGAGAGAAGAATCAGAGGCTTAGAAGGTTCGGTGACTTGTCCACGTACAGCAAGCGAGTGGGATTTGGACTTAGGTCTGGGGGACCCCAGGGCCCAGGCTCTCAGCTGCTGTTCAGTACTGCAGCAGGAAGAACGTCAGAGCCAAACCACCACGAAGCTTTCTCCCTGGAAAAGCTATTAGCCTGGAAAATAAGACCGACGTCCAGCCAGGAGCCGGTTCTGCTGTGCTTTCTTATTCCACTTGGTGACGATGCTGCGGCCTCCTGAGAATGTGGGCTGAAGGGCGGGCAGGAAGCAGGACAGCAAGCTGGCCAGGCTGCTGGCTCCTGCAAAGTCAGGTCTCCACAGTAAGTTTCACTTTTTTGCCCTAAAGTAATTGAAATCTCCCCAAATTAGATCCCTCCTTATTTCAGCATAATTAAAATATGTATGAGAATAAAGGCATTCTATTTAGATTATGTTTCCTCCTATCCTCCACCACGAATATTTGTATTCATAATGCAATCAAGAGTTGGTTGCCTGAGAATCGGGTCCCTGAAGCAGACAACAGCTGACTCTCAGCTATGCAGTGAAGATTCACTGGTCTTCAAATATTCTCCCAGTCTGTTTTAACCATGATTGTTTCCGTCCCCGTTAACCACAGCATTAATTAGGGCACTTAGCAAGAAGCACATGGGGCATGTCTGCATGTCACCAGTGACCCTCGGACAGAGAAATAGAGAAAAAAGCAAGAAAAGACAGCAACGGTACAAGTGAACATTGGCTGCCCGTGGGATATTGCAAAACCATGGCATATTTGCATTTGTTGATGAAAATCATTGCAAATCAACCTAGGAATTAGATAACAACAACATCAATAAATCATTGGAACATCTGTACAATGACACTATGTAGACATTAAGAATGAGTCAGATCTCTAACAGAGCAAATCAATGGATGAAGCTTTGGAAGTTGAAGCCAAGTTGAGCAATCATCCTTGCGGGCACGGAGACAGGTCTGAAAACAGTAATGGGATCCTTAAACAAGAAGCAACCAATGCCACAACAAACAGCCTGGAGAAAGAATCGCAAGGACACCATAGAGGAGCAGCTCAGGTGCAAATAGCAGGAATGTAAACCCAAGCGTGACTTTCTCCCCAGCACCTGAGTGACTAAAGCTCCTCACCACGGCTTAGTGAAGAGGAACTGACGGCTGTAAGCAGAACTCTGCTGACCAGCATTTGTATTCTGTCATATGTACTTGTGCTTAAAACACTGAACACACAAACACACACACACACACACCTTTAATTCTTAAGATTCAAATATTCTCTTTTTTTCCTATAAAGTCCATAATTCCAAGGCCTTTGGTGGTACCTTCGCAAAAAAATTTCTGCATTGGATACTAACTACCAACAACCAAAATCTGTTACCTGGTACGGGTAAAACCCAGTAAACTGCACTGTATTAGTTAGTTATGGCCACATATCAAATTAACCCAAACCTTAGTGACTTAAAGCAACAATTATTTTTAATTATCTCTCATAATTTCGGTGGGTCAGACATGTGGGTCACAGAAGGAACACAGATTTATCTCTGCTCCACAAGGACTGGAGCCTCAGCTGGAAGGTTTTCGGGGTGTAAGCTGGAATCATCTGAGGGCTTGGTCACTCGCATGTGTGACAATTAATGCTGGCTGCCAGCTGAGGGCCTGACTGGGACTGTTGGTTAGAACCTCCACCCATGGCCTCTCTGTGTGCCCTGGGCTTCCTCACAATATGGCAGCTGGGATCCAAGGGCAAGCATCCCACAAGAGGGAACCAAACAGAAGCTCTGTCCTTGTTACGATCTAGCCTGGAAGTCACACAGCTTTGCTTCCACTGTACTCCATTGACCAAGGTGGTCACAAGCCTATGCCCAGACTTAAGGGGAATGAACACAGACCCACATCTCAATGGGACGGATGTCAGCCACACAGTAAGAAGGGCATATAGAGCGGGATACGTATGGAGGGGTGGCCATCTTTGGAAGATACAACCTGCCCTTACAGAATTCTGCTTTAAAGCCGATTTCTGTAGGAAAGTGCACCATGGTTTAAAGATTTCATGAACAGGAGAGTCTTAGGTGGATCCTGACACATAATTGGGGAATATTTGGTGTCCGGTGACATGGTGGGTGATAGGATTAGAAAGGTAATGTTAGGGCCAGATTTCAGAGAGTCCTAAATGATATATTAAAAGTGTGGTCTTTATTCCAGGGACACGGAGGAGCCACAGAAGTATTTTCACCAAAGATTTCTCTCGAGGCCCTGGAGAGAATGGATTAGAGAAAAGGGGAGGCAAGTCCAACTGGGAGCTAAGTAAAGTGGTCCAGGTGAGATATGTCAGCACTCTGGAGAATGACATTTACCTGCATCTTTGAGCAACCAGCCTGTACCTTCTGTCCACTTTGTTTCTCTCTGATGACAAATTCAGCGAGGACCCCAAATCGTTTCAGCGTCTCATATTAATAGATTATAGGTCTCAAAGACATACATTTGATATGTAGTTTGTATTTGTAATCATACACATACAGCATAAAACAGCTTGCCTTAAAATGACACTTCTCACATGGCTATGAAATTATATAAAGCATTCATTTTGCTTATAAGCCCCACAGACTTCCTCCTACAGCTTCTTTTCGGACTTGTTTTTAGTGTATCACTTGAATATATTGCTCGGGTCCCTCTGTCCTCCTTTTCTGTCTTTGCTTAGCCCTTAGCATAAATCAAAATCACAGAGCAAATCATGTCCCTGGTTCTCTAGAAACTTTGACTGATGGCTGAGCTATGATCAGAAGTTCTAGGGGTCCATGGGCTGGGAGGGGGGACAGGGACATGACACAGACATCTCTAAGAATCTGATGACAGTTCACAGGGAGTGTGGGCACCCCCAAGTGGACTTGTTGTCTCATGAGACGGCACGTAGCTTTGGGGTACTGGCTTGAATCAACAGGCTCCTATGAATCAGCTGGCGATCGTCACCTGGATGAGGTCAGAGTGGTCACAGGTACTCCGGCCCCTGAAATGAGGGCTCTGTCTGACTTGAAACAGTCATTCATCTCTTTGAACTTCAGTTTCTCAAGATGAGAATGGTAATGAAGACACTTATCCCCTGGAAGCAATGTCCTGACGTGCTGGCCATCAGCTTAGAAATCTGTGTTTGCTTATGTGCACGATCAAGGCAAATGTAACCTGTCCTTTCAGCCAACTCTGCTGAGGTTGCTTTTACAACTATGACTGGTAGTTAGGTTTACTCTTCAATTGCTTTATTTAAACTCGAATCTAGTTATATAAACATACCTCAGCACAATTTATAGGCTGGTGATTCTTTCTATCATAGCTGACTTGTTTTTCTTCTTGAAACAAACTCTTGAGTCTAGACTTTGTCAGGTTGATACATGAGGGTGGGGACTGTTTATACCGAAACCATATACACATTCCAGACACGTGCCTTGTTACTGATCCGAAATAAAGGTGATGAGCCTTTGACTTGTAAAGAGACACTCAAGAGATTGTTTGAAGTGCAAACTCTGATCTATTACTAGAAAGAGGCACGAAGAGTTCCTCAAAACTTTCTTTGCTGCTTTTGAAGAGGCGGGCGTTAGGGAGGCAGCAACTTTATTTTATTTATTTATCTATTTTTTTTGGCATGCGGGATCTTAGCTCCCCAACCAGGGATCGAACCCGTGTCCCCTGCAGTGGAAGCTCGGAGTCTCAACGACTGGACCGCCAGGGAAGTCCCAGACAGCAACTTTAGATCAATACAGGAGAGAACTTTCTCATGATATAAACTCTTCTACAATGAAAGGGGCTGGGGAATCTCTAACTAGTGACTTTTCTCACAGGGGAAATGCTTAAACAGAACCGATTGACCATCTTCAAGAAATGGTAGGAAAGGGTTTAATCAACCAACGGGAAAGGAGATGGATTTGGAGGTATCTTTCCATTTAAATATCCTTTCTTAGATGTCTCCAATAAGCCTATGAGGATGAAGATAAGATTTTGTTAATGGTTCAGTCCTAAAAACAGATCTTTGCAAACAGTGCGTGTGGATAGCCTACTGAGGGTGGGGTTTGTGCGGGTAGGGTGAGGATATGGGTGCATGTGTACAGTGCTATGCTGGGAGTTTTAGGTCAGGTGTGTTGTCCAAAGAACATATTTCTAAGCTTTCAAAACACAGACAAAAATTATGCTCAATAGGTCAGTATCCGGTGGCTTCTCCATTCTAGGGCTGAGAAAATAAAACTGGTAATGGCAAAGTTTACTTTGCCAGCCTGTCAGAGACTTCAGACTGTTGGGAGGGGGATTCTAGCAGAGACCAGGCCTAAAGCAGTGAGGAGGGAAGGGAAGGTCTTGGTCCTTCAGAGGGGACTGACCTTTATGGCCCGCTCACAGTCAGACTAGTGCTAAGGTACATGAGGTGCAAATCAGTCCCTGAAGCTCTATGGTGATGGTACATTTTCATTACAAATAAGCCTGAATGTCATTACTTGGTTTCTTCATAACAGAGGTATCACCTCACACCGGTCAGAATGGCCATCATCAAAAAATCTACAAACAATAGATGCTGGAGAGCGTGTGGAGAAAAGGGAACCCCCTTGCACGGTTGGTAGGAATGTAAACTGATACAGTCACTATGGAGAACAGTATGGAGGTTCCTTAAAAAACTAAAAATAGGGCTTCCCTGGTGGCGCAGTGGTTGAGAATCCGCCTGCCAATGCAGGGGACACGGGTTCGAGCCCTGGTCCGGGAAGATCCCACATGCGGCAGAGCAACTAAGCCCATGCGCCACAACTACTGAGCCCGCATGCCGCAACTACTGAAGCCCGCGCGCCTAGAGCCCGTGCTCCACAACGAGAGAAGCCACCGCAATAAGAAGCCCGCACACTGCAACAAAGACCCAACACAGCCAAAAATAAATAAATAAAATCAATAAATTAAAAAAAAACAAAAAACTAAAAATAGAACTACCATATGACCCAGCAATCCCACTGCTGGGCATATACCCTGAGAAAACCATAATTCAAAAGGACACATGTACCCCAATGTTCATTGCAGCACTATTTACAATAGCCAAGACATGGAAACAATCTAAATGTCCAACTACAGATGAATGGATAAAGAAGATGTGGTACATATATACAATAGAATATTACTCAGCCATAAGAATGAATGAAATTGGGTCATTTGTAGAGATGTGTATGGACCTAGAGTCTGTCATACAGAGTGCAGTAAACTAGAAAAAGAAAAACAAATATTGGGATTTTCCTGGTGGCCCAGTGGTTAAGAATCCGCCTGCCAATGCAGGGGACATGGGTTCAAGCCCTGGTCTGGGAAGATCCCACATGCCACGGAGCAACTAAGCCCGTGCGCCACAACTACTGAGCCTGCACTCTAGAGCCCGCGAGCCACAACTGCTGAGGCCGGGCACCACAACTACTGAAGCCCACGCACCTAGAGCCAGTGCTCTACAACAAGAGAAGCCACAGCAATGAGAAGCCCACGCACCGCAACGAAGAGTAGCCCCCGCTCACCGCAACTAGAGAAAAGCCCGTGGGCAGCAAATGAAGACCCAATGCAGCCAAAGATAAATAAATAAAATAAATTTATAAAAAAAGAAAAACAAATATTGTATACTAACGCATATTTGTGGAATCTAGAAAAAATGGTACAGATGAACCTATTTGCAGGGCAGGAATAGAGATGTAGAGAACGGACATGTGGACATGAGGGGGGAAGAGGAGGGTGGGACGAATTGGGAGATTAGGTTTGACATAAATACACTACGTAATGTGTAAAATAGATAGCTAGTAGGAACCTGCTGTATAGCACAGGGAGCTCAGCTCCGTGCTCTGTGACGACCTAGATGGGTGGGATGGGGGTGGTGAGAGGGAGGTCCGAGAGGGAGGGGATATAGATATACATATAGCTGATTCACTTCACTGTACAGCAGAAACTAACACAACATTGTAAAGCAATTATACTCCAATAAAAAAAAAGAACTTCATATGAATCAGCACATGAAGATTGATAAAGTTCAGAAGCTGTGTCTTCTAATAAAAAGGGCAACATATATATATATATATATATATATATATATACATGAATGAGTATATATACATATATGTGAATATGCATGTATGAATTATATGTATGTATATATGTATATATATGAATCAGTATATATGTGTATATATATAACGTATAAATATATATACATTATATAGACATTCATATATACATTTGTGTATGTATACATATATATACACATATATACATTTGTATATATACATATATGTTCATATATATATACATTTGTGTATATATGTGAATATCTATATTATATATATATATTTACATACAAATGAATTCCTTCCCCATGTACTACCAGAGAGTAAAAATACAGAGATGGAACTGTGCTCTCATCACTAGGGCTGGAAATGCGACCTAAATTAGGCTTGTGAAAGCCAAGCCTAAGACTTTGGAGAGTGGGGTTTCTGAAGGAACAAAGTACTAGTTTTTCCACTTAGGTTGCTGAGTTGGTAGGAGGTAAGCCTGGAACTGCCAGGGTACCACCTAGAGACTGGCATCTTGAGAATGAAGCCAACAGAAGAGAGGGTGGAAGATGGAGACAGGGACAATATCCGGATGGCATCCTGGATTCAGTTACAACTAAAGCTGTTCAGTTACTGAGCCAGTAAAAACACACTTTACGTTACACCCATTTGAGTTGAATTTCTTTGACTTGCTATCTCAAGAAACTTAATAAATCAGAGCAAAAGCCAAACTATAAAGATGCACTATGGGGCTTCCCTGGTGGCACAGTGGTTAAGAATCTGCCTGCCAGTGCAGGAGACAGGGGTTCGAGCCCTGGTCCAGGAAGATCCCACATGTGGAGCAACTAAGCCTGTGAGCCACAACTACTGAGCCTGCACTCTAGCCCGCGAGCCACAACTACTGAGCCCGTGTGCTGCAACTGTTGAAGCCCGTGTGAAGCCACCACAATGAGACACCTATGCACCGCAACGAAGAGTAGCCCCCACCCTCCACAACTAGAGAAAGCCGGCGCACAGCAACAAAGACCCAACGCAGCCATAAATAAATAAATTAAATTAAATTAATTAAATAAATAAATAAATAAATAAATAAATAAAAAGGTGCACTATGAAGAGTTCAGTCCAATCCCTGCAAGTGGCACATGCCTGGGTGTCCGGCTGGGCTGCCTTGAACAGGCCTAATGAGAAAGGTTCAACTTGGTGATAACTTTAAAACTTTCTGATTTGTGTCTTAAACCTTTATTCTCTGAGCTTCAGAGATACAACTGTATTTTTTTTAATATTATTTGCTTTCCAATAAGGAAGGCTCATGAATCATTGGGAGTTTGGTCTGTGTAGTGATTGTGGAAATATAAGTGGTTCAGCAAGTGACTCCCAATGCATCCCTGAGGAGTAACATTTTATAAGGAGCACTGAGATATAGCTATCTTTAAAAATAATGCTCATTTTAACTTGATTTTTTGCATTTGCCAAAGTAAAGCAGGTTTGCATGATCTCAAGTGAATTTGGTCCAGGCCTGGGCTCTCCATTCCTTTATCCTGTGCTAGCTCATGTTCTTTGTTCTCAATTTATGATGAAGTGTGGAAAACTTAGGAAAATTATCGCATGCTCAGGTCTAGTGGAAGCAGTTGGCCATATTGAACGTTGGAAAGTTTGTTTCCTCTGAGGGATTGTGGAGTTTCCAAATTCACTTTACTAAATATACCTATTTAATTTGCATCCAGTTAGAGAAAACAGCTGGGTAGAACCTGGAGCATGGGATATTAATTCATTCATTCAGGGGTTAGAGTGTGAGGTGATTCATCCAGATGAATGCATTTAAATTGCTCTAATCTACAAACTGGAGCCAATGCTCTGTACTTTGAAAGCTTGCAAATGTTTCCTTTACAACATGTTTCCTGCAACGCTCAGAATGATGGTGCTAATGCAGTCCCACTTGTTAGGAGCATGCTTTTTTAAGCAGAGGAGTGATGTGATCCGTTTTACATTTTAGAAAGATCGTTTTGATGCTGCCCAGAGGATGGACTAGAGAAGAGCAGATGGGGCAAGAAGGCCAGTTTAATGACAGTCCAGTCAAGAAATGACAAGGAGGTAGCCCAGGAGGGTGGGAGACAGTAACTAAGAAACTTCACTTAGTAGGGCGCTGGTAGGGGGTTAAATAACGCCCTCTCCCCAAAAAAGACATGTCTACCCAGACCTGTGAATGTGACCTTATTTGGAGAAAGGGTCTTTGCAGATGGGTTCAGAATCTTGACATGAGGACTTTCCTGGTGGCGCAGTGGTTAAGAATCCGCCTGCCAATGCAGGGGACACAGGTTTGAGCCCTGGTCCGGGAAGATCCCACATGCCACGGAGCAACTAAGCCCATGTGCCACAACTACTGAGCCTGTGCTCTAGAGCCCGCGTGCCACAACTACTGAAGCCCATGCACCACAGCTACTGAAGCCCACGCGCCTAGAACCCGTGCTCCGCAACAAGAGAAGCCACCACAGTGAGAAGCCCGTGCACCACAACGAAGAGTAGCCCCCGCTCACTGCAACTAGAGAAAGCCCACGCGCAGCAATGAAGACCCAACACAGCCCCCCCAAATTAATTAATTAATTAATTATTTTTAAAAGGTATCTTGACATGACATCATCCTGGATTAAGCAGGTGTATCTATTTGGCATCCATTCATCACAGGGCCAATGATATTAACTGTATTTTCTTATTTTCTGCATTCTTGATGGTCTGGCATCTGTGAGATTTCAGAGGGGCGTAGTAGCTTCATGTGGTTGCCAAGGTCCAAACTGCATCCGGGAAGCAGATTACAGAGCTAAAAAGAAACAAAGGTGACAAGCACCTTGATGTAGAGGATGTCAAAGAAGTGATGGGTTTGGGTGTGGAACCAGCTGTCCACATGCAGTGGAAATCATCCAGGATGGTGGTCGAAATAGACATGGAGAGAAAGTCTGAAACGGATTTTCAAAGCCCAGTGCGTAGGGCACAGTGATCCCTGTGGACGGAAGGAGAGAGACAGAGCTGGTGGCAGGGATGTGAGGGAAAACATGGACATTGGCAAGAAGGTTGGAAAAGTCAGCAAGTGAATAGTGGAGTGTGGGAGGATGTTTTGGGTAGAATTGTGTCCCCCCAGCATTCACATGTTGAAGCACTAACCTCCCTACCCCGGTACCTCAGAATGTGACCTTATTTGAAGATGGGGCTTCACAGAGGTAATCAAATTAAAACGTGGTCCTGGGGTGGGCTTTAATCCAGTATGACTAGTGTCCCTATAAAAAGGGGAAATTTGGAGACAGATGTACTTAGAGGAAAGCCACCATGAAGAGACACAGGAAGAAGACGCCCATCTACAAGCCCAGGAGAGGGGCCTGGAACAGATCTTTCCCTCCCAGCCCTCAGAAGGAATCAGCCATGCCAACACCTTAATCTTGGACTTCTAGCCTCCAGAACTGTGAGACCATACACTTCTGCTGTTTAAGTTGCCTAGTTTGTGATAAGTTTTTAAGAAGGTAGCCTCAGCAAACGAATACAGAGAACCATAGAGAAGTCTTCTGTCTATGCTGGAATTCTCCCAGAAACATGGGGCTACTCACACGGTTAAAAGAATTAGCTTGAGGCGAGTAATTGATCTGGTTCTCACACTTCGACCTTTTCCTCTTCTTCTCTCCTGGCAAATAAAGGCTTGTTTGCAGCCAGCCACCCGATAATTAAGGAGATGGGGAGGGAACACATCAAAGTGGCAAACCACGCACTGTCTTTGTTACTTGAGTGACGTGCTGCATACTCCTATCCTCCCAAGGGCCAGAGGAGTAAATGGCCCGCAGCTGTCTTTGGGGAGCATTGAGTACGTAAATTTGGGAGGATTTATCCATTTGGTCAAAGGAGCATCTTGAATACTGGTGTCTAGGCAGATGCCTCTGGTGTTTTTATTCCTGTAACCTCGGCTGCTTCACCAGGTTTCAAGTATGTGGCTTTCCTCCCACTCTCTTCCCCCTCCACTTTCTCCCAGCACCCCACCCCCACCCCAAGTCAGCTCTGCTTTGGGTGGGTCTTGGACAAAGCAAATGTAGAAGGCCCAGATCTGGGACAAAACTCCTCTTTTCTATTTGCCTTCCCTTCCAGTTCTGCCCTTCTCTCGTCCAGCCTTTTGCATCTCCACTTTAACTGAGGGATCCTGAGAGCTTAAAGACCATTTTCAAATCTCAGAGGAGGAAATCATAACAATGACAGATATCAGAACTCAATTCAGTCACCTCTCAGAGAAAGCAGGAATATTTAAAATCTGTATCAATATAGCACCAGAAAACAGATTTTTACACTGACAGATCGCCGCCTAGCATCTACTTAGACTATTATTTTTTCGTGATTTTTCTGTAGTTAACGTAACACAGATTGGAAAATTGATAAAAGGGAATTAAAATGCACTTGGAAAATATGAAGTTCTATATAAATTGTAATCATCCTTCTTAGCTGAGGTTGCTCTTCCATATCAGCTTTCATCCTCCATGCCTTTCATCATTTCTCGTTATCTTGCATTGAATGCAGCAGACTATTCAATTCTCTATTCTCTCTATCAGCTTTTAAGCTACGGATACTATGACTATACAGCTGAGGGAGTTTATTTTGCAGAAGACTTATAGAATCTTTGGGAGTTCCTCTGCTTCCATAGAACCCTTTGTGGGATGAAGGAGGGAAGAGATAGATTAGGCAGAGAGATACAGATATATAGCCCAAGGATTTTAAAATCATGGAAACCTCAGTTAAATTGTCAGGAGACCAGAAGGGGGCGCTCCCCCGTTCTGTGACAGTAACAGAGCCCAACAGGAAGAAGAAAGATTTCTCTTCTTTCCTGGCAAAGACTCAGCCAATGAAGAGCCATGGGCTCTTTGTTTACTTCAGCCCTTCCAACTTCCTTTTCCTCTCTATAAAAGCCTTCTCCTTCCCTTGCCTGTGGGGACTTGCTCAAGGCTGCAGACACTGAATTGCAATTCTCTACTGAATCTGAATAAACCCATAATATCTGCCAGTCTGTTTGTTTCAGGTCAACAATATAAAAATATCAATATAGACCAGGGCTCAGCAAACTTTTTCTGTAAATGTAGGCTTTGCAAGCCACATACTCTGCCACATATTCTTTGTTCTTATTACAACTCTTATCAGTGTAATAACCATTCTGAGCTCTCAGCCCATACAAAAACAGGCCACAGACCATAGTGTACCAACCCATGATATAGGCCATCCAGATGAAAAAATTTATTTGTATTTGGAGTTTCATAGAAAATGTTACCAACGATGACCGTGTGTCATGAGTAAGAAATAGGAAGATAGAAATGTTTAAAATGTGATGCATAATAACAATTAGGAATAATCTGATCTGAGCATTTTAGGACCAGTTTTTTTAAGCAAGTGCTTTAAATATTAAATGTTTAATATTTAGGTATTCTAAAGTTAACTTTTAGCCTAGGGCGGAAAAAACCTTCACTTGGCTTTTCTCATATCAAATTGGAATTTTACTTTCTTGTTTTCATATGTATCTTTTATTCATTTTCAAAGAGAAAAATGGTCTTCCCCACTGAAATTTCTTTCCTGATAGACTGAGTTGAGTAGAGGAAGAAGGACTGTGTTTCATCAAAACTTGTTGGTTCAGCAGAAAGACTAAAAGCCCAACAGTAGCAAGGAGATTTGGGTTCTAACCAGCCAATTACTAGCCCCATAAACTTGAGCAAGAATCTTGATTTTTTGGGGGCTCAGCTTCTCTCTCAAGAGTGTGGGAGGATCAGATTAAATCATATGCAAAAGGACTTTATGACTGTCAAAAGCATATATACATGTAGGTTATTACCTTTTCATTTTCCATTCTTCACGCCTAAATATGCCAGTGCTCAAAATGATTTCCAAAAGCCCGTTCAAGCCTAATGGAAATATTCATCCCTTTTCATCCCTATATCCATTCTTTAACAAACATGTACCAAGACCTGGGTACTGCAGTTGGTAAGAAAACAGAGTTTCTAAGGGCAGAAAACCCTGCCCTTAGAGGGTTTATAGCCTCAGGAATTGTTGCAATCATGGCTCAAAGGGAAGGGGAAGCGGTGCTGGGGCTCAACACCTGGCTTTTGATGTGGTGTTTTTTGGGCCATGTGAGATCTTAGCTCCCCAACCAGGGCTCGAACCCGGGCCCCGTGCATTGGGAGTGCGGAGTCTTAACCACTGGACCGCCAGGGAGGTCCCCATTGGTGTTGTGCTTCGCTTTAGGGATTTTGAATCTTCTGCGATGAAATAAGGTTAAAACGTACTCATCGAACAGGCATGGAGTGGCTAGTGAGTGGCTAGGAATACATTTAATAGGCAACGTTCAAAAGATACAAAAAAGCACAGGGAACTATATTCAGTATGCTGTGACAAACCATAATGAAAAGAATATGAAAAAGAATATATATACATATATATATATAACTGAATCACTTTGCTGTACAGCAGAAATTAACACAACATTGTAAATCAACTATACTTCAGTGAAATATTTTTTAAAAAGATATGAAAGAATCTGCAATCAAAAGGCACTGTGCTGGGTCACTGCAGTCAAAAGTCAAATAGGGTCTCCCCCCGCAAATTCATGTCCACCTGGAACATATGTATGTGACCTTATTTGGAAGTACGGTCTCTGCAGATGTAATCAAGTTAAGATGAAGCCAGTCTGATGAGGGTGGTCTTTAATCCGATATGACTGGTGTACAGACACACAGGGAGAACACCTCGTGACAACGAAGGCCAAGACTGGATTGGAGTAATGCACCTACAGGCCAAGGAATGCCAAAGATTGCCAGCTAGGAAGAGGCAAAGAAGGATCCTCACCTAAAACTTTCAGAGAGACACTGGCCTTACTGACACATTGATTTCCGAAGGCTAGAAGTCTGGAATCAAGGTGTGGCAGGTCACGCTCTCTCTCTCTGATGGCTCAGGGGGGATGGGGGGAGGAGGGATCCCCTCTACCTTCTGTGTGGTCAGCCATCCTTAGTGTTCCTGGGCTTGAAGCCGCATAGCTCCAATCTCTACCTTCACTGTCACGTGATGTTCTCCCTGTGTGTCTGTCTCTCTTTCCTCCCTCTTAGAAGGAATCTCGATACTCCTGTATGACATCATCTTAACTAATTATAGCAACAACAACCCTATTTCCAAATAAGGTTACATCCTGAAGTTGCAGGAAGAAATGACTTTGGGGGTGACGCTCTTCAACCCAGTACAGGTGGCAACTGTTTACGTGGAAGGAAAGCTCTGCGAGGTAGAGTGTGGAGAGTGAGAACCAGTGTAAACACAGAACTGTGGGAAACTCCTCCATGGTAGGGGAAGAAGGAGAGCCCACACAGAGACCTGAGGAAGGGTGGTCAGAGAGGTGGGAGGAGAAACAGGAGAGAGGGGCGTTCTGGAAGCCAGAGATACTGAGGGACGGGGAAGAGTTGACTTCAGTGACAGCAGTTTTTGTTGCATGATGGGGCCAGAAACCAGAGGACAGTGGGCTGAAGAGCAAATAAAATTCTTCGAGTTCCAAATGTGTACGTGTTGTTGATATCCTGTCATCTGTTTTTCTTTTTATGAAATTGTTCCTATAATTTGGTGCTAAAAGTGCTCACAAGGGAGGAGTTCAGGGCTGTCCAGGATGTGTTTTCCCACATCTCTGGCTGAGAGGTGAAGTCCAGTGAATCACGGCTCCTCCTCTTCCCTGCACCCCCTTTTCATAGAGCAACCTGGACTCTTAATGCCTTGGGTATCACAAACACCACACCTATAAATGTGACCCAGGCAAAAAATGTTAAAGGCAAGGAGAAGTGCATTTGGCCAGACCTTTTATGTGATGCGTGGAACTTCTACCCCCAGCTACCAATTTGGCTTAGGAAATTTTTAATCAAGTTCCCTTAATTCTATACTTATACACAAAAACGGTTTTTTGCAGCTTACAACATATATTGAAGTTTTATAGCTATTTTACAAACACCTTATTTGAACCTCAACACACATTTATTGGGAATTCCCTGGCGGTTCAGTGGTTAGGACTCTGTGCTTCCACTGCAAGGGGCATGGGTTCAATCCCTGGTCAGGGAACTAAGATCCCGCCTGCCCTACAGCACGGCCAAAAAAAACCCCAAAACGCCCACATGTTTATTAATTCCTAGTATTATCCTCATTTGAAAGCTGAAAAATTGAAGCTCCAGAAGTTATGTTAAATTGCCCAAAGTCAAACGGCAGATCGATGGGGAAACTGGGATAAAAGCCTAGGTCTTCAAAGCCAACCTGCGTTCTTGAAGTAGCCGGGGTTGTTCAATGGTAGCTCCGTGATCATGGGTAAAGCAAAATGGAGTCCCAGTTTCATCTCTTATCTTCAGTCCTCACCTCCTCCTCGTCCTCCTCCTTTCCTTCTTTTTATGGAACTGATATTTGATGAGTGACTGTCATAAGCCAGGCCTGTGCTAAGCTGGAGATAATAGTGGTGAACATGCCAGGCACTATTTATCCTGCTTCATGGATGTCAAGACGCCTGCAGATGGGCAGGAAGCTGGCAATTAGAGCACCGTGTGCTCAGGACCGCATCAGGCTGAGCCCAGGGGACCCAGAGGGCGTCAGGCAGGCGGTGCAGCCAACCCAGAGGATGGGCAGAAAAGGTTTCCATGAGAAATCACATCTGGGCTGAAGGGTAAGCAGTGAGGTGTGTCAGCCCCAGGCGCGCACACACACACACACACACACACACACACACACACACACACACACACACACACACACACACACACACACACACACACACACACCAGGGTCCCACACCTCCAAGTCAGGAGGGGCAGGCAGAATCTCACCAGCCTCTCCCTCAGGCAGCTCCTCTCCTGGGTGCTGGCCCCATCAGCCATCTCTTAGGCGGGCACACTTCCAGGAAAAGCAGAGGCCCAGGTCTGCAATACCTGTGCAGCTGTTATTTAATCCTCATCTCTTTCTAACTAAGAAGGGGAGGAACAAGAGACCTGGAAGAGCCCCTGCCTTGTTCAGAGCTGTAACCCAGATGCCCAGTACAGGGCCTGCACTCAAATCCCCTGGAGGGAAAATGAATCAGACTGATGCCCTCTCCCTTCAAAACTGGCCACTCTGATCATGGCGAGGAGGGTCAGGGAGGAGCCTTGGGTAAGAGAAGCTCCTGCATCACAGGGGTTTGAAAAGTCAGAAATACACCCTGCAGATGCTCCAGGTCTGTTGTCTGCCTTTGATCACCAGCCGTCACCTGGCACTTGGTGAATGTGCCTCCCCAGCTGGAAAGTTCCTCCCCAGTAGGAGAGATTCAGGTTGAACTAAACCCAATTGACAGTTAATGGGGGCATCTGGGCAAATTCAACTCCAGTAGCAATATTCTCTACTTTGCTCATCCACTAAATGGAGCTCCTACTGTCAAAATTATTCTTGCTCTGGGCGTGAAAGAAATGTGTACCAAGCACTACTAACCAACTAGTCACTCTTGATTGACAGTGACAGGCAGGTGATATCAAGGGCCCCCAAAAGAAATTTTAATCAAGTTTCCTTTAATCTTTGGGAAAATCTCACATGAAAAGGGTCCTCTATGTTCCTTGCACTGCTCTCCCCACGATGCCCGGCCTCTCGTGCTGTATCTGTATTTATTTTGTCCCTAGTTGAGTGCCAAGATTGCTCTGGTTGGGACAAAACTTGAGAGTGGCTGTTGTCCAAGCCTAAGGCTGTTTCCAGCTGGCCCTAACCCTCCAGATGTTTCTCTACAACAGCTGAACAGAGATGAGGAGTGGCCTGCACACTGTACTGCAGTTTCCAGGGGACCCTGACTGTCCGCTTCACGTGTTTGGGAACCTGCCATGCCCACCCCTAGTTAGAGATGCAGCCCTTGAACCACACCATCTATTGATAGTAATATTTATTGAGCACTTACTATGTGCCAGGCACAGTTATTCATCCCCGTTTTACTGATGCGGAAACTGAAGCATGGAGAGTGTAAGTAACTTGTCCAGAAGGTGAAGGACACAGAATTGACAGCCCTCAGGCAACAGAGGCGCCATGCTTATCTTTTTTGTTATGGCCATTTTGTTTAGCCAACAAGGAAAAAAATGTTTCACACTTGAAAGGGGTCTAAAGTGACTCAGTTACACCCTTTAATCTGGAAATTAAAACTGGTGAAATTCCAATCAAGACAAAGGCTGCACAGAAAACCCTCCTTTAAAATGCAAATGTGTTTGAGAGAATGACTTTGGGTTTTTTTGTTTTTGTTTTTTGGGGGTTTTTTTTGGCCGTGCTGTCAGGAATCTTAGTTCCCTGACCAGGGATAGAACCTGTGCCCCATGCAGTGGAAGCACGGAGTCCTAACCAGTGGTCCGCCAGGGAATTCCCAGTCATTCTCAAGAGAGAAATGACTTTGGATTGGAGAGGGAACTGGGTGAGGACAGGGACCTTCTTTATCTGTGTGCCCAGCACCCAGCAAGATACCAGTAGTGCATGCCCAGTAAGTGTTGAACAAATTTGGGGGAGTAAGAAATGGTATTGTGTCCTTTGTTTTCTGAGCCAAACTTGTTGAGTGATTGTCTTGCCCTCCTACTAAACAAGTTAAGCCCTAACTGTAGTAAAGAACAAAATCTAGTCCCTGTCTTAAAGGAGCTTCCAGCCTCCTGGGAGGATAGACCAGTACAGACAGTTATGGAAAGTAGGGCCACAGTTGGGTGTACAGAGCATCACACTATGGGAGCATGTGGTGGGTGCCCTAACCCAACCTTGAGGGGCAGGGTGGTGGTCAGGGAAAATTTCGCAAGGACATAACACCTAAGCTGAGGGCTGAAAAGGGGAACTTAGCTGTATGAAGATGGCAGAGAGCAGCCAGATCAAGGCCCTGGAGGTAAAAGAGCGAGGAAGGCACAGTGAGGAATTTCAAGTAGTACAGGGAGCCTGGCATCCGTGGGAGTGGGGAATGCTGGGGGTCCCAGGAAGAGAGTCTTTAGGGGACTCCAGAGAGGTAAGGAGGGGCCAGATCACAGAGGGCTGGTATACATCCAGCTTGGCCAGGTCTCGCCTATTTCTTGGCATAATTATTAATAGTGTCCCCGCCGCTCACTAAAGTCACTCACTATTTGGGCAATTATACAGACATAATATAGACTAAGGATTTGGCCTTTATCCATCCAGTTGCATTGGAAATGAAGAGAAGAGGACATACTTGAGAAACATTAAGATGATAAAATAAATAGGATTGCAAGGGACTTCCCTGGTGGCACAGTGGTTAAGAATCCACCTGCCCATGCAGGGGACACGGGTTCGAGCTCTGGTCCGGGAAGATCCCACATGCCGCGGAGCAACTAAGCCCGTGTGCCACAACTACTGAGCCTGTGTGCCACAACTACTGAAGCCCACGCACCTAGAGCCCATGCTCCGCAACAAGAGAAGCCACCGCAATGAGAAGCCTGCGCACCGCAACTAAGAGTAGCCCCCGCTCGCCGCAACTAGAGAAAGCCCACGCACAGCAATGAAGACCCAGTGCAGCCAAAAATAAATAAATTAAATAAATAAAATTTTTTAAAAATAGGATTGCGATTAGACCTGGGGGGAGAGGGAGAACGAAGAGTCCAGCTGTGCCCATGTGTAGCTGACCACCTGCTGTCAGTGGGTCTCCATCACAAATCACTTGGGTTTTGTTTTTTGTGTGTTTTTTGTTTTTATAAATTTATTTATTTATTTATTTATTTTTGGCTGTGTTGGGTCTTCGTTTCTGTGCGAGGGCTTTCTCCAGTTGCGGCAAGCGGGGGCCACTCTTCATCGCGGTGCGTGGGCCTCTCACTATCGCGGCCTCTCTTGTTGCGGAGCACAGGCTCCAGACACGCAGGCTCAGTAGTTGTGGCTCACGGGCCCAGTTGCCCCGCGGCATGTGGGATCTTCCCAGACCAGGGCTCGAACCCGTGTCCCCTGCATTGGCAGGCGGATTCCTAACCACTGCGCCAACAGGGAAGCCTTGTTTTGTTTTAACAAATGCAGATTCACATTAACCTAGAGCCCCACGATCAGAGTCTCCGGGTGAGAAGCCAGGAAACTTTAGGGTTAACAAGCTGCCCAGGTAGTTTTCCTGCAGATGAAGGATGGAAACCACAGGAACCTTGAGTGAGGGGGGTGGGGGGAGGGGAGCGGGGAGGACAGCAGGTCTGCTCTGGGGCGGGACTGCCTTGGGTATCCGGGCAGAAGTGGACCTCAGCCCCGGGGGGACTGGAGAGAACGTAAACTAAGAGCCATAAAGAGCTAAATACCACCTGCGCAGAGGCGCCTCGGCTGCCCTCACACTGAGTGACGTGTGCTGAGCAGAGGGAAAGACAACAGGAAGAAGGAAAGCAACAAGAGCCAGGTCTCTGCAGGGAGCAGGGGGGCAGGAAGGGAAATCGCAGGAGTGTCACCCCCACGCAGGATGTTCCCTTGCACTCCTGTCGGTCCCGGGCCTCCTGCATCCTGCACAGGTCAGGGCTGGACACCTAGCCCCCGCTGCCCTCTGCCCCCGAGAGCCTGAGAGGGAGCTGCAAATAGAGCCCATGCCTCTGGGTTCCCAAAGGCTCATTTTGGGGGGGAAAGAAAAGAATTTAGAAAAAGAAAAAAAGAAAAGCCCAACTTAGAATGACAGGCAGGCCTCGGAAACCTTGCGGGTTCAGTTCCAGACCACTGCAATAAAGCTAATATCACAGTAAAGGGAGTCACACGAATTTTTTGGTCTCCCGGTGCATAGAAAAGTGATGTTTACACTGTACTGTCATCTATTTAAGTGTGCGATAGCATCATCTCTAAAAAAACAATGTACATGCCTTCACTGAAAAATACTTTATTGCTAAAAAATGCTACCCATCATCTGAGCCTTCAACGAGTCTTAGCAGTGACGTCAAAGATCCCGGATCACAGATCACTACTGTAACACATATAATAATTATGAAAAAGGTTGAAATATTGCGAGAATTGCCAACACGTGACACAGAGACAAAAAAAGAGCAAATGCTGTTGGAAAAATGGCACCAATAGACTTGCTCGATGCAGGGTTGCCACAGACCTTCAATTTGTACAAAATGCAATACAGCAAAGCGCAGTAAAATGAGGTACATGTGTGTCGTCGACACACACAGGACAGGGAAGGCCAGGTAAGCCAGCCTGACAGGGAGGCAACAGCCTGGGAACAGCTCCTGCAGGTGGAGCTGAACACTCGCCTCCCTTTTAGGAAAGGGCTGGCTGTCTCCGCAGCGGTCAGCTCCAGGAAGGCAGCTGCTGGCAGGCTTCTTCTCTGTGCACCAGTACTTGGACTCAGATCGTGCTGGGCCGAAGCCTGTCGATGCTTTCATTCCCTTTGGCTTCCCCCCCTCACATAACATAATCGCCTCCTGTAATTGCTGATGGCCTCCATCCTCAGGGCCTTCTCCAAAATGTCTACATTCCTTCTCAAATGCAGAGCCCAAACGGCCATGAGTGGCCAGTCCACTCCAGGCTCCTCATCCTTATTTGCCAGACTTTTAATACTGTCTTAACACACTGCTTGGGTTCAGTTGACGGCTCCCGGGGAGCAGCCTGCCTTTCCCAGCAATCTAGGAAGTGAAAACATTCTGCCCCGTTTCTTATCTGGCTGGTTTATGCTTCTCACTTAATTGAACTGGTGCATGTCAGATACTATTCCAAAATTTCCCCAGCTGTGTTTCTCAGAGCATGAGTACTATCATATGTTCCTAGCCCAATGATCAAATAAGGTGGGAGGGAAATTATGTCCCCCTCTGTTCCTTGGAGATTTGCAGTGGCATGAGCACGCAGAAGGCCCTGAGAAGTCCTGCAGTTGTCTAATTTAGCGCCTCCTGCTTATTAGCTTACGCCTCACACTCTAACTGCCAGCATCAGTTTCTGACCTCCCAGGAGTAAGGGCTGTCCTGGTGCTGGATGGACCCCTTCCCAGGCCCGTCCCCCTAAAGCCTCCACGTGGCAAAATAACACTCCCCCTGACACCCCCATGTGGCTGATGACAAGTCTCAGGCTTTCTTCTTCCCCCAAATGAAGTGTCTTTCATTGCTTATTATTAGTATTATTCTCACAAATACTTTTCACTATTGTTATAAATTACGTATTAATTACAGACAACATAGAGAAGCAAAAGAACCTAAAACACCCACTTTCTCAAGGAAAACCACTGTTGACATTCCCTTCCAGATTTTTCTGTGTATATATACATAATACATGCATTTATCTTATTTTTTTAATGAGATCACACCATGATGTATTTTTTTTAATAAATTTATTTATTTTATTTATTTATTTTTGGCTGTGTTGGGTCTTCGTTGTTGTGCGCGGGCTTTCTCTAGTTGCAGCGAGCGGGGGCTACTCTTCTTTGCAGTGTGCAGGCTTCTCTTGTTGCGGAGCTCGGGCTCTAGGTGCGCAGGCTTCAGTAGTTGTGGCTCTCGGGCTCAGTAGTTGTGGCTCACAGGCTCCAGACCGTGGGCTCAGTAGTTGTGGCGCACGGGCTTAGTTGCTCTGCGGCATGTGGGATCTTCCCAGACCAGGGCTCAAACCCATGTCCTCTGCATTGGCAGGCGGATTCTAAACCACTGTGCAACCAGGGAAGCCCCATAATGTATTTTTATACAAGAAAATTGGTAACATCTTTCCACATCAATAGTTACATTTCTGTAATGTTATTTTAATAGTTACGTAGGATTCTTTTGTATGGCTGCACCATAATTTATTTAATTGATCCCCTCCAAGGCATTCAGATTGTTTCCAACTTTCCTTTATTCCAAACAGCACTGGGGTGAATATATTTAGCATTAAATCCTTGCATGTTTTCTTGGTTATTTCCTCAGGATAGACTCCCAGCAGTAGAATCATAATGTTCCTTTTAACATGGGGCTGAGATCACTGGTGTACACCAAGAATGGGTAGGTCTAAGGATTAGTAATGCGAGGAGTCAACACTCCCCTCCCTCAGGTATACTCAGATGCCTCGTGATGATTCTAACGAGTTTCCTGTGACTGCTGCAACAGATTACCACAAACTTGGAGGCTTGAAACAACAGAAATTTATCCTCTCAATCCTGGAAGCCAGAAGTCCAAAATCAAGGGGTCAGCAGGGCCAGGCTCCCTCTGAAGGCTGCAGGGGAGAATCTGTTCCTTGTCTCTTCCAGCTTCTGGGGGTCAGGCATCCCTTGGCTTGTGGCCGCATCACTCCTATCTCTGCCTCCGTCTTCATGTGGCTTTCTCCTCCTTTCTCTGTGTCTGTGTCTCTGCTGTCTCTTATAAGGACAGTTGTCATTGGATTTAGAGTCCACGCAGATAATCCAGGATGATCTCAGCTCCAGATTCTTAATTGCATCTGATAAGATGCTTTTTTCCAAATAAGTTCACATCACAGGTTCCAGGGGTGAAGGCAAGGGCATATCTTTTGGGGGGGGGGTCACCATTCAACCCACTGCAATGTTCTTCCAGACCATAAAGAGTGGTTTTCAAACTGCTACACGTGCACACACACACACACACACACACACACACACACTAGCAGTGGACTCTATTTTCTCCTACACTGTTAGTGGGAATGTAAGTTGGTGCAGCCACTGTGGAAAACAGTATGGAGATTCTGCAGAAAACTAAAAATAGAGTTACCATATGATCCAGCAATCCCACTCCTGGGCATATATCCAGAGAAAACTCTAATTCAAAAAGTTACATGCACCCCTATGTTCATAGCAGCACTATTCACAATTCTCAAGACATGGAAACAACCTAGATGTCCATGGACAGATGATGGATAAAGAAGATGTGGTACATGTATACAATGGAATATGACTCAGCCATAAAAAAAGAATGAAATAATGCCATTTGCAGCAACATGGATGCAACTAGAGATTATCATACTAAGTGAAGTAAGTCAGAAAGAGAAAGACAAATACCACATGATATAAGAATGTATATATATGTATAACTAAATCACTTTGCTGTACAGCAGAAATTAACACAACATTGTAAATCAACTGTACTCCAATAAAAAAATATTGATTAAAAAAATACAATATTATGTGGAACTCCAATATGTAAAGAAATGAAGCCGAGCTGTGCGGCTGAGGTGGGGGGCAGGGAGATGAGCACGCAGCGGCACACACTGGATCCAGGACACAGTGGCTTGTAGGGACTTAAGAACTCAAGCTCTTGCTGGCTCTCTAAGGAGGGAGGACCAAGTCGTACTTGCTTTTCTGGGGGAGAACTTCTTCATACCCTCCCTCTCTGGAACTGGGTCTCAGCCTACGCAGGCCTTGTCTTGCTTCCCCCCAAGGAGAATCAGGCACCCAGAGAAGCCCTGCACATGATCAGCTGCTCTTGTGTGAGAATCACATGGAGGTCCTGATTTATGGTTTTTTGAAAAGCAAATCATTCACTATCTCAGCAAAAGTCCTCAAAGGACATTCCTGAGTTTCAGTGGGAGGAAAAATGAGTTGCTTTATGAGCTCTTTCAGCATGTTTCTGAACTGTTGAATGTTACAATATGCTGCAAATGTTATACCCTTATCTATAAACTGGGCTTGAGTGTCAAACACAGGCTGTCCCTGAACTCACAAATGATCATGTTCCAGAAGTTCATTTGCAGGTGAGTTATTTGCAACTCAGAGTCCCTTTTTCCATATATTCTGGCTAGAGCTCCCAAAGCTTATTGATTCCTACTGTAAGCAAAGGCAGAGTTCTGGAAGCTCCCTGACCTTGACCCCAGACCTCAGAGACCTCCCAAACTCTGAGTCCTGGGCTCTACTGGGCCTGAAATCAGGACTGCAAGGAGAGGGAGAAAACTGGCATAGGTTCCTCCCAGGGGTTCAGCAGCCATGGGCCATGCTGGAGGAGGCACCGAGGACCAGAGCATCTGGGAATGAGACTGTCACCGTGGGGTGGCTGTGGGTGGTCCACAGATATCCGAATGTCCGGACATAAGCCCGTAAGGCAGGTCTACCTATGTGATTGCTATCTGACTAGTGAGGATTCAGAGGCTATGAATGGTCATGGATATTGCATGGATTTGGCCATGATGTATAACCATAAAGACTCTGTTTAAATACTGCCAATGACAGACAGACAGTCCATTCTGTTTTCAGGTTGCCTCAGTCATGAGTGACCTCATTCTTTAATATGATCCAAAATCTGCCTCTAGACTTTCACCTATTGATTCCAGTTTTGCCTTAGGAAACTACATAGAATAAATCCAATCACTCCCTTTTTTTATTTTTTTTTAAAGAAACACTGTTTTAAATTTTCTCTCTTTTTTTCAGACTTTTTTAAAATAAATTTATTTATTTATTTATTTATGGCTGCATTGGGTCTTCGATGCTGTGCGCAGGCTTTCTCTAGTTGTGGCGAGCAGGGGCTACTCTTCGTTGCGGTGCACGGGCTTCTCATTGCAGTGGCTTCTCTTGTTGCGGAGCACGGGCTCTAGGTGCGCGGGCTTCAGTAGTTGTGGCACACGGGCTCTAGAGTGCAGGCTCAGTAGTTGTGGCGCACAGGCTTCAGTAGTTGTGGCACACGGGCTCAGTAGTTGTGCCTCACGGGCTCTAGAGCGCAGGCTCAGTAGCTGCGGCGCACGGGCTTAGTTGCTCTGCGGCATGTGGGATCTTCCCGGACCAGGGCTCAAACCCATGTCCCCTGCATGGGGAGGCTGTAAAACCAATCGCTCTTGACAAAATCCTTTTACATATATTAAGCCGTGCAGGTCAGCCTCCAAATATTTTCTTAAGGCTGAATTCTCCAGATCTTCACATAACATGGTTTTAGGCCCCTCAGCATCATAGCCATAGAACTCTGTACCTGGTCGTTGGTATGGGCCCATCTTAAGAACAGGCTTTCAAAGGGAATTCCCTTGTGGTCCAGTGGTTAGGACTCCATGCTCTCACTGCTGAGGGCCCAGGTTCAATCCCTGGTCAGGGAACTAAGATCCCACAAGCTGCACAGTGCGGCCACAAAAAAAAAAGAAAGAAAGAAAGAATAGGCTTTCATAACCGAAAGCACACAATACAGGTGTGGACTGCCAGGTACAGGAGTCAATGAGTTCGTTTACCTCCTAAGATCTGAGTATGACACAGAGTTCTATTGGAACCCAAAATTGTGTTGCGATTTCTGTTTTGTTCTGGTTGGCTTGGGTTTTGTTTGCTTATTTGTTTTGCAGAGGGACGTAGAGCTTAGTGACCAAGCTAGACTGTTGACTCAGATCAAGTTTGCAGCCAGCTGAAATCTCGGAGCTTTTTCATAACAGTTCCTCTTAAAGCACATTTCCCACTCGTTACTGCACTGTTTCCTTCTGAACATCCTGCATATTGATTCCTATTAAACTTCCTCTTACTGCTCTCATTTCTTCAATGCAGCACATTTCGACCCTTGCAAATCTTGATCTGTCATTCCTGCATTAACCATCCATCCTAACTCTGGGTCATTTGTCTTCCAGCAGGAAAAGAGAAAGGGGAAAGACAACCAATATTTATAATATTTATCAAGACTCTACTAAGCTGGACTAGACAGTTATTTCTTTTTCACTGATGTCAACACACACATAGAAAAGCACACAAACATAAATATACAGTTCAATGAATTATCAAAAAGCTAATGCCGGGGGCTTCCCTGGTGGCGCAGTGGTTGAGATCTGCCTGCCAATGCAGGGGACACGGGTTCGAGCCCTGGCCTGGGAAGATCCCACATGCCGCGGAGCAACTAGGCCCGTGAGCCACAGCTACTGAGCCTGCGCATCTGGAGCCTGTGCCCCGCAGCAAGAGAGGCCGCGATAGTGAGAGGCCCGCGCACCGCGATGAGGAGTGGCCCCCACTTGCCGCAACTAGAGAAAGCCCTCGCACAGAGACGAAGACTCAACACAGCCAAAAATAAATAAATAGATAAAGGAAAAAAAAATGCCATAGAATAATTAATTTAAAAAAAAAAAAAAAAAGCTAATGCCTGTGTAACCACCCATGTCAAGAAAGAGAACATTAAGCTGGGAATGTTTTAATAAGCATTTTTCTCTTTAAATCCTCAGACCTATTTGGTAATTATTATTAAACCTGGTTTACAGATGATAAAACAGACTCAGAAAGGTGAAGCGGCATGCCAGCATCCCACAGCTGGGAAGTAAGGAAGCACAGAGTGACTCCCCGTCCTTGGTCTTCCCACTGCTGGTGCCAGACTTGAGGAATGAGAGATGTGGCCATCTACCCAGATGAGGCGAGTAGACGGGTATCCTGAGCGGGAGAAACCAGGAGAGCAAAGGCAAGCAGGCAGGAGGTATGCCCTGGGGTCAGGTAGTTTAACATTCCTGGAGCACAGGATCCTGGTGGGAGAATAGTGGCTGCAAATGAGGCCATATTGGTTGATAGGCCCACAGATCTGGATGTTATTCTGTATCAGTGGAAAAGCCACTGAAGCTTTTTTTTTTTTTTTTTTTTTTTAAATTTTTGGCTGTGTTGGGTCTTCGTTTCTGTGCAAGGGCTTTCTCTAGTTGCGGCGAGCGGGGGCCACTCTTCATCGCGGTACGCGGGCCTCTCACTATCGCGGCCTCTCTTGTTGCGGAGCACAGGCTCCAGACGCGCAGGCTCAGTAGTTGTGGCTCACGGGCATAGTTGCTCCGCGGCATGTGGGATCTTCCCAGACCAGGGCTCGAACCCTTGTCCCCTGCATTGGCAGGCAGATTCTCAACCACTGCGCCACCAGGGAAGCCCGCCACTGAAGCTTTTGAGAACGCTGCTTTAGGATAAAATAATTCATTGTATAGATAGAACCTTGTCCTACCAGGATAGCTCTATCAGGTTGGCAGGCTGTACTGCTTCATTGGGGTTTCTGGAAGTCTTGGAAAATTGAGGTTCTAATTTCAGGGGATCAGATATTTAAGGGTAAAAGAGAGCAGAAGGAAATGACAGGACAAGCCCTTAGGAGGCTGGCCCGAGAGGCTGCCTAAGGGGCTGGAAAACGTTGACTACGAGGTCTTTGCCTCCTGCCAGGAAGAACATAGCTGTGGCAAAATGGGCTAGAAGATTCCCATAGTGACCTGGGGAGGCTGACCATTTCTCTATAGACTAGTGTGAAGATTAGTCATTTTCTGTGCAGGTTAGGGAACTGCTTTTAAAAAGGAAAGAAATAAACAGGCATTTCTTTGAATATACCAAAAATTGGGACCAGTGATACAATCATTTCACGTGGGTTTTTTTTTTTTTTTAAACAGTTTCACAAGTTGTGGAAATAAATGAACACCAACCAAATGAGAAAAGCAAAGGCTGTTTATTAAGAGCTTGCTATGGCACAGGAGCCGGCCACCGTCACGTGCATTCAGCAGAGACTCAAAGGCAGGCAGAGGAGTGGGAAGGTTTCAGGTGTGCCCTGGCGGAGGCCGCGGTGCCAAGGAAGTTGTAGGTGGCTGACTAGAGGCGGGGCGTGCACGTGGTCAGCTAGGAGTGCACACCTGGCTCTCTGCGGCTGGTCCTAAGCTGGAAGTGGGATGAAAATGAAGGAGGCTGTCAATTATTAGTTAAGTCCTGGCCATTTGGGGCCTGTTGTTACAGAAGTTATTGTTTAGCTCCCTGAATTGTCACTAGAGATAGCAGTTTGGTTTCCTACAAGCCTGACTTATAGCAGGGTGGCTTCCTGGTCTATTTATTGCAGACAAGGGGTTGGTTTCCTGAGCTGGTTGCTACAGGTGGTGGGTCAGAGTTCTCGGTTTAGACTCTAGTCTGGCCTCTGTCCATTTGTCTCTTGAAATGTGAACTAGGTGAAGAAATGAACTGTTAAAAATGAGAGTGGGCAAAGCAATAAAGGCAGAAGAACAGGACAGGGGGAGAACTGCAAGATGAGAGATGGGAACCGTCTTAGAGAAGTGAGATCATAGCTTTTTATTTTATTTTTTGTTTTTTGTTTTCGGCAACGCCGTGCAGCTTGTGGAATCTTAGTTCCTTGAACAGGGATCGAACCCGGGCCCCCTGCAGAGGAAGCACGGGGTCCTAACCACTGGACTGCCAGGGAATTCCCAAGATCACAGATTTTTAAAAGAAAAGCCAATCATCCATTGTGACCAGAGCACAGGAAAGGAGGTGAGGAGAGGTGATAGTGATGGAGAGACAGTTGGGTCACCAAAGACCTTGAATACAAGACCACGGAGTTAGGAATTGATGCCCAAGACAGTGGAGAACCGCCCAGAGCTTTCAAACAGGCCTGGAGGAGGTTCTGAAGTGTGATTCCAAAACATAAGTCTGGAAATAAATCTAAAACACCAGTCTAGCCGTGTTATGCCCCTGCTTACGCCATCTGGAATGTCCTCTCCCTCTTCCCTCTCTGTCTGATAAACTCGTCTTTATCCTAAATTCAGCATCACTTCCTCCCACTTCCTCCCAAAGTCCCACTTTGGGGTCCTCAGGGTACTTCCTATTCTCCTGGTTAGAGCACCTATCTCATGAACAGAATGTGGTTTCCTGGATTATCTCCCTCAGTGAAGAGTTGTCCTGAGAGGAAGGGTATGTTTGATTCATCTTTGTACTTCCACTGATTGGCAAAGTGTCTGGGGAAAGCAGGCGTTCAAATGCATGTGTTGCCGTGGTTGACTGGGTTAGAGGATGGATCTGGATGTTGACGTGGGGCTAGAGGCAGTGGGGCCTGAACTAGGGTAGCAGCAGTGGGAATGGAGGTATTTAGGACATTGACTCCTAAATCCTGGTAGTCCCCTGATCACATGGGGTGATCAGGTACTTAAAGTACCTCAGGTGAGAGGTACTTTAAGTGCAGATCTTCAGGCTACTTCTAGATCTACTGACTCAGAACCTCCAGAAATAGGGCCTCAAATCTGAATTCATTTAGAGTTCCCTCAGGGGATTCCGACACGCAGCCAAGTTTGAGAACAACTGACACGGGCAGTACCGTGGATCAAATTCTGGTGACTCACAGAAGGCAGGGACAAGGGGAAAGAGTTGTCTCGGCCCTGGACTTGAGCCACAAGGAAGACAGTGATGCCACGTGAGGAAGGGAGTCCTGGAGAAGGCAGAGGGTTACGTTGCTTTTGCACAAGTTGGGTGTGAGGTGCCCACTTGGATCCAGATGCAGATGTCCCTTCAGCAGTTGGGATTCAGGCGTGGCGCTCACTAGAGCCATCTGTCACTTATGACCTTGAGAATTTGACTTTGGTAGGAAAAAGATCATGCTCCCACAATCGTTGGTCTCCGTAGTTTAGCAGGGGCGGGTAAAACTTGCTTTTACCTTTTAGCCGAACAATCAGTACTGATCACCTAGAAGGAGGTAAGTACATTGAATGTGCTCCTTATATTCCTGGAGTGAATTAGCAGTTGCAGAGTTGCTTATTTCTGACAGTTAAATGCTTTAAACAAAACTAAAGGAAAGATATCTTTGCTAAAATATGGACTCCAAAAATGATCACTTTTAAACTCTAGTGAATGTTACTAATTGACTTGAAAGACTGTGTTTACAAATAAATCCTGGATCCATAAATAGATATTAAGACTCCACCCCCTACCACAAAAGGACAAAAATCATGTATACAAAGATATGTGACCTAATCAATTTTCAAATTAATCTGAAATTACTATTTGAATTCAGATATCGTAAATGTCATGCGTCATTGCCCTGGGGCACAGATAGAAACCTGATCAACTAAATGACATGAAATAGAGAACAGAGTAATTTCTCTGGTGAATGTGAACCAGCATTGGAACCCATCTGGATAATTTACATGAAAATTGGATTTTCCTCTCCTGAATTAGCTTTTTATCGTGGACGCCTGTCATATTGTCTGTTCGGTTCCGTTCTCCACTTGTCCACATCTACATGGCTACTACAGGAACTGCCTTGTTTTTATAGGGACCCCATCCCACCAGTCAAAGTTCACTAGTTCACTGGTCCATGGCTAGGCACCCTTGTCCGCACGGGCTGCTGTCTCTCTCCTGCAGGGTGTCTGACCCTGAGATCCAGACTTGAAGGCAGTCCTTTCTAGTGCTAGAGAGCTCAAGGGTAAAACTTCGGACCAGACAGCAGCCATGTTACCTGCCATTAGGAGCAGTCCTTTCGATGGAGAGAATGAAGCCCAAAGAAGAGAACGAAAGAAACCCTGCTCCTCTATAGCCCCTTGTTCCAGAAGCTTCTGAGGCCAAACTGGATTGCTGACCTCTCGCAGTCTAATTGGTTCATTCTTCTTTCAGCTCTATAATCCAAAAATTCCTTTCAGCCTAATCTAGAGGAAGATGGGTTTCAAAAGTACCAAGAGTAGTAATGCAACATTTCCTACAAGTTTACTCTCCAACTCAACCTCTGAGATTCTAACTTCCCTTGGAAACAAACAGTTGTAAAAGGAATTGGTGAGATGTGATGGTCTCTGTTATGGGTTGAATTGTGTCCCCCAGAAATATCAAGTCCTAACCCCCAGTACCTCAAAATTTGACCTTCTTTGAAAATAAGGCCATTGCAGATGTAATTAGTTAAAAGGAGGTCATAGCGAAGTAAGAGTAGGCTCTTAGTCCAATATAACTGGTGTTTTTTTGTTTTTTGTTTTTTTAAATAAATTAATTTATTTATTTTTGGCTGAGTTGCATCTTTGTTACTGCACGCGGGCTTTCTCCCGTTGAGGCGAGCGGGGGCCACTCCTCGCCGCGGCGCGTGGGCCTCTCATTGCAGCGGCCTCTCCTGTTGCGGAGCATGGGCTCCAGGCGCAGGGGCCTCAGCAGTTGTGGCACGTGGGCTCAGTAGTTGTGGCTCGCGGGCTCTAGAGCACAGGCTCAGTAGTTGTGGCGCACGGGCTTCGTTGCTCCGCGGCATGTGGGATCTTCCCGGACCAGGGCTCGAACCCGTGTCCCCTGCATTGGCAGGCAGATTCTTAACTACTGCACCACCAGGGAAGCCCCTACAACTGGTGTTTTTATAAAAAGAGACGCCGAGATAAACAGCAAGGTCCTACTGTAGAGCACAGGGAATTATATTCAATATCCTGTGATAAACCGTAATGGAAAAGAATATGAAAAAGAATGTATATGGATAACTGAATCACTTTGCTGTACAGCAGAAATTAACACAACATTTAATATTTATTTATTTGGCGGTGTCGGGTCTTGGTTGCGGCATATGGGATCTTTCGTTGCGGTACGCGGGCTCTAGAGCGTGCAGGCTTAGTTGTCCCGTGGCATGTGGGATCTTAGTTCCCCGACCAGGGATCGAACCTGTGTCCCCTGCACTGGAAAGTGGATTCTTAACCACTGGACCACCAGGGAAGTCCCTAAAATTTTTAAAAGTAAAATAAAATAAATTTTTAAAAAGAGACACCGAGACAGAGATACAAAGGGAGGAGATGGCCATGTGACTACAGAGGCAGAGAGAAGAGCGAGACATCTACAAGCCAAGGAATGCCAAAGATGGCTGTTCCTCCTGGAAGGTAGAGGAGAGAAAAGGAAGGATTCTCCCCTGCAGGTTTCAGAGAGAACGCAGCCAAAATTGTGATTGCAGATTTCTAACCTTCAGAAGTGTGAAACAATAATTTCTGTTATTTTAAGTCATCCAGTTTGTTACTTTGTTTGGCAGCCCTAGGAAGCTACTTGCTCTCTAGAATTGCAATGTTTCAGTGCTACTGTGAGGTCGAGAAGGGGCAAAAAATATCAAGCTCTTTCCTTTTCTGTGCTCAGGAAATGAATGCCTAAATCAAGGGGGCTGAAGGGATCAGCAAGGAAGAAGCAAGACTGTGGGATTATAGACTTTTCCTATAATGCGTCATACCTGGTAGGTGTCAAATAGAGGCTGTGTACTGACGCTTGGCTAGGGAGTGCTTCAGACAGTACCTGACATGGAGCAGACCCTCAGGAAAGATTCTTCTCCTAGATATATGTATATTATACCAGGAACAGAAAAAATGCATTCAGAAGAGGTTTGCTATGAGTGGAACCTCCAGCCCCAGCCCTGTTCCAGCCCCACAGCACTTGGTTCCACTCCCTTTTTTGGATTTTTGGCCAAAGTTTCAGGATGCTAAGTCCTCCTCTTAAAGAAACATTTATTCAGAATGTCTTGGCTTTACCCCAAAACACAAATCCCTCTTGGTTTGTGCTGTGTTGTCTTAATCAGAGGAAAACCTAGTTGGCGTAAATAAATAAACAGGCAAACAAAATCTTCTTTGGTCTCCATAGCTGCCACGCCTCCCCGCAAAGGGGCAATTCCTCACACATTTTCTAGTGTTTAGAGACTGTGTGAGAGTGATCACAAGCAGATTTTCACACAACTATAAAGTGAGAGTACACTGGTTTATTGTCCTGTGAGAAATTCTTCAAATTCATGCCTTCTCATTCACTCTAATATAAGAATTTAATTGTAGGGCTTCCCTGGTGGCGCAGTGGTTAGGAATCTGCCTGCCAATGCAGGGGACACGGGTTTGAATCCTGGTCCGGGAAGATCCCACATGCCGCGGAGCAACTAATAAGCCCGTGCGCCACAACTACTGAGTCTGCACTCTAGAGCCCACGAGCCACAACTACTGAGCCCACACACCACAACTACTAAAGCCTGTGCACCTAGAGGCCGTGCTCCGCAACAAGAGAAGCCACCGCAAAGAGAAGCCCATGCACCGCAACGAACAGTAACCCCCGCTCGCCGCAACTAGAGAAAGCCCGTGCACAGCAACGAAGACCCAACGCAGCCAAAAATAAATAAAAATTTTTTAAAAAATTCAAAGTACAGTTTCCACTTTATGTGTATTGCTTTCGCATCAATGTAAAGTCGAAAAATGGTAAGTGGCGCCATCGTTAGTCAGGGACTCTCTGTATATGACTAAGTGCCTATCAGCCATGGAGAGGCTGCGTGAGGAGCAAGAGGGGGGCCTGAGTTGGATTGGAAGGAACGGCTCGGCTCAAATCCGTAGGGGAGTCCTCTTCAGGCGGGAAGAACAGTCCTAGCAAAGGCAGCGGCAAGAAAGCACCAGGCATTTACAAGATAACAGAACCAAGGCTTTCAGAATTTTAACAGACTGAGTAGTCTAGTAATTTTTCAAATCATGTTAAACCACAGAACCCTTTATTTAACTGAAAGAGTACTTAGAGATAATATATAAAACAGCCAAAAGCAGAGCTGAGCTGGCTAGATCGGGGTGGATCTAGGGGGAGTCAGTCTTGAAAGACAGGAGAAACCCTGGTATAACCTCCATAAGAGAAAGGTAAAATGAGGGAGATAATAAGATTTTGTTAACACATAGGAGCAGAATTAGATAAGTGGAGAAATTCCTTGCCCCTGGGTGGAGAAATGTTCCTTGCTATCAAATTAATGTATAGCTTTCATGCTATTTCAACTCAAATCTCAATGGAAGTTTTGTAGAACTTAATCTTTTTTTTTAGAAAGAAGAACATAAAATTAGGGGGATAACTCTAACACTTAAAAGTATATTGTAGGGACTTCCCTGGTGGTGCAGTGGTTAAGAATCCACCTGCCAATGCGGGGGACACGGGTTCGAGCCCTGGTCTGGGAAGATCCCACATGCCGTGGAGCAACTAAGCCCGTGTGCCACAACTACTGAGCCTGCGCTCTAGAGCCCACGAGCCACAACTACTGAGCCCACGAGCCACAACGACTGAAGCCCACACGCCTAGAGCCCGTGTTCCGCAACAAAAGAAGCCACCGCAATGAGAAGCCTGCGCACCGCAATGAAGAGTAGCCCCTGCTCACCGCAACTAGAGAAAGCCTGCGCGCAGCAACGAAGACCTAACGCAGCCAAACATAAATAAATAAAATAAATAAATTTATTAAAAAATATATGTTGTAAAGCTGTAATAATTTGCATTATAGACTTTATAATACCACAATGCTTTATAATACAATGCTATTAGATTTTTTTTTTAAACCACTGATTTATTTTTATTTAATACAAGGGATATTGTTAGGTCTAATTGTGACTTTGTTTCCAAACATACTATTTGTTTAGGTACAAATTTTTATTGAGTTGGCTTAACTAGTAACTTTTTTTTTTTTTTGGCTGCATTGGGTCTTCGTTGCTGTGCACAGGCTTTTCTCTGGTTGCAGCGAGCTGGGACTACTGTTTCTTATCTGTAGTCAAGACATACAAACTTTTTGTCATTCTAGTCGATTAACCTTTTTATAAAAATTAATATGAAATTCCATCTATCTGAAAATTAAAATAATATTTTTAGATATCACCTAAAAATAAAATAATGCTAAAACTTGAGAAAAGTTTGATGCACATAGACATTTAGAGTAGTATTATTTACACTAGCAAAAAGCCAATATGTAAATGAATGAATAAATTAACCCACAATAGAAAATTGGTTAAGTAAAATGGAATATACCAACCTGATGTAGATTATGCACTCATTTAAATTGTTTCAAATAAAAGCCATGTAATTAAAAATGATTTTATATTTAGTGGTAGCAAAGTCAGTGGTGTGTTACTGCTGGGATAGTCCCAATGCTTATTAGCACAGTGCCGGATCCACAGGAGGAAGTCAATACAAATTTGGTAAATGAATGAAAACTGTACACACACAGTATGATTTTGGGCCATATGAAAAAAAAAAACCTACTTAGAGAAAAAAAGAATGAAAAGAAATGTAAATAATGGTAGGAGTATTGACTCTTTTCTTCTATAGAATAGAAGAAGAAAAGAGATATCCCAGAATTGCATGAGATATACTTATCATTGTTTATCAAACTTCAGATTTAACTGAGTATCCTGTATTTTAATTTGCTAAGTCTGGCAACCCTACGAGACATCAGATTTCATATCCTTAGTGAATTTTTTTTTTCTTACAGTTAATTTTTGAAGTCTGTTGAACAGAGCAGTCCTATGGATGAGCACTTAATTGAAAGTAGGTGGTTATTTTTCTCTCATGTATCATATGTATGTGCGCACACATTTTTCTGCATAGAAAAGTACAAAGAGAGAAAAAAAAAATCACCCCAAACTTCACTACGTAGTGTTAACCTCCTCTTACATTTAAGACAGTCTATACATATATGTACATACCAATTTACATATGTAATTTTACATGCATATAGAATCATACCATATATGCTTTCCCATTATCCTGCTTTTTGCTGTTTATGTTTTCCTTGAGTGCCAGTTTCACTGCCTATCCAGAGGTCTGACTTCCATAAAATCCCATTTACTTACCATTCCCAGGGGGCCACCAGTTCATGGGCTACATATGCAGATGATTAACTAGTAGTTTGCTATTTTTATGGCAAACCACACCGTGCAGGCTTACAGAGGGGCCCCACTTGAGAGGGCAAGTCCAGAACCTATTATCGAAGCCCTCAAGGAGTCTTGAAAAAGACACACAATTTTGTGAGAAACACGTTCACAATGACTGGTATTTACTAAGCCTTATTTCATCTCACTTTACTACATTTATTCTAGAAACTTACTAAATAGCTATGAAAACATGAGACAATGAAGATTGATATTTGGAAGAGATGCTGATTACCCAGTGTGATCCTAACAGCTGAATTCAATATTTATTGAGTGACTACTATCAGCGAGGCACAAGGGTTAGGCACACAAAGATTATGAAGGCCAAGAAAATGTGTCCTGGAGGAAGCTTAAACTTACTCAACAGGAGATGAAATAGACATCCATCCATGATTCTACCACTCAGAAATACTACTTTAACACTTTAGTGTATATCTTTCCAGATGCAATAGTTATAACAGCTAACCCTCATGGGCACTTATTGTGTGCTGGCTTTGTTTGAAGAGTTTTTTTTTTTTTTTAAGTTCTTAATTAATTAATTAATTTTCTTTTTTTTTTTGGCTGTGTTGGGTCTTCGTTTCTGTGCAAGGGCTTTCTCTAGTTGTGGCAAGCGGGGGCCACTCTTCATCGCGGTGCGCGGGCCTCTCACTATCGCGGCCTCTCTTGTTGGGAGCACAGGCTCCAGACGCGCAGGCTCAGTAGTTGTGGCGCACGGGCCTAGTTGCTCCGCGGCATGTGGGATCTTCCCAGACCAGGGCTCGAACTCGTGTCCCCTGCATTGGCAGGCAGATTCTCAACCACTGCGCCACCAGGGAAGCCCTGTTCGAAGAGTTTTGCTGTTCACTCAATTAACTTCAAAATAGTATTACAAGGTACTATGCTCATTCTTATTGTGCAGAGGAAGAAACCTAGGGCAAAAGTTGTTTAACTTGCCTGAAATTACATGACTAAAAAGTGTCAGGGTCAGGATTCAAATCCAGTGTCTCTCATTAGATGATGATAGATAAATAGGTCAGATCACATTGTTTTGGAAAACAGATTTTGAAACAAATAGTATACTTCATTTATTATGTGCCAATTGCCCTTCTACATATATCGATTTTACATATGTTGATTTATTTTATATATATTGTTTTACATATGTTGGTTTATTTTATCCATTAAGTCAGCACATTTTCTTCATCCAGACATTTTCAGGGACTGCAAGTGACTTTAAGGACTTTAAGTGGTGACAGAATGCCAAGGAGACGTGGGGCTGCCCTGCATTTCATCAGAGCTTCTGTTAGTAAGTTCAGGGAGTTCTGCCTCACCTGAAAAGCAACGTTGCTTAAACGGAGCTTTTCAAGTCTGCTTTCTCAGGCTAGAATTTCATGATCATATCTGTATGAGTTTATCTCTGAACCCATCTCCAGGAAGGCTCCGGCAGGATTGATAAATGCCCACGCACAGGTGAGCGGTAGTCCCAGACCTTTAGATGTATCCTTTCATCCATAGACCTGAAAAATGTGAACAATTTTGCTCCAAGCCATGAGGTAGTTTCGTGTTAGCAGATTCTCAGCTGTTGATGAGCGAAAACCTTGGAAAACAAGATCATCGCCCTCCAGAGAAATGAGCACGCTCTTAAAGAAGGGCTGACCCGAGAGGGGGCACCGTCCCGACCACGGGAATCCAAGTACATCAGGGGCATTGACTGAGGCTCCACCACGGTCAGTGTGCCAAGGCACAACTTTAATTTCCTCTCATCCTTTTCTTCCTCTTGAGCAAAATGAATCATAAAGTTTATATTCACTTTAGTGTATACATTTTAAATATACCCTATAAAGCCATAGGCGTAATGATTTCAAGATGCCCACATCATAGAAATTCTGCATACAAGCTATGTTTATGATTTGGATCCAGGCTTCTTAGGATTTTCAACAGGAACAGACTTCAGACTTCCAGGGACACGAAGGACAACGAAAGGACGTTTCAAATGACTGCTAAGTTTCAAAAGCTATTGTCCCGTAGCCTGAGAGTGCCAGAAGGTAAATAACAAAGCAGCATGTTTCTGTGTGCGGTGAGAGGATGGGTCCAGGTTGAGATGCTCAGGTAGGAAGGACCCTTGAACTTGCTGCGCCCCTCTCCCTGGCCTCCGTGCGCCGTGTGCATTGTGACTGGTCCCAGAGCACGTGGCCCTGTGCACATTTCTCCATTTCTGGGAAAGCCCCGCCTTGCAGGTGCCAGAGAAACGCATTCTTCAGAGGGGGCAGGCTGGCCAGAAGTCAGTGCTCATTACTGAAGACAGAGAAGCGCCTTCGGGAAGAATTCCAGCGTGCAAAGGCGCTTTCAAAACGCGGTGAGCTCAGGTTTCCCCCAGATTCTACCGCCACCCTTTGTCTTGACCCGCACTCGTACCCCCGTAATTCTACCTCTGAGAAGAGTCCCCAACTGGGCAGGGTCCGTTCACTGTGAACCCAGATGGCCAGCCCTCAGAACCTCTTTGCTCGCACCAAAATGGGGTTCACTTATTCCATTTCAAGCAGCAGGACAGTCTCCAGTCTAGGGGAGCCTTAAAGAAGTGGGAGCAGGGAGAGGTCACATTTTCAGCTTGGCTCCCGCTCTGCAGCTTTCTCATGAATGCAGACCAATTGTGCACGAATGTGGCCAGGACACATGCAGAATATTCACATGAAATGTAAGGATCCCTTGTTCTCTGTAACATTAGCCGAGGTTTCAAAACACGGAATCCAGGCTGGAACCGCCAGGCCAGCAGCGGGAGGCGGGCTGTCTTAGAAGCAGATGGAACAAAAGATTGGGTTCCCGAGTTCCTAGGGTGAGGCAAAAGGGCAAGATGTCAACCCAGGACCACCCAGGGAAAATTAAATACAGATCAACTTTTGATGGCTTATGTTAACAGAGGGGAGATGGAGTTTTGATCCTGGGAAAGACAACATGGTAAGCTTTACCCGTAATCGCTGTTTACCACGCGCCGGCTCCACTGCTAAGTAGCCACAAACGCACACGTGGAGTGGAAGCTTCTGGTTCTTGCGTCATGCAGCCTGCCTCCCAGGGCTGGAGAGCAGGGTGTAACACCAAAAGGAGGAGCCTCAGGCTTTCCCAGCCTTTGAACAAACAGGGGAAAATGAGTCCTACAGGGGCCAACTCCCCTTTCTCAGCTTCAGGTTGGAGCCAGAGGCCACCCTGGCTCTGCCTTGGAATGAGGGGCAGGCCACCCACCTCCATCACCTGCCCTCCCACACAACCTACCTGCTGCCACGGCCGTGTCACCCTGGGCTCTTACTCACCTGGGATTGCAGGTGGAATCAACCTTTTTTTTTTTTTAATTTATTTATTTTATTTGTTTATTTTTGGCTGTGTTGGGTCTTTGTTGCTGCGCGCGGGCTTCCTCTAGTTGCGGTGAACGGGGGCTACTCTTCATTGCGGTGCGCGGGCTTCTCATTGCGGTGGCTTCTCTTGTTGCGGAGCACGGGCTCTAGGCATGCGGGCTCAGTAGTCGTGCCTCGCAGGCTCTAGAGAGCAGGCTCCAGGGCGCATGCTCAGTAGTTGTGGCGCACGGGCTTAACTGCTCCGCGGCATGCGGGATCTTCGCGGACCAGGGCTCGAACCTGAGCCCCCTGCACTGGCAGGCGGATTCTTAACCACTGAGCCACCAAGGAAGCCCCGGAATCAACCTTTTTAACTCGACTCTTAACCCCAATCTTTTGTTAGCTGTTATTTTTTTAATTTCTATTTTATGAAAATTGTCAAACATACTCAGTAGCGAGAGCATGGTGCAGCAAACCCCAGATTCAGCAATTATCAAGATCTGTATATTTCTTCATCTATCCTATTTTTCCTGTTTCTTTACAGCAAATCCTGGATATCATGTCATTTCAGCCCCTCATACTTCAGGAAGTGTCTCTAAAAATACAGACATTCTCCATGTAACTATATCACTGTCACTCCAAAGAAATTAACATTAATTCCTCAGTATTATCAAAATCACAGTTCATACAGATTTCCCCTGTTTCACAAAACTGTCTTTGTAGTTGGTTTGTTTGCGTCGGTAGCCAAAAAAAAGCCAAACATTTCATCTGGTTGTTCTGCGTCTTAAGACCCTTCCGATCTACAGCAGCTCCTCTTGCTTTTTTCTTAATGCCACTGACCTGCTGCGGAAACCAGGAGAGTTTGCTCCTCAGCCTGAATCTTTCGATCTACCTCTGTGAGCTCCATCTCTATCTCCATCTCTAATCTTCCAAGGAGGTTGGACTTGAACAAGAAGACATTATTTGCACTGTATGCAGACACCCCTTCTCCGGACCGGAAACTTGGCATATCTGGCCCTGACTTATCTTTTCCAACATATGTCCCAAAATAACCCATACATAGACCTTCCGTTCTAACCAAGCAGGATTATTGAACATTTCTCACCCCCCTTTACATTTTCCCACCTCTTTACCTCTGCTTTTCCCATTTACCTTGCTTAAGAGCTACTTTGCACTTGCTTATGTGAATGTACGATGGTTTATTATGGCACAGCCTTCAAATCTCATGCTTTCAAAGCCCACACTAGGACCAGAAGCAGAATTTCACTCCGCTCTCCCACCACCCACACTCTTCGGCCAAATCCAGAGCTCCTGCTCCTGGGCACCTCCCCTCCGCCCTTACCCTGCTCCTCCTGGTCTTGCTGCCTCCCCTTCCCAGCACCATTTCACTCACTGCTCTCTGGCCCTCTCCTCCAGAGCCCTTAGTCCAGGGGTCCCCAGCCCCTGGGCCGCAGACCAGTACCAGTCCGCAGCCTGTTAGGAACCAGGACGCACAGCAGGAGGCGAGCAGCGGACCAGGGAGCAAAGCCTCACCGGCCGCTCCCCGTCGCTCCCCATCTCTCCCCAACGCTCCCCATCGCTCCCCAACGCTCCCCATCGCTCCCCAACGCTCCCCAATGCTCCCCACCGCTCCCCAACGCTCCCCATCCCTCCCCAACGCTCCCCATCCCTTCCCATCGCTCCCCATCTCTCCCCAATGCTCCCCATCGCTCCCCAACGTTCCCCATGGCCCCCCAACCCTCCCCAATGCTCCCCATCGCTCCCCAACGCTCCCCAACGCTCCCCATCGCTCCCCATCCCCCATCGCTCCCCAACGCTCCCCAATGTTCCCCATCGCTCCCCACCGCTCCCCACCGCTCCCCATCCCTCCCCGTCGCTCCCCATCGCTCGCATTACCGCCTGAACATTCCCCACCCCCACCCTGTCCATGGAAAAATTGTCTTCCACTGAAACCGGCCCCTGGTACCAAAAAGGTTGGGGACTGCTGCCTTAGTCCATCTGTTCCACTCACTGTACAAATCCAGGATCTATTCACCCGTCTGTCCTCTCTGCTCCTACTACAGGCTACTTTGAGAAAAGAGAGAAGCACACTGTCACTGGAAATGTAGAGTTGCCCATCCCAGCTGGGCCTCGTTGTCACCCATTGATCCTATGACTTGTCCCTGGTCAGCTCTTTTTGTCCCTCACTCATTAGCTCCTCCTTAGAAATATACAGAGAGGTACTGGTCAGGTATTTCGTAGAAAGTCCCTCCATTGGAATTTGTCTGATGTTTTTCTTATGATTAGACTGGGGTTATGTGTTTTTCGGGAGGAAGACAACAGAAGTAAAGTGGCATTTTTATCACATCATATCAAGGGTCTGTACTATCCACATAACTTCATCACTGTTGATGTTGACCTTGATCATCTAGCAATGGTATGTGTCAGGTTTCTCTAAAATCATGCCCCACCCCTTTCCATACTGTACTCTTGGAAGGAATCCATGATAATGCAGCCAATACTTAAGATGTTGGGTGTTAATGTCCCACCTCCTTGAGGGCAGAATTTCTACATAAATTATTTGGAATTTTTCTGCATAGAAAATTTGTCTCTTCTTCCTATTTATTTATTTATTCATTTACTTATGGCAGTATGGACTCATGGATATTTATTTTATCCTCTAGGTTATAATTCCAATGCTAATTTATTTTATTGCTCAGATTGTTCAAGCTTTGGGAACTCTTTCCGTTGGCTCTTCTGTCCCTTTGATGTTAAATGTTGATGAATACCATCAAGTTGTTTTCCATAAATGTTATACACATGTATATGCCCACCAATAGTACATGTGATAGTGTCTTTTTCCCAATCCCTTGCCAACACAGTCGTTGCCAGAATTTTTACCTTTGTCAACTGAAGGTAAGCCATGCCATCTTATTTTAGTTTTACTTGTATATCTCACATGAATTAGGTAAAGCAAAGTTTCATGGTTAAGGATTCTGTGCATTCCTTCTCTGGAGCTTGTCTCTTAATATCCTTTTCACAGTCTTTTCACTGGGAAGTTAGTTTTTTATATTGACTTATAGAAACTCTTTATAAATTAAGGAAATTGTGCACTTACATACCAGTCTCCCCTACTCAAGTATTAAACCCTGGAGTCAAGAACATGTTTGGGTCTCAGTCAAAGCAGAGAGCCTGTCAGGTAATATATGTTCAATAAATATTCCTCTATCAAAACGCTTTCACATATCTTAGATTTATATCCTAAGGAAAACAAAGCTGTACCCACTTTTCCATTTGGACACCAAAGGAAAAAGGCTTCTGAGGAGAGCAGAGGCCAGAACTTGGTGCCCTTGAAAATAGTCTGTGGTAGAAACTCCCTGGCAGTCCATTGGTTAGGACTCCATGCTTCTACTGCTGGGGGGCCTGGGTTTGATCCCTGGTGGCGGAACTAAGATCCTGCATGCCACATGGCACGGCCAGAAAAAAAAAAAAAAAAAGGAAAGAAAATAGTCTAGGGTGGTTATTGGTTCTTGGGGCAGTTGGGGTGGGGGTGTAATTTTGAAAAGCATCATCGACATACCAATTGTTTTTCTTTTTCCTTACACACACTAAAGAAGGAAAGCTCAATAAAGTCTTTTTCTTGGTGAGTAGATAAGTAGATGAAACAAACAAAAGTATAGAAACTGCTTTAGGCCAAATTATAATCTTTTGTTCTTTCCCCTTTCCCCTTTCTTAGTGGTTCTTAATTTTTTGAGGTTACAACCCCTTAGAAAGTTTGGTGAGAATTGTAGACCCTCTCTCCAGAAATGTTTGCATAAGATGAAAAATTTCATTTACAATTTCATGGAGTTTGCAGGAACTTTGAACCCACCCATAGGTCGTGTGGGTAAGGATTCCTAACCAGGGTCCATGGACAAGGAGTTCATGGAAAGGCTGCTTTTACCGCCTATATAGCATTGGGTGAATTATTTATCAATAGTAATATTGATAACAATTACGTTATTGTCTCATAAGACTGTTCTGAGGATCAACTGAGACCACGTGCACAGACACTTGGTCACGAGGTCACTGACTTCATGACGACCTGCTGTGAATTTCTGGGTCTACAAGAAAAGAGGTGACTACAGTTCACAAGCACATCTTCAAAGAGTTCCAGTCTAGGAAATTCATCATTGTCCAAGTGGGACAACGCTGTCACACCCACCAACGACTGCAAATTACCTGTCTTATTTAGCCTAGTGGGATTTATCTCCTCTATACTATTTGGCAGGACACAGGCAGACGTAGCCAATCTTTTCCAGGGCCTTATTTCAGATTCCAGTTTTCACTGTTCATCTTTGTTGTCTCTCTCTCCCAAATTCATCAAACAGATCAGATTGTATTAAAGTTCCCTTGAAAAAGAAGCCTTTCTAAACCAATCCCAAGGTGGTTTACCTCACCAGATTCCTAAACAGCTGATATGCAACCAGACAAGATGATTTCAAATTCTAAGACACCATCCAGCAGGCAGAGCATCTGAAGATGGGGCTTTTGAGCCAGAATTCTATAGAAGAGTCTTCCTTGTGGGTTTCATTAGAGAGAGCATTCCAGACACACAGGTTCAGCAGGCCATCTGCCCCGCCTGCTCTACCTCACCAAGGCAAAGTGCACATAAACTCAAAAGCCACTGCATAAATATTAATATATATTCCATCTATTGTAGTTCTGCCCCTCCAAGACCCTGAGACACTCTGCTTGCCTGGGAAGCTGAATTTAACAGAGACTTGAGGGTCACCACAGTGTCCGATTACTAACGTGCACGACAGTGAGCTATGCATTTCTTTTTCCTTTTTCTTTCTTTTTTTTTTTTTTTTTGGCCGAGGGCAGGCAGGATCTCAGTTCCCCGACCAGGGATTGAACGCAGGCCACAGGAGTGAAAGCACTGAATCCTAACCACTAGACAACCAGGGAACCCCCAGCTATGCATTTCTTAAAGTAGAGAATTATTCATTCATTTATTTCCAGATTTTTATTAAGCACCTCAAATTCCCGGCATGTTCTGGTCACCAGGGTTATAGCAGTAAACAAGGCAGATGACATTCTTTGTCTCATGGAACTTACATTCTAATTGGAGAAAACAGAAAATCTAAAAAACAAAACAAATAATACTCAAGATAATGGCAAATAATGACAAATTCTAAGGAAATGAAAGAGGGTGGTACAACAGGAAAGGCGGGGAAAGCAGTACTTTAGACCAGATGGTAAAGAAAGTCTCCTCTGAGGAGATATAATCTGAGCAGAGACGTGAATGACAAGAAAGAATCATCTGGGGAATTCTCTGATGGCCTAGTGGTTAGGACTCCGTGCTCTCACTGCCGAGGGCCCCGGTTCAATCCCTGGTCGGGGAACTAAGATCCCACACACACACACACAAAAAAAACATCCAAGTGCACATCTGGCGAAAGGGCCTTCCAGGCAGGGAAACAGCTGACACCAATGTAGGACTGAGCTCAATGTGTCCTGGGAACAGAAAGAAGACCCACCAAGTAACACACTGAGAGAAGGTGAGGTGTGCCAAATGGTGTCACAGGTGGGCAGGAGCCACCTCACCTCGGCCTGATGGACTTTGCCTAGAGTGTGTCATTCATTCTGACTGCAGTAGGAAGCCATCGGAGGGTTTTCAGCAGGGTTCAGATCTGTAGGGTTTTGGCACGGGAACCTGTGTAGATGGTGGTTACATTTGTTAAGATGTGGAAGATGAAGGAAGAGCTTATTTGTGAGCAGGAAGGTTAAGATGGATAAAAAGTTCTTTTTCAGATCTCTTAAATTTGAGACGCCTATGAAACAGTCTTGGAGAAATCCAGTAGGCTACTGAATTTATGAGTCTGGTGTTCAAGAGAAAGGTCAGAACTAGAGTAATAAATTTGAAAGTCGTCAGCACATGAATGGCATTTGTAGCCATGACGCAGGATGAGCTCACTGAGGGCAAAAATATAGAAAAGAAAATGAGCTTCAAACTTTAGAATACAGGAGAAGGAGTCAGCAAAGGAGACCGAGAAGCAATGTCAGTGAAGTAGGGGTAAAGCCAGGAGAGCATGATGCCAAAGGAACTAAGAAAAGACGGTGCATCGAGAGGAAGTGGTCACCACTCAGTGCCGGAGTGAGGCCAAGGGAGGTGAAGACTGACCCCTGGTTTGGGCAGAGGGGCCTCACTGGTCATTTTGACACCAGTCCTTTGAGTTGTGTGGTGGGGAGGGAGGCCAAATGGCAGAAGTCGAGGACAGAGTTGAGTAGAAACAGGATAGGCAGTTCTGAATTGAGGCAGTTTCTGGAGGAGAATATGGGTTCAAGGTATTTTGTTTGCTTGTGTGATTGGTTGGTTGGTTTTTTTAATGATGAGGCACTCATGGGTCTACGGTTGGGAAAATAGAGAGGGAGAAACTGATGACACCAGAGACAGAAAGGAAGCTCCTGGAATGACATCCGCTTTGCAACCTCTTTCGAGGATGTTTAAGAACAGCTTTCTCTGAAGTAAGAATAAATTAAGTATATGTCATGTCCCGGAGTATTAAATATTACACTGAGAGCCAAGTGTGGGGAATGTGGGTGGGTTGGGAGTGTGCAGTCAGAGAAGGAAGAGAAGCCAGCATTTACTGGGCGTATCACTGTGTCAGGCAGACATGGGAACTTTGTGGTAATATTTCTTTTTAAGTTTTGAGTATTTATTGCCCTTATTTTTTTTTTGGTTTTGATTGTGGTAAAACACGTATAACATAAAACTTACCATTTTAACTACTTTTCGGTGTACAATTCAGAAGCATGAAGTACTTCACAATGATACGCAACCATCACAACTCTCCAGCTCCAGAACTTTATTTTCATCGCCCTGAACAAAAGCTCTGTACCCAGTGAACAGTAGCTCCCCGTTACCCACTCCTCCCTGTCTCTCTCTGCTTTCTACCACTATGAACTTGCCTATTCTAGGTACCTCGTATAAGTGGAATCATACAGTATTTATCCTTCTGCATCTGGCTTGTTTCATTTAGCATGTTTTCAAGGTTCATCTACAGTGTAGCCTACATCGGAATTTCATTCCTTTTTAGGACTGGGTGATATTCCATCGTATGTATCTACCACAATTTGTTTATTCTTTTAACTTTTGATGGACTCTTGGATTGTCTCCACTTTTTGGCGCTGCTATGAACATGTGTGTACAAGTATCTGCTGGAGTCCCTGCGTTCAGTTCTTTGCAGCACAGATCTAGAAGTTGGTCCCATTGATTTTTGTTTAATACTCACAGCAATCCATAGAGACATATTCTTCAGGCTGGGGCTGGTTTCCTTCCTTATTCCCTCAGTGGGGGTCTGTATGCTCCCAGGTCCTGTGATAATCCCCCAAACTGGATATTGGCCGTTGCTTTCGCTCTCAGCCAGGCTCGGCTTCCAGATGAGCTCCTGTCCTCAGCCTCCAGCTCTTAAAGCGCTTGTTTTTGCGGAAGGGAATCCGTTCAACGTGTTCTAGTGGAGAAGAAGGGGAAGGCAGGCCATCCCTCCCTCTTCCCATGGTGACTGCAGTGAGCGCTGGTGTGCGGACTTCCTACTCTGCGGTGATTGGGTGTAAATGCTCAACACATATGCTTACAAATGAACTTCCACCTTATTCTTCAGATCCTTTTGAATTGGAAAGAGCATTCTGTCCTAAAATCGTGCTCCTTCTTTCTCCCCTCCTTCCTTCCTTCCTTCCCTCACTCCCTCCCTCCCTCCCTTTCTTTCTTTCTCTCTCTCTGTCTCTCTGTCTTTTTATTATAATATTTTGGCTGCACCAAGCGGCTTGTGGGATCTTAGTTCCCCAACCAGGGATTGAACACGAGCCCCAGCAGTGAAAGCACTGAGTCCTAACCACTGAACCACCAGGGAATTCTCCTGTGCTCCTTCTTTTAAAGAGCTAAAACCTGACTTTTCCAAGGAAAAAACAAGTCTTCTGATAGCAAGCAAGTCACAATACCATAGTCATTAGTATATTTTGGACATGCTAAAACTTAACACTTTAAACGCTGGAAGAGAAGTTATCATGATGCGGTGATAATAGCTTGAGCTGGGGAAATTATTTGTAGAAAATAAGTAAAACAATAGAATAGCAACAGTTTTTTAACAGCTATAATATCCTTCAACTGCTATACAGGAAATAGGATAGTCTCTCCTTTAAAGTATGAAAGTATTTTGTGATCCAAAAATAGCTGGTCTCAGCATTGCTTCTGCAAAGTTTCCCTTAAAATAGGATTTTGCTTTCCTTTTAAAATGTTATGATATGCATGATTCTCCAGAACTTAGTTCTTTCTAAACAAATAGTCCTGGAGTGAAAGGCAATTTAGTGGCCTAAGGGGTGGGGGAGATGTAAATTCTTTGTAAATATTTCTGGCTCCTTTCTGGATTGCAACAAGCTAGTGAGGACCCTGGGAAAAATCCCAGGGCTCGGGGGAGGGGGGCTGGGGGCCAGGAGTTGGGACTTAAATCTCAGAGACAGGACACCCCATATCACAGCGTTCTCACTACCACACGTTGGCAGCTGTGATGTACACAAATCCACGATTCCTTTTTTCTTTTTTTTTTAAGGGAGCAGCGTGCACGGTACAGTGCCTTTCTCTTACTTATTTTCTCTGTATTTATATCAATCTGTTCTTATAAACTTCAAACTCATCTTAAATTTATCCTCCTTTCCTAACCCAGTTTTGATGTACACTGTTCCTTAGTCATCAACAGGTGAGATATTTTTCCTGGAGTTTTGTAGGGTTTTGTGTAGTTTGGTGATTGTTATTTTGTTTGTTTGGTAACGCTTGTTGGACCCTGTCCACAACTTTTTCTGTTTCTGATTTTTTTTTTTTTTTGGTTTCCCAGTGATCTTTCTAGAGTACTTTATTGCAGCTATATTTTTACTTTTTCTCCCATTCCTTTAAAATATTTTCATTTTAGCTTTCAGGTTATATTTTCTTGAATTTATTTTCTAAGACTGCTTCTTCAAAGCATAAATAGAGAATAAATCAGTGTTTGGATGATTATTGACTTTATATTTCCAACTCCAATTGTCTATCCTCTAGAAAATCTGTGGTGAAGATTATAATTGTGAAATAGTTTATGTTATACCCTTGTTTGGATCCTTTTACTTAGAAAGATATTTCATCTATCCCATTTAAACATCCTAAGGACTTCCCTGGTGGTCCAGTGACTAAGGCTCTGTGCTCCCAATGCAAGGGGCCCGGGTTCGATCCCTGGTCAGGGAACGAGATCCCACATGTCACAACTAAAGTTTCCACATGCCTCAACTAAGACCTGGCACAGCCAAATAAATATATTTTTTAAGTTTAAAAAAATAAAATAAACATCCTATATGGTATAAATCAAAACTATGAAAGCTTTTAAAAATAATGTTCATTTAATTTTTAATTCTATAAATATGTTATTTCCTACTGGCGTCAGGAATAAGGCAAGAATGGCCCCTGTCACATTATTTCTCAACACTCTTTTAATCCCGGAAAATGAAATCAGAGCAAGGAAACAAAGACACCTAAATATTAGAAAGGAAGAGTGATGAGAGACAGATCATAGGGACACAAACCCTGACCCACAATTTTAAAACCCCAAAAGCTCCAATACACAAAAATATTAAAAAACTCATTTGTTAGCAAACCTTGGCCTAAAATGATACGAGGCTATTCAGTCTTAATTCACTCCCATCAGTATTAATATCATATGCAAATATATCATTGCATTTAATTACAGGGAACTTCCTGAGACCTCAGTGGGGGTGTTTCTATGCTCTGTGTAACCTTTCTAAAATGGAAAAGATTCTGAATTCTGAAACACAAATGGTCCCCAGGACTTTGGGTAAGAGATTGTGTACCTGCAATATACTGGGCAGTGTCCAGGGACACCAAAAAGATAAAAATATACATGCTGTCATCCAGGAGCTCACAATCAAAATTGAGATGGCAAGATATATGCATAAGAAAAACTTTAAAGCTTTCAAATAAGGTTTTAAACAAATACATCGTCCTGGTCTGGATTGAAGTGAAGAGATAAACGGTACTGCCTGTGAATATTTGTATATTATGTCAGTGCCCCCAAAATTGTACAGGATTGTGTTTGATGGATAGAGCCTTGGCCTAAAATATAGAATAGATGTGCTTGACAAGGATGGGAAAAATGATTCTACGTCCTATGTATTAGAGTCTTCCTCTTGTTGAGCATCAGAAACTTCACTTAAGGTCCAGGCGTGGGTGAGCCTCATCCTTTTGGTCACCCGACTCTCTCTCCCACCTCTCCCGCCCAGCCAGCTTTCTTCTCCATTGTTTCACTGTCAGGCAAGCTCTTGCTGCAGGGTGGGGAAGATGGCCCCTGGAGTTGTTCTGTTTATGATCCCTCCAGACCGCAATGCCAGAAGAGGAGAGAGAGAGAGATGGTCTCTCCTGTGCCCATCTCAGTCCCTCAAAATGATCTAGCCTGGCCATGCTGGCATCTCAACCCAAACTTGTCATAAGGAGTGAGGAGCACAGACCAGCTTGAGTCACATCTGGGGCTTTGTAATTGACAACCACACTATAGTCACAAGGGATGAGACAAAAACAATTACAAAAGGAAAGGGTGCTGGAACAGATTAATTTAAAAAAATAAAAATAAAGAATAAATGTGTCCAGTGCCACAGTAGAATCTTCCTCCTAAAAAGGACCACTTTGCTTTGCTGAGGAGGACATGCAGGCAAGAAGGGGGAGCCGAACTATAGCAGTGGTCGCAGCGTGACAACAGAGGATGAAGGACATCAAGAGCTCAGCTACTCTCTGGTCACAAGTGTTGATGCTTGTGCATCTGAAACAGGGACAGTATTCACAGATGGAAGTAAGACAGATGGCTCAGGAAGGAGCTTTGAAAGTGCCTCATGCTAAATTAGGTGACGCTTAAGATGTTTAAAGAAAAGAGAAGTGCCTTGCTGGAAGGAATGAAACAGAGTATTATAGGTAGAAGGTGTAACATTTATCTGTATGAATGATTTTGCCCCTGGCTGAGTCTAGGTTGGAGTAGTCCTTTCTCCTAGACATGAGAAATTTCTGGTTCCCTTCTGAACTGAGACAAGCTTGTGAGGACAGGCTTATGTTTGATGGATATAACCCTGCCCTAAAATACAGAAGAAATGTGCTTGACAAGGGGGAAAAAAGATCATTGATAATCCCTATGTATTAGACTCTTACAGTTGCAAACATCAGAAACCGGACTTAATAAGAATTAAGCAAAAAATTGATCTATTGGCTCATTTAGAGAAATATTTAGAAGATGCAGACCTAGACATTTTCTGATCAGGAGTTGATCCTTTAGTAAATATGATATTTTGGGACCAAGTATCCTATATCCAAGTTGCAATAACCTTCTAAATAACTTGCTAAAAGTCCCCCAAGGAATGATTTGTTGATGTTCCTGAAGAGGGAGGTACAAAGGCAAAGGAACTGTACCTGGAACTTCTCTGAATAATTAAGTTACTGTTGATATTTGCAAGTCATTGCAGAGAAAATCTTCCAATAGATGCTATTTATTCAGTCATGTGTGCAAACCTAGATACTTCTTATATTAACATTGTAATTATATTTTGGATCTTCCTTTGTTTTGCTCTTCAAGGACAAAGATTAAGTCTTAAATGTAGAAGTCAGAGGAAGAAAAGACACTTTTCTCATGGCCTGGAGTAATCGTGATCTGATGACTGAGACACGCACAAAGCTGGGTAGCATCCAGCTATAACCAACCCCCAATCCATTATCACTTACTGAAGATTAAAGCGAGGAATGAATGAAACCCATAATGTGCTGGGCATTTTACATAAATCATCTTTGGAATTCTCACAACCCTGAAAGGAAGGTATCATAATTCCTATTTTAATAGATAAGCAAAATAAGGCTCAGAGAGCTTTACTCGCTTTTCCATGACCTTCCAGCCCATGGGAAGTAAAACCAGGATTCTAAAACTGAACTGTCTGATTTCAAAGCCTGGGCAAGACTGTGGTCCTGGCTTCATGCTGGGTGGTGTCTGTGAGGAATTATTAAGCTGCATAACACCTAGCTTTTGATTTCCTGTTACAAATCCTCCTCTCCTTACCATATATAGATTAATGATCATCAAGATATAATGTAAAAAGCACAATCCAAGGAGCTGGGGATACAAAGAAGAGTTTAATACAACTTTTGCCCATCGGGAGCTCACAAACTATCTGGGGAAAGGGTACCCAAATATGAAGCAATAAACAACAACCTAAGGGTGGGATTGCACTGAGCAACCAGTGAGCAGGAAAAACTCAGAGGACATGACAGAGGCTCGAGTTACCAGTAACCCCCCAGTGTCCATTTCCCCTTCCTTTGTAAGACAACTCCTGCCCCCTGCTAGCTGGGGGAATACAGCCGTTCAGAATATATACTACATTTCCCAGCCTGTCTCACAGCTTAGTGTGACTAAATTCTGTCCAATGGGACGAAAGCAGAAATGACAGGTGCAACTTCCTACAGGCAGTCTTAAAGAGAAAAACAACATCCCTCCTCTTCCCTGCGTGTTGGCGCTTCAGCAGCCATCTTGAGTCATGAGGCAGGTTTGGGAGGAAGTCACTGATGGCAGAGCTACAAGGTGGGAGAAGCAGAGATCTGACTCCCTGTAGCACAGCCCCTACTCCAGACTGCCAACCTTCCCTCCTTCATGTGAAAGAGAAATAAACGTCTATCAAATTTAAGCCGTTGTTATTTGGGGCTTTTGTCATCACAGGCAAATTTAATTCTAACTGCTAAAAGAGCACAGTTCTGCGACCACCGTCACCACAACCCCCCAGATTCTACTACATGACCTTCGGCAGATCACTTAACCTTTCCCAGGTGGCTGGAGAATCCAAAGAGATAAACCAGTGAGAGAGCAGGAGAAAGCACTGGGGGTTTTAGATGGTCTGTTGTGACACAGTATGGCTGGAGGGAGGGGTGAGAAAATTAAAAAGCTATACACACAACACTCATCAACTCACAATTTTCCTGAAGTGCTTAAAGAATAGCATGTGTGTGGTGTGGGGGGAGGAATTGGGAGATTGGGATTGACACGTACACTATTGATACTATGTATAAAATAGATAACTAATGAGAACTTACTGTATAGCACAGGGAACTTAATGCACTGTGGTGACCTAAATGGGAAGGAAATTCAAAAAAGAGGGGATATATGTATATGTATAGCTGATTCATTTTGCTGTACAGTAGAAACTAACACAACATTGGGCTTCCCTGGTGGCACAGTGGTTAAAAATCCGCCTGCCAATGCAGGAGACACGGGTCTGGGAAGATCCCACATGCCACGGAGCAACTAAGCCCGTGCGCCACAACTACTGAACCTGTGCTCTAGAGCCCGCGAGCCACAACTACTGAAGCCCGTGTGCCTATAGCCCGTGCTCTGCAACAGGAGAAGCCACCACAATGAGCCTGCACACTGCACTGAAGACCCAACGCAGCCAAAAATAAAAATAAATAAATTTTTTTAAAAAAGAAACTAGAGGGCTTCCCTGGTGGCACAGTGGTTGAGAATCTGCCTGCCAATGCAAGGGACACAGGTTCAAGCCCTGGTCTGGGAAGATCCCACATGCCGCGGAGCAACTAGGCCCGTGAGCCACAATTGCTGAGCCTGCGCGTCTGGAGCCTGTGCTCCGCAACAAGAGAGGCCACGACAGTGAGAGGCCCGCACACCACGATCAAGAGTAGCCCCCACTTGCCACAACTGGAGAAAGTCCTCGCACAGAAACGAAGACCCAACACAGCCATAAATAAATACATACATAAATTAAAAAAATAATAATAAAAATAAAATAAAATAAAATAAAAAGAAACTAACACAACATTGTAAAGCAACTATACTCCAATAAAAATTAATTAAAAAAGAAAGACTAGTACATGTAGAGCAATGTCTACAACTGTGTGGCACAAACTTTAAGTTCTTGGAGAATTCAAAGGAGAAAAATGCTGTGAGCTGGAGTAAATGATTAAGGGTTTGATGAGGGAGATGAGGTAGGAGCTGGGCGTTAGGAATGAGTCCAATTTAGTTTGTAAGTCTTGACTCTTTTAGCTACAAGTTATAGAAACTCAATTAGACCCTGCTTTTAAAAAGAGTGGGCAGGGTGAGGGTTGGTGGTTGGCTCATATAGTTAAAGAGGCAAGAAGTAAGTGCTGGGAAGGCTGGATCAAGACCAGATGATGTCATTAGGATGTGAGCTCAACTCTGCTTTCCTGAGCTCACTGCATTGTCATCAGGCCAGGGGTGGCATCTGGCAGCTGTGGATTCACAACCTATTCATTTAACAGCCCAGGCGGAAAATACCTCCTTCCTTAGGGCTGCAAAGAAGCCCTCAACCTACCTGACTCCCTGTGACTCTGCTTCTGCAGATCTGCTCACGTCCCCATCTCTGGACTCGGTGGGGTATCCCACCCAAACTGCATGGACTGAGGGTTTGAGAAGGATGGTTGTTTAAAGGAAAAGTGAGATGCAATTGGCAGTAGGAGAGAAATGGATTCTGGGAAGAATATTGTTCAAATTCTAGGGCAGAGAAGAGGAATAGCAAAGATGTGAAGTCTGAAATGAGTGAGACAAGATGGGTTGCATGGAAGAGAGAAGTCCTATATGCAAGAAATGTGCTTCAGAGTACCGCTTCTACTTCATTGTATTAATTTGTTAGGGCTGCCGTAATAAAGTAGATGGCTTAAATAACAGAAATTGATTTTCTCACAGTTCTGGAGGCTGCAAGTCCAAGATCAAGGCTCTGGCAGTGTTGGCTTCCTCTGCGGCTCTCTCTTTGGCTTGGAGGCGGCTGTCCCCTTGCTGCCTTTTCACATGGCCATCCCTCTGTTCACTGGTCCCCACCGTGTTGAAGCCTGATCCCCGCCGTGATGGTATTTGAAGATGGGGCCTTTGAGAGGTGATTTATTCTGCCTTCATGAATGGGATTATTGCCCTAATAAGACAGACCCCAGAGAGCACCTTTTACCCCATCTGCCAGGTGAGGACATAGCAAGAAGATGGCCATCTCTGAACCAGAAAGCAGACTCTCACTAGACACCAAATCTGCTGACACCTTGATCTTGGACTTCCCAGCCTCCAGAACAGTGAGATATAAATTTCTATTGTTTATAAGCCCCTCAGTCTGTGGGAGCCTATTATAGCAGCCAGAACAGGCTAAGACAGGCCAGTGCATGGCTAAAACCAAGCAAACAAACAAAAGAATCCAACCAAGAGACTCACAAATCTAGGGGCACTTGCACAAATGCTTTGCAACTAGTTGGTTACCTGTGGGGAAGGACCGTGACTCCAAGTCTTACTGGGAAATGCCAAGATGTATAGAGCAGGATGGGGTGGACGACCCAGCACCTAATACAATGTTCTGTCCAGAGTAGACACACAGGAAGCAATGGCTAGACTGAACTTACAAAAAAGAACAGGAAGAGGAAGAGAGAACATCTTTGGTGTTGGTGAGTTGCCTTTATTCTAACAACAGCCGTAGGGCAAAAAACCCTTAACATCTAGGGCAGTGGGATGGAAGAGGAGGGGCAAAAGCCACCTACACTTGAATTCAGAAGCTCTCGAAGCCCTAAGCATGAAATAAGATATCTCCAGAATGTATCCAGAGAGGAGGGGACGTGGGAGGAGAAGAAGGCAACAGATTACATTCCTTGATCATCAGTCAAAAGTAGATTCTCCCCCAGGCCTCATCTATGTACCTATTATCTCCCCATCGTATTTATTTTTTTCTTAGTACTTATCACTATATGAAATTATCTTATATAATTGTTCAATTACTTTTTTATAGTCTACCGTCCCCACCTCCAAAATATAAGCTCTAAAACAGAAGGACCTCCTCGTGGTCCTTGCTGTGTTTTCAGTACCCAGGACAGTACCTAGCACATACTAGGTGCTCAAAAAACACTGTTGAATGAATAAAGGAGAAAGAGCAAAGGATATTAGGGAGTTTAATAAAATAAAAGTGATTACACCCAAGTAATTAATAACTCCATAGGTAGCTTGACAATCCAGAATGCTTCATTCCATAAAGATTATGCATAATTAACATATTTTTAGTCAGAAAAATCTGTGGTAGGTCATGAAAAATCAGCTTTAGTTGTTTCCCTGTTCTGTTGCAATATCAATAGTAAAAATATAACCTCTTAAGTGCCTTTACTAAGCTTTTAGTGTGTATTATGTGCTAACCATGTCTTTTATTTTCTGTATTCCAAAGCGTTGACATCTGGGTCCTTGCTGATTCTGGGGGGACTGCACCTTCAGGCTTAGGCAGTTCCTGGAAGTAGTAAACAGCCTACTCATGAGTGTGCTTTTTAAATACAAACCAATCAATCCACAGCCCACACCCCAACACCCCCTTTATCAGGCCCTCACATTCCAGGTCACTATCCATCTGCCCTAATCACCCCAGGTCCAGGTACCCAACACGTACAGCCAACCCCTGTGTCCCAGATCCCACTGAAATTATTCAAACTAACCATGCTGACCAAAGTAAGCTCATGTGCTTCATGAGATGCTTACCATGCCTCACCTTCCCACAGAAACCACAATATAGGCTCCTGCCCGCTCTGGTCCTGACCAACCCTGGTGCTTCCGCATGTGGACCCTCCTGGTGCAGCATACCCCTTTCTCTTGGGAATTGTGAGTAAGAAATTATATATTCAGCGACAACCGTCTCCTGATCTTTTGATCTTACTATACCTCAGATTTCCTGTGAATACACTATATTTTAAAAACAATATACCAGTTAAGATTTGCTCAGTTGTAAGTAACAGAAAACCCAATTCAAACTGCCTTCAGCCGTAAAGGAGATGTGCTGTAAGTTGCAAACTGCCTTCAGCCGTAAAGGAGATGTGCTGTAAGTTGCAAACTGCCTTCAGCCGTAAAGGAGATGTGCTGTAAGTTGCAAACTGCCTTCAGCCGTAAAGGAGATGTGCTGTAAGTTGCAAACTGCCTTCAGCCGTAAAGGAGATGATGTGCTGTAAGCTGAGTCAGGGCAGCCACCAGCGTTAGTTTATTTCAGTCTCTGAGGTTATCCTCGAGGACTCAGTGTCTTCCAATCGCTCACCTGCACTCTTCAGCAGCAACTTCATCCATCCACACCTAGGCCCACAGCCTTCCTAATTCAAGCAGAGGGAAAGGGACCAGGTCTCTTCTGGAAGCTGTCTCAGGAAAATGGGGCAGCTTCATCCCCAAGAGCCCCAGCAAACCTCTTTGGAAAATTGGGGCATGTGTCTATCCCTGTCCAAGAATGAGATTCTGTAGATGAGTTTGGACCTGAGCCTCTTGTCCTTCCTAGACTCAGGAGGGCTCAGCTTCCAGGAAGCACGAGAGCTGCATGGGGGAGTTGTGGACTCCTGAATGGACCCTGAGCAGCACAGTTACAGGAAAAGGGAGTGAATTTGAGTGGCCCCATGATGTCCAATGCAGTAATAAGATAGCCATAGAAGTATGAAAAATAAAGAAGGGGCTCAAGATGATATTCTGCGTTGGGGTCAGTGGTGGTTTAAGAAGAGGGGATAAAACCTCACACAGTTACTGTAGGTAACACATTTGCAAGCAAAACCTTCTACTCTTGGTGGCTTTCACTGCGATTAGGAGGAGACCACGTCTTATGAGATATGATTCTGATTTTGAGACGGCCGTATAAAGAAAAAAGTCATTAAATTTATATTTTTCATTTCATTCTTACATTTGCCTGTCTTATCTTTTAGGTTGTAAACTTGATGAGAACAGAGGCTGTATATTTTATAGCATAGTGGTAATTAAAATGTCAAGAAGCAAAAAACTTAAGGGTACCATTTAGCCTGAGAATTTTAATGCCTGTTCAGTGCTTTTCTTCAACAGTTTCTCTCGTTTCACACATACGCACAGATATTACTGCCCCCGCCTGCCCTGCCCCCGGACACACATATTTAGTCCTGGGAAAGATGTGACATAAAAACAGAAGCACAATTCTTTATTAGAGCATCAGAGTAAAGAAGGCTAATCTAATTAGTGTCTAGTCTGGAAGGAATGAAAAAAAAAAAAAGCATCTGTAATGTATAATAGAAAGGTTATTCGTGATCTGCTTCTTGAAAAAATGTCTGCCTGATTTGTGTCTTTCTGCGGCTCTCAACAATGGAGGTTTGCTCCGGTGTCTGCAACAGACACATTTCCAATCACCAGACTTCTGTGGATTTATGCTCTCTTCCTGATTTAAACAGCAACTCCCAGAAAGCAATGGCTTTCAGCATTGCGAGCTGGAGGGTTTGTCAGACATTCTGCAAGCGTATATCATATTTATCACCAAATTAAAGATAATGGTGAGCAAAGAAGAAAAATTCTCAAATTCACAAATTATGCTACTGATGAGCCCAACTACAATTATTTTTAATACATGCATTTTGCCTTGATTTTTGCATTTGGGGAAAGTAATATATGGTATGAAAACAAGACTAGCAAGCAACATTTCATGTGTTCCTCTTAACAAAGCAAAATGAGAAAATGGATATGAAAGCACTTTGTAAGTCCTAACGCACATGCAGATGTGAGTTACTGTTATTGATTTCATTATCGGTTAAGCTTTACTTAAAGGATAAAAGCTAAGAAAAGAACTACATAAGGTGCTTTATTGGAAGGAATTCTAAATGCATTTGAATGATCTATTTTACTTTCTAGGTATTTTAACACGTTCTGATGGAAAAATCCCACCCTAATGAATGCTTTCACAGTTCAAAAAGTGGTCTGCTTTCAATCCGATTCTTTACATGGGCAAAAGACTTCAACAGGCATTTCACGAAAGAAGTCATGCAAATGGCCGATAAACATATGAAAAGTGATCATGATTAATCACCAAGGAAATGCAAATTAAACCCACATTTATTTACTGCTCCATGCCCAACAGAGTGGTGGACATTGATAAATGCTACCGAGACTAAGAATTGGCAGGGCTGTGGTGCAACTGGCTTCTCACGCACTGCCGGAGTGTAAATTTGTACCTTTTGAAAAACTATCGGCACTATCTACTCTGTGGAATTTATGCACACCTTACGACCCAACACTCTCAGGTCTCTACTTCCAGTAGGCAGAATAAGGACCATTCCCCTCCCCCAAGGATGTCCCCGTCCTAATCTTGGGAACCCATGACTATGTTACCTTAACGCGGTAAAAGGTAAATTGCAGATGTGATTAAGGTAACAGACCTTGAGATGGGAAGATTATCCTGAATTAAACTGGTGGGACCAATATAATCATGTCAATCCTTAAAAGCCAGAAACCTTTCCCACTGTGGTCAGAGAGAGAGATGCATGACAGACACAAAACAGGAAAAGGGTTAGAAGCCACTGCTGCCGGTTTTGAAGATGGAGAAGGAGTCATGAGGCATGGAAGGCAGAGGCCTCTTGAAGCTGGGAATGGCTCTCAGCTGAAAGCCAGCAAGAAAATGGGGGCCTCAGTCCTACAGCAGCAAGAAACAGCTCGGCCAACAGCCAGAATGAGCAAGATAATGGATCCCCACCTAGAGCCTGCGTAAAAGAAGGCAGTCCTGCTGACATCTTGATTTCAGCCTGGTGAGAGCCATGCCAGACTTGTGACCTCCAGAGCTGAGAGATAATAAATGTGTGTTGTTTTATGCTGAGCACTTCGTGGTAATTTGTTGCAGCAGCAATAAAAAACGAATACAGTACCCAACAGAAATGTGTATGTCTGTGCAGCAGAAAATATGTACTATGATATCCACATCAGTATGATTTGTAAGAGCCCTGAAGTGGAAAATCCCATGTGGACATTAACAGGATAGATGGATGAATTGGCCTGGGCCTAAGTGGGGACGTGGAACAGTGGAGACAGGATGGTGATGAGTCTCACAGCGGGAGGGGGTATGGAATATGGAGACAGACTGTGTGGTTCCATGGGTAGAAAGTTCAAGACCAGGCAGAACTATGTTCCCCTTACAGAGTTCAGAAGAGTGGTTGTCTTTGTCAGGGGAAAGGACTGAGATGAGGCACAAGGGGGCTTTGGGAGTGCTGGAACGTTCCATGTCTTGATCTGGGTGGTGTTTACAGGGTGTGTTTACTTAGATGATTGGTGAGCTTTGCTTCGTGCATTTTGTACTTCAGTTAAAATCTTCACATAGTAAGAAGTGGTCTGGTGGGATTAGTAAACGTTTAAAAAATTTACACTAAAGACCACTTTGTAATGTTTATCTTTTTTTTCTCTCATTTACTTTTTGGCTTCCCTCTGATTTTTCATCACAGAATATTCCCCTTAGGCCAGGAGAGTAGAAAAATCCAGTGAAATGCCACTAAACATCATGACACACTTGAATGAATTTAAACATACACACTTTGGCACACTCCGCTCGGAAATTTCATTAATTTATTAATTATTTGTCCATTTCTTTATTTGAAGATCATCAGTTTCTTCTCCCTAGAAACGAGTATTGCCATTTTCTTTTATTTCCTTTCAGAGGTTTTTCTATCACACTGTTTGTGTGTGTAAATTTTTTTTCCTTTTTTTCATGAGTGGTGGCAATCTATACATAGGGGTCTGTCCTTGCTTTTCTCACACATGGAGCAACGTTATAATTTTTAATAGCTGAGTAGATATAGTTTGATAACTCATTTGACTAATTCCCTTATTGATGGACATCTAGGTTATTGACAGTCTTTTGCTATTATGAACAATGCTGCAATTAATATCTCTAAACACCCATTATTTTGCATAATCACAACTTACTTTTCAGTAATTTACTTCACGTCCATAAGTATTGATTGATATTTATGGATTTGAAGCTATGGTGGATGTTAACATTTTTTTTCTGTATTAAAAATGGACTATCTACTGAGAAGAATACTCTTATTTAATGAATTCACTCTTCCAATGATACTTCAGTGCCTAACTTTAGGTCAGACAAAGCCTAAGCAAGAAAATTAATATATATCTATAAAGGATATATTTTTTAAATGATTTTTAGTTTCCTAGGGCTGCTGTAACAAAGTACTGTGGACTGGGTAGCTTCAAACGACATAAATTTATCATCTGATAGTTGTGGAGGTTAGAAGTCCAAAATCAGAGTGTTGTCAGAGCCATGCTCTCTCCAAAGGCTCTAAGGACAAAGCTTGTTTTTTTGCTTCTTCCTGCTCCTGGTGGTGCTCAATGATCCCTGGCTTTACGTGGCTTATAGATACATCACTACAATCTCTGCCTCCATCTTCACATGGCTGTCTCCCTGTGTCCCTGTGTCTCACATGTCTATCTTCTTATAAGGACACCAGACATATTGGATTAAGGGCCCACCCTACTCCAATATAACCTCTTCTTAATTAATTATATTTGCAATGACCCTATTTCCAAATAAGGTCACATTCTGAAGTATTGTGGGTTAGAACTTTAACATATCTTTGTTGCGGGGTGAGGGAGCAAGTCACACATAATTCAACCTATATTATGGACTGAATGTTTGTGTTCCTCCAAAATTCATATGTTGAAATCCTAACCCCCAATGTGATGGCATTAGGAGTTAAGGTCTTTGGAAGGTAATAAAGTCAAGAGGTGGAGCCCTCATGAATAGGATTAGCGCCCTTATAAGATGATAGCTTGTTTTCTCTCTCTGTCTTCACCAGGTGAGGACACAGCAAGAAGATGGCCATGGCCATCTGCAAGCCAGGAAATGGGCTCTCACCTGACACCAGATCTGCCAGCACATTGATCTTGGACTTCCCAGCCTCCAGAACTGTGAGAAATAAATATTTGTTGCTTAAGCTGTCCACTCTATGGTAATGTGTTATAGCAGCCTGAACTAAGAATCCATAACAAATGAAGTAGTCCATTTCGTACTATTTGAACTTTTTACCATGTTCATGTACCTGTTTAAAAACAGCAGTGTAAGTAGTACATGATTTGGTACATAACTGAGGGAAAAAATGAATATTATATATAAGTGGTGTCAGCATTCAGCAAATATTTGGTAAGTGCCAGGCCTCGTTCTAGGCATTGGAGATACAACTCTAAAAAACCAGGCAAAATTCTCTGCTCTCTTGGGTCTCCATGGGGAGACAGACAATAGACAAATAAGTAAAATGCATCTTATGTTTAGACAGTAATAAGCACTAAGAAAAAAAATAAAGTATGGAAGGAAAATGTAAAGTGTAAGGAGCTGAGTAAGAATCTTAGAGTGGGGACTTCCCTGGCTGTGCAGTGGTAAAGAATCCATCTTACAATGCAGGGGACACGGGTTTGATCCCTGGTCGGGGAACTAGGATCCCACATGCCGTGGGGCAACTAAGCCCACACTCCACAACTACTGAACCCGCACGCCTCAACTAGAGAGCCTGCATGCCACAAACTACAGAGCCCACGTGCTCTGGAACCCGTGCGCCACAACTACAGAGTCCACACGCCCTGGAGCCTGCACGCCACAACTAGAGAAGAGAAAACCCATTCGCCACAACTAGAGAGAAGCCCGGGCACCACAACGAAGAGCCCGCACGCCGCAACAAAAGATCCCGCATGCCTCAATGAAGATCCCGCGTGCCGCACCAGTCAGAATGGCCATCGTCAAAAAATCTACAAACAGTAAATGCTGGAGAGGGTGTGGAGAAAAGGGAACCCTCTTGCCCTGTTGGTGGGAATGTAAATTGATACAGCCAGTATGGAGAACAGTATGGAGGTTCCTTAAAAAACTAAAAATAGAACTACCATATGACCCAGCAATCCCACTACTGGGCATATACCCTGAGAAAACCATAATTTAAAAAGAGTCATGTACCAAAATGTTCATTGCAACTCTATTTACAATAGCCAGGACATGGAAGCAACCTAAGTGTCCATCAACAGATGAATGGATAAAGAAGATGTGGCACATATATACAATGGAATATTACTCAGCCATAAAGAGAAACGAAATTGAGTTATTTGCAGTGAGGTGGATGGACTTAGAGTCTGTCATACAGAGTGAAGTAAGTCAGAAAGAGAAAAACAAATACCGTATGCTAACACATATATATGGAATCTAAAAAAAAAAAAAAAATGGTCATGAAGAGCCTAGGGGCAAGACGGGAATAAAGACACAGACCTACTAGAGAATGGACTTGAGGATACGGGGAGGAGGAAGGGTAAGCTGGGACGAAGTGAGAGAGTGGCATGGACATATATACACTACCAAACGTAAAATAGATAGCCAGTGGGAAGCAGCCGCATAGCACAGGGAGATCAGCTCGGTGCTTTGTGACCAGCTAGATGGGTGGGATAGGGAGGGTGGGAGGGAGGGAGACGCAAGAGGGAAGAGATATGGGGACATATGTATATGTATAACTGATTCACTTTGTTATAAAGCAGAAACTAACACACCGTTGTAAAGCAATTATACTCCAATAAAGATGTTTAAAAAAAAAAAAATCCCACGTGCCGCAACTAAGACCCAACGCAGCCAAAAATAAATTAAATAAATAAATAAATAATGAATAAATCTTAAAAAAGAAAAGAACCTTAGAGTGGCTGGTCTGTTTGAGGAAGAGCATGGGACCAAGAGGCGGCAGGATGGACATGGTGAGGCCATGGGCAACAGCAATGTCCCAGGAATAATGAAAGCCTGTCATACTGAGGGCATAGAAGGAGGACTTGATTTTACTCTGAGTGATGTGGGAGCCCTTGGCCGGTTCCAGTAGAGGAGTGGCTCCATCTGACATCGTTTTCAATATGGCCGCTCTGTTGAGAACAGGCTTAGGGGGGTCAAGGTTAGAACCAGAGAGACCAGTTGGGAATTTACAGCAAGAATCCAAGTGAGAGATGATATGGTTTGGACTGGGTTTGGGGTTGTGGGGTGGGGAGGTGTGGTCACGTTCTGACTATACACAGAAAGTAGAACCAACAGTATTTGTTGTCAGACAAGACTCAGGATGCAAGGGTGACCCTAAGACTTTTGATCTGAGCAATTGAAAGAGAGAGTTGTCATTAACTGAAATGGGGACTCGACAGGAGGAGCAGAGTTAAGGGAGAATCCAGAGTACAGTTTTGGATATATTAAGCTTGAGACAACTATTAAACATCCAAGTGAAGGTAATGAGAAGGCAAGCACGAGTCCGGAATTCAGGGTAGCCGGTCAGGCTAGAGATACACACTTCGGAGTCATTACCATGTGAAGGGCATTTAAAGCCAAAGACTGTTGAAATCACATAGGAAGTGAGTACAGATTAAAAAAAGAAAATGAGGGACTTCCCTGGTGGTCCAGTGGTTAAGACTCCGCGCTTCCATTGCAGAGGGCACGGGTTCGATCCCTGATTGGAGAACTAAGATCCCGCAGTGCATAAAAAAAGAAAAAGAATCTGGTTTCTGAGTCTGAGAAACTCATGGCACATCCAGATAGAGACTGAAAATACTACAAGAGCAATCTGCCTGAAAATACAGATTTGGAAGATGTCAGCAAATAGTAGCTAAAACATGGAAGTGAACGCTTAAAAATGCCAAGGTTAACATGGTGGAAATGGAGCCAGGAAGTGCAGATTTGGGAGTGGACCAAAGAGGAGGGGAGACGAGGGGCAGGAGAAAGGGGCATCACAGAGGCAGGGGAGGAGAAAGTTTCAAGAAGGAGAAAAGTATAATTCCTTAGAAAGGTAAGTGGGATGCATACGGAATGGGGGACCACTGCCTTTGGTACTTAGGAGGTTTTGTTGACTTTAGAAGTCAGACTGCAATGGATGGAGGAATGGATGGGAAATAAGCAGGGTGATATTATCTGAAAGGAAAATAAACTCCATCTTCTGGCTTAATAATACGTTTCAGGTTGATAAATCACGGTGCTGACCTCTTTTCTCCTCCTGCTGTTTGGAGATGTCTGGCCCCTCAATTAGTGCTTCCTTTTGGAGGACACTGGCCTTCCAGGTCTGTCTGGCAAGCACAGCACTGATGCTTATCTCTGCTCCTGAAATGCCCTTGTCCTTCAACAGGTTCAAACACTACTCATGGCTCAGATCCCGGCTAATCTTCTCTGAAAGTCTTCCCCAGTCTTCCCAGCTGCAAATTATCTTTTCTTCCTCAGAATTTCTACAATATTTATCTGTACATCTCTTAAAGTACACTTTGCTTTAAACCTTTATTCCTTTTACTATAATTATTGGGGTTTTTTTGGTCTTTTTTTCTCTACTAGACAAAAAGCATCAGACAGGATCCATGGCTGATTCACCTTGATATTCCCAATGATATATTTCTTCATATTTACACTACATGTTCATATTTAACACATGCTGGCTGTTCAATAAATATTTGTTTAGTATATTAATAAAGGGAGACTAACTGGACACAACAGAATAACATATAATGGAGTCCAACAATCTGACACAATGTGCATATCTTTAAACACTCTGTATTTGCAGATGAAAAAAGGATTTTTTTTTCAAAAAGTCAGCAGAAGCACAGAGTTAAAAGCCAAATATCTAACCCAATGCAAAGCATCCAAAATCCAGGAAGGTAAGTGTCAGCCAAGGGTGGAATTGCTATAGTAAATTGTGTTATGGACTGAATCGTGTCCCCTCAAAATTCATATGTTGAAACCATAACCCCGGGTACCTTGGAAAGTGACTATATTTGGAGATAGAGATTTTAAAGTGGTGATTGAGTTAAAATGAGGCAGTTAGGGTGGGCCCTAATACAATCTAAGTGGTGCCGGTATAAGAGCAGATTAGACACAGAGACACCAAGGATGTGTGGGCAAAGAGCAAAGACCATATGAGGACCAGTAAGAAGGCGGCCATCTACAAGAGAGAGGTCTCAGAAGGAATCCAATCTTCTGACACCTTGATCTTGGACACCTGGCCTCCAGAACCATGAGAAAATAAATATCTGTTGTTTAAGCAACACAGTCTATGATATTTTGTTATGTCAGCCTGAGCAGACTAATACACCATGGTAGGAAAATGCCACGTTGCATGGAAAGAAGGGATGGCTTTGCAGTGGGACAGACCAAGACTTAGTCTATTACTTTCTATGTGATTTTGGGCAAGTAACTTTGCCTCTCTAAACCACTTCTCATATCACTACACTGGAGACAATAATTCCTCTGTGGTTGTTATTAGGAATATGTGTAATATATATCTAGTACTTGAAACAGAAAGAACACTCAAGAAAGTATAGCTCTTTTTTTTTTCAACATTTTTTTATTGAAGTATAGCTGGTTTACAATGCTGTGGGACTTCTCTGGTGGCACAGTGGTTGAGACTCCATGGTCCTAATGCAGGGGGCCCAGGTTTGATCCCTGGTCAGGGAACTAGATCCCACATGCATGGTGCAACTAAGGTTTCGCATGCCAAAACTAAGGAGCCCACCGGCCGCAACTAAGACCCAGCACAACCAAATAAATAAATATTAAAAAAAAAAAACAATGTTGTGTAAATTTCTGCTGTACAGCAAAGCAATTCAGTTATACATACATATATACATTCTATTTTTTTAATTCTTTTCCATTATGGTTTATCATAAGATATTGAATATAGTTCCCTGTGCTATACAGTAGGACCTTGTTGTTTATCCCTTCCATATATAATAGCTTACATCTTCTAACCCCAGCCTCCCACTCCATCCCCCCCCCAACCCTCTGCCCCTTGGCAACCACAAGTCTCTTTTCTATGTCAGTGAGTCTGTTTCTGTTTCATAGATAGGTTCATTTGTGTCATATTTTATTCATTTATTTATTTATTTATTTATTTATTTATTTATTGCCATGCCTCACAGCTTACAGGATCTTAGTTCCCCGACCAGGGATCAAACCCAGGCCCTTGGCAGTGAAAGTGCAGAGTCCTAACCACTGGACTGCCAGGGAATTCCCTGTGTCATATTTTAGATTCCACATATATGTGATATCATATGGTATTTGTCCAGAAAGGATAACTCTTAATTGTCACGAGATGGAATATTTCATAAACATTAAAATGATCATTCTGGGGCTTCCCTGGTGGCGCAGTGGTTAAGAATCCGCCTGCCAACGCAAGGGACACGGGTTCAAGCCCTGGCCTGGGAAGATCCCACATGCCACGGAGCAACTAAGCCTGTGCTCCACAACTACTGAGCCTGAGCTCTAGAGCCTGTGAGCCACACTACTGAGCCCACGTGCCACAACTACTGAAGCCTACACGCCTAGAGCCCACGCTCTGCAACAAGAGAAGCTGCGGCAATGAGAATCCCACACACCGCAACGAAGAGTAGCCCCCGCTTGCCGCAACTGGAGAAAGCCTGCGCACAGCAATGAAGACCTAACACAGCCAAAAATAAATAAATAAATAAATAAATTTATTTTAAAAAAAATGATCACTCTGAATACTGTGTAGCAATATGCCTTCTTATATTAAATATTATATTTTTACTGATTATTATTAATATATAATTTAAGACATTTAAGTACCAAATATAACAATATTTTAAATATATTAAAAATTAATAATACACTATCAAAAGAAAGCAAGATAAAAATTATGCGAAACTGCTAATTACAACTGTATAAAAATTATGCCTATTTGTTGACAAGATTGAAAAGTAATGTGTAAGTGAAAATATAATTTTTAATGTTGAATCAGGACTCTTTGTTATGGGGGAAAAAACTGAACTTGAGATAACTTAGGCCAAAACTGAAATTTACTTGCTCCCAGATCCCAAGGAATGATTGAGCAATGCAGCTGTAGAAGAGCAAGGATCCAGCTGGCCCACTGGAACAACTGAGACCAAGAGTTTCAACATCTTCAGGAGTCTTTTTCCATCCCTTGATTCTCTGTTGGCCTCACTCCTACTCACTACAATTGGCTCTGTCTACATGCAGAAAGCATGGCTCCTCAAGTCACACTTAACAACTTCTGCCTCTAAAGAGGGACTCCCTATCTTCCCTAGTCTCTAACAGGGCTGTTGTTCAGCCAGCATGCACTGGTTATGGATATTGACGATCATCCCTGGCATTAGTTTCAGATATCCCAGGGAAGGGACTCATTGGTATTACCTTTCATTCAATCAACCATAGGCAGGGGGCCAGGTCACAAAAGAGCATGGCTGCTTCCACAAGCATCATAGGTTTGAAGTGATGGAAGGAGCACTTCCCAAGAACAGGGGTTAGTACTGGGCAGATTTTGTTTTAATGTCTTCTATGTGTGTAGTTATGGCTTTAATTTTCCAAAATGTTAAAATACAACAACTTTTAAGAGGAAAAGAAAAAATTGGGGGTACTCAAAATCATCTTTCTCAATTTTATTTCTACTCTGTCTTTGTTAGAATGCATTTCAGCATCTCTGTCCAATTCATGGTTAAATATGGTCATTATGTACTGGAAGTCCTTGCAGAAACAGAGGGTGACTGATGTCCAGCTTAGTGTCACTTTTAGCTCTGGCCTGGTTGAACATCAAAATAATTCTTTTGGGACTTCCCTGGTGGCACAGTGGTTGGGAATCCACCTGCCAATGCAGGGGACACAGGTTCGTGCCCTGGTCCGGGAAGATCCCACATGCCATGGAGCGGCTGGGCCCGTGCGCCACAACTACTGAGCCTGCACTCTAGAGCCTGTGAGCCACAACTGCTGAAGCCCGCGTGCCTGGAGCCCGTGCTCCGCAGCAGGAGAGGCCACCGCAGTGAGAAGCCCACGCACCACAGCGAAGAGTGGCCCCCGCTCGCTGCAACTGGAGAGGGCCCGCGTGCAGCAGCAAGGACCCAACGCAGCCAAAAATAAGTAAATAAATAAATTTTTAAAAAATAATAATAATTCTTTTGTGTGATAATAGAACAGGTTCATATATGACGTATCCAATTTCCTCCAGGATTTTCAGCATTTGGGTTAAATTTCATTCAACCTTATACCCACAATTTAATTTCCCCAAGGCACCAACCGGAAAAAAACAGGCCCTAACTTTGCCACACGGACATACCTAGGCATCCTCATCTTTTCCCTCGGCATACACAGATAAAATTTTTTAAAGATGAATTTGCATATAAATGCAAAAGTCTATTTTAAAGTCTTAGGTAAAGTCTTTTAGAAAGAGCTTCCAAATTCTTACTCTTGAATATTCCCTAGTAGCAGGAGATAATTTGACTGCTGAGATATTCACAGAAGAAATGAGAAAAAATTATTAATTTCCGGACATGTTTAATTTCATAGAATCTTAGGCTCCTAATTGAGTGGTTGATTTCCAGTTCTTCCAGGTGCAACCACACCATGGAGAAATGATTTTAAAAGATGAAGCATTAGTGAGAGCCTAACAAATTTTTCAGGCCAGCTCTCAAGATTCTCTCAATTTCCTATGTACCATTAAAGAGTAACACATGTCTAGCAGTTAGAATGCTCTGGTAGTGCACCTGGGGACAGAAATGGCTGGATAACACAATAGGATCTGCCTAAGTGTCCAAACAGCAAGCAAACAAAAATGGAAATGGAAACCAGCTGAATAGAACAATCCTAGGGGAGCAGCCCTGACCCACAGTAAACCACTGCCATGGGGACAAAAATCACAGAAATTTCCAGAGGGTGCTCAGGTCACATTTCCAGCAGAAACCCTTGAGCTCTCTGTGGTTTGCTTCCTTCCCTGGCTCATGGTGTTTGCGATGGCACCACATTCCCAGACTCAAGGGTCTTCTGCCCATCCATAGGCCACAGTATGGCAGAGAAAACAACCTATTGCATATTGCTAGTTTTTTGTTTGTTTTTTGTGGGTTTTTTCGTTGTTTTTTTGTTTGTTTGTTTATACTGCATGTTCTTATCAGTCATCAATTTTATACACATCAGTGTATACATGTCAATCCCAATCCCCCAATTCAGCACACCACCATCCCCATCCCACCGCGGTTTTCCCCCCTTGGGGAAACCTTCTCTACATCTGTGTCTCAACTTCTGCCCTGCAAACTGGTTCATCTGTACCATTTTTCTAGGTTCCACATACATGCATTAATATACGATATTTGTTTTTCTCTTTCTGACTTACTTCACTCTGTATGACAGTCTTCAGATCCATCCACGTCTCAACAAATGACTCAATTTCGTTCCTTTTTATGGCTGAGTACATATTGCTAGTTTTAAATGAAGGCTATCTTAATAAACACACTAAGAAGCAAAAACTGGAAATCGGGTCCAGTCCAACCTGCCAGAGAAGTGGGACCATAAATGTAATAAAGATACATTGGGATACATCCCAATACATTGGGATCATTTTATAAACATTCGTTTAAAATTACATTTATAGAGAACTAATTCATATGATTCCCTCAACACTTGTTTTTTTTACACTGTACCAGCACCTGTCTACTTCTCCTTGGGGAAAGGTGTCTTGATCTTTCATGAGATGAAAGCACATCCAGTATAGATTTTCAGTCAATACTCCAGAACGCTGCATGCCTCCACACTTCAATTCCCTAAGTGTTTGGGAATTAAAGTCATTAATCTTTTTCTTTCTTTCTTTTTAAATCACAAGGGCCCTACTGGCATAGTGATTAGCAATTGTAGCCTAAAAAAAAGAAACAAAGAAAGAAAGAAAAGAAAAGAAAAAGAATTCTAGCACAGCTGCAAGAAAACAGACAAACAGAACAGCTGGGAAGACCTGGTCTATTTTTGTTTTCCATTTAGTTGGCAAAACAAAATTCCCTTTTGGAAAGAATTCCCCAACTCCCCCTCCCCAACTCCACTTCACTACATATTTCCTCACTTTTCCTATGTCTTTTATTTAATTTTGTAATGTTGCTGTCTTTTTAGTCGCTGGGCATTTCCTTGTTTTTATAATCCATTTAACAAATATCCATTGCATGCCTAGTACTGGTGAAGTACTGTGCTGGGCACCCTTCAGCCACACAAAGCTAAATTAAACGTGAGTACTGACATCAAAAAGTGTATTATCCTAGGACTTCCCTGGTGGCGCAGTGGTTAAGAATCCGCCTGCCAGTGCAGGGGACATGGGTTTAATCCCTGGTCTGGGAAGATTCCACATCCCATGGAGCAACTAAGCCCATGCACCACAACTGCTGAGCCTGTGCTCTAGAGCTTGCAAGCCACAGCTACTGAGCCCGCGTGCTGCAACTACTGAAGCCCATGCGCCTAGAGCCCGTGCTCTGCAACAAGACGAGCCACCGCAATGGGAAGCCCGCGCACCGCAACGAAGAATAGCCCCTGCTCGCCGCAACTAGAGAAAGCCTGCGTGCAGCAGTGAAGACCCAACTCAGCCAAAGAAAAAATAAAATTAAATTTTAAAAAAAGTTTATTATCCTAGTAGAGCATATGACTGGTACATAAATAAGTATAAAAGGTGGTAAGGGACAAAAAATATATAAAGTGCCATGGAAACTAAGAAGGAGAGGGATTTCCTTCCAGCTTGAGGGTTCAGGGAAAGTTCACAGAGGAGGTGTGTGGATGAGAAACATCCACATGAGAACATGAGAAAAGGCGTGAAGGCATGACAATAATTTCCAAAGAACATGGAGGGACTGAGTTTGATGAGAAAAGCAGTTCTCAAGGTGTGGTCCCCAGACCATCAGCATCAGCATTACCTGAGAACTTGTCAGACCTGTCAGTCTCCAAGACCCAGACCTACTCGATCAAAAACCCTGTGGTGAGGGAATTCCCTGGCGGTCCAGTAGTTAGGACTCTGTGTTTTCACTGTCGAGGGCCCGGGTTCAATCCTTGGTCAGAGAACTAGGATCCCACAAGACACACAGAATGGCTAAAAAAACAAAAAAATAAAGCCCCTGTGGTGGGACTCAGCAATCTGTGGTGTTACCGGCCCTCCAGGAGATTCTGATGCCTATTTGAGTTTGAGAGTCACTAAATAAAGATGGATACACCTGGGGGTGCATGGGGTGGGAAATTAGCTTTAAAAGTAAGATTGGGGCTTCCCTGGTGGTGCAGTGGTTGAGAATCTGCCTGCCAATGCAGGGGACATGGGTTCGAGCCCTGGTCTGGGAAGATCCCACATGCCACGGAGCAACTGGGCCCGTGAGCCACAACTACTGAGCCTGCGCGTCTGGAGCCTGTGCTCCGCAACAAGAGAGGCCGCGATAGTGAGAGGACCGCGCACCGCGATGAAGAGTGGCCCCCGCTTGCCACAGCTAGAGAAAGCCCTCGCACAGAAACGAAGACCCAACACAGCCATAAATAAAATTTAAAAAAAAAAAAATTCTTAAAAGTAAGATTGGAAAAAATGGGACTACATCAAACTTAAAATCTTTTGTGCATCAAAGGATATAATCAATGGAGGGAAAAGGCAACCTCAGGAATGGGAGAAAATATTTGCAAATCATATATCTGATAAGGGTTAATATCCAGAATACATAAAGGATTCCACAACTCAACAGCAACAAAAAATCAAACAATCTGATTAAAAAATGGGCAAAGAGCTTGAATAGACATTTTCCCAAAGGTGATATATAAATGACCAACAAGTATATGAAAAGATGGTTAACGTTAGTAATTATCTGAGAAGCACAGATCAAAATCACAATAAAATATTACCTCACACCCATTAGGATGACTATTATCAATTAAAAAGAGAGGGAGAGAGAGAAAATAACAAGTGTTGGTGAGGATGTGGAGAAATTGGAACACTTGTGCAGTATTCATGGGATTATAAAGTGGTGCAACCCCTATGGGAAATAGGATGGAGGGTCCTCAAAAAAATAAAAATAAATGTACCACAGCATCCAGCGATCCCAGTCCTGAATGTATATGCAAAAGGATTGAAAACAGGATCTCAAAGACATTTTTGCACACTGTGTCCACAACAGCACTACTCACAATAGCCAAGAGGTGGAAGCAACCCAAGTACCCATTGTTGGATGAATGAACAAACAAGATGTGGTATATACACACAATCGAATGTTATTCAGCTTTAAAAATCTAGGCTAACCTACCACATGCTACAACATGGATGAACCTTGAGGACACTAGGCTAAATGAAATAAGCCAACAAAAAGACAAATATTGTATGATACCACTTATGTGGGGTATCTAAAGTAGTCAAATTCATAGAAACAGAATGTTAAATTATGGTTGCCGGAACAGGGGAGGAAAGGTTGTTATTGTTTAATGTGTATGGAGTCCCAGATTTGCAAAATGAAAATTTTCTGGAGATCTGTTTCACAACAACATAAATATATTTAACACTACTGAACTTTACACTTAAAATTGGTTAAGATGGTAAATTTTATGTGTTTTTCTTCATAAATTTTTTTTAAAAGGAAGTTTAGGATAATTGAGGGCTTGGAATTCTCCCTCCTTTTCCTACCTCTGGTCTATTATGAGTCCATTACCCCTTCCTTTTCTTGCCTTTGGTCCTGGGCTTTTCTTTGTAGGAAGTTTTGTTTTGTTTTGTTTTTTTCTTGTTACTACTAATTCAATCTTCTGTTTTGATTTTCTATGTCTTCTTGAATCAGTTTAGATAGTTTGTACTTTTCTAGAAATTTGTCCATTTCATATCAATTATCTGATTTACTGGTACACAATTGTTCAAAATACATATTTCCTTACAATTCTTTTTATTTCTGTAGGGCCTAGAATAATGTTTCTTCTATCATTTGTGCTTTTAGTAATTTGAGTTTTCCCTCTTCTTCTCTGTCAGTCAAGTTAAATTGTCAGTTTTGTTGATTTTTTTCAAAGATAAACTTTTGGTTTTGTTGATTTTCTCTATTTTTTTTCTATTCTCTATTTCACTTATTTATATTATTATCTTTATTATAGCCTTTCTTCTGCTTTCTTTGGGTTTAGTTTGCTCTTCTTTTTCCAATGTCTTAAAGTGGAGGTTTAGATTATTGATTTGAAATTTTTTTCTTTGTTAATATAGGCATTTACAGCTATAAATTTCCCTCTAGTCAGTGTTTCAGCTGAATTCCATGAGTTTTGGTATGTTATGTTTTTATTTCCATTCATCTCAACGTATTTTCTAATTTCCCTTGTGATTTTTTTCTTTTATTCATTGCTAATTTAGGACTGTGTTGTTTAATTTCCACTTATTTGTGGGTGTCCCAAATTCCTTTTTGTTTTTGGTTTCTAATTTCATTCCATTGTAGTCAGAGAATATATTTTGTATGAATTCAGTCATTTTAAATTTTTTAAGACTTGTTGAGACTTCCCTGGCGGTCCAGTGGCTAAGACTCCATGCTGCCACGGCAAGGGGCACAGGTTTGTTCCCTGGTCAGGGAACTAAGACCGGCATGCTGCATGGCAGCCAAAAAAAAAAACAACAACCTTATTTTATGGTCTAACATATGACCTATCCTGGAGACTGTTCCACGTACACCTGAGAAGAATGTACATTCTGTTGCTGTTGGTTGGAGTAGTTAGGTGGATTAATTTAACATCTGTCTGTTAGTTCTAAACAGTTTATAGTCTTGTTTATTCTTCTATTTTCTTTTTGATCTCCTGTATAGTTGTTCTATCTATTATTGAAAGTAGGGTACTGAAGTCTCCAACTATTATTGTTAAATTGTCTATTTCTCGCTTCATTTCTGTCAGTTTTTGTTTCTTTTATTTGGGACTCTGTTGTTAAGTGCATATATGTCTATGTATTAGTTTGCCAGAGTTGGCATAAAAAATACCCCATACTGAGTGACTTAAACAATAGAAATTAATTTTTTAAGTTCTGGATCCTGGAAGTCCAAGATCAAAGTGCCACCAGGGCTGGTTTCTTCCGAAACTTCTCTCCTTGGCTTGCAGATGGCCATTCTCTTGCTGCTTCTTCACATGGTTGTCCTCTGCCCACCCTGGTGTCTCTCCATATGTCCTAATCTCCTCTTTTTATAAAGACACCAGTCAAATAAGATTAGAGTATACTCTAAAGGCCTTACTTTAACTTCATTATGCCTTTAAAGGCCTTATATCCAAATATATTCACACTCTGAGGTTCTGGGGGTTAGAGCTTCAAAATATAAAGTACAGGGGGTGGGGGTGGGGACAATCTAGTCCATAACAGTTTACAATTGTTATAAGATATAACAATCTTATGAGAACAATTGTTCTTAAGAACAATCTTGATGGATGTCATTCTTTGTCTCTATTAACAGTTTTTGTCTTAAAGTCTATTTTTATCTGGTATTAGTATAGCCACTCTAGCTCTTGTTTGGTTACTGTTTGTGTGGTTTACCTTTTTTTCAAACTTTTACTTTCAACCTACTTGTGTCTTTGAATCTGAACTGTGTCTCCTGTAGACAGCAAAGAGTTGGATCATAGGGTTGTTTTTGTTTTTCTTCATCCATTCTGTCAATATTTGCCTTTTAATTTGAGTGTTTAATCCATTTATGTTTAATGTAATTACTGGCAAAGTAGGATTTATGCCCGTAATTTTGTCCTTTATTTTCTAGGTCTTATGTGTTTTTGTTCCTCTATTCTTCCATACTGCCATCCTGTGTGTTAAATAATAATAATTAATAAAGTTCTTTTCTAGTGTACCATTTCAATTCCCTAGTTGTTTCTTTTACTAACTTTTTTTTTAGCTGTTTTCTTAGTGGTTGCCCTGGGGGTTAAAATTAACCTCCTAATTGATAACAGCCTAGCTTAGATGAACAACAACTTAATTTCAGTCATATACACAATCATATATAGACCTGTTCCTTTCCCCTCCTTTGTGCTGTTATTGTCATACAAGTTACACTTTTATACAATGTATACACACGTCTTGTGTGCCCATTCACACAGATTTATAATTATTGCTGCATGAAGTTCTCCTTTAAATCAGATAGGAGGAGAAAAGTGTGACAAACAAAAAATAAATTTGTACTGTGTTTTATATTTACCTATGTAGTTACCTTCACCAGTGCCCTTTATTTCTCCATGTGAATTCAAGTTACTGTCTAGTGTCTTTTCATTTCAACCTGGCTTTAGAGTTTTTTAAAGGACTCGCTTTAAGATTACCCTAGGGAGTTGAAATTGTACGCTAGAACACAGGCCAGTTTTCTTACTACTTTTATGGAGAAGAGAATTTTCAGAGGTCCTTTCTCTGCCATTTTGGCTGACATCCTTTTTTCTTACATTTGGAACCTGGGTGAGAGATTTGTTCCCTCTGTATTCAGTGCTGTCCACGTGGCCTGGGGCAAAATCCAGAAGACGGTGCTCAGGACAGTGCTTGTAAGGCACACAATGCAGGGCTACTATCAGCTATTCAAATGCAAAAGGGTTTACCTAAAGGAAATGGGTGTAGGTTTTCCTTGGCTTTTATGCTGGAGGCAGTACCATGAGGCTTGTCCCATGTGAGGTCCTCTGCTCCTCTTTTCTCCTTTCTCTCTTCTTCCATCCAGTCTCTAAGATAAGACAGGATTGGTGCCCACCCATGTTGAATTAGTCATCACCTGGTCTGAACCAACTCAAGACCATGTTTCCTGCCGATATGGTGGCAAGAGCATCAATTTTAGGGTCAAAAATAACTTGATCTAAACCCAGCCATGCCACTCACTACATGTGTCCCAGGGAAGTCCCTTTAACATCATTGAGCCTCAGTTTACTTTTCTACAAAATGTGGGTAATAATATTTATTTTGGGAGTTCCTAAAAAGATTAAATGAAGCAATGAATGTATTTGAAGTGCCCAGTATTCTGCCATGCATATAGCTTGTGCTGGAGAATAATAATTATGCCTCAATATTATCTGGGAAAAGGACCTACTTTACAGCAAAGGGAACTATACTCAATATCTTTTACTAACCTATGATGGAAAAGAATCTAAAATCTAAAAATATACACACACGCATATCTGAATCACTTTGCTGTACTAACACAACATTGTAAATAAACTATATTTCAATAAAAACAAACAAAAATTATCCAGAAGGGTGATTTATATAGCTCTGTGTATAATCTTTTCCTTTATTAAAACCCATCTTACTCCTCAAAAGTTTTTATTTGTATCTAACAAAATTCCAGACTATATTTAACTCTTTTATTTTGGCCTAGATTGGAAAAAAAAAAAAAAAAGTAGCTGTGAGCTCTCGTTACCATGACGCTTCACAGCCTGTGTTAAAGCCATCTCTTGGCCATGTTGTCATTAATCAGATGTCTTTGGTCAGCTTGCTTGCCTCTTAATCCCTTTATTCCTCTTTTGATGATCCTTTGCCTGCTTTTTTTCTTCTCTTCCATCTCTTCCTATGTATATTAATTGATGTGTTTTGTAGGTCAATGTGTTATTAAGGTCAAGGTCTGTGTCTCTGGGACTTGGATTCAGCTGTCAGCCCTCAGCATCTAAGACAATTCGAGACCAAGTTGAAGCTGCACCCAGAGGCTGAGAGGATGCAAGAGAAACAAAGGCTGGATTTGATGGACAATTAGGACAGCTGGAGACAACAGAAACAGTTTCTTTAGACCTATTTTCCTGAGGTCAGAAAACCCGGGAAGTGATGTAGGGTAAGGAGTGTTCAGGAATAACTATAAACACCAGCTTTGCACACACATAAAACATGGGTCAGGAAATGCTGGGCCTATTTTATTATTTTTCACAAAAGATTCCCTCAGACTTTTCAGTCTCTTTTGTTAACAGATGCTTGTCCTAAATTCTATTCATCCGCTCTTCCTTCGTTTGTTTCGTTTTCATTATCTCCTCTACCCGATGGATTATGCACTTAATTGCCATATTCCTTTTTCTTACTGGTTCCTGCAGCATTTTTCTGACTGGTTACTCTTGTCCTCATTACAGATCTTTCAAGGTCATTTATTTGTTATAACAGAAAGAACGAGATTTGGAATCTGATGGTTCAGCCCTGGGAGACGCACAAACTTGAACGAGTAATAATGGGCCTATTTAACAATTCTCTCCCCAAGTTGTCAGAAAGATGAGAAACTCTTATGCATATGCAAAAATTGAGACATAGTAAGAACTCAAAAAATTATAGCTATTATTGCTGTTTTATAAAACCCATGCATTTAACTTGCCTATGATTTTTTATTGGGTGCTGTAGGGTTATTTGGCTATAAATAAGGACAACTAACCCCTAGTCAGTGAAGCCTGTTCTTGGAGTTGGTTTTTCAAGAATAAGGATGGGCTGGACTGAATCGTTCACACGCTCTATTTCCTCATGACCAATGGCCGGCATTTGTGAGGATGGAGATTTAGACTGTGTCTGTGGCAAAGATCAGGGTGGGTAACTTTCAGTATCCCCGGGCTGTGCCGCCAAACTATCCAGATACTCTAGGGTCTTACCCAACTTTACATTAAGAATCATCTGCAGAGTCATTTTCTGGGGTTTTTTTGGTTTGTTTTTTTAATACCTCATGCCCAGAGAGCCTATGATTTTGATCTGTGGCAAGGCTCAGTTACCTGAATTTTTAAAAGCTCCTGATTGATTCTAGTTGCTTAGTCAGCTTTCCCAAATTAGGTAACTCAACAACCCCTACTTCCAGATGCTAGGTTTTCATCCGAACCTCCACTCAAACTTTTCCCACATCCTTTGCTTTAGATGGACTGGTTATCTACTGCAGACTAGCGTGCTCCTGATGCCGAAGAGTTAAACTGTCATCCCTCCCCATCGATATTTGCAAAGTAAGTGGTTCCATCTGGAGGAGAGTGTTTTTCTCAAAGGAAAGATTTTGCATCAAGCTTTCAGCCACTTCCTCCTCCAGGAAGCCATCCCTGATAGCCCAGGCTCAGCTCAAGGCCCTTCCTGCATACTTTGGAAATCTCCAGTACACATCTCCAGTTTAGCACTTGTCACAGTTATATTAAAATGACCCACTTACAGATCTGACTCTTTAGCATCAGTGACTGTGTTATTTTCACCTTTGTGCCTGTAGCACTAGCCCAGTGCCTGGGACGCCTGAGGTTCCCAGTTATCTGCCCTTTATTGAGCCTCTGCTATGTGCCATGTGCACATATTTTCATCCTTCCACAAAGGACTTTCATAGTGAGGTCAAACCTGGGCCTCTGACATGATTTGCATCATGCTTCTCTTTCTGAGTTCTCTAGTTTATAATCCCAATTATCTTCCTAACCGGAAATCTGGGCTTCATCCGGGACTTGTCTTCCTCACTCCAGCTCATATCCAATTAGTCATTCACGCCCTGTCCATTCTCCCTCCCAGAAATCTACCTGTCCCCTTTTATTCTGGCTTCATGGCCACTGTCTTAGTTTCCTGAAGTTGTTCCCTCCCCCTTGTCAAGTCCTCTTCCCTTCTCTTCTTCTGACAGCTAAAAAACTCTTCAGTGAAATGTCCTTCTCTGAGGGATGGATAAACAAACTTCTATGTGCATACAACGGAACACTACCCGTGGTAAACAGGATAAAGTACTGATACGTAGGACAGCTTGGAGGAATCTCAAATACATTGGGATGAATAAAAGAAGCCAGTCTCAAAAGTTTATATACTATAAGATTCCATCTGTATGGCATTCTCAAAAAGACAAAACTATAGTGATGGAGAACAGATCAATAGTTGCAGGTGGTCGGGGTGGGGGGGAAGGGTATGACTACAAAGAGGTAACAGAAGGGATTTCAGGGTGTGTGTAATAGAACCGTTCTGTATTTTGATTGTGGTGATGATTACAAGAAACTCCATGTGCATTCAAATTCATAACACTATATGCCCCCCAAAAGGTCCATTTTGGATGTGATAATTTGAAAAAATAAAATTAAACAATTATAATGAAAATCCTATTTGTTACCCAATTAATGAATGGAATATATGCATTAATAATTCTTACAGATGCAAAAAACACAAAACAAAAACTCTTCAATGACTCCCTAAAGCCCATCTGAAAATATCCTAACCTTTATAAGATCCTTTATGATCTGACCCTGGCTTGCCTCTGGGGCCACCCCTCTAACACCATATTCAGTCCTTACCCCCAAATACCCCCAGAATGTACACTGTGTGCTGCAGTCCTGCCAACCTGCCCAAAGCTCCTGGATGCAACAAGCTTTCTCTCGTTCACTCGTGCCTTTGTCCATGCTCGTCCCTCTGTGGATGCCTTTCATAGTCTATTCCCCTTCGTGTCCACGTGGCTGTCACTGACTTACCCCTCACCCCATCACCCTTCTGGATTCAGCCTGCAACCTGCCCAAGCCCGCCTTCCCTGACCCATCCTCCCCAGCCCTTCCTCAGAAGCCAGTTGGATCCCAAGCCCATCTCCATCTATTTGAGTTGTAATCCTCTGCAGTCTTCCCACAGATTGTAAACTCCCAGTGGGCAGAAGCTGTTGCTTCTCATGCTATTTCCAGTGTTTAACCCAAGGCCTGGGAGTAGTAGACTGCTACAGTTTGAGGAATGAATGAATGAATGAATGAATAAATGATGTTGTAACCTCACGGATATGACCAAAACACATTATAAGGGAATTTGAAAATGCTGTTTTCTACTATTCCGTGGCCAGTCCTTCTATCGGGCTCCAAATACAATGTCTACCTATTCCAGATAAATCTAAACAATCAGTGGGCAGAATTCCATCTAATTCTGAGTTCACGAGGGGGTCAGGGGTGGAAAGGAAGCACCAGGACCAAGTTGACCATATGCTATGTGTCAGGCACTCGTAACGTACACTCTTCTATCCTTTCATTCTCACACTCACCCCAGAAGCAGGTATTAATAGCTGCATTTTACAAGTGAGGAACCAAGTTTCCTCAGCCTTGCCCAACCTTCCAGAGTCAGTAAGTATTGAAGCTGGCATTGGAACAGTAACAGTAGCAAATCTTTATCTGTTGGGCTTAAAGGCCTTGCATCTTGTATCTCATGGAATCCTTTTAACAGCCTTGTGTGAGTTGGGTTTTATATCCCCACTTCACACATGAGAAAACAGAAAACGAAGACTAAGAGACAAGAAGCAGTTCCTCCAAGGTCACATAGTGGCAGAGCCGGGTCTATCTGACGGCGAAGGCTGTGTTCTGGGCCCCAGTGTGACACCTCCTTCTCTCTCCACCCACAGTCTCCACTTGTACATATGTGCTGCCCCCAAGACTCAGGCGCTCCCTCTCACACTGCAGTTCCTCCCTCTGCCCTCCAACTGACTAGTGAGACGCTCCCAACCCGGGAAGATCCCAAATCATCTCACGAATTCACATTGCTGCTTTTATAACAACACAATCCAGCCAGTGTTACTAAGGAAGAAAGAATCCCTTCCGAAAAATCACAAACAAAGTTGTTGGAGCCATAGTTAATTTATTTACCTACGGGTAAACATTCCTGTTGGTTTCCGAACATTTTGATTAAGAAATTACACTAAATTTAAAGGGAGCATTTACAGTCATTGAAACTACGCAGTGAGGCCTTGTACGTATTAGTAGATGTGAGTCCCAGTTATTCTATACATTTGAAAAAAAAAAGCTTTACCCAGTTTGAATTCAAAAGGCTTAAAAAACAAACAAACAAACAAACCCTCACAGCTACCTAGGATAATCGGTAAGAAAAGGAGTTTGGACTTTCTAAAACAAAGAAAACCAGTTTTGACCTCTATTTACCCTCAGCTAGTCATCTTATTAACGGCAATGCTTTGCTAGCTCCCCACAAGCTTTTGCTTACATGAATTAGCCATATTTTATTATGTCCAGAACACACACTAATAAAGACTACAGAGCAAAAGGTAAAAATCAAGAAATAAAAGGGGAAGGGACAGCCATTTATTATAGGTAGAGAAGTCTTTGAACCTCTACTCCAGATTGGGTTGGGAAAAACCATGACTAAGAATAGCGACACAGCGGGGGCTTGGTCAGAAGAGCCTGCAGGCGTTGGCAGATGAGGTGCTTGCCTTCTGTTTTAAGTTGCTCTCTGGTGGCTGACGCTTACCTGTAATTGAGACGGAGTTCAGGTTTATTTTTTGCTCGTTCTCTGCATGCTGCCCTGGTTCTCAATGCACTTTTCCCCTGCCTGGTACCCACGCCACGCTCCTTTCCCAAGAAGCCCAGCTAGCCCTGCAATCTGATTACGCTCCAGCAGGGCATCTGCTAGGTGCCTCTGTGTCACGGGCAAATCAGCTTGCAGGCCACAGGTGGTGTTTCTGGAGGATCAGGTGAGGATGCCTTGACTTGGCAGGGCTGGGGGATGTTCATCAGATTAGACACCTCTTGTTCTCATGTGCAGCTGGACAGCAAAAAGTCCCTCGGTTTCTCATTGGAAATCAGCTACAAACACAAGTCCTGTAAGAATATTAGTATTGACTTCATCAAGATTCTATTCTTGATCTTTCTGCTGTTATTAAATTAAAACCCCGAAGTGTTGCTTACTCACATTTCCAGTTTTATCTAAGCTCCTAAGAAGAGCCTCAGGTTGGAGTGTAAGTGAATGGAGACTCTAGAATGAAATGCTTGTCCAGAACTTACCCGAAGAGGTGCCACATGAACGTTAGCTTTCGTGTGTTGGTGCAGTTAACGTGTCCCTGGCAAACAATCCTTATAGTTTACGCTATTAACTTTTCTTTCGTTTTGAGGTTATATATGCCCCTCTTGAAGAAATTATTAACAATTTATTTGTGCTTTCAAAATCCTTTTGCCCAGCTCTGGAAGGGACAGAATGTCACCCCCCTCCCCACGGCGGTTCTTCTAGCATGGGTGGGCTGGCTTCACCCCAGGAAAGGGTAATCCTGCAGACCTGGTCTCCTGGTCAAGACTCAGTTGGTTACAAAAAAGCTTTCAGACTCGCTCCCAGGACCCAAGAACAGACTGCTTAATTGCTTCTCAGGAGGAAAGGGAGCCAGAATACCAGACCAGTTAAAGGATGAAGGCGGTTCCCTCTCTCCCCCCGGGTCTCTCTCTCTCTCCAAGGCTGAGCAGTGGTTTCTGTTTCTCCCTGTTGTGCCTACTTCATCCTTTTTTTATATATATATAAATTTATTTATTTGTTTTTTAAAATTTTTGGCCGTGTTGGGTCTTTGTTGCTGTGCGCAGGCTTTCTCCAGTTGCGGCAAGCAGGGGCTACTCTTTGTTGGGGTGCGCGGGCTTCTCATTGTCGTAGCTTCTCTTGTTGCGGAGCACGGGCTCTAGGCACGCGGGCTCAGTAGTTGTGGCGCACAGGCTTAGTTGCTCTGCGGCATGTGGGATCTTCCTGGACCAGGGTTCGAACCCATGTCCCCTGCATTGGCAGGCGGATTCTTAACCACTGCGCCACCAGGGAAGCCCTTCATCCTTTTCTTGATGCAAGCTGGGTGATTTCATGGCTGCTGAAATTGTTGCAAGAAAGAAAGTGGGGTGCAAGAGGATGGTCACATCCTAGGTCTCAGGCGAGTCCCTGGGACAGCCGCTAAGTGTGGGTCCTTGGCTTCTCGCAGGAAAGAATTCAAGAGAGAGCCATAGTAAAGTGAAAGATTTATTCAGGGAGATACACACTCCATAGACAGAGTGTGGGCCATTTCAGAAGGTGAGAAGCACCAGGGTACAGGGTTGTCAGTTTTTATAGGGGTGGGTAATTTTATAGGGGTGGGTAATAGGCTAATGAGTGGGAGGATTATTCCAACTATTTTGGGGAAGGGGTGGGGATTTCCAGGAGTTGGGCTACCGCCCACTTTTTGACCTTTTACGGTTGGCCTCGGAGCTGTCATGGTGCCTGTGAGTGTGTCGTTTAGCATGCTGATGTATTACAATGAGCGCCATGTACTGAGGTTCAAGGTCTAGTGGAAGTTGATCATCCGCCATCTTGGACCTAGTTGGTTCTAACCAGTTTGTGTCATGTCCTCAATGGCTGTCATTCTTTTAAAGGTTGTGCCCTGCCCCGCTTCCTGTCTCAAAATTATCGTGGAAAAAGGTAAAATTCCAGGCACAGATGCTGCCATCCTAGGCCAGGACTTGGTGCCTCCTAAATTTGGCTCTGTTCTCTGAAGCAACCAGAGCGTAGCAGCAGCAAGAGCCTTTTCGGCAGAATAAACGTACTTGCAGGAGTACCAAGGTCGGAAAGACAAGAGCAAGTTCAAGGATTGGTATGTGAACATTAGAGTTTGGCCTGAAAAACTGAAACTCTGTGTCCACTAAACAAGAACTCCCCATCCCCCGCCCCCAGACCCTGTAACCACCATTCTACTTTTAAACATCAACTAACCATTTCTAGAACGAGGATTAAAGTTAACTTGCTCAAGCATACACATGTCCAACTATGCATGGCTGTGCTGAAGATGTACATTAGGGCAATAGAACAAGATAGAATTGTAAGGGCCTAAATGATAAGGGTCTGCAGCAGTGAAACAGACGGAGGGGAACAAGTACCAAAACCTTCCAAGAGACAGAAGTCGTCAAGTTTGGCTACTGGATGAAAGGATGAAGAGGATGGTAGAATTTTGCATGACTTGCAGCTTTCTGGCTTGATGAACTAGCAAGACAGGAAATACAAGAGAAGGACTAAGTTTTTAGGAAAGGGAAGTGAGATCATTCTGAACTACAGGCATACCTTGTTTCGCGGCACTTTTCAGAGATTTCGTTTTGTACAAAATGAAGGTTTGTGGCAACCCTGTGTCCAACAAGTATATCGGCGCTATTTTTCCAACAGCATTTGCTTACTTTGTGTCTCTGTGTCACATTTTTTTTTTTTAAAGGCTCCTCTTTTTTTTTTTTTTAAAGATTTATTTATTTTATTGATTGATTGATTGATCGATTGCTATGTTGGGTCTTCGTTTCTGTGCTAGGGCTTTCTCTAGTTGTGGCAAGCGGGGGCCACTCCTCATCGCGGTGCGCGGGCCTCTCACTATCGCAGCCTCTCTTGTTGCGGAGCACAGGCTCCAGACGCGCAGGCTCAGTAATTGTGGCTCACGGGCCTAGTTGCTCCACGGCATGTGGGATCTTCCCAGACCAGGGCTCGAACCCGTGTCCCCTGCATTGGCAGGCAGACTCTCAACCACTGCACCACCAGGGAAGCCCTCTGTCTCACATTTTGGTAATTCTCAAAATACTGCAAAATTTTCATTTTATCATATTTGTTAAAGTGATCTGTGAACAGTGATCTTAGATGTTATTATTGCAAAAAGATCATGACTCGCTCAGGTGATGGTTAGCATCTTTAGCAATAAGATATTTTTGGTTTTTGGTTTTATTTTTTGGCTGTGCCACACAGCATGAAGGATCTTAGTTCCCTGACCAGGGATCGAACCCATGCCCCCTGCAGTGGAAGCGCGGAGTCTTAACCACTGGACCCAAGGTATTTTTAATTAAAGTATGTACATTGTTTTTTTAAAGACAGAATGCTATTGCACACTCCATAGAGAGTATAGTATAAACATAACTTTTATAGGCACTGGGAAACCAAAAAATTCATGTGACTCGCTTTATTGTGATATTCGCTTTATCGCTGTGATCTGGAACCGAACCTTCGAAATCTCCGAGGTCTGCCTGTACTTGTCGATGTACCAAACACAGTTGGATAATCTGTCCTGGTTACAGAAAGGGCCTGGGCTGAGGGGCACATTCGGACATGAAGTGGCTTCTAAAGCTGTGGATGGGCTGAGCCACTCAGGACAGAGATGGAGTGTGAGACAAGGTGAGAAAAGAACAGGAGAGGGCGTGGGGCAGGGCTGGAGGAGCAGCCGCATAGAGAGAGGGTCAAAAGTACCTCTGCAGGAGATCAGCCTGCAGTGGCCTGAGAAAAAGTTAGAGCTGGGAGGCCGCTGAAGAAATTTCCCAAGAGGAGTGGTCCACAGTGTCAAATTGCACAGTGGGAACAAAGATAGGGGCTGAGGCCTGTTCTCTGCTGCAGGCGAGCAGGACAAGAGAGCAGCCCACTGCCATGGTGGGGACAGATGCCAGATGGCAGAGAGTTGAGGAATGAAAGAGGGTAAGGTGAAGATCAATGTGCTGTAGAGACTGTTCTTCCAAGAAACTGGATTGTGAAAGAACAGCAATCTCTAAGGGCATTGAGCAAAGCTCACTGGTTGTTTATTTTTAAATCTCAAATAGATTTAAGCACTTGTATAAAAGAAAATTCAACAGAGGAAGAGAATTCAGATATGCTGGGGGCGGGGGAGGGGTACTATGTGGGGAGCCCATAGAGTGGCAGCAGCCCAGTGTAAATAGGGGCCTCTGTCATCCATCTGCTAGGATACTGGGAGAAGCTGCCTAAACAGCTAAGTTGGAGAATTAATGGGATCTCGGTGACAAGGAAGGACAGGAGATGCTGTTTTGGGGGAAAAAGAAATTAGAAAACTCTGATCCATTTGCAATATGTTAACAGTCTCCACCTGGGGAGATGGTACTGGACACACACAGAGACACACACCTCGTATGGTAGATGGGGGACCAGGGGGTCCACTAGCAGTGCACAGAGGGCAGCAGGGACCACGGCTTCCTCATCACAGCTATCTACCGTGGAGGACGCAATGACGCAACGCGGAACAAAAGTACAAGGCCCAATGTCTACAAATTTAAATAGCAGTGTCACATAAGAGTCCTACTGTTTAATTTTGCTATGAGAATCCAAAAGTGGGCCACCTGTTATTAAAGATCACAGTGCCCAGAAAGGTCATATCCTAGAATCATTGTCTTTGTTAAATTAGAACTGAATATGACTGAAATCTCGCATTTAGAGAATTCCCTGGCAGTCCAGTGGTTAGGACTCCGCACTTCCATTGCAGGGGGCAGGGGTTCCATCCCTGGTCGGGAACTAAGATCCCCCAAGCCACATGGGGTGGGGTGGGGGGAGAGAAAGAAAAAAGAAATCTCACATTTAAAAGCCAGAGATGTTTAAAAATCACTCCTTTCGATGAAAAGATGGGACCCTACAAATTTCCACCTAGACCTGAGAGACCTACTTGAATCATCTTCAAGCCAACCTGTTGTGTCCTTTACAAATATTGATTTTAGTTGCTGCATTTATAATCCTTTGCAGTTTCATCCGTATGGGATAAACGGCCGACTTGTGCTTGGCCGCCTTGGCAATATCACCCCTTCCGCAGTGGGCTCTTTACCTTTCCTGGTTGCTACTCCAGATACCTCCGGCACCTCCAGGGAAACTCTTCCAGATCCTAAGCCTATTCCACATGAAAATTGGTTATTTATTTATTTTGATTTTTAAATTAAGGTATAGTTGATTTACAACATTATATTACAACAGAGTGATTCGATATTTTCTATAGATTATACTCCATTTAAAGTTATTACAATTAGGAGGTTGGGATTACATATACACACTACTATATATAAAATAGATAACCAACAAGGATCTACTGTATAGCACAGGGAACTATACTCAATATTTTGTAATAACCTATAAGGGAAAAAATACATATACATGTACACATAACTGAATCACTTTGCTGTACACCTGAAACTAACACAACATTGTAAATCAACCATATTTTAATAAAAAATTAATTAATTAAAGTATTATAAAATATTGGCTATGTTCCTTGTGTTGTACACTCTATCTTTGTAGCTTATTTATTTTATATGTAGTAGTTTGTACCTCTTAATCCTCTACCCCTATCTTGCCCCTTTGGTATTTAAATTTACATATATTTTCCCCTCCACTATGAGGTCTGAAAATAGGTATTGTTTTAGTGTCATCATATAAAATTCTGGAGCCTCTCAAACAGCCCCCAGGTATAAGAAAAAGGCCATTATACCTACAGTCCTATTTAAACTGGTTTGAACTGAGCACCTCCTGGGTTTTTATTTGCACATGGGATTATCACAGCCCATCCTGCCTCTGCCTCTGTGGTCATTGCACAGGTCCACTCTGTAGCAATATCTTTGTTGTGAAATTGTTCTGTGGCTCTGCCTGCCATTTAATGAGCTCATTTCCTGGTCGTACATCTGCCTCTGAGAGCTTGATCTAGATCTTGTTCGGAAACTAAATGATGCGGCAGCCTTGCAGCTGTCACCAAACTGTGACGCAAAAATACAGAGCCCTCAACTCAGATAGGTCAAGTGACCACTAGGAATATACACTGGCTAAAAATCATAAGAATCTACCATCTTCTTCTTTTATAAGCATCTAAAAATTCTTGGGCTTGCCAATTCAAATGTAGTTTATCTGGGGACTTCCCTGGCAGTCCAGTGGTTAAGACTTCGCCTTCCACGGCAGGGGGCTCCGGTTCCATCCCTGGTTAGGGAACTAAGATCCCACATGAAGCACGATGTGGCAAAAAAAAAAAAAAAAAAAAAATGTAGTTTATTTGTCCTTTAAACACATAGCATTTTTTAACACCTTAAAGCAATAGACATTTATGATTTCACACTGTCTCGGGAACCTGGAGATGGCTTAGCTGTGGGATTCTGGCTCGGGGTCTCTCATGAGGTTGCCTTCGGGCTGTTGGTCAGGGTTGTGGTCACCCCCAAGCTCGTAGGGAGCTGAAGAATCCACTTCCAGCTCACTCTCTTGGTAACTGGTTAGCGTCATCAGTTCCTAGCTGGCTGCTGGCACAGGGCTTCAGTCTCTCATGTCATGGGCGCCTCCACTGGGCTGCTCACAAGCTGGCAGCCTGCTTTCCTCAAAGTGAGAGACGAGAGAATGGACAAGAGAGTGGGAGCCAGTGGGCATCCAAGGTGGAAGCAGAGGTCTCTCATATCCTAATCTCAGAAGTGATACCATCACTTCTGCCATGTTCTACCAGACATGCAGTCCAATCCCGGTAAAACGTCACGTAACATTTTGCCTTGTAGTACTAGTGCCCCAGGGGGTTAATTAATGGAAAGAATATATTATAGAGAAGAATATTTAAATAAATAATGTATACATATATTGAAGCTAAATGCTTTTTTTTTTTTTTTTTTTTTAATTGATGGAGCATATAGTCAAAAAGGCTGGAGACCACTGCCCCAGAAAACAAGAAATCCTGCTTTGGAAATATTTTCTAGGTGCCAGGCACTGTTCTTAGCCCTTTATATGTATCCTTACAATTACTCTTCATGACCTTATAAGGCAGACATTAATATTATTCTTATTGTAGAGTTGAGCAAAACAAAGCACAGAGAGGTTAAACAACTTGCCTGAAGTCACACAGCTACCAAGTGGCTGACCGAGACTCCAATCCAAGTAAACTAACTTAAGAACAGTTCCTCTCCATCCCTCTCAACCTCCTCTCACAATCCAGTTTACCCTTCATTAACAATTCTCTTACACTCTCAAGGACGATGCTAGGTCATGGGGAAATAAAAAGGTATAAAATGTGGTCCCATCCTTGGGGAGCTGTGTGATGTGTGAATGAACTAATAGTCAGCAGCTAATACCAGTTATGAATTTCTGGTTATAAAGCACAAGTCACTTTCTATGGACTTGATTGAAGAAGACTGATTTTCTTTGCCTTTAGCAAAGTGGTCTCCAGCCTTTTTAATTGTGTACTGCATCAATTTTTTTAAACTTGAGCATTCAGATCCAATATACATATTTGTATTTATTTATAAATATTATACTTATATTCCTATAGCACTAATATGTTAGGTATGTCATATCATATACTCAAATTAGTAATTTAGATAGGATGAGATTAAATACATGTAAATAGAGGTTTTCCTGTGTTCTTCCTGTACTTCATGAGTCCTCTGAGAACTGGCCTGTTAGGGGCAGCCCTCCAAGATGCACCTTTGTGCCACTCAGAAAGGTTGCTCATGGAAAATTTCCGTAGAATCTCAGTCTCAGAATTCTTAAGTTAGTGGGAAATTTTGACGCTAGGGTGCACCTGGAAGAGAGAATCTGAATGAACGTGCTATAATGATCATATCCAAATGATTATTTTCAAAGTAAGTAGTGCTCCTCATTTTCTTGGTCTTAAGGACAGTTTAATTCCTATTGTTTCCGCCAATGATCCCTCTAGAAAAAAGTCCTCCAGGTGGTGAAGCTGTAATATAATTGATCTCACCTCTTATTTGTGTGCTATTGCTCCACAGACAAAATCCTCACCTACAACTGGTCAAGACATCCTTTTTGGACCACACAGTGGTTGGTGAAATAAATCACTTTTAAGTTTTCCTATTTCGTAGTCAAAAAGAAAAAAACAAAAGCAAACAAGAAAAAAGCCAGATGTGCCAGTTTACGTGTCAGGTTTATCAAGAGTGCCATTTCACGCAAATCAAAACTACCATGAGATATCATCTCACACCGGTCAGAATGGCCATCATCAAAAAATCTACAAACAATAAACGCTGGAGAGAGTGTGGAGAAAAGGGAACCCTCTTGCACTGTGGGTGGGAATGTAAATTGATACAGCCACTATGGAGAACAGTATGGAGGTTCCTTAAAAAACTAAAAATAGAACTACCATACGACCCAGCAATCCCACTACTGGGCATATAGCCTGAGAAAACCATAATTCAAAAAGAGTCATGTACCACAATGTTCATTGCAGCTCTATTTACAATAGCCAGGACATGGAAGCAACCTAAATGTCCATCAACAGATGAATGGATAAAGAAGACGTGGCACATATATACAATGGAATATTACTCAGCCATAAAAAGAAACGAAATTGAGTTATTTGCAGTGAGGTGGATGGACCTAGAGTCTGTCACACAGAGTGAATGAAGTAAGTCAGAAAGAGAAAAACAAATACCATATGCTAACACATATATATGGAATCTAAAAAGAAAAAGGTCATGAAGAACCTAGGGGCAAGGTGGGAATAAAGACACAGACCTACTAGGGAATGGACTTGAGGACATGGGAAGGGGGAATGGTAAGCTGGGACAAAGTGAGAGAGTGGCATGGACATATATACACTACCAAAGGTAAAATAGATAGCTAGTGGGAAGCAGCTGCATAGCACAGGGAGATCAGCTTGGTGCTTTGTGACCACCTAGAGGGGTGGGATAGGGAGGGTGGGAGGGAAGGAGATTCAAGAGGGAAGAGATATGTATATGTATAACTGATTCACTTTGTTATAAAGCAGAAGCTAACACACCATTGTAAAGCAATTATACTCCAATAAAGATGTTAAAAATAATAAATAAATAAATAAATAAATGGTATCATGTCAGGAGGGAAAACCAGAAAACAATAAATTCCATATGTTTAAAAAAAATGAGTGTCATTTCATTGTCCTTGGGCCCTGCCCCACATCGGCCCCTCCTCCTCTCTAAGCCCACCACCTCCACCCCCTCCGAAGAGACCCATCATTGCCCTTGCTTCTCCAGGAGTCTGGGGTTCCAGGGCCCTTGGCTTAGGCCGCTAGAGGCCCCAGGAAGAGGGAGGGAGTCCCAGATGAGTTTCCCCCACAGCAAAGTCCCTCCCTCATCCTTGGAGTCCCAGGGCTGGCAAAGGAATTCAGGAGGAGAACCCAAGAGAGGGCAGCTGGAAGTGGTGGGGTCGGATGGGGACAGACAAGGGACTTCAAATCAGAACAGCAGTTTCCACAGCGAATTATGAACCAGAACCAAATAAATTTATAAAGATGGAGTGACAGGACACAAACTGGAACTTTGCAGTTTTAGGGAAGAAGAACCCAAGTGAGGGTCAAGGCCAAACATTTTTACCAGCTCCACACACTTTTCTGAATCCCGACTGTGGCTTGAGTGGGAAGGAAGAGACTCCTGTTTAGTTAGCCACTTGGCTTTGAGTTTTGGACGATAATGCATTTAAAAGGAGCTGCTTTTGCAACTTATGCTGAGAAAAATCAGTAAGAGAAAGATTATCTGATAATAAAAGCAACCATTCTTCACGTCAGTTGCTAATTTGTTCAGACCAAACCCATCTCCCGGATGTCAAAGAAACCTGGGAGCCAGAGACAATGGGAAATTAGTGTCCTGAGCAGTTTCTTGACAGGAATGGGGAAAGTTCAGTGTCTTCCTCCCCAGACTGGCAAAAGAGCTATTTAAACTGTTGAGATCTTTAAAAATCTTCTGACCTCTTCTCTCGGCCACCAAAGTTAGGCATAGCATTATTTTGAAAAGAGGCTAAAATGGGATTTTTCTCTGCAAATCTCCAAACTATCCAGAAACCATTTTACTTGAGTACAATGAAATGTGGGAAGTAAAAACTCTCATGTGGACATTTCTGGGCTAAGTCTAGCTCCACTGCCCAGGTTGGAGTCTTACTCTGCTAAAATATCAGCTTCAAATATTGGTGGCTACTATGTGCTGCCTGAGAGCTTTACCATTACTGGAGTTTTTAAAAAACATGATTATAAACGGTTATTAATTTCTTAATCTTGGGGAATGCTTTGCTGCATCGCCTTGCATGTTGCAAATGTTTATTAAAAAAGCAAATATATAATAGTCGTTATTAAATATAGGCCAAAGAAAGATGTGCATTTTTTAAAATCCAGAAAATATAAACCGTATAAAATCCAATTTTGTTCCAGTTAAATTTACCCTAGAAATTAGCATTTTAAAACCCTAAGTGCCCCGTCCTATTCTTTCTTTAACTGATCTTTTTTATCTTTCTTTATCTTATAGCTGATATAATATTGCTGGATTCCTATGTGTATTTTGCTAACTAAAGCCATGCTAAACGCTGGTGATGAGAGAAGCAGAAATGGGAGGGACCTTTGCAGAAACTGTTCTTGAGTCTAAGATGTTCCTTGCTTCATTTCTTGTTTGATCTGGTTCCTTTGAGGCCCTTCACAAGCAGGAGAATTTGGAAATGATATTGGCCAGGATAATTATAGGTGGGTCCACAACTACATTGGCAGATAAAGCTAAGGAGTTAAAAGAGTGTATTTACACAGCAGGGCAGAGTCAGGAAATCTATTGTTTCTGTATTTTATCAAGTCTGATTGTTTCAGAGTTAACAAGCTCAGAAGCAAAACAAAATACCAACTTACTAACACTGAGTTGACATCTAATTTGGCTTAGTTTTCATTTTAAAGGGCATTTCAAGGATGCTGGAAAGTTGAGGAGACTGTAAATTGAATAAAAACAGGTATCTTAGACCTTTATTGTAGCCCATCCAAGAATATACATTTTATTGTTCTTTTTTTGAAAAAATTAAATCTTTTTTTTTTTTTAAAGTTAATTGTAGACACAGCAGTTGTAAGAAATAGTACAGGAGAGAGCCCATATACCTTTCACCCAGTTTCCCCCATGGTAACATGTTGCAAAACTGTAGTCTATATCACTCGGGATATTGACATTGATACAGTCAAAGTACAGAACATTCCCAACCCACAAGCATCCCTCTTGTTGCAGTTTTATGACCATACCCACTCTCTCCTCCCTCACCCTTCCCTAACCCTTGGCTACCGCTAATCTCTTCTCCATTTCTACAATTTTGCATTTCAAGACTGTTACATAAATGGAGTCATACAGTATATAACTTTTGGGGATTGCTGGTTTTCTTTCAGTATAATTCTCTGGAGATTTGTCCAGATTGCTGCACATATGGGGAGTTTGTTTCTTTATACTGTTGGGCAGCTTTTCATGGTGTAGACATACCACAGTTTATTTAACCATTGAATGTGTTAAAGGATATCTGGGTTGTTTTTCCCTTGGGGCTACAAATAAAGCTGCTATAAACACTCATGTATAGGTTTTGGTGTTAACATAAGTCTGTAAAGGTCCAAGGTGCAGTTGCTGCACCATGTGGTAGTTGCCTGTTTCTTTTTTTTTTTTTTTAATTTATTTTTGGCTGTGTTGGGTCCTCATTGCTGCACGCGGGCTTTCTCTAGTTGTGGCGAGCGGGGGCTACTCCTCATTGCAGTGCGCAGGTTTCTCAATGCGGTGGCTTCTCTTGTTGCAGAGCACCGGCTCTAGGCACGCAGGCTTCAGTGGTTGTGGCGCGTGGGCTCAGTAGTTGTGTCTTGCAGGGTCTAGAGTGCAGGCTCAGTAGTTGTGGTGCACGGGCTTAGTTGCTCCGAGGCATGTGGGATCTTCACAGACCAGGGCTCCAACCCGTGTCCCCTGCACTGGCAGGCTGATTCTTAACCACTGCACCACCAGGGAAGCCCGCAAGTTGCACACTTTTTAATGTATTTATTTGCCATCTGTATATCCTCTTTGGTGAAGTCTCTTCAATTCTTTTGCCCATTTTCTAATTGGATTGTTTGTTTTTTTGTGTGTTGGGTTTTGAGAATTCCTTATACTGGTCTTCCTCAACTCACAATAAACTTACATCCCCATAAACCCATGGTAACTTGAAAATATCATTAGTCAAAAGTGCATTTAATACACTTTACCTACAGAATATCATAGCTTAGTCTAGTCTAGTCAGTGCAGCTTCTTGCCACTGCCCAGCATCACAAGAGAGGCAGGTACTACATATTGCTAGCCTGGGAAAATATTAAAATTCAAAATTTGAAGTACAATTTCTACTGAATGCATGTCACTTTCACACTACCATAAAGTCCAAAAATTGTAAGTCGAACCGTCATAAGTTGGTGACATCTGTATATCTATATACTAGTTCTTTATTGGATATGTGGTTTGCAAATATTTTCCCAATCTGTAGCTTATCTTTTCATTCTCTAACTGGGTTTTATGCAGAGCAAAATTTTTAATTTTGAAGAAGCATAATTTATCAGTTTTTCTTCTTATGGATCATGCTTTTTGCCGAGGCCTATGTCCCTAAGATTTTCTCCTATTTTTTTTTTTCTAAAAGTATTACAGTGTTATGTTTTACATTTAAGTCCCTGATCATCCATTTTGAGTTAATTTTTTTTAATAAGATATGAGCTTTAGGTCAAGGTTAGTATTTTTACCTGTGAATGTCCAATTGTTGCAGCATCATTTGTTGAAAAGGGTATTTTCCCTTCATTGAATTGCTTTTGGACCTTTGTAAAAAATCGGTTTTTCATATTTGTACGGGTTTATTGAAATTGTTACAAAATTATTTTACATTTATTTTAAAAGCATATAGCAAGTCAACTTAAAAGAATGCAAAAGAAATGTTAGATGAACTTAGCTGCCTTTCTTCAATTTATTCCTAGTTAAGATGTTTATCAGTTCACACTCTGGTTATTTTCATGACTAAAGGCATGTGGGTTTTGGCTGACCAAATATTTTTCTATAGTGATTAAATTCTATATTTAAGAGCAAATATTCAACATTTCATAACCTAATGGTTTTCTGCCTAGGAATATGATAAGTAGTATATAATTGAATATAGATAATTTTATATTTATCTGTAACTATATACTGGAATAACCATCTTCTTTGGCATGATTTTAAAAAATACAGTCTCACTATAAGATATTCCCACTGTAAAACAAAATTCATTATGCCATGAAACCCTATGTTGTATCCCTTCCAGGTGGATTGATTTTCTTGGAAGGATTAGATTGAATATATGTAATTATGATGATTCCAGAGCATAGAACTTCCCCTCCTGTAATATCATTTAAAAACTGTGCTAAAAGGAAATTGCTTTTCTCCCACATCCTTGCTTATTACAGTTGACTATTAATTCCCATCAGGAAGCCAGGTGGCATCAAGAAAATCAGTTCAATTTCAAGGCCCTTGAGCAGTGGTTCTCAACCGCTGGCTACACATTAGCATCACCTGGGGAGATTTTTACAATCCCAATACCCATGCTGCACCCTGGACCAATTAAATCAGAACCTCTGGGGTTAGGATGCAGGTATTAGGATTTGTTAAAACTCCCAGGTTATTCCCATACGCAGCCAAGTTTGAGAATACTGCTCAATTGTTAAGCTCTCTTCTTTTGTTTATTTCTTTATGAAACTTTATATTACTATCATTTATCACTCAATACTGTGAATACAGTGTAGTGGGTTGTCATAATATACTATGTGAACTTATATTTTTCAGGTTTCACTCTTCCTTGGATAATTTTTAAATTTCTAACATTCTTTTTATTCTGTTGGGAAGAGTAACACATATTCAATGAAGAAAATTTGGAGAAAAGACAGGCAAGCATAATGAAGGGGAAAAAAGTCATTTTAAATTCTATCATCCAGAAAGAATTATTGTAACATTCTAGTTTTTTTTATTAGGTATATACACATACATTAACATATATGTATATATCTATATATATATACATTCAGCTTTTATTCTTTCAACATTGAGATGATATTGAAAATATAGTTTTATATGTTATTTTAGAAATCTCATAAATAAATGCAAAAATTAGTATCAATAGCAGAAAGTGTGAAATCAGTATTGGTTTGCAACTGTCATAATTTTTACACTTTCACACACCTTGATCTGGGTCATGGATATAAGCAGGTAAGACATACCCTTTAATAAGTCACTTTACATTGCTACAAAACAACATTTAAGGCATATGACTATACTTCCCATAATATCTTCCCCCTAAGTTGACAAAGTACTGCTATCATATGTAGCTTTGGAATTATGACCAAAAATGCATCACTACCAGCCAAACTGATGACTATTGTGTAAAGATAATAAAGTTAATTTCTTTTTCTAAATCCTTCAACTACTCAGACTAGAATAAGGATATGAACCAGGAAAAACACATAAAGTGAATACAGACTTATTAAATACAGAATGGAATTGCGTTCCTCTAACTCAGACTCAAATGCCAGTTGAATTTTTATTCTCTAGATTTCAATGGGAGGAGATATGTATGCATATATCATGAACATATGCCTATATCTTTGCATTACAAGGGAAAAAACTGATACATATTCACTACTAAATATTTAGGAAAGTCATAAACAAAAAAAAAAATTGTTTTTTTTTTTCGGCTGCCCTGCATGGCGTGTGGGATCTTAGTTCCCCTATCAGGGATGGACCCGCACCCCCTGCAATGGAAGCACGGAGTCTTAACCACTGGACTGCCAGGGAAGTACCCCCCTCAAAATTTTTTAAAAATAAAAATCTGCCTGTAACTACTGTTAAATGCAACAACTCAATATAATTATGAATGCATCTCAGTATAATTATGCTGAGTAACAGAAGCCAGACAAAGAAGAGCATATAGCAGATTATTCCATTTCTATGAATTCCTATAAAATTGTGGAAAATGCAAATTATTCTATAGTGACAGAAAGCAGGTAAGTGGCTGCCTGGGCAGGCAAGATGGGGACCAGGAGGGGCTGAACAGAGGGATTACAAGGACACACAGAGATATTTTTGGGTGAATGTTTATGCCCATTAACTTGATTGCGGTGACGATTTCAAGGATGTAAACATTTGTCCTAAAACCCATCACATTGTACACTTTAAATGTGTGCAGTTCCTTCTATGGCAATTATACCTCCATAAATCTGTCAAAACAATAAGGAACTGTTGGCAACTTCCAATCATGGAATTTGTTCTGTAAAGTTTTGCTTGAAATCCTGGATACTGCAGTCACTTACTGGATATTATTTTCACTAACCCATCCTTTTTACTCAGGAAGACACCCCATAATTTCACACTCTGAAATAATCAGTGTTTCAAATTCTCCAACAGAAAGGAAAATTCAAATATTTTACTCATAATTTCTTCCATAGAATTGCCAAAGAGCATCATAACATTCAAAACAACTTATCAAGTGATTGTTTCACTTTTCAAAGTTACCGTTGACTCTACTACCTCTCCTATAAATACTGCATTTGTAGGAGTGACAGAAGTCATTAAAAAACAAACAAACAAACAAAAAGCAGCTGATAGAATTGAGATCAATCCCAATACAACTGAGATCAATTCAAATACAGAATCTCAGGACAACCTCTGAGATTTGGATGGGAGCTCTATAACATGGGATAAAATAGTCAACCTCTCTTCTATATAATTTTAGTAATTCTTTAGATCAAGCATTGGTCTTTTCATTGGGTTCTTAATCACACGCAAAAAATAATTGAAGTATTTTTTAATGTCAGAAACAACATATAACAGATCTAAGATTAAAAATTCATAAAGGTATTCAAGTTAATAGAGGAACATAAAAATCTCTCAATAATTTAAAATGTATGTCTCTATAATGTCTTTTTTCCAGTAAGCAATGTTGACTTATGAAACCAGTTTCCAGCTTTGAAAAGCCCCAAGCATTTTTCCTGGCACTTAACTCAATAAAAGTTTGTCGAATTAATAAGTCAAAATATTTTTTTTTAATGTTGGATATTTACAGGACCCTTTGAAGAATTTGTGAAGGGATTTGAAGTTGTTGGATTATGGTAACTTGATCTGCCCTGGAGTGCAGAAACCTTCCAGATACCTTCAGGCACCCTCCATGTATGTATCCTGAGAAACTCTCTCTCCATATTGGGCAAATCATTTACTGTATCTGCGTTCTAGTCACTCCATAATAGGTGGAGAGCAGCCCAACTCTAGAAAAATGAGAAGCCAAAGCTATATGGGCTTACTGGGGACTACATTTCAATAGTATTCATTTATTTGTTTATTTGTTTACATTTAGACACATTTTGAACAAAGTGGTGGGAGCTATGTTAAATCAGTTCTCTGTAAATAATTGCTTCTAGAAAGACTTCCACAGTGGCTGGAGGGGGAACAAAGGTATATGTATATGTAAATGACATGAATTAAAGAATTAACTGTCCCCTTCCAACACCCCACCTCCGCAACCCTCAACTCACGGCTCCCTCGCTTTGTTACTTTAGAGTAATCTTAGATTTGAGTCAGGAGCCAATTTTAAATCTTGGTAAATGAAACAGATATATGAATAGCAGGCTTTATACTTAAACCCAAAGCAATATATTCCTTAAAAGTTAGAAGAATAACATTTGCCTATATACATAATGTATATTTACAGGAAGTTGACCTTTGAACTTAATCTGTATGTTGAACTTTTTCTGTAGTTTCTATACAAATATTGGATTATTAGCTACTCATGAATTGAATAAAGTTGTTAATTTTTCTAGTGTTCTAGTTAATAATCAGCAAATACAGGAGAGGAGAGTAAGAGTTGGGCTCTTAGATAACTTTATGTAAGTAATTGCTTCAGAAAAAAAGTGGACTTTTTATTTAGGGAAAACAAGTGATAAGTGGTAGTTTCAAGGGTGAAGAGTTGCCAGTTTTAAGTGAAATTGTCTGAAGGCTTTGTATCGAGAGAATGAATCCGGGGGATAGAGTGTTGGTTTTAAATTCTGTTTTAATCACTATAGTTATTATTTGTGCTTTCAAGGGGTTGTATTAACATCTGTGAATTATTTTCAAACATATTTGAAAATGCTTTGTATGCACAAGATGCCCAGCTATGACTCTAAATTTTATTGGCAAATCTCATGTGACCTGCCTTTCTGGAGAAGTAAGCATTAGACATGCAAGTTCAGCCTGCTATATGGGCAACGTGTATTTGTTTTTGAGAAATCTCAAACTGTTTTTATGAGAGCATTAACTCTCTCAGGGAAACGACTCTACCACCAACTGCCCCATGGGAGAAGATGTGCGGGGACACCTGCGTCCTGCTGTTTGGAGGAGAAAGGGCTGCTGGTGAGAAATCGGGGTAACTGACAGCCTTGGACTGAGTAGTGGAAAACAGAGAACAGCTGCCTTCCTCTCCATCGCTGACATTGATGCAAGCAATTCTGAAGGTGTCTCCAAAACTCTGGAAAAGAAAACCTTGGTTGGGCTTCCCTGGTGGTACAGTGGTTAAGAATTCGCCTGCCAATACAGGGGACACGGGTTCAAGCCCTGGTCCGGGAAGATCCCACATGCCACGGAGCAACTGAGCTCGCGTGCAACAACTACTGAAGCCCATGCTCCGCAACAAGAGAAGCCACCACAATGAGGAGCCCGCACACAGCAACGAAGACCCAATGCAGCCAAAAATAAATAAATGAACTTATTTTTTAAAAAATCTTGTAATAACTTATAAAGGAAAAGAATCTAAAAAGGTATATATATACATATCTGAATCACTTTGCTGTACATCTGAAACTAACATATCACAACATTGTAAATCAACTATATTTCAATAAAAATTAAAAAAAAAAACAAAACAAAGCTGAATGCATGATCTGATGAAGAAATTTTTTAAAAAAAGAATGAAGCATCTTAAAAAAAATAACAAAGAGTAATTCCACAGTCTCTGAGTAAGATGGAAATGATTCTTTGGTCAGTCTAAAAATCAAAGATACTTAATGTGTGTGTTTGTGTGAATCTACAAAGCAGCCCGTTATCCTTAATACCTCCTTATCATGGTGCTGTTTCAGGAAGAATAGGGAGTGCTAGAACATGCACATTTCTTTTTTTTTTTTTTTAATTTATTTTTAATTTACTTTATTTTTGGCTGCATTGGGTCTTCATTGCTGCGTGCGGGCTTTCTCTAGTTGCAGCGAGCAGGGGCTACTCTTTGTTGTGGTGTGCGGGCTTCTCATTTCCGTGGTTTCTCCTGTTGCCGAGCAGGGCTCTAGGTGCACGGGCTTCAGTAGTTGTGGCATGTGGGCTCTAGAGCCCAGGCTCAGTAGTTGTGGTGCATGGGCTTAGTTGCTCCGCGGCACGTGGGATCTTCCCGGACCAGGGCTCGAACCCGTGTCCCCTGCATTGGCAAGCATATTCTTAACCACTGCGCCACCACGGAAGCCCACATGCACATTTCTTAAAGTAAGATTTTGCAATTAAAAAGTAAGAATCTGAGCATTTCACACTGAAAAATAAACACAAAGCAAGCAATTGCTAATCTAATCAGACATTGGCACTGTCTTCCTCAAAATGCGGGTATACACTGCCAGCTTGAAATCTTTGACCTTGCAATCTCTTCTGAAAATTGAAAGGCTAGTGTGATGTGAAAAGCTTTAAGAATTTCCCAAGAACTGAATAAATATAATCTCACAGAATGGGGAATTTTGCAAGTATTTGTACTACTTAATGGTACATTTTCATATGTGCTGAGGTTACTCATTCTCAAATAGGTTTTAACAGCGTTTTTTGCTCTTAACATCCCAGGTGAGGTCTAAACGCCACTTTTCACTGACATCCCTGAGAAGAAGAGAGAACACATTCCAAGCTTCCCACAGAAGGGGAGTGAAACGTTGGCCAGTGGTTGGCCAGGGCGGAATCTGTCTTCCATGTACCAGCTCTGAAGCCTTGAAGGCCTGACTTAACCTCTCCGGGCCTACTTTCCCCCACTCTATTGGTAAAATGAGAACAATAGGACCAGCATCGCAGTATTGCTGTAAGGATGAAATGGGATTATACACACAAAGTGCATTCACAATGTCTGGTACTGAGTAAGTACTCAAATGTTTCCTAAATATTTAAGTCAAAATGGGTGAAATGCTTAAAACTTCGGAAAACCAACCATTTTCCAAATATACTGCTTCTTAAGGGATAGATTCCAGAGAAGGTGGCCATTCTGTACTCCTTTCAAATAAAAATGATAAATTCAGAAAAATTTTATGCTGGATAACTAACCTATGGTTCCCAAGGAGCCATTTTACTACATGCAATTAATTAGGCACAAACATCCTGGTGCTGAACTATTGTTTACATCAATTCTCTACTAGATTGTCCTAAATCTGGGTATGGGATATTTATCTGGTATCTAGTGGCAATATTCCAAAAGTTTCTTCATTTTTAATGAGCTTCTGTTTGTGAAAACTAAGGCGCCTAGTTGTCGGTTGAAACTGGGATAATTTTTCTTTCAGCCCCACTACCTTCCTGCTTACGTCCCAGATAATTCAGCTAACATTTTAATTTAGTTCAAATATATATTGACTGCCTGCTATGTTCATATGACAAGTATTATATTCAAGAGTATGAAGGGACAGAATGCAAGCCACTTAGGCAGTTATTATTGAAAGCCCTTATCAATGGAGAAATACTGACAGCAAACGAGCAGATCCATGTCATCCTGTTTCAGCGGTGGCGTGAGGGAGAGGTGGCCTGGACCGCCAGCATCAGGCCCTTAAGGACAGGCACATTTCCAGTAACAGTCTCAATTCCCCAGATTCCCCGGGGAAGGAGGGCAGTCGGTGTTGCCCACGGCATCGCCTGATATCACTTGTTCCGGGTGATAGGAGAGCGTGGGGCCGCCGGGCCACCTCATCCGTGGTCTGACTGTATTAACCTCTTGGTTCCCAGCTCCTGCCACGTGAGGTGTCCTAATATGGTCAGACTCCGGAGGAGCCCAGGAGCGCTTGCCTTTCTCCTGCTAATGGGGAGGAAGCAAACACTCTGAAGGCAAGCAAACGGGGATCTGGGTTCGCTTCTGGGCCAGCTGAAAGTGGGCTGCAGCAGAAGTCCTGCCTCGGGTCATCAATCATTTAATAAACCCCCAGGGAATCCGATCTCCTCGGGGGGCTTTCTGCCCTCCCCTCTTTCTCGCCCTCCCCTCCCCTTCGGGGAGGCAGCGCTGGGTGGTGGTCCCCCAGCTCCTGTCCCCGTACAGGAACGGGAGGCGTCCTGGGGGTCGCGTGGGCTGCTCGCCTGGCCCTTGGCTCGAGGCTCCGGCCGCTCCTCGGGTCCTAGCAGCCCAGCAGGAGATGCTGCAAGGCGTGTCTGGGGCTGTGCTCATGTGATGAAGCGAGGGGAAAACAAGGGGGAGGAGGAGGAGGCGAAGAGGTGGCTTTTTTTTTTTTTCTTTTAAGGAGTTTGCAGCGAGCGCGTCTCCTTCATTCGCTGTCTGGGCGGGTTCGGAGGAGGACGACGGGAGAGGAAGGCGCTCCTGGGACCTCGCGGGCGCACGGCTCCTGGCTCTTCTCCGCGTCCCTGCTATTTGGGGAAGGCGTAACCCGGCTGCTGGGCGCGGGAGAACCGCAGACAAGCCATGGGCGCCGGGAGCTCCACCGAACAGAGGAGCCCGGAGCAGCCGGAGGCGGGGAGCGCGACGCCGGCCGAGCCCGAGCCCGAGCCCAGCGGCGGAGGCTCTGCGGCGGAGGCGGCGCCCGGATCGTCGGCGGACGCGACCATCGCCCCTGCGGACCCCACCACCAAGGTACCGGCGCGCCGGGCCACCTGCCCCGGGGAGGCGGAGGGTGGGGTGTGTGTGTGTGTGTGTGTGTGTGTGTGTGTGTTGGGGGGCGTCCCTTGATCTCCGCCTGCGATAACTTCCCGGCCGGTCCAGCCCATCTGCAAACTCGGGAGCATAAATCCCTCTTTCTAGGCTTTTCAGGGTCTTTAGCGCCGGGGCGGGACCACAGCAGCGGCGAGCGCGGCGGGGGGCTTGCATCTTTGTAGTGGGTCTCCAGGGGTGGCGACTGCGCCATCCGCAGTAATAAAATCCGCCGGCTGCCCGCCGCTAACTGAGCCTTTCTCCACGCTCTTCCGGTGGGAGCGACCCAGCCCGGTACCGGCGAGCTGTTTGCGGGAGTCCGCGGAGGACTGACCCCCGAGCCGAGCGTGTCGAGCCCCCGCCCTCCTACCTCCCCCAGCGGAAAGTCCGCTGTTGGGCCCTGACGCGTGTTGCAGCCTGGCGAGCCCTCCACCCGTGGGTTTCCCGCAGCGCACTGTCCGTGATACCAGCTGTGTCTGGAGCGACCCGGGTTTGGTACCCAGTCCTCCTGCGGCAGCGGCTCGAGCAGACACCGCCTTCCTGAATGCAGAGAAAGCCTGGGGTGTAGCTCGCTCGGAGCCAGAGAAAATCTGAGCCGACGCTGCATTTCCAGAAGGAATGACAGGTTTCGCAAACACGGCGGCGTCCTCCTTTTCGCTCAGTTCATTGCACTCAGTTGGATAAACAAATACTGGAGGAGTAGTTAGAAGTTCTCAAAGGATGCGGTCAGAGGCGTAAGCCAGCATTCCCTCTACTCTGGTCTCTGGAGGCAGTGCTGAACCTCCTAGACATTTTGCATTTTATAGTCTCAGTCTTCAAGGCTGAAATATTTGTTCTTGGCGACTACAGTCGCCAAGATTGTGACTTGTTCAGATCGTTGTCTTTTAGATCTATTTTCCAGCATGTATGTTCATTAGCCAGGCTTCACCCAACCCTTTTTGTGATATTTTTATAGAAGATGTGGATAACCATATTTAATACTTAAAAGGAAAAAAGAAAACCCCTTGTGTCAAATTTGAGGATATACAGAGTACATGAGGACCTTTAGGAGTTATCTCAGAAAGTATAGATGTTTACAGTGCGGGGGGGAAAAAAACAACAACCCTGAAATCTAGGTAAAAATCACACAATTATATGACCTAATCGCCTTGACCTTTTCGCTGTCCTAGTTTAGTTTGAGCTGAGAGACTGCCGTTAACTAGATTACCTCTAGTCGTTAACATAACTACTTGTAAAACCCACGATCCCTAGAGCTGTAGATGCTCACAAGTACCAACTGTGCCTGGAATGTCTAGATTTTCTAAGAGATGCCTAAGAAATGTACTATATCCTTTTGAGATCTCAGTTAGGTTTTAATATTTACTGTACATCACTTTTTGATGCCAACTACCGTCAAAATGGCTGTATAACCAGTATTTAGAGTCCGGTAATAATGAAAGTAATTTTAAGGTGTAGTTGCTAAAAGCTTGCAGTTGGGGAACATTTTTTTCCTTGGCTTTTACCAGTCCTTCAGGTCTTATCAACAGTTCACACTGAGATATGGTACTTATTCCCTTCTCAATAACTTCAGTGCGTTCATTTAAAATATTCCTTCCTTTCTGTTCTCTTTATCTTTCTTCCATAACCTTATCCTCCCTTTTTCTTAGTCACCACCATCTTGAAACAGCCAGATGACCTCCTTTAAAAAATTACCTAAATGACATCCAGAATATCATTGAACTTTTTGGCATACGGCCCAGTTATCAATTTGGAGACAAATCAATAAACTTGCATGTATCCTTAGAAAATGTGTAGTTTTTCATTTCAACTAGCAAAATTTATTACTCAGGTTTTGAAGACCTAAGTCTTTTCAGAAGGATGGTCTAATTAAGAATGATTCAGCACATAGCTTTTGCCTCCCCTCTTTGCCCTGTTCAGCCCCAGTTCTTGACCTCTGAGTAATCTCATCTGCCATTCTGGGTTCCCATAGCACCATGGACTCTTCTTTCCAGCAGTTTCCATATTTGTGGGTTTAGTGACTTGTGTTCTTCTGGCTGTTCTGAGTGCTCCACAAGGGCAGGGACCATATCTGGTTTGGCTCATAACAGGTGTTGCCCCATGTGTGACGTGTGTGGCTGGCCGGTAGGATGATGCTGGCTCCCTGATTTTGATTGGAGACTGTCAAGTTGGGGAATACCTTGGCCCATCTACTTGTTCTTTGACTTTCTCATCATCATGATCTGTGTCACTTATCAGACAGTGACTAAGTCAAAGTGAGTCTGGTTATTCACAGACCAGGTGAATATCTAGCAAAAAACTAAGATTTGGGGACTCTGATTTCTGCTTCTTTAGAATGGCTTGTTACCGTTGCAGTTTCAAATTGCCTTTAATCTCAAATAAACAAATGCATTATAAATGCAAGTGGCTCAGATGAGACCACTTCATACATTGGATTAGTGATGAATTACATCTTGAGCTTTTTTGATTGGGTCTGTGGACATTTGGGGAGGTTTAGACTAGTGCTTCCCTCCTCCCCCAGTAGAATGCTGATCATTAATTAAAGGCTGTTAGCAGATTTTTTTTCCCCATTGGTAAAACTTGATTACTGAAGCCTCAGGTTTAGATGCACTGAGACAAGTCCTGGTTTTATCTGTGATGTATTTTAATGGAAATGGAAGGAGTCTTATCTTCCAGTCAATCTTTGTATGTTAATTCTGAGGGGAAATGGCTTGATCAGTTATTTTCCAGGTTTAATTTTGAGTTTGCCATTTTGGCCACTGCAGGGTGCAGGAAGATTAGACCACCTGAACACAGGTGGTAAACAAAGCCTCATGGTATTTCTCAATCATCTGCTTTTAAACATTTGAAGTCATCTGCTTTTAAAAGATGAAAAGCCTGTTTTCACTCAGGTAGCAGTGTAGGGTGCGGTGGCCAGTGACAAACTTCCATATCTCTGGCAAATCTTGATTTCTGGAGCCAAGCTTCAGGCTAAATCTGGACCATCACAATCCTCTAAATTAGCCCTTCTGTCTTTTCTGTTCAGTGACTCAGAGCTAGAAATGGAACAGTTCTCAGTTGCAACAGTGTGAGGCCTAGGTCCCCGGCAGGTGGGGAGACTGGGACCCTTGTCAGTCTTTCAAGCTGTGGTTCCATTTGGTTACAAGAGCTGTGACTCAAATAGATGTATTCAAATAGAAGAATCCACTGTCCCAATTAATAAAGTTAAGGACGCCCTTACCTTTTGTGCATTAAAACAGACAGTTGGGGCTTCCCTGGTGGCGTAGTGGTTGAGAATCTGCCTGCCAATGCAGGGGACACGGGTTCGAGCCCTGGTCTGGGAAGATCCCACATGCCGCGGAGCAACTAGGCCCGTGAGCCACAATTACTGAGCCTGCGCATCTGGAGCCTGTGCTCCGCAACAAGAGAGGCCGCGATAGTGAGAGGCCCGCGCACCGCGATGAAGAGTGGCCCCCGCTTGCCGCAACTAGAGAAAGCCCTCGCACAGAAACGAAGACCCAACACAGCCATAAATAAATAAAATAAAATTTAAAATTAAAAAAAATACAGACAATTGGTTTGGCCAGCTGCATTTCATAATTCCTCTCCCAGCACAAGGTATGTGCTGTTTCCCACTTACCCTGTGTTTACAGAATGGGAATGGAGATGGCTGTAATGTGATTGTCACCAGTTTTACACTAGGAGGGCCAGAATTTAAGATGATTTCGAGAGAATTATATGTTAACAGAGTGGGTTTTTTTGTGTGTGGCTACCTGTATTCATGTGCATTTCCCTCAGATTATAAGAGGTACTACTTTCTGATTAGAACACAGTCTAGAAATTGGAGCTGTGGGTGTGAAGATGGTCGTTTAGGATACCGATAGCCTGTGGGGACTGCAGTGCCTTCCCTTTAATCCATTATAGCCTTTTAAGCTCTTAGATTTGTGAGATCAGTGAAGATTTCCACTTAAAATACTTCCCTTGATGAGGAACAGGCCCCAAATGTGCATCCTCTTTGAATTCGCTGTGCTTTGACTAATCTCTGTGCCGGGATAGCTTTAAACTACATTAAAAGGATGATTCCAGCTTGGTATCTTACAGGATAATAAATAAAATGTTTTGTTTTAAAAGGTACAAAGGGGACTTCCCTGGTGGTCCAGTGGTTAAGAATCCACCTTCCAATGCAGGGGACGCGAGTTCGATCCCTGGTTGGAGAACTAAGATCCCACATGCCGCAGGGCAACTAAGCCCATGCACTGCAACTACTGAGCCCGCGTGCTCTGGAGCCCACATGCCACAACTAGAGAGAAGCCCTCGTGCCACAACAAAGAGCCCACGCGCCGCAACTAAGACCCTACACAGCCAAATAAATAAATAAATGTTTTTTAAAAAATGAAAGAAAAATAAAATAAAAGGTACTAAGAAATGGTTTCTTTTTCTTTACCAGTTTTAACACCTATTCAGTGTTACAGGAATACCAATGAAAAGAAAATCCAGCTAAATGGTGCTCGTCCTTGGCCTCTATAATTTTTAATGCTGTAGTCATTCATGAAGTGAGAAATTAGAATTTACAGCACTTAGCGCTGTGAGAAAAATATATCAGTACTTTTATCACATGAAAAATATAAAACTAAAAATCCTTGAAGCCAATTCTTAGTTCTCTTATAACCTAAAAAAGTATAGTTTAGAAGAAGTTTCATTTTAAAATAATAGAAAAATATGGAAAAAGCTGGGTTTGGGAGGGAGATGCATTATATCTTGTAAATAGGCAAGCTTTCTTTCTTTTTTAAAAAATTTATTTACATTTATTTTTGGCTGCATTGGGTCTTCGTTGCTGCATGCAGGCTTTCTTTAGCTGCGGCGAGCGGGGGCTACTCTTCCTTGTGGTGGGCGTGCTTCTCATTGTGGTGGCTTCTCTTGTTGCAGAGCATGGGCTCTAGGCGCGCGGGCTTCAGTAGTTGTGGCACAAGGGCTCAGTAGTTGTGGCTCGCAGGCTCTAGGGCGCAGGCTCAGTAGCTGTGGCGCACGGGCTCTAGAGTGCAGGCTCCGTAGTTGTGGCGCTCGGGCTTAGTTGCTCCGCGGCATGTGGGATCTTCCCGGACCAGGGCTCGAACCGGTATCCCCTGCATTGGCAGGTGGATTCTTAACCACTGTGCCACCAGGGAAGCCCAGCAAGCTTATTTTCAATAAATTATTTAAAAATCTATAATTATAATTATTTGTCTTGTCTGTTTAGATTTTGGGCTATTTTCCTGCAAGTTAGCACCTTATTAGAAAATGGGTATGGGTTTTATACCTATGTTCTTACTTGTTAGTACATCTAATAAAAGGATTAAGGTGAAGATATTAATCTGTAATAATTTTGATTATATATACATTTTTATTTCTTACCGTGAATAATTAAGTTTACTTATTTAAATCTGACTGTAGACCTGACATCATCATTCTTGAATAATAAAGGCTTTATAAAAAGATGATCAAAAGTACTTGCTTACTCTTTTTTTTTTTTTTTAATTTTTATTTCTTTATATTTATTTTTGGCTGTGTCGGGTCTTCGTTTCTGTGCGAGGGCTTTCTCTAGTTGCGGCGAGCGGGGGCCACTGTTCATCGCGGTGCGTGGGCCTCTCACTATCGCGGCCTCTCGTTGCAGAGCACAGGCTCCAGACGCGCAGGCTCAGTGGTTGTGGCTCACGGGCCCAGTTGCTCCGCGGCATGTGGGATCTTCCCAGACCAGGGCTCGAACCCGTGTTCCCTGCATTGGCAGGCAGATTCTCAACCGCTGCGCCACCAGGGAAGCCCAGTACTTGCTTACTCTTATTAAAATGATTCTTTTTTTTTAAGTGGTAGGTTTCTGCTTTTAAGATCTATTTATTTATTTTTATTGATTGATTGATTGGTTGCTATGTTGGGTCTTCGTTTCTGTGCGAGGGCTTTCTCTAGTTGCGGCAAGCGGGGGCCACTCTTCATCGCGGTGTGCGGGCCTCTCACTATCGTGGCCTCTTTTGTTGCGGAGCACAGACTCCAGACGCGCAGGCTCAGTAGTTGTGGCTCACGGGCGTAGTTGCTCCGTGGCATGTGGGGTCTTCCCAGACCAGGGCTCGAACCTGTGTCCCCTGCATTAGCAGGCAGATTCTCAACCACTGCGCCACCAGGGAAGCCCTTAAAATGATTTTTATTTAAAGTCATAGCAAACAGGATTCATTTAATGTTTCTTTTTCTAAAAATGTTAATGGTTGAGATCCTTAATTTGTAGAGTATGGTAAAAACGGAAAGCCTCGTGTTCCTCCCCATCCGTAAAGTACTCACTGTTAACAATAGTTTGAAATCAACGTTGGTTGTTTCTAGCATATTCTTTTAAAAGCTTTATGCATGTGCAAGTATATAAATAAGAATAGCTCTATCTTTTGCTTTCAACAAATAAGATCATAACACATATATTCTGCAACTTTAGAGTTTGGATATCTTTTCATATCAGGACATAAAGATTTACCCTCATTCTTATTGGCTACATAAATTTCTCATTTATGGATTGAAGTACCGTAATGATTTAACCAATCCCCTGTGTTTATATTTAGATTTTCCTAGTCTTTTGTTATATTAAATTGACACAGGGAATATCCTAGTTCAGACATCTTTGTATGTGTGCGAATGTATCTCTAGGATATATTTCTGGAAGTGGGATTGCTGGATCACAGGATTTACATGCATTTAAAATTTTGATAGTCCTTGCTAAATTTACTTTCCAAAGAGATTCATCCACTTTGCATCCCTACTCTGTGGAGAGCAGCACTCACTTTCCCTTGCCTCAGTGGATAGAAGATTTTTGTAGTATTTGCCAATCTGTACCTCAGTTGGCACCTCAGTTTCCTCGATGCATTTTTAATTATGAAGTTGGGTGCCCTGTCAGGTATATTGACCATACGCTTTTTTTCTGTGCACCACTCCATCAGGAACTGGACTGGCTTTCAGAGCATTAAAGGGTATAGTTTATTTTATTGCTAGTTAACTTTAAAAGACTTTTTCCCTCCAGAAATTAATCAAAATTGGGAAAAAGCAAGTTTAGAGTAAAAAGGGGGCTGAGGTATTGTTCCCTTTCCTTCCCAAATTAGTAAACTGTCTTTAATTTTATTTACTTGGATTGACTTTGCAATGACCTACTTCTTTAGCTATCAGTTTAAAAATTTCTCCTCTGGGAACAATCTAAAATCATCCAGTTGCCAGAAATTTCTTCATACATCTGATCCATGAAATGTTGGAATCAGGGATTGCGGGCAGCAGAAATCCACCTCCTGGGAAAACAGTAGTCCCCTCCCCTGGGCGCTGTTCTCATTTCTCATAACAAATGACAGCCTGGCTCTGTTAACTGGAATAAATGTGTTTTCCCAGGAAAATGTAGGTGTTCAAAGCACTGGAAACTACAGGGTCTTTCCCGGACACTGTTAGGCTTCTCTTAATACAAGTATTCATTCAAGTTCAAAGGTTTTCATCTTCCCTACAGTTTCTTCATGATGTTATGTAAATGAGATAAGCCAAATTTTAAGAAGGGGAGATTACTATAAATCATTGGCAGATCTTCTGTTCATCATATGCAGACATTGCAAATTGTGGAGTTTGGAGAGATTAAATTTTCTGTGGTTCCCAAACCTGGTTGTGCAGTTGAGTCACCTGGGGAGCTTTTTAAAGACACCACTGGTCCCCCTTCTAGATTATTCAATCAGAATCCCAGGCCACCCCAGCGTCTGAGATTCTGTAGCCTTAATGCTCATCAGGGATCCTAATTGGCCTAGTTAGGCCACCATTGCCTGGAGGAAGCAGTTTGGGGTGTAGACCTGGGCGAGGCATTCAGAGGTAACAGCAGCACAGACTGATGGACATTGGTGCTTGTGTGGGTGGAGGGAGGGTTTCAGATGATGCTAGAAGAATTAGGTGTTTCCCCTCCCCACAACAGAGGAGAAAATAAAGGGAAACATTTCTCCTACATAATTTCCCTCCTTTATTCTACTTTTTTTTTTTAATTTATTTTTTTATTTTTGGCTGCACTGGGTCTTCGTTGCTGTGCACAGGCTTTCTCTAGTTGAGGCGAGCGGCGGCTACTCTTTGTTGTGGTGCACGGGCTTCTCATCGCGGTGGCTTCTCTTGTTGCGGAGCACGGGCTCTAGGTGCGAGGGCTTCAGTAGCTGTGGCTCACGGGCTCAGTAGATGTGGCGCATGGGCTTAGTTGCTCCGCGGCATGTGGGATCTTCCCGGACCAGAACTCGAACCCATGTCCCCTGCATTGGCAGGCGGATTCTTAACCACTGCGCCACCAGAGAAGTCCCTATTCCACTGTCTTGAAACCAAGTGTGCTACTAGTAGAGGCTTTTTCTGAATGGAATGTGCTCTTCAGGGTAAATAGGTGTGGAATCAAATGCTCTCATCGTTTCTGAGCCAGGAGCTACTTGTCAAAGTTCACTTTTCGTTCCCACCGGACTGCCTCTTAATCCTCATCCCTCATTTATCAATTTAAAACGTCACTTGTGTTGGGTAAGTAGACAGTAGCTGATGGCTTAGTTTATGGCCTTTGGCTGGTCTGAAAATCCCTGAAGAAGTCTTAACACCTAGCCAAGTAGCTGAAGATCAGAAGAGGGGGCTGTCTAAAAAAATTTTTTTTTTAATAAATTTATTTATTTATTCATTTATTTAATTTTTTTGGCTGCATTGGGTCTTTGCTGCTGCACGCGGGCTTTCTCTAGTTGCGGCGAGTGGGGGCTACTCTTCGTTGCGGTGCGCAGGCTTCTCATTGCGGTGGCTTCTCTTGTTGTGGAGCACAGGCTCTAGGCGCGCGGGCTTCAGTAGTTGTGGCTCGTGGGCTCTAGAGTGCAGACTCAGTAGTTGTGGTGCATGGGCTTAGTTGCTCCGCGGCATGTGGGATCTTCCCGGACCAGGGCTCGAACCCGTGTCCCCTGCATTGGCAGGCGGATTCTTAACCACCGTGCCACCAGGGAAGCCCAAATTTTTTTTTAATTAAACAAACAAACAAAAAGTGTAAGAGGGCTGTCTGGCTTTCCCCACCACTTGATTTCATTAACATTTCTTTACTGGCACCTGTACTCCGGGAACTGGGGATGGAAGAAGAGAGAAATCCCAGAGCTCAGGTGCTAAAAAAAAGGTGAAAGTGCACCCATTCCACTAAAATGGATTATTTTCTGTCTAGAGGGAGAAATTTAATTCGTTTTCCATACTGGTTACCTGTTGTTCCAGTACTATTGACTAAATAGTCCTTCCGGTTAAAACTCGAGTTTCCATATGCATATATGTTTATTGATTTCTTTTTACTTTAAAAATTTTTCCTACTCTTTATTTGTACACATAGTTAAAAGCATTAAGAGAGTGGCTAAGAATGTAATCGATTTTAATGGCAGACCCATGGTTTAAAATACTTTTATATTCTACATCTCTGGGCTCACCCCCGTCTCGTGGCTATCGTAAGTTTATGCACACATAAATATAAAAAAGTGAGGAGCCTGTGTTGTCTTCAGAAGTGAATATATTTTCTTGGTGTGTGATAACATTATGCATTAAAAATAGTCACTCAAGTATTTCCTAACCACTTAGCCTATGAAAGGCCCTGGTCTAGATGCTTCCTGAGGTAAATTACACACAGCATTATCCTTGAGCACCTCAGGATCTAGGTGAGGTATAGGATCCCTCTAGAGGAAAAGATTCAATAAGAAAGATTCAAATAAGTTGGATAGACAATAGAAGAATTGCCATTAGTTGGTACATGTCTATTCAGTGAATTGTCCAGATAACTGATGTACAAAGAAAAGAAGATCTTGGCAAGTGTTGGAGGCAGATAAAGGCCATTAGTCGGGAGGCCAGGAGGTACAGGGCATATGAAAGAGCTGAATGTTGTAAGAGGATAATGGGAAGATGCCGATAGAATTGCAGCCAGTCATGGTAAGAGCTGCACAGGCAGCAGAGAGCCAGTGAAGTGAAGGCTTCCGATAAAAAACAAAGCAAAGAGGCAGACCCTCTCACACTCGGCAGAGAGGACACCCCTAGGAGCATGGGGGGCACATATTAGCCCGTGCGGTGGGATGGGTGCAGGGTGTAGGCTCGGCACGGGGGCAGCCAAAAACAACTGAGGTTTCAAGACTTGGAATACGGAGTGCCTCAGTTTCTCTAGTAGACAAGGACGTTCCCCTCAGGATGTCGGTTTCAGTTGTCTATTGCAGTGTAACCAACTGTGCCAAACAACCGCTTAAACCAAGAGTATCTGTAGAAGAGAGAACATCACTTGATAGTAACAGCTTGGGATTTTTTTTTAATGTAAAGAAGAGGTTTGCAGCAGAGTCTAGGGAATGACAGAGGGCATCCATGAGATCAGCAGCGTTTCTCTAAGTAGTGATCTGCTGAGAGCCCAGATCACCGGCACTGGGAGCAATCCAGGCTTGCAGAGTGGGGGGCACAGGGAAAGATTAAATATCACAGGGTAAGAGATGATGACACTGAAGGAGCTGAGAGTGGCGGCTGGGGAGAAGGTGGAACCAACAGTGAATATTAATAGAGGAGAAGACTAGTGAAAACAGATGGCACTGGCTCCACCAGCCATTGGGTCACTGCTTCATCATGCAACAGTGACTAGTTTACCACAGCACATCTGGGTCCACCTAAAAATGAAAGAGACTGATGGTTGACTAGCATTTCTTCCATTTGTAGGCAAAGAATCTAGGTGGCTTGGCGAAGGTTTATCTTCACTTTCAAAGAAGATATTTCTTCTTCGCAATTTTTTCCATCTCCAGCGTATGCCCTTCAGTGTGTCGTTCGGAGGACGATTTATGGTTTGCTATTTTTCTCCATGTCTGAGCGTATGATTTCTTACTGAATTGAGCCATTACATAAGGCTCTGGGTTTTGTCTGCTTCATGATCAATTTTCTGTCCTCGCTCCAGATATTGACCATCCTTATTGAAGCCATGCTTCATCACGTCCTTGATGGTTTTCCTTACTCTTTGAAATACATAATGTTGTGATGCATAAAACAAGATTGTTGATGTATGTTATGGTTGTTAGCTTTTTTTTTACATTTTTAGTTCTGGGTGGTAATTTTTCACTAAGGTAACAAACTGCTTGCATAATGCTTTTTAAGAAACTTGTGTTTGAATTATCCTTCACTTGGGTATGTATGTAAAACAGTCTTATTCCACACCAGTAACGTTGAATGCTATGCAAAGTTCAACCTTAGATGTGGTTGAATTTACAATTGATATACACTGCAGTACCAACTGGGGTGGGATGGGGGAGGTGGAGAAGGGATTGAAATCTACAAGAAATTGCTAAAAATTAGACAGTCTCTCTATGACGAATTTTTCTTAATTATTTCAGAAATGACACGTTTAACCAATATTTAGACATGAGTTCCTGACTCCTATAATGTTAATCTAAATATTTGAGTGGAAATTTTTGTTCTTGTTCTGCTCTGTTTTATATGAAGTAAGTTACTGAAAAGCAGTGGAAAATGTCAGCACTAAAGTTTACTAAATCAGTCCTGATTATTAAGATCTTTTCTCCAATCCTGACAAAAGTGTATAAAATTTAAACAAAAAATTCTTGACAGTACCGGGAGCAAAACTCAAATTGATTTGATCTTTATATCTGATTTTTTTTTTAAACCTTCAGGAGTTTAAGTTTCCTTTAAATTCAGTTTGATGGCAGTGTTAGATCTGTCTGTTTTGTTTGCAATATAGGAAATTTGTTTCGCCTCAATTAAAATGCAGATTGGTTGTTCTTTCGTTATTAATTAAAGACACACTAAGGTCTTTTGAATGCTGAAAAGATTTTTGTCCTAAATGGAGCTAAGAGGACCTACAATGTTATCTAGAATTGCAACAGTGACAGAGATTTCAAGTCACTTCTGGAACTGTGCCTGATAAACAGTCCTCCAGGACAGGGAGGAATGCGAAGAATGCATTCTACTTCAGGGAAGTAGGTCATGGTTTAAAGCCTTACATTTGTCAGAGAAAGTTTCTCAAGCAGTCCTTATGATTGCTGGGTCCTCGCTAATTCCTTACTCAGGGTTCTTTAGTCTTAGGCAAATTAGGTGGCTAAATTAACTTGTTAGTTTCTAGGAGGGCTGGACTAAAAGTAACAGATTCACCACATGCGCCTGTACTCCCAACACCAAAAAGAGTTAGGGCTATAGACTAGTGACTGGAAAACCATAGATGTGGGCTTCCCTGGTGGCACAGTGGTTAAGAATCCGCCTGCCAATGCAGGGGACACGGGTTTGAGCCCTGGTCAGGGAAGATCCCACATGCCGCGGAGCAACTAATCCCGTGTGCCACAACTACTGAGCCTGTGCTCTAGATCCTGCGAGCCACAACTACTGAGCCCGCGAGCCACAACTACTGAAGCCTGCGCCTAGAGCCTGTGCTCTGCAACAAGAGAAGCCCCCGCAATGAGAAGCCTGCGCACCGCAACGAAGAGTAGCCCCCACTCTCTGCAACTAGAGAAAGCCCGCATGCAGCAATGAAGACCCAATGCAGCCTAAAATAAATAAATAAATAAAATAAGTAAATTTATTTAAAAAAAAAAAAAGAAAATCATAGATGTGATAAGTGTTTTCTCTTAATTGCACAATCTTGGAATAAAATTTTTTTAAGTAGTAAATAGGCAGGTGATGTGTAAGTATACGTAGGAAAATTAGAGAGTACCTTTTAAGTGAACTGGGGGTATTTCTTTGCTGCCAAGATTAAGTGCTGCGGGAACCAGCTGAGTCCGCTCTACCTAAGTGTGACCATAGTGCCCACAGTTTATTGTGGACTTAAGCCTGTGGAAAGCATATCTTGCCCTGAATTGTAGCTGAGTGCTGGACAAAGAGGCACTAACATGACAGGGTTCAAAGGCAAGAGAGAGAGCACATACTGGGGTAGCAGGAAAGGTGGCATGGAGGATGCTATGGACTGAGTGTTTGTGTCCCTCAAAATTCATATGTTGAAACTCTAATCCCCAGTGTGGTGATATTAGGAGATGGAGTCCTTGGGAGGTAATTAAGTCATGAGGGTGGAACCCTTATTAAGGAATTAGTGCCCTTATAAGAGGAGACACCAGAGAGCTTGCTGCCCTCCCCACCCCCCAAAAGATACCCTCTCCAAAGCAGGAGGAGAACTCTCACTAAGAACCAAATCAGCTTACACTTTCATCTTGGACTTTCAGCCTCCAGGACTGTGAGAAATAAATGTTAGTTGCCTTGGCTGTCCAGTCTATGGTAATTTGTCATAGCAGCCCGAACTAAGACAGAGGAAATGGAATTTATGGTGAATTGCTGAAGAGTGGAGATGCTTGAGAGAAGGAGGCAAGAAAATAATTAAGTAATTTTTTAAAATAATAAAAATAAATAATGAAATAAGGAGGCAAGAGAGAACCTCATCATGTTGAGACAAATACTGAGTGAAAAATAGTCTAGGAAAAGTTGGGTTAAAGATTTCATTTTTTAACTGCAGGACTTTTGCAGAACCTTTATTTTATTTAATTTTATTTTCTTACAGTTTTTTTTGATGTGGACCACTTTTAAAGTCTTTATTGAATTTGTTACAGTATTGCTTCTGTTTTATGTTTTAGTTTTTTGGCCGTGATGCACGTGGGATCTTAGCTCCCTGACCAGGGGTCGAACCCACACCCCCTGCATTGGAAGGCAAAGTCTTAACCACTGGACCACCAGGGAAGTCCCAGAACCTTTAATATGTTATTATTAATTATGCTTCTCCCAAAGGAGACATATAGTATGCATCGGTACCCAAATACAACTGGGAAATGCCAGGCTAGTGAAGAGAGCACAATTAGAGAGTGGTGATTGAGAAGCCAGGAGAGGTATCTTGTGGCTCTGCTGTGGAGAATTTGAATACCAGAATGTGACTTCTACATTTATTGTAATTGGCAATGTTAAGCCAATAATTAATTGGGATCTACATCTACATCTGTTAGGGTGGAAGCAGGGACTTAACTTTCTATTTTGAAGCTGAGACAGAGAATAATTCTGAGATATTAAGGAAATTTGTTCTCTTTTGGAGGAGGGGAGCAAGGAGGATGGATTTTCATTTCTTTCATATAAAAATGATTGCATTTTTATATCTAATTTTTAAAATGAACCATATGTATAGAAATTCTTACTCTCAGATTAAAATGGAAAAATATGGAATATATCCCAGCTTTTAAATGTACATTATTGGGAAATGCCTCAGATTATCCTGAGATGAAATATTTCATATTTTTACATCCTCATTAAGTTATGTTTAGAGTTCCTGATATATTTTGGGGGGTTGCGGGGAGCAACAATAAGGATGATTAAAAATTTGGAAATTGAATATACTTTGGATTTATTTCATTGTTCAGATAATCCAGGTAATTGCATATCAGGTTTAGTTTTTATTTTCACTGTGCAGTGAGTCCAATAACTTTATTGACTCAGTTTCTATGGCACTTAATTAATTGCACGTAGAGCTGAACATCCTAGGACAAGCCACATTATGTCCTGAAACTTTCCCTTAACCAGATTTTCTGGGGCCAAAGACAATCGGACTACTGTGGAGTTAAATGCTGTAAATTATTGTGTTCCTCAAACCCTTTCCAGCTCCTGCAGTGAATACTGGAGGTATTGTAACTGTATGTGAACTTGAACGAAGATCAGGGGAAGGTCAAAAGAGAGCCTTCTTGAATGGAGTTGCAAATTCTTCCTCTGGCAAATAAGAGTAAAGGGAAATGTCACCCATTTGTTGCTTTTTATGGTCATGAAGAAGGAAAAAATCCCCAAAGCTTCTGATTCCTTTGCTATGAGCTGACCAGCTGGCTTATTTTGGCTTCGGATAAGAAGCTGAGACACACACTGATTTCTTTTTTCCTTGAGTCTCATCAAAGCAAATCAAAGCAAATAACTGTATCCTGGGATTGTTAACGAAGCTAAATTTTTAAGTAAGTCTCTCCTTTGGAAAACCTAAAAATCAGTGTAGGGATGTTCTTGTAAGATTGCTTTAGGCCATTTAAGTGTGAGTGACTCAATCTAGGCATAAAGTAATGATTCCTGCTTCTTAGTAAACATTTACTAATACTGCATTTACTTTAAAAATTAGCTCATATAGAAACATGTTTCATATACGCATTGACCCTTTTCCTCAGTGTAACTTTCTGTGCTTATTCTCAAACAAAGCATGAACTTTCTGTGAGTGGAAGAGGAGCCTTGCTGTGCCAGTTTTGTGTGCTCTGCCCATGCCCGAGGCTCCTCACACAGTTATTTTACTGTGTGTTTCTGGGTTGATTACAAGGGTGAAAGCTGTAGGGGATGAACTAATGCCACAGCCTTAAGGGTCAGGTACGTGTGGAAATATTAAAAAATGTAGTCCCTTCTCTCACTGACTGTCAGCTCATTTGTCGGGTTGAGTATCTATCAGGTACCAGACAGTTTTGGGGGCACCTGTACATGCTTTTTCCTATCTTACCAGTCACTTATAACTTCTATGAGCTAAGTGGTGTCATCCCCATTTAAAAAAGGAGCCAACAAAGTGAATATTTATGGAGCTTTTGATTCATTAGCTCTTTTTTTCTGTTTTGTTTTGAATTTTATTTATTTATTTTTTATACAGCAGGTTTTTTTTTTAACATCTTTATTGGAGTATAATTGCTTTACAATGGTGTGTTAGTTTCTGCCGTATAACAAAGTGAATCAGCTATATGTATACATATATCCCCATATCCCCTCCCTCTTGCTTCTCCCTCCCACCCTCCCTATCCCACCCCTCTAGGTGGTCACAAAGCATGGAGCTGATCTCCCTGTGCTATGCGGCTGCTTCCCACTAGCTATCTATTTTACATTTGGGAGGATTCACTAGCTCTTGAGGGCACCCCCCCGACCCGGTTTGGTCAGGTCCCGGGCTGGGACTGCTGGGTATGAGACCACTGCAGTGTGAAATGGGCCTTGGCTGTGATGCTGAGAAGACGGCTCCTAATAACTGCTGACACACTAGACCCTCCTCAGATCCCAGGGCGCTCTGCCTCTCTAGGTATTTTAGGATGTATCACGCGATCTGCTGTCAAGTAAATGGCAAACGATTCATCTTTGTGGGCCAACTGGTTATTTCAGACCCTGTCCCCACTCTTCCCATCCCAACTGAGAGGGGAGATAGCTGATGCCAGGCTGTAAGAGCTTCTTGGGCTTGGAGGCAAGTCATATGACCTAAAGAATCGATACCACTCATTTTTCTCTTTCATTTGGGTTTAACTGAATGCCAGGCACCTACAATCACCGTTTTCTCCCTTCCCATTTTGCTCTGCCAACCTGACCTCCCAGTGCACCCTCCATCCTACTGTACCCGTGTACAACCCATTCCATTTCCTCTCTAAGGATCATCCCCCAGCTGATTTGCCAGCCCAGATCAAGGCTTTGTCCTTCGGGGATACTGTGCTCTCCCAGGGTTTTTTTTGTTTTGTTTTGTTTTTTTAAATATTAATTTAATTTTATTTTGATTCTTTTCTCTCTCTCTTTTTAAAAAAAATAATTAATTAGTTAACTTTTCACTGCGTTGGGTCTTCGTTGCTGCGCGCGGGCTTTCTCTAGTTGCGGCGAGCAGGGTCTACTCTTCGTTGTGGTGCGCAGGCTTCTCATTACGATGGCTTCTCTTGTTGCGGAGCACAGGCTCTAGGCGCACAGGCTTCAGTAGTTGTGGCACGTGGTCTTCAGTAGTTGTGGTGCACGGGCTCAGTAGTTGTGGCGCACGGGCTTAGTTGCTCCGCGGCATGTGGGATCTTCCCGGACCAGGGATTGAACTGGTGTCCCTTGCATTGGCAGGTGGATTCTTAACCACTGTGCTACCAGGGAAGTCCACTGATAGGGTTTTGATATGAGTCTGCAAGCAATTGATTTATTATGGTCCCTGTGCAGTCAAACCTCTCTGCTAATGATAATCTGTATTTGCAGCTGCTCCCCAGCCCTAGCACCACCTCAGCTCCACCTCAGATCATCAGGCATTAGATTCTCATAAGGAGCGTGCAACCTAGATCCCTCGCATGCGCAATTCACAGTAGGGTTCGAGCTCCTGTGAGAGTCTAATGCCGCCACTGATCTCACAGGAGGTGGAGCTCAGGCGGTAATGTGAGCGATGGGGAGCAGCTGTAAATACAGATGAAGCTTTGCTCGATCACCTGCCGCTCACCTCCAGGACTGGTACCAGTCCGGGGCCCAGGGTTTGGGGACCCCTGCCATAAGAGAACTCTCTTCTGGTGCCTTTAGCATCTTGTAGAATGGTTCTGTCTTACTGGCTTTTCCTTTCACTTGCTTCCTCAGATCTTTTTCTCATTTCCAAATTTTAATTATCTCATGCCATATACTGCAACATTAGCCTTCAAACTAGTCTTCCTGCTTCTAGCCATTTTTCTCTGTGTATGACTGCTTTATAGATGTAGATAGTTAGGTAGTAGAAGTACCTGGAACCCTGTGATCTGAGAGTGTTCTCCAGACTTTTCCTCTTTGCCTCCAGTCACACACTTATGTGTTTGTTATCCTTCATTCCCCAGGTTGCATTTTGAGGGTTGGGAGAGAAGATAAAAACCAGTGGTTTGTTAGATGCTTTCTTTTGCTCTTCTATATATTTTTCTTCCATTCAGTCAGTGAATGTAGCAATAAATGGAAGCTCTTTCTATTGCCTTTGTTTGATTTTAAATACTTTTCCATGTACTGCAGTAACATGGCCACCGAGAAATGTCTACATAACTGAAGTCAATTTTCTACCACTACGGGCATCTTAAGATAAATGAAAACTATGGTATCTTCATCATATTTGTATAGAAACATAGTTTGGGCTATAAAGTTATTCCATTCTTGGGTTGGTTTTTATTTTGGGAATTCTATCTGAAGCAGAAACATGGCCAATTGACTTAAAATGTTCCAGCGTTTGATTTATTGGCATTTTCATTTTCAACGAGCAGGTATCTGGTATGAATTAAATAAAGTTTAGAAATTCTTTGTTTTCCTTCTCCTCTTCCCACCTCCAAAAAAGAGAAAATTCCTAAAGCTTTTTATAATTTCTTTCATAAAACAGTTGAAGCCATTGTTTATCAGGACTGTTTCCCAGGTGGACACTATTACAGTTCTTTTTTTTACAGCTAAAGAGACATTTCACAACTTCAAGTCTAAAGCTTTAACAAGTTTTTTGGGTCTTAATTTCCTTATTCTTCAGAGTTTAAGCCCATTTTCTTTGCCTGAATATAAAAGATAGTTAATTAATTGAAGTTGTTAGCCTTTAGATTTCTTCCTTACAGGTGAAAAATGTGTACATGTGACTTTTTCAGAGTCTTCTCTTAAATTTTCTCTTTGTCTCACATGGTGATTCGCTGAGAGTCTGGATAACTTAATGGCAGGAGAATTACCATTACTTCCTGAACTAGAATCACCACTTACTGGGCTTTCTCTAACTCAGTCCTTTTTTAGCTGTATCCATGCAAAGCTGGTCATTGGGGCATCCATTCAACACATACTAAACTCCTGTTGCTATTTCTTCAGTTATTTTTGCTCCACAAGCTCTTGGGAGATATCTTGTGCACTGTCTTGGCTTTCGATACAACTACATGCTGTCGAATCCTGAAACTATCCATCTCTCTGCCAGGGACACCTCTAATTTGTTGTCTTTTGCCCCTTCAAGCTGAGCCCACCTACCCCAAGTCTATACCTTCCCCCGCTCTCTTCCCTGATGGTCCATGCAGTCTCCAGCTTGGGGCAGGTGGAGAGGAGACTTCTGGGAGAAAAGCCAGCGATACACAGAAGGGATTGTGTGACAGAGAGGAAGGGAACAGAGAACATCAGCTTGGCGGATGGCCCAACAGTCTAAGTGCACCAAGAAGAAAGCTTAAGCAAGGTGTGGTTCTGCAAGGATGCTTGAATGCCTTAAGGACAATAGACAAGAACCTATTAGCTCTAAAATATGTGTTGAAAGCAATTTACTAGTTTTGCTTTGTTGCTTTGCTAACATCATAAAAGAATAAGATCTATATTTAATGCAAAATTCTAGGTGGTTCTTTTGCCAACAAATTCTCCATCAAGATAGTAGGAATCACAAATGCCTGTTAAAGATAGATTTTTATATAATATAAATATGTATGTAATATTTCTGGTAAAAAAAGTAGATTCAGGGGCTTCCCTGGTGGTGCAGTGGATAAGAATCCGCCTGCCAATGTAGGGGACACGGGTTCGAGCCCTGGTCTGGGATGATCCCACATGCCACGGAGCAACTAAGCCCGTGTGCCACAACTACTGAAGCCCACGTGCCTAGAGCCAGTGCTCCGCAACAAGAGAAGCCACCGCAATGAGAAGCCTGCGCACCGCGGCGAAGAGTGGCCCCTGCTCGCCGCGACTGGAGAGGGCCCGCGCGCAGCAACGAAGACCCAATGCGGCCAAAAATAAATAAAATTAAATCTTTAAAAAAAAAAAAAAAGTAAATTCAGACGCAAAAATCTCATTTATTTGGATGATACAGACCGAATTTGTCTGTAGTAAATAGAATTTGTAGTAAAAGCTTACGTTTTTAAGGACAAAGTTAAATTTATACATGTAAATGAAAGCATTTTTTTCTTTCTGCAACAGTTTTATTAATATATAATTCACCTAACATACATTTCACCCATTTAAAGTGTTACAGGTCAGGGGAATTCCCTGGCGGTCCAGTGTTAGGCTAGGCCAAAAAAAAAAGTGTACAATTCAATGGTTTTTAGTAATCAAAACATTCTTTACTGAAAAAAATGTTATTGCTGAATGACTAAAAGGAAGTGATATTTGTTAACTGATTTGACTTAGGTTCTTACGACTGTTTAATACTTTCCTTCATAGGAATCCAGTTGGCCCGTTCTAAAAAATTTTTCAAAAATCGAAGTAGAGGAAGGGAACTCCTGTTTACTGTCTGAAGTTTAGTCGCTGTAGGGATTTCATGACCCATTAAATCAGTTAGCTAAAACAACTTTAACCCAGGAGCTTTCAAGTTCATTTTCTTCTGCTGCATTTTAAGTCTAGTAGAAGATTATAGCAGAAGACAAACATTTGAATATATTAACCTTTCTGGAGAAAGGCCCACTTAAATTCATGTTTTTAAAATTCAAGAATAATAGTGCTTTAAAAAATCTGATAGTACATACATAACTATATAAAAGCCATTCTTTCTCCTTACCCATCCATCCCCCCATCAGTCAGTCTTCCTTATCAGAAGGAACCGATAATGGAGGTTATAACATCCTTCCCAGCCTAGAATGGATGGCTCAACAGTTGTGTGAGAAAAAATTGGTGATCATTAGGGGTCAGCTTGGGTTCACTTAATTGAGAATAAACCTAATAATCAAATTTATTTAATTTTTTTTTCCTTCCTTTCTTGGTCTTTTATTGTTGTTCAGGTTCCTGAACTATAAGATTTCAGGGGAATGGACTGATGGTGATTCTGGATTTCACGAGAGAGGTCCGACAAAACTGAGTCGTTCAGCACCTCTCCTTATAAATGTGGTCTAGTCACACATACAGTTGAATAAACATAATCGATTGATCATCCTGGTAAGAGTTGCCTGCTATTTTATCACCTTGCAGCAGAAGTGAAGGCAGATGTCTCAAATTGAGAAAAGATTTTTTTTAAAGTTAGGCTAGAAAGCAAATGCTGGATGACGTCTTTTTTCAAACGTAGGTATGGTGACAGTATTTCGGGATCAAGAGGAGAGCCAGTTTAGCTCAATGCACTGGAGCAGGCAGACCCAGGGCATCCAGTAGAGACAGAGGAGGGCACTGGATCTGTGGAAGAATGGGGAGCAAGGAGGGCCTCTAATACGATAGAAGGAAAACATCTATGAAACATCCATGAAATGCATCCATTCCCGTGCTTAAAAAAAAAAATTTATAGAGCAATTTGGCAATGCATCAAACCATGTAAGTGTTCACATCCTTTGTTCCAGTGCACCTGGTTCTGGAAATTCAGCAAATAAATAATATAAAGGAAGGTAAACTATGTTACATAAAATGTGTTACAAATGTTTATCAGTGTCTTGTTTAAGATTTTGAAAGACCGGTTAAGTGAATTATGTGTGGTACATACACCTGATCCTTTGTCGTTAAAGGATACATGAGGAGAATTGGTAGCAACTTGGGAAAAAGACGGTTATGGTTTCAAATTGGGGAAAATATGCGGAACCGTATATAATCCAAGTGTGTGTATGTGGCTAAAAATTGAAGGGAGCACATGAAAATGAAGAGGTGTTAGGACGACAGTGGTTTAGGTCATTTCAACTTTTAAAAACTTTCTTTAATATTTTCCCCTTTTAAGCTTATTGAGAAACCAGCAGATAGATCAACATGAGAGGGAATTTAGGATGAAAGAGGATCTAGTTTAAAAGCAGAAGGAGGGACTTCCCTGGTGGCACAGTGGTTAAGAATCTACCTGCCAATGCAGGGAACACGGGTTCAATTCCTGGTCCAGGAAGATCCCACATGCCACAGAGCAACTAAGCCCGCGCACCACAACTACTGAGCCTGCACTCTAAAGCCCGCGAGCCACAACTACTGAGCCCATGTGCTGCAATTACTGAAGCCCGCGTGCCTAGAGCCTGTGCTCCGCAAAAAGAGAAGCCCGTGCACCGCAACGAAGAGTAGCCCCCGCTCACTGTAACTAGAGAAAGCCCGCGTGCAGCAACGAAGACCCAATGCAGCCAAAAATTTTTAAAAGAACCCCAAAACAGAAGGGAAGTAAAACACTGGGGGTTTAATTGATTTTCTGTTAACTACAGTATAAAATGAGAGCAGGTGGCTAATACCAAATATACTCATGCTATATATATTTTTTAAAATTAATTAATTACTTTATTTATTTATGTTTTTTTGGCTGCATTGGGTCTTTGTTGCTGGGTGCGGGCTTTCTGTAGTTGTGGCCAGAGGGAGCTACTCTTCATTGCAGTGCGCGGGCTTCTCATTGCGGTAGCTTCTCTTGCTGCCGAGCACGGGCTGTAGGTGCTCCGGCTTCAGTAGTTGTGGCGTGTGGGCTCAGTAGTTGTGGCTCATGGGCTACAGAGGACAGGCTCGGTAGTTGTGGTGCGTGGGCCCAGCCACTCCACAGCATGTGGAATCTTCCTGGACCAGGGATTGAACCCACGTCCCCTGCACTGGCAGGCGGATTCTTAACCACTGCGCGACCAGGGAAGTCCCTCTTATGCTATATTGATAGAAATAGTGTCCCGTGGTTTGCACTGGTCAATGTCCACTTGGAGTATAGTACTTAGTCCCCAGAGTCACATTTTAGTGCCAGATAGTGCTACATTAAAGCCAGAAGTGTAGATTTGGGTCCTTAAAAGACTCATGAATATTTTCAGTGCCTTGAGAGACAGTTGTCACAGCAGAATCCACAAAACCCTGGTGAACAGAGAATGTAGGGCTTGGAATAGGGTTATTTTGAAAAGAGTGGTCTTCAGAGTGTCAGCTTTGTTTCCTGCGATAAGTTTTGCAAGTAAGTTATAGATCTTGTAGAACAAGGGACCTGCTTTTGCATCTGTAGTCATTGTATACCATTTTTGACTCCTGTTATCAGGGCCTATTAAATGTCTAGAATGCAACCATGGAAAGACACCATAATTGTTCTCACAGGTTGGCAAGGTAACATATCACTGTTAATTTAATAAGGCTTTTTCACAGGCAAACATAACAGGGATAATGGCAGGAACAGAGTGTGACAAGTTCCAGGAAGGTGTGGGATGTGGTTTCTTTTTAGTGGCAGCTGAGATAGTTCAAAGGCAAGGTCTCCAGGCTGCCAGTTTTTTCCATTGCCAATAGGGAGACATCCATTCTTTGGGCTCTCTGAACCTTTCTCTTCAGGTATTGCTGATGGAGAGAGCTAAGTGATCATCCTTTAGGCCTCCCCAGGTACTCTGATTCCTACCCACACTCACTGGGCATCACCTTTCTGCCTGACAGATGCCACCCACCCTTATCCCCCTGCAAGACCCCCACTTTATCTTTTTCTTTTCTACTAAGTGAGATCCAGGAGTCTTCATTTTTTTTTTATTTTTTATTTTTTATTTTTTATATTTATTTTTGGCTGTGTTGGGTCTTTGTTTCTGTGCGAGGGCTTTCTCTAGTTGCGGCAAGCGGGGGCCACTCTTCATCACGGTGCGCGGGCCTCTTCACTATCGCGACCTATTTTATTGCGGAGCACAGGCTCCAGACGCGCAGGCTCAGTAGTTGTGGCTCACGGGCCTAATTGCTCCGCGGCATGTGGGATCTTCCCAGACCAGGGCTCGAACCCGTGTCCCCTGCATTAGCAGGCAGATTCTCAACCACTGCACCACCAGGGAAACCCTCCAGGAGTCTTCATATGGGACCAAGCAAGTAGCCATTATTAAAACAATGGGACATGTTCTCAAATATGTGTATTTAAAACAAAAATAAAACTTTGGCAGGTATACATATATCTAACTAAATTTAATGTGAATCTGTCAATATTGTTCTTTTTGCTTTACAAGAGAAGGTGTGACATCTAATCAAATACCTACATTATATGGAAACTTTCAATTTTGGAACAGACCTGTGTTTATCATTTGCAGGGTATTTGACCAGCTTTCAAACCCTTGTTTTAATATTAGAAAGAAAATTAGAACTTGGGGCATATCGAAGTTTAGTGTAATATGAGTTCTGTGTTAAGAATGCTGAAAGGAAGCTGTCCCCAGTACTAGGTGTGGAAAATGTTTAATGTCTAATGACTAAATCTCATGGTCAGGATGAAGGATGTTCGATCTTAAGTGAAAAGATTTCTGGAGACGTACGAATATAGACGCTACAGATGGCTTTCTTTAGATTTCGCTGTCTTTTTAAAGACAGCTATGGCCTGTCAGACAGCCCATTCAAAGATGGATGATAATCCCAAAATGTCACCAGAGTTTTAAGGGTTTTTTTGTTTGTTTTATATATCCTTCCTAAATTTTTAAAATTTAGTGCAGAATATCTTTCAATAACACTTTAGACTCGTTTGTCATCCTATTCAGTCTTCCCCTCCAAATTTAGTGGAAAAGGAGCTTATTTCTATCATAAGAACTGGCCGAAACATCTGGGGAGGCTTACATAATTAAAAGAATGTATTTTATTTCCTTCAGGAATCAACACCACTTAACTCTGATTTGTCATGACATCTTACTGTTGCTCAAGCAACATTGTAGATCTTGGCTTGTGATTAATAGGAAATGAACAGATATATTTACCCCAGGAAGACATCCATGGGTAACTTTCCCTCTGAGATATTTCCTAGTCTCAATTGCTGGAAGAATTTATTAAGATACAATTTACATACCCTACAATTTACCATTTATGTATGTATGTATGTATGTATGTATGTATGTATTTATTTATTTATTTAATTTATTTATTTTTGGCTGTGTTGGGTCTTCGTTGCTGCTCGCGGGCTTTCTCTAGTTGTGGCGAGCAGGGGCTACTCTTCGTTGCGGTGCGCAGGCTTCTCATTGTGGCTTCTCTTGTTGCGGAGCACGGGCTCTAGGCGCATGGGCCTCAGTAGTTGCGGCACGTGGGCTTCAGTAGTTGTGGCTCGCGGGCTCTAGAGTGCAGGCTCAATAGTTGTGGCACACGGACTTAGTTGCTCCGCAGCATGTGAGATCTTCCCGGATCCCACGGATCAAACCCATGTCCCCTGCGTTGGCAGGTGGATTCTTAACCACTGCGCCTCCAGGGAAGTCCCCAGTTTACCATTTAAAGTGTACAATTCAGTGGTTTTTAGTACATTCACTGTGTTGCGTACACTTACATTCACAACAATCAATTTTAGAACATTTTGACCCCCAAAAGGAACCTCATAGCCATTAGCAATCATTCCCCATTTCCCTTCCCCTCAGTCCCTGGTAACCACTAACCTCCTTTCTATCTCTGAAGATTTTCCTATTCTGGACGTTTCTTATAAATGGAATCACATAGTATGTGGCCTTTTGTGTCTGACTTTTTTCACTTAGTTTAATATTTGCCAGGTTCATCCATGTTGCAGCATGTATCATTACTTCATTTCTTTTTATTGCCGAATAATTTTGTATTCTGTGGCTATACCCCACATTTTATTTATCCATGCATCCATCCATGTTGATGGACATTGGGTTGTTTCCACTTTTTGCTAAGAACGTTAGTGTACAAGTTTTTGCTTGACATATGTGTTCGTTTCTCTTGGGTATTTATCTAGGAGTAGAATCGCTGGGTTATATGTTAACTAGCAGACTGGTTTCCAAGGCAGCTTCTACCTACCCCCCCCCCCCGGCAGTATAAGAGGGTTCCAGTTTCTCCACATGCTCTCCTGCACTTGTAATCTGTGAAGTGGTATCTCACTGTGGCTTTGATTTGCATTTCCCTGATGGCCAATCATGTTGATCCCATTTGTTTTTAGTGAACTAAATATCTGGTATTCTTATACAGCCAAGTAAAGCTAAAAATTAAAGATGCCTTCTGAAATGAATGTTTTTACAGCAAACAGCACAGCGGATCCAAGGGAACAGTATGCATTGTGCATTCTTGGCAGTTAAAGTGTGTTCCGGCTTCTGAAAAATGGTTCTTGCAGTCCTGACTTAATAGATAAGAAATACTGTTTCTAGATGGGGGAGTTGCTGGAATAATTAAATGTTTCCATGGTAACGAGGTGGTGAGAATTTCTGCTGGTTAAATATGTTTCTCACCAAATAACGTGGTAGCAGTTACTTGTGTAAATTCACCAGTCATCAACATTTGCCAGATTTGCTTTTCCTTGTCTTGTTTGTATACTTTTGTGCGTGTGTGTGGTTACTGAACTCTTTTAGACATCAAAATACTTCTAAAGAGTCTAGCACTGCCTCCTAAGAATAAATTCTTGCATTCTTCTGCTTAACCACAGTAGCATTATCACACTTGAGAAATTTAACATAAAATTGATGATATCATCTAATATAGAGTCCGTATTCAAACTTCTGCTATTCCTTAAACATATTTTATACCTGCATTTCAAAAAATTGGATCCAGGATCTAATCAAAAGTCCCATATTGCATTCAGTTATGTTTCTTTTAGTCTCTTAAACTAGAATACTTCTCCTGCCTTTTTGTTTTTTGTGGGATTTATTTTTATAAAGAGCCCAGGCCGGTCTATTGGATAGTGGGCTCATTGGATTTTTTTTCTATGATTAGATTGAGGCTGAACAGTCTTAGCAAGAATACACCTAGGTGTTACTGAGTACCTACTATTACATCACCCCGGGAGTCATATAACGCCTGGCTGCCCGATCGTATCAATAGGTGATGCTGAGTTTGATGATTTGATTAACGGTTCGAACCAGATCTCTTCATTACGAAGGCATGCTTTTCCCTGTGGGATAATATGAGAGTTTGATGCTGATTATTCTGTTGCCAAACAGTGTTTTAGCATCCATTGATGATCCTCGACTGAATCACATTGGGGGATGCAAAATGGTAACCTTCTCATCCACCATTCTTTCTACATTTCTCCATCTGGCGTTCTTCTGTAGAGAAGAGCTTTTCCTTTGTATCCTCTTCTCTCCCTTCGTTTTCCTCTTAAAGGTAAAAAATTTTTTCCCGATAAAAACATTATGAGCATATTTATTTAACAGAACAAGAGAATGGTTAGATAGTTATTTCTTAGACTGGTTAAAAAAATGGGATCAAGATGGTTGTTACCCTCGGTTCCTGAGGATCACCTGGGTGTGAGTTGTGGTGATGGAAGAGGAGGGAGGGGTAGCGTAGCAGGGAAGCAAGGCAATTGACTAGAATAATAGACCTTAATTTCATTAAAGTGAATTAGAAATATTTTGTCAGAAGTGTTCTTTTTTTTTTTTTCCTGGAAGAAGTTGTCAATTATAAAACAAAACAAAAAAGTTCTGTCCCTGACCAGGTAAGGGTATTTACGTATTATAAATATGGAAATTAGAAATTGTAGAAAGATTAAAAAGTAGCAGAGGGGGGAAAAAAGTGGAAATTCCAAGTTAACACAACCGTTATCTCTTTTGCATATTCTTAGAAAAAAGGAATATTTGTGACTGGGTGCCATTTCACAATTTTATAGTTTCTAACTTCAAAAGCATTAAAAATACACACACACAAACTCAGGTTCATAGAGACAATGTACGAAAGCAGAGGTTAGAATTCCAAGCCAGTTCTCACAAACCTGTTTGACCCAGACGTGGTCAAGCAATGTTGCAGATGGATCGCCCTGATGGCCATTTTGAGCTTCGCAGCAAGGGTGCCTAAACCGTCATCTTCCTAGCTCCTTAGCTTGCTGTGTTTAGAAGGCGTTGGAAAGGGCAGAGGTTTTGCATCTGAGAGAACCTGGAACTGGGTAGTGTCCCCTGTGTCAAGTTTGAGGTCTCCTATGTTATTTTCATTTTGGATGTTGAACCCTCAGAGTAATCCTTGAAGAATGCATGTACATTTTACATCTAGAAAAGGGGAAAACCTGTTGAAGACTAGATTTTTGCAAAATGAATCTACCCTCCAACAAGGTGATCCAAAAAAACTGCCTGACTGAGACCTTCCCTTAGAAACTCCATAATAGGAGATGCCACATTTCCTAGGCTCATATTTTTGTTGTAGGAGACATTTGAATGAATCAGTAAGTCTTTTTTTAAAAATCAGAACATTTATACTTTTATACGTTTTATATTGATTTAGTACTTTGAATGTTAAAAACAAGAAATCTTATACTATGACTATCATTGGAAGGAATAAGATTTTAAGTAATTATTTTCCTGTCACCTGTCTCAAAAAACCACCTGCATTTCATTGTCTGCCTGCAAGTTGTGCGTTTGTATTTTTCACTCCAGTGTGAGGATTGCAGGACTGTTTCTAGTCTTACTTTTGTTGAATGACTTTATGCAGGTTAAACCAACAGAATGCCTCATTGACTTGGAAAACTGTTCTATTTATCTAGACATCTAGACTGGTTTTAAGTGTTCATTAGCATTCATCTTTGCAGGAAGAAAATAGCTAATAAAGGATAAAAATTAGATTGACCATAATTATTAATCGATGACACCCCTGACAATTTTTCTTGGTCTAACAATTGTTGGTTAACAAATTCATCAGACTGAAATTTTGTGTATAAACGTCATTAGGGTAGTGGTGAGCTTAAAGAGACCTTGAAATACAATTTTCAGTGTAGAACAATGAATCTCCTATTTTTTTTATCTTTCCATGTTCCTGGGACACTTTTTTTTTTTTTGGAGTGTAATTGCTTTACAATGTTGTGTTAGTTTCTGCTGTACAACGAAGTGAATCAGCTATGTGTATACATATATCCCCTCTCTCTTGGACCTCCGGAACACTTTTAAAAATCTTGCACAGAATTTAAATGTAGCAAAGCTATAGCTGTAAAAGTTCAGTTTAATAGCATGGTATTCTGCTGGTTAGTCATTGTTGCAAAGTCTTGCTAGCAGAGCCAAGAAGGAATTGAAAATGTAGATTTCTTCCTCCAAATGTTCGCTACACGTTGGAAAGTGATGAAGACATTTTCATAGGTGCCAATGCCCTGGATTGCTGTTTCTGTTTTTGCTCAGGGCGTTAGTGGAACTGAGAGAGGATGGCTAATGAAACCAAGTTAGCTTTGTCAGCGGTCTGGGCAGCTGAAGGGATACGGTTCCCTCCCAGCTCTGAACCTGCCTCACACTCACTTCGTCGCCTCTCCCTGTGGACGGAGCTTCCCGGTGGCTCACACAAAGGGAAGCCAGCAGGGCTGGGAGTGGTTCCAGGAGCACAGTACACCGGGAGATCCGAAGATTTGGAGGAACTTATTTTATTTACTTATCGTTTATTTTACCTTTTCCTCCTAGGAAGTCTCTGATTGTGTTTGATCACAATCCTATCTTTTTGTGAAAGATTTAGATAGCCCTTTTTGTTGATTTATCCAATTAGTAAGAATACAAGGGGACCTGTTGTTTAAAAGACTATCCTTCGTGGATTGATATGGAAGGATTGCCTTTTTCTTGGCAGTTTTGAGGAGGAATTCCTTGTGTGTGCATCTCTACAGGCACATACTCAGTTTAAGCCATTTTAAACAAATCTTGCTCGTGGTCATTTAGTGAACACGAAAACAAACAAACCTAAAAACAAATACAGCGACTTATAAAATCTCGAAGATACAGAAGAAAATGCATCCATCCTTTCCTAGGGGTAATTACTTTTGCAGCTGTTTCAAGGTGGGTTCTGTACACTGGGGCTCCTGATTTCCATTGGAGCAGATGGGGATCACTTATTAATCGACGGGGCTACAAGAACCATTTGTCAGTTGTAAATCTTACATAGACTGGAGTGCTTTTCTCAGCAATGTGTATGTTCCTAAGTTAAGGGAAAGCCTTGAGTTTTTCTTTTGGGGTGGAATCCTCCTAAGATAACCACGCCCAGGCAGATAAAACTCATTTTCTGGATCTACTCCTCTTGAAGAAGAGTTTTTTAAATGCAAAATGGATGGAAAGAGGACGCATATAGTTTCTAAGCATCTAGAGTTTTACAACGAGAGAAATTTGTAGAACTGAAATACTTTGAAAAAATTCCCATTACATTTCTTTAACTGAAAATTTGATGCTTGATAAGTAATAGACACTCAGTAGGTATTTATTGAATGAGTTTAATTCTTAGGTCTTAAAAATAACCTGTTTCCTTAATAAAATGAGCAAGCTTAACCTGCAAGTAGACTATTGCCTCCTATTTAACCATTTTCTTTAGTATACTGTATTTTAACAGGGCTATAAATCCTACTTCTTTTTTAGCATTTCCCTTCTGTTCTTTTTGAACAGAGATAAAAGTCATTTTAAATGCTAATAAGAATATACGTAGGAACAGATTTTAGGAGTAATGTGTGGATTTTGTAAGAATTTATTCTTCAACTGCATTGGTTCGCCTGGTACTGGTATTTTTGGTAATGTTAAATAAAGCATTAATCACTGGAATATATGAGACTTGTTAAGCCTTCCCTTTCAGATCCTTAGGCAACAGCTAATAGGTGTGTGTGTGAGTGTGTGTCTGTGTGTGTGTGTTTCTAGTAGAGAAGAAGCATTTCTTTTTTCTTACTATTGTGAAAGGGGGATAGTAAACACTGTTCATCTTCTCTTTCATATTTTCATATCTTACTTAACATCTACAATGATGAAAATGAAATGTATCACTTCAGATAGTATTTGAAAAGTTCATGAGTTAATTTTATGTTAATTTCTTTTTTTTTGTTGGCCATGCCACATGGTTTGTGGGATCTTAGTTCCCTGACCAGGGATTGAACCCGGGCCCTCAGCAGTAAAAGTTCAGAGTCCTAACCACTGGACTGCCCGGGAATTCCAATTTCATATTAATTTCTATGTGGAAGGAAATCTTTGGGTCTGTAATGTATGAATGTGGATAGACTCACAATGAGGGAGAATCCAAGGGCTATTTATTGTTTTCTTTTTATTTTTTTAAATTAATTTATTTACTTATTTATTTTAATTAATTAATTTATTTTATTTATTGATTTTTGGCTGCATTGGGTCTTCATTGCTACATGGGCTTTCTCTAGTTGTGGTGAGCGGGGGCTACTCTTCATTGCGGTGCGCGGACTTCTCATTGCGGTGGCTTCTCTTGTTGCGGAGCACAGGCTCTAGGCCCACGGGGTTCAGTAGTTGTGGCTCGCAGGCTCTAGAGAGCAGGCTCAGTAGTTGTGGCGCACGGGCTTAGTTGCTCCGCGGCATGTGGGATCTTCCCGGACCAGGGCTTGAACCCGTGTCCCCTGAATTGGCAGGCGGATTCTTAACCACTTCCGCCATCAGGGAAACCCAGTGTTATCTTTTTAAAAGAAAGGTAGAGATAGAGAAGGAGATGGGAACAGTGGCCTTGAAGCTGAGAATTTTTTAGTGTGGTTTCTATTCCTAACGAGGTCTGTGACCTTGGACAAATAGCATTCTTTCAGGGCTGGGTTCTCAGCAGTGTCATGGAGAGACTGTTCTAGATGGTCTCGAAGATGAACACGTCAAGCTCTAATGTTTCATAATTGTATTCTGTCTCCCTTCTTCTTAAAGATATTATAATATTAGATACTTCAAAAAATACTCAGAACACTCCCTCCTTTTGGCATAAGAATTTTAAATTTATATGTATTCAGTATATTTAATCCACACTTTGTGATTCATAAGCATATGAATTTTTATTGAGTTGCAGTTAGCGTGAAACACTCCCATTTTGCGTTCACTTATAGAATTCCCTGTGTTTCCATGTCATTTTAAAAAATACATTACAGCTAACTAAGTCATTCTTTTTATTTGCCAGTGAACACACTGACAGCTGATTTCCATTCTGCAGGGAGTGTCTGTTTCTGTGACCTTCTTCTCTTATTTCCTGAGGGTAAACTTCCCGGTTTCACGAATAGTAGAAACAGCAAATGTTTTGTCATCAAGATATGGATTTGAACCCTCAGTCTGCCACTTACCCAAGATAAGTGGCTTAACTTGTGAGCCTTCCTCTACAAATTGGTGGTTAAGGGTGTGCTTTCACAAGTCATGCTAATTTTGATGCCGCTGGGAACAAATAAGTGTTCAGATTTTACTGCCATGTCACTGATATTGGTAGAGTTTACTTTGACAGGTGAAGGATGGCATCTTAAGTTTGCTTCGGTTTTTGTATTCTTTTACTTTATTAGAGCAGGTGAATATATTTCCATGTGTTGATTTACTGATTTAGTTTCATGTTACGAACGGTATTCTTTGCCCATTTTATCTATTGGGGTCTTATTATATGCTTCAAAACTCACGGTTTATATTTTTACATCTGTGGGCAGTCTCTCGGCAAACAATTTTTTCTAATTTTTTTGGTGAGTTGAGTTGCTGGAAGTGTCTTCCCTTAGAAGTTTCCTACACATAAGGATTGGGTTTACAGGCCAAGCCCCCAATCCTGAACTTAACCCTTTGTTATTTACATCATGGATTTTTAAGTCTTGGGTTTTGCGGTTAATGCATTCTTTGTGAGGTTGGGACCTGATTTCCTGTGGCTCCTTTTCTCCACATACGTTTTGTTTCTTTTCTTTTTTTAAATATATTTTTCTATTTATTTATTTATTTTTGGCTGCGTTGGGTCTTCGTTGCTGCACGTGGGCTTTCTCTAGTTGCCGCGAGCAGGGGCTACTCTTCGTTGTGGTGCATGGGCTTCTCATTGTGGTGGCTTCTCTTGTTGTGGAGCATGGGCTCTAGGCGCGCGGGCTCAGTAGTTGTGGCTCGCAGGCTTAGTTGCTCCGTGGCATGTGGGATCTTCCTGGACCAGGGCTTGAACCTGTGTTCCCTGCATTGGCAGGCGGATTCTTAACCACTGCGCCACCAGGGAAGTCCCTATGTTTTGTTTCTTTAACAAATTCTTACATAGTGCTTATTATGTCCCAGGGGTTGTTTCAGGAACTTTACAAATATTAACTCATGTAATCCTTTCAACAACCTTTTGAGATGTAGGTACTATTAGATCCATTTTACAGATGAGGAAACTGAGGCACAGGCTGACTGGTGAAGCAGCTTAACTAAGGTCACCCAGCTCCAGGAAGCAGAGCCTGAGTAGAATCCTGGAGGTTGGCTCCTCACCCCTCTGGGCTGACTCTAATGGATGGTGCTGGGTTTTTCCCTTTAGGCCTTGGGCTGCTCATAACCCGGATTTGGTTCTCATAGGCTCACCCCTCATGTTTGCAGGGCCCAGGACAAGAATACAAATGAAGACACATGTACTACATGTCAAAATATTTTAAAACTATCAAGCTAACACACTGTTAAATGAAATGCTATCGTCTTATCTTGAAAAACATACCTTCATAATGACCTAGAAGGCCAGATCTGAGTTTAGAATTCTTAGACCCCTAGACCTTCCCTACCAGAAAGGAGGCAGGCTGGAGCTGGGGCCAGCCTCCAGCCTGCCTTCTTCCCACTCCTGGCTGCCCCTGAGAGGCCTTCAGCACATGGATGTGATTAACCAGCCCACTGTCCAAACTTTGTCCCTACCCCCCAAACTCCATCATAACAAACAGCCTTTGGCAGGCCCCTGGCCTTGGGGTGCCCTGGGAACTCCACTATCTTGGGTCCCAGGGCGGGTGGGATGGTAACTTCAGGTAGGTTTGCCCTCTTGGTTCCTGTAGGGGAGGGAAGGGCCAGAGGACAGCCAGAATGGACTGTCCAAAGTGAGAGGCTCTTTGGCCTAGGTCTAATGGTGTTATCGCTCGTAGGGATTCGATGTAATTGCTTTTTCCCTTTTGCCTCTTGTCTGTTGACTTGATTCGTTCCCTGCTGTCTACCTCCAGTTTCTGTTCAAGCTAGTTACACTTGAATTCAATAACTATTTACCTAAAGCGTATTATGTGTGCGGTGCTGGGTGTGTCCCCCATCCTCATGGAGTAGATTTTTTATCTTAGCTTAGCCCTTGAAGCTTCCCACAGCATAGCCTGCATTGTATAAAAATTGAGAGGTGACTGGTGAAGAACGTTGAGAATTTCTTCCTGATTAGCCCAGGGCGGAGCCTTTAAGGAAGAGGGTAGTAGGAAATCATGGAAAGGCAGAGGTTCTTAGATAAGGAGGCTGGGCCTCTGTAGTTGATGGCGGGAATTACGGTTAGGAACTAAATGAGACTGGCATGACAGATTGAGTTAGAGAACTAACCAGGGTCAGGGAGATCAGCTTTTAGGATATTGCATTAAATCAGACATTGATTCAATGAAACGTTGAAGCCTGAGCTAGGGCAGAAATCAAGGAATGGGTATAGACAGCATTGAAGACATAAGAAATGATGGCAGTTGGTGGAATGGCACTTGGGGATGAAAGAGAAGCAGAAAAGCCCAAGGTGATCCCCAAGTGTCTAGGCTCTTGCATCTGAGGTGTTATTCCTCTCCTAGAGAGTAGTGTCGAGAAAAGACATGAATGAACTGTTGGCTAGCAAAACAGAGGGAAGGGGTAACAAAGGCATGATTTGTTATTTGTGTAATACTAATAGCTAGCATTAATTGAGTGTGTACTACGTGTCAGGTGTTGTCTTAAGTGCTTTGTACAAGTAAACTTGTAAATCCTCTTTCTACCAGTGAGGAAACAGGCACTATGTAGAGATTAAGGAACCGTGCAGCTAGGGTCTCTTGTCAGGAACAGACGTTCTGGCTCAGAGAATGTGTGTGTGTGTAAGAGAGAAAGAGAGAGAAATTCAGTATAAAGACCAAAAGCTCGGGGTTTTAAGCAGTCAACAGGGACAAGTTTTTTTTTCTAAACTTAGGAACTGTCACTGACATAACCCAGCCACAAACCTGGGAGTCCTTCTTTTTCCATTGGCAGGTGCTGCTGGCTTCATGTCCATTATTTCAGGTTGACCCTTCCTGTCCCCAGGGTCTCCTCCCTGCTTCTAGCTCTGCGCTGGACGCGGCAGCAGCGGTCTCCCTGCCTCTGTTCTTGGCCTCCTTCATTCCATTGTCCACTGGGCAGCCAGATTGATGGGTTTTTTTTTTAACATCTTTATTGAAGTATAATTGCTTTACAATATGTGTTAGTTTCTGCTTTATAACAAAGTGAATCAGCTATACGTATACATATATCCCCATATCTCCTCCCTCTTGGGTCTCCCTCCCACTCTCCCTGTCCCACCCCTCTAGGTGGACACAAAGCACTGAGCTGACCTCCCTGTGCTATGCGGCTGCTTCCCACTAGCTATCTATTTTACATTTGGTAGTGTATATATGTCCATGCCACTCTCTCACTTCGTCCCAGCTTACCCTTCCCCCTCCCCGTATCCTCAAGTCCATTCTCTACGTCTGCATCTTTATTCCTGTCCTGTGGTTTGAGGGGGTTTTAGGTTTGTTTGCTTATGGTCCACTTACATCCAGTGAAGCCTACAAACCTTAAGTGTATAGCTTGATGCCTTCTTAAAAATGAACACACGTGTGTAAAGAGCTTCCACGTCAGTTTGTAGACCGTTCCCAGCGTCCCAGAAACCTCCCTGTGGCCCCTTCTAGAGATTACTTCCTGCTGTGGACAGACTGCATCCCCCTAAAATTCACGTGTTGAAGGCCTGACCCACAGTGTGACTGTATTTGGAGAGAGGTAATTAAGGCTAAATGAGGTCATAGAGTAGTGCCTGAAAGGATTTGTGTCGTTATAAGGAGAGATACCAGGCGGTGCTCTCCCTTCGCCGTGTGAGCGCGCATGGGGAGAAGGTGGCCATCTACAAGCTAAGAAGCAGGCCCTCACCAGAAATCAAATTGGCTAGGGCCTTTATCTTAGACTTCCCAGCCTCCAAAACCATGAGAAATAAATCTCTGTTGTTTAAACCACCCAGTCTGTGGTATTGTTATAGCAGCTCGAGCAGACTCATACAATTGACTTTGGAGAGTGAACTTAGAAGGTCAGTCAGGAGACCGCAGTGCAAGATGTGAGTGTGTAGTGGTCTAAGTTATGAGATTCTGTGACCTTAAGAATAATTACTGGGCTTCCCTGGGGGCGCAGTGGTTGAGAGTCTGCCTGCCACTGCAGGGGACACAGGTTCAAGCCCTGGTCTGGGAAGATCCCACATGCCGCGGAGCAACTAGGCCCGTGAGCCACAACTACTGAGCCTGCGCGTCTGGAGCCTGTGCTCCGCAACAAGAGAGGCCGTGATAGTGAGAGGCCCGCGCACCGCGATGAAGAGTGGCCCCTGCTCGCCGCAACTAGAGAAAGCCCTCGCACAGAAACGAAGACCCAACACAGCCAAAAATAAATAAAAAAAAAAAAAAAAAAAAAAGAATAATTACTGTGGGACTTCCCTGGTGGTGCACTGGTTGAGAATCCGCCTGCCAGTGCAGGGGACATGGGTTCCAACCCTGGTCTGGGAAGATCCCATATGCTGTGAAGCAACTAAGCCCGTGCACCACAACTACTGAGCCTGTGCTCTAGAGCCTGCGAGCCACAACTACTGAGCCCGCGTGCCACAACTACTGAAGCCCGTGTGCCTAGACCCGCTGCTCCGCAACAAGAGAAGCCACCGCAATGAGAAGCCCGCACACCACAACCAAGAGTCGCCCCCGCTCGCCGCAACTAGAGAAAGCCCGCGTGCAGCGACGAAGACCCAACACAGCCATAAATAAATAAATAAATAAATTTATATTAAAAAAAGAATAATTACTGTGAAGAACATAATTTATGAAGCAACAGAGTGGGGAGTCTATTGAGTTCAAGTAATACTATTCCATCATAAAAACTTACATATTAAAGCAAAATGTCGTCCCCTATTTCCCAGAGGCAATAACTAGAGACAGTTTTATAGGATATTTGCTAACCTAATTGATATAAAAACTTTTCAATCTCAAAACAATTTCCCCATTATTATATGAATGGATACCAAATAATTTCCTGTCTTGGCAATGATTCACATTATTGTTTGCTATTGAACTATTTTTTCCTTGCCAGGAGGTAATAGTAGCCATCAGAGAAAACTGCATTTCATTTTCTGCGTGTGTCTGTTTCAAACTACTGATTACCAGAGAGCTTCCGATCCTCAATGGAGAGTTTATGGAAAAGATGAAAAGGGGATTTTTTAAAAGAACAATGCACAAGTCTGAGACAAATGAATATTAAGACAATCAAAAGTTTTTTTTTTTATACGAACTTCTCCAGTAGCAATTTACTCTTTTTTAGGGAAGAAAAAAAGTTTCATGCCAAAAGGGAGGAGTCGATTATGTAAAGAAAACAGAAAAATATTCAAAGTATTACTGTTTACTGTTTGGGTGAGTTGTAGAGGGAAAGGGAAATTGTTTGGACAGTCTATATGGTGAAGAAAGCCATATATATTTTCCAGTTTCTAGTAATTTTTGCATGCTGTGAATTTAAAGCAAATTGTTTCATTTAAGTCAGCATTTAGTCCAAAAAGAGCAAAGGCTTTGTGATCATTGACATGTATAATACGATCATCTTTTGGAGGCTGTAATTTAGAAACAATGAAGGCAATTTTGAGAGAGGGTCACTGATAGGACACTGTTTAGACACAGCTCTCTTCCCTGGGGAAGCAAACTTGCAGAATAGCATCAAGTTGAAAGGATTTTGTTCGTATTTCAAATAAAGTCAGCAGGGAGGGCTGGCACCTGTCTGCCCAGCTCTGTGTCCTGGTAGCCAGGTAGTTTCTCCCTTGCTTGCTTTCAAGATTCAAGATCAATGGCACGGTGGGCACAGCATTTCCCAGAAGCCCTCACTGCTTCATGAGGAGTCCCCACCCTAGTTAGACAAGGTGTTGCTTGCATTCTAAAATAGCAAAAACAAAGGAGCTTTCCCTCGCTAGTCACTCAGATGGGAGTATTGGAGACTATTTCACCAGCAGTTAAAGTCTGTACTTCTGGAAATCATTTACTTTGCTTACACATCTTTTGCCAAGTGGTAAAAGAATCAGCCATCTCCACTTAGATGCTCATTTTTATTTATTGAAGCACTTGTGGAGGAAACAAGCCCTTTCCTACTCTTTGTCTATCCAGGTCTCAAAACAGAGTAATTTGTTCCTTTTGACTAAGAGTCCTGAAAACGATCGGATTCAAGTAAGGTTAGAGCCCAGAGCTCAAAGGAGGTCAGGGCTTATATTTTATAGAACAAAACAATCAAACAAGAACCAGAACTGCAGCTGTTGACTTGATCAAGACACCACCGTTGTTGGGATGGACAGGCCAGCTGAGATGCGGGTAAATATATTTTATTAGGTTAAAAAACCCAGGAGCACATTCTACAAACTGACTTTTCAAACAGTAGGTGCTGTGATAAGCTAATTGCTATTCTGAATTTGGTAGTTATAACTCAGGACGACAGAGATCTCCTGGAATAGTTAATTCATATTTTTGTTGCATTTGGGATGCACCTGAATTGCCTCTCACTGCTCCCACCCCCCATTCAGAGTGGAGAATAGATTGAGTTTCTCCCTAATGAATGCCTTCTGCTTCCTGAATTAGGACAGATTGCTTGAGAGTGTTTATGTGCGAAATTAGGCCCACTCTGCGTTCCCCTGTATTACTGATAAAGCAAAAAAAAAAAAAAAAAAAAAAAGTATTAATGGCATTACTAGATGTTCTCTGTAATAACTGGCAGCTCTAAAAGCTATTTTGACAGGTATAACATGATTTATAAATTAGGTTAATGGATTATTTTTTAATGGGAAATGCGCTTGTATAAGATAATTTATTCAAGTAGTTTTACCTATTGCAAGTGCTTTCCCCTCTTAGGCTTGTATTATTCTGGAGGACTTTTTTTTTTTTTTTTTTTTTTTACTAGGCATGGGGCTTTTTTTTTTTCTTCTTCCCTTTGAGTGCAGGTTAAGAGATTGAAGCTGATCTTCTCCACCCCAAATGCTGAGAGAGAGCGTTATACAGCTTTAAGTTCCTCTGCAAATTCACCATGATGCTTGGTTAGACTGTGAATGCATTTTTCATTAGGTGATGCTTTTTAGTGTTTGTATATTAGTGAATGTTCTGACCACCTGTATGTGTCAGAAGCAGAAGCGTGAGGGAATAGGTTTGGTAGCAAAAACCAGTCAAACCAACGCAAAACTCCCCAAATACCTTGTAGCTGATGTGGTATTTACAGGGCTTTGCCAGCGGAAAGACCCTGTGCAATGCCTACTTCTTTAGAAACACCCTCCCCTTTCCCTGGGGTAGAGTTTGATCCTGATAAGAAAGTTGGTGTTCTGTGCAGTGTAAATGACATACATTTATTGAGTAATTTTTTTTTTTTTTAGAAATTCACGTTCTTTTTTTTTAATTTATTTTTATTTATGACTGTGTTGAGTCTTCGTTTCTGTGCGAGGGCTTTCTCTAGTTGCGGCAAGTGGGGACCACTCTTCATCGCGGTGTGCAGGCCTCTCACCGTCGCGGCCTCTCTTGTTGCGGAGCACAGGCTCCAGACGCGCAGGCTCAGCAATTGTGGCTCACGGGCCTAGTTGCTCCGCGGCATGTGGGATCTTCCCAGACCAGGGCTCAAACCCGTGTCCCCCGCATCGGCAGGCAGACTCCCAACCACTGCGCCACCAGGGAAGCCCTATTGAGTAATTTTTGAAACCCAGGAAAATAAGAAAGAAAAGAAACCAGAGCTGCCATTTTTCAGTCTCGGCATTGTCTCTCAGAGGGACTTCCTTAGTACAGCCTAGGCCAGCCTAGGTTTTCCTGGAGAAAAGGGGCACAAGGGCTGTTGAGTGTAGATACTGCAGCCGGGCCGGTTTTGTAAGTGAGGGCAGTGGGGCTGCCCCCGTCACCTTCCCTCCTGAAGTTTTAGTAACAGGCTTGACTCTTAGCTCATTCAGAGTAAAGGCCGAGGGGCTTCCCTGGTGGCGCAGTGGTTAAGAATCCACCTGCCAATGCAGGGGACACGGGGGTTCGAGCCCTGGTCCGGGAAGATCCCACATGCCGCCGAGCAACTAAGCCCGTGTGCTACAACTACTGAGCCTGCGCTCTAGATTCTGTGAGCCACAACTGCTGAGCCCGTGCGCTGCAACTACTGGGCCCGCGCGCCTAGAGCCCGTGCTCCACAACAAGAGAAGCCACCACAGTGAGAAGCCTGCGCACCGCAACAAAGAGTAGTCCCCGCACGTTGCAACTAGAGAAAGCCTGCGCGCAGCACCGAGGACCCAACGCAGCCAAAAATAAAAATAAATGAAATACATAAATTTACAAAGTAAAGGCTGAGAGATGCTTAACTTGCAGAGACATTGGTTGTGACACTTTATTCCTTAGGGAACACAATGACTAGCGTGTTTAGGGTTTGCGTCGGTTTGGGTTTGGTTTTGCTTTGTCTGGTTTGAAGATGCTTTCATTTGTCCAGGAGGCATGGCTTGGGAAGAGGCATCTCAACAAGATGGTGTGGAAGCCTACGCTTGAGACCGAAGAAGTGTATGGACCAACATCAACCTGTTCTTAGAATAGTCACTAGTTCTTTTCTTTTCTTTTCTTTTCTTTTGTCTTTGCTTTTTTAACTGAAGTATAGTTGATTCACAATGTTGTGTTAGTTTCTGGTGTACAGCAAAATGAATCAGTTATATATACATATTCTTTTTCATATTCTTTTCCATTATGGTCTGTTATAGGATATGGAGTATATATAGTTCCCTGTGCTATACAGTAGGACCTTGTTGTTTATCTGTCTTATATATAGTAGTGTGTATCTGCTAATCCCAAACTCCTAATTTATCCCTCCCCTCTTGTTTTCCTTTTGAGAGCTGGGTTCCAGTCTCTGCCAGTGACCGAATCCGGTATCCCCATTCACCAATGATCAGGTTCCTTTGTCAATATTATGCTCCTGGGTCCCATTCCCAGAGATGCTGGCCTAATTGAGTTGGGGTGTGGCCACAATGACAACTCTGCGTAGTATTAGCGCCATTATACAGGTGAAGAAACAGAGGCTCAGCGGATGGCAAATGTGCTCAAAGCTCTTACAACTAATAAGCAACTGATCTGGGCACCCCTCCCCATCTGTCTGCTTGTAATGCCCGCTTTTCATGTGCTGCGCTGTGCTATGTGGATCCAGAGAAGCTTTGTAGCATTTCTACCAGTTAGGAAGGGTCCTGCCATTAGCTGCCTTTATGAATCCGTGGGCCTAGACAAAGGCCTTGTTTTAGTCCGACCAGACTTACTGATAAACAGTAGCCGTACTGCAGTTGCTGCAGGACTGGATCACGTCACTTCTTCTGGTATGCAGCAGGCCATTCGAATTCCGGGGAGTACAGGGCTAAGCACACACGTCAGAGAAACCCATTTCAATTTATCATTTTAATTCTGCTATTAACCATCACAGACCCTAAATGAATTCCTCCAGAATGGCATCTTCAAGCCCATTATCAGAGCTAAATGTTTAATAACTTTGTTAAATAATCCATGCCACGGTGTATAGGAAACTTTCTTTAGTGTTTTTTCACACAGAAGGAGGCGTTTCTGGACGTCCCTGGGGATGGCTTAACAAAGCCCTCACTGGCCGCTGGCTGGCCCCCTCCCCTTCCTTCCTTGCTGGGTGCCTTCTCTCCTAAAAGCTTCAGGCAGGAGAGGTTCTAGCAGTGAAACCCCCTGCTTAGCAGGCTTCAAAAAGAAGCAGATGTGAGGCAGACATTTAATCAATCAAAAAGCAGTTTAGAATTCAGGCCAGGAAGCGATAGATGCTTTTTAGCAAACGCAGCACGGCTCTTTGTGGAGTAGCAATTGGCAGGTTTTCTATTCTGTATCTTAGCTTTTCCAGTGATTGTGCTAGAAATATTTAGAGTAGAACATTATAGGATAGCAATTGCTGATTCTAAATCATATTATCTTAGATGGGCCATCTTTGCAAATTAAGTTCATTTTACTGAAAATAAGGCAAGCAACTTTGCCTGTTTTCTTTTTCAGTCAAATGGATCACAGGCTTAGAACTGAAGTAGCAACAAGCTGATCAATATGTTCTCTCTAACTGAATTTTTTTTTTTTTAAATCAGTAGTCATTTTAAGCAATGTGGTTCAAAAGCAGTATGGCCACTAAATTTGCATACTGATAAAGTATGCTATTTAACTTTGACAGTGGTCTCAATTATATTCCTAATTAAATGGTATGTCGCTGGGAGTTCCCTGGTGCTTTCACTGCTGAGGGCTTGGGTTCAATCCCTGGTCGGGGGACTAAGATCCCACAAGCCGTGGGGCGTGGCCAAAAAGAAAAAAAAGTAATATTAGCATCTAAAATTTTTTGAACCTTAAAATCTAAACTTTACTTGAGATGACGCTGCTTTCCTCCTTTGTCAAAATTGTTTATCTGTCAGGCTCAAACTATTTAGCCTTCCCATGGCATGTGGTGGATTTCAGAACATCTTGTATTATCAAATTCCTAAGCAAGGATGTGATGTAATTATTTTACTACCAAACGCACATCCTTTGAAAGAAGCAGCCATTTAACAAGAGAGTAATTCCCGGAATATGACATGGTGTGTAGGGATTAGGTGGGAATTGGGATCGTGACTTCTAAATCTACAAGAATGAAACTCTGGTGCAAGAGCTCAAAAGGAACTAGGCATGACAATTGTCAGAAGTGTTTCAAAACACCAATCTTGTGTTTTTAGGCTACTCATTTTTATTGTTCTCTTCACAGTAATATTTTTCTTACTTTGCATTTGGGATTTGTGGAGGCAGTTGCTTTGCCCTGTACATCTTATAGGTGCAACAGGTCAAAAGGGAAGAAAGTAACTTGACATTCGTGCTCTGTCATAACATGAGAATATAAGCTTTCCGGCTCTGTATCCTGAGATGTCTAACTTGACAAGATCTGTAGAGCCTCATCCCACTGGGGCCCACAGTCAAATAACCAACCAGCAGATGGTAGGTGCTCACTTTTCTGTAAAACAGGGAACTTCAGCAGGTTTTGGAGCTTACAGAGTATCTTGAGTGGGATGTGTTCCCTGTCCTAACACAAGAATCTTTTGAGTTGTTGGGCTGCTTATGCTTAGTCTTTTTCCTCAGTTGGACACCTCAGTTCAGCCATAGTTCACTCAAGTAAGATGGATTGTATCATTGATCCAACATAATAGAAGTAGGATTGTGTTTTCTTGGTTTAAGACAAGTTGGTGGAGGGAAAAAAAAACAGTTCTTCAAGTTCAATCCTTAGAGTTCATTTCTGATTCTATGAGGCTGAGGACTGACTGGTCCTTAACCAGTGTTAGCACTACCCCCTGAGGAGACGTGGCACACGTGGCGTGTGCTGTGGGGACCATCAGGGAAGCCTCATGTCCTAATTCCTCTGCATAGTTTCCACATAGAGGAGGACGCTGGTGATTCAGAGACTTGGCCTAGGATTCCCAGGTTTCTTTCTTCCTTTTTTTTATTTCATTGCATTTAACAACTTTATTGAGAAATCATTGACAGTGTGCAGTTCGATAAATTTCAACGTATATCTACATCTGTCTAACCATCGTCACCATCAAGATAGTGAGCGTATCAAACACATCCCCAAATTGCATGCCTCTTTGTAATCTCCCCCTCCTTTCTGTAACGTCTGATCTTCTTTCTGTTACTGTTATCAGTTTGGATTTTCCAGAAATGTATATAAATGGAATATACCACATGTATAATTTTCTCTTGCTTTTTTCACTCAGCATAATTATTTTAAAATTAATCTATGTTGGGACTTCCTTGATGGTCCAGTGGTTAAGACTTCGCCTTCCAATGTAGGGGGTGCAGGTTTGATCCCTGGTTGGGGAGCTAAGATCGCACATGCCTCTGGGCCAAAAAACCAGAACATAAAACAGAGACGACATTGTAACAAATTCAGTAAAAGACTTTAAAAATGGTCTACATCAAAAAAAAAAAAAAAAACTTAAAAAAAAAGTAAATAAAATAAAATTAATCCATGTTGTTCAGTTTGGAAGTTTTGCGTTTTTTAAAAAATTTATTTTATTTATTTATTTTTGGCTGCATTGGGTCTTCGATGCTGCGCACGGGCTTTCTCTAGTTGCGGTGAGCAGAGGTTACTCTTTGTTGTGGTGCGCAGGCTTCTCATTGCGGTGGGTTCACTTATTGCGGAGCACGGGCTCTAGGCATGCGGGCTTCAGTAGTTGTGGCACGCGGGCTCAGTAGTTGTGGCTCACAGGCTTAGTTGCTCTGTGGCATGTGGGATCTTCCCTGTCCAGGGCTCAAACCCATGTCCCCTGCATTGGCAGGCGGATTCTTAACCACTGTGCCACCAGGGAAGCTCCGAGTTTGGAAGTTTTTTAACAAGTTGAACATATACCGACAATATAACCTAGGTATATAAATATATAAATACCTAGGAAATACACCTAGGTATTTATCCAGGAGGAATGAAAGCATGTATCTAAACAAAGACTTGTGCATGAATGTTCACACAGCTTTATTTGCAAGTGGATATCCGGTTTTTCCAGGATCATTTGTTGAGAAGACTCTCCTTTCTCCATTAAATTGCCTCCGTTGTCAAAGATTAGAATTATATCTGTGTGTGTCTATTTCTGGGCAATTTATTCTGTTCCCATGATTTGTTTGTCTATTCTTTCACCAGTACCGTACTGTCTTTTGATTACTGTAGTTTTATAGTAAGTTAGGTAGTATCAGTCCTCTGACTTAGTTGTCCACACAGGTTTCTTAAGTTGTGTTTATCAAGCATCTCTCTGTCCTAAGTATGATACAGACCTCAATTGTGTGAGGACTCCAAACAATACCAGGTAGGCATTTCACGTAATGGAATTGTGCTGACCTATCTTCACGCAGTGAATTGCTGTCTTGGGTCAGTGGTGCTTTTTATTTCCTTCATCTCAAGCAGAGATCTTATAAATTCCCTTTGCTTGAAATCAGCATGGCTGATCTCCTACCTCACCAGATTTAGAGCTCTTTGTTTTCTTTTACATACTTTCCCAGAGAACCCGGGAGTTTTAATACTTTTTAAAACAACTATAACTTTTTAATGTAGGGGAATATTTGACTGAAATGTTGTGTGTTAAAACATATTGCATTTATCTTGGTGTCTTTACTTATGGCAGATGTTAATGGATGCGGTTCAAAAAGGGTTCTGTGGGCAAGTCATTTGAGAAAATGCTGTAATGATTTGTTCCTTAGAGGTTCGGAATGCACATTAAAGAGTCTCTAAATTCTAAGTAAATCTGCTTAACTGTCTAGATCAGAGTTTCGCAAGCTGATTTTGAGCCCAGAACACTTCTGAGAGAAGCCTGGTAATACACAGGTATTGATATACCTGGCATACTGATATTCTTGGATACCAGTTTGAAAAATGCTGATCTTTGAGATTTAGAGGCCTAAATTGTAGACATCATTCCTAATAAAATGACTTCACCTGTAGTGGCCAAGTCCCTTGGGATTTAAATAAATAATATGAGAGATATTACTTTCTAAGACACTCAACAATTTGAATATTTGAGTAGAAACATTCAATTGAATTGAAATTTAATTTTGCAGGCTAAAAGCAAACTAGGGACTTTAATGGATATCTCTTAGTTTTCATTCTTTCTCATGTCTAGGGGTGAGTCTGTGTTATTCCTCCTAAAACTATATTAAGTAATTTTCACAAATTTTACTGAAAACTACAAGAAACAGGAAAATTAGTGATTTGTAGACAGTGACCAGAGACTGTCTATCTGGTATGTACACCCTTCACCAAGTGGCATTTAAGGACCCTCATGTGCTGTGCAGATAATGTTCCAGAAACTTTCCATAAATAGGGAGCAATGCAATTTCAAAAGCAAAATAAGATTAATCTTTGTATTCTGAACATCAGAATTTTTTCCACTTGGATTAAATTAAATTAATAAAATAAACAGCAGCACAACAAAACTGCTCTCAGCCAGTTAGGTATAAACTTGGTTAAATGTGGCTTTCTGGCCAATATTTTTACTTCTGGCTGTGGGTTGGAGGATGTTGTCTAGTTGAACAGCACTGTAGACTCACAGTCAGATTTCTAAGTAAAGACCAGCAGGATAAATTGGTGGTATGGGCAGGGTCAGACAGCTGGACCACTGTTTTCATTGGGTGGGGCTGGAAGGAAGGGGGCCACACTGACTCTGGGTGATGGTGATGAGATGCCGCCCCCTTTTCTGGTCCTTCAAATGAACTCACTCATATTTAAAGCAATGTTACCAGCCAGTAAGGGGGTATTTCTGTTTGTTGGTTTTGTTTTGCTGAATATATGAGTAGAAAAAAGTAGCATGAAATTAAAAATAAACAGAGGTTTTATTTAAAGATCAGAGGCTACAGGGCACCAGGATTTTAAGAGGTGGGGCAGCTGCCACACTGACAGGAGGGTCTGTCCTCCTTTTCAGGAGGAAAACTGGCATCAGAAAGAGATCTCTAAAGGCCAGTTTCTTGGAGACAAGGACTTCTCCTTTTTAGAGGTCACTAGAAGCACTCCTGACCTGGGGTACATGCTCTTCTCAATTTCATGTGGTTTGAGAGAGCTTTTGGCCCGATGTTTTGACAATACCTCTGAAACTTGATAAGTAGTTCATATTCTCTCTCTTTGAAAAGCTTTGCAAGTTAAAAGTTCTCATTTTTCTTTTATAGATTGCCTTAAATCTTTTTTTAAATTCATAGACTAGAAATATATCTTTCTTACTATTTAAGAATTGCCTTAGCCCTGCTTACTGTATATCTTGAGCTAATTAGAAATTAGATCATTACCAAGGAGTGAAACATTTTACTGTTTAAAATATAAAAATTTTGAAATTTTCTCAACTGCACTGAGGTTTTCTTGAGTCTACAGATTTTATTGGCTATACCCCAAAATTTAACTCTGTGAGAAGGTTCACTAAAGAAAATTTTATTTTTTCTTTTAATTCTGGAAGATTTCAAAATGTATACAAGAGTAGAGAATAACAACAAGTACCCGTCACCTAGCTTCAACTGTAATCAACATTTTGCCAGTCTTATTTTGTCTAACTTTAATTTTTAAATTTTATTTGCCTATTTTAAAACAAATACAAGATATGTCATCTATAGATCCATTATTATATATCTCTAACAGTTGAGGACTTTTTTTTAAAATAAATTTATTTTATTTATTTATTTATTTATGGCTGCGTTGAGTCTTCGTTGCTGCATGCAGGCTTTCTCTAGTCGCGGCGAGCGGGGGCTACTCTTCCTTGTGGTGGGCGTGCTTCTCACTGTGGTGGCTTCTCTTGTTACAGAGCATGGGTTCTAGGCTCGTGGGCTTCAGTAGTTGTGGCACAAGGGCTCAGTAGTTGTGGCTCGCAGGCTCTAGGGCGCAGGCTCAGTAGCTGTGGTGCACGGGCTTAGTTGCCCTGCGGCATGTGGGATCTTCCCGGACCAGGGCTCGAACCCATGTCCACTGCATTGGCAGGCAGATTCTTAACCACTGCGCCACCAGGGAAGTCCCCAGTTGAGGACTTTACAAAAACCTAACCACGTTATTGTCACACTTTATAGAATGAACAATAATTTTTTAGAATCTTAAAGAAAATCTTTAAAAAATTATTTTAACAACTGATGTTTTCATACGGTTTTATTTCTGCATCTCAGAGGAGACGTGTCCTTGTGGTAGAGAGGTTTCATATCAAGACACAACATCTTAAGGCTAACTTGTTGGAAAGCATGGCTGTGTAGGGGAAGGCATAGAGGGATTAAAGAATTCAATCCAGTTTGCTCACAACCGTTAGGGCTGTTGCCCCTCTAAAATTCTTATAAATATGGACTGCTGATGGAGTCATCAGTTTCTGCATTTAGCCTCTTATTTTCAGCCTATTTCTAGAAATTTGGAAAATGCTTTGTGTGCCTGTGTTTAAATAAAAGGGGGAATGAAATACTTTCACCATGGTCCTCGTGTTTGCTCTTTGGACAGCATGGCTCTAGAGTGAATATACTGTTTGGAGCTGTGGCTATTGAACAAAGTGAGTCTTCAGCCATAAGGATGGTCAGCTTTTTGGTCGGTGTTGATGGATGGGCTCACTCACAGCTCCCACGCAGCTCTGGGTGTGGAGGTGTGGATGTGTGGTATGTCATTTACAGCCCCAGTCCCACAGCAGCATAAGTTGCTTTTGCTACCTGAGGGTCAAACCAAGCAGGAATCCTAGGCAGAAAAGGCTATGTCTCTCCAGCCATTGTTTTCTCTTCTTTTTTTTTTTTTTTTTTAAATTTATTTTGCCTTATGTTAATTTAGCTATACCAGCTGTTTTTGGAGATGTATGTCTTTTCTTATCCTTTCACTTTATTTATTTATTTATTTATTTATTTATGTATTTATTTTTGGCTGTGTTGGGTCTTCGTTTCTGTGCGAGGGCTTTCTCTAGTTGTGGCAAGCGGGGGCCACTCTTCATCGCGGTGCGCGGGCCTCTCACTATCGCGGCCTCTCTTGTTGCGGAGCACAGGCTCCAGACGCGCAGGCTCAGTAATTGTGGCTCACGGGCCTAGTTGCTCCGTGGCATGTGGGATCTTCCCAGACCAGGGCTCGAACCTGTGTCCCCTGCATTGACAGGCAGATTGTCAACCACTGCGCCACCAGAGAAGCCCTGTTTTCTCTTCTTGTGACCAAGCAAGGTACAGCCATTTTACTGTAGGGCTGCTTGAGTCTTGCGCTACAACCCCGTTCGAGTGCCCGTGAGTGGGTATAGTGAGATGCGGTCCCTGTACACAGATGTCTCATTTTGTTGGATTCCTTATCATCTCACATCTAATGCTGCCTCCTTCCAAACCCTCCTTGCGGGGGTGGGGGTCGGGGGGAATAAACCAGGAGTTTGGATTAACATACACACACTACCAACAAGGACCTACTGTACAGCACAGGGAATTCTACTCAGTATTCTGTGATAACCTATATGAGAAAAGAATCTGAAAAAGCTGTATGAGAGAAGAATCTGAAAACGGAATCACTTTGCTGTACACCTGAAACTAACACAACATTGTAAATCAGCTATAATCCAATAAAATTTAAAAAAAAGAAAGAAAGAAAGAAACCCTCTTTAACACAAACATGAGGGCAATTTTTAAAAGGCACCCTTAGTGTGATACAAGGGCTGGAAAAATACTGGAGTACAACCTTTGCCTTGATTTGATCAAGTGGACAGACTTATATAATGGCTTCTGAGTGCTTTTCCATTTAGAGAGAGAACTTTCCCAAATATTATTTCATTTGAATCTCAACCAGCCTGAAAATAGAGATGGTATTAGTTTCAATTTATAATTGGGAAAATGAGCTCAGAGATAAGGTTCCATGGCTGACAGGAGCTTGACTGTGCTCTGTCTGCTGTTTCCCCTGTACCTTCTAGGGTTAAGAAAAGAAAAACGAAAAGAAAAAACTCAGGTGGCTCCCCTCCATTTAGACCTTTGTATAAACTACCTTGCTCCTCTTCTCCCACCCAGACCATTAGAAAATTAGAAGAATTAGGAGTCTTCACACCAGGTGTTCTGCTGGGTGCAGAGCTTGGCGGCAACAGGAAGGAAGACTTGGAGGTTTCATTTTAGAGGGGAAATGGGCACAGGGCAATTCATTCCCATTAGATCGCAGTTGTTGAGCAAATGGTAGAACAAAAACTGCCAAAACTTATGTTAATAGTTGACTTATTAGCCACTTAACATGTGTGGGGTGATGCTGCAGATATTCATTACGGTAGGTAGAAATGAATTCTTATCCCAGTTTACAGAAAAAGAGAGGAGGCTGTGAGAAGCTAAATAACGTTCCCAAGGCAAAAGATCAAGTAGATGGCAGATCAGACCCTGCTCTCCCGGCCACCTCCTGTTTGCTGACCTGGAATTACCAAGTTTCAGCCTGTGACAATTATAAAAATACCAGATTTGACGTTTTTCATCTTTCCCCAGAGCACCCAGCCCTCTGCTGTGCTTCTGAGCCCACCATATCATCCACGGTTGAGGAGTGAATATGGCTTAGTTTGTATGAAAAGGCTCCTGAAATATGATCTCAATGTCAAGTTCCTATCTTAAAGCAGTTCTCTTTTCCCATGAAAATTCATGTGACTGGCAATCGGTAAAGCAAAATTTTCTTAACTGTCTCCCAGCCATACTAACAATAAACAAACTAAGACAGAATAACTTGTGAAGGAAAAGCTTCTCTCCCACCACCCAGTTATAAAAGTAATCAGGTGTATTAGACAAGGAACAGAACACAGAAAAGTAGAAAAACAAAGGATATGAAAAATTCATTGTTCCCTCCCCGATGATTATTTGGTATACTGTGATATTAACAATTTGGTAATATTGTTATCACCATATATTTAGCTATTTGGGGTATGTTCTTATATATATTTGTAATCATATTGTATCTATAACTGTTTAGTTTGCTTTTTAAATTTAATATTACAACATAAAATACATCTCTATTACATGCGCTTTGTTGGTACCATTTTTAAAAATTAATTAATTTATTTATTTATTGGCTGTGTTGGGTCTTTATTGCTGCACGCGGGCTTTCTCTGGTTGCAGAGAGCGGGGGCTACTCTTCATTGCAGTGAGCAGGCTTCTCATTGCAGTGGCTTCTCTTGTTGCGGAGCACGGGCTCTAGGCGCACGGACTTCAGTAGTTGTGGCATGCAGGCTCAGTAGTTGTGACTCGCAGGCTCAGTAGTTGTGGCACATGGGCTTAGTTGCTCGGCAGCATGTGGGATCTTCCCGGACCAGGGCTTGAACCCGTGTCCCCTGCACTGGCAGGCGGATTCTTAACCACTGCGCCACCAGGGAAGTCCCTGAAGAGTCTTCTTTATAAGTTCTGACATGGGATTTAAAATCATTTCCAGATTATCTTTTTTTATTCTCACCATTTGTGCATGTGTCCTCCTTATATTGACAAGGTTCTGGTTCCTTCCTGGTTACAGCCATGTAACAGTTCTGCTTCTTGGGTTTTGCTGTTATCGTTGGGACCAGTTGCACTGCTCAGAGCCTCACCTGCTCCGTGGACTGCAGGGCTCTGGCCTCTCCCGCCTGCGCTGGTCCTCCAGTGAGATGGTGGAGCCGGGAGCATCACTCCTGCGGCGGAAATGGTTCGCAGGCTCGCCTCCTCTTCCCCCAGCATCCCGACACACGTCAAGAGCTCACCCGTTTTGTTCATGGTTTAGCATGTTCATTAAAGAGCTTGATACCCCTACAGCTTACTCTGCAAAGGGGTTCAGAGCAAGCTGTGGGCCGTCCTGTGGAGAACGAAAGGGGACAGAGACATCGGGTGTCTTTTCTGCCATGCCTCAGCTACCATTTTGATGTTTTCTGTTGTTGTTCTTAGAGGAATGAGAGGACGACGCTGTTTCTGGAAGCATTCGAGACTTGTTTTTAAAGCTTGTTTAGTTGTAATGTGGTAGTGCTTTACGGGAATAAACTCTGGCTGACCCACTCAAGGGAGATAAGCTTGAAAACATTTAGGGTTTTGATTTGCTCAAAGGGGGCGTTTACCGTTTTTGAAGCAGAAATCCAGTGGGAAAATAGATTTCCCGGTGCTAGCTGTGTTTCAGTGCAAAAAGCATGCCTTTGAAGTCTAGCTCTCATCTCAAAAGACCTAACTGTTCATAAAAGTAAGAACAAGGTGGATGGATAAAGCTATGTGAGGAAGCTTCAGCATGAACGCGTTTGGAAACTTCAATCCGATACCGCTTTCCTCCCCTCGCATCTCGTCTGGCTCCGGCCCCGGCCCTTCCCACCCCATGTGTCACTGAGTTGTGTCTGTACGTCTTTCAGGGTCTATCTGGGCTTAACTGAAATCCTTGTCTTCTGTGGGCATCTGAGTTACAGAGAAAGACTGAGGACGAGCCAGATGTGCGTTTAGTGACAAAGAAATGCATCCACAATGTACGAAGCAATCAGGTTATAAAAGCATGTATTCTTTTTTTTTTAAATAAATTTATTTATTTTCGGCCGCATTGGTTCTTCGTTGCTGCACGCGGGTTTTCCCTAGTTGCGGCGAGCGGAGGCTACTCTTCGTTGCGGTGTGTGGGCTTCTCATTGCAGTGGCTTCTCTTGTTGTGGGGCACGGGCTCTAGGCACACAGGCTTCAGCAGTTGTGGCACATGGGCTCAGTTGTGGCTGGTGGGCTCTAGAGCACAGGCTCAGTAGTTGTGGCGCACGGGCTCAGTTGCTCTGCGGCATGTAGGATCTTCCCGCAGGGCTCGAACCCGTGTCCCCTGCACTAGCAGGCAGATTCCTAACCACTGTGCCACCAGGGAAGTCCCCATTTTTGTTTTTTAAAAAAAGAAAGCTTGTGTGCATGTAAACACATAGAAAAGACCGAAAGAACTTAAGCGTTAAGGAACCGTGGGTTAGGTTTCTTGGGATTTGAGGTGACTTTAACGTGCTGATCACTCTCGGAAGCACCTGAACCCTTAACAATAGTGTGAATTGTTTAGATGGTTGGGAATGGGAGAAAAGGAAAACAAAAACGCCATAGATTGGGTTGCCCAAAAAGTGAATTATCCATCTACAAGAACACGTGAGATTTTGTAAAAAGCATCTCTAAGTGAAACACAGAATGGTGGACATGTCTGAGTATGGCTGAATGGAATGACGTCCCACTGTTGTGTGGAGGGCTGGTGTGTCACGGGCTTTGAATGCTCAAGACATCACTCATGGGTCAGAGCTTGGGCACACTTGCTGGACCCAAGCTATGCATATGATAAAATAAGCTCTAAACTCGGTTTCAGTAATGTCGCTGTCATAAATTGTCACCAAAGTTAAGTCAGCAGGTGCCTTTCTGTGGTAAAGACAGTTGCCCTGTGGTCACGGGGAATAACTAATCCACAGTTTACTTATCACGCTTGACTATAAAGGGGGCTGGCAGGTGATCTCAAAGACTCATTTTATTTTATATCATCTAATGTAATACATCATTGTATACGTGTAACACTTCTAAAAGAGTAGATGAAAATTTGTGCCGTGTCCTGTAGATCCCTCAAGTTTAAGGATACTCAATTTGGCTCCTGCTAAAGATGTCTTGGATTTGACAATTCATGAAGAATTGTGAGAAATAGCTCAAGAATTACAGAAACTCTGTAGAACTCTAGACTCTGTAATAAACTTCAGAGTTCTGGGTCCTAAACTAGTAGCACAGTTGACCAACGTTTTTTGACTTGAAATCGAGGTATTAGAATGGCTGTCTTTCATTCCCCTGCTTACGTTGCCATGCCATGCTATCTGTGTTAAATTTTTTAGGTTTAAGATTCATTGGTTGACCGTGTAGCCCGCAATAATATGCATTTCCTGCTTTCCCCCACTAGCTCTTCATCACATTATTAATGAAATCTCAGTCTAACTCGTGCATAAGACTAGTGGATTTAGTTAAAATACTCTTAAACGCTGACATTTTTGCTGATGAGCATTGTGGGGATACCACCCTGCCCCATCTCCTGTGCTTTCGTCTTTAGGTTTCATTTAAAACTCCCATCTTTCATATTTTGGTAAGAGCAGACTTTAAGTGGAAGTGTAATCTGAGCATCCTGTCTAATACACGGACTCAGCATGGGCATTTTGAAGCCAGCTCTCCCATCTGTAGTGAGAGTATTAGCGTACAGTGACGGTATTTCAGAAGGCAGCTTTTGCAGTTGCAGGGCATCTTTGCTGGGAGCAGGGAACAGCCAGGTGAGATCCATTTCAGCACCATTCGAGCCTTCTGGATTGATCGTCTTGAATTGGATCTACTCCCTTCAAGGCTCTGATGGAAGCCTATGGTTTGGCCAGCATGCTCCATTGGCCTGTAAACGGCATGGAATGGTGCCAAACAGAGTGTCCAGCTTTGAGATTACTTTGGCATGATCGGGTCTGGGTACTATGGGATACTATTTAAGGCATTTTGTCATTGTGCATAGTAACAGGTCCTCCAACACTCTGTTGTGTTGCGGAAAAATCTCTGGGGGCTTCCCTGGTGGTCCAGTGGTTAAGACTCTGCATTTCCAATGCAGGGCGCCCGGGTTCCATCCCTGGTCAGGGAACTAGATCCCGTATGCCTCAGCTAAAGATCCCGCATGCCGCAACTAAGACCCAGTGCAGCCAAATAAATAAATACTAAAAAAAAAAAAAAAAAAAAAAAAGAAACCATCTGTATATTAAAAAAAAGAAGAAGAAGAAAAAGAAAAATAAAATCTCTGGAAGTAGTTGGTGGTGAGCTCTGGCCTTCAGGCCATGGCTGAGCTGTGGGACCCGTGGCCGGCCAGCCTTCCCCTCTGTAATCACTTTGAGTCTCAGTGTCTTCATCTGTAAAATGGAAACACTAGCACCTCGCTAAGTTTGTTTTAAGGAAAATGAGAAATGTATGTGGACCATAAAGCATTGTTGAAATCCTTAGGTTCCTAATGGTTATTGTACGATTTTTATTTGGCTTAAAACTTTTTACCTGTATTCTCAGGATTTAAAAAATTAGGGCATGTCTTAGGAATTCCCTGGCAGTCCAGTGGTTAGGGCTCACGCTTTCACTGCTGTGGGCCCGGGTTCAATCCCTGGTTGGGGAACTAAGATCCTGCAAGCCCTGGGGCAGAAAAAAAAAAACTGGGCATGTCTATATGTCTACTGTTTTTGCATCTGATGACGTCAATTGCATGGGCTATCCTATGGGGACGATTGTAAACCACCGTTTTAGTAATATTTTTAAGGAAACAATGACTCATGAATACACGTGTTAGGCGTTTCTTCTTTGTTCACTTGGCTCTGGATACACTGGCCTTTGAACCACGGGGCCTTCTCACTTGCCTCCCCTACCTTTTGCTCACATACCCCTTGCTGACATCTTAGATCTCAGCTTTACCTTTACTTCCTCAGAGAAGCCTTCACGACACCCTGGCCTAGGTCATGGCCCTCTGTTTGTTGTCATTTGCTGTGTGTATTCCTTCTTTGTGACAGTTTCCATAGCTGCAGTTCAGTAATTATTTATTTAAATGTCTGCCCTCTTCCCCGAGAAGGACACATTGTCGCTTAGATATGTATTCCAGCCAAATATGCATAACTTGTGTCAAATCACAAGGAAACATTATTTTAAAGTAAAAAATATTTTTCAGAGGGCTGTCTGCCTTCCACAGTAGTTTGTAAGCTCAAAGTGTCTGGGACCACACCTGACTTAGTCGTTGTGAAATCTCAAACAGGCCTGGAATGATGGGTGTTGTGTATCATGCCTATGCCTGGTTTTTCAGAAGAGTGAACGAATGCATGAATGGTGTGTACCTTTATCCAGATACAGAGTCCTATCTGCTTGCTCATAGCTCCTTGTATCTCTTGTAAGATAGCTGGATCATTCAGACAAAAAAAAAAAAAAAAAAAAAAAGACTTAAATCTTCACTGTCACCAGCCCTCCATTTCTCTGTATTTCTCCTCTTAATTATTTATATTCTCGAACTTACAGTATCATTTCTAAATTGGTTGTGAAGATTGAAATTAAGTTTACATGGTTCTGTCTTCCCCGTAGCTACTACAGAAGAATGGTCAGCTGTCCACTGTGAACGGCTTAGCCGAGCAAGGAGAGCTCGGCCTCCAGGAGGGAGCCCTGAATGGCCAGGCGGAGGAAGTCACTGTCACAGATGGTAAGTCACCTTGCCGGGGGCTGGGCAGAACCGAGGGCTGGAGAACAAACAACACCTGCAATCCCCGCAGAACAATAAAAACAGGCCTGGGTAGAATGGGCGCTGTCATCCTACCTGGGGGTGGGTGATGTTGACAACAAAAGCAATCAATTGATTGCAGAAAGAAGTATTTACTTGGCCATTTGCATAGCCCCGTGGGAGCTTATAGTAACGCTTGGGTATCGGAAGTGAAGTTGTTTTTCCTTTTTCTCAGGCATCCTTACCTGAAACTTCATGATCTTTTTGTTGTTGTTGTTATTGTTGCCTTATTCCAACTACTTGTCTGATGTCAAATGTGAATTCTTGTTGGAAATGCTGAAGTCTTGGTTGCTTTCAGAGTCAGTATCTCACTCTAGAGTAGCCTACTGGCCTTGCGAAGAATTTTCTGGTAGTGTACATTTCAAGGTGCATACATCTTTGCCCAAACTATGGTATGCTGCATGTGTTATAGCTCTTGAGCCCAGAGATCCTCAAGAGGTGGTTATTGGAAAGTACATCTGTGACCACGCTATCACTGGTTTGATTTCAGCCCATGGAGGGGCTGGGGACTACACCTGGGGGTCAGAATCAAGCACCTTGACAAGTAGGTCTCTTGCGAAGGCCACGTGTTGGAGAAGAACCTTCCTCTGTTCCTGTTTCTTGTCTCGTTGTTCCATTTAGTCATAAAGGAATCATTTAACCACTGCTGTTGAAGAGGCTCAGAATGATCATTTTCCATACAGTGAACTCAAGCTTACATGTAATGTGAATAAGACAAATGAAGGGAAAGTCTTGTGAAAGGAGACTGGCCATTGCCTCGTTGAGATGAGATTCTTCTAACATGTGGAACCTGTTTCTCCTCGTGTTCAATGCCCCTGTGGAGCTGCTGCAAGCAGGGGGCTGCTTTTGAAGTTGGTGGGAATCCTGATCTTTCTATAGCACCACAGGCACCATATAAAGCTAGAAATACATACAGCCTCACAGAAAGAGGATCTGCATGACCTAGTGCGAGAGTTTCAAATAATTTCTACCAAAGTAATTGGAACGGCCCCAACTCAAATTCCAGAGTCCCACGCTCTGTCCTTCCCATGATAACTTTTGAATCAAATCAAGCCACAGCCGTTTCGGAGCCTTCCATGGATGGGCAAGCCACCGTGCCCTGTGCTTCAGGGAGGATGAAGAAAGCTAAGAAACGGCCCATCAGGGGAGACAAGCTAGTCTATGGAAGGCTCCCTAAGATGAAAGTAAGGGGGACTTCCCGGGCGGTCCAGTGGTTAAGACTCCAGGCTTCCAATGCAGGGGGCACGGGTTTGATCCCTGGTCCGTTTGATCCCACATGCTGCATGGCCGAAAAAAAAAAAAAAAAAGGTTAAGACAAGGCAACATGTTGATTATCTAATGAATTTTGCAAGAGATGAGAGCTGCTCAGAGTTCTGGAGGAACCCTCGTTTGAGGTCAGGGGGTGGGATAAGGTCTGGGGACTGAGGGGAGGTTAGGTTTAGATTTGTTGGGACAGGGGCTGCCAGCCGAAGGGAGGAGAATAAGAACAGCCAGCACTTCACAAGCTTTTATTATGGGTCCTGGAACTGTGCCTTTTGTGCAGTATGGCCTCTAGCAGTAACCCTGTGAGACAGGTCCTATCTCGATTGAAACCCAGATCAGCAGATTTCCAAGCACGAGCTCTCACCCGCTGTGTGGGGCATGTCCACAGGCTTGCCCACTGGGATGGCATCGTCTGAGCAAGGGGTAGAATGAAAACCCAGAAGGGAAAATGCGCTGGGTTGGAGGGCTCTTCTGAAAGGCGAGTGGCTTCAGAAAGTATTTTGGCAATGTGGGATCACTGAAATATGCCCCCAAGGGAGTGTCGGGCCAGGCCTTTTTATCAGATCTGGTGTGGAGTGTTGATAAGAGAAGGGAGGGGCTTCAGTCGATGCCCTTGTTTCCATACAATCCTAGGTAGCGTGGAAATCCTGTCTAATCTGTGGCCTGTTTACCGGAGATCCGCTGGCTAGGAGATCCGCTGGCTATCTTCGTTTAGTCCAGATGTAGTTTCTTTCACTTTTCAGCCATGTGTTTAAACACTGATTTTTACGGAAAGTGACTCTGTTCCCACCCTGTGATTATTCCATTGTCTCCCTGAGCCCACCATGGCCTTGGGGGTCTGAGCAAATACTGATGCCTCTCGCAGGAAGAGTGGTAATTAATATACCTTGTCCTTCACAGATCCTGAAAAGGCCTGGGGGCCTAGAAAGGACCCCCATGTGGCCCAGGGCTGCAGAGGCCACCCCCCAGAGGCATTTCTGGAGGCTCTGCCTTTGGGCTGAGCTTTTACTGTTTTAAGCAGAACTGTTATTGCTTTGGCTTGTTAGGGTGTCTCTGAGGCAGCCTGGTACACTTGTTTTTATTATTTTTTCTTTTCCTATTTTGTCTGCCTAGCAATGCAAATGCAGAAAATTCTTTATGTTAAATTATTAAACAGTATATTTTCATGCTTTTCTTTTGACATAGGTGATAACCTGTAGTTAGATTTTATGTATTTCCAGGAATCCGTGTTCTACATGGCAGCTTACTGTAATGTAAATGAAGGCATAATTTGGTATGTAATGCTTATTTGTAGGATTTGGTGGGCCTTTGTTTCTACTCTTGCCCACTTCAGTAAGGAAAGCTCTGAGCCATCCTGGTCCCTGGGAGGATTGGCCAGCAGTGGAATTTGATCCTGCCATAGGTGGATCCTTGGATGGGAGAAAACTATAAATGAGGGGCCTTCCTGCTCGAGGGCTTTTAATTTAAAGTGACAGACAATATTTAGACAAATGTAGAATGCAAAATATTCTTCTACCTTGACTTGCTCTCTTTCTGAAACCAGAAATACTGGTAATTCAGAACCAATCCTCTTCCTATAGTGAAAATGAAATCCTCTTTCCTTGTAAACTTTCTTTAAATGACAGAAAAAGGGACCTGCTTACTAAATATTTTCAAAACTATGCAGTAGGGGTCAGATATATAGATAGATAGATAGATAGATACATACACACACACACATACACACACACACACATATATATATCTATATATATAGATATATACACACACGTGTGTGTGTGTGTTTTGGAGGGAGTTTGAAGATCATATAATTTCAGGGGCCATCTTTTAGAGAGTATACAGTCAGGCATGAAAACAAATATTTATTAAAATGAAAAAAAAAGAATTCACAACAAATTACTTTAGCCTTGGAGTTAGTCCCTTTTTTCTGAGTTCTTTTTAGGCGATTTATCATTTATCACAATGCTTATACAGAAATACAGCCTTTTCCCAACCAGAAAGTTCTATCCAGCCATGCCATGCCTAACATTCACAGGGGCTGCACAAGTGCCATTAGTTTTGTGGAAAATCTGCTTCTGCTGATTTTAATCTCTTCTGCTGGAAAGATTAATAAAAAAGAGGACCCCTCCCAACCCAGATTATCATTTGTTTTATAGTCTATCGTTTATATGGTTTTCTATGAGTTTCTATGGGTGCCTGAACAAGAATGATTTTTAAAACATTATATCTCAGTCCGGGTCCAACTTTAGATTTCAAATTTTTGCAAATTAAAACTTTTAGATTTTTCTTTTTTTGATTCAGTCTTAATATCTGTTGGGCAGATTATTTTCTTTCCAAACAGATGGGGAAATTAAGTATTACAAAATCAAAAAACATAAGACCTCTTTTTTAAAAAAATTAATTAATTTATTTGTTTATTTTTGGCTGGTTTGGGTCTTCGTTGCTGCACACGGGCTTTCTCTAGTTGCCGCGAGCTGGGGCTACTCTTCATTTTGGTGCGTGGGCTTCTCATTGAGGTGACTTCTCTTGTTGTGGAGCATGGACTCTAGGAGCACGGGCTTCAGTAGTTGTGGCATGCGGGCTCAGTAGTTGTGGTGCACGGGCTTAGTTGCTCTGTGGCATGTGGGATCTTCCTGGACCAGGGCTTGAACCCGTGTCCCTTGCATTGGCAGGTGGATTCTTAACCACTGCGCCACCAGGGAAGTCCCGAGACCTCTTTATTTTGATAATAACATATTTGTTAAAGTGCCTACCGAACTCATTGCCATATACGAGTTAATCATGTGACTGTGATCTTAGTACATTTGAATATATCATTTACAAGGCAGTTATTTTTGGGGTTCTTTGAGATTTGTCTTTCTGCAGAGTAGCTACAGCAAACATTGTAAAGCCTGTGAATGTTATGTTTTCTCCATCCTTCACAGGTCACATTTGCTTGTGTGAAACAAACACACAATGGTGGTCCTCTCCTTGGTTTTTGAATTTTTGTCCACATATGCCTTATACTATTTGCATACCCTGAGTGAGGGCATTTACACCAGCAGCTGCAGCTGGGAGCTCTGCCCTTGGCATTTGCTACTCTGGGGTCAGCCGCAAGTATCAGCCAGCAAACCGGGGGAACAGACTTTGCTCTGCTGAGCAGCATGGTGATGGTGAGGAGGCCGCTTAAGGAACTACGCACGTGAATCCCTGCACGTGATTTCTCTGACCTGGGAGGCGAGCCTGGAAAACATCCTCTCACCCCCAAGAAGAAATACCCGCCGCGCCAAAAAAATCTTGTCACTTAAAGCAGAAGTCTTTAAGAGAGTGTGTTCCTTATCCTTCTCAAGGTTCTAGTCTTCTACGTCCTGATATTTTCCCTGCAGATACAGTAACAAAAATGGAGGATCCGTTGCTCAGTTATCTAGAAGCTGAATCTGCAGCACTGTGGAGAATTTCATGTTTCTAACGGTGCTGAATGTCACTGTCTTGGCCTTTATTGAATTTGCTGTTTGAACCTGGCAGCTTCTGGTGTACAGTGCCTTTGGGATATGGGAAGGCCGGAGATTACTGCCAAGCGATCACAGCCCTCCCCGTGGATCTTGTTACCTTACAGAAAATCCATTCGGAAGTTACAAGTTGTTCTTCTTTGCTTTTTGATCATTTAATAACTTTATGTGAAGAATGAGTACCCCAAGTGCTGCTCTAGGTTTCTGTTAAAAGATGACCCTCCGAAATACTTGTTTTTCTGTGATACAGTTTTCCCAACTGGGAAGAAATGTTATTATGAGTCAATCCCTTTTCTCCTTCAATTTGTGACATAATTGGTACCTTGTTAGTATTCTCATGAAGACATGTGTGTTGCACAAATACTACCCTCCATGCCTCCTTTATTTTTCTCTACATCAGTTGTCAACATTTGGTGTTTAGTATGCCTGTCTCTTACCTCCCACCTCTGCTAAAATATAAGAACCATGAGAGCAGACATTTCTTGGGATGGGGGGTCGGGGTGGGATCTTTATGTTTCAGTGTTGAATCCCCTGGGCCTAGAACAGTGTCTGACACATAGTAAGTGCTCAAAAAAAAAATATTTGAATAAGTGAAGACACAGTTTTAAGTTAGAGTTAACAATATTACATTTTCACTCATATGGGAGAGGAGGATCTGTTGGCTTTTCCCTTTATATCAATTCATTCCCTATGTAAATACCAGAGCTTTCTAGATGTATCCAAGGCTCCCTTTCCTTTGTTGCATCAGCACTGACAAAGCTGGTACTTCTCAGTGCTGGGCTCTCACAGGTGCCCACTATTGGTTATCCAGGTGTTGTTGCCTGGAAACATGAAATCAGACCCTGACCTGCCTGCAACTAAATAAGAACGCCCAGTGATGCTATGAAATATGAAGGCTGGATAGACAGAGAGGGGTCTCCCTTCCAACGCTCTGGTACTTCAAATACAATATTAATACATGACATTTTCTCAAGCTGTATCCTGTTTTGTAATGTTTTGAAACACTCACAAAATAGGCCTTGAACTTAGGCAAAAGTCCTACAGTCTGCACTTTCTGGGAACTGGTTTTAATTCAGTCCTCTGCTCCACAGCAATATTTTTAGCGTGCCTCTCTGAAATTAGTTATGTCATTGACAAATTTCTGGTACAAATACTCTACTGCTTTCATCTTTAAAGAAACACAGATTTATTTTTCAGTAACTAACATCCAAGCTATATAGAGCTTTCTTCCCTCTGAAGTCCATTTAAGTCTGACAGTGCAATGACCCTTTACTTTTGGTCTAACTTGAAAATTTGGGGTGGGCTGCGTGAAGGAAGAAGGAGTAAGGCTTCTATCCACCCTCCCTCCCTTTTATAATCAGTTAATTCCAGGAGGGTAAAACACGGGCGAGACTGCCTTTCTCAGTGTTTTTCTGTGTGACCTTGAATACATCCCTTTATCTCATTGAGCAGCAGTTTTCATCTGTAAAATGAACATCCTCGTCCGTCTCTGAAATTCTGTGACTCAGTCCCATCAGCAGTACTGGTAATATAGGCATTACAAAGCCAATGATGGATTAACTGTTGAAGATGTGCAAGTGACTTTAGGCAGGTGGGAATCTACTTGGCAATTTCATTATGCCTTTTTATAAAAACACTTTTATGTTTTTTCTTTTTAGTTTGATCTTAAAAGCCATCTTCTAGATTTGAAGTTTTTACTTTAATGAACAAAAAATTCAAAAGGGGGGCTTCCCTGGTGGTGCAGTGGTTTAGAATCCGCCTGCCAATGCAGGGGACACGGGTTCGAGCCCTGGTCCGGGAAGATCCCACATGCCGCAGAGCAACTAAGCCCGTGCGCCACAACTACCTAGCCTGCGCTCTAGAGCCCGCGAGCCACAACTACTGAAGCCCACGTGCCACAGCTACTGAAGCTCACGCGCCTAGAGCCCGTGCTCCACAACAAGAGAAGCCACCGCAATGAGAAGCCCGCGCACCGCAACGAAGAGTAGCCCCCGCTCACCACAACTAGAGAAAGCTCACGCACAGCAACGAAGACCCAATGAAGCCAAAAATAAGTAAATTAAAAAAAAAAAAGTTCAGGATGGGAAAACATTCAAGAATGTCTCCATATGTAATTATTTAGGTATGAAAGAAAGATAAGGAGCTTCATAAATGTGGCCACAAAGTAACGTTTTTCTCCCCCTACATGGGAGGAGATCAGAATCATGTAATTAGGGGTTGGTTCTGGCCCAGAATGAGTGCAAGATGTTGATAAATGCCCTAAAGACTGTCAGTTAATCTTAAATTACTGCAAAGACTTACCTATAAATGGCTGTAATTTTGAGGCTACTCCAGGGCACCCATGAATAGGATGGATGCTCTGGCCCACTTGAGGAGGAGCCTAGGTAAGATGGCCTATAGCTTGTCCAAGTAACATACCAAGATTCAGACCCTTTCCCTTGGAGGGCTCGAGGCAGTTAATGGTTTTCTAATGGTAACTAAGCCAAGAAAGGAAACATTAAATTTAGCATTTTATTTATTTAATAAAAATTCTTTAGGGGACTTCCCAGGCTGTCCAGTGGTTAAGACTCCATGCTTCCACTGCAGGACGTACGGGTTCAATCCCTGTTGGGGGAAATAAGATTCCGTGTGCTGCGTGGCGCAGCCAAAAAAAAAAAAAAAAAATTTAGGTTTTTGACATTTAGGTCTGAAAGACGTTCTTAAAACAGCTCCAGTTTCACCTAATACAGCAACCCCCAAATGGTCCTGGCAATGTATATTCTAGAGCACAATGTCCCTGTATTATATGAAAGGATGCTTTGATAACATAAATCCTCTGATCTTTATTTGTATATATCTCTGGAAGGTATATTCTCTGAGCTTAAGTTCTACAACTTTTTAGCCTATCAATCAATTGAGTCTTATTCTTGAGCACCATACTTTGAATTTTTACAAACTGTTTTTGTAATTAATGTGTCGGTACAATGTGATATCAAGTAGTCCCCCCTGCCCCCCAGTTAACAATGCATGCATTAGTTATTTTGGTGAAAACTGATATATGCTGGATTGAATTAATTGAATGAACTGGTTGCTTTAATGTGTCTTAAACCGGACATGCAGTATTTAGACTGACACCAAGTACCAGGAAGTTATCCTGCTGTATTAGTTTGCTCGGGCTGCCATAATAATATATCACAGAATGGGTGGCTTGAATATCAGAAATTTATTTTCTCACCAAGATCAAGGTGCCCTCAGGTTTAGTTTCTCTGAGGCCTCTTCTTGGCTTGTGGATGCCGGCTTCTCGCTGTGTCCTCACTGTGTCCTCACCACTGGACCGCCAGGGAATTCCCATGACCTTGGAGTTTATGCAATAAATTGTGGTGAGCAGGACTATGTTTTCCGGAGGGATTAGAAGTAAGTTCTGTCATCCAGAATTTGGTCTTTCCTCTGTGTGTGCCCATCCCTGGTGTCTCTGTGTGTCCTAATCCCCTTCTATAAGGCACCAGTCAGAGTGGATTCGGGTCCACCCTTACAGTCTCATTTTAACTTAGTCACCTCTTTAGAAACTTTCTCTCCAAATACAGCTACGTTCTTATGTGCTGGGGCTTAGAGCTTCAACATACAAATTTGGAGAGGATGCAGTCCAGCCCGGGACACCTGCCTTTATGATTGTCAGCTGGAAAGCCAGGTTTGGGACCAGGAAGCCTCCGTGGGAAGGAACTCTGAGGCTGTCTACGCCAGGCTCCTGCCCCCACTCAGAAGGCTCTTGTGCTTAAACACGGGAAGGTTTGGGGAGTTTCTCCATAAAAGGAAACCAGTTATTCCACTGGAGTGAGAATATGCCTCCTCCAGCTGCTCCCTGCTTCTGGTGCTGCCTTCTGGGACTACATAGAACAAACTCACCTCCCTTTTCCACATCGCGGCCCTCTAAGTATTTGAAAACATTTATCGTGTCTTTCCTTTCATCTTTTCTCTTCTGAGCAGAACCGCCCCAGAGAAGACAAGCTGTCTCACATTCAAAGAAAAATGCCAGGGCTGATATATATATTTCAGATATGGATGTGCTTGATGGAAGCTTGCCAAGCATAACGGGGTTTTAATTTCAATATTCCCACTTTTAAAGAAGCGTTTATTTCTCAGACTCTTTAAAACACGAGAACAGCTTAGTTTGCTTTAAACCAAGGATTACGTACTGAAAGAATTGATTGGAGGAGAGAAGTAAATTGATTCAGAAGTATATAAAGGAGTTCCCCTATCAAGGATGTTGCTAAAGGAACTACTGCCAAATAGAATGAAGACGATAGAAGAAAATATCCATGCACGTTGGTATTTCTAACGCTGGAATCCTTAGTCACCCTTTTGGTACTTCACCCAACATGATCATAAGCAGATGACAGCCTTTACATGATAACAGTAGCTAGAGATAAGAATAAGAGAAATCCCACTTTTCAAGTCATTGTTAGTTGTAAATAAAGTGGAAGGTCGAAAAGGTCTCCTTAGCAGAGCCACGGTTCGCCCCTAAGCAGCCTCTTGCAGAGCCCCCGGGATTCACCTCAAGCTCTGTGGCCTCACTTAGTAAGCTCAGTGTACGGAAATGTGATGTCGTCCTCACGCTTGTCAAATCTTGGCCCTGACCGTTCCCCCAGTTGTGTTAATTTCTTTTCTTTTTTTTTTTTTAAATGGTAGGTTTCTGCTTTTAAGATTTATTTATTTTTTTATTGATTGATTGATTGGTCGCTATGTTGGGTCTTCGTTTCTGTGCTAGGGCTTTCTCCAGTTGTGGCAAGCGGGGGCCGCTCTTCATCGCGGTGCGCGGGCCTCTCACTGTCGTGGCCTCTCTTGTTGCGGAGCACAGGCTCCAGACGCGCAGGCTCAGTAGTTGTGGCTCACGGGCCCAGTTGCTCCGTGGCATGTGGGACCTTCCCGGGCCAGGGCTCGAACCCGTGTCCCCTGCATTAGCAGGCAGATTCTCAACCACTGCGCCACCAGGGAAGCCCCAGTTGTGTTAATTTCTGATCAGTGTTCTAACACAGTAGGATTCTATCAATGTCATCTTGATAAATGTATTACTATTGGCATCTGATGCTATTCTGATCTTAATCCCTCGGATAGCTCATTATCTCACGGAGTTCGGAAGATCTAACAATGATGGATCTTCATGTGAATCCACTTATTCAACATGCTGGGTTCGTGTGACCTCTTTCCGTCTAGAAACCCATGCACTTCATTTGTAGGAAGTTATGTCTTCCATTTCCCTCTTTTTCTTTGCTCTCTTTTCGAGATTACTATTATTCAGATTTCAGAACTTCTAGAATGGTTCTAAGTAAAACTTTTTTTTTCTCTAGTTTGTATCTCTTTACTCTTGGAGAACGTCCTCGAGAATAGATTTCATCTTGTCACTATATTTTTAATTTCTAAGAACTGATTTTTTTGTTCTAAACATTCATTCCTTTTTTTTTTTTTTTGGACTGTGCTGAGTGGCTTGCGGGATCTTAGTTCCCCGACCAGGGAGATTGAAACTGGGCCCTCAGCAGTGAAAGCTGGGAGTCCTAACCACTGGACCACCAGGGAATTCCCATGACCTTGGAGTTTATGCAATAAATTTTGGTGAGCAGGACTATGTTTTCTGGAGGGATTAGAAGTAAATTCTGTCATCCAGAATTTGGTCTTTGTCTAGGCAGTGAATTCTACCTTGACTTTAAAAAAAGATGTACTTTTAACGATCACACTCTAGATTTGTAGAAAAGTTGTCTTTACAAGTAAATTTTAATTCACGTGACTACAGGTTAAATAAATTTATTACTCCTGCAAGTGTAAATTTTTGCTTTGCAATTATTTTTGAAGCCAGTCTAAATATACTAGCTGACCTTTTAAGTAAAAAAAAAAGAAAAGAAAAGTCATTTTAAGCACTTTATCCATTGTGTATGATTACAGTAAAAGTTGCTGGGAAAATAATAGATTCGAATATATTAACTCAAATTAAGAGATAATGAAAGAGACAGATGTACCAATTAAATCTATCGATGGCAATTTAATTCCTTGCCACTTAGAGACCAGCAGGAACTCATGTGTAGTCAAACCAAGTTAGGTTTATTTAGCCTGCTGCACCAAGGGAGGATTCTAGCATGGGTGGCTCAGTAATGGAGTAATGTGGGAGGTGGGAGGACTTTATTATAGGATTTGGGCTTATGCTGGATGATTCTGAGACAACAAAGGAGTCATCTCTAGATTGGATGCTGAAGTAAGGGCAGTTCTGTGATTGGATAGCTTGGTTGTTTCTGTCCAGGAGGCAAGGAGATGGAAGCAGGGCTAGAATTGTCATTGCAGGGGACTTCCCTGGCGGTCCAGTGGTTAAGACTCCGCGCTTCCAATGCAGGGGGTGCAGGTTGCACCCCTGGTCGGGGAACTAAGATCCCACATGAATTGTCATTGGGAAATGAGTTAGCATAAAGGAGGGATGTTCAGTTATTTTTGTAGTTTTAGAAGTTGTGCTCTGGCCATATGTGGCTGTTGAGCCCTTGGAATGTGGCTGATCCTATTTGAGGTGTGTTCTACATGTGAAATAGTACAAAAAAGGAATGTAAAATATTTCCCTAATAATTTTTCTTATTGAGTACCTATTGACGTAACTGGACATACTGGGTTTGGTAAAATATATTAAAATTAACCTCAAGTGTTTATTTTTATTCTTTTTAATGTGACTACCGGAAAATTTAAAGTCGGGAATTCCCTGGCAGCCCAGTGGTTAGGACTTGGCGCTTTCACTGCCCGGGAGGCAACTAAGATCCTGCAAGTCATGCTGGGCACCCAAAAAAAGAAAGAAAATTTGAAGTCTTGCATGTGGCTTGCTGACGGGTTCACATCACAATTCAGATGGGCAGCTGTGGAATGTCAGTGGGTCTTGGGTAGGTAATTATCATTATTTCTTCCCAGCGTGAACCTTCAGCTGGCCCCTCGCTCCCACTCCTTTTGAGAAAGACTTCAGACAAATCAAAGATTGTCTCATTCTCTTCCGAAAAATCGAGAGGGAGCCTCAAGTTAATTACTTTTAGTGCAAGATGATGCTTCTCTTATTAGGATGCATTTCTGAGAAACTGATGATAAAAGGCATTCTTGCTCTTTATAGAAGTATTTTTCAAAGGACTTTTTAAAATGAGGCTTAACTATATTTAAAGCAGTATTTCTCAACCTTCTTTTCATTACCGCTGCCCTGCCCCACTGAGTCTTTTCAGACATTTTTTTCCCTAACGGTACCCACCCCCCGCCTAAAATTTTAATAGAAGAGATATACTGTATATCAGTTTATGTAATATCTATATCTATATCTATCTAAGTATGTATGTATGTATATATATACATATACATATACACACACACACACATATATATATATATAAAATCTGTGCTTCATATATAAAGAGTAAGATGAACCATGAACTAATTTTTACCCCATGGGGGAATGTATAGTTTAAAGTAAGCACAAGAGCTAACATTTATTATGCTTTTAGAGTACACTCAGTAGTGCTGAGGCTAACCTTTATTTGCACCTCAGAATAACATTAGCATGGGTGGTGTATTTATTCTCCCGTCAGTTGAAGCCCAGAGATTTAAAAGAATATTTTACCCCGGCCACATTGCTATCAGAAGGACCAGAACTACAACTAGTTTTTCAACACTTTGGAATCTTTTTTAGACTAAACCAAAGATGAGAGTTCAGAGTCCTAAGAGGAATAGAAGAGTTGAACACAAGGCACTCAGGAAAGAATTTGAAATCTATGCAAATACTTGACCAAATTTGGTAATGAAACACCTTTTTGCTTATTTCCTAATTTTTAAAAGATCACACTTTGACTTTAATCTGCTTTCAGCTTGCTAGTTTATATATTCCATGATTGGGAATTGATCATGGTTTAGACTGCCTTGCATTTTTAATGGAAAATCGGAGGTATTGCTCTAATGTTCAAAGTCCGGCAGTGCTGGACCACCCTGTGCAACCCCAAGCTGGATGTCAAATGTGCCTGCATTCTAACCGTGAAAGTAACAGAGGTTGTTGTAGAAGATGTGTAAAGTGTAGGAAAATATCAGGGCAGAAATTGCCCATAATTCCACTATGGTTGGCTTTTGTTAGTTTTCTTTCTGGGCTCTTTTTTTCCTCATCCTCACATATGTGCAGATATATATGCATTTTAGAAAGCAAAGCTAAAATTATGTTGAATATATAGTTTATATACTGAACAAAGAGGTGTGTGGCTTTCTCTATCAATGTAAGCATTTCTCCATGTCATTAACTGCTGCAAACATGTTGTTTTGCCAGATAGTCCAATGAAGAGTTAAATGTACTATTTTCCTAGTATTGGGACACTTAGGTTCTTTAAATATTATATGTCCCAAGCAGTTAAATTTTCATACGTAAATCTATACTTTCATTTGGTGTAGCTAATAAAAGCAGAACTGCCAAAGCAAAAAATATAAAAACATGTGAACTCAATAAGAGGAGAAATAAACTTATTCTGCATCACTTTTATTACTTGGATTGAGTTTTTTAATAATTTTCCCCTTGCCTGGTTTTTTTTTTCTTTTTTTTTTTTTTTGGATAAATTATCTTGTTAAGTGACTTTTAAATCCCCCTTAGCTTTTCTATTGTATTACAATAGTCCCTTTGAGGAGCTAGTCTTCAGATTATTTGTCTTGAGGATTTTGAATCAAAATAACCATGTCTACACAAACATGTCCAACTCAACTGGACCGTAAAATCCAATTAGCTGGTATTTGTCTGTGTTCGTAGCAGAGCAGCAGAGACTTGAAAATACACTGAGCCCAGGAGAACCTGCCCAATGCATTTAATTCAGTGTATATATTCATCTTCTTCATGGTTATTAGTTTGCAGCAGCTTCTAACTCAACCTGAGATTCTCTCTGAAGTATTTTAAAGGAGTAACAGTGCATAGATGCTCCTTTAGATCTCACCTGCCCTTTCCAGCCAGAGGAAAAGTGACCTCACTGGGTTTGGGTTTATTTTCCTCCGAGCGTAAAACTGGGGTGAAAAGAAAACGGAAGGATGGGGTGATGGGCGGGGGCTGGATTTGGTGTGAGTCCAAGTCGACAGTTCCCGATGATGCTCAATTTTGGGTTAAATACTCACGCCTCCTTGGAAGAAGTTAATGAGGGCTTCCCTGGTGGCGCAGTGGTTGAGAATCTGCCTGCCAATGCAGGGGACACGGGTTCGAGCCCTGGTCTGGGAGGATCCCACATGCCGCGGAGCAAGTAGGCCCGTGAGCCACAACTACTGAGCCTGCGCGTCTGGAGCCTGTGCTCCGCAACAAGAGAGGCCGCGATAGTGAGAGGCCCGCGCACCGCGATGAAGAGTGGCCCCCGCTCGCCGCAACTAGAGAAAGCCCTCGCACAGAAACGAAGACCCAACACAGCCAAAAATAAATAAATAAATAAATAAATGTGAAACCTTTAAAAAAAGAAGAAGAAGTTAATGAACATCGTGTCAGTACTGACCCTGGTGTCTTGGTCCTTGTCTTTATTGCAGCGTTTCGTCCACTAGTCCAGCCTCCCCTGACTGCCAGGCTTCCTCAGCTCTCATCCTGAGTCACCACTTTGTGAGTTGTGTCCGACTGTTTCCACTGTTTCCATCTCCTAATCCTCTCCACTTTGGACTTCTGATGGCATTTTCTCCTTGATGGCCGCTAATCTCTGTCCATTGTCAGAGCCCTTCTTCAGATTCCTCTTCCTCAGGGTTCCAGACCTTTGACTTCACCTGCCTCATGCCATTCCGATGATCTCAGAGATGCACGTGGCTGCTGCTGCCTTCCTTCATCCAACAGTGGGTGATGTAACTTTTGACTCCTTCCTCTCCTTGGTCACCACGGTTTCCATCAATTTTATTTCTAGAACATCTTCCTCCTTGTCATTACTGCCTGGTTACTTTTTCTAAATCACAGTTCAAATTTTGTGCCACCAACTCTGCTCTAAAACCTCCAATGGTTCCCTGCAGCCTCCAAAACTCATACAAAATTCTTTTTTTTTTTTTTTCTTAAAAAAACAGCTTTAATGAAATATTCACATACCATGCAATTGATCCATTTAAAGTATAATGTCTGGAACTTCCCTGGTGGCGCAGTGGTTAAGAATCCGCCTGCCAATGCAGGGGACACGGGTTCGAGCCCTGGTCCGGGAAGATCCCACATGCCGCAGAGCAACTAAGCCCGTGAGCCACAACTACTGAGCCTGCAAGCCACAACTATTGAGCCCACGTGTCACAACTACTGACGCCTGAGCACCTAGAGCCCGTGCTTCACAACAAGAGACGCCACCACAATGAGAAGCCCGCGCACCGCATCGAAGAGTAACCCCCGCTCGCCGCAACTAGAAAAAGCCTGCACGCAGCAATGAAGACCCAATGCAGCCAAAAAAAAAAAAAAAGTATACATGTCAGTGGTTTTTAGTATATTCACAGAATTGTACCACCATCACCACAGTCAATTTTAGCACATTTTCATTTCCTCGTAAAGAACCCCCTTACCTGTTAGTGGTCTTTCCAACTCTTCAGTTCTGAGTAACCGCTAGTGCACTTTATGTCTTTATAGATTTGCCTGTTCCTAATGGAATTAAATAATATGTCACTGTGTGCTCTTTTGTGACTAGCTTCTTTCACTTAGCAATATTTTTTCAGTGGTTCTCCATGTTATAACATGTATAAGTAGTTCATTTCTTTTTGTTCCTGAATAATGTTCCATTGGAAAGAGAAAACCAGATTTTATTCTTCCATGCATCAGTTGATGGACATTTGGATTGCTTCTACTTTTATGCCTGCTATAAATAATGCTGCTACCAATACTCTTGTACAAGTTTTTGTGTGGACGTAGGTTTTCACTTTTCTTGGGTATATATCTAGGAGTGGAATTGCTGGGTCATACGGTAAATCTATGTTTAACATTTTGAGGAATCGCCAGACTGTTTTCCAAAGCAGCTGCACCTTTTACATTCCCACTACCAACGTATGAGGGTCCAGTTTCTCCTTTCTTTGTTATATTGTCTGTCTTTTTGATTACCGCCATCCTAGTGAGTGTGAATTGATATCTCATCGTGGGGTTTGATTTGCATTTTCCTAATGGCTCACGATGTTGAGCATCTTTTCACGTGCTCCTCGGCCATTTGTGTTATCTGCCTTAGAGGAACGTCTACTCAGATCCTTCCTCCTTTCTTTTTTTGGCCACGCTGCACAGCTTGTGGGATCTTAGTTCCCTGACCAGGGATTGAACCTGGGCCACGGCAGTAAAAGCGCTGAGTCCTAACCACTGGACCGCTGAGGAATTCCTGATCCATTTTTAAACTGGGTTATTTGTTACAAAGTTCTTAAGATGTCATTCAAAGCCCTTCATAACCTGGCCTCCAATGTAATCTTTCTTGTCTCATTTCCAGTTATCACCTCTGTCCCTCCCTTCTCCTGGTCTCCCCGAGTAGACTCTGAGCCTGTAGCTATAAAGAACTCACTTATATTCCCTAAATGTTGTGTTCCGGCATGCCTTTCCGCATGCCGTTCCCTCTGTGGGACTGCCTTCCTCTGGGCCTCAGGTAGGGCTATCCCCTCACATCCCCCATCCTTTCAGAGGCTAGCAGAGATGTTACTTGAGGTGGATGAAACTGGAGCGTGCCTACTTCTTCCTTTGGGTGTGTCTACCACCCAAGACTGAGCTCCCCGAGGTCAAGGACAGTATCCAATTGTATCCCTAGGGGCTTAGCATAATTAACGTGGAGCAAAAACTTGGTAAATATTTGTTGAATGAACCATGAAGTTTTGGGAAAACACTTTTTTTGTCATCCACCCATTTATGATATTGGTAAACATTTTCCCATCATTCTTGCTTTGGTGATGACGTCTTCCTCTAAAAATTCTGATGTAACAAAAACAAGCAAACAGGGAATGAAAGTAGTAAGCAAAGAAAGTTGCCTGCATTGTACACTGACCTCAAGTCTGATCTTTACTCCAGCTTTTATCCTGATTGATGACCTTTCCTTGTAAATCCAAGACACACAGCGGCTTATCGGGTAGCCGCGCCACATGCCCTGTCCTTGATTACTCTTCAAGGTGGATGGAGGTCAAAGGAGGACTCTCTGCTAAGAGAGGCAACAACTTGCCACGTGATCCCTTGCTCTGCCTCCTGGTTTAAACCACCACTCCAAGAATATCAAACGGGCTGTGTCACTGTCTTCACCAATGTCTTGAAAAGAAACAGAAAGTTTATGCACCAAAGCTGAATAGCGATACATTTACCTTTTTAAATGTTGTTGTTTTTTAATTTTATTTTTTATTTATTTATTTTTGGCTGCCTTGGGTCTTCGTTGCTGCACACAGGCTTTCTCTAGTTGCGGCGAGCTGGGACTACTCTTCATTGCGGTGCGCGGGCTTCAGTAGTTGTGGCTCACAGGCTCTGGGCACGCAGGCTCAGTAGTTGTGGTGCACGGGCTTAGTTGCTCTGCAGCATGTGGGATCTTCCGGGACCAGGGCTCGAACCCGTGTCCCCTGCATTGGCAGGCGGGTTCTCAACCACTGCGCCACCAGGGAAGCCCTGGACCTTGCATTTGTAACTAGTGATGTTTCTTCCATTCAGCTCAGGCGAACAGCTGATGCCTGTCCTATTGTTAGAATTTGGACTTTTAGAAAGGAAAGGAGCTGGTGGCACAGCCAAGCAAGGTGAGAGTCAACAGATGCACCCAGAACTTGAATATGTGTATTTGAGGTGGCGCTGGATGATAGCCATCTGCGGTCCCCAACTGCTGGTGCCGAGAAATGATGCAGAGCTGGGAGGTCAGATCCCGGAGGTAGCCCAGGCCGATACACACGCTTGGGAAGGCTGTAGACCACTCATTTAATGTAGAGTGGTCTACATTAAATGAAGCCTTCAGGGTCGGCTTTATCCATGATTTGCACAGCTAGGGCTCTCGAGGGTTGGGGGTGAGGTGGCAGAAGAGAGGAATGTGGAGCTGCCCAGACCCCTTAACTCTATGGACTGCACAGGGGCCATTAGCTCCAGCAACGTTTCACACACACCAGACCCTCACTGTTACTGAAGCAATTTGTGAACCAAAGTGAAGACTCTACTAGGGAAGATAAAGGTTAGGAAACTGCTAAGTGGCTCACTCTGGGAATCAGCTCCCAGGCCTCAGGACAAGGCACATCACTCCCTGTTCCCACTTGGATGTATGGCCAGGCTGGGTGTTCGCCGGAACATGAGGGAAATCCAGTCTATGGAGGCTGAAGCTGATTTCTGTAACAAGGTCTGGTTGCCAGCAACGGTGCCGCCTTAACCTTGCTCGGTGTAGGCCTGATAGGGTGCGTAGCGCCCCCTGGTGGCCAGAGGGAGCAACTACGTGCCATGCCAGCCAACACGTCTGTCTTCATTAGCATTTTCTTTTCTTTTCTTTTCTTTTTTTTTTTTTTTTTTTTAATTCTTGGCCGCGTTGGGTCTTCATTGCTGCTCGCGGGCCTTCTCTAGTTGCAGCAAGTGGGGACTACTCTTCGTCGCGGTGCGCAGGCTTCTCATTGCGGTGGCTTCTCTTGTTGCGGAGAAGGGGGCTCTAGGCGTGCTGGCTTCAGTAGTTGTGGCACGTGGGAGTAGTGTGGCTCGCGGGCTCTAGAGTGCAGGCTCAGTAGTTGTGGCGCACGGGCTTAGTTGCTCCGTGGCATGTGGGATCTTCCCGGACCAGGGCTCGAACCCGTGTCCCCTGCATTGGCAGACGGATTCTTAACCACTGCACCACCAGGGAAGCCCTTATTAGCCTTTCTTGATAATTCTGTTCCCCTTCCCCCTCCTCTTTCCTGTGCCCACTCTGGTCTACTTCAAGCCCCCCACCTTCCTCCCTGCCCCCGAGCAATGATGAACAAAATCTTCACTGCCTGAAGAAAAGAAGCAATAGTAAAGCCTTTCTTTTGTTTACTTAGGGGGAGAGCCTGTGCTAATGGGGTCAGACAGGCAAGGCATGAAGTGATAAAAAGGATGAAAAAAGAAACAAACCCAGGAGGGCCTAAATGGAAATAGTGTGTCAAAATCGTAAGAACCCCCCCAACTTTTCACTTATCCTGTGTCTTTATATAGAACAAATCTGAAGTTTCAGTGAAAAAAAGATTTTACAAATTTAGGGCTGCTCGAAAATTTCTGAACTTTAAATGTCGGCTCTGACTGATTTTCATGCTGTGTGCCTGTATGTTAGAGATGCCATAGTGTCTCTAAATTGGAATACGGCATAGTTTGATCTGAAAGTTTAACTAACTTCTACCACGGCTTGGCGGGGGGCGGGGAACCGACGTAAGGCTCTAGTACTTGGACTTCGAAAAAGTTGCCTGGACCAAGTGTTGAAGACACACGTTCGCCTTATAACAGCCCTTCTCAGAGAGTTCAGGAAACAGGACAGCTGAGGGTTGCCAACCCCAGATCAGTGCAGAGTGTGTGCCTGTGTGAGAAGCAGATGGTGAAAATATAAAATGCTATAGGTGCTAAAAAGGAAACTGCATTTTTGCACCTCATCAGCCTCTAAACAAGCATAAGGGTACAGAACACAGTCTTTTTTTTTAAATGGCAGTGGAATTTAATATCTGTGTGGTTATTTCCTTTAAGTAATATTAAGAGCTAAGAGACAGAGAAGTAAATCGGTGCCAGGAATGAAGTAACGGTTTAGATAAAATGCCGCTGACTCTGGTCTTATTCATCCCAGCAACTCGGAAACCCTCCCTGGGTGTCTCTGCAGAGCCTTACTGACCACGAACGGAGGCCAGCTACGGGGAGGGCTCCTCTCCTTTAAAGCGAAACACATGACTGGAGAGCGCCGAGCCCAGCCCCGGGCCCCCAGCCCGCCGGCCCGGATGGGTGGGTGGGTCCTCGCATAATTAGCCAGGGAAACGCAGCCTCCGTCCGCTTCTGGCTGCAGCTCCGCAGGCACCTCTGGGTCTCCCTGATCTTCGGAGGGTGGCCTGGCGCTTCGTTCTTTCCGATCACAGCGTAGACGGCCGGGGGGGCGGGGGGCGGGGCGCCGGCAAGACCCCGTGCGGCTCCAGCCAACCGCCCGAAGAGGCCGAGGGCGGCAGCTCTTCCCGCTCGGAGGTGCGCCGTCCAAGATGCTGGGGATCATCGCCATCACAGGTAAGGCGGAAGCCGGGTCAGCTGTGTCCTGCCTCCGTGGCAGGTGGAGGAACCTGCATATGGACATGGGCGGGTCGGGGGCCGCAGGGCAGCGGCTGGACATCCTGATGGGCATTTAACGCTCTCACTGTGCTGACTTTTTGATCAGAAGATCGTTCTCTTTTCGGCTCAGCAGGCACCCAGCAAACCCAACGTTTTCTTTTTGCCTCTGCAGGAATCTTCCTGACCCGGGCCCAGGGGAGACCTGGAATGCATTTTGTGAGGGGTTGCACCTCTTCCCCTGGTGGAGGGGAACGACAACCCCACCCCAACAGATGCATGTTAGATTGGGGTGAATTTGAAAGTAGGTTGTGAAAACCTAATTGCTTGCTATAGTCATTAAAAAAAGGTAAATTCATGTTGTTGAGAAATTGCCGTATTTGACATTTTGACCTGCTTATTAGGAACTGGCAATGAAGGTACACTTGGCCATTTAGGGGATGAAAATATTAGCTGTGGTTTGTGTGGTGGTTTTTTTTGGGGGGGGGGTGTGAAGTAGAAAGGGATAGCTTTATTGCTTTGCCAGGCAAAAGGGGACACAGCAGGTCTTGCCTTGAAAAATTGTGTCCCAACGCGGGACACAGAATTTGATGAGGAGCTTTATAAGGATACTTCAGGGGCAGGGTTGCTGACAAGATTAGGGTGTGTGCAGGGTCTCAGGTGGTTGGTCTCCTGATCTTGAGGAGCTTCTCTGGTCCCTTGAATCTTGCCTCAGATGGTTTCTTGGCTGCTCCTTCCTTGATTAGCAACTGTTCGAATCCACCCGTTGGAACTCAGGGAAGGTCATGGAGGCTGGAGTCTTGCCTGGTGTCAGGGCTTAATGAAGCTCAGGTTCTTGATGTCTCATCGCAGAAGGAATCCAGTGAGAGACAAAGTGATAGGCACGAAGCGGATTTATTCAGAGGGAAACACACTCTACAGGACAGAGTGTGGCCCATCTCAGAAGGTGAGAAAGGCCTGTGTGGTGGTTTTAATAAAGCCATAGTTACTGTAAAGTTGGTGACTAACAGGCTACAGTATTTGGGCAGTGAATAATAAAAATGTATGATCTTAAGCTTGCTTTCTAGAAATCTGGCTGTTGAGTGTGAATGATAATATTTAATACCTACCTCCAGCAAATTAGTTACAGGTATCAAACTTGTGGAATGTACTCAGAGCTCCTCTTGCTTGTCATTTGATCTTCTAATGCTAATGTACTGCAGCCTGAATCCTTAGGAACCTGCCTGTTTTCTCCTCCTTTCTGCCTTTTGCCCTCATCAAAATTAAACTCCATTTGCTAATTTAGGTTTATAAGACCAGCTCTTCTCTGAATATTTGAGATCTTTGTTCTCCAAAAAGTGCAGTATAGAATTTCTAGGACTTGAAATTTTTCTCCGTATCTCTCACTTCCTATAGATAAGCTTGTTTACTTTGAAATTTCCTTAAAATTCCTTCCCCAAGTTAACTCGACTTGCCTTTCTACCCTGTATGTAGCGTGAAAATTTACATGATACCTAGAAAGTATTATTAGACTACACAAAACTTAAAAATTAAAAACACAAAATTCATTTTTTTCCCAGATCATTAATTTTTCTATGAATGAGACATAAAATGCTCAACCCTGAGAGAGCCTGCCTGGGAGTGTGGTTTGTGGGGTGTCACAGCTGGGGGTGGGGCTTCTATGATGATGACTTTTTCCGGGTGCTTTTTGTGTACAGTATGATCTTTATTATATTCACTATTTGATGAGTTTATCACATGCTCAGTTTCTTATGGGAAAGGAAGGTGGGCCTTTTTAAGCAGAAGTTGAGTTAACAAACTTGGGATACTTGGGGGCTTTAAAAAATTGGTTCAGATAATCCTAATGGGATGCTAAATGAATGGAAACAGTTGCAAGGACTGTCTAATCTTTAAGGCAACTTTAAATAATTGGATCAATTGCTTTCTGAGTTTTACTTTTATTACAATGTTGATATGAAGGATGTGGCAAAATGTTGTTTTTTCCTGGTAAAAAGAAAGTGTGCAGAAAATCTTAAACTCCAAAAAGTTTATCGCAAATAAACATTTCATAATGGAAGGAGTAAAAATTAAAAAGGAGTTTCAACCGTCTTTTTTTTTTTTTTCTTCTGCAAGTTATTCTGATGAGGAAGATTTACAATCAATGGTCTTTAAATAACTGGTCAGAATCTTGAAAAGAAATGAAGGCTTTTAAAATTGGCATTCAGGAGTAATTGAATAGCAAAGGTTTTTTGTAACTTTGGGATTGCTCATTTAAATAATGTAGGAGAGGGACTTCCCTGATGGTTCAGTGGTTAAGACCCCGCGCTGCCAATGCAGGGGGCCTGGGTTCCATCCCTGGTCGGGGAACTAGATCCCCCCATGCTGCAACTAAGAGCCTGCATGGCACAACTAAAGAACCCGCATGTGGTAACTAAGATCCAGCGTAGCCTAAATAAATTAAAAAAAAATTTTTTTTTAATAAATAAATAAATAATGTAGGAGAAAGTTATTCTCGGCTGCTTTAGTAGGTAGCCTTATGTGAGAATGTGTTTCAGTTTCACAATTCATAGGAAGGGAGCAGGATTGATGACATTTTTGTAGAACTGCTTAGGAATGAGTTTTCATTTTGTAAAGCAGGGGAAAGCTGTCACCTAATACTGACCATTATTCTCCCCTCCTCAGACCCTGTGCACACAATCCCCTGAAGTGAATACAGCAGACCTTCAAGTAGGAGATGATTGATTATTCACATCACATTCTGTTGCCTTTCCTGAAGTCTTTCCCTCACATCATGTTAGCAGTAGCTTAGTTTAAAAACTAGAAAATAAGTAATAGGACACGATGATGAAAGAGGTATCCCCTCCCCACGCACGTATCAGTGGCATGCCAGCAAAAAAAACAAAAAAAACACCACCTTTTTGAATTAGGAAAATATCTTTCCTGTTTTCCCTAACTCACACACAGTATTGAGACAAAATATAGAGTTATCATGAGGAATTAGGGCAACAGTATTCTTTATCTCTAAAGTAAACTGGGAAGAAAGAATCCTCCAATATTCACAAAAGTTCTAGATGATTCATAATGCCCTTCTTTATGCAAATCACTTTACAAGATTGAAAAAATCCCCCCCCCCCCACATGGCTGCTTCTCTCTGCCATGCAGGCAGACTAGTTACCAAGGGATTTGTGAAACCTGAAATTAATACCCTCACAACTCTGGCCCAGTAACTGCCGTGTACCGAGTGCCCACTCTGAGTGGCCGTTATCATGATTTCCCACAAAAATCCTGCAAAAAGTGGTTTTTTAACCCCTTTTTATCATGAAAACTAAGTTTCTCTTGGTGTCCCACAGCTACTAAGAAGCACAGCTGTAGAGTAGCTTGTAAAGGACCTCTTTCTCGTTGTGTAACGGATGCTGATACTGACTTCGTGGTGCCCACATTTTTACATGCCTGCCCAGGTGTCTAAGGGACCACTGAACGCCACTATCAAGGCCAGGGCCAATGATGAGCATCACCTGTATGCATTCCTGTGTGGGGTTTTGCTTCTCTGAGTTTCAACCCCAGTTACACATCTCCCCTTGGAGGTTTCGTGGTTGATGAGCATTAGAATGAGAATAGTTGGTTGGGTGTGTAAGATACAGAGATGGATTTAGAATGTGGAGAATTCCTGGAAAAATTTCAGGGCAATGCTGCACATCATGGGGGAAAGTTAACCAGTTCCAGATGTCACAGCAAGCAGCCCCGATTTGCGTGGGGAATGGAGAGCGCGGGTTATACTAAACCGAAAAAAAAAAAATCAATGTTATAGCTGTTCACAATATTGCACTTTTTATCTGACAAATATATCTAAGTTTGGATTAAAAACTTTAACATTTTGTAATCTATAATATGACATGTTCCTTAAAAGTTTTTTTTTTTTCTTTTAAACCTCTAAAGTAAAAGAAAACAAGTCATACTTTTATCTCTTAATCTCTGAGTATTTGGAAGAGTGAGAAAAGAATGCTGATCTTGCAGCTTTTGGACCCACAAATGGTGGGTGCTTTTTGTGGAGCTTGGGAGCAGGGTGTCTGCATGGAGAGCGCAGGATTCAGTACAGGACCTTTAACCTCTTGTGATCATGGGCCCTTTGGGACTTGGGAGGTGGAGGATTATGAAATTTTTCACAGGGAAAATGTATATTCGCCCATACTCATAGATCTCTTGTGCTTGATTTTATAAATTGGGATTGACTGGACATTTATCTGCAGATAAACATAGTTTAGTAGACGATAACACCGAAAAAGGAAAAGCTTTGACAGTTCTCTTCCAAAGTGGAATTTCTGTCCACGAAATGCTTTCAAGTTTTGGTTTCGTTCGACATTACTAAAGATATAACTATTCGTATATTTTCACATTTATTTGACTTCATTAATGTTCTGTAGGTTTTTTTAGTCTTGGAAGGGCTTGTTAAGCTGTTCAAAATATTAAACAACTCATAGGTTATTACTATTACAGGTATGCTATAAGTTTTCCTATTATGTAGTACCTGAGGATAGTTTATACTTTTAAAAGTAAAAATATAGGGGCAGAAAGTATGTCCTACCAGCTGTCATTTTTCTTCTCCGTTTCACTTTCCACACTTTTTTCTTTAAGGAGACCTTTCGGGACTTCCCTGGCAGTCCAGTGGTTAAGACTCTGCACTTCCACTGCCGGGGGCCAGGGTTCGATCCCTGGTTGGGGAACTAAGATCCCACAAGCGGCAGTGTGGCTAAAAAAAAAAGAAAAGGAGACCTTTCATTTGTCTTAGAAAAACATAAGGACAAACAAAAAGCTTATTCAAAGTCTTTGATAAAACAACTTCTGTAGCTGCACCATCGCTTCACCCGTCACTCGCCTTTATCTTTTCTGCATCTATAAAGCTGTATGTCCACCCTAAAGAGGCTCCTTCTGGGACATATGCAGACAATTAAGTGAGTGAAAGCACTTCCTATGTCATTTTTAAATCATCTTTTTCTTTTCCAAGTAATGTTTCCAACATAGTAACACTCACTCACAAAGGCGTATGACTAGAATGTTCTCCCAGAAAAAGGGACTAGAAATATTTGCTTTCTATGTTGATGTTTATTTACGAAGCAAGACTTACATGATGTTGATGCCACTGACGGTTTTAGTGGAAAACCATGTTGACACAAATCACGTGTCCAGGTAAGACTATGTTTAGGGTGCTGCCGATGAGTGTGGGGATCCTTGCAAGGACTGTAGTATTTCCTCGCCCTTTGAAGTGTCTGTGGGGTGGGGAGAGGACCAGTGACGAGCAGGACTGCGTGAAGATGAAGCATTTGCCGGTCCTGCCCCCTAGAGCTTTCCCAGTTGACACATTGACTGGCTCCCTTTCCCAACCTTTTGGCCATCTTTGATACCTGGCGAGAACATGGAGTTTCTAGGTAAACCGCAGCATCACTGAATATGGGAGCATTGTGTTTGGACTTTCTGGGTATTTGAGAAACTTGCAGGATTAATGGCAGCGTTCTGCAAAATGGCTGGATAACTCAAAGCCCCGCATGAGGGATAATTATACATTGTATCAGAAAGGCCCACCCTAAACCAGTTATTTTGTGGAAGGACTTTCTGGATGCCAAGAAAGTGCATCCCCAAATCAGTGATGCTTAGATGATCAAGCTTTTTGATTTTCCTCTTCCTATCCAATTGGACAAATCTAAGGCAGACAGCAATTCCATAGGGAGCTGATGTGTCAGATTAGAGCAGAGGAGGTTTTGAAGTCATTTAAAAGTAAATGTATTAGTGAAATGCTTGTAAGTGTGGCTGCGAGTAGATTCTGCTACGCTAAGTCCGAACAGGTGAACACTGGACTGTCTTCCCCGAAAGCCGTCTCCACCATTCTTACCTGCTTCCTGTCACTCACCTGCTTCTTCCACTCCCAACAGCTGAACCTGCTGGCGTGGTCCGCTCCTCACTGCCGCCCCACATTTTTTGGCTGTTCTTTTTTCTTTTTTTTTTGATAAGTTGATTATAATTTCATGGATTATAAGCTGTATTGTTATATTTTTACACTGATATTTATTTATTTAGCTGTTCTTTTATGCATTTAACAGCCTCCTGTTTGCTCACCAAGCTAAGATCTTTGAACTCACTTAGAACCTGCGTGCAGACAGCTCATAGAAACACCTTTAAAGAGCTTTCTGCTAACCACAAACTGGAACGTGGGTGGGACGGATGATGGTCTGGGAGTCTCCGCCTTCAGCCAGAACCTGGGAAATGTGGGGTGATTTTGCTGTACTGTGTACAGTTGGGCTGGGAAAGCAGGGAAGGGGAGGAAGGGAGTTCCAGACAGAAAGTAGGGCTCATCTACATGTGACCTTAACTTGGCCCAAAATCGGGGAAAAGGATCTAGATCTGGGTGCAAATAAAGAAGAAGAGAGCAGATAGGGAGCTAACTCAGAATGCCCATTTTCCCCCTTGAAGTGTTTATGCTGGGAGTCAAAGAGGTAAAAACAGGTGCGATATGACTTCACAGAATTTGAAAGAGCACCTAAACTTTATGTTTTGATGGGTTTCTGCAGCATCTTGTGGTGCTGAAGGTCTAGGAGTGTCTCAAGGCTGCCAGGTCTGGAGAGCTGAAGTCTGCTCAAGACTGCCCTCTTCTGTTCAAAAACTCCTTCCCGGGTTTGGACAGTGACTTTATACATGTGAGTGTGATAATGAAAAATTGGACCAACATAAATTGTCTAAAAACAAGGGGACATAAAAATAAATTATGCAACCAGTATGTCATAGTTTTGAAGACTATTAGATAATTTATCCAGAAGAAAATACAGATATTAATAGCCGTTATCACTGGACATTGTCTTTATGGATGTTATTCCCAATTTTCTGTATTTTTAAATCGTCTACAATTCATATAGATCACCGTTGGAATTGGTAAAAAGTAATTAAAAGGAAGTATTTCTGTTCTGAGGAAAACAGTGAAGCAAAAAAAAGAAAAAGCCATTCCAATGGCTTTTGTTTTATTTTTATTCTAGACTGCCAGCTGATGTTTTACCCTCCTAACTAGCCTTTGCTAGTAGTGGAGGGGGCCTATGTTATAGGTGAGGGCACTAAGAACAGAAACTTCAAGAGACGTGCCCAAGGACCCAGTGCTAGAAGGTGGTGCAGCTGAAATTTAAACACCAGTCTGTCTCTAGAGCTTCTGGTCTTTAATCTTCTTCCTTTCTACCTGAATTCTGTCTCTTCTTTGAGGGGTAGGGGAAGAGTTTTTCTGTTATTTAATTCATTGATAAAAATTTGTTGGGGTTTCCCTGGTGGTGCAGTGGTTGAGAATCTGCCTGCCAATGCAGGGGACACGGGTTCGAGCCCTGGTCTGGGAAGATCCCACATGCCGCGGAGCAACTAAGCCCGTGTGCCACAACTACTGAGCCTGCGCGTCTGGAGCCTGTGCTCCGCAACAAGAGAGGCCGCGATAGTGAGAGGCCCGCGCACCGTGATGAAGAGTGACCCCCGCTTGCCGCAACTAGAGAAAGCCCTCGCACAGAAACGAAGACCCAACACAGTCAAAAATAAATAATAAATTAATAAATTTTTTAAAAATTTGTTTTATGGTATATAATGTGAGGCAAAGAGCCACTAAAATCAGGTAGAGTGAATCATTACCCTCTCCATTTTTGTTGTTCTCTATATTTTCATTAGTCATCTGCACTTGTTCATTCTTCTGATTGTTTAAAACAATAACTTCAAACTTAGAGGAAGCAGCAAAAATAAAAATAGTACAGGACACATCATGTACTCTTCACCTAGATTCACTTCTTAACATTTGCCTCATTTGCTTCATTATTTACTCTCTCGCTCTATGTTGGAAAACAAAACAAAATAAAAAACCAACATACAGGTTCCTGTTATGTCTTACGTAGGCATGAGATGTGACGCTTTCTGAATCATCTGAGGATAGGTTATGTACTTCATGGTCCTTCACTCCTAAATGCTTCAGTGTGTATTTCCTAAGAATACAGATATTTCCTTTTGTAATCATAGTACCGTTATCAATGTCGGATATTTACATTATCACAATACTTATTTTATAATCTACCATTCTTTTTTCAATCTTGTCAGTTATCTAATAAGGTCCTTTTTAGCCTTCTCCCCTTGCATTGCAAGATCCATCCTCAGGTCAGGTATTACGTCATAATCTGTTTAGCCTCTTTTAATCTGGAACATCTGTATAACCTTTGTCTTTTAGATATTGCCATGTTCAAAGCATATAGTTCTCTTCCCATTTCTACCACATTCCTTATTTTGTGTTTGCTTTCTCCTAATTGAATTTAGGTTGTGCATTCTTAGCCACAGATGACATTGTTTCCTTCTCAAGGTATTGTACACAATGTCCATCTGTCCCTCATAGGTTGATGTTGAGCTGTTGTCCGATTTCACCACCCTTTCGACCATTAGGCATGTAAGTATCCAGCCCAACTCCCCCCCTCCCCCATTTAGCACCCATTGATTCTTTTTTATTTATTTATTTACGGCCGAGTTGGGTCTTCGTGGCTGCACGCGGACTTTCTCTAGTTGCGGCAAGTGGGGGCTACTCTTTGTTGCAGTGCAGTGGCTTCTCTTGTTGCAGAGCACAGGCTCTAGGGCTCGTGGGCTCAGTAGTTGTGGCGCATGGGCTGAGTTGCTCCGCGGCATGTGGGATCTTCCCGGACCAGGGATCGAACGCGTGTCTCCTGCATTGGCAGGTGGATTCTCAACCACTGCACCACCAGGGAAGTCCAGCGCCCATTGATTCTTGCTTTTATCCAGTCTTTACCTTGACAAAGTAACAAAATTGATGGTCAGGTGATCTTACAACATTAAAAAATTTTTTTTTATTGAAGTAGAGTTGATGTACAATATTACATAAGTTACAGGTGTACTCAGGTGACCTTTTGAATCATTATCTTTGAGTGGGTGCGTAGGATATATGTGTTCTTTCTTCTTTCATGACTGTAACCATGAAAAAACTGCTTTTTACACTGAAATAGAATTTGAATTGCTGTCCACATCAGACATATAGCAATTTTTCTCTTAAGTGTAGGTGTTGACATGTCTAAATAATTTTTCTTGTCATAAGTGGCATTAACAAATTGCAAAGTTACAATGCTTGGAGAATAAGAATTTTAATGCTTTGAGAGTACATGGAGTTTATTTTTCTTTTAAAAAGACAAACTTTGTGTTTACCATTTTGTAAAAAATAGACTTTATTTCTTAGAGCAGTTTTAGGGTCACAGCAAGAAAGAGTGGAAAGTACAGTTCCTATATACTCCCTAACCCCACACATGCCTAGCCTCTCCCACTATCAGCGTCCCACACCAGAGCGGTACATTTGTTACCATCCATGAGCCTACACTGACATCATTATCACTCGAAGTCCATAGTTTACATTGGTGTGGGTTCGTTTACATTGGTTCACTCTTGGTGGTGTACATTCTGTGGGTTTGAACAAATGTATAATGACATGTATCTAGAGTATCATGCAGAGTATTTCACCGTCCTAAAAAGTCCTCCGTGCTCTGCCTGTTCATCCCTCCCACCTCCCTACCCCCGTAACACTGATCTTTTTACTGTCTCCACAGTCTTGCCTTTTCCAGAATGCCATGGAGTTGCAATCGTACAGTATGCAGCCTTTTCAGTTTGGCTCCTTTCACTTAGTAATGTGCGCTTGTTAAGGCTCCTCCACGTCTTCATGATTTGCTAGCTTGTCTTTAGTGCTGAATAATATTTTATTGCCTGGATATACCACAGTTTATTTATCCATTCACCTATGAAGAACGTCTTGGTTGCTTCCAAGTTTTTGCAATTGTGAGTAAAGCTGCTATAAACATCCGTGTGTGGGTTCTTGTGTGGACATGTTTTCAACTCATACCAAATGTGGGTATGAGTAAATACCAAGAATATTTAGGGAAAAACCAAGGAGCATAATTGCTGGATCAGATGGTAAGAGCGTGTTTAGTTTTGCAAGAAACTGCCCCACTGTCTTCCCAAGTGGCTATACTGTTTTGCATTTCCCACATACAACCATGTTTGAAGTCAGTTTACTCCCCTGTAAACCAGCTGGGGGGACCAGGTGACCTCTGCTTTCCAGCTCTAAGGCTCTATGATTGGAAATGATAGCTTCGTAATGGGAACCCAGTTCTTATTCTAGTACTTAGGAAATTAAAGCACTTACAAACAAACCCGCCCAGGCACAGGTGCCTGCCATGCCCTGGGCCACTGATGGAATGTTGTGCGGATAAGAGAGAGGCAGTACAGGAACGCTGCGGCAGTGAGGTTTGACGGCTTTTGGCCAGGGAGGTTTGGCTGGTTTCCGGCATCTGGTGTGCTTCGCCTGGAAGAGGGGGCCCTGGGGGTGATGCTCAGGGCCTCCCCTTGCAGGCTGACGAGGAGGCTGCGCCCTTTGTGACGCGCGCGAGTCCCCCAGGGGCGTCTCCATGCCGCGATGGGGCAGCCGGCAGAGGAAGGCTGGGGCCTCCGGCGCCTCTGTCGGATTGCCCCTGCCGGCCAGCGGCGCGCGCCATGCCCTGCTGGAGTATCTGCCGTGAGTAGCGCGCGCCCCCCAGCGGCGGTTCGCCCCGGAGCCTGGCGGGCCGGATCGCCGGGAGCGCCCCCCAAAGTGTCAGTTAGATGGGTGTGTGGGTTTCCATCCTTCCTCCTTTCCCTTGCGTTGATCAAGCTGCCGGCGCAGGAGCGCGCAGGGGCGGGTGTTAGGAAGGGACACCACAGGACACCATGCCCAGGGCTGCAGAGCCACCCTCTGGACTCCACAGGGTTCGCTGAGGCCCGCGGAGCATGTGCCCGAACCCTGCACTCTCCGAGCCAGCACCTCGCCCGGAGACTGAAAAAGAGAACCGCAGCACAAGGGAGGGCCTAGGCTGCATGTTGCTTCTTGCCGGAAAGAGGCACCTCCGGGAAGACAGTGACCTAGAAGGAGGGGGGTGAGGATTGGGATAGAGATTGTGCAGGCTGGGGCACCTGGGAAGGTCTTTGCCCGGCAGGCGGGCGAGGTAGAAAACGATACAGGCCTCGAAAAATCACAAGGATTTAGGCAAGACCAGAGAGTTGCCGCCCCCCCCCCCCCCCGCACCCGCCCCGGAGAGCCCAGAGGCAGGCGAGCAAAATGGGGGATGCAGAACAGGACGGAGCAGGCCTTGCTACTTGGGCTGCAGCACGCCGAGCGCCTGGCCCAGTCATAGGAAACGAGGCTGAAAAAAATGATCTAAGTTTCACTACCTGCGGGTTCCCAGCTGAGTGGGTAGCCACGTGGCCACACGTGTTTGAGGCAGATTACAGACCTCTAAAGCGCAAGTGTGCGATCAAAGTTGGCTTATTTTTGTTGGAGTATAGTTGATTTACAATGTTGTTAGTTTCAAGTATACAGCAAAGTGAATCAGTTATACATATGCATATATCCAATAAAAAAATTTTTTTTTAAGTTGGCTTATATGTTAGAATGTAATTTAGGCAGCCTTGGCTGCCAGGTTAGTAGTTTAGAAGACACTCCCCTAGATCCTGGAGCCCTTAGGGATGTTTGGCAGCTAGCTTCATGATGTGATCAAAGGGGTATTTTAGGAAACAGGGCCTCTCTGTAAGGTCTGTACAGGTCTAGCTGGTACAGAAGGCCAAGTGGAAATCAGGGCTGAGTTGGGTTTTTCCAGCCTTTTGCACAAAGCACAAAGGCACCATCTGGGCCAGCAGGGGCCTTGCCCAGTCTGGAAGATTGTTCTGACAATAGTAGCTCCTAGGATTACTTAGGTAAAAAGAGACTGCAGACCAGTTGACCAGTTAGGATTTTAAATTTTCCTGTGATCTTAAATACTTTTCTTTTTTAATGGGTTCAGCCATATAACACTCTAAAGAGAACATCTGAATATTGCTAAGCTATAAGGAACCATCAATAGTTGTTTTGTAATACCAGTTAGCAGCTGTTCATCCTTGTTTCCCGAGTTTTGACTGTAAACATTCCAGTCATCCCAGAGTTTTATAAAAGGTGTTTCAAATTGAAACACAGATTTAGGAGCATGGAGGGGAAACAGGGGGGAAATGGTGTGTGTATAACACCGACTTTCTCCTACTATGTTAGCAAAACGTCTCTGCATTTTCTAATGGTTTCTAGAGAGGTTAGTTAATGAGTGTTTTTACCTCCTGCTTGCTGGCAGGAAATTTAATTTTTATATGTGTGCATTACTAGTAAATTTATAGTAGAATAGAGTTTATTATTGGGCTTTGACTTTTTCCTCTAATGTATTTCCAATGATATCATCCATCTTTAAAAAAAAGGTCACATCTCTTGTGTTGCATTAGAAGTGTTTGCAGAAAGTTCTCTGATGAGTATGCTTTTATAATTGGGAAAATTTGTAAAGTAGTTCATCGAAATGCACTTAACTTCAAGAAATCCTTAGACTTAACTGTATAAACCGGATTATAATAGGAACAAATGAAAACTTACAGCATATTCTTTTTTTTTTCACACACACTGTATTTTATTTTTACAAGAGATAAATAAACAGCATATTCTTCTTATTTCAGAAGATTATACATACTTTAAAAGAAATAATGGGGAGAAAGTGTTCCCAGAAGGAAAGGAATGTCAGGGTTGGATACTCTGGACAGTCTATCACATATGTCTGAATTTTTCTTTCTCTTGGGATATTTGCCTCAGTATTTAATGTGGGTTGTAATTTTTCCTTTATTTTCTTTAAAAAATAAATTTATTTATTTTTGGCTGTATTGGGCCTTTTTTTAAAATTAATTTATTTTTGGCTGCATTGGGTCTTCGTTGCTGGGCACGGGCTTTGTCTTGTTGTGGTGAGCGGGGGATACTCTTCTTTGCACTGCGCGGGCTTCTCATTGCAGTGGCTTTTCATGTGGCGGAGCACGGGCTCTAGCTGTGCAGGTTTCAGTAGTTGCGGCACGCAGGCTCAGTAGTTGTGGCGCACGGGCTTAATTGCTCCGCGGCATGTGGGATCTTCCCAGACCAGGGATCGAACCCGTGTCCCCTGCATTGGCAGACGGATTCTTAAGCACTGCGCCACCAGGGAAGTCCTCCTTTATTGTTTATAAAGTCTAAAGTTGGTCACAAATGTGTATTTCAAAGTGATTTTTTTTTATCACCTGGGGAGCTTTTCCCCCCAAATTTATTTATGAAAAATTTTATGATATGAAAAAGTTGAAAGAAAAGTGAATATTAGACATGTATATTTATCTAGATTGTATAATTAATGTTTTACCATACTTGCCTTCTCACATATCTCTTCAGCTATCCATCCTTGTATCTGTTCATGAGTCCGTCTTACTTCTCTTTTATGCATTGCAAAGTAAGTTGCAGGCATCAGTATGCTTCACCCCTAAACACTTCAGCATGCATGTTATTAACTAGAGTTCAGTGTTTGGTTCTCAAATTGATTTTTTTAAAAAAGAAAAGGAAAAAGTTCCCTTTAAGAAGTGTACTTGAAAGTAGTCAAGTTGGTTTTTCTTCAGACCTTCCTTACCTAAAATGTTCAGTTCGGGGGGCTTCCCTGGTGGCACAGTGGTTAAGAATCTGCCTGCCAGTGCGGGAGACATAGGTTCGAGCCTTGGTCCGGGAAGAGCCCACATGCTGCAGAGCAACTAAAGCCTGTGCGCCACAGCTACTGAAGCCCATGCTCCTAGAGCCTGTGCTCCGCAACAAGAGAAGGCACTGCAATGAAAAGCCCGTGCACCGCAACGAAGAGTAGCCCCCGCTCACCGCAACTAGAGGAACCCCACGGGCAGCAACGAAGACCCAACGCAGCCAAAAATAAATAAATTAATAAATGAATTTTTAAAAAAAATGTTCAGTTCGGGGAGTTCCCTGGTTGCCTAGTGGTTAGGAGTCCGAGCTTTCACTGGCGTGGCCTGGGTTCAATCCCTGGTCGGGGAACTGAGATCCTGCAAGCCTTGTGGCGAGGCCAAAAAAAAAAAAAAATGTTCAGTTTGGTTTTATTATTATTATTTTTTAATGCTACCTTAGATGCTGATATCAGTTAGAAAAAAATGAGAATTGGCTGAAACTCCCAAAAAAACCTCTTAGAGAGACAACTACGCACTGTCACCAAAGCCGAGGCCCTGCCCACCCCTGTAAGTACGTGGGCAGGGTCAGAGCGCCTCCTCAGTATCCTTCCTTCCTCTCTGCAGAAGAAGAGGCCCAGATGGTCACAGGTTTTATCTGTGATTAGCCATACATCTGGTAATGTTAGAAAAGAAAAAGCAAGGGGAAAAGGACTTTAGGTTGATTTCTAGCACAGTACAAGGCATGTTCAAACAGGGCTCTGCATGCGGGCTTTGGTCTTCACTTGGGTGGTACTTTGGACAGTTTTTCAGTGAACTTTCTAGGCTTCACTTTCAAAATGAAACCCAATAAATAGTAAAATGGAAATTTGTAGACATAGGTTTGTAATATTTCACATAAAGTATAAAATTATTTTCTTGGAGAAATAAGATGATGTAAATTAAAGGAATTTATGCATTTGGATATGCATATGGTTTCTGTATTTCCACATATTTCTGTATTTCAAATACTTATTGCCACGTTCTAAGCACTGGTATTGGAACTGGTTATAATTATTAAGCTTCATTTTGTGCAGCAGGCATTAAGTATGTTGTTCCAACATTATTGGGACCTTTTTGTGCGTCAGTTTTAATTGACCTTTTTATTACAGAAAGCAATACTAAATAGAAAATGAGAAAATTCAGACAAGCAAAACTAAAATATATCACATTCCCATCCTCCAGAAGTCGTATGTGAGGGGTGTGTGTGTGTGTGTGTGTGTGTGAGAGAGAGAGAGAGAGAGAGAGAGTTTAAACCAAAGTGAGGTCATAGTACATACACTGTTTGGTAACCTGCTTTTCTTCAGTCAAAATTTCTACCCTTTCATTTTGGTAAGAATTCATCTCCTCTAATCTCACATCGAGTATCCCAAGGAGACCCAAAAATTGAGCTGGCTTGCCCTAACAAATATCCAACCCAGGACCATGCCTGCTGTCTCTGGTTGTTATGTTTCTTAAATTTTTAAATTTAGCACAGAATCCCACCCTTTATCAAATCACATTGACTTGCTTCTTTAACCCCCAACAAGTTTTAAAATTCAAACCTAAAGAAAAATACAATAAACACCCATATACACTTGACCTTATTCACCATTCACTGATATTTTACCACATTTTCTTTCTCCTCTACCCATACTCCCTCATTCTCTCTCCTTAAACTATTTGAAAGTTACTTGCAGACAATCCATTTGTATTTATGTTTGATTTTTGTCCTTTGCGACATTTATATTTCAGGCCAGGCTTCAATGTGGGCTGTTGTCTGTTTCCACACGATTCAATTCTGTTAAACATTTTTGTCAGGAGTACTGTGTAGGTGATTTATTGGCCTTCTCAGTGCCTCACATCACGAAGCATGATGACAGTTTTGTCCCATTACTGGAGATGTTAATTCTGATTGCCTGGTTAAGGTGGTGCCTGGCAGATTTCTCCATTATAAAGGAAGTTGTTGCTTTTGAAACGAAGAAATCTGTGTGTTGATACTCTAAAACGGTAAGTGTGCTGGAAACCTTTCACCCAAAAGTTTTAGCATCTCTTGATTCTTGACTGAATGAGTTATTAGAATGTTGTTAGTAAACATGGTTTTTCTAAGCCTACTGACAAACAGCCACTAGGCTTTATCAAACAAGGCAACCGCTTAAGCTACAGCCAGTCAATTTCCTTGCTTTGCTTCCAAGTCTCATCTATTAAAAACTTTCCCCCTAATTCCTGTCTTTTTAAAATTTGTTTCTGAATAGCTGATTTTAATAGTGATATGACTAGTTCCAAATGCCTTCAGTCAGGCCCACATTCAAAAGAGTAACCTCATTGGCCACGAAACAGTGTTGCATTTATTTTATATAATGAGAAATTATTTTTATTTTTCTAAGCAACTGAAAAAGTTCAGTTCAGTTGACCCTACAGTTGAAGTGAAGTAAAACATGGCTTTCTCCTCTCCAAATCAACTGCAAGCGAAAATCCACTTAAATTATTTCCTTTAAGTTAATTGTTTGATGAATGATACAAATACGTGTTCAGAGACAGTGATGCTCTGCATTTTCAAGGCTGAACGGCAGTTTGCTGCGGCCTAGGAAGAGCCTGAGCAATTGTCTATAAAAGAACCGTTTTTCTTAACTCTCGTCCTTAATAAATATGAATCTTGATGTGGTAGAATTCTGAATTCTAAAGAAATGACTCTAAGGACCAAAGTGGAAGTTATATCTAAATTTATTGATTGGTGGTTTTTCATAAGGAAGTATCCCCTGCTTCACATTTACTTTTTTGGTATCACTCTTTTTTAATTGAAGTATAGTTGATTTACAATGTTGTATTTGTAGTGTCACTCTTGGTTCATAGATTCTATTTTTATTCAATGTATTATAACCTATCATTGTTGTTATTTTTTTTACGCTTCAAAGTTTGGCCAGCAGGAGCCCTTTCAAGCTGGCTCCTGTGTCCTTTGGATATGCACCACCCCCCCAAGCTTTTGAGCACCCCCTTTTGTCACAATAAAATGTTCCTTGTACTTTCCCTGACCTAGCCCAGAATTTCCCTAAGGAGCTCTGGTCGCCTTTGGGGACTTGTTGAACAGGCCAGGTAGTTATCACATAGAATGCCCCTCCTTTAGATTTGTCTAGGTACTTATTTAGCTTAGTTTCTCTAACCTTATATTTCCTATAAAGTGGAAGTTATCTTTAAAGCTTGATGGATTCTAGATCTTAGGTGTGATGTGTGATTCCATTTTGCATACGCCGTCTGGTTGACCTACCCTTAGTGATGTTGCGGCCGCTTTACCTATAACTAATTTTTTGCCTAATCTATTGAGATTTACAGATACTGGTAAGACCATTACCCGATCTTGGAACTGCCTGATGTTAAAGGAAGTATTCATTGGCCGTGTTTTTTAAATATTTAATTGTCTTGAATTGTAATCATTTTCAACCTTTTTCTTCCCCACCCCCTCTCTCTTTTTTTTTTCTGTTAATAGTTGGACAGAGAGAGTCTGAAGATGCGAGTGAAAGGGACTCAGACAAAGACATGGCTGCTGACTCAGCAGCGGTTCAAGACATCAGGAAGGAGGGGCAGGAGGAAATGCCTGAGACGACGGAACAGACCCCTGCCTCAGAAAGCAGTGTAGACGAGCTGACGCAACCCACTGAGGCCCAGGCGAACGACGTAGGATTTAAGAAGGTGTTCAAGTTTGTCGGCTTCAAATTCACTGTGAAAAAGGATAAGACAGAAAAGTCTGACGCTGTGCAGCTCCTCACCGTCAAAAAGGAGGAAGGCGGAGGGCCAGGAGGGTCCGACGGGTATGGTGATCACCGGGAGCCCAGCCAGGAGACGGGGGATGCGACACCCAAAGACACTGAACTGAAAGAGTCCACAGAGAAACCCGAAGAGACGCCCAGACACGAGCAGAGCCGCCCAGAAGTCTCCCTTCAGGCGGAGTCCGCTCCACCAGCCGAGGAAGGCAAAGACGAAGAAGAAAAACAAGAGAAAGAACCCGCCAGATCTCCAGACTCTCCGACGAGTCCAGTGGCCAGCGAAACCGCATCGCCCTTCAAAAAATTCTTCACTCAAGGTTGGGCCGGCTGGCGAAAAAAGACCAGTTTCAGGAAGGCTCGGGAGGATGAGCTGGAGGCTTCAGAGAAGAAAAAGGAGCAAGAGCCAGAAAAGGCAGACACAGAAGAAAACGAGAAGACGGAAGATCTCTCCGAGCGGCCGCCCTCACAGGAGGCCCGCGAGAGTGCCCAGGATGCCAGGCTGTCGGCTGAGTATGAAAAAGTGGAGCTGCCCCCCGAAGACCAAGTGCAAGCACCTCCCGAAGAGAAACCCGCCCCGTTAGCAACGGAAGTATTCGATGAAAAAGTAGAGATTGTCGCGGAGGTCCACGTCAGCACTGCAGAGAAGGACACGGAGGAGCAGAAAGCCCAGGCGGAAGAAATAGTAGAGCCCTCGCCGCCTGAGCAACCGCTTGAAACGGACGCCGACCTCCAGGACGCCGAGCCCACCGACGCGCCGCTGAGGATGGAGGAAGAGGCGGGCGCCGCCAGCGGGGACCACGCCCAGCCGGCCGAGCTCGGCGCAGGCGCAGACGCGAAAGCGCCGCCCACGCCCCCTGAGGGCATCGTCGGGGAGGCGGAAGTGCCGTCCTCGCAGGAGAGAGTTAAGGGGCAGGGAAGCCCTTTAAAGAAGCTGTTCACTAGCAGCGGCTTAAAAAAGCTCTCTGGAAAGAAACAGAAAGGGAAAAGAGGAGGAGACGAGGAGTCCGGGGAGCAGCACCCAGCCTCAGCGGATTCTCCCGACAGTCCAGACGAACCCAAGGCCGAGAGCTCGGCCTCGTCCCCCGAAGAGCCCGAGGAGATCACGTGCCTGGAGAAAGGCGTGGCCGAGGCCCCCCAGGACGGGGAGACGGAGGAAGGGACCACTTCCGACGGAGAGAAAAAGAGGGAAGGTGTTACCCCCTGGGCATCTTTCAAAAAGATGGTGACGCCCAAGAAACGCGTGAGAAGGCTCTCTGAAAGTGACAAGGAGGACGAAGTGGACAAGGTCAAGAGCGCCACCCTGTCCTCCACGGAGAGCGCCGCCTCTGAAGTGCAGGAAGAGGGGAAGGGAAACGGAGAGGAGCAGAAGCCGGAAGAGCCAAAGCGCAAGGTTGACACCTCCGTGTCCTGGGAAGCTCTGATTTGTGTGGGGTCATCCAAGAAAAGAGCAAGAAAAGCATCCTCTTCCGACGACGAAGGGGGACCAAAACCCCTGGGAGGAGGAGACAGCCAAAAACCAGAGGAAGCAGGGAGAGACAGGGAGCCGGCCACAGACGCGCTCCCTGCCAGCTCCCAAGACCACGACCAGCCCCCAGGAAGTTCCTCACCTGAGCAGGCCGGCAGCCCCTGCGAAGGGGAGGGGGTCTCCACCTGGGAGTCATTTAAAAGATTAGTCACCTCGAGAAAAAAATCGAAGTCAAAACTGGAAGAGAAAAGCGAGGACTTGGTAGCTGGGTCCGGCCTAGAATATTCAGCCTCAGATGCTGAGCTGGGGAAAGAAGAGTCTTGGGTTTCAATCAGGAAGTTTATTCCTGGGCGAAGGAAGAAAAGGCTGGATGGGAAACAAGAACAAGCGACGATGGAAGATACGGGCCCAACGGAGGTCAACGAGGACGATTCGGACGTCCCAGCCGTGGTGCCTCTGTCCGAGTATGATGCGGTGGAAAGGGAGAAAACAGAAGCACAGCAGGCTCCGAAGAGCGAGGAGGGCCCCGAGCAGAAGCTGGCTGTCGACGTGTCGGAGGAGCTCAGCAAGAGTCTGGTTCACACCGTGACTGTGGCTGTCATGGACGGGACAAGGGCCGTTACCAACATCGAAGAAAGGGCACCTTCCTGGATCTCTGCTTCGGTGACAGAACCTCTTGAACAAGCAGAAGACGAAGACAAGTCACCATCTGGGGAGGTATTTGAAAAAGAAGTTGTTGCAGAGGAAACCCCCGTCGATACCAAAATGCTGCCAGAGAGCCAGGAGGCCGCTGATGACACAATCACCAGCAAGGTGGAATTGACCCCTGAAGCTCTGACGGCCGCAGAAACCACAGAGGCATCCGGTGCTGAAGAAGCCACGGAAGCCTCTGGTGCTGAAGAGACCACTGACATGGTTTCGGCTGTTTCCCAGTTAACCGACTTTCCAGACACCACCGAGGAAGCAACACCGGTTCAGGAGGTGGAGGGCAGCGTGCCCGACGTGGAAGACCAGGCGAAGAGGACCCAAGAGGTGCTGCAGGCCGTTGCAGAAAAAGTTAAAGAAGAATCACAGCTGCCTGACGCCAGAGGGCTAGACGACACCATCCAGACAACCCAGAAAGGACAAGCAAAAATACTGGAGCAGGTGGAAGAAGCAGAAGAGGATTCTCATGCACTCGATTGGAAGGAAGCAATGGATGGAGCATCCAAAGTACACGTACAAGAAACGAAAACTGAGACTTTGACACAGGGGACGGTGATTGTACAGGCCACCCCAGAAAGCTTGGAAAAAGTTCCTCCAGGCACAGAGAGTGCAGAGGCCAGGGAGCTTACAAGCACTTGTCCAGCTGAAACCGTGGTTGCGGTAAAACCAGAGACTGTCCCAGAACAGGCTGTTGCTCCTGACTCAGCTGAAACCCTCACAGACAGTGAGACCAATAGAAGCACCCCAGTAGCAGATTTTGAAGCTACAAATGTAAGCCAGCAGACCAAGATCGTGGAAATCGATGAAGATGGTGAGGTTCTATCCGGTACCCAATGCCAGGTCACAGAAGGTGAGGCACTTCCTGCACTGAAAGAGATGCCTCCAGAACCTTCCAATTTTCAATCCCAGGAAGAAAAGTATTCAGAAATGGAAGAGGTTCTAGAACATACAGATAAAGAGGTAACAGTGGAAACTGTACCCATCCTTTCAAAGACTGAGGTGATTCAAGAGGCTGGCCGACATGCTGATGAGGAAACCAAAGAGGAGCCATCTGTCGAAGGACTTGTGGTGTCTGCTGACACAGAGATAACCGAGAAAAAGATAACTGAAGTTGCCCTTGAGGACGAAGTTACGAAAAAAGCTGAATTTCAGAATGATGATCTCCAACTCCAGAGTCCTGCTAAGTCTCTTCCAACCCCAGTGGAGAGAGAGAGGGTAGTTCAAGTGGAAAGGGACAAAACGGAATTAGAGCCAACTCAAGTAAATGAAGAGAAACTTGAGTGCAAACCAGCTGTTACCACATGTGAAGAGCTCACTAAGCAACTGGTTCAGGCAGTGAATGTAACCATCATAGACGGGGAAAAGGAAGTCATCAGTTTTGAAGGAAGTTCTTCTCTGCCCGTTCACGAGGAAGAGGCATGCACAGAAATTCAAGTTCAAAGCTCTGAGGCATCATTAGCTCTAACAGCTGCAGCAGTGGGGGACAAGGTCTTAGCAGAAGCTATCAAGATTTTAGAAACAGCGGAAACTTTGGAATCTGCAGAGGCACGTTTAGTACCGGAAGAAAAGTCCTCAGAAAAAGACGAAGTCTCTCCTGCTCAGCCGGGAGAAGATGCGGTGCCCACAGGGACTGAGTCTCAGGCCGTATCAATACCGGTAATAGTATCTGTTACGCCTGAAAAAGGCATCATCGCTGACCTGGAAGGAGATAAAACCACATCACAGAAATGGGAGTCAGATGGAGACAGTGAGCAGGTTGGTTGTCAGGAAGGCAGAGTAAGCAAAACAAGAGAGGAAGATTTAAAGGCTGAAAATGAGATTTTGAAACTTCAGACAGAGAGCTGCAAGCTTGTACAAAACGTAATTCAGACAGTTGTTGACCAGTTGGGGGGTACAGAAGAAACGGCCGCTGCTTTCCAGACCCAGGCTCAACTGATGGAAGCTGACAGCCAGGAGGCTGGACAGAAAATCGGGAAAGAAGAAAGCAAACTTCAGGCCTGCACATTGGATGAAACACAAACCATCGAAGCCAAAGAGGAGTCCCCACTAAGTGCCGGGGAGCACACACATCCAGATGTTTCCAAAGATGTGAATGAAGCTTTAGAGAAGATGGCGGCCACTAGGGTAGAAAGTTCCCGGGTAGATGGCCAGCAGCTTGAAGAGGTAGCTTTCCCATCCAAGGAAAAGAGAGAAGCCCCTGAAACAAAGTCTGTGCCAGAAGATGACGGTGGTGCCGGGTTTGGAGAAAGAACAGAGAAGTCACCGTTTGAATCCCAAGAAGATGAAAAAGATGACGCTGCTGATGACCCCGGGAACCAAACCTCAGCCCCAGAAGATGCTGAGGCATCAGGAGGCTCAACCAGCGAGTCTCCAGATACAATTGGACCCAAACTGAAAGAGAAGGGAGATGGCCAGGAAGTAGAAATTCAGGAAGAAAAAGGGCAGAGCGAGTCAGAAAAAGAGATCAAAACACAAACGCAGGAGGAGACACAGGACCAAGAGAGAGAACCGGCAAAACCGGAACCCACAGAATCCTAAAACATCACGTAAGTAACTTCCTTTTTTTTGCCCTCTTTTCTGTCATCTGATGGCAGATTTGTTATGGGGGAAGCAGGAATTCAAATAATTAGGATTTTATGCAGAACCTACATCTGGGGAAATAACCCTCAACCAGACTAGGAGATCCAGGTTATTAAAATTTTATTTGTTTATTTATTTATTTATTTAATTTTTGGCTGCATTGGGTCTTCGTTGCTGCGCGTGGGATTTCCCTAGTTGCGGCAAACGGGGCTCCTCTTTGTCGCGGTGCGTGGGCTTCTCACTGCAGCGGCTTCTCTTGTTGCGGAGCACAGGCTCTAAGCGTGCGGGCTTCAGTAGTTGTGGCACGCAGGCTCAGTAGTTGCAGCTCGCGGGCTCTAGAGCACAGGCTCAGTAGTTGTGGTGCATGGGCTTAGTTGCCCCGTGGCTTGTGGGATCTTCCTGGACCAGGGCTCGAACCCGTGTCCCCTGCACTGGCAGGCAGATTCTTAACAACCACTCGCCACCAGGGAAGCCCCCAGGGTTAGTTTCCTTTTTCTTATTGACATGCTCTTCAGTCTTACTGGTGTCCTGAAAGTAATGACTTCGTTTTACCCCCAGTGTGACTGTGTGTGTGTTTGGCTCAAAGACATAAGAAATATGTTGTGCTCACAGCTACTTTGTTGCATTTTTTTTAATAACTAGAAGTCCAAAGTAGGTTTATAAGGTAGTGCTTGAAACTTAGTTTATAGCTCTCTGGGAAAACTTGGATTTCTTCCAGCAGTAGTAAGAAGCAGTTAAAAAAATTTCCAGGGCATGTGAGAGCCTGCCTACTGGTGTTCGGGTAGCAAAGGATGCTGTATTATGGACCTTCACCATCTTTCTTTCTTACAGAGTTAAACTGTGGTTTTCACTAGGGTTCCCATTGGCTGCAACTCACTTTCACAACTCTTCTGTTGTTGAATAAAAGAGGGAGGCGAAGGAGATGTTATTTACTTTTGATTCTGACTTCCTTCTACAGTTACAGTTGTGTATTTGCAAGACCAGAATGTGAAGACGAGTGGGAGAAGAAAACGAATGCTGCTGACGAGACCAATCTTACAGAACTTTGGGAACGGAAGAACAGAAACATCAACTGCTCTCATTTCTAGAGAACCCCTGACAATCCTGAGGCTTCATCGGGAGCTGCAGCCAGATAACATTTCTTCCTTTCAAGACCACCCTGATATTTTCCCTTGGTACCATATAATGTTTCTGATTCAAGGTCCTTAATTCTTAGCCTGGAACTGGAGTTGGCAATACCTAGTTCTGCTTCTCAAACTGGAGTATCATTCTTTATGTATTTAAGTGTATGTTTTAAGTAATCCTCCTTCTGTATCTATTGTATATTTTTTTCTTAATGTTTAAGGTAATTACAGTATAGTGCATTCCTTCTGTATCACACAGTATACGACGGGGCATGTAACCACAGTGAAGTCTCAGGAAGCTGTCTGCCTCAGTTACAACCTTTGAAAACAGAGCTTCCTAGAATTAACATTCCTGATCAGAAGCTACACTTCTTGTTTTAAAATTCACTAAGGATTATGTCCTTTCAGAGTGTTTAGTATCACTCTGAAATTGGTCACTTTCCTATTATGCACAGTGCACTAAAAATAAAAAGTGTTTTTGGGGGGGAAACATATAGAATGTTCCATTGTTACTGGGAAATTTTTCTTTCTGTCCCCCCAGTGGAGGTTGGAAGGAAGTTTTTTTCAGTAGCAGATTAATTTGAAGTCTTCTCTGCTAATTGTTATACGGTTGTTACGGACAGATGAGTGTGCTTAATTTTGAGGCAAAGTAGTGAAATGTTTTTCATGTTATCAAGAAAAAAATCGACTGGTTTTGAGTCTACCTTCTATGCTGGACCACATTCACACACAGCATGAAATAAGTCAGGTTCTTTACAGATGGTATTTTGATAGATGCTGGATTGTGTCTGTGCCATATTTGTGCCCACTCTTAAGAACAATGTAGCATTATCATTTGGATAAATTGTGATTTGACAACTGATTTCAATAAAACATTTGCTTCACTTAGATTTGTTGGATTTATTAGATAATAGGAAGCCTGGGACATATGTTTACTGCATTCTAAAAGCAGAGAAGCTAGAAGTTTCTAATGTAGTCACTACACGATGCCACCAGTTTACACCAGTTTGAGTTGGGGATCAGAGGAAGTCAGAGGCAGAGAGGGATCCGCTGAAATAAACCAGGAGCTTTTTAGATTGACGGTACTGAAACAATGCTACCATCTGGTGGTGCCTTCCTGAAAAAGTCAGTTTTCTTTGTTAATATCTGTTAATGACAAATGTCTCTAGAAAGACATTTTAAGAAGGCTTAGTAGTAAAAATGCCTTACTTAACACGTGATCTTGGAAAAAATTTTTAAAGTGTCAAAATGATTTCTGATTCACGCTAATACCTAAAGGATTCTGTCAGACAAGTGCCACACAAAGAACAGTCCCCCATCTACCAGAAAGTCCCAGTTTTTCATGGGTAGCACTGGCCTGGTGTGCACACTTCTTAAATTGTACTCAAACTCAGTACTCCAGTTTGAGAACTTAAATTTCAACTGCCAATTAAATTATTTTGAAGTATAACATTCTAGCAAAACTAGAATAGTCTTTCAGCAGAAAGACAGTTTGCTGTCAAAACTGGAAAGTAGTTTCTCATAAACCAACAAACCTGACTACGATAAAAAAATTGGCCATATTAGAAAGACCCCCTCATGGTAACAGCATATGGTCTTGTAGTTGGAAAACATTTAGTATCTTTTTGGGAGTTTTTCACACATATAATAGCCACTTGTGCTTAATTACTAAACTTTAAAATCCCCAAATTAAAAAAAACACCCTCTGATCTAAAGATATTTCTTTTTCCAACTTGGTACTTTAAAAAAATCCAAATGCTGGTGTCAATTTTTGAAGATCAACTGAAATTTGGAGATGGTAGCAGTTTTTAAGGAGTCCATTATACTTCTAAATATCAACTAACTTCCTTTCTACGGCAGGAAGAAACTTCGTGCTATTTTGAACAGATTAAAGATTTGTGTAGTTTGTGGTAATCATTTTTGGGGGGTTTAAATTCCATCCTGCCACTTCATCCCATTTGTATTTGGTCTTGTCTTAATACACGTGGCCAGGTCATTCTGGCCATCACAATTGGTTTTCCAGTGGTGGTTGCTTCGTGACTGTGCTCTTGATGTGCCCTGGATTACTTCCGTACAAGCTCTGGACCTATGTCCATTAAGCATCATTGTTTTATTAACAGGAGGAATGCTATTAACAGTAGCATGAAATACAATTCTGTATTATAACTCTAAAGCTGCTGTTAATTTGTGAAGTACGTAATAATCAAATGCAGACTGCAGAAGTTGGAGCAAGTGCCTAAACTTTGCTATTTTTGGCATTACTATTGAGCCATGTTCAATAGAAAGCAATGCAAGACGTGTAAACTCTCGCCATTTCTTGTAATCGAAGAATATAAAATGTTGCCCCTCAGGTTCTTTTGCTAACGGTACACCCGAGTTGCCTCTCTCTGTCACACAGATACTTTTTTCCGGTATTTTCCTTTGATGTTTGGAACTACAGGTAGTGAGTGAAGGGCTGGAAATTTTAGCTTTTCAGTGTAAGCTTCAAGCTTAGCAGTTTCCTTTTTAATCTGAGACAGTATTTGATTCCTAGTTCTGTTTGGGGGGCAAATTTTCTTTTATCTAAATAAAATGCAACCTAATTAAATGCCATGGATTTTCTTCCTATAATTTCACCATAATTCAGTTTTGATTGCTCTTAGCTGCTATGAGATTCATCGCACATTTCACTTCTACTTTTAACTAAATCATCCTTTGAGATACTGTCCACAAAGCTTCGTGGGAGTTTGGAATGTATCTCAGATTGTGTGAGTGCACAGAAGTCTCTATCAGTGATTCTTCACCTTTTTGGGTCAGGGTCCCTTTAATTAGACTCTCATTAAACCTTTGGCTCACCTCCAACTCCCTAAAATGAACGCAGTTTCATGTAGTTTTTGGATAGCCACACACTGAAATCCCAACCGGTAACCAGAACCAGAGTTAGAAACCCCTCATCCAACTGCAAGAAAGGAAATGGACACAGTCCAAGGATTCCCAGGAAGTAAGAAGTTGGCACCTGAACGTGACCAATGTCACATGTCTTCATTTCTAGTGTGATTCTGGAGATGAATGTGCTGGATAGCCTGGCACAATTTTTGCGCAAATGCAAGTTTTCTCCTCATCACCAAATTCCTTACCATCTCTTAAAATTAGGAAAATGACCTGGCTCTCCTTTTATAAATAAGAAAGTTGAGATATAGATCACCAGCCCTTATGTGATAGCACAGGTTTTAGCTAAGGTGACCAGGACTTGGGGGTGGCATGGTGGTGAAGATAAAGATAATCATGACTTTTTTTTTTGTTAGTGCTGTCACAGCTTAGAAATCAACCCCTTTTTTTGATATTTAAGTATAACAGGCATCTGTACAGTATCCTACACTTAGGACTGAGGTAATCTCATGACTTCGCATATTCTCCCATTTCTTGTTGAAATGAAAAATTTTAACACGAGAAGTACTACATGTAACTTAAGAGAAGCTTCCTTATATTGTACTCATATTTGGAGACCAGAGGTAGAGTAACATTTCATAAATGATGAAATTAGGACCCAAGGTGTTATTTTCCCACAACAGGATATTGAGTGCTAAGTCCTAGCTCTAACTCACCCCTGTGCGTTTGTTTGTTCTAATAATCCCAAATAACTTGGTATAATTGACAAGCACAACGACAATCCTTTAAATTAGGCCAATTTAAAAACCACATTGTGCTTGATCCTACTTAACCACTGTCAGCCTCAGGAGCTCACCTAATTCCTGGGAAAGCAGGTGGGGTTGCCTCTGGGACTTGAGACCTGGACACAATTAGGGTTCTTTGTAAAGGCCTTATGGAAAGGGTACTACGGTGTTGGCCAGCGGGCCATTTTAAGGAGTGGGATTTATCCTAAGATATCATTACTTTAGCAGAGAAATGATGCTATCCTTCTGCCATTCCCAAGGCAGTGTTAGTGGTTGTGATTCTGCCCCACTCCCCTGTAGAGTTTTTGTTTATCGCAATGGCTAGGGTATTACTGAATTTTAATGTTGGGACCAAACGCTTGTGATGCTGCAAGGTCCAGGACAGCCCTTCTTAAAAAGAGAGTCTCTACCTAAAGTGCCAATGCATCTAGAGAATTGCTTCTAGAGAATTAAAGACCAGAGGTTGGGAGGAGACTAGCTAACATGTTACTATAATAATCTATCTAGCAAGAGCTGAAAATGGCCTATGTTAAAGTAGCGGCACTCTGGCTGGAGGGGTGTGAGGGGGTCAACAGATGTTAGGAGGTGGCCTCAGGGCAGGATACCTGATTATTTGTCATAGGAACAGCTTAGCCTGAAGAATGAAGTTTCCGGGGAATTGCCTGGTGGTCCAGTGGTTAGGACTCGGCGCTTTCACTGCAGGGTCCTGGGTTCAATCCCTGGTCGGGGAGCTAAGATCCTGCAAGCCACGAGGTGCAGCCAAAAAACCAAAAAAACCCAACCAACTCCCCACCACACACACACACCGCCCGCCCCCCAAGCAATAAAATGACAAACTTTAAAAAAAAAAAAAATGAAGTTTCTGCGTTGAAAACCTGGATATGGAGCCACATACCGACGTGGGTAGAGGTAGGTGATGATATTCGTTTGGGTAGTGCTCAGTTTAAGAGGCCTGTGAGATCCCCAAGGGAAAATGCAGGACCAGTAGCTGGCTTTATGGGTCTTATAAACAGAAAAGGGTTCAGGCAGGACAGACATCGATGGCTCTTCTGTCCTCTCTACGTCGTTGGAGACACAGAGGGGGAGATAACCTACACAGATCCCTACGACATTTCCTAAAAGCTCATGTACCAACTTTGGTGACTAAGAAAGTTGAGGCTGTTGGGTTCACTTACCCCGTCACAGCCGTTTCCTCATTTCAGAATGCATGACAAGGTGCTTCACAAGATTTTCCTCTTGTGAAGGTGCTTGACAAAGTAAAGAGCAAAATCCACCATAGTACATTAATATTAGTAATTAGAAGAGAAGTTTTAATAAAACCACCCATTAGAAGCAACCTGATGACTGTTGTGTCCTTGAGTATTTTGGAAGATTCAGAATAATGACACTGATCTTCCTCAAATATCATAAACATCTTTTTCAGACATGCTCTCTTTGTGTGTCATCTGCACTTCCTATCTTTCCTCCTCTCCCTGTTGCCTTTTCAGCTTTTGTGGCCTGCTGGCACATCTCGCCAGGGAGACTGGGGTGGGGGGCATGCAACGTGGGGTGGGGGCATGCATCGCGGGGTAGGGGACTCTGGCTGGGAGGGGGCCAAACCTGCAGTCTCTTCCCGGTCACTCCCGGGACCCCCTAGGCCGTGCACCCTCCTGGCACCCAGTTCTCTCTGGCTGGCTACCTTGTGACCTTTGTCTGCTTCTGGGCATCTTAATCTAAACGGAAAGATAAAAGGACTCAAGTCTTTTTTCTTTTGCTAATCAAAAAAAATTATAGAAATAAATTTAAATGACTAACGGCAAGGAAGGGTTTCCTAGGCAGAGTGATGATAGCAGAAAGGGCCCTGGATTGGGAGACCTGGACTCTGTAATTACCACCATTTTGTTTCCTCATCCAGATCCTTGCCTCTCTTAGAGTAAGGAGGATTGTCTAGGTGACCTCCTCAAAAACTAGTTAGGGTATTTGGTTACTATGGCTATGATCTTTTCTGTGCTCAGAGATTACAAAGGCATTTAGAATGAGAACTGGGAGGTTTAAAATAAATTCTAGGGCCTCTCAAACATGCATTTCTAAGGGCTCATGCACCAATCTGTACGTTGCACACATCTCATTAAGGAGCACTTTACTTCAAAGAGAGAAGCATGCTAGAAATGGCATAGATCCCTTTCTGGCCCTTTATTAGCTCCCCTGGTTATTTATTTATTTATTTATTTATTTTGGCTGAGCCAGGTCTTAGTTGCAACATGCAGGATCTTTAGTTGTGGCACGTGGACTTCTTAGTTGTGGCATGTGAACTATTAGTTGTGGCATGCATGCGGGATTTAGTTCCCCGACCAGGGATCGAACCCGGACCTCCTGCATTGGGAGCGCGGAGTCTTACCCACTGGACCACCAGGGAAGTCCCTCCCCTGGTTATTTCAATTCTGAGAAGAAAGTAGAACCAAGAAAAGGCAGTAATACTACAACACAAATTGTATAGCGATGCTGTTGTTCTCAAAATGTTGCTTCTGGCATCATCACCTCCATCATCATCTTTTGGGAACCTGTTTAAAGTGCAAATTCTTCAGCCCCACCCTGGACCGACAGAATCAGATACTCTGCAGTGTTCTATCGAGCCCTCCAGAAGATTCTGATGTGCTGAAGTTTTAGGACTACTGTAGTAAAGGCAATAAAACAGATTTAAGTTAATCGCCTCAATAGCAGAATGAATAGGTTAACAGGTGAAAAAGGTTTCCCCTTCCAGATCCCCACCCCTCTCCCGACAACCCTTCCCCCCAGTTGCTTCTAGCCCACAGAAATATTTGCGCATTGGGGACTATAGCATCTGAGCCACATGGGAGTTTGAATCCTGTCTGGGTGACCTCAGAAAAGTTCGTTAACTTCTTTGGGCCTCAATTTCCTCAACTGTAAACATGGGACACATGTCTGACAGTATTGTTGGGAGGAGCACACAGACACCCTATAAAGGATCTTGCTTCCCCAACAGCTCGGTGCTTTGTGACCAGCTAGAAGGGTAGGATGGGGAGGCTGGGAGGGAGGGAGACGCCAGAGGGAAGAGATATGGGGATATATGTATATGTATAACATTCACTTTGTTATAAAGCAGAAACTAACACACCATTGTAAAGCAATTATACTCCATTAAAAATGTTTAAAAAAAAAAAAAAAAAGAAGGATCTTGCTTCCCCAGGTTCAGCCCTTCAGTTTGTAATGCCTTCTTCACAAGGATCAATCTTCACAACAACCAGGGAATTCAGGCAGGGTAGATTTTGAATATTTTCCAGAGAATAGCACAAGCTTGAGTCAAAAATTTAATAACTATTCTTTATGTTAAAAAATATTTTGGGAATTCCCTGGCGGTCCAGTGGTTAGGAGTCTGCACTTCCACGGCCGGGGGCCGGGGTTCGATCCCTGGTGGGGGAACTAAGATCCCGCATGCCGCACAAGGTGCCAAAAAAAATTCTTTTTTGATCTGCTAGAGGAGAACGAAACCACAATATCATTTCATCCTTATCCATTTTTTTTCCACACTAAAGATTTTCAGTCTAATTTTTATTTATTTATTTTTAATTTTTAAAAAAAATTAATTTATTTTATTTTTGGCTGCATTGGTTCTTGGTTGCTGCGCGAGGGCTTTCTCTAGTTGTGGCGAGCGGGGGCTACTCTTCGTTGCGGTTCAGGGGCTTCTCATTGCGGTGGCTTCTCTTGTTGCGGACCATGGGCTCTAGGTGCGGGGGCTTCAGTAGTTGTGGCACGTGGGCTTCAGTAGTTGCGGCTCACGGGCTCTAGGGCGCATGCTCAGTAGTTGTGGCACACGGGCTTAGTTGCTCCATGGCATGTGGGATCTTCCCGGACCAGGGCTCGAACCCGTGTCCCCTGCATTGGCAGGCGGATTCTTAACCACTGTGCCACCAGGGAAGCCCCTAGTTTTTATTTTATTTAGAGAGCTATTAACAGTTTAGTGATAGTCTTCCAGTTGTGTTTTAGGAGCTAGTTCTAGAAAAAGGAGTTTCATTGATCGTATCTTAAGATAATTAATTTTTTTATTTGCTTAAAGATTTCCAAGCCTAAATCTTGCTTACCCGCAAGTGATATATAGCAATAATTTGTTCTAGACCAAAATGGAGGACTAAACCAAAGCAAAAATTGTCATAAAAATGCAAAGTCAACCCGAAGAGCAAGTTAAATTTCATTACAATAAACTGTACTCCCTGTACACATAATTTTGTCTTAGAATTCACTCCTAGTGAATTAGTATGAGGGGGGCTCCCGCTCCCCCATCTCAATTCCTAGCCAGATTTCAGGAGGCACCACGCACATACCATCCTCCGCAATCATCCTTCTAAGTGCCTGTATCTTTTTTTTTTTTTTTTTAAATTTTATTTATTTATTTATTTATTTATTTATGTATTTATTTTTGGCTGTGTTGGGTCTTCGTTTCTGTGCGAGGGCTTTCTCTAGTTGCGGCAAGTGGGGGCCACTCTTCATCGCGGTGCGCGGGCCTCTCACTATCGCGGCCTCTCGTTGCAGAGCACAGGCTCCAGACGCGCAGGCTCAGTAATTGTGGCTCACGGGCCTAGTTGCTCCGCGGCATGTGGGATCTTCCCAGACCAGGGCTTGAACCCGTGTCCCCTGCATTCGCAGGCAGATTCTCAACCACTGCGCCACCAGGGAAGCCCGCCTGTATCTTTTTAAACAAAGTAATTTAGTATTTTACCTGAAACGCATGACTGAGGTCTGACATTTTGAACTTGAAATGTTTATTTTGGATGTCTCAGCTCTTCCCCTCTCTTGCAAGGTGAAATTACAAAAAAGAATGGTGGCTAGTTCTTATGACTTTAACAAGGAGGTTTGAGGTCCACTCTACTCTCCATTCTTTTATCATTATCCAAGCTACCTTGTTTATTTATTTTTCAGCTTTATTGAAGAATACATTTTAATGGAATGCTTTATTCCCATTAAAGCCATATTTCCTATGGTAAAATAAAATCCTACAGTTCTTTATGAATCTATCATTTAGCAACATCTGTTGAATGAGTCGTTTATTGTTTTCCCTAAGAAAGGAAAAGTAATAGAACCAGTGGGGTTAATAAGGGCTAAAGCATGGAGAATGGCAGCTCAAATTAATTCTAAAGCTTAGGTGTTCAGATTGCTCTTAATGAAACAGGAGGAAAGGGGGCAGGGCACAACCTTTAAAAGAGTGACATAGCCATAGGACATGACAAAAACTGGTTAGAAGAAACTAGGTCCAAGATGGCAGAAGATTTGACTTCCAGAGGACCTTGTACCTCATTATATGCTCATTGTAATACATGAGCATATGCTAAATGACACACCCACCAACGCCATGACAGTTCTGAGGCCAAACATAAAATGCCAAAAAGTGGGCGATGGCCCAATTCATGGAAATCTCCGCCCCTTTCCCCAAATAATTGGAATAATCCTCCCACTCATTAGCCTATAAAATTACCCAGCCCATAAAAATCAACGACGTCGTATTTCACGGCCCTCTTGCCTTCTGAGATCGCCCACACTCTGTCTGTGGAGTGTGCTTCTCTAAATAAATCCACTTCTTATCTGTAACTCTGTCTCTCATTGAATTCTTTCTGTGACGAGACGTCAAGAACCTCAAAATCACTGGGAACAATACCATCAACTGAAATGTCCAAAGCTTATTTAAACTGGTACCATCAAAAACTCAGAATAAATTATTAGTTTATAGCCTCTTGGGATTACATAGGTACCAAGCATCCCAGGGTAGGGTGGGCTTCCTTATCTGTACTCAGCTTTTGGTTTGGGGAGGGAACTGGCATTGTCCAGGTCTGCCACATGGAGGAGGTGGCCGCAAGCTGCTAAGAGCCCCTGCACCCCAGCATGAGTAGGTGAACACAATACCTACCCTTCCATCTCCATCAGGGTGCAGGCACTCACCCCCTCTCTCCCCATCCACCAGATCCTTTGTGATTCCCATGACTTTCTGGTCTTCAAGACCCCTTGTCTGCCTGAAGGGCTGTGGAGGCACACCTTGATCTTCCCTTTCAGGTATTCAGAGAAGTTAACTAGGCAGAAGACTCTCATTTAAGTTGGGAGATGTGAATATACAGTAGTACCCTTATCCGAGGTTTCACTTTCTGCAGTCAACCTCCGTCTGAATAAATGGAAAATTCCAGAAATAAACAATTTATAAGTTTTAAATTGCGGCTGTTCTGAGTAGCAGAATGAAATCCTGTGCCGCCAACTCCATCCCTCCTGGGACGTCGATCACCCCTTTGCCTAGTGTATCCCGCCTGTTGGTCATTTAGTAGCCTTCCGGGTCATCAAATCGACTGTCAGGGTATTGCAGTGCTTGTGTTCAAGTAACCCTTACTTTACTAAAAATGGCCCCAAAACGCAAGAGCAGTGATGCTGGCAATTCAAATATTGTCTTACTGTGTCTAATTAATAAATTAAACTTAAGTATGTATGTATAGGGAAAACATAGGGTATATGGGGTTTGGTACTATCTACAGTTTCAGGTTCTTGGGACGTATCCCCTGAAGATAAGTGGGAACTACTGCAGTTTTTTTGAAAAAAGATGAAATTGGTAGAAACCTCTTAATATTTAATAATCTAGGTTTATATAGCCTGTATTCATGTCATCTTTAGGCAAACACCTTAGCCTCTTTTTTTTTTTTTTTTTCGTAGCCTCTTTTTTACCTCCTTGTAAAAAAAAGTTGGATAAGACAATATCTAGACCCATGCGTGGTCAAACCCTGATTCTTCATAGCATCTTCTTATGTTGTTGACTCGTTTGATTCTCACAATCTTATGATCCAACGCAATTATTGTCTTCATTTTACAAATAGAGACAGTACCACTCAGGGTAGGGGAATTGCCCAAAGTTCAACAGATCGAGAGAGGAGGAGACACAGCAAGAAATGGACTCTTGGGGCAATGCTCTCTACTTGGCCTTCCTGCATCTTTTTGGGTAGACAAAGTAATGCATAGATAAAGTCATGTACCCATTTAGTCAAATGTTTATTCAATGAAAGTATGTATAAAAACTTACAAATCTGAGAACTCAACTATACATGAAATAGGATGACGGGATATTCAGTTTTTAACATATACGTACAGCACAGTTATTAACTGTTCTTCCCTTTCCCCTTCGGTCCTTATTTCTGGCTCCTGTTTTATCCTGTGAGACCATTCTGTTACTGGCCTAAAGGAAGATTAATGGACAACTTTTACTGCTTTCAGGCCAATGGAGGAAATTTCACTGTTTAAAAAAAAAAAATTGGAGACTAAACATCAAAATTAAGTTTTTTCCCAAACAGCAATTAAGTGTTTTGTCCTGATTTCTCTTTGCCAGTTTTGATGCTTCAATGAATGCTGCCAGTAAACTATTAGCATTAACATTTAAAGTCATTACAGTTGCTACATCTGCTCACAAGTTTCCCTGTAAGATGCATATTCCTGTATCCTTTTTCCCACATACACACACTGATTTAAAAGCAGCTGACTGGTGCTAAAAACAAATTTACCACTGGCAACTGCTAGAATGGCATGTTGTTTTCTATTCAGAAAGACAATGTACAGAACAGTACTTTCAAATCTGATTTTTAAAACAACTGACAAATTTGTCAGAAACTAAAACACAGTACTTTGTTGTTGTTCAACTTTGAAAGAAGCCAGCAATTAGATAAGGCATTTGCATTAATTCACCTGTTTACATCAAGTATCCACACATTTTCTCTTCCAAACACACAAACTCACAGCTTGTCATGTTTTATCCCAAAATTAAGATTGCCATCACATTATTACTTTTTCTCTTTTGTGTTTTGTTCAAGTAGATTTCTTAACTAATAATTTTTCTCAACTGGACATAATCTCAAAGGATGCATTCTGAAATAAGACATCTCGAGGATAAATACTAAGAACGTTTTCTTGGATTTAAAGTTTCCCCACACCTCTAGACTTTGCATAGTACAGAGCCCCACTGTATCTCTAAGAAGCATGCTGTATTTTCAGACATTGTCTTTCTGAGAAGGAAGGCTTATTACCCAGGGAAAGTCATAATTTTAGCTTACCAAACTGCATTCGAGTTGTTTTGTTTTGTTATACACCCTGCATTAGTTGCAAGTATGCTTTTAAATCATCGAAAACTTCTCGAAGTCTATTTGAGCTTCTAAGTACTACTGACCATTATCTTTCCAATATCCCCTGAATTAAAGTAAATACGTTCCAGGTTTATAATGCACAAAGCCTTTACGGAGGAGGGGCTGGGGACGGGGCAGGGGGAGGGGAGGGAGGGACCGGGACCTGTTTGTGTCATGCCACGGAGAACAAGAGTTCTGAATTGGGGGAAGGGAAGCAAGATAGTCTTTGTAAAAATGACAGGTTTTTAAAAAGATAAGTAACATTCAGTCTAACAACACTGTTTCCTGTTCCTTTTTGATGGAGGCTAGCACTGGGTGGTCAGACTCCGTCACTTCAGAGTCCCCACTGCCCAGGAGAATGGACCGCCCTTCGTCTAGGGCGAAAACGTCCGAGTTCTGGTTTTGGCATGAATGTTTGACAACCTCGTTGGGAGTTGAGAACGTTTTGTCGCACAAGTTGCACTTGTAGGGTTTGTTCGTCTGTACCAACATGTTGTCCATCTGACTGCCTTCCTCGAAGGTGCAGAGCTCCAGAGTCTGTTTGTCCACCATGGTGTACGTGTCGATGCTCTGGTTGAGGCACACGTGCCGAGCAGCCTGGTTGGCCCTGCAGAAGCTCTTGTCACAAGTGCTGCATTTGAAAGGCTTCCCGGTGTGTATGTACATGTGCTCCCTCCAGTGGCTTTTCTGGATGAACTTGCGGCCGCAGATCGTGCACTCGTACTTGCGCCTCTTGACCTCCCTCTCCTGGTCCGCCTGCTCCAGGTTGTCAATGTCCGCGATGTCTGAGGGCGGCGGCGTCTCCGAGTGCGGCTGCCCGTCGATTATGGGCGAATCCGAGATGTGCTGCAGCTCGCTGTCACTGATCATCCCCGCTTCAGGCACTTCCATGGCGTCTTTCCCTAGGTCCGCCGTGTTGCTGCAGAGAGACAGGGGCACGCGGCTCTCTCCGGGCTGGCTGGCTGTGAAGGGGACCCCCGTGTGAATCTGGAGGTGCTCCCGCAAACTGCTCCGGAGGGTGAAGCGCCGCCCACACAGGTGGCAGGCGTAGTACTTGGGGAAGCTTCCGTTCCTCTTCATGATGCTCGGCTTGACGTGGGCTATGGTGAGGGGTGCAGGCTGCTCGTCCGAGGAAGAGGCTTCCAGATTGGTCTCCTCCCCGGGGGGTGGGGGAGGAACAGGAGTGGAGACAAGGTCGGGCGACAGCGAGGTCTGCAGCGGGTCCGAAGGGGTCATGTGTGTCCGATTCACCTGGGTCAGATTCGAGGGCAGCTGGGAGAGCTGGGAGGCCTCGGGCACCTGCTCCTGGCTCATCCTGGACGTCTGTGGCCGCGGCTCTCGGCCAAGTTTTTCCGGCGCTGAAGCAATCTTGGTGGCTTGTCTCAACTGATGATCTGCGATCTGAATGCCATACAAGGAAGACGCCAGCGGAAAAACCTGGTCAGGATGAGAAAAGGCTCCTTGACTGGCCAGGCTGGCCTCCTGGATCAGTGGGTAAGCGTGGAGAAACTTGATCCCCTGCTCTAACCGCACCGGGTCGATCAGCTGAGGTGCCATCTTCCCTGTGTACATCAGATGCAGGAGGTAGCTGAAGATGTCAGGCTGGATGTCAGTGGGTTTCAAACGGACACACTCACTGAAAGAGACAAGTAAAAAACAAGTCTGTGAGTGAATGTCAATTCACGACTCAAATGATAACATAAAGCGTGGGGGAAAAACCCGGTATTCATAAAGGCAAATGAAACAAGAACATCTCACATATATCTTACTGTTCGTTTCATGAACTAGAATACTGGAACCTATATAATTTAACTCTAATCCTATTAAGAACAGAGAGAAATACAATAAAGATATTTTAAAGGACTGAGGAAAATTCATGTTAAACAAATGTGGTATCTTAACTCATAGACTCTTTATTTATTTATTTATTTATGCTTGCATTGGGTCTTCGTTGCTGTGCGCGGGCTTTTTTCTAGGCTTCATGGCATGTGGGATCTTCCCGGACCAGGGATCGAACCTGTGACCCCTGAATTAGCAGGTGGACTCCCAACCACTGCGCCACCAGGGAAGCCCTTAACTCATACTCTTGAAGCAGTTTTTCTCCTAGTAATCTACGTAAAATTATATCATATATAAAAAACTTTGTGTTTTATGGAGAGGATCCATTGCTTTCTATCTGAGAGTGGCCTGTGACCCAGTAGACGGTTAAGAAACACTGACCTGCAGATCTTTTAGCTAAATGTCTAGGACTCTGTATTGATCCAAGGCCGTCCAGAGCTCAGCAGATCTTTCAAGGTAAGAGTCAAACAATATAACAAGGGGGAGCTGGACTAGTGCCTAAGAGCAAGACAACAAAAGCGAGAAAACAGAAAACCTCATTCTACCCCTGCTCTGCAACACTCTGCTCTCTCCAGCATGAGGATGGAGTGCTGTAGAGCTGGGAAGAACAGGAAAGGCAAACCACGTTCTAGCTCGAATGGAGTCAGATCACTGCCCCAGCACTGCTAGATTGCATGAAAAGCAGCTCTGGGACAACTCAGTGCCTTATCAAATGTAATCATCCTCATCATTAGAACTGTAGCTGGGATTTGTTTTTTTTTAATTGTTTCTAATATTCTTCAGTTATTTTTTAAAAAATTAATTAATAATTATTTATTGGCTGCTTTGGGTCTTCATTGCTGCACGTGGGCTTTCTCTAGTTGCGGTGCACGGGCTTCTCATTGCCATGGCTTCTCTTGTTGTGGAGCGTGGGCTCTAGGTGCGTGGGCTTCAGTAGTTGCAGCACATGGGCTCAACAGTTGTGGCTCGCAGGCTCTAGAGCGCAGGCTCAGTAGTTGTGGCGCACGGGCTTAGTTGCTCCACGACACATGGGATCTTCCCGGACCTGGGATCAAACCTGTGTCCCCTGCATCGGCAGGTGGATTCTTAACAACTGCGCCACCAGGGAAGTCCCTGAAGCTGGAATTTATAGGCATTTTCTCATTTAATTGCCATTAATTCTCATTTTACAGATCAGGAGTTAAGGTTCAAAGGGATTTATACCTTGCTCAATATCAGAGTTAGTAAGCAATGGAATTGGGATTTAAATTTGAGTCTAACTCCTAAGCCAAAGCACCAAGATTCTTTGGAGCATTAAGACAACCCTGTGTAGTAGATGAGGCAGATCTGATTATTCCCATCTGACAGACATGGAAGCTGAGGTCCCCCAAAGTTAAATGATTTATCTGAGGTACCTAAAGCAGTTGTGGCAAAATTGATTTTCTAACTTTTAGACTTTAGTGTTTGTATCATCCCAGAAACAGCATTGTGATTCAAGCAGCAATAATAAAAAGGTCCCAAGAACTCTCCCTGGGCCATTAGGGAAACTCTAATGCATCATTATAAATCAGTGAGATGTATATCTACATATTATGAGGTATGTGTGCTATCACACACTGAGTGAATATATTCTATAGACGGTGAATTTTTTTAAACGTATTTTTTAAAAAAATTTATTTATTTAATTAATTTATTTTTGGCTGTGTTGGGTCTTTGTTGCTGTGCGTGGGCTTTCTCTAATTGCAGCGAGCGGGGGCTACTCTTCGTTGCGGTGCGTGGGCTTCTCATTGCAGTGGCTTCTCTTTTTGCGGAGCACAAGCTCTAGGCACCAGGGCTTCAGGAGTTGTAGCATGAGGGCTCAGTAGTTGTGGCTCGCGGGCTCTAGAGCGCAGGCTCAGTAGTTGTGGCGCACGGGCTTAGTTGCTCCACGGCATGTGGGATCTTCCCAGACCAGGGCTCGAACCGGTGTCCCCTGCCTTGGCAGGCACATTCTTAACCACTGCGCCACCAGGGAAGCCCAACAGGGCATTTTTTAACTTTAAAGACACCTTCCTTGAATGCCTTTAGAATTTATAATCATTTTTGATTATACCACTTATTACTATTATGATTTACTATTACTATTAAGCTATTTATCTTATTAACAAATATTTTCCAATATGCTAAAATAGTATCGGTATATTCTCTCTCTCTTCTAAATTTAATATTTTATTCTGTTAAAAAAAGGGGGAAAGTGACTTTAATAGCAATTTGTGACAAAACAGATTTGAATAATTACTGCATCGCTATCAATGTGTGTATATTTCAAGATGACTGCATACAAATAATCATGTGGAAAATGTTTGACTATAAAGTATGGAAGCCAAAGAATAGAGATCAAGCCTAAAAACCAGCACCCCTTTGACAGTATAAAGAGGAAGAGTTTATGTCACTCTGTTTTTAAAAAAGACACACAGATCATTCATGTCTTTATTGGGAGTCTTTTTATAGTCCTTTAAGTTATTTATATTCCTTTACATAGGAATGCAAATGCAGGTGGTCCTCCCTTTAAGCACAAGGTAAGTGCCAACAATATTATGTGTATACTAGAACATATTTAGATGCTTTAGGGAAATTCAATATTCAAAATAAAGCTGCAGGGATTAGGTGTGGTGAGGAATACTTTCACAATGTAAGCAATCAACTCCAGATTGAAGACTTAACTAGTGGGGATCTTTCCAGGGCCAGGCAAAGGCCTAATGAACCCGGAAGCCACAGGCCTTCAGAGATGCAAATCACCCCCAGGAGACTATAGGGCACCTTTTGTTTTGTGGGATGGAATGTTCCTCCAGGCGGGAGGAGGGGAGAGCGAGCCCCTCTGCCCCCAGGGCAAAGAAGAGGGAGGGCAGAAATCCAAAGCAGGGCTATATTTTTCAGCATCCATGAGAGGTAAATACAAAGCAGGGCCCCTTTCCAGAAAAACTTTGTTGTAAGTTTTATAATTTCCCCTTATTTGTTATTGTATAGGTTGTCCTCTGTCTACCGACTGTGAAGGGAGGTGACTGGACAGTAAATCTCTCAAATTTTAAAGAACTTCATGCAGTTTCTGATGGCAAAGAAGGGATGGGCTGGGGAGGCCGGGTCCACACTTCAGCCAGGCTTAGAGGGAGAAGGAAGGACTCCAGGGGCCACAGAGCTGGTGAGGAGCCCCCAGGGAGAGGAAAGCGGCGTGTCCCTGGGGTTTACTACAAGTGCCCAGGGCTCTGGGAGGTTTCCAGACACCAATATATCCTGATTTGTTCATTTTTTTTTCTTTTCTTAAAGCAGAAGCACATAGACACACTCAAGACACTTCAGAAGTTATTTTAAAAAGCTCCTTAGGGATTCCCTGGTGGCGCAGTAGCTGGGAGTCCACCTGCCAATGCAGGGCACACGGGTTCGAGCCCTGGTCCGGGAGGGTCTCCCATGCCGCGGAGCAACTGGGCCCGTGCGCCACAACTACTGAGCCTGTGCTCTAGAGCCCGCGTGCCTGGAGCCCGTGCTCCGCAGCGGGAGAGAACCTGTGTGCAGCAACGAAGACCCAATGCAGCCAAAAAAAAAAAAGTTAGCAACCAATTAAAAAAAAACCCAAAAAAGTTCTTATGTCACGTTCCAGCCATTGCTGTCCTTGACAGCTCTCCCTCCCAGTCAGGCAGACCTCCTGTCGATTCGCCCAAGCTCGCTCTGGGCCACTCTGGTCATTTCCAAGTGCTCTGGGAAGGACACAGCTCTCTACAATATGCCTACACCTAAGTGGTTTGATTTGCAGATGTCTGTTTGACGTAACACTTTTATGGACGAAAAATATAGTTTTAGCACAGCTACAAGCCCTTCCTGTAAACTTTCACAGTCATTTACATTTTCAATCTTTCCTTCACTAGACCCCTCAAGTAAAGGTTGGGCTTAAAGAACTTTGAAAATAAGGATTTTAAAATAATGTGAGATGTTGCCAGAGGTTGTACTTAGCAAGGCCTGTCTCTGTTTTATTTTTGAGAGCTCCAAGTCTGCAGTGCTACATGATTTAAAACTTTCACTTAGAGTAGTGTCCATAAGACAGAGACATCTAGTGGTAACTGCAGACATAAAACACTCTCAAGTGTGAAAAAACTGTATTCTTGGTCTATCCCTACAGTAGCCAGCAGTTAAAAGCATGGCTCTGGTCTTCGCGCAGTATTCTCCTCTCACCAGAGGTGGTCAAGGCCTCAGGCAGCCCAAATGGCACGTGCCAGCTCTGGGGCAATAGCACACTGTTGCTCAAACTTGGGGCTCCTCTCTGCACCAATATCACATTCCTTTGTTAGAAAGGTATTTGCTTACTGTTCTACACTTAAGTTTCCTGCATCTATTTAAAACTCATTACATTATATTCTTTTATTCCTCAAAATGAAAACCTGTCCCTTTGCAAGAGAATTTAATTCATTGTGTAGAGACTTGCAGTGCCTATTAGCTGCGATGTCTCTGACAATGAAGGAAACAGGAGCGTCCTTAGTGTCCCAAGATAAAGCAAGCTCCGCCTGCCATTAATCCTACTAATCACCCATTCTGCTCCTCTAGACATTTATCAAGTGGCTATTATGTACAAATACCCGAACTATAGCCTGCAAATGTTCAAAAACATTTGTAAAACCCAGTCTCTGCCCTCAAGCATCTTACAAATGAGGAGGGGCGGTAAGTACGAAAATAACAACAACAAAGGGAAAATATGTTGCTCTTACAAAATGGCATAAATAAAGTGCTATGCAACGTGAGAGAGGAAGAGACTGCTTTTGATCATTTCGGCTCACTTGATTGTTGGGGGGCGGGGGTCACGGAAGAGGTGATGTGTAAACTAGGACTCAGGGAGTGGGCAGAAGGCCAGCAAAGTGTGGTCCAGGTGGGCGTGCGGTCGGAAACAGGCTGGAAGGAGGTCAGGCTTCATGCCTGCAGGGCCTTGAAAGACAGAATGAGGAATCTGTGTGCTATTTGTGATGGGTGCCCTCTAGGTTTCCAATCAAAGGAGTAACACAATCTGGTAGGTTTCGGATCAAAGGCACCCTCCAATCAAAGCAATGCTTAGGAATATTAATCTGACAGTAACGTGGAAAATGATTAGAAAATGGAAGCGAGAAGGGAAGGAAAGAACTAATGTGAGAGGTAATTATGAAGAAAACATGATTTGGGCACGGATAGGATACGATTTTAGAGAGATTTTTAGTATGGCTTACTTGAAGATAAAAAAATAGGGAAGTCAGAAGGGACTTCAGGGAGGACTTAATTCAGTTTTAGACATGCAAAATGAGGTAAAAGAGGATATTCAATTCTAGATGTCCAGCAGGCAGCCTGTGGCCTTGGGAAATAGAGTTCTGGAGACAGAGAAAGATCAAGCCCAGAGCTGTCAACTGGTTTCCAGCAGAGGCAAGATCCAGGAAAAGATGAGCGCCCATCAGGAGAGGCAGAGAGAAAGCAGCGTGGAGACCCAACTCACCAAAACTGCAGGAGGCGCCTGTGGAGAAGGCAGAAAAACAAGGGGGATTCAGAGTCATTAAAATGCAGGTGGCAACCCTTAAGAAGGAAGAAAACAGTCGCAAATGCTGCAGAGGACAAGGAGGACAGAGGCTAGGAGGGGCGGTGATTCTGATGAAGAGGTGACCTTGGAAAAATGATGTCAGTGGAGCGATGGGTGGAAACCACAGTGCCAACGGAGAGGAAGAGTGTGGGATGAGGAGAGGAGAAGCGAGGTCATAGGTCATCCTTTGTAGAGCTTCCACAGTGAAACAAAGGAAAAGCAGCACCATCACGCAGGTAGACAGCGGTGTCATGGAAGGGCTGAGCCTTCACAGGCTTGGGGATGGCAATGGGGGTACAAGTATAAAATGAAAAGTACAGAATAAACACTACAGGGTAGGATCTGGGAGCATAAGGGCAGGAGGAAGATTGTTTTCCTTAGACAACCAGAGGCCCTTTTCTCCAAGACAGAGAGATGGGAAGCAAAAAACTGTGCAAAGATAAGGAGATTGAGACATTTTAAGAGAGAAAAGAAGGAGATTGTGGGGATTCATGCCGCCAAGCTTCTCATTAGAAGACAAGGATAAATACTCAAAGTCTGGGGCAGGGAGACCCGGGACGGGGCCGGAGGAGTGAGAGGAAGCTGCCTTCGTAGCGGACCCGATCCTGCCGATCCTGACCGCGTAGGTGACTCCCAGCGTGGCTACTCGGAGGTGGAGGGGCTGCTTGGGGCAGCTGAGGTCATGAGGGGCTGGGAGCCTAGGGACAGGCAGCGAGACCCACGGTCCCGATGAGGGCCCAGAGCACGTTCAGTGGGGAAGAGGGCCACGGAGTTCAGAGTCTACAGTCATTAGATTGTTATCAACCACGTTAGTTACCTGGTCTGATGGACAAACAACATCTTAAAGTAATTGGAGAATGAAGCAAGAACTGATTTGTGTGCCTTGAAGTACACATCGCCGATGGCAACCGTGCAGTCACACAGGAAACCAAACTCTCGCTGAGCGTTTAACTGTTGCAGAAGAATAAGTCCATGGTTGGCCAAATCCATTTTTTAAAAAATCTGCAAAGCAAACAATTTTGTTTTAAGAAAGATGATTCACAAATAAGTAGTGTCTTCATAGTCACCAATAGTAATGGTCACGGCTAATATGTCAGGCACTGCTAGAAACGTTACATAAATTCACTCAGTCTTCACAACAGCCCTGTGAAGTAGTTCTGTTGTTACTCCCATTTTACAGATGATGAAATTTATGGTGAATTTGGGGACTGCATGCTTTGAACAAGTTTATACAGATGGTAAGTGGAGGAACCAGGAAATGGACCTGAGCAGTCAGCCCGCCAGACAGCAAACATTCCTGGATCTTTTGTCTTTGAGTTTAAGATTCCAAACGCAAATTCTAATGATCCATCAGAAGTTGGCAAACCTTCCAGAGAGAGAAGTAAATTAAGGTGCTGGGGTGTGGCCACAGCAGGGCAGGGCCAAGATCTCACCAAGTCTGGACAATCCTCCAGCTCCTGCCCTGTGGACAGGGCTGCCGCTGGCAGGGCTATAATAACCCCACATGGTTACTCCTCAAGGGTGAGGGCTCAGGACGGGTACTCTTCCCCATCTTTTGTGGAGGAGGAAATGGGCTTCGAGAGGTGCAAGGAGTTAGCCTGGCCCATCTGGCCAGAAGGTGGGGGTCGTCAAAATTTAAATCGGAATGTTCTGACTCCCAGGTTCTAACCTCTTTATTCCTCATACTTCACTCCAGTAAACCACGTGGCCTCCATCTATTTGTAGTAGGGGAACTGCCTCTGGGGGAGCCGGTGTATCAAATCAGTAAACTCCTGATGTGCTCCTTCCCATAGGCAAACAGCATTTATAAACGCCCAGCACACAAACATCAACATTATACTTAACAGTATACTTAATGGGGAGAAAGAGCGAATGCTTTCTCCTTAAGATTGAGAACAACGCAAGGATGTCCATTCTCACTATTCAATATAGTACTGGATATTCTAGTTAGAGCAATAAAGCAAGAAAGGAAATAAAAGTCATACTGACAGGAAAGGAAGAAATAAAACTGTCCCTATTTGTGGACGACATGACTTTTATATACATAGAAAATCCCAAGGTATCTACAAAACCTCCTGGAATTATTAAGTGACTTTGGCCATGCCACAGGATACAAGATAAACATATAAAAACCAATTGTAGGGCTTCCATGGTGGTGCAGTGGTTAAGACTCCACCTGCCAACGCAGGGGACACAGGTTCGACCCCTGGTCCGGGAAGATCCCACATGCCGTGCAGCAACAAAGACCCAACGCAGCCAAAAATAAATAAACAAACAAATGCAATCATAATTCTACATACTAACACTGAACACATGGACACTGAAATTAGAAATATATCATTTATAATCACAAAAAAAAGAAATACACAGATGTAAATCTAACAAAACACGAATAGGACTTGTATGCTGAAAACTACAAAATGCTGATGAAAGAAATCAAAGAAGATCTAAATAAATGAAGAGACATACTGTATTTATGTTTAGGAACACATAATATAAATCAATTTTTTCCAAATTGATATATGGGTTTGATATAATTCTTTTCAAAATCCCAGCAAGATTTTCTTTGTAGATACAGACAAGAATATTCTAAAATGTTTATGCAAAGGCAAAGAAACTAGCATAGCTAAAACAGTTCTTAAAAAGAGTAATAAAGTGGGAGGAATCAGTCTATCCAATTTCGAGATGTATTATATAGCTACAGTATTCAAGGCTGTATGGTACTGACAGAGGGATAAACACATAGATCAATGGAATAGAACAGAGAAACCCACATAAATATGTACAGTAGATTTTTGATTTTGGAGAAAGAACAATTTTCAACAAATGGTGCTGGATCAATTGGATTTCCATAGACAAAAAAAAAAAAAAAAAAGGAAAAGGAAAAGGAAAAAAGAAAAGAAAAAGAACTTTGATCTCTAAGTCTCATATCTTATATAAAAATTAACTCAAAAATGCATCACAGACTTAAATGTAGAACACCAAAACTATACTTTTTGGGGAAAAAAAATGGGATAAAACCTTAGAGGATCTAGGATTCATCAAAAGTACAAACCATAAAAGGAGAAATTGATAAATTCTACTTCATAAAAATTAAAAACTTTTGTTCTGAGGAAGACCCTGGTAAGAGGATGAAAAGACAAGCTAAAAAGCAGGAGAAAAAAATGTGATAAAGGACTAGTCTCTAGAATATATAAAGAATTCACAAAAGTCAACAGTACAAAAACAATCAGATTAGAAACCTAATGGGCAAAATACTTGAAGTGAGGATATGCAGATGGCAAACAAACACATGAAAAGACAGCTCAGTAGCGCTTAGGGAAAAGCAGATTAAAACCACAATGAGATTCACCACATGCCTAGCAGGGTGGCCAAATATAAAAGAACAACAATCAAGTGCTGGCAAGGACGCGGAGAAATGGACTGCTCGTGCCATTGCTGGCGGGAAGGTAAAACGGTGCAGCCGCTCTGGAAAAGTCAGCAGTTTCTTTAAAAATTAAATATGTAACTACCATACTACCCAGCAGTTGCACACATGGACGTTTATCCCAGAGAAATGAAAACTTAGGTTCACACAAAAATCTGCAGCTGTATATCCACAGCAGCTTTATTCCTCCGTTAAAAACCAGAAGTGACCCAGATGCTCTTCGATGGCTGAACAGTTAAACAACGTGGTATGCCCAAACCCACAGGAAACTACTCAGCCTTAAGACGAAATGAACTACAGAAACAGGCAACAACCTGGGTGAATTATGTCCCCAAAGGTTACATACTGTATGATTCCATTTACATAACATTCTTGAAAATTACGGAAGTGGAGAACAGATTAGTGGTGGAGGGGCGAGGGGAGAGGAGGGCCATGACGCTTGGCTGTAGACGGGCAACAGGAGGGAGCCCCGTGGTGACAGAAATGTCCTGCAGCTCAGTGGTGTCAATGTCAATACCCTGGTTGTGATGGAGCAGAATTTTGCAAGATGTTTCCATTAGAGGAAACTGGGTGAAGGGTACATGAGATCTTTCTGTATTATTTCTTGTGACTGCACGTAAATCTACAGTTATCTCAAAATAAAAAGTTAAAAAGGAAAGGCCCATCACACATTAATTAATTCGATTAAAAATGGATAACCACGGTGCTTAACTTCAGAAGCAGGGAAGCGACTGTGGAGAAAGCATTACCAGTAAGCTTAAAAACAAAAATAGAAACAGAAACACATCGATTCTTACTCAGCTGGTGCTCAACTCCACACCCTCTTTCCTGTTCTAGGGTTAGGGTTAGGTTCTAGGGATGATCTGGCAGATTCAGAAATTGACAAGTGCGCCCTAAAATAAATGAACAAAGTGGAATGATACTTTAAGAGACTGATCTGGTCACAAAGCAAGACTCCAGAATGTCAAGTATCGTGTTTTCTACCAAGAGCTCTATCCAAGCATGAGAGGCAGGAGAGCCATCCCTGTTTGCAGGAGTTTGAGCGTGAAGAGACCTGGACTGCAGTCTTGCTTGCAGGTGAACGTCAGTGGCGTGGATCGGGAACTTAGCTCCCCAGTGTTTTCTGCGTATGTCAGAGAAGGCGAAAGCATGAAGATCAGGAAGAAGAGACAGGGACATTGCCAGGTGGCAAAGTAGCCGGAATGACTAAGAAACATCGCTCTCATCTGACCTCCACCAGGATATAACTTTAGAAACTTGCCTTCAAGGCTGTTCTCTGAAGAGTGCCAGAACACTTCCTTTCCCATCTTACTAACTTGCCTTTCTCTACAAAAAGTATAATACCTTTCAGAACAACCTGGGCTGAGCTGCTTTATTGTGCTCTCTGACTCCGATAGTGAACACCTACGCGGTCAGGCAGCTTCAAGGTGTCACCTTCATTGACAAGTACAGTAATGCATCACTGTTTATCTCTTGATGGTAATGACAAGTGGCTATTGTTTATGGAGTGTTTACTATTAACCAATCATTTCTATATGTCATTCATTTACTTTCACACTAACTTGAGCTATTTGATGTCTTGCTAACCACATTTTACAAACGAGGAATCAGGCTTAGAGAAGTCAGGTAGCTTGCCCAAGATTATAGAATCCCTAAGAACAAGAAGTAGGATTTAAACTGGGGTTCATTTGATTTTTTGGAACACACTACATACAAGTATGTCTGTTTAAAACTAATAGGGGATTTTTTACGGCTACTTTAAAGTGTATATACTTGTTATAAGAGATTCAAATATTATGGACACACCATAGTGTCCATCCACCCCACCCACTTCCCCACACTCTGGCCAACACTGGGTATTATCACTTTTTAAAGAATCTTTGCCAATATCACTTTTTACCTTCTATGCATTTAATGATGAATTGAAGTATATTTTTATGTCCTCTTGCTTCTCTTCATGAGCTCTGCCCATTTTCTATCAGGTTATTTGTTCTTTTTTCTTGTCAATCTGCAAAACCCTTTGTATATAAAGAAAACGAGCCCTTTGTCACATATGTTGCTAATATTTTTCTCTCTTTTGTTTTAGAGAGATTTTTGACATATAAAATTTTCATCAAATTTATCAGTATTTTATAAGACGATTTTGAGGTTTGGGGTTTTTACATGAACGGATATATATCATCTCTTCGAATTAGCAAAACGTATGGCTCCCCCCTCGTTCCATAAACGGACTAACGTGAGTATCTTATTCAGATTATAAGAATAAAACTATGATAAAACTGCAAAATGTTTCTTTTTAAAGAGGGTCCACTATCTTAGGATCTATTTTAGGATCTCAATTTAGGGGCATCTAGAATAGGAAATGAACTGAATGTGTCTTTCAAATACAGAAGGCAGAACACATGTCCGGAGTCTGAAAAGTGGAAAAACCAAACGAAAGGAGAAACAAAGAAAATGTGTCATATGTACATATTTCACACGGGGGGAAAATCCCATACAGATCAATCTTTAAAAATCTTCTTTACTCTAGAGACCAAAAAGCCTTTCTCAGTGGGAAAAAGAAAAACAACCCCCTAGATTCTCACATATATGAATGAACCTGAGAAAACGGGGTAAGAGGGTAGAGGGAGGAGTGGGTACCGGGCTTGGAGCATCTCAGGGAGCTCCTGCCCCATCCCCATCCAGCTGACAGTACTGCCCTTTCCCCAATCTTCTTTCCTTATCACGACCCCCTTCATAATCATTTCCATGAGGCTTTACTTGCACAATGCTGCGTAGGCTGAGGATGCAGCATCTTCATGGGCTGGCTCTGCTCCAGGCTACCCCCCCTTTGAGGAAATGGACATCTGCTCTTCCCACCGCCATCGACTGCTCACCCAACCACGTTGCTCCTGCCCGCCAGCACTGAAATGGCCCTGCACTGCCCACCGAAGTCACTGATGGCCTCTTGCTCCCCAGCCCAATGGAAGAGTAGCTTATTCGACCTCTCTGCGGCACTTAATACCCTTCTTCCTGCTCCATAAATACTCGGGCCCTGCTTCCAGGCCACCGCACTTTGGTTTTTTCACCTCTGGCTACTCTATTTTAATCCCCATCAAGATTCCTCTTTTGCTGATTCCTCTTTTGCTCCTCTGCCTTTGGTCCACAGCCCACTTCTCACTCTGCAGACTCTTCTGTGGTGATCTGGTCCACTCCCACTTGGCTGCCCCAAAGGAACCCTAAATTCAGTCTAGGCAAAACAACTCAGATCCCAAAAGGGACAATAAAAGCTATCGACACAAACCTGTTCCATCTGTACCCCCAGCTCAGTGCGTGGCTCCATCACCCACCCCTCGAGCAAGCCAGGAACCCCGACTCCCCTTCCAGGCCTCTACCTCTCACTCCTCATATGCCACCCGTGTGCCACCAATTTAAACTCTTTATCCCACCCCACGCCTTAACTCTACCTCCCTACTCATCTCCCTGTTTCCAGCTCTAGCCTCTCCAACCTATCCGTATGGAACAGCTAGCACCATCTCTTCAAGGGCAAATCTGATGTTACCAGCCTGCTGAAAATCCTCCTCTTGTTTCCCCACCGCCTTCAGGATGAAACCCAGATTCCTCAACATGGCTTACAGGTGACCTCACCGCTGCTCACTCTGCATTCCCTGCTCTAGTGCTAATCTAAACCATTGGTTTCCAGACTTCCGGGCTGCCAAGACCTACTAAAAACAAACCAAGCAACCTTGAAACTGAGGGGCCAGCAGAGTGTGCTCCCTCTTTATTTTGAAAGAAAAGACATAAAATATTTACATACCTGCTAGGAATGGAGGGCTTTTCAACATAAAAAGGGAGACAGGACATAATGTCAGGATATACTTCTAGAGGAAGGACAGTGGCACTATATTCAACATATGGAAAAAAATTTTTTTCTAATGCAAAAAAAATTACAACATAAAATTTTACTTTATGACATTAAGTTGTGCCTAATTGTTTTCTTGATACAAGACTCTCCGTTTGGTGGTCCTTACCAAGTGATCAACAAGTGTCTCGTTGTTCTGAAGTCCAAGCATGATCACAAATCCAGTTTATGTTGACGATAAGGAAGACAGAATGATGTATTTCACTCACTCGGGAAATTCTGGGTGAACTGAGATAATCTGCAGTTTTCTTTGCCCAGAAAAGGTCCTGAATGCCCAGGCCATTCCTGGGCTCCTAACAGAACATAACACTCACTGCTCAGGGGCCTCCCTCTCAAAGCTGAGCAGCTCAGCAACCTGATTTCTACTCACATGGTCAGGAGACGGGGCCTGTTTGAACTGGGCCTTGGAACTTCTGTGCAGGACCTTTGAACGTGCCACTTGCAGAGGGACCACCACTGACCGCCTGCCCCTCCCCCCCAGCTCTACTTGTCCTTTGCAAAATTTCCCTGACCTTCAAGACTGGAGGGTCTTCTTACCTCCAGAGCCTCTGTGAACCTGCCTGATGCTTCTGGAAAGCCAGCATTGAGTACTACTTATCATTTATTACTTTATCCCATGTGCCTAAGCATACTGTCTGAGGTTCAATATTTGTTAAATTAAAAACTACATGCTTAGAGAGGAGAAGAGTGTCGAGTTCCAATCATCGGTTGGCCCCTGACTAGTTGGGTGATTTGGGGGTAAAAGTTCAATTTCTGTTTTTCCTAGATTAACCCCAAAATTCTCATCAATTTAATGTGTGCTATATTTTGGAAGAATTTTTCAATTTTAAAATGTCACCTCGTGTTTCTTCATGCTAATAATTATGTTAATAGTGCTTTATAGTTTATAATAACCCTTCACACACATCATTTAATCCTGGTCAATACCATGGTCTTCTTACTATTTATTTCATTATTAATTATAATAATAACCACAGCATTAATAATAAATGACCACTTATGTGTCAAGGATTAATTAGCCTTTTTCCAGAAGAAATTTAGACTTAGGGAAGTTAAGTTTAACTTGCCCACATGCAGAGCTAGCTCTTAAGAAGCAGATCTGGGAAGTGGTAATGCACATGATGAGAGCTTTCTAAGGTTCCAGGGACAGTGGATACAAGTATGAAGAATACACAGAGTTCAAGGGTATAATCAAATAAGTACACAGATTTCTAATAGCCAACTCTGATAAGAACTATCAAAGAAAAATATAAGGAACTATGAGGTCATAAAACTAGGGTCTAATTTGGGGATTGTGGGTCAGGAAAGGTGTTTGTGAAGAAATGCAAGTTAAGCAGATATTTAAAGAACGAGAAGAGTTAACTGGGCAAAGGTAGAGTATTCCAGGCCGAGGGATCGGCATTTGCAAAGGCCTTAAGACGGGAGGGAGCAAGATGCAACCGAGGAACTAAAAGAAGGTCAATGTGGCAGAAGGGCAAAGAGCCAGAGAAGAATGAGGCAGGTGAAGCTGAAGACTCAGGTTTTGTTAAGGATTCTGGTCCATATCTTAAGAGCAGTGAGGAGCTCCCAAAGGGGATTTGAAGAAAGGTGACATGACCAGATGTCTACGATGTAAATATCATTCTGAGCTGATCTACATGATGAGATGGCTGCAGCTGAAGGGCTAACCAAATAGGGGGTGGTGGCAAAGAGGTGGGCAAGGGGAGGCCTGTTAGAAGTGGTTGAGAGGCGAGGTCTTCTAGTGGTCTAGAAGAGAGATGACAGACCGGGTGGTGGCAATGAAGATGGAGGGAGATGGACAGAATTTGAAAAACAGAAGATAAAAAAATCAGCAGAACTGGTTGTTGGTGGATTCAGTGGAGGAGGGTGGGGGAGATCAAGGTGTCCTAGGTAACCCCCAGATTTCTAACTTGTGTAACTGGATAAAGCATGGGGCTCCCCCCAGGGGAGGGAGCACAGGCAAAAACCCAGTTTTGTGCGGGAAGATCATGAGGTTAGGTCCAGACATGTTGGGATTGAGATGCTTTTGAGACATGCCAGGTAGGGCTGTAGGGTACCTGTCGGTAAGTAATGTTGGTCTGGAGCTCCGAAGTCTTGTCTGTAATTTATGTCAGAGAGTCTTTGGAGAAGGCAGGTGTGACCGACTCTAGAAGTCACATCCTTAAATCATTACATGATAGTTCAAAGAGGTTAAAACTGTAAACGAACAGGAGTCCACTGAACCCTGGTCTTCTGGGTGTAAGTTTCACGCTCCTTCCACGACACTGCCTTGCTCTATAGGTCATTCCTGTAAGTTCTTACCAGTCGTAGTCACAGAGGGCCAACAACCTGACGTAAAACTGAAGACCTATCTATATAAAGCCCCCACCCGTTCAATGCTATAAATGGAACGTAAAAAAAAAATCATTTGTCTTTCCTAAATCAGAATAGTGAGCAGACAGGAACTGAAGACAAGTACAGATAAAGAGGGGAGTCAATTCTTAAAAGTGAGATTTCACAGAATGCCTTTTTATGTACGTATATGTGTACAAAGTGGCTTTTTTCTTAAGTAAATTCAGAGACTGTAAGACATAATATGTTGAAATAAATTAAAAACACTTTCCAAAGCCAAATACAAATGATCATTTACATTATTTAATGCTTTGGGTTTTGTCTTCACCACTGTTATCACTCTGAAAATGGGATACTACCTAGATGTCGAGTGCTTTCAGCTGCCATCACACAGCACACGGTGGGCTGATCCTTAAGTAAATTACTCATCTTTTGGAGGAACAGCTGAATGGGATGAATGTAATCATATTATATTTTGACAACCCAGGTTTCTCCTTCACTTTTGGTATAAGAACAGGAGACCAAAACAGCTTTTGGGAATTGATGATTCACTTTTTAAAGATAATAGCCCTTCTAAGATACTAAATACCACTTAGATTACCCATTTCAAGGGCACTAAAAGGGTCCTCTGGAGTACTTGATTTTATTTAAGTGAAGCATAAATGAATATTGAAATGCACAGGATACCTCAGTAATAGAAAAAGCACTACCCACAAATAAGATTGATTCTTTCAAGTAGTTTAGACCACTTACCAGGAGGAAAAAACTGCTTTTTCAATTAGTATTATTAATAATTAATATTTGAGGGCCTATAAAGTAAACTTGAATGAGGCTGGTTGTTTGAATTTTAATATATTTTAAAACCGTATTTCGAGGCTAGGAAATGTATTTAGTTGTGATGATAGGTTGACATATTTTTCTTAACATTTCTTTAGTCAATCCTCCCCATAGTAATTAGAAAAAGGAGGGACACACACTTACCAGTGGCACTTATTCTGACTTTGGAAAGCACTGCATTTGTAAAAGATTTCTTTTTAATTGTATTTTGCTTAAGTTAACATTAAAATTAGTTTTTAATTTCTGAGTGTAAGTTGAGGTCAGAAGGAGGCAGTTCAGGGATAGTTCAGATGTCAAGGAGAAGCAGGTCAGAGATTTATGGCTAATAAAGAGTTGATATTAAAGTGATAATTCGAAAGGTATTATGCTACAATCAACTTTAAGGAAACTTAGATGTGGATGTGACCACACAGCAAAATTTAAAACCTAATCTAATTTGCTTCTAATAACCTTCCAAAGTAGAGATTGCCTTCCTTTTTCATATGTTGTATGATGATTAGTAAAATTAATCTGAAGAAAACATAATCACCTATAGGTGTAGCTCCATGTATGCCAGAGAGGAGCTCCAAATATATTTTAACTCAAAGTCTTAACTGACTAATTCACTTCAATATTTTATTTCAGGGGTTCTCAAACTTTTTGGTATTAGGACCCCTTCACACTCTTTACAATTACTGATGATATCAAGAGCTTTCGTTTATATGGAATATAACTATTGATATTTATATTAGAAATTAAAACTGAGAAATTTAAAAACATTTATTAGTTCAATTAGACATAGCAATAATAAGCCCGCTGCATGTTAAGATAAATAACACATTTTTGTGAAAAAAAATTATATCTTCCAAAATAACAAAAAAAATAGTGAAGTGGTATCTTTTTATATTTTTACAAATCTCTTCGATAGAAGACAACTGGATTCTGCATTCACCCTGCTTCTCCATTTACTCTGTTGTGATGTCTGTTTTGGTTGAGTATTAAAGAAAATCTAGTCTCACCCACATACTCAGTTTAAAAAAAAAAAAAGAAAGCATTTAAATAGCCTTTTCAGGTAATTGTGGATATTTTTCTTTGATATTACACCAAAACTTGACAAGCGGTAGTTTCTTAAAGGTTAGTTGTGCGATCTAAAAGTTTTATACATCAATGAATGAAATTTTCCTGCTCTATTACAGTAAAATTCATTGCTGTCTCTTACACTCTGAATGGATCGTTTACCCATTCATGACTTTTAACACTGTCCGTTGGTTATTTCGAAAATGTCAGCTCATTGAGTTATGCAGATCTCCCCAATGTTGACACATTTGGTCAACAGTGAAAAAGGCCAGTAACATCTTAGTATCATTATGAAAATAGCTTTGACCTTACGGAACCCTGAAAGGGTCCTGGGGATTCACAAGGGACCGTAGACCACACTTAGACAATCCCTGTTCAGAATCACTCTGGGGACATGGAGAATCTAAATGACTAGGTGGGGCATAGAAGAACATGTGTACGCTTTGAAATTGTTCTCACGTTATTTTGAAGTTCACCCTTGCTTCATGCAGAACTTAGGGGTGCACAATATTTAAAGAAACTGTACATGAAAGTCTCTTGTAAAGTAAAAGATTTGTTTGATAAGTACTTAACCAGATACAGTAAAGTGTTTTACAAATTCCTATCTTTGCACACTGAGCTTTCTTGATGTGAGAACGTCACATGATGCAAACCTCATGCATGTGAGCTGGGGATTCTGCATTTGAGCATAAATACCAGCCTCAAACTTGGCCTTTGTACCGAAAAAAAAAAGTCTTCACCATCTTGGCCAGCCAACTCCTTGTAAGTGTTCTTTCTGTGGCTACGGACTGCATCAAGGGCATATCAGCACTGTAAAACACAACCTTATTTACTATGGATTCAAAGTAATATTTAATTATTTAAGTTTAATTTGCTAATAAAAATTATAACCTACTTGAGTATAAAAAAGGTTAAGAAGTGTTCTTGACCTAATGCTTAGAATGTTAAAATTTTTTTTTCTTCAGGGGAAAAAAAAAATTCTCAATTCCCTTTTTGGTTTTCAGGGTCATGCTTTGTGACCCAAAGATCATAAAGAAGTAGGAAATACACCTTTTGTCAGGTGTATTTTGAAATTTATGGTAAAGTCTCCAGCTGACCAGCAGTTCCTCCCTTACTGTGATGGCCTGGCGCTACACTACTTGCCCAAAGTCTCAAAGTTACTTCACAGAAAGGTGAGTGGGTCTAGGGATGAAGCAACAAGCCACAGGTAAGAAATGGTAGGAGAGTCTCCCAACTCCAAAGAAGCTGATCCCAAGCCAACACCATAGGTCAGCCTTAGACATCTCCTTTCACTTCCCACCTCTATGTTGGTGATTCTCAAGCTGGGGAAAAAGCATATCCCCTTACGCAGGGACATGCATCTTCTTGGAGGAACTGGGGTAAATGTAATTTTATATAATTTAATAAAATTTTTATATCACAAAAGTGCAGATTTTGGAGGATAGTGCAAAGTTCAGATTAACCATTAAGATAAAAAAGAAACTGTCATAGCTTTTATTCTATGACCAAATACATCTAATGTTTATTCTCTGCTGCTGGAGTATTCCACTGGAAGAGTTGGCGGAGCACCGTTTATTTACGTCCTCTCTGAAGAGAAGCTTTCAAACTGGCAAGTAAGCAGCTGAACTGTGCAGCAAAGCTTTAGGGGTGGTTTATCTGCCATCCTGTAACAGGGCTCCTCCACTGTTGACTATCTGTGGCACTGATACCACTTCTTGCACTTTGAGATCTTGTGATGGTTTCAACACAGGTCAAGTCTTTGGCTAGAAAATAAACTTATACAAACCACACATTTATTAAGTGACAAATGCCCATTTACAGGAATGTATTATTAGTCGTAAACTTCCTTCTTCAAAATTACTTTTAACAGTTTGAAAATGCCCTGGACACACACTAAGATCACTTAGAATGCAAAATAAAAATTTCCTTTAACAATTAATTTTGGCTTGTAATAAATCAGAGAAATGAGGGTTTAAAATGTCTTAATTCTGATTTTCTAATAAAATCTCAGGCCCCTCAGACTAAAATGCTCGTGATACTTACACCCTGCTCCAGTGACCCATTAGGGGTCAACATAGAGTGCCGGTCCTAGGAAGGACTGGACAGCCTGTTTAAGGAAACCCAGAGCACCTTGGAATTCTGCTTGAGCCCGTGATTCCGATCTGTTGAATGCTTTATTTTACTAAAACAATAACCCATGAAAATGAATAGACCTGAGACTCCCACGCCAAGGGGGCCCACTGTATGATGAAGAGCTAAGGAACACCGCAAACTGGGGGCGGGGCAACGAGCCTGGGTTATTTCCCTACGGCATAATTAGGAGTTCAGCAGTTGAAGTTCTCGCAGTAAACGGCGTAGCAATAACTACATTGTCACTCTGCCCAACCACTTTCTTGCCCGCTCTGCTACCCCTGCCTTCTTCTTTACTGCCCTCTTAATGCACTACCAGCTAAAAGGGACAAAAACCTCGCTTCCTAAGCATCTTTTACATTACCACTTCTCTTTGCAGCCTTGTTTAAAAATGAATGGTTTGGGGGTTTTGCTACACCGAGAAAACGACTCCGGCCCCGGGAAGCAGCCTCCGCGCCCCAACCTCCCCTCCGCGGAGCCCTACCCGGCTGTGATGGCCACATCGGCCGGGAGCGCGGCTCGGAGGCCGGCCCCAAGGCCCAAGGCCAAGCAGCCAGCAACCACAGCGCAGCTCTGGGCTAGCCTCGGCCTTACCGGAGGCGTAGATACCCCGTGGAGCGGAAGCTCGAGGCCGCCGCCCAGCGCGCCCACCCCCGCGGCACGGGCTGCAGCGGGCGGCCCAGGCAGCGCCCAAGGGTGCCCGCGTTCACACCCCCACCCCCTGCCAGAAAGCGTCTCAACGGCCGCCCACTCAGCCTAGTCCCGCCAGCCTCGCCCCGCCCCGCCCCAAGGGGCGGGCGCCGGGCCGGGGGCGGGGCCGGGCGCCGCGCACCCCGGCCCCGCCCCCATCCCCGAGGGGCTGCGGGGAGAGGAGGAGCGACGCACTCGGGCCGCGCCGCACGCTCTCCGCTTCCTTCAGTCCCGCGTGCGCGCGCGCGCTCGCCCAAGTCCCGCGGAGTTTAACACAATGCCGACGCCTACGCCGTGCGCAACGCCCCGGCCGGCGCAACAGCTCCGGCGCCGGGGGCGGGGGGGGTGGCCAGACAGGGCGAGGGGAAGAGCGCGCGCGAGAGCGGGAGACAGCGCGAGACCCGAGGACGCCGGAAGCGCGCGTGCGCGCCCCCGCCCGCGAGCGGGGAGGCGGAGCCGCAGCAGTAGCGGCAGCAGCTGTAGGAGCCGCTGCAGCTGGGAGAAGCGCCAGAGAGGCCGGGCCTGCTCCGGTCGGACCGGATCCCTCCCCTCCCCCTCCCTCTCCGCTCCCCTCCCCCAAACCCACTTCCGCAGCTCGCAGCCTTGCCGCCGAAGAAGCAGCGGCGGTAGCAGCAGGAGGCGGCGGCGAGGCGATTACGGAAGGATTACGCACCTGACGGGCCGGCCTCTTGGGGCTCCAGCGCGGGACGCTGCTCACCGGCCGCCGCCGCTCGGGACGCGCTTCGCGGTGGCGGCGGGAAGGGAGGGACCGGCGACGGGGAACGGAACGCGAATCGCCCCCCTCCCCTTTCTCCCTCCCTCCTCCGCTCCGCCGCCCGCCCTCTCGGCTTCCGTCCCCTCCCCCTCGCGCAAAGCCCCGGATGGAGCCGCCGCCGACTCGCCGCCGCCTGGCTCCGGGGGATGGTTTTGTCAGGCGGCCAGAGCCCCGGCGCCAGGCGCAGCCGCCCCCGCCCCTGCGGGGCGCGCATGCCCTCGCTTCCCAGAACCGGGTCCCCGTGTGGTCCGGGCCCTCCGCCTGCCTTCACCTGAAGCCCCGGGACTGGGGTCATTCGTCTTCTTTGTTGCCACCGTCGCTGCCGGAACCGTTTGCGAGCTCCGGTGGCCCCCGCCCCCCCTTCGCTTTCCCGGAGCCCGGGCCGGGGGCGGCACGTGGGCACCGGCCCCGGGAGGCGGAGGCGGTGCGCGCTTACCTGTCGCCGGTGCTGCTGCGGCGGGGGGTGTGGAGGAGGCACCGCTGGGCAGCCTTGGCCGTGCTCTCCCCGCCGCCGCCGCCTCTGCCTCTCGCTGCTGCTGCTGCTGCTGCTGCCGCCGCGGTCGGTGTCTCCGGCGCGGCGGCGGCGGCGGCGGCGGGGCTTTTCCTGTCCGGTTACGTTAAGGTCACATGACCGAGAGAGCGGAGCGACTAGTGCAAAGAGGCTGAGAGCGGCTCCCGCCGGGGGGGAGAGGCGGCGAGAGAGCTGTGGCGGCAAGAGCCCCCTCCGCCCCCCCAGCCGCCTCCCCTCCCCCCGCCCGCCTCCGCCTCCTGCTGCTCTGCCGCCGCCGCCGCCGCCGCCTGCAGCACTAAGTACGCTGCCGCTCCCACCCAGGCTCCGCGCTCTACTCCAGCCAAACTTCTGCAGACCATGTGCAGCCGAGGCGAGGAAACTTCTCTCCACCTATTGGGGCTGGAGGCTTGAGTCACAAGCCCCATGTTTACATGAAGTGTTAGGTAGGACAATCCTGGAGATGCTCGGGGAAGGGATGGAGAATTACTGCTTGGATCCTTCTGCAAGCTTCTGCTTGACATCTCTTGGCCTATAGCTTTGTCCCTCTGCTTCCCGTATTAGCATAAATTTTAACCTTGAAAGACTTGAGATGGATTGGACTTGAGAACCGGGGAGATAGTTGTGAAATTACTAATACTTTTTTTATCACCAGTGGTAATTGAGAAGTCATACTGGAGTAGAAATGTTTGTTGGTGCTGTGTGTAGAGGTAGAAGTGCTTCCTTACAGACCAGATGAATGTGATCTAAGACGTTTCTGTTAGGATTGAATTTGGTGCTTTTTTCAGTAATTGGGTTTTAGCTTATGAAGCTTTGGTCCAGAAAAGTCGAAGTCTGCAAAGCGTGTTTGTTACTTACGAACAATTTACTCTCCTTTTAAGCTTTGGTCTCTGAGATATTGTTAGAGTGGATTCCAGAGTTGGCCATTCTGTTAAAATTTAGAGGTCCTGAAATCTTTTAACGGGGAGGTCCTGAAACATGGTAACAGGGCAAGCATGAGGTTTAATATTCATTGATGGTCATTCTTAACATGTTAAAGTTTACTTTTGCGTCGTTGCCATTTTGCTAGAATTTTATTTATATCTTTAGAAGTAAGATTTAGTCCTTTGAGGAATGCATTTAACGATTTCTTTGTTTTACATATCTAGGATTTTGAAGACTTAAAAAAGAATATGGCTTGATTTGTAAGAAAATGGAGGCAGCAGTTCCTAGGCTACTCTGGTTTTAAAGCATGCTATCCTGGATATAAGCTCCTTGATTTGATGTGGAACCCATTTTGGTTGACATAGCCAGACCTAAGCACAGTGTGCCCTGGCACATAGTTCACAAAATACTTAAGGCAAGTTTATTATCTTAAGACAGTTAATTTAACATACAGAAGTGTCCCTGATAAAAATCTGCGTGTGATTTGGTAATCCAGTCGTACCTGGGGCTGATTACTAATTCCTTCTTCTTTGAAGACAAAATAAGCAGCTGTGTAACTTTAGTGGTCCAGAAGTGAGTAATAGATTTAGTACATACCTGCCTTGAACTTTCTTGTTCTTTGATCAACTAGATAAATGACTTGTGGCTAAATGTCTGCCTTGCAAAACCGAATTCTGACCCTGCTATAAGCATTTCTGGTGCACTATCACTAAAACATCAAAGTTGGCCATTAGACTGGCATGCCAGTTTCTTTGGATTGGCTTTACAGTTGAGATCTGTTTCATCTCATTAAGAAACTAAAGTGATTTTGATTGGTAGAGAGACATCGTTAGAGATCTTTGGGTTCTTGATTCTTTTAGACTTTGAACTTTCAAGTTTATGGTCTGATGAGTGCTTACATGGAGAGTGAACTGATTTAAGAGAAACCAATGGAAAAACTGGGCAAAACTAATGCTGAAGTTTTAGATGAAGCCATTGGGCAGAAACTTGGCTATGTGTCTCAAATATTTGGCCTTGAGTCAGAGTAACTATGCTTATTCTTAAGATCAACAAATATTTTCCCAGTCATACTCTATATAGTTGTATAGAAATAAACCCTGGGGTTATTCCTGAAACTCTGAATCTCCTTCCTAGAGAAAGTGCTGTCAGGAGCATCCTAGTCTTGTCTTTTAGAGCTGCTGCTCTGGAATTTAGAACTGGGGTGGCTTTGCTGCTAGTTCTTGGAAGGCATAATGATGGATACTTGGATTTTGCCAAGTATGCCAGTTATTTTGATTTTTAGTCACCATCATCAAGTAGTAGCATTATAAGGAGTGCTATACAGACTATATCTGCTTTCTACAACTGGTTGAAGTAGAAACATTTCGATGGATACATATGCAAAGGTTGGGGAGAAAACTTAGTTCTTGCAGAGAATGGCTAGTAGTCTGTGTCCGGATTGGGCCAAGGGAAGCTGTCAGTCTGGTTATGGGAGAGCCACAAATGCCCTGAGTTAAGTAATAAGAAAAAGAAGTTAAGTCATTTCTGTTTAGTGTTTGTGTACTGATCTATTTTGCATTTTGAAAATAAATTCGGCAAATTGGGATTTCAAAAATAGTTTCACACATTTTACCTCAAAGAAAATCTCAGTGCAAGCAAATAATCGAGTGGACTCATCAGAAGTTAAGTTATGCATAAATATTCTGCAGTCTTGTGTTGCTGAAAGTTTCGATGTATGTTATGCTGAGGTACAACCAGAGATACG